>NC_084464.1:128992094-131392094 GCF_027409185.1 Cynocephalus volans
ACTACTAAATGGTTAATTGCTTGATATTTATACATGTCCATATGCGTATATGTGCACATGTATGTTTGCTAGCATGGCAGAGAAGCACCATGGTTAAGAACATGATTGTGGAGTCAGGCTACCTGGGTCTTTCTTTTAATAACTGTGTGACTCAAAAGAAGTTACTTAACACCTCTTTGATTTGGTATCTATGCCTTTATAATGGGTCTAATAATGACTCACTATGTTACTGTGAGAATGTAAATGAGTTAATATAGGTCTATAATCATCTATTTAAAATTGGGGGGGGGGAAGTTCTGAAAACTGGAAGTTTATTCAAATTCTGAACTATGATGATGCAGTTTATACTTTTTAATTATCCCCCTTGCTTTTGCTACAGAGGTATTAATGTGTCTGAACACGATGTTGATCTGTACTCCACTGGAGAATTATTATGCTTTACGTCTAGGCATAGACTGGATTTTTCACAAAGTCTCTTTAAACGCCTTGATGTTATTGCATACTCTTGACACCTTCTTATACTTTTTAAGACTTTAAGATTTGTCAGGATTACCTAACTGCTTAAAACATATAAATTACAGTTTATCATTTATTGATATATTACCATATAAGTAACCTTAAGTATATTAAGTACATCACATTTGGCTAAATAAACCACAAACAGGGCCGGCCCGTGGCTCACTCGGTAGAGTGCGGTGCTGATAACACCAAGGCCCCGGGTTCGGTTCCCATATACGGATGGCCGGTTCGCTCACTGGCTGAGTGTGGTGCTGACAACACCAAGTCAAGGGTTAAGATCCCCTTACCGGTCATAAAAATAAAAAAAAAAAAAAATAAATAAATAAATAAATAAATAAATAAATAAACCACAAACAGTATAAAGTATGACATTCCTCTGACTGCTAAAGTGGCTTGATATTTGTCTTGGATTATTATACAGTTTGTGAATGGTCAAAAACATCTCACGATCATTTCAATATCTAATTTTCTCTCTCTTCAAAAGGTATGAAAATATAAACACTCAAAAATAATTTTTAAAGCATCCATATGAACAGACGACTTTTTAAATGAATAGCTTCTTTGTGTAGTTCTTACTGACTGAGTTGTGTTTACTCTGGAAGGGTAACAAGGCACACATTTAACAGAGGGTCAAGGCCACTGAGGAAAGTCTGAATACTTCATCCACAATATGCAGACATTTAAAAATAAATCACCAGGAGTCAACGTACATGGGTCTACATAAACTTCCTAGTTTCTGTTTTCTGTTTTTCATTTTGGTTTCCCTTAATCTACCACCACATGAAGCATTAGTGCTCTCAAAAACTTAAATCTTTAAGTCATCCTAAACACATATGCACAGTTGTTGCGTCAGGCTTCTTTCCCCTTCCCAAACTTTTGTCAAACATCCATTTGTTATAGCTTTTTTTTTTCCCTCTTCATTTGAACTGGAAGCCTTTTTAATTCCTCCATTTCGTTCACTTAGATATATACCATTCTTCTAATATGTACCTGGAAGATATACTAGTCAGCATAAGTTCTCCCTCACAAGTAATAATTTTTAAAATTTCCTCAACTCGTAACAACTAAAACACATGAAAATCATTTGGGGAGTCACAATTCCTGTTCTTGATTTACTGTATAGCATTCTCTTTAATTTCTGAATTTATATAGGGTAGTCAATGAGATCAAAAGTAGTTTTGAGTAATAAAAGACTACTGAAATGGCTTAGATTAACTGAAAGGTTGTAAAATTCAGTATACAACAAAAGTAACTTTCATGGAAAAAAGAAATGGGACCATGATAGAAGGAAGAGATTCTAAAACCTAAGTGGTCAGTTTCATCTATGTGAATAATTGAATATTGAGTGTAACTGCAAAAATGTATGAATACATTTCAAGATTCAATTTATCACGTTTTTGATTCAATGAAGTAGATCAAAGCCCCAGACTACAAACTTTCCATAGACTACAAATAAAAGCTCCAAATAATTTCCATCATGTTCTGGTTTCTTTCCCAGTGTAAGAAACTACCAAAAAGGCTTACTCCTAACTGATGCTTGTATAACATGATAGAGCTGCATATGTTCAGTTTTTTAGCCACTAGTTACAGGCTAACTTTACATGTGAAGGATAAAAGTTGTGAAAAGCCCATTATTTGAATTCTTTATAAAGAATTATAATCCAACAGGGTTTTTCAGAGAAATTATAGAATGAAAAGCAACGGTTTTACATTTTCTAAAGTACCAATTTGAAACTCTTGTATTTTAAAAGAATATGAAGATGAACATAAAAAGAGGTACATTATCTTTAAAAGTCCACTGGTGCCAGTAAAGCCTACTTTTTCCTGAAAATCTCCTTTTGAACCTGCTGTGAAGGCATGGAGATAAATGTAAGGTATCAATCATTTCTATGGCAATAAGATTGTGATGTCAAAACAGAGAGGAGTGTAGACTTACAGTAAGAATGGGGTATCTGCGGATAAACAGAAAATTTGGCATAGGATCTAAAGAACAGACAAAACAGGCCAAATCATGTTTATATCATGAGTGTATCTTTTTCAATAGCACAAATTAGGTATAGTTTTAACAAGTATTAAACTCCACTTATACCCTAATATTTACAGAATTCTTCAAAATTCTTATTTTAGGGTATTTAAAAAGGTCACAAAACTTAAAAACATGACGACTACTGGTTTTTTGTAATATTCCTCATACCCTAGCAAATTAACATATCATTCACATTAAATAAAAGAATGTATACTGATGCAATCAAAAGAGTAATCAGGATATACTACATTCATTTTTAAGGAGAGAAATATCACCCACAAGGAGTTGAAAACTGCTTCTTGGAGGGAGCAAAAAAAGTTTACTTTTTTTTTTTTTTTTTTTTACATACAGTACATGAACAGATAATATGGTATATATGTAGTATTAAAATTTTATCAGGAGAAATCGTGGGGGGGGATTCTAAAATGGTTCAGGGGGCAGTAATAAAAAAAGTTTGACAAACACAAGATACACCCACACTAGCTGAGGAAAGAGAATTATAAAATGCTACAAAGTAGAGGAACAAAAAAGCCATTAGAAACTTAGCATCAAAAAGGAAGGAGCTGAGATTCTAAAACTGAGGAGGTAGTTCAATGGGAAACAGTTGAGTCAAAAAAAATTGGATTTAAGTTACAGCAACTCTTTATGTTAGCCGTGTGACTTGGCCACATTACTTAGCTTTCCTGAACCTTGCTTTCCTCAGTCTATCATGGGGATAATCAAAGCTAAGCTCCATCAGGTTATAGAATTGAATCCAACAATGTAGATCAATGCATAGTACAGGATCTAATGTACTGAAAATAATCAACAAATTGTATAATATAAATAAATAGGTACATATTTTATTAATAAATTTATACTGACCAATTGAAACATTGAGGACAGTCTTCAAAAGACTAAAATATGACGTTAGAGATGGATTTAAATGTTTTTAAAATTTCTGGGGGGTGGCTGGCCAGTATGGGGACCCAAACCCTTGACTCTGTACAACAGAGTACTCCTGAACACTGTACTGTAACCAACTGAGCTAAACAGCCAGACCAAGATGGATTTAAATTAAAATAATTCAAATATAAAATAAAATCCGTTAGCAGTCAGTGTGATCAAATTCAAAAGTGAGGTATTGAACCAAACTTTAGAGCCTCTATTTCCATAAAATTTTAGGTGACTACATCTCCATCTGTTCAAGATGATTTAATACATTCATGAGCCTTCAGGAGAGGGGCTAGACCAGATGGTCTACAATTCTCTTCCACCTCTATTATTTTAAAACCTTAAATAGTTTGTGTTAAACAAATATGCTACTTCAAAATCATATATATTGCATATAATGAAAATGGTAAGACTTGCTAGCTCATATTCGAATGCACACCTTACATTTTGAAACAATTTGTTAGCATGTGAAATTTAGTCAAAAATAACAAATGATGGTTGCATTCATAATTAACAGCTCCATGGCTTTCTTGAATATAAATCAGAAAGCAACAATATTTGATTAATGCATTACTGAAAGTTCATGTTCTAGTAGCCCTATGTGAATTGTCAGTGTGTATTCCACAGCTCGTTATGATTTATCTTCATCAGCCATAGGCCAAAATTACCAAACTCCAATTACTTTGCTTCCCAGTTTCAAGAGAGAGAGAGAGAAAGAGAAATTATGTCAGTCCTACCACAGGAGATGGCTTAAAATGCCTGAGGTAAAGAAAGTAATCTACTGTTCTCTGACATTCACTGCCTGAAAGTCATTCACATTAACAACCATTCAAACTTGTTTAGTGCAAGCCAAGTGCTTCTATTTCCCTCTTGTCAGTTACATTAGCTTCAATTCAAATTTAACTCTTATAAAATTAAAAAAATAAAACTTTTCCAAAGCCTGACAAGGACATGTATGGGTCCCGACAGAACATAATGTTTCTGAATTTACCAACTTTAATAATTTTCGAATTTGATTTCCAAAAAGAACACTCTACCCTTTAGAACATATGCTTATTTTCCTTCCCCACCCCCCGCCCCTCCTAAACTGTGGAATAATGAGGAGCAAATAAATATGTTTGCCAAGACCAAAAAAACTAAAAATTCTTCACTTATGCTATGGACAGCATCAGCAGAAAAAAAATAAGTCCCTAATTTCAACCAAGACTTTGTCACTATTTAGGATTATAAGGCAGAGATCAAGTTATACTTCAAACTGCATAATATCATCTAATATTTTTTCACTAAGAACTATTAGACTTATATAACAGACAATTAACTCTAGACAATTTAGAGCTTACAAGTTTAACATCAGCACTATCAAGAGGAAATGGGGATGACATTTAAATAACAGTAAGTCAATAAACCATTACACAACCTAAGGAGGATACAAGTTTTGATGTTTACCTATTATGTAAGGATATAAGACTTTTACATTTTACAAGCTAATTAACTTTTTATATTATTCAAGACATAAATCTAACATGTGTGAAAAAAATATGATACATATTACAAATGCCAATGAGCTACATCTTAGATTTTTTTCCTTTAATTTTCCTCTATTTTATCTCATTCTCTTCTCCGTGTCTATGGGTATATTTACGAGATGGTACGTGAAAGAGAAAAAGAGGAAAAAGACATTGGGCCCTTTCTGGGCTTTACCATGCTGCATGTGGTGTCAAAGCCAGAATATGGCAAAGATCATACACTCTACAACTGCCTTAATGCTTTAACATATACAGAAATAGCCTGTGGTGAAAGTGATAGATCCAAACATATTTAGATGTAATTAATTGTCAAATCTTTGGTGAAGGCTGTATATGAGTTCAAAAATGAGCCAAACACTTCTTCATATGCTCAATTAATGAAAGAGCAGACATACCCCCACAGTTATCTCTATCTGGGAGAGTTCCATTAATAGTGAAAACAGAGCAGTAAAACAAATTGTGGGAAGCTACAAATATTGACAAGATCTGCACAGAAACCTGCTCAGAGATGATCAAAACCTTAGTGAAAACAGCGGTGTGGATATCAACACTGACAGGCTTTTTTGCTTTCTAATTTTTTTGTTTTATTTTGTTCTAAGCACAATTATAGGTACTACTTATTACTTTATCACTGTATCAGTTATTCCTCTAAAAATTATTTCAGATCATCAAAATGAAACCTAAGACTACTCAGGGATAGAAGCTGTGATGTTTCCGTGCCATAATTTATTAGAACAAAACCAACGGGCTTTTTTTTCTGAAAAATTTTTGTAAATGCAGTTATCATTCTAACTTTTCTTCATTGTGATGTTTTGAATAATTTGGGGCTGGAATGGCCTTAAATAAGTTACTAATTTTTCTTTTTTGCCATTATATCTGGTATATTTATTTCATAAATAGTAAGACAATGGCATGATTAAACAGCTTCGTGGAAAAATATTTCTCAATTTCCCTTACGACTTTATGCTTGATCACAAATAAAATGGGAAGATGTTGTCACATTTGGAATAGAGCAGAAGGAAGGTTAAAAGCAAGATGAATTAGCTTACCTCTTAGAGCAAGGCTTCTTATGCTTTTCAATGGTATGGCACCCTTTGGCAGTCTACTGAAGCCTAGGCCTCTTGTAAGAATAAGTGTTAAAAAAAATTGTAAAATAAAATACAGATATTTGCATCATAAACCACTCATAATGGAATACGGTTACTAAATTTCATTTAAATACGTAATACAGTATTAAATACCTAAATTTACAAATGCATTAAATAGAGGCAGTTCTATAAACTTGTAATTTCAAAGTATTGATAAGAATAAATGGTATTCCAAGCTATGTGCAACATCTAAAAAGTGACGTGAAAATAACTGTGATGTTTGTTAGAGACAATGGCATTGGTGCTACTAACACTATTGTAGTTTGTGGACTACACAAAATTAAAGGAAATGCTAATTTAGAGTTGGAGATTAGTGGAAATAGAGTTTTGTTTTTGTTTTTGTTTTTTCATGAACAATGGGCTAAACACACTACATAGACACCCACGTTAAGAATTCCTGTTCTAGAGGAATACTTTCCAGTCCCTCAACCATCTTCCCTTGATGCAAATCCATCACTCCTTCTCATATTCTTCTGGGCGATATCAATAACCAACTCTAACTATGCTTCTCCCCGCAAGGGCTATCACTGAAGCTATTATATAATAATTTTTATATACACACAAATATTCACATGTAAATAAAGATATGTGAAATGGAACATTAATGAAGAATTAGAGATAGAGGTGACACTCTTAGACAATAACTGATCAAGTTCAGAGTTGTAGTGCTCATCATGGAGAAACAGCCTACTGTTCTTGAATAAATTATGATTCTATAATTCTGATTCTCGCAAATTATGACCCTATGTTTATTTTCAGATGCTTTCTTTACAAGAGAAAATCTTCACACACTGGTTGTACGGATTACTGATAGCTTTATATTTTCGCTGGGCTCTGTATACTGTAATTTTACTATGTTTGCTGGGTTTCATATCTCCTGTAAATTCTACATGTGCAAGTTATACTGAAACTGCTATCAAATCACCCAGGACTTTGACACATGGCATCAAAAAATACATAAATCAAGGAATAATGAAAGAAAAAAATAAAAGAAACACTTGTTATGGGAAAATTTTACATGTCTGATAGTATTTCAGTTTTACCTTAGTTTCATATTTTGTTATAAGAAAAATATTTTTTGTTAAGAACTAGTATGTATGGAATACATTTTGTAAATTATCTAATTATTAACCATCCCCCCCTCTTTCTCTTTACACACACAGACATGCACAAACACAGAGATACATGGAATGAAGTTCACCAAAAGTTAATGATACTTTTTTTTTGTATTACAGAACTTTTGGTTAATTTTTCTTTTTCTTTTTCTTTGGGGGGAGAGGGTAGGGGAAAAGAAAGCATCTGTAGTTCTACAATTAGATCTCAGTCTTTTGGTGAGCTAAAACTTCATTAGTACTAACAATAATTAACAGATATGAATATTTTTAGAATATTTTATATATTTATAAATAAACAAGTATATTTACAAACAATACAAAGCAGACTGAAAATGTACACACAATTAGGAAAATAAAATGACTAAGAATTTTATAACTGAGATGGTTTTTTCCCTTCCCTGCCTCTACAACATAAAACTTTCAAATACATCTTTGCCCGAATAAAACCAGTAATAAAATTTATTATTCATTCATAAGGTACTATAATATTGAATATTCAATATACAAAATACTTGTATATTCAAGTATTTATGAAAAATTAATGAAACTAAAACCTAATCTATCCTTTTTGTAAAAGTTTGTATCATGGAATAATTGTAGTTTGATAGTTTGGTAAAAGATGAAAGAAAAGTAAAGTATATGTAAAAAAATATTTAAAACTATTTTAAAATAGAATTGGAAATTTATCAAAATTCTGTATGATAAATGAATTTCTAGGTTTATTTCTCAGTTATAAGAACATTTCTTCTAAATCTTGATGAGAACAAAGTCACTAAAACTCTGACCAGCAAGTCTCCCCGTTGGCTTTAATATTAACCGCTCATAGGAGACATACCTTTTAGTAAAATCAATTTGCTTGTAGCCTTAAGACAAAATAATCTGGTAGTGATGAAGAGCACAGCATTATTCAAAAGACTGCCTGCAGTATGCATTACACACATTCCTCTGGGCAGGCTCTATTTTATCCTTGAATCAAGCCTGAGCCCCATAGGAGATATTTTTTTCTTATCCTCAGAATTAAAACAAAGTATTTTTTTCTGATTTATTTTATCTTATGAAAACTGTGACTTCTGTGGATAAGAGCATGGATTTTGGAGTCAGATTTGTTTGAATTCACATCCCACCTCAACAAGTTAATAATAGCTGTGTGACCTCGGAAAAGACAACTTCTGAGATTCTGTTTCTGCAATGGTAAAATACAACATCACCGTCTTGCAGGGTCACCGCAACAATTAAACAAGATAATCATGTGTCATACATTGAGCAAGTTTTTAAAATGTTATGAATGACTGATAAGCATTAACTGTTTTATTTTTTTAAAATACTGTAATTATTAATTGATATGAATTTTGCTTTTACTACTGATAAATTCAGTCAATCTGTGGTCTCTTCTAACAACGTAAGACCCTATGACATCAATTTTTGGTTACTCTCATTATCCACTGAATTTAATTTTTTAACCCTTAGTTTCACTTTCTTTTCCCATAAATTATTTATCAATTTACTATTCTTTAAATCTTTTGTGTTCTAGTAAATCATTACAAATTGTTCTTCAAGTTAGAATGTAAACAAACATATATTCCCTATGTAACTGTGTAAATAAAATAAAGGCTATTTGAATAACATTTTAAATTCTGTAAAATTAACATTGATATATTGTTTCCTTTCACCTAAGATCCCTTGAGCTATCCATAGCATCAGGAAACAGCTAGTATTGAAGTATACATACTTCTGAATAAAGTACTTAACTTCCCTGCAAATTATCAACAACGATAAAAAAAAATTCTTTGAGATCAGTCCAATGTTTTACTTGAGACATAGCCTGTTTTATGCCTTATACACAAATATAAATAAAAAGCTAACCTAACACAAAAAGAAACTGTTACAACTGAGTTGGTAAGAAAGTCAAAATGGCACTATAGAAATACGTACACAGCCAGGAAAAAAAATTCAATCTTAATAGTAAAGACTACATTAACATATTATTTACTGGCAAGTACTCTAACAAATGAAATAAACCTTAAACAGAAAAGTTTAAACTTAAAATATCCCAGAAGTTAAAAAAGTTAATTATGTTAATATGTGGCATGAAAAAAAGTTTATGATAATTCATTTCTAAATTGAACAAAAATCACATGTAAAATTACTCTCCTATATATTCTTCTAAGGTCTTTTTTCAGCTGAGATATTTTGACATTGATGTTGTTTAATGTCAATTCAGTATTTCTATATTACCCCACCATAGGATTAAATTACACTTTGCATTACTTGATTGCTATCTAAAAGTGATACAGTTCATACAACTAGGTGAATTGTAGCAAAATTTCCTATAAAAAAATTCCTAGATAATTTTTGGATAAACTGCATTATCAAGCAGTCCAACTATAGCAAAATTCTCTGCTATGAAGTACTCTAGTAGGGCAATATTTAAAAGCCAATTGGACATTTCATAAACTTTATTCTTGCAATTACCATATGTTGGTACTTGCTAATAATATTCCCACAACATAATTACTAATTTACTTTTTAAAATATTATTTCTCATACTATGCCTTCCCCAAATCCAGTTTAGGACTGATTCTACCTGCTGCAACTGACCTAGCTTGCATTTTACTGAGTTAAGTATTAGGTAAAAATTTGTTAAACAACTTACTGTCACCAAGAACCTACTTTTAAATAAAAACTTAACTGGGTTTTAGTATGGGGACAAATACTTTCAGTTTTGAAAATTTTTAAGCATCTAATTTAAACAATATTCTAAAAGCAGAGCAAAATGAGATTTTTAAAATCTGAAAACAGATAATGGCACTCAGAATTTGAAATACCCTCCATACTAAGTCAACGAAATGAAAATGCTTCTGGATGAACAGCAAATGCCAGAAAATGTGTTTTCACAAAATCTTGGGAAGCAAATCTTGTGACATCTCCCAAATAAGTAACAGCTCTTATGCATTTTGATTGAAATGAAAGTTAAAAGGGTTTTTGCTCAAAATAAAAACAGCCCCAAATGTTGGCGACGCTGTGTGAAAAAGGAAATCCTTGAACAGTTTTGGTGGGAATGCAAATTGGTACAGTGAATATAGAAAACAGTGTAGCGGTTCCTCAAAAGATTAAAAATAAAACTATCACGTGACCCAGCAATCTCTCTTCTTGGTATATAACCAAAGGAAATGAAATCAAAAACTCAGGGAGGTGTCTGTACTCACATTTCATCGTAGCATTATCCATAATAGCCAAGACATGGAAACAACCTAAGTCCATCAACGGATGAATGGGTAAGAAAATTGTGGTTGATACACAGCCACAATTATTCATAGATGAACACGGAAAACATTGTGCTAAGTGAAATAAGCAAAACACAGACAGACAAATACTGTATGATCATCACACTTATATGCAAAACCTTTTTTAAAAATTTGAATAAATACAAACAGAGAGTAGTGCACGAGTTGTTACCAGGGGTAGGGAGGGGAAGAAAATAGGGAGAACTAGGTCAAATGCTCAGTTAGGTAGAATGATTAAGTCTAGATATGTAATGTACAGCTTGAGAACTATGCTTAATAGTATTGTGTGCATAGTGAAAAATTGCTAAAAGAGTGGATTTCAGATGCTCTTACCAACAAAAAAGACGGTAACTGTGGAAGGTGATAAATATGTTAATTTGGGGTTGACTGTAGTAACCATTTCTCTATGTATATACATATTACATATCGTACATCTTAAATATATACCAAGAAATTCTAACAAACAGCTCCAAGCCTAAATTAATTGCACAGTTCAAAGTACATGACCTTTAAATCCTCAATTATACCTATTAACAGAAAAGAGTGTGTGTGTGTGTCCTGAACTCAGTGTTCAATACTAACTACAATCAGCACTTTCAGTTCTTAATTGGACCCTATATAGTAGTACTGTCATCCTAATTTTAAAGATATGAAAGTTCAAGTCAGATAACTTAAGTGAGCCTTGCATTAGTTAAATTCATATCTATTGCTATAAGCCAATTTTTTTTTCTTTACGGTAAATTTTCCTCTTTAAAAATATTTATTTTTACAAATAAAATAACTTTAATTAAAGTTAAGAGATGAGAAAATTACCCATCAAATTATTGCCTGATCACAGCAAGTATCACACAGGTTATTTTTTATTGTTATTTTATCATACTTGGTTCTCTCACTTAACATTACATTTATTTTGAAATAGGCTTCACACATATAATTTCAATGGTTGCACAATATTTAACACCAGAATACAATTTATAAAACCATTTTCTTATTGCTGATGATTTGGTTTCTTTCCAATTTCCACTACTATAAACATCATATAATTTTTAAAATATGTATGTTTGTATGTGTGTATTATTTGAAGGCTAATATCACAATTGAAACAAAGAATATAAGTAGTTTTATAATAAATGCCATGTACCTTCCCGAATATAGGATAATATATTTTACTTCTGATTTGAAAAACAAAATAAATTAACTGTGACAAAATAAATGTTGAAATCCTAGTGAATAAATAATTTTAAATCATAATCATAGCAGGTGGCTTCCTTTTGTTTTAATTGCTTTTTTCCTCAAATTTTATTTACATTAGACTGCAGACAAATTTAAATTATTGGAAACATGGATTTCTTGAAGTAGTTTGGCTATCAATAGTAAAATTTTTAATTCTGAATAACACAGAGCATAATATAATTAGAAACTTCATGTAACAACCCCTACAAAACAGACCAAGGCAGATCTGAGTACTGCCTGTAGGAGTGTGAGTATTGGGTACGAGCTAAACTCCACTGCAAGTCACAAATAAGAAACTGGGACAATAGCTACATCTTTGTATCTATATCTATGTTCAATTTTTATCTATCCATATCTATATCAATAACTATCTCTATGCTTTTACTCAGCACAGCCTACTGTACTGGGAAAGAACAATAAAGAGATGGACATGGTTAATTCCTTTACAATCTTACTTGGTGAGTTAAAGATTAATTAATCACTTTATGTAAAATACAAACAGATTTTACCTGGAATATTAGTTTACCTGAGAGATGACCTCTTTCTCAGGAATGCCACTTTGGAAGTTAGCACTGAGAATTCATGAGTCACCTTTTAAAGTAACAATGTCATTACCTTTCATTCCCTCTCCATGAGAGATGCAGATGTTGTTACAAAAGAAGAAAAAAATTAAAACCACAATTACTTCCGAACCACCCATTTTTGCAAAGTACATTTTAGAAGTATAAAACCTGTAACCGTAAAATCATAAAAGCAAAAAGGCAGAATGTTTATATTTCACACCAATGGACAGATTACAAATGACTTTAATAGGCTAGGATTATAGACACTGCTCAACTGGTCTATCTAGAAAGAGAGACCCATGAAGAAAGCAAACAAAAAGTAAACCCCTTAGTTTGTGCACTGGTGTGTGTGTACACACACGCACACACAAACAATTGAGAAAATGATAACACAAAGAAGCAAATTACACATTTTCATGGAAAGTTTCCTTCAGATTCGCTGTAAAATATTTCCTTGGTATAATGATATAGCTTATAAAGGAAGAGGAAAGTAGGATGAATCTGAACTCAGAGAAGGAGTGAGAGTAGAGTGGGATAAGGAGAGGAAGGGAAAACAGAAACAAAAAGTAACACACCCAGTAAAATTTTACTATCCTCAATACAGTTAATCCAAAGTCATTTCAGCCAACATGTCTCAATCTACTTATATTTCAACTAGGTTTGAGTGACAAAAATTCACCAAGCCAGAAATGATGCAATATTTGTCAAAAAAGATTGAATTGCACTTTCACATTGGTACAAAAAAATAACAGTGCATGATTACTGGCACAAGCATGAGGTTGTTTAGGGGATAATGTGTGCATCTGAACAGTAGGTAGTAATGGAAAATGTCTAACTCTCTTTCTTTCCTTTCAAGGCAGCACTTATAATATGCCTTGTTATACTGCCAAACCATTTCTCATTCCAAACTCCTTAAATACCACCTGTCCAAGCTGAGAATATATTTTTACCTGAAGACATATGCAATATTCCTTGCTAAAAACCACAATATAATAAATGCTTTACTAGTTCCATGAAAATTAAAATATTATGTACCGTTTGTAACATGGTAAACATTTCTCTATTATTCAGAGCCTTCAGATGATTTGTATGTTAAAAGACTGTAATTATACCCTGTTGTTTATTAAAAGAATATTTCTAATTCTGAAAGAATTCCTTCATCAGGTCAATTTTTGATCTTAAATTTTACCCCATTTTAACTTTATTGTTACAAGTATATGTATACATGTTTCTGTCAAAAACATATTTCCAGAAGCTTAGATTTTTTTCATTTGACTCTTTCTCTTAGAGCCAAATTCATAATAGAGATGATAGTAACTCATCTTCTTAGAAGATAATAAAGAGATGGATTAACCAACTTTAGAATATATTTTGAAAATCTTTTCACTAAAATTGAACACAACTAAATAACTGATTTGACTAAGCATAGCTTTAAAAAGGGCTTACTGATTATTCACAAAACTATAATTATAAAAAAATATTGTAACTGAGAGAAAAAGAGATCAGCTAAAAAAGCAGAAATCGAATTAACCTATCCAATATCATTAAAATTATACTCAAAGACTAGGATAGCTTAAGGAATGAATCATTAACAATTCTTCCTACCTTTGTTTTAATGATAGGCAATTGTAGTCATTTCCTTAACATGATCTTTGTACTGCTGTTGTTAAGACTGAGTTATAACAACCGACCTACGTTTTAGTTTATAAGAGTATTCCACTAAAATCTGGCAGAGTACAAACATTTATTTTCTGCTCTTCACTGAAATAGAGATAGGTGCTTTATTTCTTCTGCTCTAGTGAAAAATCCTTGGAAAATCTAAATATTTAGGTTTGTCCTACCGAGGTTTGTGATTTGAGGGTTTAAAGAATCAGACTAATTATTTCAGTTCAATATCAAAGCACTCAAGTGCAGAATTTGATACAAAGTTAGAAAAATAGGTTGCTATAACTGGAAGTTCTAGTAAGATATCAATGTAGCACTGTTTGTCCTACACTAGTATTCCAAAGAATGAGAGCACTGTTGTGCTGTTCTTAATCATTGGTAATCTCCTTTGGTCATGTGGAGATACCTGAAGGGTGCATGCAAGGCATAAGAACACCACAAATCTTGGAGGTGAGGGACAACAGAAGGTAAGAGAGCAATACGGGGAGGAAGCTAGAAGTTCTCTCAACCATTAGCTTATTTACATATGCCTAGGATTGGCTGGTGAAAACCAGCACTAAACCACTCTTGGATTCTGTCTTTAGCATAATACTCTGAGCTGCCCGTTATGGACAGCAATTAAACCACAGATGTCACAATTTGGCAAACTCAATCTTTATAAAGAATATACTGAACAAGTTTAATACATTTGTAAACACAGAACAATCTGCTGTACATCTGAATGTTGTTTCTATGTAAAATCATTAACAGTTTCGGCACTTGGGCAGGAAGACTTTAGTCATCAGAATAGTACATGCAGTAAGATACTATTGCATACAGTGTAATTTCCACTTAAAATGAGTATAATCTATGAAAATGTGATGGAAAGTTTACTTCAATTTCCAATCCAAAGAAATTATAGCATACCCATGACTCGCACACCAGGAGTGAATAAAATGTGATGACACTCAAATCTGTGCATTCTGCTCTCCATCCTCTCTATTGAACTATAAATCCAGGAATATAACTGTCTATCCAATATCTCATTCCTAAAAATAAACAGATTTTCCTTCTAAAACATTCCCCAATGTTTTTGCTCTTCAAGTTAAAACCTGTCACTATACCTTAATTTTCCAAAGCAGAATTCACTTCCAACGTGACGCCAAATTTTAGTGATTGCACCTATTCAATCTCTTTCAATCCTGCTTCTTCATTGGAATTCTTATCTCCACTGCCTCAGTTCAAGCACTATCAATTTTTGCTGAGACTGAAGTAGCAGTCATCTAATCTCTCTCAAATCTCCTTTCAACCCTTTTCCTTAACCACCACTAGGCAAATATTTCTTTAAAAAAAACCCACAAATAATTTAAAGTATTCTAATAAAAAATTCAAACTCATTATTTAAAAAATCACTCCCTTGCATAAAATATTTTAATACATTAATTTGAAATTTAAGATGAACTGATAGATGAATAGAAAAATAGAGAGGTGGGTAAATATGTGATACACCAAATATAGCAAAGCATAAACTATAGTCTTGGATATATCAGGTGTTCACTGCATAATTCCTTCAGATTGTTTCCATGTTGGTAATTTTTAAAATATCAACAAAAATTATCCTTAATAAAATGGTTTGTAATGTAGTAATGGCTAGTATTTTCTTTGGGCTTCTTATGTGTCATAACACAGTGCAAAACAATCACTTTGCATAAATTTCTCCATTGGTGAGAAGAAAAATGTTTAATATTTTAAACACATTTTGGGCTCTCCCCAAAAGGGGGCTAGGAGAAAAAGCCCTGATTCCTAGCATTTGCGAATTTCTATGTTGTAATATTGCCATTATAGTTTTAAGCTTCCCAAAAAAGAATCAGGGAAAAAACGAGCATTAGAGTATCATTATATAATATCTCCAATTCAGAGATAAAATAGATATAAATGGCACAAGAATATAATAGCATATTAAAATAATTAGGAAGCCTTTATAATTAATATACTAAGTTTAGATAACTTTTTAATATCATTTAACAACATCCTGGAAAAATTCCTAAAAATTTATCAAATTTGGCAGGTTCAATGATTGAACCTTATTTTACAGATGAAGAGATAAAATATTAGACAGATTAAATTACTTGACTCTTACCAAGTATAACAGACAGATTTGAACCTAGAGTTTACTGGCTCCCAAGCCTTAACTCAAACACTAATTCTCCTCATCTGCTGCTTGATGAAGCTCTACTCATACTTCAGGGGTTTTTTGCGCTCTCATAGACCCTAAAACACATCTATCATACCACTTACTGGTCTAATTATTTACCTGCATGTCTATCCTCTAACCTCTCTAGGCAGCTGAGCACAGAAAGTCACTGGGCAGCCTCAATTTGCATCTAAGAGTTTACAGTAGTGCCTGGCTCATAGGAAGAACTCAGTACATGAGCTACCATGATCATGATTCTCTAGACTATGAGTGGCTAGAAAGCAGAGTCATCATCTTAGAATACCTGGCACTTAAGACAGTGCTGGGCATACAGGAGATACTCATATGAAAGAAAACAAGAAAATGCAATATGAATGACTATCTTCATTTTCTCATCAAATAGTAGTTTGATATTAATCAAATTACCTCACTACTGAGTCCAAGTGCCTAGAATGATGACTAATAGGGGGCTGAACTTGATTAATTATGAAGTACTTTCTTGCACTAAGACTGTAGGACTGCATACACAGACGAAGAGCCTTGCTGGTGCCAATAAAGTGCATGGATACAATACTTGGAGAAAGTTGAATAGCAATGTGTCAGGAACTTTTTGGTCACATAGAAAAAAGTTATATGCATTATATGCATGACTCATCATATATATGATCCTCACTGCAGTATTCACAACAGTCAATCATGGGAGTTAGCCTGAACTTCCAGTAATAAAAGCATGGTTAAATAAATTGAAGTACATATATACAACAGAATATTAATCAGTCATTAAAGATGATAGTCAGAATGTCCTGCAAAAACACAGGAAATGGGCTGACATGATGGCAAGTAAAAGAAGAGTATAAAATTATATATAACATATTTATAACGAAAAAATAACCACAGAGAAAAATAATATTGCATAAACAGAAATGTCAATAATTATATAAACATTGTAACTGATATGAATGCTTCTAAATTCTATTTGCAAAATTTGGCATATTGTTTTATTACATATAATTTATAAAAACAATTTGAGTATATGAACTCAATGTACTCTCTACATAATCTGGGACTTCTAACAAGTGACCTCGAAATAAATCAAGTTTAGGGATAATTATTTCACCCTGTCACATTTTTTTGTTTTGTTTGTTGGGGCAATAAAGTATTACAGGATCACATGTAATGTAAGTATAACAAATATGATATTTAGTATATTTTGGAGTGGATATAAAAAGATAGAATGCAATACCTGCTTAATTTAATTCTTAACTTTAGTTCATCACATTATCTCACAAATATCAAACAGGTAAAAATAAATTTTTTCTGATTGCTTATTATTCTTCCGTTGTGGACAGGAACTATGTAGGGGTAGGAAATAACACAGTGAAAGAACGAAAGATGAGTTAAACTCCACTGAAAAGATTCAGCTGAGACAATTAAAGTGGACATCACTCAATGATTTCTAGGCCATATCATATGTAGTGACAGCTGAATTTGCACAGATTTTGCTTAGGGTGACATGAAAGGCATGAATTTTTGCTCCTTGAAGTTTATTTCCTATTGGGTTTACACAGTGTAACTTACAAGACTTCAGATTAGAATTCACTCATTATCTCTTTTCTTTGAATATCCTTTTTTCCTTCTGCAGTTTATTTACAGGCTAGTGGGTAGAAAAGAGGATGGAAGAGTCATTCCTACAGCAGTTATTAGCTATAATAAAGCCATATTTTGTAGAAAGACAGTGAGACCAGAATGTGAGGCCCTAAGCAGATGACCCATGTTCAGGTTTAGGTAAGAGTCAAACTAAATGATGAAAATGATCAGATACATCCATATAATGTCATTTTTTCCAATCAAGAAATTGCAGAGTGACCAACACTCCCCCAAAATACTAATTTAAACTAGGATCGGTCTAGATGAGTTCAAAAAAAATAATTATGAAGCTGTCTTTGTCCCCACCAAGAACGGCCAAGAAAATGTGACTGCAATGTTTTATTTATTTTTTTTGCCAGAGCTCGATTTAGAGTTTTCTTCTTATTCCAAAACAAAAACAAATTGTAGTTCAAAAAAGGACATAAATAGTGAATGACAAGGAAGGCAGAAGTAGATTCTCTGGGTAAAGAGGAAGAAAATAAAGAACAAGTGAACACAATCACCACAATGACATCATCAAAGAAAGGTCTGAAGTTCACAGGTCGGGTCTCCTGAACCTGTTTTCATAATTAATACATCGCTTAGAGTTTGAAATATAGATCCACATCTTTTCAATTCTACCTAGGTTATTTTCTACAACAGACACTCCTGTGTTGTTATCATTTAAAATATTTATTTTTAAAGCCTTTTTTTTTAGCTTCCTGATATCAAAGGAAAACATGAACTTTTCATGAGACTGATGCTGTTATTCAAATCATTTCTACCTGGCATCTTTACTGGAGTACGTGAAATTCAATAAAAACAAATAAAGCCAATAAAAAGAGTACTTGATAAAACGATTAACAGGGTCAGCATGCTGTAATATAGTTTCATTTTCAGCGGTCACCAAATGCTTTTACCAACCAAATAAATTAGAGGAGACAATTGTAAGCTGAAAACAACCCAACTCTATTTAGTAAAGTTAATTACATTGCTACTGATGACACCTGCTATAAAGAAGTGTACCATGAGTTGAGATGTATGATTAATTGTATATCCTCCTCGAGATTAAAAAATAATAAGTAAATGAAAAAAAAAGTAGTGAAGGTAGTGGGCAAGACGTTTTCATATTTGTTCAACTTTCACGTCTCTTATGTTGGAAGTACCTAGCATTACAGACCATTAGCAAAGTGTACAGATGTTGATTATCTTACAAGCTGGTCAGTTTAAATTTCTCTCAGTTTCCATGGTAACTTAGAATAACATCTCTATAATCCATGGATCCCAGAGATATATAAAAAAAAAAAAAAAAAAAAAAAAAAAAATTACTCTGATGACTTAAATTAGGATTTGAATTATAGCTTTCACATTTTTTTTTTTTTTTTGTCTTTTTCGTGACCGGCACTCAGCCAGTGAGTGCACCGGCCATTACCTATATAGGATCCGAACCCGCGGCGGGAGCGTCGCCGCGCTGCTAGCGCAGCACGCTACCGAGTGCGCCACGGGCTCGGCCCTAGCTTTCACATTTTTAATACTTTGATCTGTTCATCTAGATTCCCTACATGTGAGTGGACAGGAAAGAGGGGAGGGAAATCATTCTTATGATGACTCCTGACTGGACATTATTTTATGCATTATTTCACAGGTAAGGAATTAGGGATAAAACTATGGGTTTCTTCAACAAGAAGCATTAATGCAGCTGTTTAGAAAAGTTAATAGTGCTTGGGAAAAATTTTTTGGTCAGAAATTATCCCTCTCTTCTCCAGACTTATGAAGTACTTTATATTTTTTTATATCGTTTATTATGTTTTTATTTTTATTTATAGTAAAGAACACTAGACAGTTCCTTAATAATATAAATCCTGTCTTATTAATATCATATCTTCTGTAGTCCTGGTTATGGTGATGTGTACAACTTGGACCTTCAATAAAATTTGTGAAATACATAAATGTCACATCAAATACACAGTAGTCCTTGAATTTCTCTCCAATCTATCACAATTTTCTCCTCCAAAATACTATATTATGCTATGCATTTTGCATATGTACTAATAATATTGTCCAATCCCTATATTTTAAAAAAAATTAATTCAAATTAAGTTAGATTATCTTTAAAATCCCTATACTAAAAGGAACTTTCTTCATTATCGGAGTGGTAACATTTTGCAGGAATGTACAGATTTCCTATTTCTGATTTGAAATGACAGAGATGCTACAGAGAAAGTTATATAGTCAACCTACTTAAATTTTTTTTTTTTTTTTTTAAATTCTAAGCATCTTGTCATGGTCTATCTGCCTACAGTCTTTCCTTAGATCTAACCCACCTTCTACAGAGATGGGATGATCTTTCTCAAAGCAAACCTAATAGTGTCAGTCTGCATCATAAAAACAAATGCATAATAGCTAAATCATGTCAGTCCTAGGCACATTTTACCTTCTAGCTTTGATTCTACCAAAAGTCCAGAGTTAGCCAGTGATCCATCTGAATCCACCTATTTTCAGAACTCCAAGAACATCAGCAATGTTTACAACTGGATTAAACATGCGGTTCCCTCTCTTTTTAATTCTATTCATATCACTTAGTGTTCTACTTTTTGCTTATATGTCTGGCCCTAGTGCCTAGTGGGGGTTTAAGTGCAAGACATTTCTCGTATAACTTTGAGGACCTAGTTCTTAACCCAGTACTATCAAGACAGACAAAAGCCAACAAAAGTTTGGGTTTTTTTTCCAGAATAAATACATGTTTTTCATATAGTAATATTGTCTACAGAATCAGAAAAACAAAATCAAGTGATCACTCATTTAAAAAAAAGAAATCTAAGATTTCTAAGAAAATTGGAGAACTGTTTTCTGTTACTTTTCTTATGGCTTTTTATCTTTAGTTTTCTTGACTTCAATAATTATAGCATTGTCTTTAAAATTCTTGCACAAAAGAAATTAAAAAGCCACATAAAGATCATATATAAGAGTTAACACATTTCAAAAAATTTTAAAGCATCACTTACATAAACCTTCAATTTAAACCAAACAGTAAATCATGCCTTACACTGTAAAACCAAACCGATTCTTAGCAGAGCTGTTTTTTTGTTTTAACCTCTGGGCTGAGTGTCAATGGTAACTAGTCTTTGTCACTGATAACTATCTTGGACCACAGTAAATGTCAATATATGGTACCATTTTGCTGATGAGGCTATAGACAAAATGCCAAAATTTAGTTCCTCACCTTTTGGATTCTGATACATATCTGAATATTATTTGGTTTTACTTTTTCTCCCATTTTGGATTTAGGACAAAAAAAAAATACATTTTTAGTAAATGTTTACTTTGAAATAACACACTCCTTTCCACTGCTTTGTAGATCTATGTGTCAGTGAAACTTGCCAAGAGCACTGAACTTCAGTATAAAAGCAGAGAGTACTTTTCCCAAATGTGTAAACATATTACTCTTTGGACACTCTGAACTATTGACCTTCCCTATGAGGGAGATGCTACTAAAATGTCAGTTAATCATAAAGCAGTCCCACAATGGGTTACCCAGAAGCAGAAGGCAATTTAAAAGAGCAATTTTAACATGCAATTGCCAAAGAAGGCAATGCAGACAATTTCTGATGATGGCATATTTTATTTCCATTTAATAAGAAAAAGAGAAACTGTATTCTCTTAGCTTCTATACCAGATGGTATACCCAGAGGAAAAACACACAGAAAAAGGCAAGCATACTTTCTCTGATTGTTCATTGGAGTTTTTGAATTACTTCCCATTTAAGACAACTTCACATTTATACCTTTTTTAAAATTTGTAGAAAGCCTGAAGAAACATATGCGAACAATAACATGGGTCAGGCTGTAAACTAAGAGTGAAATAATCATACCCTTCAGGTTCATAGAGAAGCAAGAGGCAGGCGTAGGTGGCTTCAGCCAACATAGGCTGTAATTTCCACCTCTCCTAACCTGAGAGACCCTGAGGCAGGTAATTGTACTTACCAATGATTTTAATGTACTTTAGAAGGAAAACAAAACAAATAGTTTTGGCAACCAGACAGGACATTTCAGAAAAGGATAAAGTAAAACACCTTTTTCCACTTCTTTAACTGTTTAAAACACAGCATCTAGCTGAGTGTTAAGCACCAATCAATTGTGCTTTCAATAAAAGTGAAGGTGCAAATGTTAGCCTATATTTTCTCAGGGAATAAGTTGGCCATGCAGACTACTTTTTAAAATGTATTTGCCTCCCAGACTTTATCTGTTGTCATTTTATTTATTCATGCTATAATTTTATAAGAGGGGGGAAAAATCACCTGTGGTAGAAGAGGGAAAAGAATTAAGGCTTTTGAAGTACCACAAAATGGGGTGAGCCCCAGGTGCCCAGATGTCAGGTATAGGACAAGTTACTGTTCGCTTTCTGGTTTTTTCCCAATCTGAAATTCACCAGTTACCACAGTGGAATGATAATATATCTAGCGTACAGGATTGCTATGAAAATAAAATATGATAGATTCACTTCATATGTTGATTCTCTAGTATTAATCAATACTTAGGTATAAAAAAAATCTATATTTTCACTAGAAAATTTAAAACTTATTCATTAATAAACATAAGTAAAACCTTTCCATTGACTTGCTGTAAAATTATTTATTGACAAACTTCTGTTGAGTAAACCACATTTACTACTGCCAGAAGTAAAATGTCAATGATTTAACTACATTAAAATAAAAATTTCAAAAGTATAAATAGTAACTAATTTACTCTTTGACTGGTACTTAGTAGTCACAAATATTGTTCCTCTGTGACACACCAAAATAAAATGAGAATTTCTGAAACATAGAAAATAATCAGCATTCCTCTCTTACAAGAAATTCATGGGAAATTAATATCTCACACACATGTATAGCTAAGAAGTATTTATCTTATTTTTAAGTCTTCCTGGTGGTCTAACATGCAGGGTGTATAAAAATAGCTATTTCAAAATAATCAACATTTATGCAATCAGCTGATATTAATGGTAAAATAATTATAATGTGAAGTACTCTCAGTCCTAATTCAAATAGAAAGATTTATAGATGCAGTATTCAGTATCGCTTTTAAAATCAGCATTCAGCTCTAAGAGGTTTTTCACAAAGGCTTTAGACTGTTCAGTATATAGTATCTCAACATCTGCAAACAGGGACAGTTTGACCTCATATTTTCTGATCTGGATGCCCTTTATTTCCCTCTCTTCTCTGATTGCTCTGGCTAGTACTTCCAACACTATGTTGAATAGGAGTGGTGAGAGTGGGCATCCTTGTCTAGTTCCTGTTCAGGATGATATTGGCAGTGGGCTTATCATATAAGGCTTTAATTGTGTTGAGATACTTTCCATCTATATCTAACTTGTAGAGAGTATTTATCATGAACAAATGTTGAATTTTGTCAAATGCTTTTTCAGTGTCTATAGAGACTGATCATATGGTTTTTGTCTTTCCTTTTATTGATGTGGGGTATCACATTTATTGATTTGTGTATGTTGAACCAAACTTGCATCCCTGGGATGAATCCCACTTGATCATGGTGTATAATTTTGTGTATGTGTTGCTGTATTCTGTAAGCTAGTATTTTATTGAGAATTTTTGCATCTATATTCATCAAGCATATTGGCCTGTGCAAATCAAAACCACTTCGAGATACCATCTCACTTCAGTTAGGATGGCTAATATTCAAAATACTGAGAATGATAAGTGCTGACGAGGTTGTGGAGAAAAAGGAACTCTCATACACTGTTGGTGGGACTGCAAAATGATGCAGCCTTTATGGAAAATGGTATGGAGGTTCCTCAAACAATTGCAGATAGATCTACCATATGACCCAGCTTTTCCACGGCTGGAAATATACCCAGAGGAATGGAAATCATCATGCCAAAGGGATACCTGCACTCCAGTGTTTACTGCAGCACTGTTTACAATAGCCAAGAGTTGGAACCAGCCCAAATGTCCATCATCAGATGAGTGGATATGGAAAATGTGCTATACTTACACAATGGAATACTACTCTGCTGCAAAAAAGAATGAAATACTACCATTCACAACAACATGGATGAACTTAGAGAAAATTATATTAAGTGAAACAAGTCAGGCACAGAAAGAGAAATAACCCAAGTTTTCACTTATTTGTGAGAGCTAAAAATAAATAAATAAATATACAAACAAATAAAGGGTGGGGGGCAGAAAGAAGACTCAACAATCACAACAATTCTTTGAACTTGTTAATACAAGTGAACAGATATGATGCAGTGAGGGGGAGAGGGGAAGGGGGGAAAGAGGAACAGGTAAAGGGTCACAAAAGTCCACTACAATGTATACTGAGAAGTTAAAATTTTTAAAAAATTTAAAAATTACAAAATAAAATCAGTATTCAGTACATGCACAATTTAATAGAGTTAGATGAGAACTTCATCCAAAGGTTATGTTTGGGGTCTCAAAAAGATCATTTCCCCAGATTATAAAGAATTTTTAGGCTTTTGAAATCTGTACTAAAAATCAGCTATTATCTGATTAGCATTAGTTGTGTTCTATTTTGTTTCATGGTATCCCAGGCTGAGGCTAGTAGTGGTACTGGTAAAGTCTGAGGGATCTTAGACTTGGGGAAAGGGAAATGGATCTTGAGGAGGGGAAGTAGACAAACATAATTTTAAGTAACACCGACTCTATGTTTAGATATATAAGGTTTATCAATTGTATTCAATTTCTGCTTTTTAGAGATTGCTTAAAAATTAATACTATATACTTTCATAAGCTTTCCCTCCTTTTCTAATTATAAAACAAGATTAGTAGACATTCCTAATGGTAACCATGGTTTCTCTCAAATCTACAATATACATGAAAAATCTAGTCTTTAAGCACTAGAAAAATCTAGTCTTTTTCCCACTAAAAACTTGCACCAGACAAACCTTACAAGGACACTAATTAACTATAATAATTAACTATAATAAACATGTGTGAGATAATAAACATGTGTGAGAAAGACTTATCACATGTGAAATTTCAATGCAAATAAACTTTCTACAGTTGGAAGCAAAACCATAAGTGACTGAGCCTGATACCATTTTATGCCACAGACAGTACACAAATTAAATGTCTCTCAAATAAAGAATCAGATAAAAGGACCAATATAATTCCAAAATGTCAAGGCATTTATAAGTTAGAAAGCAGCTACGAGTGTAAGTTATTTTTACTCTATCCCCTCCCACTCAGATTAGGTCATTCTCAGGATAAAATACCGCAAAGCCCTTTATAATCTCTTTTTCACTTATCACAATTCAATATGCTCTCTAAACATAAGCATTCAATAGGGATAAATCAATGTTCATTAGCATGTTGTTTTCATCCACTTCATATAGTATAACTAGTTTAAAACAGCCTTATTTACTTGCAATCTCCATGGCTCTGCAACCAACGACCAACTTCAAATAATTACTAGAGTAAACAAAAATTACATTACACTAACAATACACTATGTGGTACTAATTTTTTACAAGCCTATTTTGTTGAAAATAAAAGGTAAAACCAATGAGATATTTAAAAGAAAAAAAATCTGGCAAAGGAGGTCAAGAGGAAGTCCACTGAAATAGCAAATTATTGCTTATTATTATCATTTGGATATGTATTATAAAAACTAACTGTAGGAAAGAAAGCTAATTTTATTAGAAAACATATATACGCAATACTCTCAGTAAAATGAATTCCAAATATGAATTTTGAAATAGAGAGTGAACTACTTTTCAGTTTCCACATTGCTTCCTCTTTAAAGAGGAAGTTTCTCAGAAAGTTTATATCCTACCATGGAAACAATCTGTCACATGACCTCAAATGGGAAGCCACAGCTACAAATGATATTTGAAAAGCAAATTGTGGGGTTCAGGCTGCGTCATGGAAACTTTCTAAATTGAGCTGCTTTTCAACCACCACGTGAATGTATGACAGCAACCAGCAAATGAGTGCACTCTCTAGTGTCTAAATCCCCAACTACTGGTTAAGCAGTTAAACTTCCTGTTGGTGAACATCTTTCAACAGGTACTATTAATATAAATAAATGGATCTGGATGTTAAAATATTTTAGGATTACAGTATATAAGATAATTAAATGGGTTTGCTTTGATTGTAGATCAGTAGTGCCCTTGGTGAGTAGCCTGACAATACTGTAAATAATAAACAGATGTTCAAGAAACAAAAGCCATTTTATAGACACTTACATTTTTATAGATCCCCATGTCTTAGTTTTCAATTTTCAGAACATACCTTATTAAATGTTCGTGACACATAGGTCCATGTACTAACTGTGCAGGTATTTTTTCAACATAATGCTTGATGGATACAGAATGCCTCTTTAAACTAAAAATTAAACTTTTTCAATAATAAATAATGCACTAAAAAATACACTCATACCTTAGATGATTAAACTTTTTAACGGCTTTTAATAAAAGCTAACAATTCCTTTCAGGAATCAGGATATATGATTATGTATTATTTTTCATTTCACTTTTTATTCTTTGTTTTTTCTCCATATATTATTTTCACCACTCTGTTTCAAGCATGAGGAAGTCAATAACAGGGCTTAAAAATTTAAGAAACACTTCTCTATATACTACAGCTGGGTGTCAAGCTGCTGAGCTAATCCTCAACAGGATTTTCTGAATAGAATATTTATCTCACTGAGGCACTGTCCAGAGTAACTTTTCCTATCTATAAGATATGGCCTCTGCACTGACTATAACAAAATTATTGAGGAAGATCATTTCCACACAGTGTTCAGTATTTGCTTGAATTGAAAAGGCCTTTTCTCTCAATAACACTTTCACCTACAGATATCAGAGATTTCTGGACTGAATACAAAGCAGGCTCATCAAAATTATCATGCAAGAAAAGACTCTGGATTAATAACAATACTGGAGTAATAGATAAGCACTTGCATTGCTCTTAAATAATTCAAATAATCTAGGTGAGGATTTACCTAATTTCTTGGAATTCTTAGAAAAGTCTGACTACATCACGTACCAAATAATTAGAACTTTTAATATTGCATGTATATTATATATCTTATACTATATTTCTTCATAAAGTAGAATGGCCTGCTATTCAGTCTTACCTGCACATTTGGTTCTGGTGATTAGTGGAGGTCCTGGGAGTCCCGTCCCACCTTCGCCAGGTCTTGTAAGAAGGACACGGATCTCATATTCAGTATCTGGATCTAAATGCCATAATTTATAAGTTGGAGCATTGACTGCATGGGTTTCTGTCCAGGATCCTGATGTCATTCGGTACTCCACTTCTTTCAGAATAATGGGACCATCGCCAATGATGGAGTTGGCATTTAGTTGAATCAGCAAATATGTAGGCCCAACACCAAGCAGCTGGGGAGGAGCAATGGGTCTTGGTGGTTCTAGGAAAGATGAATGTGCACTCTAATTAGTCAAAAATCTAAAACATTATAAAATAGATATATAAATGTCTCTCAAAGCCTACAGTCTTAATGATTCATTTAGGAGTACGTGTTAAATATTTAAAAGAAAACCAGGGCATGAGTGGTCTGGCAACTGTACTTTTTAAAGAGCAAATGCTTTTGCAGATGGCATATGACCATTTTAGTACAGGGTTTCTTTTATTAAAAACATGACTCTCCAGGAGATAAACTTGTACAGGCACAGTAAACAAGGGAAATATAAACAGAAAATATTTAGAGATGGATAGCTCTGATTAGCTACTAACAGAGTACAGTTATCTTTCACATTTTATCTCATTCATGAAACATGGCCAAGTGGTATCAGTGGTATTTTTGTTCCTGCTTTGTTTTTCAGTTCTTCAGCGTTCCTGCAGTTGAGATGAGGAGGAAGGCATAGCAAAGCTGACCTCAGAAGCTTATGCCAGGTGCTTAGTTCCACAAACCCACCTCACAATGTGAGAAACTGAAATTTACACCCAGGCAAAATCACAAACCACTGCATGTCACTGGCCTTTGGGAGTAGCATGTGACAAGGCAACGAATCAAATATCAAACTTGAATATCAAAGGTACAGTGCAATTAAATTGTGTACAGCTTAAGGTATTTTGCTTGAAGGAAATGTTGGGAAACATTATTTCAGTATTTGCTTTATAGAAATGATAACATAGTAGAGTACTTCTCCTCCCCTCCTTAACAGCAATGTAGCTGAAATGAGATACTGGATTTTATGAAAGACTCTGCCGCTCTAGCTCTGTCCATATGGTCTGTATACACAGAATATTAACTCACGAAGTACTAATGAGTACATTGTGATCAGGGTGGGGTTTTCTCTAAACTTCTGGAACAACATTTCTCATACTTCTCAGGTAAGTTAAAAGACTTTAAAAGAAAGTGTTAATCTTAATAAAGTGGTAACTGGCCAAACATTGATTTAAAAATTATTTTTTAAGAGTTAGAGCAAATCACATAAAAGAAAACTGTTGAGTGTAACCACACAACGCTCCCTCACCCTGACCCACCCCAGGTAGGGGTGAACGGGAGAAGATGCAGGTAGAAGAAAGTTAAGAACATGCAGCCAATATCTTTCAAACTGGATTTTCTATTCTAATGGCAATGCATTATATTAGGGGGTGGGGTGGACAGACAGATTTTATCTTCTTACGCAGGTTTAAATGAAAAAAGAATTTTTGGCTGCAGCCTAGAATTTGCTGTTTAACCCTTATCGTATAAAGTCTAGTTTCTCGCTTTAAAGCCCACGTGAAGGTTAATTCTAGGTGTCAACTTGATTAGATGAAAGAATGCCGAGAAACGTGGTAAAGCTATCTTTTTAGGTGTGTCCCTGAGGGTATCTCTGGCAGAGATGAGTATGAGAGTCTGAGTGGCCTGGGTGGGAAAGACCCGCCCTCAATATTGGTGGGAACCATCCAATCTGCTGAGGGCCCGGAGAGAGCAAAAGTCAGAAACAAAGGTGAATCTCGCTCTCTATCCACAGGAGCTGGGATACTCTCTTCTCTCCTGTCCACGGATGTCAGAGCTCGAGACTCTTCAGCTTTGGATTCCAGGACTTAACACCAAGGACACCATCAGCTTCCCTGGCTTTGAGGCCTTCGGACTTGGACTGAGCCACGCTACTGGCATCCAGTTTGCAGACGGACAATTATCGGACTTTTCTTCACAACGGCGTGAGCTAATTCCTCTAATAAATCCCTTCTCATATATTTATAACATATCCTATTGATTCTGTCTCTCTGGAGAACACTGACTAATACAATCCCTGAATTACATACATCCCTAAATAAGAGATAAGACTAGTTGGCCTGGATCCCTACACAAGTCATTTCAAGGAATATTCCTTCAAAATTCATATGACAAAAATTTACTGAGTAACTACTAATTGCTAGGCTGTTATACACATTGGGTATCAATGTGATATTGCAGGAGAGAAATAACAACAATAAATCAATGAATACATTAATTTAAACGGAGACTTGTGTAGAAAATAATCAGAATACTGTAATAAATAACAAATGTAACAAATTGTTTTCTATCCAAAATCACTTCAAGAATACAAGCTACTCCCCTCAAATAAACATGGCTCATTATGATCAGAGCTTTCAAAGTCGCTTTGGATATGAACCAAACAACCTTGTGATTCACTATACTGATGTTTAAATGAAAATAAAACTAAGATCAAAGAAGATAACATATGCTATATAAACTGTATATATATAGAATTATTTATATTTCTATGGAAATGTAGTTCTTCACATCTGATTTATAAATTTTAACCACAAAATTATTCCTAATGGTTCATAAATTTCTACGATATGTAGTCAAAATTGTGTAGCAGGTGAACTATTTCCAATTTCGCAAGTGAATTTCAATATAAAAAGTTTAAGTAAAACCAAAATAATTTAGAATTTTTTTTATAGGCTAAAATAAGAGAGCTAGACATTTCATATCCTAAAATTTTTACAAACTAGCTAACAACTTTTATATTCAGAGTTTACAAAAGTTAGAGAGAAAGAAAGTTGATATATTCTCTAAGCTCTAAACTAAAATGAAACTGAATAGAGAAATGAGCATAATAGAAAAAATGTAAATGTCTTCCCAGACTATCTAAAGGCTGTGCATATTAAGAAGCAGTCTGTATTTTATGAATACACTCAATTGCCTTATTAGTGCAATGTTTGTTTTCATTCCAGATTGCTCATATACTGACTAATTTTAGTAAGAAACCATGGCAAACTCACAACTCACTGGGGTTCTACCCAAGAGGAGAAATGCCCCACTCATGACACAGCTCAACAATGACCTGAAGAGGTCTGATACTGATAGCCTAATGAGTGAACAAGAACAATATGCCAAATGAATTATAAAATACATATCTTGGTTAATCTATTAATTACAGGTATTCTGAACTCTGGCCTTATGTGTCTATATGAAATGTTAAATCTCATCCATCAGAACTCTGCAAACCCTTGCCATGGAAAATAAGGAGAAAACAAAAGAGGAACACAGAAGCTGGAAGAGAGAGAAAGGGAGGAAAAAAGCTACACCAAAACATAATATGAAAAACAAGTGAAAAAGTAAAGCATAATATAGTAATACGATTTCTATTTTTAAGAAAGTTACATAAAAAAGAAACTGAAATTTGGAGGCAGGAGGCCTAGTTTCAAAAACGTATACATATTAATAGCTGGATAAACATGAATATGTTATTTAAGTTCTTCATATTACAATTTATTCACTGGTAACCTAGGCATTGTTTGAAGAATTTTAAATTACTCTCCATTTCTAAATACATCAATACATACTAAATAATACTATTTTGTTTGTTTCATTTTTGCCAGAGAGCATATACATTTTTAAAACTGGAAATTAATATTCAACACTAGCATTATGTGCATATGAAGAAATGAGTTGTTGTAATCAGGCTCTTGGCCTAAAGGATGGCCATTCACTCTGGTAAGTTTTACACCTGACTTGCTATGGTTAGGCCAAAAGAAAAAAAAAAAGCAATCCAATAATCAAAGCAATAGCTCAAATGTGCAACTGTGGCAATGTTAAGAGAGGCTTAGAAGCATATATATTGATTAACAGCATGATTATGAGAAGTGAAACCTAGCATTAATGAGACTAATATACCACTACCTATTACATTTTTTATGCTGGAGGTAAAACTAGCCTTATATTAGCATACGTATTTCATTTGTAGGCCCTTGAGAACAAGGAGGCTTATTTATAAAACCTCTATTCATTTCAATAAATTATGCATGAATTTTAATCAGTTAGCAAATGAACAAGTAATTGTTCTGCAGCAATATTAATATTCCTCATAACTTAATATAATACCAGACCCAGAGGTGTGGTGTGAATAAATCCCAGTTGTATGCTAGGTATCAACTGAAGCATGCAATCCCCAAAATACAAGATAAACTTTGCCGATGTTGCCAATTAACTTCCAATTAATGACTAACATTCATTATTCTAGAGCTGAACCTATTATAAAATCCCAATTATATATTCAAATTGCTTTGTTTTTATATTTCAAGTAATTTTAAAGTATCTTGAAATCAAGTAAATCACTATGAAAGTATATTCTCATCTAATTATTCCTGTTATAATGCTACTTTACATACATATGTGTCACTTATCAAAATTCAGTTAATAAAATGAAAAACAGAAATAGAAGCCACAAAACCAGAAAAAGTCAGTAACAAAGTAAATGTCAAGGCAAATAACACTTCCACATTCATCTTTCCAAATAAACTAAATATCTCTCAATTCTTTTTTCCTAATTGGTTTGTCAATGAGGCCTTGACAAAGTATCCTAAGATTATCCCACCCACGAAAGAAGCAGGAAATGATATTGCATTAGTCTCCTATGGCTGCTATAACAAATTACCACAAACTTTGTGGCTTAAAAAAACAGAAATTTATTCTCTCATAGTTATGAAAGCCAGAAATTTAAAATCAACGTTACTGGGTCTAAATCAAAGTGTCACAGGCCATACTTCCTGCAAAAGCTCCAGGGAATACTCAGTTCCTTGTCTCCTCTAAGGACTGGTGGGCTGGTGGTATTCCTCGTCTTGAGGCCACATCCCTCCAATCTGTCTCCTCGCTCACGTTGCCTTCCCCTCTTCTGCTTGTAGTCAAATCTCCTTCTGCCTTCCATTTGCATGGATATCTGCGATTGCATTTAGGGATACTCTCACTATTTCAATATCCTTAGCTTAATCACATCTGTAAATATTTTTCCATAAAAGGTCATACTCATAGTCTCCAGAAATAAAATCTGATATTTGGGGAACATTTTCAGCCTACTACAGACATGGACTATGATCTCATCCCTCCTCTGAGGAGATATCTCAGCTCTACTTTTTCTCCAATTGGTAGGAAATTTGTGAGCAGAAAATACTTTACCTAGGAAAGCTTTCTACTAGATGCAGAGAAATGGAAATTATAAAAGAGCCAATAATTTGTATTATTTTATTTTTACTATTATTTGTTGTAGAAGAAAAAAGACATAATGAAAGTTATTAAAATGGCTAAAGAAGTCAATCCTCTCTTACGTCTAAATTCCTACAAAACTCAACAGTAGATTACTTGCCTTGAAGATTTTTTTTCCTTATTTGCTACCATTTGTTTACTTAAATGAATGCACTACTTGAATTTTTTTGTATTTCTTTTTTTCTCACTGAAATTTTGATCTAGTTCCAGATCTTGTCAAACAACAGATTCACTAGTGTAATTTTCTTCCCCATCACCTACTGGATGCTCAAGTAAAGGGGAATGGACATTACAGAGACTGAGAGAAAGAAGAATGAATCATTCCACCACATAATTCAGGTATTTATTTAATTGGCTATCCTATAATAATTCTTAAATGATTTTAAATTGTGCTTCAACAGGGTAACAAGACAATTTAATGGTAGTTGAGTGTTTCAAGAAACTTGAAATAACAACACTGATAAATAGGAAGATGGGAGCCTTTACTCCCACCAGAAATGCAGAACAAGTTATTCAAACTTAGAAGCATGTTCTTTGGGCATTCAATTAGTATGTGTGACAACTATGTGAAGTACACATTTGAGGACTTTTAGCATTACTTAACAAGGTTTCTCCTACAACACCAGTTTATAAACTATAACCCATATATATCTATGAATAGTGTTCTTTCTCATTGTTATTTTTTCAGATACTTTAGATTTTCAGTTCTAACAAGTTCCTTAGGCAGCCAAAAACCTCTCTGTTCACTTTTCTGGCTATCTCATAATTTTTGCTCATATCAATGATATAATCAGCAAATTCTATAATTTCTCATTCACACAAATTACAAAGTTATGTTTACATGCTTGCGCACTGATAGAATTTTTAAGTTAAATGATTTTAAAATTATTATTCTAAAATCCCTTTTTATATCCATCAATCTAATTGATGAGTATCTTTTTCAAATCATATCACTCAGGTGACTCATAGCTTTTATCGGTCAAATAAACTTCATGGTAAGATATCCCTAAATTTGGATGCTGCCAAACCTGAGGCCCTACACCAGGACCTGTATTAAATATCAAAAGGAGCTATTATTATCTGTTATCTCTATGAAGGTTAGATGACTCTTAGCACATAGTTATAATAAACTATAGAAAGAGTGTTACTGCACCCTGCCACCTACATCCATAATATTCCATACACAAATAACTTACGAGAACCACGAAATAAGTGCATGTGATTTCACAGCAGTAAATAGGTAGAAAACTTTATCTAAAATCAAGGGGAAAAAAAGAATTCCAATTAGACAAAGCCCCTATTAAATGAAATATTATACATGTTTGTTTATATGATGTATTTGTGATCATAATAGACCTAGCTAAACGAAGTTTCTTCATTTCTCCCCAGTTACTCCCCACTGAGGACATTTGTTCAAAAGCCAGGCACAGAAAGATAAATACTGCATTATCTTACTTACACATAGAATCAAAAAAATCAGACTCATGGAAGCAGAGAGTAGAATGGTAACTACGAGGAATGGGGCAGGGGGTGGTGTGAGTGGGTTGTTGTAGGAAAAGGGGAGATGTTAAAGTGTACAAAATTTTAGAAAGGATGAATAAGTTCTGGAGATCTATTATACAGCATGGAGACTATAGTTAATAATAATGTTATCATTGATAATTTCTAAGGGAGTAGATATTAAACGTTCTCTCTAAAAAACATTAAGTATATAGCAAAGCAATGCTGAGCAAAAAAAATAAAGCTGGAGGCATAACACTACCTGACTTTAAGCTATACTACAAAGCTATAATAACCAAAACAGTATGGTACTGGCATAAAAACAGACACACTGACCAATGGAATAGAATAGAGAACCCAGAAATCAACCCACACACTTACTGCCATCTGATCTTTGACAAAGGCACCAAGCCTATTCACTGGGGAAGGGACTGCCTCTTCAGCAAATGGTGCTGGGATAACTGGATATCTATATGCAGGAGAATGAAACTAGACCCATACCTCTCACCATATACTAAAATCAACTCAAAATGGATTAAGGATTTAAATATACACCCTGAAACAATAAAACTTCTTAAAGAAAACATAGGAGAAACACTTCAGGAAATAGGACTGGACACAGACTTCATGAACACGACCCCAAAAGCACGGGCAACCAAACGAAAAATAAACAAATGGGATTATATCAAACTAAAAAGCTTCTGCTCAGCAAAAGAAACAATTAACAGAGTTAAAAGACAACCAACAGAGTGGGAGAAAATATTTGCAAAATATACATCTGACAAAGGATTAATATCCAGAATATATAAGGAACTCAAACAACTTTACAAGAAGAAAACAAGCAACCCAATTAAAAAATGGGCAAAAGAGCTAAGCAGGCATTTCTCTAAGGAAGATATACAAATGGCCAACAGACATATGAAAAAGTGCTCAACATCACTCAGCATCCGGGAAATGCAAATCAAAACCACACTGAGATACCATCTAACCCCAGTTAGGATGGCTAAAATCCAAAAGACTCTGAACGATAAATGCTGGCGAGGTTGCGGAGAAAAAGGAACTCTCATACATTGTTGGTGGCACTGCAAAATGGTGCAGCCTCTATGGAAAATGGTATGGAGGTTCCTCAAACAATTGCAGATAGATCTACCATACGACCCAGCTATCCCACTGTTGGGAATATACCCAGAGGAATGGAAATCATCAAGTCGAAGGTATACCTGTTTCCCAATGTTCATCGCAGCACTCTTTACAATAGCCAAGAGTTGGAACCAGCCCAAATGTCCATCATCAGATGAGTGGATACGGAAAATGTGGTACATCTACACAATGGAATACTACTCAGCTATAAAAACGAATGAAATACTGCCATTTGCAACAACATGGATGGACCTTGAAAGAATTATATTAAGTGAAACGAGTCAGGCACAGAAAGAGAAATACCACATGTTCTCACTTATTGGTGGGAGCTAAAAATTAATATATAAATTCACACACACACACACACACACACACACACACACAAAACCGGGCGGGGGGGAGAAAATATAACAACCACAATTACTTGAAGTTGATACGACAAGCAAACAGAAAGTACATTGTTGGGGGGGAGGGGGGGAGGGAGAAGGGAGGGAGGTTTTGGTGATGGGGAACAATAATCAGCCACAATGTATATCGACAAAATAAAATAAAAAATAAATAAATAAATAAAATAAAAAATTTAAAAAAAAAACATTAAGTATGTGACGTGATGAATATGTTAATTAGCTTGGTTTAACAATTTCAGAATGTATACATATATGAAAATATCACACTGTACACAATAAATATATACAATTTTTATTTGCCAATTATAATTAAATAAAGCTGAAGAAAAACCGAATTCTCCAGTCCAAAACACTGACAGGCCCCGCTAGAGAAACACGACAACATTGGTGAAAATAATTTCAACATTGTTGAAAATGATAAATTCACTGCTTATGCTTATCTAAAATTACACCAATTACATTTCCATCTCTCAAAAGAGAGATGTGTTCGCAAATCAAAGTAATCCCACTTGTGAGAATTTATTCTAAGAAGATACTTTAAATGTTTGTTTAGAAGTGTAAAAACATAAAAATAGTCACCAACAGGAAAATGGTGAAGCAAATCATGGTATATCTATTCAACAGAACTCCACACAAGCCTTAAGAATGCAAGTCATGAAGAATAGTTTTCATTTTAAAAAGTAAGAAGTATATCGCTAGGGGAGGGGGAAAAAAAAAAATCAATGTCAACCACCACCAGCAGAAGAAAATACACTGAAAAGCTAGTAGCAGTGATTGGAGAACTGTGAGACCATCAGTGAGTTAGCTTTTCCTTTTGTTTCTTTTTTCCAATAAAACAAGTACTATGCCCATAAACCTTTCTCACTATTATATTCACAATATTTCTTGCAGTCCTTGACAAAGTTCAATACTATTGCTATAGAATGACTGACTGGCTCAAGAATGCCTTGAAGAAAACAGCTGCCCATGACATTGTAAGAAAACATTACCTACACAAATTCTACCTATTTCATACAAGGAAATGTATATTAAAACTTCAATGTAAGAATCATCATTTAGAGATAGTGACAGTAAAACTTTGTGTATTTATTTTCAGATGCTGAAATTAAGTCCTCAAAAAAGTAAAATTTACTACTTAGTACTTTGAACCATTTAACTAGCCAATTGCTCTGACATTGATATACAGCACCTACAAATTGTTAATATTTAATTAAAGGAGTTAGTTAACTGGAACAAAAGAACACTTTCTAAGCAACTGCTTAGTGACCAAGTGGTGTCAAATGATTTAATCAGCTTGTTAAAAAAAAAAAAAAAAAAAAAAAAAGCACAGTTATAATCCTAGCAATAATTCTTTTTGTCATTTAGTTAAATGAGATCAATTAAAATGTTTTTTAAAAGTTATTTTCCATGTGAAAAAAGCTCTCATTCATATATTCTTAAAGTAATTTGAATATACAATATCAATCAGGAATACCAAATTGTACAAATATCAGAATATATGCATAGATGCATATATACTTCTTAAAATTTTGATTAAGAGTGAAAGAAAATCCTAATGCTAAAGATGCCACTCTTTATATTAAACAACGGTTTTGTCTCTCAAGTTCCTGTGTGACATGTGTTCATTTTTTTAAACTACAAGATCTGTGGAATTCCAGTGCTTAATCTCTATGACATGTCTCTTTTCTGCTCCCTAAAGTGCTGAAATAAGAATCATGTCAGCAATCAAACTGCAAATTTTGCATACTGAATTTTACATCCTATGCATTACCATGGCATTTTATTCACCTTGATTTGAAAACACTGCTGTAATAACTTTTACCTGCCTGAAATAAAAAGGCGCAGCAGCAGAACACTGTTTTACATCTGTCAGCAGAAACTAAAAACAAGGCTAGGTTCATATTTAAGGTTATGATAAGGTAAAAGGATTTTGAAAAGAAGTTTTCTGCTTTTTAGATTATTTTATCAAACTATAAGACAGCTATGAATTTGTATTTCATTCTGTCCAAAAACCACTAGCTCCCTCATTAATATCTATGCAACGATTGGTTCAAAATTATGAATTACTGCAGTAATTTAACAACTTTACAAAAGCCTCTCAGTACCACAATCCACATGGCAGCAAACCACATACATTATGGTAAAGATTACAGATCCCTATGAATGAGTCATAAGCTAATAAATACAAAAGGTTTCTCTTATGTTTGATCTAATCCCTCACTTTACCTTTGTCAGATCTCAAACTGTTCACAGTATTTCAAGGAAAGAATACCCAACCGACTCAAAGAACAACAATCAAGTCAGTAGTAAAATAGGAAAGGCTTCGACTCTTTGTTTAGTTCCCTCAAGTCTACAGCCATAAACAGATAATCCAACACCATCTCATCAGTCACCCTTATGAGGTAGGAGAATAAAAAAAAAAAACTCATGAAAGAGAAAAGAGGGGAAGTGTGTTTGGCAATAACAATCTATGCCCCAGTAACATATTAAATATGCCTAGGTTATACGGTACAGTCTATTATTTCACTCTAGATTACAGGTAAAAGGACTTGGAGTACAGTAACCATTTGTACTCATTTTATGTTAATACAGATTATGACACAATGGCTGAATGCAATAAACAGAGAGATATCAATTAAAAGAAAAAATCCTACTGCAAATCTCTACAATGAGATTATAATCTCTGTCTATATAAATATACACACATATATGTGTATACATATATACACACATGTATATACATGTATATGTAATTAATACATGAGGACACTTCAGAAAGCTGTGGAAAAACTGAATTAAACAATAATATGAATCCTTCCATGACCATTATGAAAACCCCTTGTGTAGATATACATAATCAAGAAAAATACTTTAAAAATCATATCTAGAATATAAACACATTTTAAAAATCTCATTAAGTCTAAATTCCAAATTTTAAGGAATTTTAAAACTATGCTATTAGAAGAATTTCCCAACTCTTAATTGTAACCAAACACAATCTAAGTTTGCCAACTTACTCCCTGGGTCTAAATGCTCCATTGCATTGACTCATTGTAATATAAGACATAATAAGCATATGTTCATTATAAATGCACATTTTGTGATCATTCCAAGTTAATTCAAAATGATACATGGGGTTTTTATGTGTATGAAGCCAGCAACAGATGGCCATTTTTTCAGTGCAATGACTCAGACTGGCAAGGCAATCAGGAGACATTACTCGCTCCCTTTACTCAGTGACCCTGGTTTCCAGGCAGGTAAAATCCAAGACGTTACCCTAATTTAATCAGAGGAACTATTATTTCTCCATGATTCTGGAAGGCACAGAGTGTTCATCTTTTGGCCAGGCATATCCCTCTATGCAACAACTGATATATTTACTTTTTTTTTTTAAATAAAAAAGAATTTGTGATGACACAGTAAAACTAATTGAACAAGGCCTCAGTTGTATGTATAACTCTTCGAGATAACAGGCTTTATATGTGCACTACTTGCTATAGGGCAGTCATTATTTTAAACATTCTTCAGTTCAAAAAACAAATCTTCAGAGACTAAAAATCTCCATAGCAGAGAAAATGTGTCAGTAGCTTATACACATACAACTCAGTTTCATAATGTAAAGATTTCCAATATATATTTATTTCAAGGGATAAATGATATAAGTTAGCAAATATAGAACATTTCCTCAATTTGGGAATTAAACAAATTAAAAAACAATCATGTCCAATTAGGTTAAATGCCCTGGATTAAATCAGGAGATAGAGAACTTCTAATGAGAAATAAGTTCAGCAGATGCAATCACTGACTCCAGATAATTCCTGATGGCGACAATTTAAGAGTCAGAAAATATAAATAGGGAACCAGAAAACAGATTTCTGTATTCTACTTAAGTCCCTGAACTAAGAAAAGGAGTTTTCATGGGTAACAGGAGTGTATAGAGGCATACTGACTTTAAAAAAAAAAAAGTTAACTCCATAAAAAATAGAGCCATCAACATGGTCACCATAATTATGACTTCTGAATAATCATTTTCATCACCCAGTTATATTAGCATTAGGGGCCAAAAGACCTGTCTCCAATAGTCAAACTGCCATCAAAAATAAAATCACCACACCTAGTTTTATAATCACATGGAAACAGGAGGTAGACAAAAATAATTACAGACCCATCTCATAAAACAAGTTAGTGACATTTTAAAGATGTTTAACCATGTAAACAGTTACCTGCCTAAGGACAATTTACACTAGAGTGACAGCTCAGCCAGCAAAAGACCTTTTATTTCCATTCCCTCAACCATTCCCACTACATGGCATATTGGGGCACCTAGACATCCAGAATATCAAAATAAGTCATATCCTCTAAAACATAAAATATTGAACTGCTGTCCTAGTTCTGTGATCCATCAGTGCACAGCTAGGGAACATTTCTAGATAATAAAATAATGGGTTTCTAGACCATGAGTAATGCAATTATACAGCTATGGGGTTGGGGTCTTCTTTCGCAGCTCCTGTTCCTAAGGGACAAGAAACCTTCCTATTCTACTTTGATAAATATCACACCTTTAAAAATAAGGGCACAAAATGGCCACCAACCCAAACTATTCATATATTCTTTTCTGTGTACTTCAAATTTCCCTTCCTTTCCAACTTTACCTAGATTAACTGAAAACTTGCTGGGGAAAAAAAGAGCCATAGCAACTAAAATGTGCTAATATTTTCATGGACACTGAAGAATCTTATAAAAAGTACCTCAATCAGTGAACTTAAGACGAATAAAGAACTAAGAAAGGAAACCTACCTTAAATTTTATAAAGAGAAAAGTATGTTTCTGTGGCATACATTTTTATAAAATGACACACTGATATAAGTTGATAGCTAAGAGATCTCCATATTGTAACTGAAGGGTACCATTTCCTGCTCCAAAGCCATACACTTATATGTTTAAATGTATCTTTCTATGTCTACGTTCAGGTTTTAAAGAGTCTGACACTGAGCAAATGTCAAGACATTAAGTTTGGAAATTCATCACAGAAATGTACCAGATGTATCATTAACTATAAGGCATAATGATTTGTTTAAAATGTAAAGGCACTAATTTGTGTCTGGATATTTGTATTCCTCTTTCAAAAGTTAATATATAAATGCCAAACCATGTTAAGTAGATAAGTAAATCTGGTCATTGAAAATTTATATATACATTTTCTTCTTTATAAAACCATATGTCAATTATGCAGTAAAGAGGTCAATGGTCAAGACTGTGCTTTCTAAACCAGGGTGCCAACTAGGAGATATTCAAATCACAGGCAGAATGTGTAGGAAAAACACAGAACTAGACTAGAAAATTTTCATGACTAAATAACACATAGAAAATGGAATAAAGGCATAGAGTAAGATAGCCACTGTGGTAGTGTGCAAACGTGGCCACAGATTCCCATCTGCCCCTCAAATCTGAGAGGCCCAGTGCCTGCCCCAACAAGTAGAGCACAGAGGAAATGATGGAATGGGACTTTTGAGGCTAGGTCACAAAGACCATACAGCTTTCCCTCTGTTCACTGGAATCTGGACCACTTGTTCTTGGAGCCCTGAGCAACCATGTAAAATTTTCAGTTAGCAGGTGAAGTTATCCCAGCCTATGTGCCAGACATGTGCATGAAGAAGTCTCCAGATGATTCTAACCTCCAGGAGTCTGAATCACCTTCGGTTGTTCAATTTTAGACTTCTCACCTCAGGATTCAAATATCATGGAACAAAGAAAAATCATTACCTATTCTGCCTTTCCAAATTTCTGGCTCATGGAAGCTGTAAGCATTATGAAATTGTTACTGTTTTAAGTCCCTAAGTTTTGTGGTGTTTTATTATGCACTAGTTGATAAATGAAACACTATCTTATTAAAGCAGCTGAAGGTAAACTTCAAAGAAAGAGGCAAACTTCTTAAAATAAAACATACTGCCCTTTCATGATCTGTCCTCTGCTTACCTGTCCAGCCTCATGTCTTACCACTCTTCAATCCAATCATATGTTCATGTTTAACAACTTGTATTTTCTACAGGAAAATCCTCTCTTAAAATCATGCCACCTTTACCCTTTATATACTGCTTGGAGTACCATTTTGCCATTTATACACTTAGCAAAATTATTCATCTTCAAAGCTCAGCTCCATTATTACTGCCTCTGAAAAACCTTCCTCTCCAGCCTGAAATAAATGCACCTTTTCTTGTAAGAGATTTATCTATATATTTTTACCTCTGTCTTCATTTATTGAGCTTCCTGAAAGCAACCACTTTATATCTGCCTTTGAGTTTGTGTCTTCAGCACTTGTCATGACAATCCATCAGTGATTGTTGAATGAGTGCACTAATGAACAAAGAAGGTAATTAAAAATGGAAGGTAGTTTTAATACCTAGTGTTGGTGAGAATATGGAACTAGAACTTTCATGCTGCAAGGTGGATCATAAATCGATACAACAAATTCAGAAAGCCGTTCACCAGTTCTTACTAAAGCTGAACATAAACATACCTGTTGATTTGGCAACTCCACTTTCAGGTCAATGCTATCCCCAAATGAGTATCTGTTCCTCAAACGTCATGTACTAGAATATTCATATACCACTACTTTAAATAGCTCAAAGTGAAAAAGATCCAAAGGCCTATCATCAATAAAATGGATAAATTGTGGCACAGTCACACAATGGAATAATTTATGACAATGATGCGGTATGATGTACAGCTACATGCAATGATATGAATGAACACAGAATGAAAGCAGCCAGATAAGAGTACAGATTATGTAGGATTCCATTTACCTAAGTTACTCTTTGCTGTTAGAAGCCAGGGACAGTGGTTACCCTGGAGGAGAAGGGTAATAACTTGAAGGGAGTAAGGGAGACTCCGGGGTGCTGATAATATTCATCAAGCCGTACATTTCTCAAGTTATGTGATTAATATACACTTTTCTGTATACCTACACTATATGAAGAAAGGGAGGGAAAAAAACTTAATTGATCCTAAATACCTGCACAATACTCTGGCTTCTCTTCAGAGCAAATAAATCCTTCACCTTTTACTAAACTCTTGCACAGAAAACCCACCTACCACCTCCCTCCCCACCCCATTCCGGGATCATTAATTACAAATGAAATCTCATCCTGAATTTTAAAATTTAAAGTCAGCATTTATGGCAAAATCTAATTTCATCAAAATTTCTTTGGAAATTCCTAAATCAATCACAAAGACTGTTGTGTATGTTCTTCCTTATACACTTCTTGCACCAGCTCTTTTGACTTCTAAAAAGTGAGAATCCCTGTTATCACAAGAAACAGGAGGAACTACTGCAAAAGTTTGGGATTTAAACCTTTCTGCCTTTAAGATCGATCTAGTTCATCTTGGAGCTGTTGAGCTCCACAGACACCTTTGTATGTTAAACGTGTTATGAGGTGACTACACCATATAAAGGCATCAAGTAAGCTTTTTCTGCTTTGTAACTATATAAGCTCCTGAGAATTATTTATTTGAATTCATCTATATGTAATATACAATCATGTGTCCCTTAATGAAAGGAATATGCTCTGAGAATTGCGTTGTGTGAACATCATAGTGTGTGCTTACCGCAAACCTAGATGATACAGTCTACTACACACCCAGGCTAAATATAGCCCATTGCTCTCACAACTGTCACATACACACGGTCCACTGCTGACTGAAACATCCCTATGCAGTGCAGGATTATACTATTTGTACACAGTTCATGCATTTCTCATAACATATCTCTATTATGAGAATATAAGACTTCCTCTATTTAGCATTATTCTGGAATCATGCCAACTTAGGTCATTAGTGTTTTGACATTATTTGAACTCTGATTGCATCACCATTGTTAGTCCACAGAAAAACTCTACAGCATCTCTCTAGGTTTTCAGTCAGGTGACAAACACTGACATGGAGCTACTCTGCAAGTGAGTCATTTGAAAAAGGGATCTGGCTCATGATTTGACTTTCAGCATGCAGAGTTACTCAGACCACATCCTGACTTCAGATATAAAAATAAAGAGGAGAAAACCCTCCTCCAGGGCATACACTAAAAGGCCTCTAATGCTATTTCACCAAGCTGAAAATAATAAGACAATAGAGAGAGTTTTCAGAGAAAGAAAAAAAGAACAAGCCAGAAAGTCCAAGATTTTCATCTGACTTGATCAAAGACGAGTGAGCCATAGAAAAACCTACCGTCCTGAAGCCACCCAGGATGGTGTTTTTAATATTCAGATAAAATCAAGGATAAGTGCTGATGGACTTTCTTTGATTTTTAAGCACTGTGACTTCAGAAAGAGAATATGCTATTGAGTTCTGGATGTTTTCTTTTTTACACAATCAGGGAAGCTCTGAAATCCAAAGGATCTCATGATATTATTAGAGACATTTAAAATATTTCCAAAGTTTTTTTTTTTAGAGCTACAGAGGCAATTCATAATTCTTGGTATATAATCCAAGAAAAAATTTTCAGAGAAGAGGGGGAAAAGAATGCAGGAGGAATCACAGAAAAATTTCTCAGGTTTTCATAAACCACACTTGTGCCAGCCTCTACCTAGATTTCAAAAAAGCCCTAGGCTTGCTGACCAGGTTGAGTGAGCATGTATATATGCACATGTGAGTGTGCATGGGTGTGCATGTTTATGTTAGTGCATGAGAATCTGGAAAAAGGACATTTGTGGTCATAAATTGTTTTTTAATACCTTATACTTGATTCAGAGAGGATCATACATTCCTGTTCCTCTCCTGAAAATCAGTGCTATAAAAAGGTAAGTTAGAGCATTAATGTAACTTGTCATGTAGTTAAAAACAGTAATCAAGCAATTCAAACTGAGTGCATTGTTTCTAAGGTGACAAGATAATAATTATAGTAATAGGAGTTACATCATTGAAGATTAAGGAGAAAACCTCAAATCTGTTTCTTACTCATATATGTTTAAAACTTGCTTCAAGTAGCATTTTTCTTAATGCCACTATATAAATTTAATTAGTTTTGTACGGCCTACTGTTACCAGAGCGTGGAGAAAAGAGCATGAGCGCTGGAGTCTGATGTACATTACAATCTGGGGCCAGCCTCGTAGAGTCACGTGATCAGAGCAACTTTGCTTATCTGAATCAGCTTCTGTGTGTAAAAAGGACATTAAAGAGTTGTTGTTGTGGGCCGAGCCCATGGCGCACTCGGGAGAGTGCGGCGCTGGGAGCGCAGCGACGCTCCCACCGCAGGTTCGGATCCTATATAGGAATGGCCAGTGCACTCACTGGCTGAGTGCCGGTCACGAAAAAGACCAAAAAAAAAAAAAAAAAAAAGAGTTGTTGTTGTCATTAAACTAGAGATTTAAACAATGTATGGAAAATATCTATCAAAGCATCTGGCGGGCCAGCCCAGTGGCACACTCGGGAGAGTGCGGCGCTTGGGAGTGCAGTGGCGCTCCCGCCGCGGGTTCGGATCCTATATAGGAATGGCCAGTGTGCTCACTTGCTGAGCGCGGTGCGGATGACACCACACCAAGGGTTGAGATCCCCTTACAGGTCACAAAAAGACAAAAAAAAAAAAAAAAAAAATCTGGCATATTGTAAACGTGTTATAAATGGGTTATTATTAAAATTTATACAAAACATTTATATTCTGTTTTATTAAATTTACATTTACTAGAAAGATGAATAAATGGCTGGACCATATTCATTATTTCATTATAGCAATCACTTACTAAACTAAGATTACCAGCTGGAGCTGAGCTACCTTCACTACTAATGGATATGGAAAGTGAAAAAATTTTAAGCAAAACAATTAAAAAGGGGAAATCAATCCCTAGGGACATGTCCTGCTTACTGACATATCGCATTCAAAAGAAAAGTCACATTTCCAGATAACTTTAATTTCCATATACTTTTTTGGTAACTGAATCTGGAATAGTCCTTTTTAGTTGGAAATTTTAGAAAGCATAAACAGAAGCTTTATTAGTTTCTTGTACCCTCACGAAAAGAAGCTAGAGGAGAAAAAATGTATGGAATAGGATACAAAAAAGGAATCATATTATTACTTAAAGACTAGTATTCTCACAGCTACATATGAAACTATAAAACCCCAAAACTGTGTATCTTAGGCATTTTATTAGCAAACACAATGATTAACCTAGGATAACTGCTCAAAAATATTAATCAAACCAATGAATAAATAGTCTTTGTTTATAACAAAATAATTTTACTTGAATTAAAAAGAAGAAAAAGAAAAAGGATAAAAGTCTAATGACATTTAAAACAAACTATTTTATTTTGATACTTGAGAAACACTCTAAGAATCAAAGAAAACACACATTCTGGAAGAGAGCACACTTCCATCAATCTACAGAAAGAGATGAGCTGCTGATAAAAGGTATTTATAAAAACAACCTCAAGGTACCTTGCATTGTTCCTATAACATACAATGAAGACATTGGTAACAACAAAAATCTTTATTATCAGTATAAAAATAAGATTATTAGTACTAATTGCTTAACTCCATTGTAAATTATATATCTTAAAAATATAGAAGTATATAAGGCAGAAAAAAGAAAATTTAAGAGGGAGTATATTTTTTTAATTATGATAATTTTTTGTAATCATCTTAATAGTAGTTTCATATAACACCAGAGGGTCAAGATGATGAAAGGTCACTTATATATTGCCAAATGCATTTTTACGAGATAAATTCAATTATAATTGCTGCGACTATTCCAGCCACAATTTAGACATAGAATCCAATTATCCATTTCATTTTCATTTATACCTCATGGGCGAGATCATTTATCATGTTTCATGATAATGATCAGAAGACACATGGAAAGTGATTTCTGGAGGTAACAAATTACCTACCATATTAGCATAGCTTACAAGTTCCTGTCAACAACTACTATGCATAAATATGAGGTAATTAAATTTACAATGTGCAGGAGTGTTTGATATGCTACTTGCTTCCTTCACAGCTGCCAAAAATCTGGGTTGCTAAACGCAGCAAACCCGTTTGGTTGCAAATCAGGAATCATTATGCCCCAGAACTCGAACAGGTAGACAGTATGCTGTGGCTCAAGATGCTGAAATGCATCTTTCATCATCTGGTATTATTACTTCTTGCCACCAAACCATCCATCATTACTGCTGAGACAGCTTGAAGTGATAGTCCTGGACCCTCACATTACTGCTCCTTGAACTCTGTCTCATCCATCTTTTGCATCATTCCTGATTCACAGCTAAGTACCCTCTCCCGGCTGCAAAACCAAGTATGAACCTGTAATGCCTTTAACCTACAGTGCCCCTCTAATAGTAATTGATTACTCTTTATTATGGAGCCACTGTTCAGAAAAGACTACCCATGGTTGCTGATGCTGAAAGATGATTTTTAAAAGACCCGATGTACGGATTCCCAATAGTTGTAGAGAAATGTACTTTTTTTTCCTGCAAGTTAAGCTTCAGAATTGCATTACTATTTCTTTTTTAATATTTATCCATAAAACTCAGAAACACAAATGTAGACACAGACAGACACGGACACCTCTGAGTGCACAGGTATACACATCAAAAAGATAGGCTGTGACATATATATAAATGCAATATTTCAATCATTAATATTTCAATTATTAACCAAATATGTTTCAAAGTAAAAATTAAAACTTTAAGGTACTTATTGTGTTGAAATTGCAAAATGTGTTTATCCTTGACAAAACAGAACAGAGAGGGATTTAAAATTAGATATAAGAATATAAGTGAAAGCTGTCTTTTAAAAATAAGTCCCTCACACACCCATTTTTTTCCCCTCTTCACTGAAAACCTTCAAAAATGATACCAATAACATAGTGGTTGGTGTACCATAAACTATCTAAGACTAAAGGTTTTAATTCAGCTCCGTCTGAATGCTGTTGTAAAAGTTTAATAAATCAAAATGATCAAAATGTTCCCAGTGGCAGATTGGGATTCAGTTTCCAATTCAAATTCTGTTTAATATATGGCCTCTCTGACATCTCGCATTTCTACCATCCATGTTGAATTCCAAACACCCTGCTTTTCATCATTACCATGCATCAGCCAGTCTGGTCATGGTAACCACATTTTAGCAATCCTGTACAATACACAAAAATGTTAACTCTACTGGGTATTTTAACATAGGAAAATTATGGCAGGTGGGAACTCTTTATCTACCCTTAAGTAAATATTTTCTAATCACCTGCTGCAGCGAATGACATTCTTTAAGGATTAAAAAATGCTGTTGGCCAAAAGTCCTAGAAAGAAAATCCTCCTTCTCCCAACCCCTTAAAAAATTGATGTAAAAAATGACAGGTCTAGGAGCATCATTACCAAGAGCAATCAAATTCTGAGGAGCAGAGAAAATGGAAAAGTCTTTAGAGATTTTGCTTTATTTCTATGAAGTAAAAAGTTTTTAAAAAGAAAAGGAAAAAGATTTTCTCCTAAAAGCCTCAAATCCAGCCAAGAATCTAAATGAAATGGGATGGGGGGGGGGGTATTAATACATGATAAATCTTACATGTGTTTTTATAAGTGGATAATGTCAACAAAGAAAAAAAGACATTATATTTAACTATGTCAGGCTTCTCCTTTCTGTTTCATTTAATTGAGTACATCTGATTTTATCCTAAGTTTAACAACATGAAAAATTCTAAAAGTATTGGTTAAAGGCTATTAAATGGGAGCTTACAAAATACAAAAAAATTCTATGCACCAAGTAACTATTGTTCAATTCATTTTGTATGACTCCTTATTTAATATCTTACAATTAGTCTAAGCCTTACTCACATCTCAAGATTTTAAACCCAGAGATCTCCCTAGTATCCCAACCAAAAGTTTACAATTAAAATTATCATCTATGTTCTTCTACAAATCTTCCAAATTTCTGTCCATAATACTATATTTCACCTAGTATCCCAGGCTAAAAATCTAGAAGTCTTCTTTGATACTTTCTCCTGCTGTCATTCCACAATGACAATCTTAACAGTATTTATCTTAATGATATTTCTGCCATATCTCACTCTTGACCCATTCTTTCTACCATACTCCCCTCAAAGACCCCCCACTACTGCAAGATTAAGATTGTCAGAGCCCTCTAAACTTACCCCTTGGAAACTCACCATCTCCAAACTTTCTCCCATCCTAGTTTTCTGAGACAAATATGAACACACGAGTAACCTACTCCAAAACCCACAAAGGTAGCCAAATCAAATGACATAATACATTTATATTTCTTAGTCTGGAATTCAAATTCCTCCACAGTAAGGCCTCGAAGTACAACTTCAGGTTCATCTCAAATATCTTCCCTGGAAAACAGTGTATCATAGTGAATATTTCATACTAGTCCACAAGAAAACCACCCCTCTACTTGAAATGCCTTCTAGTTAGAATATCTTCAACTATCCAAATCACATCCATAAAGGGTCAGGTGAAACTTCACTTTCTCCTCAGCACATCCCTCACCATCAAAAGCAGCAATGAGGCTGTCATCGTCTGCTCTACACATTAAATCCATGCCATTCATGTGATACTTTATAACCCACACCGCTTTCATTTCTTTGACAATAAATACCGGATTATATTTGCTGGACTTTGGTCATGGTGCTAGCTACAGAGACCCAATCATGAAAAAGGAAGTAGTCCTTAACTTCATTATCTAGTGAAAGAGGCAGAATCAGGAATTCACTTGTATTTTGAAAAGTGGTAAAGAAGCACTGCAGGCAGAGAGAGCAGAGGCCCTAAGACAGCAAAAAACATGGTGCATTAAATCAAGTGAAAGAAAGCTAGTGTTGCTAGAGTTTGGTGAGCAAGGTAAAGTCTCAGGAGGGAGTAAAGGAGGTGAGTACAGCTAGATCAAGCAAGGCCCTGGAAACTGTGATGAGACATATGGAATTTATACTGCATGAATAGGAAAACCACCAGCGCCAGAGGGAGCATACCCTGACTTATTCTGTGTCGTATGGTCACTCTGCCTGCTGTGTGAGACTGATTTGGAGGAGGTAAGTACTGATGGAAGAAAACCAATAACAAGGCTTTTTATAGAACAGGAAAGAAAAGATGATGACGTGGACAAACTAATGGCAGTGAAGGTAAAGAAAATCATGGGCGCCCAGAGGATATGAAGGAAATAGTCAATTAACATATATATTGCTATTTGCTGTAGTTCCAACAGTGCAAAAATCTTTGGAAGCATTGTCTTGTTCTATACATACTTACTAATAGTGGGCATTATATAAAGATACTTACAAAACATTGAGCTAAATAACTGGAGAAAAAATTGTAAAGCAAAATCAATGTATTTTCTTCTGTACTAGAAAATAATTGCCATTTCACCTTTAGGTATTATGAAAAAAACTGAGTAAAAAACTGAATGAAATAAGAATGTGAAAGCATGCATATATTTGAGGAAATATAAGTGAGGTTGGAAAGAGCACCAAGTGTAACGCCCCTAAGGCAGGAGGAGCGTGCTTGGAAGAGTTGCTAGGCCTGCTGTGGACTAAGAAAGGAGGTATTTCATTTAAGGCCTTTTGGACCAGGAAAGGGCTCTGATTTTTTTTTTTCCTTAATTTGGAGAAAAGCCACCAGAGAGGGTGGCATGGTAACATGAGAGTAGTGATGGTACCTTCCATATGTACATGAAGATGAAAGAAAATGCCACTGGTAATTAGAAAGATGTAAATAACCATGTGGGTAAATTTCTTCCTAACAAGGGTGCAGGTAATTATTCATTTGTTGTTTCTTTGTTTTAACACAATGACAGATTCTGTCTAAATCTGACTCCAAATCATGCAACATCGCAAAAAAACAACAAAATATTTCCTTAGTTTAGGCAAAAAAAAAAAAAAGGTATCTTACAAATTATATTCAAAAGTATAAAAGTAACTCTGTCCCTATACCTTGGAAGAGGTGAGAATATATCTATAGGCCATAATTTTTCTAAAAACAGACAAAGTTAAAATAAAGCTGTTTAAAAAGAGGTGGTTGTAGCTTCATGTGTTGAGGAAAGCTGCCACACGTTTCATTTCATCTCTGTCCAGTTTTATTTCATCTCTGTTCAGTTCTCAGTCTGCAAATACTCACTTTTAATACTGAAGTGGTACAACTTTTCCCTTTCTTCAGAAAACTAATAACTAAACACAATCCGTGCTGAGGACTAACAAAATACAAATGTTTATCTGTACTTATTTGTTGACCTTATGCTTGCTTTTAATTCTCATTAGACAAAATATCTCTCAGAAAAGGTGAAAAACATTTATATTAACACAGATATAAAAAGTGATTTCTGTGTTATCATGATAAACTTGTTTTGCTAAAATATTTATATAAGTACACATTATTCTCTGCCTTCTTTGTACAACTTCTACATAAGACTTATGAGTGTTTTCTGTTTTCTTTGTATTTCCTTGTTTGTACTTTAATAATCATCAGCTTCCTGAACACATTTTACTAGTAAGCAGAATGTTTATTAGCTAGCTTTTAAAAAGATGTGAGCATTGGGCCGAGCCCGTGGCGCACTCGGTAGAGTGCTGCGCTGGGAGCGCAGCGACGCTCCCGCCGCGGGTTCGGATCCTATATAGGAATGACCGGTGCACTCACTGGCTGAGTGCCGGTCACGAAAAAACGACAAAAAAAAAAAATAATAAAATAAAAAATAAAAATAAATAAAAAGATGTGAGCATTTAACCAACTGAACTTCTTTTACAGCTTTATCTTAGCTCTGATGTTTGTTTTTAGAAAAACCATGGCCTACAGATGTGTTCTCATCTCTCCTGAGGTATCAGAACAGGGTTACTTTTAAACTTTTGAATATAATTCAGAGGATAACGTTTTTTGCTCTCCAATTTCTGTTTCAGGGCCCTAAACTAAGAAAAAATTTTGTTTTTCTGAAGTGTTGCATAATCTGCAAACATGGATTTAGTCATGATGGTACAGATCTGTCACTGTGTTAAATAAAACAAAGAAAATAATTAATACTAACTGCAAAGCTAAATGTAAAAACTCACCTTTATGTTACATACGAGGTTGGGAACACTGCAATTATTGACTCTCTTGAAGATGAAGAGGTGGGGAGAGGGGGAGAGACTCAAGAACTATAGCTAATGAAGTGATGTCCCACCACAACACTTACATCCCTGTCTCCACTTATTATACTGCTAAACACTATGAATTATCTCTCTGCCCTCACTGATTGATTTCAATCTGTCAGCTATAGAGCTTCTGTTCAATTAACATTCTGTAAGACTCCCACAGTATAACATTATTTACCAAATTAGTGCTTAATAAAAGGTTTTTATGGAATAGCTGCTTGGGAAGGGTATTTCTTGTTTGTTAGGAAATCTTTTTTTTTCCCTTGGAGAATTAAAAATATGACCAAAATCTAAATCTAAATTCTGTGCCAAATAGTCAATATTTTTAAACTTTCCTATAGATTCAATTAAATTATAAATTGCTTGAGGGCTTAGACAATATCTGCTGATTCTCTGGTATTTGTCAATGCCTATTACCGTGTAAAGTACTCAATAAAGACTGCCAGCTGATTTTTCAATGAAATTGCAAAGGAACCCAGAGAGACTGAAAAATCTTAGTTCAAATTGACTTTGTAGTTTTCTCTTTGCTTTGGGGTAAAGGAAACAACAACTGGTGAACAGAGAGGGGAACATAAATTACAAAGTCACTGTTAGTCCATGAAGTAGATATGAGTCCCCTGGTAGAATGGGCTGAAATTACATTTATCACAAACTCCAAGAGAAGTGAACTGAAACTCAGAAGGACCGTATAGTAGTATCACTCTGAAATCAAATTCCCTAGAGTTCAACAGAAATAATTATTTGGCATGCAAATGATGCTACACTGCTCAAATCCTTTGGGAAAGAACTCTCATCACATTTTATTTTTAAAACAAACTGGAAAAAAAAAAAAAAGAAAATCACTTGGTCAAAAACAAGTGCTGAACTCTGCCATTTTTGTACAGTAGCTATAAGGAAACTCAGAGAAAGAAAAAATTAAAAGGAAAAAGTATTTTGAATAATGCTGTACAGAAGTATGTAGAATAGAGTCTCAGTAATAATATTAAGTCCGAGTCAATATTAAATTTAAAAGCTATCATTTCCCTACTACTTTTGAATAGGCATAGATACTATCACTATGTTCAATGCTTTTCAACTTTGAAAAAGTATTCCTAAACTGATTCTATGACCAATTCAAATCTGTATCCAGTTTCTGGTTGTACCACAGCACACTATCAGAAATAAGAACATCTAGTACTCTTTTGCTCATTTAGAATTTAAATATGTACCAGACATCTTGAACACCGAATCACCTGAATTACAAGTAGGTACTATGAATGAGGGGAGACTCCAAATGTTTCTTTTATCACGCTCAAGGGTAGCAATGTAAAATTTTTAAATGAGACATTTGGAGTCTCCTTCAAATTTGAGACATTTGGTATCCACTGACTGTATGTGCTGTCCTAACTGTGTAGAAGTACTTGGAGAAAATTAAGTCATCAATGTGTTGTTAAAACTTTCCTTATATTTTAGATTTTATAAAACGTAACTGTTTAAAATTGCACTCTCACAGATAACTCCAAACTTTCTGTCAAGTTGACTAGATTTCACAATACAAATAAAGAAAAGGGATCTTTAACTCACCATTAATAAAAAGGAACTTTATATGAATTCATGACTCTGACAACTGTGCTATGAAAACTAGTTAAAAATCAATACTGTGTGGTATTAAGTGGACTGCTAAAGGTCTCAACCTACCTAGAAATTCCATGGCCTTTAACCACCAACTAGCAAAAGTATTTATAAAATATGTTGTGTTTTCCACTTCCCACATGTTCTTGCTTCTAATATAAAAATACTAAAATGAAATAATCAGACCTGATTTTTCACTGGTATTTACTAGACTAGAATACTGGTTAAATCACGAGTATTATTCAAGTGAAAATATTTCTTGCTAAACTTAAAGTCACCCTTACTAGTCCATTTGAGAAAGGAAAGAGACTGGTTCAGACACTACAAAAAAAATCTCTATCATCACTTTCTTTATGCAAGCAAACTTCACTCCATCTGTGGGTGAGAGAGGTGTACTCTGACTTTAGCTAAACAATTCAATTTGTTAATTTTGAGAAAAGTATTGAATGTCTTTATGTAAAAAGACATTGTGATAGGTGTAGACACAAACAAAAATGAACTAGACAGGCTTTGATGGAACATAAACTATAACTTCAGTGAAACTACAATCTAAAAAGTTCAAATGCTGGGCCAGCCCCGTGGCTCACTCGGGAGAGTGTGGTGCTGGGAGCGCCAAGGCCGCGGGTTCGGATCCTATATAGGGATGGCTGGTGCGCTCACTGGCTGAGCGTGGTACGGACGACACCCAGCCAAGAGTTACGGTCCCCTTACCTGTCCCCCCACCCAAAAAAAAAGTTCAAATGCCAATCTGTTTAATTTGAATTTCCTTCCCTTTTCACATGTGTAGTGTGTAATGGCTACGAAGTAAGTGAGTCCATTAACAGCTCACCATTGACCAAATAAGCTATGATTCCACTGATTATCTATGACCTATGCTATTACTTGACTTAGTATAATACCCTTCTCCAATATTACCATATTCCAAACTCTGTCTGTCCTTCAAGGTTAAGTTGTACCTTCTCTTGAAATATTTACTCAGTTCCCATCTTACATGAATAGAATAAATAACTATGTCTGAATAACATTGTTTATGCTCTGGAGTTCTGAGTATGAGAGTTCTCTACAGGACATACTAGTTGTCTGTCCAATATCCAGCTATACTTTTTTTTGATAGTTGTGAGAGTTAGTACCCTTTTTATACCCAACTGGATAAGGCCAAGGGAACATGTAGCTATATTGTTATCCTATGACTACGAGGTGGGCCTGGCTTAGGATAGAAGCCAAAACCACAGACTGCAGAATGAAGAATTGGAAAAAACCTGGATCCTTGATGACTAGATCAATCAAGCCTGAAGCCTATCTATGCACCTTCCAGTCACAAAAGACAGTAAATACCCTTATTTTAAATCTAGTTTATATCGCCTTATGAAGGGAAATATTGACATCAATATGAATTTCTATGATTTTAAATACCAGCTCTGAGTAAGTCTGGATAAATGGATCGATATTCACCATAATTTGCAGCTAGAGGTCACTGTTATAAGGAATAGATAAAAATATTAACTGAATACTTTCTATGTTCAGAGCATTGTGACAATGACTAATACTTGACACTGAAACTTTAAAAATAAGCCACTAACAATGACAGAAAGCTGTTTTTCAAATTTAATAACTTAAAATGCAATCATAGTTTCAGAGGTGAAAATGATAGAAATAAAATCATAACAACTTAGAATAGATACTGAGTGTCAATTGTAGCGATCACAGAATTTTACAGAAGTTCATTGGGGGACAGTTTGTTAGAGATGTAAGAGGGTCTCTGATTTAGACAAGTGAAAAAAGGAGAAGATTGCAAATGAGGTAGAGAACAAACAAAACAATCTACAACACAATTAGACTAGGAAGTTGCTGCTTTCAGCTTGAAGCTTGTAAATACCATTTCAACCTGTATTTCACATTTTTTACACTTCAATTTTGCAGAAACATTGAGCAAAAATGTTTGCTCTTCATCTCATCTCTGTAAAAACTTCTTTGTCAATAAAGATTGGCTTCCACAAGCTGAAGACATTATCATTACTCAAAATGATCTGGAAACACTGCTGAAATCATGACAAAGTAAACGCTGTTTCACCATACTCTTTTTTCTTCCTCTGACTGTGGGAACACATAGATCAATACTCTTCAGTATGAGATTTCTACAGTGAGATTTTCATTTATAACAAACAGCAACAAAAAAGCCTTAAGCATGCCCTGTCACTTTCGGTTTAGGAGAAAATGCACTAATAAACTCTTACCCTTGGGTCATCTTTGACAACAGGCAATATTATGCCAGCTCTTATTAAAGACTATTCATATCACTGCCCCAAAAATTTCCTTTAAAATTACCATCTTTTGTATCTATGTAACAGGATGTCAGCTTTAAAAGTGCCAATGAGAGATAAGACCTGTCATTATAGTTAATTCTCAGCACAGTATCAAACACCAAGACAGCTGACTCCCAAAGGTCTGTTCTTGGTTAGCAATATTTACTTGGCGGTTATCTGGACAAACAAAACTTATTCTACTGTATTGGTTTTCAAATAAAACAGTGAGCAAAGTATCACCTACAAGTGTTAGATATAGAACAACTTAAGATACATTACAAAAAAAAAGCTGCCAAACCTATGAAAATATATTTCTAAAATGTTAGCAGACTCTGGATAACACATTCAAAGCAAAAAATATTTTAACTCAAACTTTCCAACATAAAATATAAACCAAAAGATACTAAACAGCAGGACTTTGTTTTTGAAAAAAGAAACAAAGTTTTCTATGAAATTTAAGGATCTTTTACAAATTTTTTTCAAATAATTACTTCACAAGTAACATTCCTAGAACAGCTATATGTAGTTGACCCAGGTAAAGAAAATTAGGCTTTAATAAAATAATAAAATTTACTTATCAATTGAGATAAACCATGAAAATCTAGTAATGGCAATTCTATTTTTAAAAAAAGAAAGGTAGAAAATGTCTGCAGGAAAAAAAGGAACTATATGTGTAAAGGGAACACTTGGATAAAAGCATCAACACTGTCTTCTACAACCTGTCCAACAAATACATTACAGGTTTACTTCCTCAAAAAAAAAGGGGGGGTATATATAACTATACAAGAGTATATCAAAAGGATCAAGGAAAAATGGAATTAAAATATAATATGAATCTTTCCATGAACTTTTTGAAGCGTCTTTGTAAAGCTATAGATATACAGAACTGTAAGGTATATTCAAAAGCACTCTAGAACTACTACAACATGACCTCCTTGAGTGGCTGCATATTGTGAATGCACATATACATTAGTCTGTTTCTGCTGCTTATAGAAAAATACTTGGAACTGGGTGATTATAAAGAAAACAAAATTTATTGCTTACAGTTTCTGAGGCTGGAAAGTCCAAAGTCCATCTGATGGTGGCGACAGTGACCCTGGAGTCTCACATTGAAAGATGGTGGAAGCAGAGAGAGAAGAGACAGCAAGAGAGACTGTCCTCTCTCTCCTTTTTAAAGCCCTCAGAACCACACCCCTGACCACCATTTTTAATCCATTCACTACAGCATGGTCCCACAATCCAATCGCCTCTTCAAGGCTCTACCCTTCAATCACCAAAACAGGATTTTCCACCCTCCTAACAGTTACAGTGGGGGCCAAGTTCCTAATATATAAAACTTGGGGGACACAATTCAAGCTTCAGTGTTTTGTGGGGGCATAGTTCAATCCACTACAACATCCAACGATGAAGACACAATGAGCCCAATGACTGTAGAGCACCCTCACATTCCTGTATCCATAGCATGTTAATCACTCTGAAGATTACCCAAGGACACCTTCAGGCTCTCAAAATTAGGCTCAGGTGAGAAAGATGCTGGAATGGGAATCAACAAAGATGAATATACACACACGTATAAACATGTAACTAATTCTCTGCTTGGACACTGGAGTCAAATACTACCATATTTTCTCATTTTTCAATAAACTGGGGCTGTGATCTCGTGAACTTGTAAAGGTGACATAAGCTGACTATGGAGGCATGAGAGACATTTCCTTGAAAACAGAGTCTGATTCAACCTACAAAGATAAACTTTTTTTTAATAAGCTATAGGGTCTCCCAAGACAAACATATACAAGAGTCTAATAGCATTATTTAATAATGTTAATGTGAAAAATCTGTGGCAGAAAGGAATGAACCACAATTAGGAGTCAGAAACATGGGGGTATAGTCTGGCTTAGTTAATTATTAGTTTTTTGTAGTTCAGAGCAAATTATCAAATAGTTTGAATTTCAATTTCCATCTCTCTAAAACTATTCAAGGTTAAAGTACTAAAATCAAGTAAATCCTGAAATAATGTATGTAAAAGACATCTGATGTCAAGCATTACAAAATATAACAACTTGAATATGGAAGCATCTCATATTCTCTTTCCGGCCCCTGGGCTTTATCATGTGCCTCTGCCTGCTGGCACTTCTGTCTCTTACCTGGCCCAACTTCCACACCCCTCACCTGGGCAACTTTCTCTCAACCTTCAGATCCTACCTCAAAGATGTTTCACTCACAAATTTCTTCTCTGATACCCTGACAAATCTCAGCCCAATTTTGACATTTTTGTTAGGGCCTCCCAATGTTCCCCTTAAAGAGACTCACAGTTTATAATTCTTTTCTTTTGTATCAATATTGACTGATCTTTGATAACCTACTCAACAGAACTATTCCTCTAAATCTTCGCTTGGCTGATGTCCTCATTTTTTTTCAGGTTTCAGCTCAACTGTCACTTCTTAAAGAGGCCTTCTAGACGATCTTAATTAAAGTATCAATCTCCATCATTTTGTCTTTATATTTCTTCATAACACATTCCAAGATCTGACACTAAATTTTCGATACTGTGCCTAACATACTTCAGTTTTAAGCTCCATGTGGACAGGGACTTTGTATTTTATTTACAACTGTATCTCTACAACCTAGAACACTGCCTGGAATATAACAGAAACTCAGCAAATTTTGAACAAAATGCAATATATGTTCTGTATTTATACACAGTTTTCCTGAATTTGCTTCCAATCGGTACTGATCTGTCATAATCCCTTACATTCCTCTAATAACTTCAGTATCCAGGAATAATAATGAGGACCTCTTAGCAGTTCTAGCTTTCTCAGATTCTATAGGGGGCCAGAATTAGTGAACATTTACTACTCAGTTTTGATACTGGTAAAATATGGGGATAGGAGCTTTGACCTTGACCTCATTGTCACAATGCTTGGAAGAACAAAAGTAGTATCTACACAACTGTTCTAAACAGGAAGAGCTAGACCTAAAGTTAAAATGAAAACTAGATGACAGCAATATGGAAGAAGGTATTTTATACATTTAGCCCTATTAAAGCATTATAACGTTGATTCCTTCCGATGGAAAACACTTGTTGGAAACTTGATTGACAAACGTTACAACTTCATTTTACCGTAAGACATTATCGGAACTTCTACAATGACATGGTTTTTACAGTGACTTTAGATCAAGAACACTGTGGTTTAAAAATCAAAATATCTACAGAGTTGCTTTTCTTCTATTAAAGGCATGCAATTTCATGAAGTGAAAACAATTTTACTTTACCTCTCACAATAAGTTGAGCAAAATTGGACACACCAGAACCTCGTTCTGACTGAGTTACACAGCGATACAAATCCTGGTCAGTTTTTGTCACTTCTTGCAATCTAAAGGAAGCAGCAAATCTTCTGTGATTGATGTTCTTAGTCTGAGCGACCGGTATATCTTCTCCATTTCGTCTCTGCAAATAAAAACCAATTTTTTAAAAACAAGTTCTTAACCTTTCCCTAAATCTAAATCATCTTAGCAAGTAATATCTGTGATAAGTTATTCTTGTTGCTAAATTAGGAGGAAAACATCTATGAAGACCCACAAATTTTTACCATTGTCATCTCATCAGAAAAAAGTTGCAATACTGGTATCCTTTAAAGGGTGTAGGGCTGCCACTACAGTAGTAATCTCAGATTTCCATAAAAATCCTATTATACCAGAGTATATGAGTTAACAGGAGAGTTAATAGCTTCATGCAAATGATTCATTTCCCATGTTCTCCCAGAGCATATGTACAAGCTTCTTGTAGCCCTCACATTATACTGCATGTGCTGTAATACATGTGTCCCCACCAAGAGACTGAGACCATGCCTTATGCATCTCTGTATTACAAACGGGTAGCTTGTGCTTGCCACAGAAAGACAATAAAATACAAGTAACTGATGAATAATTCAGAGTCAAAACAAAAATCTGTATTCTTTACAAATTTCTATCTCTTTGGCATTAATGACAGCCAATTTATACACTTTAAATAAGTAATCAAAAGAGCCTAAATGTTAAAAAGCATACCTGTCAACTTTCAAAATGAAATATTGAAAAACATATTTATGATATCAGGGTATCTCACACAAGACTAATAAGTGTAAACTATAAAGGGAATGACTGAAAAATAGAACTATAATAAAATGTATAAATTCTATATGTTGAAAAACATCATAAATAAAGTGAAAAGCAGGCCACAAACTGATATATTTCTCAAGGAAATAACTATCAAAAATAAATAGCAAGGATACGTGAAGATCTTCTACAATTCAATAAGAAAAAAAAATAAACAAGCCAATGGACAACTGGACAGGCTATAAAAAGAGAAAATGCATATGTCTAATAAAAATGATAGGAGATTGTCAACCTAAATTACAAAACTTCTATATGTCAAAGAAAGCACAAATGGAAAAGAAAAGCCACAACATTAAGAGAGAATTAGTGTCTTGTTGGTGAAAGGATGTGTCCCTGGTATCCTTTAATACTCCTTGAACTATTATTACATATGACTAGACATAAGAAACAAAAATTATTAAACTATTGGAAGTATAAACTGTTATAGTGATTTTAGAAATTTATGTTACTATCTAGTAAAGTTGAGGACACACAATCTTCAGGACCCAGCAATTCCACTTCTGGGTTTTCATGAATGAACTACACTTGCATATGTGGTCAAGGAGATATCTACAAAACCGTTGAACTCAGGATTGTTTGTAATAGATAAATGTGGGAAAGATTCAAATATACCTGAGCAGTGAACAAGTAAACTGAGTGTTATTCATTCAATAAAATACCGGGTAGCTGTTAAACTAAGCAAACTATGGGGCTGACCCCGTGGCTCACTCGGGAGAGTGCGGCGCTGGGAGTGCAGCAGCGCTGGGAGCACGGAGGTCGCGGGTTCGGATCCTATATAGGGATGGCCGGTGCGCTCACTGGCTGAGCGCGGTGCGGATGACACCACGCCAAGGGTTGCGATCCCCTTACTGGTCACCAAAAAAAAAAAAAAAACTAAGCAAACTATGACCAGCAGTGTGCTGGTAAAATATGGAACAGTTAGGTTTTCAACCAAAAAATGCTTATTTGTAGCATTTGTCAATTTCTGTGGTGTGAGTACTCCCACTACAGCCACTTTCAAATCATCATTGTGATATCATTTGGCTCTCAAAATTCCTGAAAACTTAACAACTTTCCGGTACTCACTGGCTTCAGCATCCCATTCACTAGTACTACATGAATGAGTGTTTATACCTCAAAAAAAAAATTCCTTAACAAAAAGAAGACATGAGACAAAAATGTAAAACATTAACTATCACTAAATTACAGTGCTGTACATTAATGGCTATTTTAATGTTTTCTATGGTTTTGTATGTTTGAAACATTTTTTAAAGGCATAAATAATAAAAAGCGCAGTATTACTTTAATATTTTTTTAAATCCTAAAATCCCGTTTCTTTAATCACCCTTCTCCACACCTGAAACGATATATATGCATATTATATAATATATGTGTGTATGCATATGCATATATACATAACCTAAGGACACCAAATCCAATTAGGATTTCACCATTTATCATTCATTTAGTGTTTCGTTAGTTCTTCGCCTCTTACCAACCCATTTCATATTTTTGCACCAAGATCTCCTTCTCATTCTCCTGGACAATAAAGACAAAGAGCAGCTTACACTCAAAAGCCTTGAAACAATCATCCTAAATTCTCTTTCTCTACAAACCACATAAACAAACAAAAAAAAATCATTACACATGCAAATCTCAGACCGCACGCTTTCAATTACGCATGACTTCCATACAATCTTTCTAGTTGGAAAACAGACCATGACCCAGCAGTCCTTACTCTTGTGTACAGCCTAATCTAGTCTTCCAGTAACTTAAGCAACCTGTTGCGCTCTCAACCTGTCGACCTTCTCCCTGCCATTTATATTTCTCAGCTCTGCAAGACTAGCCATTTCCTGCTGCCATCCTGACTTCTAAATTATCCTGCACGTGCACACACCCATCCAAGTCTTTCAACACTGTGCCTGTCAAAACCGTTCTCCTCTTGTGAAGAGATTCTGAGTACCCTTAATGTTCTACTCTCGATAATTATTATTTCATCTTTTCATCTTAATTGGTATTCCTCTCTGTTGGGAAAATAGAATGGTTTAGTCAGGACCCTCGCCTCGGGTCCAGCTGGGTGTGGTCCAGTACATCCTTTGTAAGCAAATCATGTGTGGAGTCAGTGCACATGCGCTCCAATGTGTCTTTTTACCTTTGTTGTTATTCTTGTGTTCTTCAGAGTTTTAGTGAAGCAGGCAGGCGGGTATCTGCCTCGGGTGTCTGCCTCGGGTGTCCACCACACCCAGCCATGCTTTCCAATCTACAGCTTCCAAGGACCTGTTTGCTGGTTACCTAGCTCATAGACCTGCATGTAAGGGGTCTGGTGACCCAGCCTGGTGTGTGAGGGGTCTGGTGACCCAGCCTGGCGTGTGAGGGGTCTGGTGACCCAGTCTGTGAATGAACTTGAGGGGCCTGTGAGCTACAGACCCAGCCCTAGCTCGACAATTAGCCCAGTCAGTGTAGGATTACTGGCACATAAAAAGAGCCCGATAACTAGCATAGTTGTGTAGCTTTACAGTTGGCAGTGTCACGAACAGGATTCCGACAGAGCCAGAGCACTCCAATTGGTGATGTTGGCAGGATTTCAACATTAGCCTAGCCCGAGCGCCACAACTGGCACAGTCTACGACAAGATTCTGAGCAGGTACAGGAGCCAAAAGCCCATGGAAGAAGGAGGAAATGTGGCTACTTTTAAATATGCTCTGCCCTATGGCTACCTTCCCGTTGACCAGGATCTGGTTGCTGCACATTGTATTGCAAGGCAGGATAGACCAGGAGCTATGGCAGAAAACCCTTTGGGAGGGGAAGAAATGTGGCTATCCTTGAGCATGTGGTACCTGGTGGCCACTTTTCTGCTGACAGGAGCCTGGCTGCCGCTCACTATGCTGCAAACTGATCAAGATTTGTTGGCTAAAATCCAAAAGACTCTGAACGATAAATGCTGGTGAGGTTGCGGAGAAAAAGGAACTCTCATACATTGTTGGTGGCACTGCAAAATGGTGCAGCCTCTATGGAAAATGGTATGGAGGTTCCTCAAACAATTGCAGATAGATCTACCATACGACCCAGCTATCCCACTGCTGGGAATATACCCAGAGGAATGGAAATCATCAAGTCGAAGGTATACCTGTTCCCCAATGTTCATCGCAGCACTCTTTACAATAGCCAAGAGTTGGAACCAGCCCAAATGTCCATCATCAGATGAGTGGATACGGAAAATGTGGTACATCTACACAATGGAATACTACTCAGCTAAAAAAACGAATGAAATACTGCCATTTGCAACAACATGGATGGACCTTGAGAGAATTATATTAAGTGAAACGAGTCAGGCACAGAAAGAGAAATACCACATGTTCTCACTTATTGGTGGGAGCTAAAAATTAATATATAAATTCACACACACACACACACAAAAAAAAAAAAAAAACGGGGGTGGGAAGAAGATATAACAACCACAATTACTTGAAGTTGATACGACAAGCAAACAGAAAGGACATTGTTGGGGGGGAGGGAGGAGAGGGAGGAGGGAGGGAGGTTTTGGTAAGGGGCAACAATAATCAACCACAATGTATATCGACAAAATAAAATTAAAAAAAAAAAAAAAAAAAGATTTGTAGCAGAAAGCAGAGCTGTTGAAAGCATGGATAAATGTCCTGGAGGAATACCTGCAGTGACTGGCCACTCTTGCCTCTCATGCCAGGGAGGACAACTAACCCAGTGGTGAGTTGGGGGAAATCATGCATCTCCAGGCATGTCCTGCTGTGCATGAGAAACTGAGACAGTAAAGCAGCAGAAACAAGGAGAGCCCCTGGATGCTACAGCTATGGGACCTAGGGGTGGATGGTGTAACTTGCTTTACAGATGCTGTAGTAAATGCATGCTGCATTTGTCTGAAGGCAAAAGGCTCAGAGGGTGCCACTTAAACCCAATGGCCAGCCAGGTGCAGTATAAACCTGAGAAAAGAGTGCCACATGCAGATGGGCAGATGACCCGAGGATGGGTGCCCTGCAGAACTTCAAGTATGTTTTCACCTGGTGAAAAGGTGGAAAAAGTTAGTCTCTTACCACACGCCTGTCTTGGTGGCAGTGGTTACAGGAGAGCCGCAGATATGCACAGGGGCAGGGCAGCCACTCCTTAACGGACTGGGCAAATGCAGCTGAACTGCCTGAGACTGAGTGAGTAGCCAGTGTAAGTCAAGCTGATTGAAGTAATTCAAAAGCCAGAATGTAAAAGGGAAGCACAGCATAAAGATTTGGAAAATTTGCAGCCTGGCCATGTGGTAGAGAAGCAGAAAGCAGGAGAAAAATGCAAGGGTGAAGCAGATAAACTGTTTGCTAAAGACATTATCTTGGCAGTGAGGCAGCCAGATGCTAAAAACCAGGACAATGCGGAAAACGCCCTAAAGGCATCTGAGAAGTCTAGATGGGTACCCCACCCACCACAGACTCTGAGGCCTAGGAGAACTGAGTTGTCCTGGAGGACAGACCTGGGGCGCAGCTGCCCTCAGCAAACTGCTCTTTGCATCCCAGCCCCTCTGGCTGGAGCAAACCAGCCTCAGCACCTCAGAAGAGCAAAAGCTAAAAACCTTGGTGGCGTTTACATTGTGTTAAGTTTGCAGGCCAGCAGTATGTGAGAGCAGTGGAGGCATGGCAGCCTCCACCTAGATTTCGGAAGATGTAAAGAAATGCTGGGGGACACAGGCGGAGACCTGCTGCAGGGGTTGAGCTGCTGCAGAGGTCATCTATGAAGCAATGTAGAGCAGAAAACTGGGGTCAAAGCCCCCACTGAGGAAATGTCTAGTGGGGTCAGGATGGTGGGACTGCCGCCAGGAGCCCTGAACTGTGGGGCTGCTGGCATCATGCACTGCCAGCCTGGAAAAGCCACAGGCACCAGGGCAGCTCAGTGGCGGAGCTGTAGGAGTGAGGTTGCCAAATGCTTTAGGGGTCCAGGTGCCCCAGTGTGCTTAACATTTGCCCTGTTTGGGTTTCAGATTTGTGTGGGGACCGTTTTTCCTTTCTATTCCTTCCTTCTGGAATGGAAATGTGAACCCAATGTCTGTTCCACTGTATCTTGGAAGTAGATATACTTGTTTTTGACTCTTTACAGGTTCATGGCTGTAAGGAGCTTTGCTTTTGGTCTCAAAGGTGACTTTGGACTTTTGAATTGGTGCTGCAACAAGCTAAGATTTTTGGGACTGGGATGGAATGTGTAATATGTAAATGTAAGGGTCGTCTATCCTTGCTAAGGGAACGTCGTGGAAGATTCTGAATGTGTAGATTGTACAGTGAGGGACCTAAAGGGGTGAATTGTTGGGAAAATGGAATGGTTTGGTCAGGACCCTTCCCTCAGGTCCAGTTGGGTATAGTTCAGCACATCCTCTGTAAGGCGCGCGTGCGCGTGTGCGTGTGTGTGTGTAGTTAGTGCACATGCACGCCAATGTAGCTTTTTAGTTTTGTTGCTGTTCTTGTGTTCTTCAGAGAGAGTTTTAGTGAAGCAGGCAGGCAGATGTCTGCCTCGGGTGTCCACCACACCCGGCCATGCTTTCCAACCTACAGCTTCCAAGGACCTGTTTGCTGGTTACCTAGCTCATGAACCTGCATGTGAGGGGTCTGGGGACCCAGCCTGGCGTGTGAAGGGTTTGTGACCCAGTTTGTGAATGGGCTTGAGGGCTCTGGGAGCTACAGACCCAGCCCTAGCTCGACAATTGGCCCAGTTGGTGCAGGATTACCAGCAGGTAAAAGAGCCAACAACTAGCGTAGTTGTGTAGCTTTACAATTGGCGGTGTCACAAACAGGATTCTGACAGAGCCAAAGAGCTCCACTCTTAACAATACCACTTTCTCAAAATAGGGCATATTTCCTCCTAGTACCCTATACCTTCTTAGCTCCTAACCTGTAGCTCCTAACCTTAGTTCCTATACCATTACCCTGGTTCCTAACTTTTGCAGACCACTCTCCCTATTTCTCTGGAAACTTCTGGATTTCCCAACATGTCCAAATATTATTCCCATCACTGGGAATATTCACAAACTAAATTATCATCCCCACAAAAGTCCTGTGAATATTCCCAGTGATTCCCTAACTCAGCCTGGCATCACTGATGCCCAACAGCCTCCATTACTACTGTATTGGTCTGTTCCTGTCGCTTATAACAAATTACCTGAAAATGGGTAATTTACAGTGAGGGCTTTCTTCCTGGTGGAGTAACTCTACAGCACATCAGGGTATCAGATGGCGAGAGTGAGTTGAACAAGACAGAGCCAACCTCCTCACTTGCTGTCCTTTATAAAGCCAGAAGAACCATGCCCCTTATTCCATGAATGTATCAATCCATTCACAAGGTCACAGCCTTTGAGATACCATAATCAGATTTCCCACCCTCTTAGCGCTGTTACAATGGGGGTCGAGTTTCGAATACTTGATTTTGGGGAAACACATTTAACCCATAACTACTTATAACATCCAAGTTTCTGTGCAATGATAGTTTCCTCTCGAATCACGACTGCCCATGTGATTCTATCTCACACTCCTTCAATCCTCCACATTGTCAGTGAGACCTCACTCTCTGACCCTTTACTTTATAACCAGCCTTTTCAAAGAAGCTTTCACTAGCATGGAAGAATTCTGGATTCTTTTAATTTTCTATTGCTTATGCACTGCCAATATTGAATTTGCACTATTTCTTTGCAACTATTCTAAAACTACTGACTTTCGCTAAAAGCAGTCATTTGGTCTTATGAAAAATCTAAATTATCCAAAAAAGGATAATAGCACCTCTTAGACATTCCTACCTGATTTCCACAGTGATTCAAATTACAGTGTCCGGCTCTTTCTCTCTGCCTCAGCTTCACATTCCATCCGTTTAAACAGAGTCTTGTCTTTCTACCCCTGCTGGCAGTATCATGGATACTACCTCAAAACTCCAAAGATTATTCTAACAACTCATTAATTGGATTTTCTATGTAAAACTCTTCTACTGTAATATATTCTATATATGTCCTTTTATCTCTTTATATGCTGAAATCATTCTGAAGGAAGGGTTTCATGCCTTATTTAAGCATATATAACTTTTGTTTCATGACATCTAATATATACTATCTTTATTGAGTGCTCAAATACTTTGGTAAAATGAATTAAACTCACTGAACACTTTAAAGAATTCTGTAAATAACCTTAGGCTTTTATAAATCATTATAACAAAATATATGATAATCATGGTTGAGCTAGGGCTGGGTCTAGAACTCACAGACTCCTCAAGCCCATTTCAGACTGGGTCACAAACTCTTCACACACCAGGCTGGGTCACCAGACCCCTCACATGCAGGTCTGTGAGCTAGGTAACCGGCAAACAGGTCCTTGGAAGCCATAGGTTGGAGAGCATGGCCATGCGAGGCACAGACGCCCGAGGCAGATTCCAGCCAAAACCACGGCTGAGCATGCACACTAACGCCACGCACGCTAACGCCACGCACACACAACTTGCTTACAAAGAATGCTGCACCACCACCAACCTGACCTAAGGTGAGGAGCCTGACTAAACTATTCTATTTTCCCAACAATCCGCCCCTTCAGGGTCCCTCACCTTACAATCTACACGTTCAGAATCTTCTGCAACATTCCCTTAGTGAAGATAGACGACCCTTACATTTACATATTACACATTCCATCCCAGTCCCAAAAGTCTTAGCTTGTTGCAGCACCAATTCAAAAGTCCAAAGTCTCCTCTAAGACCAAAAGCAAAACTCCTTCCAGCTGTGAACCTGTAAAAACAAAACCAAATTTACCTACTGCCTAGATACAGTGGTGGAACAGACATTGGGTACACATTCCCATTCCAAAAGGGAGGAATATGCCAAAAGAAAGGAGAAACACGTCCCAAAAACCCAGCAGGGTAGACATTAAGTCTTAAAGCTCCAAAATAATCTTCTTTGTCTCCAAGTCCTGAATTCCTGGGCACAATTGGGCATCTGGGCCCCCAAAGCCTCAGCCAGTCTCACTCCCACATCTCTGCCAGGCACAGCCTTGTGGGTAGCGCTGGTGCCTGCAGCTTTTCCAGGCCTGCATTGCACAGTGCCAGTGGCCCTGTAGTTCTGGGGTCCTGGCAGCAGCCCTGCTGCCTTGGCTCTACTAGACATTTCCCTGGTGGGGGCTCTCTTTGGGGGCTCAGACCCTACTTTTCTGTTCCACATTGCTCTAGTAGATGGCCTCTGCAGTGGCTCCGCCCCTGCGGCAGACCTCTGCATGGGTCCCCAGGCTTTTCCATACATCCTCTGGAATCTGAGTGGGGGCTGCCACACCTCCACTGCTCTCACATCCTACTGACTACGCCAATTGTCAAGCTAGGGCTGGGTCTGGAACTCACAGACCCCTCAAGCCCATTCCAGACTAGGTCACAAACCCTTCACATGCCAGGCTGGATCTCCAGATCCTTCACACGCTAGGCTGGGTCACCAGACTTCTCACACACAGGTCTACAAGCTAGGTAACTGACAAACAGGTCCTTGGAAGCCATAGTTCAGACAGCATGGCCATGCAAGGCGCGGATAACCGAGGCAGACACCAGCCAAACTCACAGTGCCAGGCATGTGCACTAATTCCACCCACACACAACTTGTTTACAAAGAATGCTGCACCACCCCCAACCTGACCTAAGGCGAGGAGCCTGACTATTCTATTTTCCCAACAATCATTCAAATTAATGCAAAAAAGATACATAAATACTGCAAATAAGCAAATAATCCATTTGATAACTTTGATGGTATTTTGATGTGTGGACTTGGCTATGCAACAGTCCCCAGTTATTCAATTGAACACTAAATAGGTGTCCTTGTGATGCTAGTTTGTAGATGGGATTAAAATCCATAATGAAGTAAGTGAAATTATCATAGATAATTGGGTGGGCTTGATTCAATCAGTTGCAAGGCCTTAAGAGCAGTAGTGAGGCTTCTCTGAAGTAGAAAAAATTCCACCCACAAATAGCAATGTCAGTCTGTACCTGAATGCTCTAGCCTACCCTTCCAAGGCCTTGCCCTGCAGATTCCAAACTTGCGTAGATAGCCCCTGGCCCTACAATCAATAAACCAATTCCCTTCAATAAATCTCAGTGATGTGCTGCAAGATATTTTGGTAAACAATGGACACATGTACTATGGTTTTCCCATAAGATTATAATGAGGCTGAGAAATCCGTATTGCTAGTGAGATCACAATGTCTTACTGCAATTACTTTTTTTTTGTAAATTTAGTGTAACATAAGTGTACAGTGTTTTAAAAGTCTACAGTAGAGTATGATAATGTCCTAGTCCTTCACATTCACTCGACAGTCACTGAATTATCCAGAGCTACTTGCAGTCCTGAAAGCTCCAATCATGATAAGTGCCCTATACAAATGAACCATTATACAGTATTTTCACTATATCTTTTCTATGTTTAAATATGTTTAGATATACAAATACTATTGTGTTAGAATTTTCTATAGTATTTAGTACAGTAACATGATGAATAGGTTTGCAGCCTAGGAAGAATAGGTTATACCATATAGTTTAGGTGTGTAGTAGCCAGTACCATCTAGGTTCATGTAAATAAACTCTAGGATGTTCACGCAACGGCAAAATCACCGAAAACACATGTCTCAGAATATATCCCTGTAGTTAAGTGACATAACTGCATATTATATATGTACACACATATATCATATATAAAATCCTACCATATATAATCACACACACACACCCCTCCTACTGCTTCTGCTTTACTTGCTTGAACCTTGTCTGATGGAGGTAATTTTAATACCAGAAGTAGTTCTAGAGGAACAGATTAAGGATGAGCTTTCTGATTTGACTCTTGGTTTTCTAGAATTCAACTTTAACCTGATTAGATATAAAGTCACCTATAACTCTCTTCCCAGTGGTAAATAAGACGTTGAATGATGAAGCAATAGAGAAATGCAAAATATTACCATTAGATATACTCCTCACCAAATATCTATATAAGGCCAAGTTCTGGGTGACCATATATGTCTACCTTAGAACATTTTAGTCAGACTAAGGAATTTGAGTATAATCGGTTTGGCTGTTTGCTTTGGACTGCATTGGAGAAAGTGGGGAGTGTAAACCATGTGAGCTTACAATTGTAAAACCCTCCAATTCAGAGTAAAATAGAAGTTGAGTAAAGCAAGGAGACCAGTGCCATTAAACTAGTAGATCTGGAGAATTATGGGAAATTAATGGTAGTAGCACAGTTTTTCAATCTTTCTGAATTTACCACATAAAAACAGAAAGAATAACAAGAGAGAGTAAGGAAAGAGAAGGCCCAGACAAAAGCGAGGGTGAAAACAAAGTCCAGAAATCCCAGAAAGCAAGCGACTATATTTTTTTAATAACTTGAAGCAACAGAAGAAAGAAATCTGTGAAATCGGGCAAGTTTTTCTGAACTCCAACTCATTATTAAATTTCAAGTAAATCATTTCATGTAAAAGTTATGAAAGTTATTATAAGATTAAAAGAAAATAAGAAGCAGAGTCAATGATCCCTAGAATCAATGAAAGTAAGTCAGAAAAATATGCCCACAAAACAGATCAAAAGTACCTAAGCAAATGATTCATGAGATGAAAGAAAAATATAAATTTGAATTAATAAATATCGGAAATGAGAGAACAGAACTCAGGAAAAATTAAAAATTAAAACAATCACTTTAAAAATTATGATTAACTAGAGTCAATAAACTCAAAAGATGATTCCTTAAGCAAGACAGAATGTGGAAAAAGAAAAAAAATTAATTTTAAAATAAGGAGAATAAAAAGCATTTGAGAGAAAGTGACAATAATGATGATATGCAAAGATCAAACACAAAGACCACAGGAATCCCTCTAAAGAAGGAAGGAAACAGAAAAAATACTAAAAATTATAATTTAAAAACTAGCATAGTACTGGCATAAAAATAGCCACATAGACCAATGGAACAAAATAGAGAACCCAGAAATCAACCCGGATACTTACAGCCAACTGATCTTAGACAAAGGCACCAAGAACATACACTGGGGAAAGGACTGCCTCTTCAGCAAATGTTGCTAGGAAAACTGGACACCCATGTGTAGAAGAATGGAACTAGACCTGTACCTCTCACCATATATTAAAGACTTAAATATAAGACCTGAAACTATAAAGCTCCTAGAAAAAATATTGGGAGAATACTTCAGGATGTAGGACTGGGCAAGGACTTTATAAATAAGACCTCAAAAGCACAGACAACAAAAGAAAAAAAATAAACAAATGTGATAATATTAAACTAAAAAGCTTCTGTACGACAAAGGGAACAATCAGAGTGAAAAGACAACCTACAGAAGGAGAGAAATATTTGCAAACTATACATCCGACAGGGGATTAATATCCAGAATACACAAGGAACTCAAACAACCTCACTGTAAAAAACCTAGTTAAAAAAAAAATGGGCAAAGGAGCTGAATAGGCATTTCTCAAAAGAAGAGACACAAAGCGTACAGGTACATGAAAACATATTGAACATCACTAATCATCAGGGAAATGCAAATCAAAACCACACTGAGATATTATCTTACCCCAGTTAAACTGGCTATTATCAAAAAAAAGAAAAAAAGAACCACAAATGATGGCAAGGATGTGGAGAAAAGTGAATATTTCTACACTGTTGGTGGGACTGTAAATTAGTGCAGCCATTATGGAAAACAACATGGAAGTTTCTCAAACAACTACAGATAACAACTATCCTGATTTGATCACCACACATTGTACACAGGTACTGATATTCAACTCTGTACCCCACAAATATGTACACTCAATTGTGTTTCAAAAAAAAATTTAATTTTTTTTAAAAACTTCTAAAATTAAAAAAAAGTTTATAAATTATTAAATGAAAGAACAGAGCATATACCTGACAATAAAAATCCAGAATGATCCACAGTGATATATATTGATAAAATTAGAGACTTTAAATAAATAGAAAACAAATCCTTTGGGTATCTGGAGAACATGTGTTATAAGGAAAAGAAAACTATTAGACTTTGTCAGCAAGTCTTTATGCCAGAAGAAAATTAAGTAACATATTTAGGTTACTCAAGGAAGGAAAATGTGAACAGAAGTTTCTATATCCTGCAAAACTGACTACAGAATCAAGGGCACAGATACACTATTATCAAAATCTAAGAACTCAGGGAATATTATTCCTATGAGCAGTTCCTGAGAAACAGTTTTTAGCAAGAAAAATGAGTTTCAGACATCCAAAATTATGAGGAAGATATGACATATGGACTAATTATTGAATATTAAAAACACAGTTACATTTTAAACTAAGACTAAATAAGGGCTAAGCAGGAGAGAGAATATTATGTATGCAATAGCTATATGCTGACAATGGAGCTATGGTGCAAGTACTTAAAATAGCATGATATAAAACAAATTAGTAATTACAAGATATTCTAAATCTATCTTCCCCTATGACATTGGCAAACAAGAATATCAAAGTGGAAAAAAGAAGACCTAACTGAAAAGCTATAATAGAGAAAACATTAATTGTAATCTTTAGGCTTAAATGTGAAATATCTATATGAACTCATTAGGTATTTTATCTTTAAATATATGTGCATATATTTCTTGGCTCTATTAGCAATAAATGTATCTTTCGAGACCCACATCAAGGTCTTGAAATACAATTTCTCACTAAAACAAACAAATCAATACACCATGGAAAAATGACTGACTCTGGGTCTAGAGGAGAAAATGGGACATCTCATGATGTCAGATATTAAGGAAGCTATCAAAAACTACTAACTATGTATCAAAGGGACTCAGGAGCCAACTTGAAGAGGCTCCTCCACTGGCCAATGATGTAAGAACTTGAGCTTTAATAATAGTAAGAATTAAAATGAGTTAGACCCACTAAATATGTTTAAATTCATGAGTTCATAATCATATTAAAAGAAAAAAATTGGTCACCTTTAGAGGGTGTTAAGGAACAAACTAAATAGGTAAATAAAGCAAAGATTGAAGCATTTATCCTCCCTTTCCTTAATAAACTGTATCACTGGGTAACCAAATAGTAGAAGAGGGGAAGTATCTCTTCATCAACTAAAAAAATACAAAAGAAATATGAAACAAACAAAAAAAGAAATAACAAAATATTACAATTTTCAACCTCTAGGAATGAATAGAGGCATTAAGCATCAGCAGCTGCCAAGATCACAGCAAGAATAAAGTGACATTTAGTGACTCTGGTAAATACACAAAGCACTACCTACGGTGTTGCCAAAGGACCAAACTTGTCCTGAGACCTGTCTGACAATTTGCAGGAAACACAGAGGATAGAGGAACACATTGAACTGAAGCGGACATTAGTATGTAACTGGCAAAATGCAGACTATGGGAAACTAGACATCAATCGGCCTAGGTTCCTCAACAGACAAACTGTGAGGAAAAGAAAGGGATAGAGGACAAACCTACAGATTAAAAGAGACTACAAAAAAAAAATTTTAAATAGATAAGACTAAACTATAGTGTCTATAAATGCATATATGAGCAAAAAAAGCTTATGAGGACTACAAGTCATAATAGTTATTTGCAGAGGCAAAGGTAGCTGAGTTGTGCCTTGCATGGAGCACATAAAAGAAGCTTCTGGGATGGCTGGCAAAGTCTCTTTCTTGACCTTCTAAAAATTCACTGAATCACAACAGTCTTTATTTTTGTGTGGTTTTCTAAATGTTTCATTTTACCATAAAGTAATTTTATAAGTATTAGATATTTATATCAGACTGTGTTCCGTAAAGAAGAAACCAGGCCAATACCAAAGCCCCCACATTGTAATGCTGTTCACCAGAAACTCAATGGGAAAGTTGTAAAGTGCCTGACATGACACATCAGGAAAATGCACTGAAAGGGCAGCTCTAGAAACAGCAGGACAGTGCATTACTCTTGCACAGAAAGAGCAGTAAATTGTTATTTACAGACATCGATAAGAAGAAATCCTTGGGCTTCTATGATTACCAGGCTTTTAGAGTCATGTTCCAGGGATAGATAAGGAAGGTAAATAATATTCCTCACATGATTCATTTATAATCAATTATGTAGACATCAAACTAAGTGTTTATAAATTATTAAAGAAAGAAAAGAATGCACTGTTTGATAAGGCATCGAACTCTTCATGGTAGAAAGCCACATAAAGTGAACCAAAATGACTTCAGGAATATTTCACAATTCTAAGTATTAAGTATGATTAAACTTTGTTGCTTATCGTTACGTACATACACACACCCAAAATGCCAGAAGGTGAAAGGTAAACCTTATACTCTATAATACATGGTCAGTGACTTTATCTCAAGACCTATGAACAGAATTTTTTATATGAAGCCATGAAGAAAGAAAATAATGCCATGAACTACAATAAACCAATGGCCCAAGGAAGAGCAGGACTGACAAGAGTGACAGCCAACAGCTACCAGACAGAACATGGTCTTTTAAGTAGAGCAGAATTAATTGTTAACCAGCACAGAGAGAACAGTCACCACTCCTTAAAGGATAGACAGAGAAAATTATAATTATTAGCAGGCTAGTGTTCGTCTGTCAATTTAAGTCGAGAGCAGTTTACAAGAAGTTAGGGAAGCACAAGATACTTCTTATTCTATGAGCCACATGTACAGAAGACGACACTGAAGCCACCCACAGCCTTCTCAGGGATTAATTCTCCTCAGTGAAACCAGGACCACTCAGAGGTTTAATTTGGTCACAAGCTTTAAAATGTCTTGGTAAATTTTTATTAAGGCTAAAAAGAGCCAAAACAAATTGGAATGTCTCCTCATCTTGCCCTCCTACTTAGGATCACTTACATCCAATTATGAAGGTAGAAACAGGAAAAAAGTAAACAAGGCTTTTAACAGACAAATTAGTTCCAAGACAGAAAATGAGAAATAAATTCACTGACTGGCTTTAAAAACAACAACCACCAAAAAAAAAACCCTGAGGACATTTAGAAAACTGTCTTCATTATTTCACTCTCACAACTCCCCAAATTCTGTCAACTAGTACCAACCAGATCCAAAACTCTTGTCATCTCTAATTTGTTCCTCTCCTCTATCCACAGATTTTCCAATTCCCCTGGCACTGTCCAGTCCCAAGCCCTCATCCCTTGATGTCTGTCCTGCTAACAGTAGCCTCTTTTTTTTCCCAGCTGTCTTCATCGTGGTCTAGACCCAACCCTGCAAGCCATAAACTATATTTACCTCTATCCCCCATTGTGAATCTTCCACTTCACTAAGATCCTTCTGCTGACGTTCCTATCCCAGTTTCACACACAGGCACACGGTGTGCCTTCTACCTTCCTAATCTGCTGCAATAACCACGGCCACTTAGTCTTGGCTTATTCGAGTCCTGTATCTACTCCAAGGTCTCAATCAAGTCTTCTCTAAGTCCTCACCAAACACTGCAGTGTATGATGCTCATTCTCATCTCTGAAACAATATAGTCCTTAGGTTCTATATGGGCTTTCCTTATTCAGGTATAGAATCATCGCTCAAGGCTGAAAGAATCTTAAAAAGCATTCAGCCTCAGGCTTAAATGTCCTCTACATTCTCTAGCAAGTGCTTTATACTTGGATACTTAAACCAATTGTAATTTTACTACCTCCAGGAGCAGTTCATTCTAGGTTTCAACAGCTACAATTACAAAGTCTTTCCTTATAATTGGGTTATCTCTCTCACTATATAGATTCAAACCATAAGTTATTTCTGTACTTTAGGATCCATAAAGAGCAAATTAAATCCCTCTTGCATATTCCCTACATTCTAAGATTTTAAGAAACGTATCACTAAGTACCACCTAGAGTGTTGCCAAAAGTCTTCCACACCTCAAGATATATTTATGCCATGTTTCTTTAGCCATTCCAACATTATTTCTTCAAGTTTACTCACTGTCCTTGTAATTGCATGCTAGATTTTGTTATTCTAATGTCAGAAGTGTGTCGGCCACTCAAAGTGGTTACCTAGAAAATGTCAGAGAACTTTGACCAAGTCCAGACATTAGGACAATTTTCACTATATTGCATTTCTATTTTTTTCCCCCTCATGGTATCAAATGTGAGCTGATCATATATTATGTGTTTAACCAAGCTGACTTTGAAAAATTCCTCTCAAATTAGTTTTCAATGATTTGCCCACTGTAAACTAAAGTTCCTAGGCATAGATTAATTTCTTCAGAGAACTTCCATTCATTATAATAAGTGGAAAATCAGTTTTCTCTAAAAGAAATAGCATCAGGGATGTAAAATCTCTCGAGGAAATTAAATATACTACAAACATGTGGGCATTTAATATGACAGTATAAATAAGCATGGGAAAATGCTGTAGCATGGAAGCCTCAGAAAGACTAGTAGGCAATGATTACATAGCATTTGAAATAATGAAGTTAAAATTATTGTACATTCAAATAAACTCAATTTTTTAAAAATCATGCTTCTGATTTCCATTACTACATGGTGATGCTCACAGGTACTACAGGAATAAGGCTATGGCATTTGCATGGACAGGTAAAAGACCATGTGATCAGAAGTTTCAGACCAACCATTTTCACTGACCCTCAGCTGACAACAGTTGGTACTGCAAGAAGTCAGCTTCTCTCATGGTGATTTTCTTAGAGCAATTTGCATCTCATTTTACTAATTTCACTGTCCAATTATTACTCTCAAGCCATTGCTGAAATTATCTGTTGCTCCATAAAGAATGACATTTCCTTTGGCTGAGAAACTAGCTGTATCACACTACATTAGCAGTGATGAGCCTCACCAAGGGCAAAGCAGTGGCTGACTTTCCCGTTTTGGCAGGACCACTAAAAAGGCACCATGCCAGCACCCGTGGCGATTATTGACAGATTGGCCCAATTGCCACAGCTCTGATGGCAATCTGCATAGGATTACCACTCACACATTAAGCAGCCTTATTACAATTCACCAAAACAAATGGTACCACCAAATCTATCCACACAATTCCCAACTTTCAATAACTCCACTGTAGAATTTCTCTGCCCAGTTCAACGATGCATGCCCGCCAAGTTCTGTAATGATGGATGGAGTCATTAGCATTTTAGTTTCTACACTGAAGCTGAAGCCAAAGCATATGGTCTGACAGATGTTCCAGCAATGGGCTCTATTTGATTTGCCATGTAGTTGTCCACTTGTGCTGGGCCTTCATGAAAGAACATGAATTTATGTTACAGCCAAACCTATTTCAACTCTTTCACACCCTCAATTTATAAGGTGCTCTTAAAACAGAACACTCAGAACATGCTTTCTTCTATATTTCAACTGAGACTAATGATTACAAATTACCTTTGAACCTAATCAAGTCACTTCAAATGGACAAAAACTGTAGGTACATCTGTAGGCTATCGCTATCTATGGCTTGATAAGCACTGCCAGTAAGTTGGTTATTTGATAAAATATGTCATACAGTCACTTTTTCATCATTCGTGTTTTACGTAAAATGTGTATGCAGTCAATTGGACAGATCATAACCTTTGGTAAATGTATGTACACCCTCAGACCCAATGCCCCAATCAAGATACATGACCTTTGCATTACCCCAGAAAGTTCCCCCCTGCCCAATTCCATTCAATTCTTATCCCCCATAGGCAACCACTGTTCTGATCTCTATCCCTAGAGATTAGTTTTTTCTCTTCTGGAACTTAATATAAATGCAGTCATACAGTACGAACTCTTTTGTGTCTGTCCTCTTTCTGAAACCATATGTTGTTGAGATTCATCCATGCTGTTGCATGTATCAGTAGTTTGTTTCTTTATTGCTAAACAGTATTCCATTGCTGGAATGAACCACAAATTGTTTACCCATTCTCCTGTTAATGGACGTTTAGGTTCTTCACCATTATGTGCTATTATGAATAAAGCTGTTACAAGATATTCTTGTACAAGTCTTTTTGTGGGCACATGTCTTAATGTCTCTTAGGTAAATACGTAGGAGTGGAACTGCTGTGCCATGTGTTATTTGCTTATATATTCATTTTTTCCTGCAATCACTTTATCTACTGTTGATATTAGTAAGAGTTAAAGACATAACCAACATTTTTAATCTACAAAAATGTATAACCTAAGTATTTTTCCTGTAAGAAAATTATCAGACACTCCAAGAATATAACCAGATACTTTTATTTTATTTCAGTATAAATATATGTTAAAATTTCATTTGTGATCTTATTTCCTAAAACCTGAGTTTTACCATAAGCCTTAAGTTATGAAACACAAATTCTCTAATATTGGGGATTCCTTAGAAATACATTAAAATGGCTTCTGAAACTTATAAGAATTTAAAAACATCAGTTTGTGTGGAAAAATTTTACAAATTGTTAACTTGACAAAAAATGTTAAGTGTTTACATTAAAATACATGTTATTTCATTGAATGTTATGACAGAAAAGGAATTTGGAAGTTCTCAAAGAATGACTAAGGATTTTATTCTAAGTCTTTTTTACTATACAAATGTACTGCATAATCTACTTTTTTTAACTGTTTCAGAAAGCCTCCTGATTTCACCATATTTCTTGCTTGTTGACATTCAACAATTAAGAACTAAAAATATTCATCCATGTTGTTTTATGTATCATTAGTTCATTTAGCATATACAAGGAGGTTAATCTGAGTTATATATTTTGTCATTGTTTTCTATGTATTTAGAGTAAATTTGACCTACTTCAAAACTCTATAATCCAGTTCTCACAAGAACACTCTCTGAAGATACTTCCAGAATCACCAGCACATGACTTATGAATTAGGTTAGCTCAGGTAATTCATTAAGTGTTTTCTTTCAATTTACCTAATTTGCATTTCATTTTAGGTAATAAAAATGATAGAAATATGAAATGTAACCTAGAAACAATAGGCTAGAGAATTTATTCTCTAAGTGTATTTCCATACACAAAGTATTTAAAATATCAAATATGATGAAGTATTATGTTTAGTACCGTTCTGGGTTGCAGTGTATCATTTTTCCTCCAAAATAGAAAATTGGTTACTTTTCTAGTTTTCGTTACTTAGCCCCATATTTAGATAACATGTTACCAACTGAACCTTAATACTATAACAATAACAATGTAAGTTACTTGGAGGACATAAAAAGTTGATGGCCATTTATTATTTCCCCTGTCCACGGCAGGTGTAACAGCTACTCTATTATTCCATTACTACTGTAATAGAATGCAGTGACCTTTCATGAAGTTGCTTCAAGTACATTTGTTCTCAGTACTCTCGGCAGATATTTTAAGCAGTTGTTCTTACAATGATACTTAATTGAAGTGACCATTTTTTTACCCATGCAAAACTAGCAACATAAAAATTTTTACATTCTTCCATCAAATAAAAAAGGTTATAAAGGCCATGTTTCAGGTCATCAAAAATAATGTAACGACCTAGTTTAGCATCTCACAGCTGGAGAGAATTTTAGTCTCTATCCAACATCTCCTTATCTAAGATAAGGAAAATGAGGCCTAAAACATTTCAAAGAATTTTCTAAACCCACAACAGTTAACTGGGTTAGAAGGGTTAGGAGGATTGAAATTAAGACTAGAAGTAAGAATTCTACACCAAATGGAAATAACTTGACATCTACTTGCATGGGTTGGCTAGTAGATTACACTGCAGAACTAGGATTCTTCTAGCTTTATGATGATTTTACTACTTTCCGCAAAAGATGGGTAAGTTTAAGTCACCACCACTTTCTGATTGACTCATACGAAAGGTCTTCGAAAATTTCATGGAAGGATTCGTATTATCTTTTAATTCAATTTTACCATGTAGTTTTTGAAGTACCCTTGTAAATGCACGATGACCGATCTTATCTGGTTCTTGTTGCATGGTATCACTATAAAGAAAATTTTTATTTTAATTTCAGAATTTCCCTAAACTAAGTAACTGGAAGATTTCAATATGTCTTGAATGTCGAGAAGAATGATTTAAGAAAGTAAGTTAAGGTAATTGGTGTGGTATTACTGAAAAAGTTAGAACAGCTTTTGAATAAATAAGGTGGATATGTACACTGCTGAAGAACTGAGCAAATGCCAGTGCCCAAGTTGAAGAGAAATACGCAAATTCACCTTTCTGTGGCAGATGCAAAGAGAAGGAAGGGGAGAAAAAAGAAAATAGAATAGAAGTCTCACAGAATATTTTCTCTCTCACCTTCGTTTGAAAATGGCAGGACGAAAATGTTAAGAAATCACAATGAAATGAGCCAAACTACGAAACAGGAAACAAAAAACGAGGAGTATTTTGACACAACCCACTCAGACCAGCAGGGTCCAGAAAGTCTTTGTTGCCACAGGGCAGCTGGTATCTACGGATACAAAACCCTTTTCATTTCAGTGTCACATTAAATCCTGGGGCATAAAACCAAAGGCAGACTACAGAGCCTCGGGTTCTCCAAGAAAAGACTATATGGCTCACAACTAAACCCAAATGCCAACTAAGGTTCCTATCGAAATGAAAAAATAACTAGCAAAATAATTAGAAAATATGTCTAAAATCAATTTTTAAACTATTCTTTCTGAAAGAGAGAGATTTGATTTGATGTTTAGTTGATGTGATAGGCTGTATATTACAGAATATGCTCTTTGAAAAAAACTATATTATGTTTCAGTATCTGGAGGGGAAATCAGCATAATCACTGGGAAAAAAGGGAGCCTCATTTCCTTTTCACATTTGGATAAAAAGTGGTATCCTGATACCTGCAAATCAAATAAATTATAAAATTAGTGATAATTAGGTTAATATAAAGTACATCTGCTATAACATCCAATTGGATCGTGTGAAGTAACACACAACGCCTATCACAATATTAGACATTATACTAGGGATAATTTCAATAACTATTTATTACAACCATTACTGCAAACACCTGCAAACTAATGATTACCCCAACACTAATTTTACCTCTCTAAAGGATAAGGTAAAATAAATCCTGATTTCCAGGTTCAAGAAACTAATCTCACAATGATTTTTCTTTTTAATCTCTATTGACATTCTCAAGAATTTAAAATTCTAAACTAATTAAATCCCTTTCCTCATTCTGATGCAGACAGAGCCAAAAAAAAAAAAAAGAGAGAAAGAAAGAAAGAAAAATACTAAATGTACCCAGAGAATATTATTACTTACATAACTTACTTATCATCTAGCTTGAAATATTCGGCGTAACAGCCATCTGTCCTAGGTCCAGCCTCCTGGCCTTAGAGCTGTTCTCAGCTCCTCCTACCCTCAGCACCTCAGGATTGACAGATACACTTTCTGGAAATGCCCTAAAGGCAAGGCATATTTCTTAGTCTACAGTTTTCTCTCCAATTCTTTTAAAGCTCATTATATGCACGATTTACATTTCCCCAATATGTACGTTAAATCACAATTAAATACAGATTTATTAAGGAATTAATATGTGAAAGGCAAATGTTGTGACCTCAGGTCTGGGATTAACCCTCACACAAATTCTGAAAAATTTTAATTGGCTCTCTTCTGATGTATATTTCCTGAAATACTTCTAAGTGTGTCTTAAAATACTTTTAAAAATTTTGTCAGAGTATGACAGTTCCTACTTAAGTGCTATGTTCTTGTGAGTTCAGTTTTCAAAATATTAAATGAGAAAAATTTCATTTATTCCCATTTCAAATGGATCTAGAAAAAAAATTTTAACCATCTGAACATACTATTAGAGAATCATCAGGTTTCACTAGATGCTCATACAAATATTTACTAATTATATAACTCATATTTTTATTCATACTCCAAAAACGAAAATGTCTGACATGAATCTGCTGCCAATTAAATTAAACCTACATGGACAACTTGTCTCACACTCACTTGCACTCAGGCACACACCATCTGTGCACACACACAGAAAAAGATGAGACCACAAACAGTACAGTTGTGATTTGTTTTAAATCAAGTGTACTCTTCAGCTCAGCTGCCAACTTGGCCTTACCTGCAGCCATAACTTGTTATGCACAGCATCTCTCCCTGTAGCAATACACTGAAACGTAGCATTCTGCCCTGCATTGACCTCTACATCCCCCAGACGGAGGAAATGAGGAGATTTATCTGTGATGAGAGAAAAAATTTTTTTTTCAGATAAAGAAAACATGCCATGGTGCTTTTCTCCAACAGAATACTGTCGTTAATATTTTTACCTTTGGCCAAGACTAATATCATACAGAAGAAAATTGAGTTTTCTCCGTGCTGGAAGACACCATTTCCTCTCTCACTGTCACAGTTCTATTTTTCTCAGTAGCTCTGTTACTTATTGCCCTATAATTGCTAGAGTATTGTTCTATGCAGAGTGAGCATTCAACAATTACCGCTGAATGACTGCCATAGCATGTTGCATATGGGTGATAATAAAACAGTTACAAGTTAAAGCAAGCAAAAGAGAATAAATAGGCACAAATCAAGGCATAATATAAAAATATAATGAAAACATATAATGATTTCTATAATACTGGCATTTACATGGCCATTGAACTATTAAGCTACAATTTAAGCAGTTAGATCTTTTTCTCTTTTTAAAACTTCAATAACCCACTAGTACTTCAAAGAACGAGGAAATATTTTTGTTTCTCTCAAACAGAATACCAACTAAACTGTTGTTAAATACACTTCCTATTCCTTTATAGCTGTAAGAAAGTTACCCAAAAGAAATGTTAGACTAATAAAATGTGATGATTACAGTCAAAATATGCATGAGTTACATGACTGTCAAACAAGTATTCTCTGCAATTACCTCTTAAACTGAAGCCTCATGTATGTTTTCCATTGAAAGGAAATATAAACAGCAAAAGCTAAGCTTCAGTGAGTAAAAGAAAAGCTCATGAAGGACCATATCACACTGAAACTGCTGCTGTTGTGCTCAATCCACAATTTTCTATTTACTTATGAAAGCCTTTTATAACATCTATCATTTTAGAAGTGAAGATGAACAGTACATGGAAACACAGTCCTCTTATACTATGAATTAAAAGAATCTAATAAACCAACTCAAACTTCAAGTGAGGTGATTTTGTTCTTTCTTAGAATATACCACAATTTGACCCTTGCCTGCTACATCTTTCTCTAGTGCCTTTCCTCAATTGGACTGAGAAAAAGGAATGCTTGAGCTAGAACATGAGCTAAAACAGTGGTTCTCAAATTATGAGCTCTAGACCAAGGACAGCAACATATACAAATTGTTTAGAAATGCAAATTCCCAGGCCCCACCCCAGACCAACTGAATCAGAAACAGAGGAGTGGCCAAGTACTCTGATTTACCACACCCTGTAGGTGACTGATTCACACTAGAGTTTGACAACCAGTAAGCAGCACATAAGAATTAGCCCCTCCCATGGTGCACCCTGTGCATGCCGCTTACAATATGTTAGATAAGTTTCTACCAGGGAGGATTACTGAATAGATAATCAGAATTCATGAGCACTATACAACGCTGCTGTTGGAAAATATAGGTAAAATCTGAATTTCTGCCAGTTGTTTTTTGCCTGGCTTTATTGAATGCACCCAATAACTGCCTTTCAGGGAACGTGATGTAGACACAAATTTAGATAAGCCATCTGAAAACCAACCAATGTGCATTCTAAGGGCATTACAAAATTGTGTATTAGTAAATGGAGTTTCTTATTTTGTTTGCTTTTTTTTTTTAATACAGATTAATCATGTATTTATTATGAGACCAAAATAAATAATTCTAAATTTGGACTAAGGTGAATTAATTCATTCCCTCATTTCACCCCAACTCTCAACTTAGCAGATCAAATTACTTAGTGAGGCTTCTTTTTATTTTCCTCTATGTTGAAGTCTAATTTTTATTCTTCTTTGCTTTCCTAGAAAATCTAATACTAAAAAGAGGGTCAAGTCCTATTGAGAGTTGCTTTATGTTTATATTTTGTTCTTGGTAATTAAATAATTTAAAGGAATCCTTTGATATGTGCACAATTAGTCACAAGTCTGAAAAATATTTGGTTCAAAACTCTAAAAATATTTCAGTGTTCCTTTTAAAACTGAACAGAAAGCTAGGTGTAACAAGAAAAGAGATAGCAATGACCAAGTGATAAACAATCAACAGTCCCTGCCAATATAAGACAAGTGTTGAAAGGACTTAGAAAAATACAATTCTTAATCACAACCTACCACAAGGATAACTCAGTACTTGGATGTCATCAATGGCAATATAACCACTTCTTCCTCCTGAGACTTCAGCTTCAAATATTACCTGTCAGGAAGAAATAAAAAACATTTACAACAATCGTTTTTAAAGAATGTCCAACAGTGGAAAGAGAATAGTTACAATACACTTAAAAGTAAATTTGAAATTTGTTCTATGATAATTCAAAGTTTCTTATAACAGAGTAATTTTCTAAACCTTGTACAGTTAATATTGAAATTACTGAAGTCAAGCAGTTCAAACTTTTTAAGCAGCTATTATCAACTATCGTTAAATTACCTGAATAGGCAATATATAGGCAGAATGACTAGATATAGTAGGTCTGATATCTCTAAAAGTAAACTGTCTCCTATTGACTTTCTCCATTTTTGTTATTTATATAATATACACTGAGAACTTAACTATGTTCCAAGTAGTATGCTAACCATTGAAATTATCAAAAGAATAAAGAATTAACCTAAAATTTTAAATAGCTGAATTTTCAAGGATGGAGGCCAGCAGATAAATTATTGGTATTCCAGGCAAATGAACAATACACAATGAAATAGAGTAGTGATGCATGTTTGGGGAACTAAATGAATGTAATCAGTATAGCTACAAAAGCTCAAAAAGGAAGAAATGAGATTCAAGAGGTAGGCATGGAAGGCATTGAATACCATGGGAGTGAGATCAGGATATATCCTGTCAATACTTCCACATCAACAAACGTCAAGGAATAAAGCTTCCATGTTCAAATATATGCTCATGTTATAAAGTTTTGCTGTTATAGTCAATAGCAAATTTTTGTATGGCCTGTCTCTTAATTACATGTGCTATGACTTTCCAAGAGAAAACAGATTTAGCATTCAGCATTTCATTGTGGTTTTGACTCCTTTATTCACATTGATACATAAATTATTTTTTCAGAATTTTGCAAGGCATAGGAAACATAATGAAAGTTGATGTTTAAAGAATATAATATAATCAAGTTGGTCTAATGGAAACTTACTTGGCTATAAGGTGGAAGATGTTTGAAAGAAATAGACAGGTAATATGCTAGTAGCAGTGGGATTGATGAGATGAGAAGAGAAAAGAAAAATAATGCTAAGGAATAGACAAGGTAGAACTTATTGTCACGTTAGTTATGGTGAAATATATGAAAACTCAATGATTTCTAGCTTGGGCTAGCAAGTAAAAGTTGCTTGCAGGATCCCTAGCCAGGACAAGTCATACAGAAAAAGATACAAATTTGAGAGAGGAGATAACTAAGTACTTTTCAGACACTACAGATTTGACTCGTCTATGACACATACAAGGAAAAATGCTTAGGAGACAACTAGATAGATAGTACTGGAAGAGAAGAGATGAGACTAAAAGGTACAGATTTGAAAGTGAGCATTATGGAAGGAAGTAAGCTGTCGACTTAAAAATTAAGGTGACAGGTGAGTAAGATGGTATAGGAAGATAAAGTAAGAAGAGAAAAAAACTACTGCACATGGAAGGCCAAGGGTGAAAAGACAGACAGCAGAATTAAAGTCAACGAAGCATGATTAAGACCTACTGGATAAGGAAGGAACAGAAAGAAGTACCAGGATGCTTCAGGCAGGTCCACACTTCAACCAGAAGGATTAGAAAAGGCCAAATGAATTAAAATAAGTATAATTTAAAGACGTCAGATATCTTCATAAACAACATCATCTAGATGAACACAAATCTTAGAAGGAGAGAGCCTCTCTGATGTTATCTGATTATCTGTAGCCATTTTTTCCTTTCCCATGGGAATATCTGCCAATCCTAGGATCAGGTTTTGTGGTTCTACCTCAGCATGGCCCGAGGACCCCTGATGGGAGAAAGTGAAAACAGTGAAGCTTCTTACAGTTGTATGGAAATAGGGCAATCACCCGGAAATTTGGTAGGCTGAATAAAAAATGAAGCCATAGCAAATGATACCAAATGTAGGAGAGAGGTCAAGATCAAGAGAAACTGCAATTGAAGAGTATCTGTTGAAGTTAGCCGTCAGTACTCTGGAAACCTTTCCCAGGACACTTTTACTATAGTGGAGGAGCAAAGCTTGATTGACTGGGCTGATAATAATTAACAATTAATGAGAACTTACTGTATATAAGAGACTGTCCTAACAGAGCATGCACATTTACTCTTGCTTCTGTGCTGTTTCTCTATACACATACGTATGCACACGTTTAATCCTCACAACAATCATAAGATAGGTATTAATCATAAGATAGGTATTATTTTTATTTGCATTTTAAAGACAGTTAAATAACTAGACCAAGACCTAACAGCTAACAAGTGGTGAAGCCAGAGGTGGCCCAAGCCATCCCGCCTCCGGACTGCCTTTCCACAACTTCACTTCACTGCCCCTCAAGATAAAGAAACTGACACAGTGGAAGTATTTCATTTAAACAGACTTCAAGCTTTAAGTGTCCCAGAACAATCTAAAATTTTAAATAAATTTTAAATTTAGAAAATGTCATATTTTAAATAGCACACTGATTAGTTATGATACTGACTAAACCACAGTATCATCAGCATTAAACCTTCCCCATTCTCCTACAACCATCCATAGTCAATAACAACAGGACAAAGTAGGGTAGTAAAGATGGTTAATTTTCCTTCCATCCATTCCCATCATAAACGTTCTCCTGGGTTACTTCTCTTCCACTTAAAATTTGCCCTTTGTGACTATTGATTTTACTGGAAGAAGTTGAAGCTGAGAAGTAGAATGGGGTCTTTGTGGGAAGAAAAATGCTTCATGCTGGAAGGATGACTAACACAGAAATGTGTGTGTGTATACAAATATGATTTACATTTCATATCAATGTATTTGGTATGAACACAACCGCCATGTTCTATCTATTGGAACAAGGGCTTAGCAAGAAATGGCCAAGAGAATAAAAAACTTTAAATGATGTATAACTTGAGGCAATTGTGATATAGGCTACTTCTTGGGGATGAAAAACCTACATTTGACTTCAGGCTCTCCTTTTGATATGGACAAGCCCGGAAAAACTGAAACCTGCACCTGTACTTCTGCTTTTTGTTTTGCGCCTGTACTTTTGCTTTTCGTTTTGCTTTTGTAACACTGACCACCTTTTGTATCAGCTTAGCCCCTGCTGTGTGGATTCCGAGAAAACGAAACCTAAAATCCTGGAAGAATGTGATCTATATAAATCCTTTGCAAGCCTGGAGTCAGGGCTCAGACTTTAGAGTGTGAACTCCTCTGGGCCCGCTGGTGTAATAAATCTTTGAGTTCTCCAATCCTCCGAGTGACGCTTGGTTTCTCGGCAGTCTGTCCTGTAACACTGTTTCCAACTTCTTCAGCAAATCACAGAGATTTGAGATTTGGGACTTTTAGAGCCAAGTACCAACTCCATAGTATGGATATAATACAGATTTTATTATGTTTTATGAGGATTAAATAGTAGCATATATAAAAGTGCTATATAAACCAAATGATATGGTTATCAGTAATGTTAATATGTGAGGTTTGTTTTAGTGTATACTAGGAAAATAACTTTCATTTCCTAGAACAGTGGTTCAAGGAAAGGAAAGGTATAGAAAGAAAAAGAATACTATTTTTTAAAAAATTACATTCTAGGGAATAAACCACACATCTGTATAACTACTCATTGTCAGTTGTTTTGTTGTTGTCAGCATTTGTTACATTATTTCAACTTCCAGACTTATCTGAGTTTTATTTCCTTGAATTAACTTCCTTCACTTGATATAGGTTGTAAGTTTAAACGAGATTACCGAGAAGTTCCTTATTTCATCATTTAAACTGAGCTTTTTTCAGGACAATTAATTTAGGCCTTGATTTAGAAGGAGGCAAAATGACTGGTTCTTTATTAAAGAAAAGAAAATGTTTTTCCTTTTAGTGACCCCATTTTTCCCTGCTAAGTGTTGTCTTTGCCTCATTAATGAGAGCTAGAGGAAATTTTTAAGACCAGATTCCTTTACTGCTAAAGATCTAATCAGCTTTATCACTTCAGAGCCCTCAAGTTGGACAGCTCTTCTGTCCAGTCAGTGGAAACAAATTTCAGTGGCTTAATTACGCAAAGCTTGCTTGGGCTAATGCTGAGGTTAGATCTAATGTTTGGTGTCAGTAGTCAACTAGGAATTCCCAGAAGAAGACAGCAGCGGAGATCACCCGAGATGTCAACATTAAGGCATCCAGGAGGCCGGCCTGGGAACAGAAGGGATGGGCTTGACTTTTCATGCTGTTTTTATTCCACCCCATTACCTGAAATACTGACGGTGATGGTTCTAATCAAATTTTTGCTACCCCAGCAACATTCTTGGGTTGTTAACTAAATAAGTGTGGTAAAGTTAAATTAAGTAGAGGAAGAAAAAATGGCAAACCCTAAAGAACAAGGACAACTTTATACTCTGGCAGACTGACTTAATTCACAGGAAGTGTTTCATTTAATGGAAAGCGGAACCGGAAGACAGGAATCCAGTTGTTGGTCTGCTATCACATATAACCCAAGCAGTTTATTTAACCTGTGGCTTTGTAGCCTCATTTGAACAATACTGCCCTTGCCTATATCACAGATTTGTTCTGAATGGTATATGTGAAACAAATAATATACGAAATACCTTGTAATACAAGATATTATGGATACTAGAAAAATCTGAAAAAATTTTGCCCTTAATTTGCTTTCAATACATTATAGTGATGACAGTCCAGGATGCAAAATTAGATATATACTTAGTTCACACTCCTTAACTGTGACTTTAACTTATGTAAAGAGTTATGTAATTACTTATGTAACTTTAACTTATGTAAAATTTAAACCGCGGTTTCCTTTTCTCTAAAAGAAACTATTAATATCCACCTCAGGTCTTTAGGAAGGATTAAATGAGATAATGCACATGAAATATTTAGCACAGCTCCTGGTGCACAGTAAATATTCTGTTAAGTGGCACCACTGCCACCATGGGAAGAAAATATCCACAAAAGACACATGCACTAAAATTAAATTTCTTCCCATTCCCTTCTCCCTCTCATAAAAAACCTACTCCCCTCTCCTCCAACACATCAATTTGGAAAAACATAGAATAAACTGGTATGTTATTCCCATAAACCTCCTTAAGTTTGTGGTTTTATGGTTTGAAATTTAAAACATAAAAATTTTTAATATTTAAAACTTGAACTTTTGCTAGCATAAAGTTCAAAGTAAGTTACACATTTGCCTTCAAAAAATAAATGTGCCAAAATAAAACCTATTTCTAAACACTCATGCCCAAATTTCAATCATGAATAAAATGGTCATCTGTAACACAAAGATGACTAAGTCTGCAGATGCAACCATATGAGCACACCTAGTAACACACATCTGTCTGTATCACTCATTACAATGTGAGGCCTCCAAGTCAGGAACTGTGGTTGACTTAGTTATGTGTCCTCAAAGCTCATATACTGCCTGGCACAAAGTAGACATCCAACAGATGACAGAACAAACAATACACTCTTTCTCTCAATGTGTGTGTATACACACACAATAATATAAGTGCATGCACACACAGGAACATATACGTACATATATAGCAACATTAAATATAATTAACTTCTATCATGAGAACTTTCAACACTGTAATTTCTTGAGGATCTGTCCTAGGTTGTCTTCTCTCTTTTCCCCATACTTTCTACCCTGATAGGACTGTGGAAGATGAGCCCACAAAGAAAAAGGACAGGACTGGAGAAAAAATTTAAGTGTGCAGAGACATAAGGAAAATGGAGGAAGGTGGGGTCACAAAAGCTAATAAAACAATATCTGAAGGGGAAGAGATGTCAGGACCAAATGCTGCCAAACACTAAGTAAAATGGAAATTTTAAAATGCCCCTTATCTGTGTCATTGAGATGAGAAGTACCCAAAGGAAGTAATAAAAGTGAAAACCATATTGTATGAAGTAACAGAAGCAAAAACCACGTTGGACAAAGACACAGAGTTGAGGACTGGAGCCAACAAGTTTAAAAACTTCTACAGGAAGTCTGTCTGAATGCACAGAGAAATTTGACTAAGGATAGATGAAGATATGGAATCAAGGAAATTGTTAAGTTTATTATTATTTTAAGAGGACAAACATTTAAACTTGTTTAGATACTAAAGACTATGATTCAATTTGACAGAGAATATTTAGGTGTAAATGAGAGAGAATTAGCTGAGTGTGAGAGAGGATAGGATCTAAATCACAGGCCATAAGAGAGGTTCTACCTTTGTTATAATACAAGGAAAGGAGCAGATGCATGAAGAAATAATTTTGGGGATTGGTAGTTAAGGGAAGTTTCCATTACATGGCATCAATTTTCTCAGCTACGAGGAATGGGCTGGTGAAAAAGAGGAGTGGTTGAAGTTTGGAGAGAATCAAATGAGCACAATAGAGAGGAGAATAAGAAAGAGAACTAAACAGAGAAATATGGTACTTGTAGGATTTCCTGCCATATTGTGGGCCCAACTCAAGTTGATGACCATGAATTTCCAGTAATCAAAGTTTATCATACAGTATGTTTTTTTTTTTAACTGCATTTGCTTGGATTTAAGCCCAGAAAAAGTAGACAGAATAAAAGAAAAGAGTTTATGAAAATGGCATATGTGTAACCAAAACGATCACAATGAAATTTTTATACAAGCGAGTTAATGATCTGGCAAAAGACAGATGGTTTAATGTAGTGCAGCTCTCCACGAAGTTGATGGATGATCCAAGTAAAATGAATAGAGCAGAAAGAGATGAGTTTAAGGTTAGGAAGTGAGATGCACACATGTAAAGACAGAACAGTTGTGAGATATTACAACCACCATTTAACCAGAGCAGTCGGGTGCTAAGGTGAAATAGGAAGGTGAACTTCGGAGGCGGGGAGATGAAGGAACCATCAATGGGCTTTTCACAAATATAGTGAAGTCATCAGGATGACGATGGGCCGTGGAAGTGGAGAGAGCAACTCTAAATGATGCTGGTACCAAAGTTTATGATGAGTAGAAGAAAACAACTTGGGGTCCAGTGGAAGGTAATAATGAAGATGGTCACATGGTTGAAGAGAAAAGCTCAAAGAGATGAAAGTGTTTCCTGCCCGCTGACCTGGTCCTAAATTACATGGAATTTATACCTTTTTGTCCACAGGCTGGAGTCACAAGCAAATCATGATACAAATACAGAATTAACTGTACAAAAATGTTGATCTTTATCTCCCATACTAAAATATAAGCTCATTGAGGGCAGTGACTTGTCATATTCCTCACAATATCACTAAACCACAAGAACCCTATTGAAAGTAAGGGCTGGACAGAATTCTAATGTTACAGAAAACCATTATGCAATATCAGCAGATTCTATTTAACGGTTTTGCCCCAGAGGGAAAAATGAGATTAGGTATTTAGCTCTGTTTTACCTAACTCATACAGTTTTGTTGACATAATAAAATGACACTCTCTTGAGAAAGTTCCAGATAATTTTCCCATGTTAATTTAGAAATCATGAAAACATAATCACTTACCTTGAATATAGGCCCCAGAAAATCTTCTACAGAGTAAGTCAAGTACCTACATGAAAACCTAAAATTCTAGTATCTAACTTCTTGTCAAATGTGAATATTCTATTTTCATCCATACATAAAGACAAAGATACACATAACTGACAGTCGATACCAAAAGTCCAACGCACTACCAGAAGTTGCTGTCACCAACTAGCTCCTCTTAGAGGCACTGTCAATTTGGAGTTCTGCTTTCTCAGCTAAGAATTAGCTGAAAGTGTTAGAGAAAAGAAACTTCTTTTCATGAGACTCTTGCGTGCTAGGCTATTGACCCATGTAATAATTCACTTCTAAGAGTCTAAAGTATGAAAATACCTTTAGTAATGGCCTTGGGGCTCTCCGAAACTAATGAATTCTTAACAATCCTTGCCTATTGGCTATTTAGTTCCTACCTGCAATCACAGAAGGTACATAGACAAAATATGTAAGTGAGGGAAATACTGGTACATTGTTTGGCTTTAAAGCTGCTTGTAAGAATGATTCGGCGTGCTAACTATATTCCAACTAAATATGGAAGGTAGTTAGGACATAAAAGCCCAAATCGATTCTTCATCTAAACCCTTTCATACTTTGGATTTTAGCTATCTTTAGCACCTCCACGACTTACAGATACATAAGAATTCAAAATCAGCTATTTTCCTTAAGATATATTAAGATTAAATGTGGCCAGTTCCTTAGAAGGACTAGTCCAATCAAGACTTCACATCAGCACTTTATCATCTTCAGGGAGTAATTAGGGCTTCAGAAATTCTAAAACCTACACTCTCTTATCTTATTCAGATAAGGCTTTTTGCATAGTTATGACTCTGCTGCTCAGCAGGAGCTACCGTATGGGTTAAGAAATTCTTTCTCTTTCACACACGCGCGCCCGTGCGCGCACAACTGCTCAGATCTACCTGTCTACCTATAATTATAATAATATAATAGTGACTTAAGTTGATTTTAGAATGCAAATACTCTGTATAGCCTCCCCACGCATTCTTGAGTAAAACATCAATGTATTCAATTACAAGGGATTTGGTTACAGAAACATCCTGAAGTTTAACATTACCAATTGCCTATGTGATGAGAGGGACTACCACATTACCCAACAGGATAACAATATGAGGTATAAGAAGACTTTACTTGGATGAAAAGCAACTACAGCATGATACTGTGATGCTACACCCTTTTTCAGCATGATATTGTGTTTTGCCGATAAACAATACAGCATCAGTCAAAGCACATACCAGAGTCCAGGCAACAGTAAAAATGCAGGACACTAGATCTAAAGAAGAAAATAAAACCGAAGAGATTTCACACCAAAGTAGACTGTAGTAAATAAAAGCCCAAAGAAAATTTTCAGAAGGCTCAATACTGAAATGAACATGCAAGCATAATGCACTCCTATGCTTCAAATTCGCCCAGGGAGTTGGGTATCCTTAATGTAATCACAAATGTACCTAGAAGATCTAAATAATGGAACTAACAATAATCATTTTTAGAGCTTATGCCAGAATAGTTAAGTTCATAATAATAGTCTGTTAGTTATTTAAATTAATTCTTCATTCCTGAAATCTTGCACTTGTAAAAGATTATCAGTGGTCTTTTTAATTCAGTAGATACTGATGCAGGTTGATATGTATAAAAAAAACATGAGTTTAGTCATAATGTGACTAAGAGAGACCTAGAAAAACTTTTTTATCTTTGAAAACAAATAAAACTAAGAATGAATTAATATTCACAAAGTAAACCCAGGAAAAGTTTTGTGTTCTGTGCATATTCTCTACATCAACATGACTTTGAAAAAATAAATACAGTCATGCACCACATAACCACGTGTGTCAACAATGGAACACATATACACCGGTGGTCTTCTAAGACTATCATAGAGCTAAAAAAAATCCTCTCACCTTGTGACATAACAGCCATAGTAACATTATAGTGCAATACACTACTCAAGTAGGAGCCATAGGTGTGTAGTAGGCTATACTATGTAGGTTCATGTAAGTATATACTCTACGATGTTCACATCATGATGAAATTGCCTAATGTCGTATCTCTCAGAACATATCCCTGCCAATAAGCTGCACATGACTGTATGTACAGGCTGAGCATCCCTAATCTGAAAATTCAAAATCAGATACACTCCAAAATCCAAAACTTTTTAAATGCCTACATGACGCCACAGGTGGAAAATTCCACACCTGACCTCATGTGGTGGCTTACAGTAAGAACACAGGTGCACAACACAGTTTATTCAGCATCCCCAAAGAGAAAGAAGTCTCTCTCCAAACCTGCTTCAGCTATAATGTATTTTATCCAAACAACCAGATTATCCACACTGGTGGCTGAGACAGTGACATTTTTGCTTTCTGATAGTTCAGTGTATACGAACTTTGTCTGATGTACAAAATGATTTAAAATATTGCATAAAATTACCTTTGGGCTGCATATATAAGACATATATTAAAAAAATAAATTTATTTTGTGTTTAGACTTGTCCTAGGCCCAAGATATCTCATTCTGGATATGGAAATATTTCAAAGTCCAAAAAAGTCCAAAACACTTCTGGTTCCAAGAATTTCAGATAAAAGATACTCAGCCTGTACTGCTTTCTCAGAAGGGTTTTGATGGAAGACCCTTAAAAGAATGGAAATATATACACACATACACAGCAGAGAAAAGTACACACCAGTGTGAGGCAGGCAGCAGAGCCTCAACCATAAGCCACAGACCTCAACTCAAATCCTGGTTCTGACCTCGGGGGGTCATTATGGGGATTTTTAAAATTATATACAATTTTGGAGGTTTTCCGGAAATGTTAGCTCTTTCCTCCCTTTCCTGTCCTTCTACAGGGACTGATTCATCGTCCCTGGTGGTGAGAAACAAGAAGGCAAGAGGACAGCTCCAAGTGACACTGATGCTGCAGACCATGAGGAAACACCTTAGCTCTTACGTGCTTTAAAAAAAAAAAAACAGCACCACAAACTCACTACCTTTCCCAATTCCAGTTTCTTACATCCCTAAACTACCCTTACATGACTCCTTTTTCAACTCAAGGCCTATGTATAGTGAGGTTGGCTGAGACTAGAGAGCACAGTATAAGGTGTGCCAACTCCCTGCTCTCTTTAGAGGATTCTTCAGTTCCAATACAGGCAAACAGACAGGCAGAGCATACTAATATATTCTGAATGCCTTTAAAATATGTATTCACACATAAAATTGAAATAGGACTCGCTATTCATGGCACAGCTTAATTTATGTCAGAATGTGAGTTTAGCAAAAGAGAAAAAAACCAAAAAAGCAATTAGAAAAAGGAAATGAAATAAAAGTTTACTGAAATAACCCAAAATCTAAAAATGCCATTAGACACATTTTTCAGCCTGTGGATCTGTCCTTAGATACATAAGCAAACAACTTACACCATAAAAGATCTGGTATGAAACTGAAAGTGGGGAAGCAAAAGGTAGCGGAAAATTCATCAGCAAAATGTCATCTCTGTATCTTTACTATGATAGCTCCACCATCTGGGTTATATTTTATAGTTAGTTGTCTGAGCCAAAAATGAAAAATGACTGGTTGAGGTTTCTATTTCTATCAACATGACACTGAATTACAGTACTATTTTTCCTCGCTTTCAGAGATGTGCCATTTGTCTTCCTACAATCCACAAGCAGAACCTTTTAAACTTTAGCACCAATAGTCCAATCTTACACACAGCAGAAGTAGATCACTTCACTTGCACAACTATATCTGAAAAAACGCTCTCAAACTAACACAGTCTGTTCCCTGCCAAATTTAAGTGACTCAAGAGTTTAATTCATAATCATGGAGCTCAATTAAGAAAATTAAAAAGCAGTACAACCTATATGTACCATCATACTAAATACCTACTAACATATGAAATCCATTGACAGTATGCACTTACACAGAGAAACAACTTTTATGTAACCAGGTGATTAATTACTACTGAACAGGTAAATTGACCGAATTAGTCTATGTCCAACCAAAGTTCAACCTGCTAAACTTGATCTATTCATATCACAAATTCAAACATATACGTAATTGCTATGTTAAAAACTCTTATAAGAACTCTCTACTTACATGATATTGGTTTAAGAATTAAGTAATTTCAGAAGTACTGAGAACTTTCCTCTTTGAAAAATTAGGTTAAGTTGGGGTGGGGAGACATTTTTACACAAAATTCATTATAGTAACTAGTTTGTGTACTCTTAGTTGAATTTAGGGATAAAAAGCCCACAAACTTTCATTTTTTATTTTTACAAATCAAATGGTTAAGTTCAGTAATATCTTTGACTATAAGGATTAAATAGTAAAAACATAATTACATATTATTATATATGATAGTAGTGCTTTTACCTAGATGTCCTACCATTAAAAAATGAGTATATACACAAAAATATGCACATACCTGTTTACTTAGACTTTTTATTCTTTAAAAAAAATCTATTTAAGATGAATAAACTAAAAGTATTAGTTTATTTAATTATTTGCAGACTATCAACTCACAAAGATTAGGTTGATACATTTGATAAAATACTCATGTCATAAACCAGCAAAAGACACAGTCTTTAAGAATCTTCCTTGCTAAAAATTTTAAGGCAAAAATAGTTATCTATAATATTCAGAGATCTGAAGTTCGTCAAGAAAAGGAAAATGACATCCATTCCATATCACGAAGTCAACATTATTTTTGAAGAATACCTATAACTTCTCTGAGTATCTGGCAATCAATATAAATGGGGTGAAGCAGAGGATTTAAGAAACGACAACACTGAGGAGAAAGAACTATTTGGAACTCTTTGTACAATTAGGAAGGCCTGATACTGTATTTGTAAGAGTGACTGATTCATAGATCAATTTTGTTACCCATATAAAACAAAAAGAATGACATAAAATAGGGTTTTAAAGACAGATTGGGGAGAGAGAATCTATCTTCACTGAGAACAGACTATGTGGGGCAGGAGGAAGAGGAGGGAAGCTTTAATTTTATTGGCAGGATTTAGTTATAGGTGAGAGAAAGTGATAGACATTATAATGACCAAGTGCCTTCTTTCATGAAGGGCATAAAGAATAGAAACCAACCTGACGTGGTTCAGTGGCCTGAAACAGAGTGTCTCTCAAATGATTCTGTATGTAGTCTAAGAAAGTCACAGGCCTGTGCAAGAGACTTTAGGAGATACTGAAACTACTTAATCTTTGCACTGATTCTACATATTGCATTAAAGTACCAACAAATCATGTAGATGTTGAAGGCTGCGAAATACCATAACAGAGACCAGGTCAAACGTTCTCCAAATGCAGTCCTGGCACCACCAGCATCAGCAACATTTGGGAACTCTTAGAAGCTCTGTGAGCTGTGTTGTCACAGCCCCTCCAAGTGACAATGATGCAGCTACAATTTGAGATCACCATCAGTTTAAAGAAACTGAGCCAGGAGTTATGTGACAGAACTGTTTCTAAGCACAGGTCTTCTTGCTTCAGTCCCTTTTTCTTTGGATGAAAAAATCAAATCACAGGTGGATTCATGGATTTACTTCATCAGATACCCAACTAAAACAAAAATATAAGCCTGTATGAAATACTAATTTTATTTTATTTATTTTTTTTTTTTTATTTTTTTTTTTTAATTTTATTTTGTCGATATACATTGTAGCTGATTATTGCTTCCCATCACCAAAACCTCCCTCCCTTCTCCCTCCCCCCCTCCCCCCCCGACAATGTCCTTTCTGTTTGCTTGTTGTATCAACTTCAAATAATTGTGGTTGTTATATCTTCTTCCCCCCCCCGGTTTGTGTGTGTGTGTGTATGTGTGTGTGTGAATTTATATATTAATTTTTAGCTCCCTCCAATAAGTGAGAACATGTGGTATTTCTCTTTCTGTGCCTGACTTGTTTCACTTAATATAATTCTCTCAAGGTCCATCCATGTTGTTGCAAATGGCAGTATTTCATTCGTTTTTATAGCTGAGTAGTATTCCATTGTGTAGATGTACCACATTTTCCGTATCCACTCATCTGATGATGGGCATTTGGGCTGGTTCCAACTCTTGGCTATTGTAAAGAGTGCTGCGATGAACATTGGGGAACAGGTATACCTTCGACTTGATGATTTCCATTCCTCTGGGTATATTCCCAACAGTGGGATGGCTGGGTCGTATGGTAGATCTATTTGCAATTGTTTAAGGAACCTCCATACCATTTTCCATAGAGGCTGCACCATTTTGCAGTCCCACCAACAATGTATGAGAGTTCCTTTTTCTCCGCAGCCTCGCCAGCTTTTATCGTTCAGAGTCTTTTGGATTTTAGCCATCCTAACTGGGGTTAGATGGTATCTCAATGTGGTTTTGATTTGCATTTCCCGGATGCTGAGTGATGTTGAGCATTTTTTCATATGTCTGTTGGCCATTTGGATATCTTCCTTAGAGAAATGCCTACTTAGCTCTTTTGCCCATTTTTTAATTGGGTTGCTTGTTTTCTTCTTGTAAAGTTGTTTGAGTTCCTTATATATTCTGGATATTAATCCTTTGTCAGATGTATATTTTACAAATATTTTCTCCCACTCTGTTGGTTGTCTTTTAACTCTTTTAATTGTTTCTTTTGCTGTGCAGAAGCTTTTTAGTTTGATATAATCCCATTTGTTTATTTTTCCTTTGGTTGCCCGTGCTTTTGGGGTCGTATTCATGAAGTCTGTGCCCAGTCCTATTTCCTGAAGTGTTTCTCCTATGTTTTCTTTAAGAAGTATTATTGTCTCAGGGTGTATATTTAAATCCTTAATCCATTTTGAGTTGATTTTAGTATACGGTGAGAGGTATGGATCTAGTTTCATTCTCCTGCATATCGATATCCAGTTATCCCAGCACCACTTGCTGAAGAGGCAGTCCCTTCCCCAGTGAATAGGCTTGGTGCCTTTGTCAAAGATCAGATGGCAGTAAGTGTGTGGGTTGATTTCTGGATTCTCTATTCTATTCCATTGGTCAGTGTGTCTGTTTTTATGCCAGTACCATACTGTTTTGGTTATTATAGCTTTGTAGTATAGCTTAAAGTCAGGTAGTGTTATGCCTCCAGCTTTATTTTTTTTGCTGAGCATTGCTTTGGCTATTCGTGGTCTTTTATTGTTCCATATAAATGTCTGAATAGTTTTTTCCATTTCTGAGAAAAATGTCTTTGGAATTTTGATGGGGATTGCATTGAATTTGTATATCACTTTGGGTAGTATGGACATTTTCACTATGTTGATTCTTCCAATCCAAGAGCATGGAATATCTTTCCATCTTCTTGTATCCTCTCTAATTTCTCTCAGCAGTGGTTTGTAGTTCTCATTATAGAGATTTTTCACCTCCTTGGTTAACTCAATTCCTAAGTATTTTATTTTTTTGGTGGCTATTGTAAATGGGCAGGCTTTCTTGATTTCTACTTCTGCATGTTCACTATTGGAGAAAAGAAATGCTACTGATTTTTGTGTGTTGATTTTGTATCCTGCTACTGTGCTGAAATCATTTATCAATTCCAACAGTTTTTTTGTAGAGGTTTTAGGCTGTCCAATATATAGGATCATGTCATCTGCAAACAGGGACAGTTTGACTTCATCTTTTCCAATCTGGATGCCCTTTATTTCCTTCTCTTCTCTGATTGCTCTGGCTAGTACTTCCAACACTATGTTGAATAGAAGTGGTGAGAGTGGGCATCCTTGTCTAGTGCCTGTTCTTAAATGAAAAGCTTTCAGCTTTTCCCCATTCAGGATGATATTGGCAGTGGGTTTGGCATATATGGCTTTAATTATGTTGAGATACTTTCCCTCTATACCTAACTTATAGAGGGTCTTTGTCATGAATGAGTGCTGAACTTTATCAAATGCTTTTTCAGCATCTATAGAGATGATCATATGGTCCTTGTGTTTGAGTTTATTAATATGGTGTATCACATTTATTGATTTGCGTATGTTGAACCAACCTTGCATCCCTGGGATGAATCCCACTTGATCGTGATGAATAATTTTTCGTATGTGTTGCTGTATTCTGTTTGCTAGTATTTTAGTGAGGATTTTTGCATCTATATTCATCAAGGATATCGGCCTGTAGTTTTCTTTTTTGGTTATATCTTTACCTGGTTTTGGTATCAGGATGATGTTTGCTTCATAGAATGAGTTTGGGAGATTTGCGTCCGTTTCAATCTTTTGGAATAGTTTGTAAAGAATCGGTGTCAATTCCTCTTTGAATGTTTGGTAAAATTCTGCTGTGAATCCATCTGGTCCTGGGCTTTTCTTTGTTGGGAGCCTTCTGATAACAGCTTCAATCTCCTTTATTGTTATTGGTCTGTTCAAATTTTCTACGTCTTCACGGTTCAGTTTTGGGAGCTTGTGTGTGTCCAGAAATTTATCCATTTCCTCCAGATTTTCAAATTTGTTGGCGTATAGTTGTTTATAGTAGTCTCGAATGATTCCTTGTATTTCAGATGAATCAGTTGTAATATCGCCTTTTTCATTTCTAATTTTTGTTATTTGAGTCTTCTCTCTTCTTTTTTTTGTTAGCCATGCTAATGGTTTGTCAATTTTATTTATCTTTTCAAAAAACCAACTTTTTGATTCGTTGATCTTTTGAATTGTTTTTTGGTTTTCAATTTCATTCAGTTCTGCTCTGATCTTAATGATTTCTTTCCGTCTGCTAACTTTAGGATTGGATTGTTCTTGTTTTTCTAGTTCTTTAAGGTGAAGTGTTAGGTTGTTCACTTGCCATCTTTCCATTCTTCTGAAGTGAGCATTTAATGCAATAAATTTTCCCCTCAATACTGCTTTTGCAGTATCCCACAGGTTTTGGTATGATGTATCATTGTTTTCATTAGTTTCAATAAACTTTTTGATTTCCTGCTTGATTTCTTCTTGGACCCATATGTCATTAAGTAGAATGCTGTTTAATTTCCATGTGTTTGTATAGTTTCCAGAGTTTCGTTTGTTATTAATTTCTAGTTTTAATCCATTGTGGTCTGAGAAGATACATGGGATAATTCCAATTTTTTTGAATTTATTGAGACTTGATTTGTGACCTAATATGTGATCTATCCTGGAGAATGATCCATGTGCTGATGAGAAGAATGAATATTCTGAGGTTGTTGGGTGGAATGTTCTGTAGATATCTGCCAATTCCAATTGGTCTAGAGTCTTGTTTAGATCTTGTGTTTCTCTACTGATTCTTTGCCTAGATGATCTGTCTAATATTGACAGTGGAGTGTTCAGGTCCCCTGCTATTATGGTATTAGTGTCTATTTCCTTCTTTAGGTCTAATAGAGTTTGTTTTATAAATCTGGCTGCTCCAACATTGGGTGCGTACATATTTATGATTGTTATGTCTTCTTGATGGATCAGTCCTTTTATCATTAAGTAGTGTCCCTCATTGTCTCTTTTTATGGTTTTTAGTTTAAAGTCTATTTTGTCAGATATAAGAATAGCCACTCCAGCTCGTTTTTCTTTTCTGTTTGCATGGTAAATCTTTTTCCATCCTTTCACTCTTAGTCTGTGTGAATCTTTATGGGTGAGGTGGGTCTCTTGTAGGCAGCATATAGTTGGGTCCTGCTTTTTGATCCAGTCAGCCAGTCTGTGTCTTTTAATTGGGGAATTTAAGCCTTTAACATTAAGAGTTGTTATTGAAAGGTGTTGATTTATTCCTAGCATTTTATTGGTTGTTTGGTTGTCTTAGGTGTCTTTTGTTCCTTGCTTTCTGATTTACTGTTTGGTTTCTTTGTTTGTTGGTTCCTTAGGTTGTAGATAGTGTTTTTGTTAGCTTGTTTTCTCTTCATGAATGCCATTTTTATTGTACTAGCGGGTTTAGATTTTTCTTAGGTTTTTATGGCAGTGGTAGTTATTTTTCAGGAACCAAACCCAGTACTCCCTTGAGGATTTCTTGTAAGGGTGGTCTTGTGGTAGTGAACTCCCGCAGTTTTTGTTTGTCTGAGAAATATACTATTTGCCCCTCATTTCGGAAGGATAGCCTTGCAGGGTAGAGTATTCTTGGCTGGCAATCTTTGTCTTTTAGTATTTTGAAAATATCATCCCATTCCTTTCTAGCTTTTAGGGTTTGTGATGAAAAGTCTGATGTTAACCTGATTGGGGCTCCCTTATAGGTGATTTGACGCTTCTCTCTTGCAGCTTTTAAGATTCTCTCTTTGTCTCTGAGTTTTGCCAATTTGACTATGACATGTCTTGGAGAAGGCCTTTTTGGGTTGAATACATTTGGAGATCGTTGAGCTTCCTGGATCTGAAGATCTGTGATTTTTCCTATACCTGGGAAGTTTTCTGCCACTATTTTGTTGAATATGTTTTCAATGGAATCTCCATTTTCCTCCCCTTCTGGAATACCCATGACTCGGATATTTGAGCGCTTGAGGTTGTCTGATATCTCTCTCAGATTTTCTTCCATGTCCTTGATTCTTTTTTCTTTCTTTTTGTCTGCTTGTGTTATTTCAAACAGCCCATCTTCAAGTTCAGAGGTTCTCTCTTCAACTTCGACAAGCCTGCTGGTTAAACTCTCCGTTGTGTTTTTTATTTCGCTGAATAACTTCTTCAGTTCAGCAAGTTCTGCTACATTTTTTTTCAGGACATTGATTTCCTTGTATATTTCCTCTTTCAGATCCTGTATACTTTTCCTCATTTCATCATGATGTCTAGCTGAGTTTTCTTGTATCTCATTCAGTTTCCTTAGAATTATCACTCGATATTCCTTGTCAGTTATTTCAAGGGCTTCTTGTTCTATAGGATCTAGAGTATGAGATTTATTAACTTTTGGTGGTGTACTTTCTTGATTTTTTGTATTTCTGGTGTCTTTTTTTTGGTGTTTATTCATTGTGGCAGGGGGTTTCACAGTCCACCGGTTTGAGACTAATGACTAACTAGGATGTTGCTGTGGTTGCCAATTTGGTATGGCTCCCGCCGTGACTGCTCAGTTGGCCTCTAGTGTCTTGTGTGTGTGGTTGCCTCGGGTCTTGGGCTTCTCCGGGGATCCACCTTTCTGGTCAGCTTGTACTCTGCTGGGCTGGTGGATCACGCACCACAGGGTGTGTGATCTCTGTTGAGCTTTCACTTTCTGTACAGGACTTCTCCCCGTTCCGTGTGCTCTGGCCCAGGCTGTTAGATCGTGCAGTGGCGACCCCACCGGGTGTGTGGTTTCTGTCGAGTCTCCGCCTCCCTGGCCGCACGTCTCCCCCCTCTGTGCACACTGTGCTGGGCTGGGGTGTGTCTTCTGCACCCCTCGTCTATCAGCTGGGCCTTCAAGACCCTGCTCGGCACCGCCTCGCCCAGGAAGTCTACCAGGTTTCTGCTAGGCACAGACGACCGGTCTCTCTGGGTGCCTTTGTAGCACTGTGTAGATCTTTCTCGGGTCTTGTTCACCTTTGTATCCCCCCGGTATAAACCGAGTCTAGTGCCCGCCTGCAGCCTGCTCTCCGGCAGGTTCAAGCGGACCTGGGAACTCTCCTACCACACTATTCCCAACCAGAAATTCGTTAGGCTTTTTTCCAAACTGGTGGTCGCAGAGATGGTATCTGCCTCCCAGTAACAGGAAGTTTACGGGGCCGGAGTCCAGGGTGTGGTGGAGTGACAGTCGGCCCGCCCGTATTTCCTAGCCCTCCCAACACTGGTCGGGACGCCCCACACCCCCAGCCCCGCCAGAGAACCGCGGAGGGAGTGGGAGAGGAGGCTGGCCTGCAGGGTCCGGAAAGCCCCGCGCCAGGCCAAGGAAATGGGCTCAGTGATGGCCGATCAGGGCGGAGCTGCCCGCACCTGGGAAAATGGAGGCAGCACTGGGGCAGTCAGTGGCCTGGTGGTGCAGGCGGGAGCCGGGTGGGCAACCACCCCCCGAACAGAGCTGTGCCAGGGATCACTCACAGTGATGTGCCAGGTCGGGCGCTCGCTCTGTCTCTGCTTTGTTGCCTTCCGTGTTCTCGGCGCTGCCGCCTCGGGCTGTTCAGTCGCGGCGCCGCTCGGGCGCTCCCAGGAATCTTCTTTAATGCCGGCCTGAAACCTCGAATCCTGAATAGGGCAGCTGGCCGCCTTCAGTGCGGCCCCAGCCTCCGGGATCCTGGCTGCATCCACAGCAGCCCTGGCGCCGTGTTCCCTGTTTCAAGACTCGCTTTTACAGCTAAGAATCAGTTCTTTTCCTGCTCCACACTTCAAAGCTGTTGCCGGTAAATGAGGCAGCCTCTCCTGCCGGGGGCAAAGTGGCGTTGAGCCCCCACGACCGGCCAGCAGCAGCAGTCCTCCCTTAAGAGATGGCCAGAGGAAGGTCCACAAGTTTCCCGGCTGCCTGAGGCCCAGTGGCCACCTTTTCCACCTCAGCTACTCCGCGCCAGCCACCGCAGCCGCCGCCATCTTGAAACTCTGAAATACTAATTTTAAAAAGTTTAAACAACTGGCCATTCATTCATCAAAAAAATTTGAGTGTCTAATACTTGATAAAGAGAAATACCTTATTTTTGGTCCCTGTCTTCAAGAGAGTCATTGTTTGGCAGAAGAGACAGACGTGTTGGAAATAACTATGGCACAATTATTTGTGATAAGGCAGACTTAGGGAAGAGAGAGTTCAGAGGAGGGAGAAAATTATACCACCTGGGAGAAGAGCAAAAGACTTCAGAGAAAGTGACCTTTGAGTGATTCTCTGGTCAAAGGAAGCATCCTTCATTCACCAAGCACTTAGAGAAAACCCACTAAATATTCTAGCCACTAGGGATACAAAGATGGATAAAAGGCAGAGCCACAACTTCTAGGAGATAAAAAATCTATGACATATGTACAGCAATGGCATAGAACTAGGGAAAGGGTTGGCAAGCTATTTTATACCTGGGAAGGCAGACAACGATTCAAAATGGAAATAATTCCAGAGCACAGTTTTAAAACATGCAGAGAGTGAAAAATGAGGGCATTAAAGATCAAATGAGGTCTATTTGCAAAAGAATGACAATAGGAAACATCATGAGTTATTGGCACAAGCAATTTATAGAACACTAGTTATAGTTAGGGAAAACAGTACACAGGAGATAAGGCCTAGGAGACAGGAGGTAGGAGGATGGGACCTTATCTTGCAGGGACTTGCATGCCACAAACAGGAGTCCATCCTTTACTCTGTAGGTACTGCACTACCTTTGAAGAGTTTTGCAAATGGGATCAATGTGATTGATGAGCACCTTTGAAAGGTCAGTTTGGTAGCAAGAACCAGACTGAACGACTAAAATCTCATCAGAAAGACTTAAACATCTAATAATACACGTAACCATGCTGGGATATAAGTCAACTAGTCAAGAAATATTTATTGCATATCTATGATGTACAATAATGTGGGAAAATTTAGGTTTTATTGCTATGTTCATATACATATTTACGGAGAGATCAAATGTATTATTATACATCCCGGAGAACAAGTGTGTGGGTAGTTTTTTTTTTCAAATCCAAAATTTAACAAAGTAGAACTGCTTAAGATAAATAAAGTCTCAGAGAGGCTTAACTTTAATTTGAGACAAAATGTCACAAACATCATCTTCACTCTAAGATTTATAAAACACTAAGTGAAGTTGGTGTAATAAAATGCTGATTTTTCATTCCCTTCACTTTAAATTAAATTCACTTTTCATAGATAGGAGAGTGGTGAAAATTCATCTTTAACTTTCTCTATACCACACATGTCATCAAAAAACCAGCACAATTTACTGAACTAATCTAATTCAAAGTTCCAACTCTCAAAAATATGAGGGTTCTCTGATTTGTAAACAGATCTAAACTTACTGGGTATAAGCTCATAAGAAATCTTGGCAGAAAGAAAAATGGCCCGAATATATTTTATTTAGAATCGGTAAGGACCACTGAGAATTATTTACATATGGTAATTCAAGAAGATGATGAATACAGGGAGAAAAGTTTCTGAAAATAAAATTGTTTCTTTATACTTAAATTATAATTTTCTTTTTTAAAAAATGTTTTTAAAAAAGCATTATACTGTTTGCACCTATTTTCTTCTGTAAGAAAATACGGGTTTATGAAATCCCTTAAACTTTCTATAATAAAGACCAATACATAATTTTAAGTCAAGCAAGATAATAATTAAAACCTCCATTTGACTATGTTAAAAGATCAAAATATCTTACACACTCAATGAGATGACAGAGTTAATCATGCATGGCTTATTTGGCTAATATCTTTCCTTTACCTTTTCCTGAAGTGCCCACGCTAATACCACAGAGATAATTTATCAGAAAAAGAAAGTAAAGGAGAGAAATATGGAATAAAAATGTTAAATTTCATTGTCTTCTGACCTTTTTGGCACAGCACATGCGTTTGTTTATTAGGTAACTATTTATTAAGTATCTGACATGTACAAGAGATGAACAACATGGGAAATGTTGATGTCTTCATGAAAAAACATTTTAGTAAGGAGGAAAAACAATGAAAAACAATTAAAAAAATGTAAGATATGGTGACCAAGGTGTTACGGAGGCCAGGAGCTAATGAAAAGATGGGTAGAGACAGGGTGATCAGGTAAGTTTCCGAGAAGGTAAAATATGAATAGAGACCTGAATGTATAGATGGAGGGAATACCATTCCAAGAAAAGGGAATAACGCACACAAAGACATTGAGACAGGACAGATCTTGGAGCATTCCAGAATGAGAGGGTAGGATAAGGGAGGCAGAGATTGGCAGCCAACTTGGTATGGAGCTAGCCAGGAGCCAATTCCATGATACGAAACTTGGATTTTATACTGAGTCTGTTGAGAAGCTGCTGGAGGATTTGTGCTGGTATTCCTACATTCCTAATATCTGACATGTCTTTTTAAAAGGTCAATCTGCTGTGAGGAGAATAGCCTATGGGGGGCAGAAGGAAAGCTGGAAAAACCATGGGGAGGCCCATGGTTGAGGAGAGAGATGGTAGAAGACTGGACTTTAGCAGTGCTTCCCAAATATTTTCACATTATGAAACATACAGAAAATGGTAATAGCTATCTGGCACCTGTAGTGGATTGAATTACATCCCCGCAAAACTCCCTGAAGCTTGAATTGTATCCCCCAAGTTTTATGTATTAGAAACTTGGCTCCCACTGTGACTGTTAAGCAGGTGGGAAATCCTATTATGGTAACTGAAAGGTGGGGCCTTGAAGAGGTGATTGGATTGTAGGAATGTGCCTAGTGAATGGATTAAAAATGGTGGTCAGGGGGCATGGTTCCGAGGGCTTTAAAGGAAGAGGAGAGTCTATCTCTCTCTCTCTCTGCTTCCACCATCTCACAACATGAGACCCCCTGGGTCATTGTCACCACCACCAGATGGACTTCCAACTTCCCACCTTAAAACTGTAAGCAATAAATTTTGTTTTCTTTATAAATCACCCAGTTTCAGGTATTTTGTTATAAGCAACGTAAATGGATTAATGCGGCACCTTGGAGTGAATGGACACGACTGCTCATAGTTGGAGGCTCCAACCTATAGACTAAGTTATCCCAACATCAATCTCTCTCTACACCTGTCATAACCCTGCCAGGGAACGCCAGAATGCCATGGCACACAGGCTGGGAAGCACTAACCCTGGGAAGTGAGAAGTGGTCAGATTGGGACAGGTTGCTCATGAATAGGTTGTGAAGAGGAAAGCTCTTCATAATATGCTAAAGAAACCAAAATATTATGTATTACTATTCCATTGAACACCAAGTTTAGTACACACACATAAATATACACATGCATGCATAAACATACATATAAGAGGGGTCTTCAAAAAGTTCACGGAAGGATTCCTATATCTTTTAATTCAATTTTTCCATGAACTTTTTGAAGTACCCTTGTGTGTCCCAGTATGACACTTATCAAAATATTAGCAAGGATCATCTCTGGAAAGCAAGGGGGTGAAATTAGGAGTCACTTTCACTTTCTGTGTATTTTTTCAGTGATTATAACAAGATTGCATTGGTTCAGTAAACAGGGTGCATGTGTGTAAAAGTTTGAATAGCCTTTCTCTCCTTTAAATACAGTATGTCCTTTCAACTAAATCATCCAGAGTAGAGAGAGGGGAAGAATAATTTGAAGTATGTTTCAGAAGAATGATTCAGTGTATTTTCAATTTTCATTCTTTTATGTGAAAATCATAAATCCTTAGGAAAGGACCATAACAATTCTAACTATATGACTTTTCTAGTGGTTGAAGATGTAACTTAAAACATTATTCTTCCTTTTTCATTTAAGCAAAGTTAAAAAGAAAGCAAAAGAATGTGACTTCCATAACATATAAGAACTCTTCCACACAATCTGTTTCATTCTCCAGTCCGTAATATATACATAGAGCAAATGTACAACATGAATGTAATTTCACAGAAAAGGTCTTAAAGTATATAGACCCAACGACAGTAGCTACCTTGGGGGAAGGAATGGACGGAAGGGGTGGGTTAACAGGAAGGAGGAGTTTCGTTTTTTACTTTATTGATGTCCATATTTGAATTTTTATAAGTATTTATCTATCACTTGTGTAATTTAGAATATCTTTTTCAGGCCTATAGAGTATATTATTCTTCTCTGGACTACACTTTTGATGGCATGACTTCCTCAACAAATATTTAATTCCATTTTTTTTTTAAGAGATTGGATTTTATTCTAAATACAATGGAACAGGATTATAGCAGAAGAGTGACATAATTTGAATCATGATCTAAAGAAGCTTATTCTGATGACTGGGAGGAGAAGTGGTTTGTGGGAGATCAAGAGCCAAACGTAGAGACAATATTAAGGAGACCACTGCAGTTGTTCAAGGAAAAGATGATGGCATTAACTATGGGGACAGCCGAGGAAATGGAGAAAATGGCCTTGTCTTTGCTGTTCCCAATACCTAGCATAGTAAGTGGCATGTGGTATGCCTTTCATAGAAAGATCTTCAGGAAGAAAGAAAGGGAGAAAAGAAGGGAGGCCAGCCAACCAGAGGGCTGGGCTGTAGTCTACTGCTTTTCTAACCGAGTTGGAGAGGTGGGACATCTTTCTTGGAGAGGTACTTGGATAATCTCCATTTCTAAAAGCAGTTTCCTAATCCCCTAAGAAATTAAAGATTTATGTAACCACTACTGCAACAAATTTGGAAGCAAGTGAGGTAAAAGTTATTTCTAAGCAAACTTCTTTCTCAGTCTGACTCCAGTATTTAAGCATGCTGTCACTGGAGTTTCAAATATGTTAGGAGATACTGCAAAAAAATATGAACTTGTACTGAGTTAGTCTAACGACCTAGTCTAAGACATACTGCTTCATTAGTTTAACATTTAATGGTATAGTTCTCCTTAAAATCTGAAAAAAAAATAGAGCTGAATTACAAACTGATGTGCACTATTTTAGTTTTCCATCTCTTTTTAATTGTAGGCTGAGGTCCCTACTTAGTTTTTCATCCTGAGTCCAAAAAATTTCTTATTTACCCCTCTTGATCTGTCACTCTGTCAAACCTCTGGTCTTCCTTTTCTATTTTATCTGCCCAAATATAAATTCCATCGTGTCTTTATTATTTTTCTATCAAACTCAAAAATGCTGAAAATAAAAGTTTAAAACAAAATTAATTTCCACTCAGAAGTATTCAGTGATTCATTGTTTAATTTATTTTGGCTCATATAATTAAAGATGTAAAATCAGAAGTCAATATGCATACAGATTTATCAGTAGGTTATATGAATTTGAAATTTGAGAATAATGTTTCTAAAGGGGAAAAAATGTTTAAAAATAAAGTTAATTTTCCAAGCTAGCCCTGAAGATATTTTAGTTCATAATATAGGTAAAATACTATACTGTACATTTCCAACAGGTTTATTTTTATTATGCTTTCCTTACAAAATACATTGTCACCAACTTTGAATTAGCAAAATGTTTAAAACAAAATCTAGCCACATGTCTACAGTTACTTAAGAGCAGGTAGTATGGGTGGATCTTCTCAGTTTAGAGCAAAACTGTCCAACAAAACTGTCTGCTACAATAGAAATGTTCTATATCTGTCTTCTACAGTAGCCACTAGCCAGCAACATGTGGTCACTGAGCCCTTGAAACGTGGCTAGTGAAAGTAAAGAAATAATTTTTTTAATTTTATTTAATTGTAGTTAAATAATCGCATCTGGCTAGCAGCGATCTCACTGGACAGTGAAACGCTGCAATATGAATTTCAACAAATTTGACAAACAGCATTTAGCATGTATACTAATGATAGTGAAATCAAAAGTAAAAAGAAAAGACTGAAGAATCACAGCAAATTTTCATGTAAGAATAATATAAATTCTGTAAGAATCAAGAATGTAGTCTCTACTCTTAAGAACAGCTTTGAGTTGGGCCTTTACATGGTGGACTAATTATTTCATGGCACCAGCAAGCAAGAGTGACATGACTACTTCTAGAATCCAATACCAGGAGTTACTCAGGCTGAGAAATGTCTCTCCACATGTGCAAATGACAGAACCAATCAAGTGCACTTTATGTGGACCAAGCAATACTGGATGGCTTGCTATTACAGTCAAATATTACTTTCCAGGTTTGGATTTCATCCCAATTTTATGGATGACAAATTAAGCAACATGTTGAAAGCTGTACTGCAACTCAAAATTGTTAATACACCAATTTTATGTCTAGTTTCCAACATGTTTTCTCCCTAGATTCAAACAGTATAAGAAAAACTCAATAATAAATTACTGAAAACAAATAACTTCATGGCAATGAAAATACATTATAAACTATATTCTCTTAAAAAGGGATTTTTATCTTAAAGGAATCAGAGTCTTAAGTTAAAATAAAAACATTAATCATCAATATCTGTATCTTACAACCCTAAGTTTTTGGTCTTTAGGGGATTCTTCCCTTCCCCCACCCCAGAAGTGAGTTCTATTTGAAAAGTGTTAGACTTTTCATATACAAAAAAAGAACATTAACTTCCCAAAGAACTTAGAGTTATTTACTTAATTATACCTAATAAAAGGTAAACCGTAAACTAGACCCCATTACAGGGCTATGGAGGGGTGTGTGGTTGAGAAGGAGGAAGAGAAGGATAGAGAATGACAGATACTTTCCCCAAAAACCAGCTAAACTCTCGGTTGCTTTGAAAAATCTGTTTAGGACTAGAGACTTAGATAATAGGAACGTCTATGGAGCATTTACATAAAGTGTCATTTGTGAAATAGATTTTAAAAATAAAATACTCTTTTAGTCTTTCTATAATAGGAAATTAACTGGTAATCCCTCCATCCTCCCCCTGCCCCCAAGAATTTGGAGCTAGGGACCAAACTCAAGGACAAAAACCTTCCTAAGTACTTCATATTCTAGATAATTCATGAACAGCTGGTCCAATCTTCCTTTAGTGTTTGCTGAGACACCTAGCTGATCTAAGAGCCCTGGGGACAGGGGAGAGAAGTCAGTATTAACAGTGATGGGCTTTCCAGCCTCCATGAAGTAACCTTCCCAGGGCCAAAAAAGAAGGAAGGTTTTAGAAGGACCACTCATCAAGACAGGAGTACCTATAAGATGGGAAGGCTGGCAATTGGCTTCCAGACAGATGCTTTATGAGAGGGTTCCGGGGAGAACTGGTAAAAAGCCCCTAAGAATGAAGAGGCAGTTCCTTTCTTGTGGAGATTGTTAATGGAGGGACACTTGCTGTCCATAGCCTGTAGCAGGAGGTCCAGAAGAGACCAGAATGCAGTGTGCTTAGCAGTCTGCTGAAAGACATTCAAAACGGCTGAGAGGTGGGGGATGACAGACTGGTTTGTAACACTTGTTGATTTCAGTGGTTGAAATGCTCCCACCATGGCCAATTTCAAAGCTACCAGTATGAAGTTACTTAATGCGGAGTAGGGAAGCGCAGCAGCATGCTATTTTATTTTCCACTGTAAAAATACAACAGATGTAAAGCAATATCAAGAACATAGATAATAAAATGCAGTAAAATAATTAGGAAGTGATGTTTTGAGTATATATTACTTTAATATAATCTATTTGATTATTCATTTACATAATGTAATTTGTAATAGCTGTGTTAACAACAAGATCACAAATTCCTGAAAATTTGACAGACAACTCTTACAAACAGGTATGAGCCGACTCCTGAACACCACTGTGTGCCCAGTAAGTACATGGGAGTTTCCCAGCTGTATGAAAGATACAGAGGCGGTTCACTTGTCTCCACCTGAAAGAGCACTTTGTAGAGGATATTGGGGTTTAGGTCTTCCCAGGCAGCATCTAAGTGAGAGGCTACCCTGGCTGGAAAGGCAAGAGTAGTGATCAGTCTGGTCTGAAAGGGACACAGCTGCCTCTTTCCAAAGGGGTCTCCCTGAGGTTAGTGGGAGTTGGTAGAAAGCAAAATACCATGCCAAGTAAACCATTCCACCAGCTATGACAGAAGACTACACCCATCAGTAGAGTTTTGCAGCAAAGCTACAAAACTATAAAGGAAGAGAAAAGCCAGAGTAAGATCAGGGGATCCCTCCCCACATCTGATGTATGTCCAGTTGAGGAAGGAGACACATGCCTCCTTTATGTCTGTTTCCAAACCCAGTCCTGGGAGAAGAAGACAAAAGAAACAACTAACTGTATATTGAACCCTCTCCTTCAAAAGCCAGGCTACAGGTCTAGGTAACAGGTGCTTTGATTTTGGACTTCCTACCCTCCAGGACTGTGAGAAATAAATTTCTGTTGTGAGTAGCTATCCAGTCATTACTATTTTCTTATAACAACCTGAAGGGACCAAGACAGCACACATTTTCTTGCCAGAAAGAGTGGCAGTAGGTTGTGGAAATAGAATAAGAACCAAAGAAATCTGAAGGTGCTAGAAGAGAGACAGGCCCTGAGGCTGGAAAAGGACACATAAGTGTTAGATTATCTGAATTTGAGAATATCAGTAAACACTGCACAGTGCTTGGTACATCGCAAATGCCTAACAAATAAGTTTCCCTTCACTTTCCGCTGGTCAGGCAGTGACTGAGGACCCAGATAAATGGATTAGTGAGGCTAGGTAAACCAATGTGGAAAGTCTGGAAAGTACTGGATTAAACAACTTTTAAATAAAATTGTTTTAAAACAATTTTTAAAGAATAAAGTATTTTTAAAGAATAAATAAGATTTAAAAGTCATGTCTGAGTTCTAATCCTGGTTATACTACTTACAGTTGTGTCATATCGGGCCAAACAATCTCTCCAGGCCATGATTCTTTTGTACAATATCTAAAGTATTTTCTAGAATCATGATTTGATATTACCAACACAGAAGGCAACATGTCCAAAAGAACATGGTAGAGATTACAAATCTAAGCACACAGTGCCAAAGGGGAGAATTCAGGCAAGGTTTACAGGGTGCCAGAAATACAACAAACTTGTACTAAACAAGGCTCTCAACTCAGAAGCTTTTATGTGGTTCCTGAAAACAATATTTCCAAGCTCACCTAATGAACAGGGCTTGTATGTGGAAGTATATGTAAGCACAAAATTGAAGTTGATGTGAAGGAACTAAGGAGAATAATTTCGGGGGGGGGGGGGGAATAGCTAAGCAATCCAAGTGAAAATTATATATCACTTTGTTCTAGAAATTACCAATAAATATCATAATGAAACATTTCATTATGTATTACAATATTGGATATTATGTATTAATCTTATAAAAATCTTATATAATTATATAGCTAATTAAATGCTAATTTTGTTATTTAAATTTTCATAAAACAAGCAGAAACATAAATATCTACATGTTAATGCCCACCCAGAAAATAACAAATCAGCATCAGTGATGAATCAGTTCAGAGTAAATGGAAAAAGATACAAAGTCCATGATTCGTCTACCTGGCATAAAGGTATCTTTGGACAGGCAAAAATGTAACTCATTTCTTCAACCAATTCACAAAGAATAGAAACCACTCGACAAGTCAATAAAATATGAATTATTTTATGTCCTCTCCCTTCTTTCTATGTTCTTTATTATTTTACCAAAACATTTTGACTGTTATATATCACTTAAAACCCATGTATTCCATGGGGTGGGGGTGGGGGAGGTGCCTCTCTCTTATTTTTGTTCCTAATGTCCATAATAAAAATAGAGAATAAAAACACACGGGCACATACATATATAAAACATACAAACAAAAATTGCCCCAATTTCATAATTTAGTAAACATGAAATATTACCTTTTAAACTGATTAAAACATCCTTACCAAAAGAGAAACCTTTAATGTTGACTTTGTTAATGAAGCCTGGGTTTCCTGCTAAGTTTGTAACTCAGCCTTGATCTACCTAGGCTGGGACCCTGGTTATTCACTTACTTTGTGACTCTGAGAACATTCCTTAAACCTCCCATATCCTCTCTGTTTAGAGGTGGTCATGCGATAATGTGATCTGTTCTAACGTGGAGTAGGCATTTAATAAATTCTTAATTTTCTATCAGAGCCCTGCTAAAAAGGCTATAGCTTCAGTGTGGATTCCTACACAACAGAGCTCCCAGCAAGGCCTCCAGTCTGTTGACAAGAAACAGTTATACTGACCTACCTCAGAAATCTCAAGTCACATTATTCCAAGGACTTAGAACCAATGCCTGGGTGTTCTTATACCTACTTCTTATACAAAGCTATTAATAACCAACTCGACTCCAACCAACCACCCAACACACATACTCCAACCAAACTTACGGACACAATGGCAAACATGAGAAGGAAAAAGCAAACTACTAGTATTTATTGAGCACTTATCTGCCAGACAGTGCCTGAAGCCCTTTTGAACAAATTTGAGGCCCAGACACAATAAATAAGTTGTACAGGAAAAGGATAGCAAGTGATTCACCTGCAATTTTATTATAACTGAATTTAACCCTAAAGCTCATGCTCTTTGAAACTGTAACTCTCTTCCTCCAATATTTGGCTATTACCAATAACTGACAAATCAGCTTCCTCAGAAAAATTTATACTAAGTAATTGACAAAAGTTTATAGTAAGTAAAAAGACTCCACAGTTAACAATATCAACATACTTAAAAAAAAAAAGAAAGAAAGAAAGGAAAACACCTTGTTTTCAGTCCTGAGACTATGGCTACATATAGTCCTTAAAATGTTGAGGATAATGGTACTTGCTTAAATATTCCAAGAATAAAAAAATCCACAAACATAAGAATATACATCAACATTGTCAGTAGCAATAAAACTTCAGTAGCAATCAAATTGGAGATTTCTGAAAAGAGAGGAGAGATCTGGTAAGTCTTATTGGGAAAGGCATGAACAAAAGAGCTCAAGAAAAATCTATTTTCCCCATTGTATGAACTACTTGGGCTAATGGACCATTCTTATTTCCTAGTGATTAGAAGGAAATGTACAGTTGAGCTAAAATGTATACTGAACCATCATAAAACTACCAGCATCATACTTTAGCACACAGAAAAATTCTATTATTTCTCTCTCAGCCTAATAGAATAGGGGGGAAATGGGATAGTGGTGGCAAGGAAACTGGAATGGAAGCACTGAGTTATTACAAAATAATCATTATTTCAAAGGAATAGATACATTTGCCTGTACCTCTTCCATTCTTATGCCCTAGAGGTGTGTGATTATCTTACAATCATTGCTGCTCTCTAGAGAAACAGAGTTTCTGATACAATTTTTTTTTTAAAGTATTACTAGAGGTCCTTGTTAAATTGATGATTACAACTTAAATTAACCCACATTTGTCACTAAATTCCAAGGGTCATTTATTATTGAGCACAAAAAGACATATTTACTACATGAGGAAACAAAATGCAAAGAAAGTGAGAGAATCATTACTTAAAGTTTATATAAAGGAAGACAGAAAACTATTAGAAATGCTTATGATTTCAGCCTTTTTTGGGAATGGGGCCCATATTCAGAGAGACAAAGCATCAAACACATACAAAAAGAGTAAAACAGTTGGTCTATATTTGCCAACTGCATTACCAATAGGAAATCATTATTCTGTAAATCATTGTGCCTCAGTGAACAGTAAAATTATTTTTAACAATTCATTTATTTTACAATCTCTAAAACACAATGGCTCTAGTTAAATTACTATAGAATATCTTGATCACCTAGTTTTAAATCAGTCCTTCATCAGCAGTACCCTTTAAACACAGCCATCTGAAGTAAAATATTTTCAATATATTGAATCCATCCTTACTATTTTATTATTTTCTAGCTGTATATTCTCTTACAGAAAAATAACATAAAATATTTATTGATAAGTCTATCAACAAAAGCAGATGATTTAATATATTCCATTAAGAGATATTTCTCAAGTTTCTTTCCTTGCTAGGAGACTGCATGGTTAATATTCCTGAAGGGAATAGTCATTAGTCTTATCATTTGCTTTCCACCAATAAAATGTAAAAATGAACTCTAAATGAAGACTACTTGTGACTGCTCATCTATTATGAGATTTGCTTCAATCATTTCCTATACTATGACCCTCATCAAAAGAAATGATCTGGGTGAAATAATACGTAATAAGCTATTGCTCTGATGTCACATATAGAAAGAGAGATCACATCAATCAGTAATATCCTTGTCAAGTAAAAATCAGACAGAAGAGAACAACCTGGTAATAAGTGTCTCATATCTCACATGCTAAGGGCTGATTAGTACCAGCAAAATCCCAGGGGGCAGGACTTTATTCTCTTCAATAAAATAAAGGCAGTTTAATAAAATGGCCTCTAAAATTCCAGAGTTTATCAATCTTATAAGAAAAGGTAATTAGTATCTAATTGTCCTTCAACATGTAACTATTTCATTCATTAAATTCATTAATTTCTCCATTATTAGAATAAGAATTAAACTGCCTAATTGTACACCAACAACTACAAGCAAATGCTGTAAACCTGTCAGTGAAATAGGTAAAGAATAACTAAATTTCCATAATTTCACATATAAAAAGAATTAAGATATGTTAAGTAATAAAACTACCAATGTTCTGAACAGGTAAATAAATCTGTGAAACAAAAATCATTACATAAATTAAGAGTACCTAAGTGCTTAGATTGTAGTAAGGGCTCAAGGGGCAATCCTTAATTTTGTGCCCAGCACTGAGCAAAACAGAATGAAGAGAGGTTAAACCAGAATACACGTATCCTGTTCTCAGTTGAAAAGAAATTCTTGAAGAAAAACTCTTTTAAAAAGCATCTATCTGTAATATGTCAGGCAATGCTGCAGGGCACTGGGCTATAGAACTCAAATGAAGACAATCCAGCAGTCAAGAAGCCAGAAACTAGGTCAAAATAATGGTAGTTATAAGAGGACATTATAGGCTATAACAGATCTATCTCCATAAATTTGCTGAAACACAGAGGAGAGACTAAGTGTCAGGTGAGGCTGGAGAGGCTTACACAAATGCAGAAAAGGTATGATTAGAGAGGCTGAAAATCAGGCAAAAGATTTTGATTCCTCAATGTCAGTTAAAGTATTTAAAGGAAATTCATTTAGTAACAGTTTGCAGGATCCCCTAACTTTGCATACTGATGCCAGGAAGGCCAGTTATTAGTAGAATGCCATATAGAACTCCAGATGATATTGGGAAGAGAGAAGGTTACCCAGATATGAGAAACATTACAAAGACAATGTGATTCATTATCTGATTTTAATATGAAAAAATGAGCAGAGGTTTGGATTAGGATGAAAAGTTAAGTCAATTCTAACTACCAAGTTCCCAGCCAGAGAGATTTTGAGAAAGATTGTGTCACTGATAGAAATACAGAAATTGGGACATGGAGTATAACAGTAAATGTAAATAGTTCACTTCTGAACTACTGATAGCTGAAAACACAAAACAACCAGCTATACTTAGGCAAATCTTTGTTTATTTACCTGCATTTTCTCTACTACCCGTATAAGCCGTAGGGATAAGAACTGACATAAAAAGGATAGTCTGTTAAATTTGGGAGAATAATTTTCAAGTTTCCTATGATCATCGGTATGGTACATAGAAGGTAATACATTCCCCAAAAGAAACTCCCCTTATTTAATGAGCTGCAATTCTTCTATGCAGTAAAACAAAATCAATTTAGCGTCCTCTGTGGCTGCAAGAAAGTCTTTAAAGGAATTAAATTAACTTTCCCTTCTACTGGTAATACCTTTTAGTCAATTATCCTAAGCTCATAAGAGGCAGTCCTTGCTTTTGGGCCATGATGGCCTCCTGGAAACTACATCATGAAACAAATACCTGTAAAAGGGATCATGCTTTCTTGTAGAAATAATGTTATAATTTGGGTATAGTTTTTGACATCAATAAATGACAATGCCAACCATGTATTATTAAAACAGAAGAAAAATGCAAACATACAAACATCACAAATATAGTCATCTAAACAGTAAAATCATGTTTCAAGTCCTGTCCTAGAATTTTCCTGCTGAGGAAATCTTACCCGGTATCTAAAACACAACATCCTATTTTTCCGGATGAGAAAAGTGATGCACATAACTTAAAATGGATTCTAAAGGTTTCAGCATATTAGAGACAGAAATAGGACACTGAGTTCCACTGGTTCAAAGGTCAAGGTATTTTACATTCTATTACGCTTCACCTCCCAACCTTACAAAGCCACAGTGACCATAAGTCATTAGAACTTGCTGACTATAGGAGGAGAGCCAATGTACTACAAAGTAAACATATTCCATATGAAAGATGCAACTCCACCATATTCAATTCTGAGCATTTTTCAAATATAATATGTATGCTAGAAATCTTAGAAACATCACTTGTACATGTATCTTTAGAGAGGGTATAATATGCGGCATCCTGTATTCTTAACTGACAGAATGGATTTTTGGAGATTTTTTAGATAACACATTTCTTCAAAATGCTAAAGTAAATTTTAATTAAGTTCTTCAACCAAAAAGTAGAAATTAAACCATCTTAGGAATCATTCCATTTAAATGCAGCCAGCATAGCATCTTTTCATAGAGAAATCAGTGTACCAGTCAGGCATCGAGACCAAGATCCTAATTACTGCTTCTTTTTTTTAGCTGCATATATACCATATAAAAGGAGAGGGCAGAACTGGATAGCTAAGATTTTTTTTTTTTTTTTTAATCTTAAAGGGCTATGATTCTGACTTCAACTGTCAACTTTTGGCAAGTAAGATTTGCTTTATTCGGATCCTTAACACCAAGAGAAGTCTTGAAGGAATAGAAAAGGACATAGGCTTCATGAGTTCTGTGGCCTGTGGAGCTGGGAATAGAAGTTGCAACCTTTTGCTTTGATAATAGTGGGAGAAACACAACCCTCTGAAAAGTCTTCTGTAGTCAGTCCAAGGTAACTGAGATGGCTGGCAGAGGACCAGGTGCTGAAGGAGCAACAGCAGTTGCCAAGTCAAAAAAGCAAAGGAAACATGGTACCTGACTATCCTGGAGTCAGAACAGTGATTAGTAGTTAAGTGCTTTAAACTCTGACAGGAAGGAGAAGGAACCAACCAGGTGTCTAAACTGCAGACATGGTCCTCCCTGGTTCTTAATTCAAGATGAAAGCACCACAGTGATGTTGAAAGCAGATGATTTTCTTCACCCCCACCCTGTTATCAGCTTTATAAGAGCTGTAGCTGGAAAATGGCTGATAAAACCAATGTACTAATCTGCCTGCTATGCTTTGATCTGGTGTACTGGCAGAAGCAGCTATTAACTACTCACAAAAAGAAAGGTCTCCTCAGGTGCAAATCCCTATTGGCACCCTGGCCAAAGCGCAGAAGCCCCCCTTCTCGATGAAAGTTTAAAGCAATCACAAAACACTAGCACACCAGTTTTCTCAATTTTGAGGGAATCATTACTCTGACTTGGCAAACTGTGATTACAGTATCTCTGGTTCTCTTCCAATACTACTGATGCATATTCTCTGGCCAGTGCTTTTGTGTCCAGCACATTTGACTGTTTATTCACTTTATTTGGAAGAGTTGAAAAAGTGGACTTAAAAGTAATATTGAACTGAAAGGTTTAATGTGAAGTTCATTGGGAAAATAAAAAACATTATCATATTAAAAGCACTCTTTAACACAGTAACAATTCAATTTCCTAAACAAGAACACAAATATCCACTATAACGAAGTTTTGCACATGTTGATTATAATGGACTTATCCACATATGAATTAGTCATTAAACATAAGTTAAACATAGTAGACAATGGATTCTTTTTTAGTATGAAGCTAAAGGAAATATCAACTGTTTACATAGAGCAGTGGTATTTAATCTTTGTGACATGCCAGAACCCATTCTATGAAAACCATAGATTCTCCTCCCTAATAGAGTATGTAAAATTGAGTTTACGAGCCTTTGAAGCTCAAAATTGGACAAACTACTAATCCATAGATCCCAGATTATGAATCAAAATCCCTAAAACGCCTTCAAACTTACAGTGTAACCTGCAACATCTTCTGCTGTAATCACTTTAAGATTGAACTCTACACCAAAACATGTCTAGGTGTCACAGAATAACGGTCCTACTTTAGATACAGGATGTCTAGGGTCATCTTCCTTGCATTTACTCATGAACTTCCCAGTTAAAAAGCATTCCAGTAAAGGATACATACAATGCCAGTCAATGCAGAAGTAGCAATTTAATACTTTGAAGTCTCAAAAGCCCAAGGATAGTATAAATTCTACAAGTGTACACTATCAAAATCAAACAATCACTCAGCAAATAAAAACAATTATTAAGGTTATGGCCCCTTTTAATCATACATATAGAAATAAGCCAAGGTCTCTTGTATCATTAATATATTTTGTTGAATTTATTACAGGAAAAGTAAAAACAGACACTACTAGACTAACAGCACTAAGAGATCAAATTTCCATTACACAAGATGCAAATTTACCATCTTCAAAATGTTTAAATTCTAACATTACTTTTGTAAATAGTAACTTATTGATTGCAATAAAAAATATTGGCCAAGAGAACAGTGAGTCTAAATAATACCCACTACTTCAAATAAATAAGATGTTTGCAAATTACAACACTAAAATGTTATTTTTGTGTTATTACTTTTAATTTTCTGGAAGAACTGCATCCCTGCCACACAAAACACAGGGTTCATTTGCTCTGCCTCGACTTTGTCCCTGATAAACTGAATTCCATTTTCCAGATCTAAAAGATACTGGCATTCTCTAAAATTCAGAAAAATCACAACTATATTCTAGTATTTTGCTACATATACTAGGGGCCTAGAAAGACAACTTAGTAATTATTAAAACGTAATTTGGAAATGCTTTTGAGAGCATTTTAAAATTTGCTATCCACTTGAATAAACTGCTTCCTGGGGTTTACAATTCCCCTAAATAAACTTAAAATTATGTCACAGTTCCATGAGCAGATGATCTGCAGAGGCAGTCACTGGCATTCACATTCAGATAAAAAAGCCTAGGTTGTTCCATTGGTTACCACATAAATAGATTTGAAAGCATTTCTATTCTGGGTCCAAACAAATGATTCAGCAATGCCTCCAAAAGTCAACAAGTAGGTTGGTTCATTATTAAATATGTAGGCCAGCTCATAGAATAGTGTAAGCTGAAAATGGTCTTTTTTTGCTAGTGAGGTTGAACAACTAAAATTATTCAATAGAATTGTTTCAAAGCACCTTATAACACTATGATTCAATTACACCATAAGCCAAGTTATGCTCCTGTTTCCAAAGTGAATAAGTAAATCTGTGTGATTGTAATATATCAGATGCTAGTATGAACGAACACCTACCACGCATTTTACCTTGAGCTTCACTAGCACTGTGCAACACGCAAGTCTCATTTGAATCGTAACACACTTATGATATAGGTATTATGCCCATTTTAGAGATGAAGACACAAAGCTTCATAGATGGGACTCCCTTGACCAAGTTCACAGTAAACGACAGAGAACCAAGATTTGAACTCAAATGATTCTAAGTCCTGTGTTCTTGTTTTGTATGCAATGCCACAAATATTATTTATATATGTGTTTACTTTTTCAATGTGAAGCTGAGTCTTCAGGGCCTTGATAGTTAATTTATTTTTATTTGTTTGGCTATGTTATTTTGTTTGTTTATAACCAATAGGCAAATTGCATAATGTTACATCGAAAGAGAAAAGAAAGAGTTCAAGGGCCTACAGCAGGATTTTCACTCAGAGTCCATTTGGGTGTTTTTTTAAAAAAAAAAAAAAACTAATCAATTCATAAGTGAAGGTGGTGCGATTTAATTTTAAGAATGATTACAATAATGAAGGGCTGAAAGGGTAAAAACATTGAACCAGGAGTTAAAGGTCTCAATAACAGTCATCAGGAATAAGGATTAGATTACTCAACTCAAGGTGAAGTTACACAGGGGATTGTATAGTGCCAATGAGTAGGGAGTTTAGTGTTCATTTGCGTGTTCTAGAATTAGAATGGACTAAACCAATAGGAGACATGGCATAATACAAAGAGAACTGGACATGTTGCCAAGAGATATAATTTCAAGTCTTACCCTGTCAATAACTAATTGTGTAACATCAAATAAGCAGAAAATTCCTTGAGGACTCCAATTATTTTCACTCATAAAATGAGAAGGCTGAACAAAATGCTTTCTAAGGTTCCTTTCGGTATTAATATTTTATGAAACTGAAAGACAACTTGTTATACTTGAATTATGAGTAATGCTTAGGGTTCTTTCAATCTTTTTACTATCTTATTTTTCTTAGCCACATAATATGTTCTCAGTTTTTTTAGGTGTTTTTTTTTTTTTTTGGCAAGTCATAACCCAACCAAACTTCTAAAATAGGAGTAATTTATGAGGATACTTCAAAAAAGTTCATGAAAAATGGAAATGAAAGATAATACAAATCTTTCTATGAACTTTTTGAAGACCCCTCATATACGTGCCCATGTGCCCATTTGTGTTTATTTTCTATTTTTATTATGGATGTGAGGGAAAAAATAGGGAGCGACTCCTCCCGTCAATGAGATACATGGGTTTTAAGTGATAATATAAAATTTTTATTTTTTTAAATATGGACATATGATAATATTAGCTATTTACTTAAATATTAAGTGATTACATATTAAAATCATTTAATATAAGATAGTATGTCTTAATTACAAATGCCAATTTACTAAATTGTTCAATAAATGAGAGCATAAGATTCTGCTTGAGGCAACATATGTAAACTTTTACGATATCTGTTAAGTAATTTAAACACAAATTTCTTTATTTATGTCTACTAATAGTGTTTACCAGGACGTCTTATTTAAGATGGCAGAAATATTGCTTTTGACCACAGAAGTTCAAAAAGAAAACAAGCTCATTTCTTTTTTAATTATCCTTTTCTGCTACAGATGTTTTGTATTTGTTTATTTAGATTCTGCCTCCATTTTAGAGAAGACTAAAGGCAGCTGATAGAATATATTAACTACAAGAAAATTTCATAAGTGTAAAATTGGAGAGAAGAGAGAAAAATGAGAATGAAGACATCAGTTACAGCCAGGAAGAAAGCTCAGATATGTTTACCATAAACATTTATATACTTATTAGAGAGCCATAAATTAGCTCTAAGCTTTCTAGCAATAAATGCAGGAAGCAGCTCCCAGTGTAATTTGATTCAGTAAAATGATTCCACTGGGAGGCAAATTGATGTGTTCCTTGTGCTGGTCTCTGCAAATCTGGTTTGATTTGGGGATAGATAACATGGAAACATAGAGAAAGAAGGGACGGAACATTTTTCAAACAATCTTCCCCAAGTATTGTTTCTTTAAGCTATGGGCACCAATAAGTTCAGGGCTGCTCCCTGAAAAGGTATTTGACATGAAACTACTCAACAATGTCATTTAAATGCAAACCCACATGTTTCAACAAACCCTACATATTAAGAAACTATGTATACGAAATTTGTATACTCTTTACAATTAAGGATTCTATCCTTAAGACAACTTTTGGACATGTATCAATCCTCCTTTGTAGAGCACAACACCACAGGAGCAGAGATTTCTTTAGAAAAGATTTTCTAAATCTTCTCTGACTGAAGGACAATGAGTGGTGACCTGCTTCCTGAAGGGTCTACTCCTTATAACACAGCACAACAGTGTCAGTCATATAAAAAATTTCATTAATGTGAAAACAGTGTCTGTTCAAGTTCATACAGAAAAAAATAAAACACACATTGAACATTTAACTTGGAGCTAAGCTTTAAGAAAAACTACCTGGGATGTATAAACCAAGGTAATTTGTCAGATGGGTCTTTTAAATAAAAGAGTCACAGTACACATTAGTTGAACAAGCAGTTGTCAATTTATGGCACTTTTAGATTGAGATACCAAACTATGAAATTGTTATAGAAGAAAAAAACTATCTTTTGTGCTCTATTAAAAAGAGGCGTGCAAGCTCTGTCAAAACACTGAGAATCAAGTTAGAAAGAACACAATCATATGTTACCCTAATGAAATATGTGACCTGCTGTCTCAAAATAATATTCCTGCTGACCCTGTTCTAGAAATAGTAATATAGAGACAGATTCTAAAAGGAGATGAAAAACTGTGTGGGGAGCCTATGCTGAGCTTGGGTAGCCTAGCCCATAACTGACTCCTAACCAAAGACATAATAAAGGTTGGGGAAGACACACAGTCACTTCTGCATGATTAGAATAACATTCTAGCATGATTTATGAATTGACCTCAGCCAATAGCTTAGGCTTGAATCAATAGCTGTCTCGAATTAATTCCCATCTCCTAGTTCAAATAAATAGTTTCTAAGGTATGATGAAAACTTGAGGAAGTACCTGGTCCCTCTCTGGTACTTAAAACTTTTTATTGAATAAATGGCTGAATAATCTAATGTGCTATTTGCCAATGCTCAAAATTTTTAAAAATGGGCATGATATGAAAACATGGGACCTAATGTTTTTAAAATGGAATAAGCTGAGTTTTGGTTTTTTTTAAACCCTACAAACCAGTATTTCCAAATTATCAGTGAAATTCTATTGATATTTTAAATGAGTAGTTTATTTCCAAAGAAAAGCTAGAAGTAGAAGAGTAATAAATAAAGGAAACGCAGTTCTTAATTTGTCCATATTTCAATAAAGCATTTAGCAAAATCTCTCACCTTCCACGTACGGGCAAGATGCAGAAATGAGAGATGGATAACACAGTAATGTACTCATGACTAGTCTAAACTCTATAATGGAAAAAGATCCGATTAATGCATTGTTTTCACTCAGAAAGAAGCCATCCTGCATAAGGCCACAGGGCTTGGTCTTTAGCCTTAGTCTATTTATTATCAAACACTTGAAAGAGAACATAACTAGCTAATACTTATCAAACACACAAGACAGTAAAGAACACCTAATGCACCAGCTGATAAAATTAGGATAAAAACATTCTTAACAGTCTGATAATGAGTACATCTAACAATATAAAACTTATTAGCGACAATGTACAACCTCAGTTCAAACACAAACCTCCTGATTTCTCAGGTCAGTGCTCTTGTTACATTCCAACACATTCATATATCAAAAGAGTAGAAAATTCTAAGCAGTAATAAGAAAAGTCCAGGAAGAGGTCCTGAGCAAAGAGGCCAGTGATGGGAGCAGAATCAGAACCAGTTTGATCTGGTCTTCAGTCCACAAAGTACTTAGTGTTTAACTTTCCCATTCAGACATTAATCACCCTCAGACATGGCCAGAGCACTTATTTGGACTAGAAGTAGCTCACGCTGCGAGCCACTGGGAGTTGAATATAACAGAGCTGGAAATCATACCAATCCCTGTGGGTTCAAGTCTCCCAGATTTCGACTGAGGGGAAATTTTTTAAAAAGACACTGGAAAAGCTGTTCAGTACTTCAGCCTGTTGTTTGAATGTGTTACAGCCTGATTCTAATTAACAAAAAAAAAAATTAATATAAATCAAAGCTTAGATTAATAAAAATTAAATATATTGATTTGTGATGTTTGAGAAAATGGAAAAGTAACAGGCACTCCAGGATTAAACACTTTTAATTAAAAAAACAAAGTAAATGAACTCACTCCCCAATGAATGGCTTTCCTTAGCAGACTACAGAATTGCTTATCAGGTAAATCTGTTATGGCAAGAGCCACTTTGACAGGGATCAATGCAAGTGGAAGCCAAGTAGATACATACTCCAGTGGTAAACCAGAGCTATTTGTTTTTCCTTTTTTTAAATTGAAGCCATTGGGAAAAAGTACTCTGTCTTTTGAAACATTATTTCAGATAGTTAGGCATAAGGTGAATATAAATCTGCATCTGCAAAGTGACCATTAAAATATTTAATTTTGATAAGAATAGCTATAGAATTTCTTCTGCATGTTTTCCCCCAGATATTAGTGTGGTGAGGAGAGGAAGTATTCATACATCATAGCTAATGCGTTTATTATTAAAAATCCCTCACATTCCATCCCAAGCCATTTCCTAGCATCATACTGACAGTATATTTGTCAATAGTTACCAACAGCCTAAAAAAACCCATCATATGACAATAAAGGCTTTGTTAATTACTGACTAGAACAGAACCATGGAGCATGTGTGTGTGTTAAGAGCTCTTGATGTTTTCCTTTACTAGTAGCAAGTTTTTTTTTAATTCATGTATGATAAATATCAAGTTTTTCTAAAAAATTAACCTCATCTCCATCTTTTTAATCTGAAAACACAGGCTTGAATTAAACTACTATATTTTCTTATCAGATTTAATAGCTCCTCCTCCAGCTTTCAGTTCAAAACTCCATGACAGCACGTAGCAAGTTTCTTGGTAACCAGCTCTCCTGTGCCAGTGTCTCCTCTGCCTGCAGAGTTAGGGGCAGGGCTCTACACACTCATCCCTAGGGGTCTGGCACAGAGCACAGTAATGGGTACCAAGTAGCTTCTCAATGTCAGTGCATAAATTTTAAAACACTGTTTCCATACGATCTTAGTAGCCAGAAAATTATCACTATCCTTCTCCTCTTTGTGAATATCCTGTCAAAAAAACTTTTTTATTAAAGAAGAAAATAATATTACCTAATAAAAAAAAGGTTAAAAATTAGCTTGTCTGGCACAATACTTTCAGAAAGCAATTTAATAATATAGGTCATTAGCCATCCTTTCTGAGTTCCAAAGCCATCTTTTGGCAATTAAAGTCTGTAGAAATAATATATGTTTTAAAAGATACATGTAAAGTTTAGGAGAAAAAATATGGAATTAATATGAGAATAAAGTCGACTATTATAATTTCTTCAGCATATTTTCCAGTCTTTAAAAATTATGATCACAAACACAATATCAAAATAAGGTGGGAAAATTTTACTACATTCAAACACTTAAATTTTTAAACAGGATATGATAGTACACATGAATTATTATTCCAACCATGTGAAAGACATATGTAGAAAAATCTGGAAAATGCTCTTATATTAATTGTAGTTAATGTTAGGTGTTTGGGACTTAGAATAATTTTCAAATCTATTTCCATACTTTTTGTAGCACATTATTTGAATAATTCTTTTCAAAAAAAACTTTGCTAATTAAGCAAATCAAGCTTCTGCAGAACAAAGTCTAGGTGATAGTGATTTCATATTTTGACCCATTAAGAGGATTATAGGAGGTGAAAGAAATCTAGATATGCAAACACTGGCCACATTAGAGCACAAAGCAGCAATGATTTCTCTGCATCAATATAGAAAGACTGACATGGTACTGACCCCACTGACATGAGCTGCTCTACTGAACCCTGTGAGCTGGTCAGGGACCACAGGGCAGTCCAAGGCCACGCAGGCCAAGGGGAGTGAGCTAAGAATAAGCCCAGATGTAGAATTCTGCAAATAATTCAAAACCAGGAGGTGCTGACTGAGCTTTAGGGTCTCATGGTAAAGAAAATGATCTTTAGTCTTTCATTTACTCAAAAATGATCTGTACCTTCAGCATATTTTATAAAGAATATAATACTCCACACCATTTTGCCCTCAAATATTCCTTCCAAATCAATGTCAAAGGTGTAAAGGTTGAAGAAAGGGATCTCAGGAGCTGAACAGGAAGGCCTTGAGGCTAAATGGATGAAAGATTAGCTTTCCCTTAATTTCACTTTTATCACCCCACTCTCCCTCTTAAAAACCTCTAGGAACTCACGGATGCCTGGCACTTCATTAAGTCCAGAATCAGGGACTTATATATTACTGGAATCTAACTTCCAACACATCCTTCCCAGGAAGGAGCATTCTCCTTACAGATAAGACAACATATCCCATCTTCCTGGAGCCCCTGTGCCTACAAATACAAACTCTCTCTCTTTGCACTTACCATCTCAGTGATTCCAAACCCACTATGCATCTATAATGGAACCCAGATAAAAGACAGAGACGTGCAGACCTGAGGCCTTATACACAAACTCAATTTTCTTACAACTCCCAAGCTCCTCTGATGATATACTCAAGAATCCCTATCAAAATTAATCTGCTACCTTTGTGTGGTTAGATAGAATGGGATCCAAAAACAGCTACATGTTCAAAGACTAGAAGTTGAAGGGAAGATAGGGAGACAAAGGAAACATGCATAAACTGAGGAAAAAAGAGAAGGGAAGTGATAAAGACCTGCCTCTCTAGCCTTCCCTTTCTACTCACTAGTTTATTCACTTTTCTTCCCACAATATCCATATAATACAATAGGGGAAATACTAAAGCACTTTAGGACTACATATTGCTTTCATTTAAACATAGTGGAGCTTCCTCCCTTAAAGGGAAAAGTCTTAAGGATGTTTTGTTTTGTAGAAATGAATGATCCACATCACACTCCTTAAAAGCATAAAACACCTGATTAGGTTTCCATAAATATTATCACTATATCAACATAAAAATACTAATAATGTAAGTCAATTAGGCTATTACATGTAAAGCAACCACACATACGCCAGAGGAGCTCACTGTAATTGTTAAATAATTCTCTAAAGAATCTGTTTGTCACTTGCTGAAATCCCAGAAGTTAGCTCAATGCCCCCTATTGCTCCCCAAGAGGCAACATAAAGGAAACAAACTATCCAACTGAGGTTTCGTGTGTGAGTCTGGAATAATTCTTTAAACACCATGAATTGATAAAACTTGCTTTATAATTGCAATTTTATGCTACAGGCATGTTCACATTTTTATCAAAGGATTTGGTCTCTACAAATTAATGTACCCAGTGTATAAACATTTTAACATAACAATAATCCTCTATCACAATAGAGGCATGGCATAGTCTAGCAAATTGTGTACTGAATACCCTATCCAGCCCTACTTCCTCATAGGGATTCTGTAAAGCTTAATTAGTAGATACCCCCAGAAAGCACTGTGAGCTCTTTTGCAAAAACAGTTTACAAACACCATGTATTTATTATACCACAACTTGTGAGATAAAAGAAAAAAGGGCAATAATGTAGCTATGAGACTTTTAAAAAGAAAAAAAAAAAAGGAACAGTAGTTGGAATCAAAGTGAATGAAATAGCTGCTGAAAGAGACTACGGGACAGACTGAGTATAAGAAATATAAATATATTAGTCCAACAATTACAACAAAGGATGGTGCTTTCCTACAAGAGCATTGCAACAAACCACCCCTCCACAAAGGGTTAACAGGCCAGGTTTTCCCTCAAAGTGTCCTGATTCCTCCTAGAATGCAAGTACAGCCAGAACCCAGCTTGTCTTTGACTGGTACTCACCCCCATGGCACACTCCATACCTGTCCTGGCTGCACAGTCCTAAGTGGGCTCATGTCCTTCACAGACCATTTCCTCCAGAGGTGCCCCAATCAATTTAGAAAATGACAAGGTGACACAGAATCAAAAAGGAGAAGCTCTGAAATAGAGCCCAATCTAGCCAACAAACAGGAGTCAGAAATATATATTAACTGAGGAGCAAAGTTACTTAGGAGAGCTAAAAATACAATTAGAACATTTTGGGTTTATAGAAAGAGTTTCACAGTTATGAAGCCACATGTAAGATAGCACTTCCTTCTCATATCTCAAAAGTAATGTTGCTTTTGTTGGCTGGAAGACTTTCCAAAAAGCATGTACTTTTATGTGCAGAGAATTACTTTACTACTGTAAATCCTAAACACTTCCTGGTAAATTAAATTATGTTCAATGATCTAATCCATAAAACATAACCATTCCTTAGCTATCATTTCTATAAGGAATATAGACTGAAAAGCAATATAAATAGAAGTAATACACATATTTACACTAAAATTAAAACAACATAATTTATTAAGAAAATAAATAGTTAGAAATAATTCAACTGCCCTTGAAGAAAGCGACAAAACAGCAAATCACCCAAGGATCCACTCATGTTATAGTGTAGTGTCAGCAGTTCCTAACAAAATTTCTGTTATCCATCCTTCATTTTTCTTTTGTATTGTTTTTCACTTTTAAGCCATTAGCACGTTGTACCTAGACTACCATCACGACGTACTAATGTTTCTGATTCTATGTAGCCTACATATGACAAATGAAGTTTCCCTAAAGCAAGGCTCTAAGATATTCATTACAGGTAAACCTTCAGAGTGTTTTGTTGTTGTTATTGTTGTTGTTTTATACTAGATACAGCTCAAACGTATTAGCCTGGCATTCATAGCTCTTTACAATCTGGCTCTACTCAGCCTTTTACATTCTCAATTTCTGTTCCAAAATCAGTCATAACTTCTACTTAATTTGGACTTCTATAACTCACTGAAAATGCCCATCTCTCAATTCCCAAAGCACTTTTTAAAATGCCAGTCCCTGTGCCAATGTCTCTCTCCCATTGTCACCAGAGAAAATCCCAACAACTAAAATGCCTCTTCACCCTTATCATTGTTTCCATACCATGTTGATGAGATCCCATTTCCATGCTCAGCACCACATCCTGCCCATTCACAACCAGAAAACACATCCTGGATTAGTCACATGACACCTTTCATATACTAATTTGTCTACAAATACCAGCCCATGTGTTTGTTCTGAGCTTGGCCTCAAATTGTGCCTTGCTTCAAATGTTCACTCCATGCAAGGTGTAGAATGTTTCTACTTTTCAATAAAATTTCTAAAGGTTATTCTTGATTTTATAAGAGTTTTGAAGGACAAAAACACAATGACCTACTTTACAAAATCTACAAGATATTTATAGAAAAGATGCATTTACAGAACACTTTATAATTATTGTTCATAATACATTCTAGTAGGTCAGAAGCATCTTCTTCCCTTTAAGCTAAGGAAACTAGACTGCAAACGATATTTCGGTAAAGCTCTTTATTTAACAGAACTTCAGGCCATTGAAGTTCTATGCTTGACTGAGAAGTATGTAGGGTTTGTTGATTTTTTAAAAATCTTAATTTGTTTCTGGTATTAAAGAATCGCCACCTATTAAGACTGAGTATGGAAAAGTTAATTAAATATCTTAAGTCTCGAGTTATGGGCCAGACATTGTGCTATGCAATAGGAATATAAAGTTGAACGAAACACATAGTCCTTATTCTTTCTGAGTTTACATACCAATATTCTCTATACATATACAATATCAAGAGAAAGATTTTCTTAATATTTTCTTATTTTCTTATTTCTTATTTTCTTACTAAATTTCTTACTAAATACTTATTTTCTTACTAAAATTTCACAAGAACAGGTAAAAATTGATTTTTGCCATCCCTATGCAAACACTGTAGTAAACAATGTTTGAGGTCACGTGGTCACTCTCCGAGAATCTCAGCCACTTCTAACATCAAAACGTCTTAAGCCAAAGTTAGGAAAATTGAGGACATTTTTTATAATTCTGGTAACCCTCAATAACCAAAAAAATCACCTTACTTTTCTTAGTTCTAATCTCATGACTCCCTTTGCTTCCCTGAAAAACCCTATTCCACATGCCCTCTGAAAGATTCCTGTAATTATTAAATTCCCCTCTGTGTAAGACCCAAAGTCACTTCCTCCGAATGCTGCTGTCTCAACCCATCCCAGGGGGAAAAGCTGGGCTCCTGCCCAGCCTCTGTTACTCACGTCCTCTCCCACAGAAGGGAGTGGTGACTGTGTCTTTGTGGAATATACTATAAAGCATATGTACTTAACAGGGCCTGGTTTGCCAAAGCCTTGCAGTTTCAAATATTGACCTTGGGAGGACAGGAAATTTCCCTCAGGCTATAAGTCTCTGTTGCAAGATAAGGATTGTGGCACAGCAGGTTGCTGGCTCAAAGACAGACTGGTTACTGATTGCTGTGTAAAGATACTGAGAAATTGCTGTTAAGAAGGAATGTTTGCTAAGATCAAACTGTTGTTGATAGGACCACTTAACTGTCTACTGGAATGGCATCTGGCTTGTTTCACTGAAAAGTTACCAGCCTATAATGTTAAACTATACCACCTTTGTTCTCTTCCTGTAACTTCCTGGTCTGGAAAATAAATGCAGGAGGAGAACCCCAATTCGGCATTAATTTCCCAAGGAAGAGATGCCTCTCGCTTGAGGGTTACGGCGGGAGATTAACCACTTTGGGGCCTCTCACTGCTCAGTAGAGATGGGCTTTGAGTAATCCTTTGCATCTCCGTCACCCAGGGGAAGTGGGGTGACAAATCTGTAGGGGGCTAAGCAATGCAAAACAACACGCCTTGTTTCTCCAACCTTTAAAATTTTCTCTTTAACACCAGTATTCAAGCCAATTTATTATGCGGTACCATGGTATGGTTTTCTTTACATTTACTCTGCTTGAAATTCATCTGTGGGTTTATAATTTTCACCAAACTTAGAAAATATTTGACAATTATTCTTCCAAATGTTTTTCTGTTCTTATTTTGTGAAACTTCTATTATATACGTTAGACTACTTGATACTGACCCACAGCTCACTGGGAGTCTATTCATTTGTTCACATTTTTTTCCTGTTTGTGTTTCACTTTCAATAATTTTTATTACTACGACTTCATAAAAGGAACTATCCCTAGAAGGTGCAAGTCTGTATCTTCCATTTCTCTCCCTACTATGTTCATACTTTCCTGCCTCTTGAGCACATCGCACATATTTATAATACCTGTTTAACATCTTTGCTAATTCCATCATCTCTGTCTTTCCTGGGCATCTTTCTATTGCTTACTGTTTCTCACTTCTAGTTATGGTTTATTATCCTGCTTCTTTGCATGCAAGGTAGTTTTTTATTGGATGCTAAACACTGGGTTTTACGCTGTCAGTGCTGGATTTTGTTTTATTCCTTTCAAAGAATGTTGAGCTTTTGGGGGAGGGGGACCATCCTGTTAGGTTTCAATATAGTCCTCTCAGGTTCGTTTTAAGCTTTGTTAGACTGGATCTAGAGCAGCCTTTGGAGTAAAGCCAATTTAGTCCCACTAATAAGGTGATATTCTGAGCACTGTACCAGATACTCCATATGTTAAGAAGATTCTCCCCACTGAGCGGTGGGAATGCAAACTTGTCACAGCTCAAAATGAATTGAGACTTGTTTGTCCTACACTTTCCAGTGGTTCTTTATCATGCCTCCTGGAGTTTCACCTGATATATATGCCAATTTGAAAAGATTCCTCTGAAAATATCTGGAGCTCTGTATTTCTGTGCATCTTCTTTCTCTCCAGTTCTCTGTCCCCAAAATTCTTCACTGCCTTAATTCCCCAACATTTATTTCAGTCTTCTCCCCTCAGTGAAAGTACTGGATTCTGTTCAGGTTTCTTTCCCCATGGCAGGCCTGGATACCACCTCTGGGCTTTGGGGATAATCATAGCGATCACCTCATTTGTTTCCTTCTTTCAGGAACTGCAGTGCTGTGTTGCCTATTTTCCAATGTCTGAAAACCACTGCTCGAGAGGACAACTTCTGGAGCAGTTAATCCTTCGTGAGCGGGGGGGGGGGGGGGGGGGGGGGGTTCCCCCAGGCATGATAATGTTAATGCTCCTTTCACTTTCTGCTTTTTCACATCAGAGGGACTTCTAAGCTTTATCCACCTTAAACCCCACAGGTGATAATCTAAATTCCTCTCTTGTCCATAACCTTGATTCTTTCTATCCTCCATTCTTCAACCTCACATGTCAAAGTAAAGCCTCTTGTCTTCAAACTTAATCAAGAGAAATCAAAGAAATTAGAAACCATTGCCCTTAATTTCTTGGCACCAAGCTAAAGATTCCTGTGCACCCTAACTCGTGTCATTTCATTTCTGTCATTCTTAGAAGATGAGCTGACCTTACCTTTTCATGGTCAACTCCATGCCTTTGACTACTTGCTTTCCTGGATCTCACTCCATCCATCAATTTCTTCTGTATGTTTTACATTCCCTTTCTATTTGCACCTTTCCGTTAGCTTTTTATAAATATGCTCAAGTAGTTTCTTTCACTTTTAAATGCCTTCATTTGATTGTGATTACCCTGTAGCCACTGTCCAGACATTCTCTTCTCACCCAAATTCCCACTCTCTATCTAATTTCCATATTTCATAATCTCCAACTGACTTACCAACCCTCTGAAATATGGCTTCTTTACCCAAAACTCTACTGGAGCCTTTCTCATTGAAGCAGACTAATTATTAAATGCAAAGGTCATTCTTCAGGTTTCTGGCTCTGTGAGAACTTATTTCTTAACACTTGACTACCTTGGCTTCCACAAAACTGGAAGTTTTCCTTTCATGGTGTACTACTCATTGCCTGTTCTCATTCTGGAGCTCTTATTTCTTTCATAAACACAGGTGTTATTTAAGGTTCACTTCGTGACATACACACCCATACACTCGCCTTTTAGCACATTAAATACTAAATTTTACATTAGTCCACTGATAAATTTTTTTTCAAGTCTACAACTATATGCTTTGGATATGATAATACAAAAGTTAATCTAGATTGTTTTCCCATTTCCAGGAAAAATATCTCTATCTCCATACTCAATTTTGTAGTGAGAATTTTCTAAAATAATTTTTGATTTGTGTTATGAGGAATCCTCGAATTTCCACGGCGATGCTTTAAGAACTATCTAGTTTAGAAGAATGAAATGAAATGGGAGATAAAAGGGCATGGGATCCAACCCCCATGACAAATCTAACCAAAGTTTTTGTGTTGTTTTGGTTCTGCTTTTGACCTTGGAGTTCCAAGTAAATATCCCTCAAATAAAGATTATGAAACCAAAACATTTAAAACTCACAATATTAAGTTATAAGCACTTTGAGGGGGAAAAACTTTTATTCTTCCTAATATTCCTGAAGTACCCTCCACCCTCACACTGTAAACTTAGTTAACATTAAATATGTAATTTAGTTGAACCTAGCTTTGAAAACTGAGAACTTCAAAATTGGCAGATATCACTTTAGCACTTCTAAATTAAAAAGTGTGAAATTCACATGATCTCAAGGTGTCATAATGTTCTCAGGCTCCTAACCTTTCTTCTCTTTTTATTATCAATATGTTGGCCTTCCTCCATTTTCCGGCTGAATCCCCCCTTCTGTGACACATTCTTCCTCCCCCAAATCTATGGCCACCAATAGCTATGACTTAGACCAGTACTTCTCAAAGTGGGATCCCTGCATCACTTGCATCTGAACCATCTAAAATATGATATAAATGAGCATTTCCAGGTTCTACTAAAGATTTAGTGAGTCATCACTTCTGAGTGGTATGGCCCCTGGACCAACTCTTGTTTACAAAGTTCTGGGAGATGTGTCTACTTCAGGCTACAGAAATGTCCAATTATACTGTCTTAGGATTTCAATCAACATTAAAATGACACCAAGCACAATTCATTATATGTTATACTCTTCTAGGAAATGGGCCACAGTACAAATTTATAAAATCTAAATCCAGGGCCGAGCCTGTGGCGCACTCGGGAGGGTGCGGCGCTGGGAGCGCAGCGACACTCCCAGCGGCCGCGGGTTCGGATCCTATATGGGAATGGCCGGTGCACTCACTGGCTGAGTGCCGGTCACGAAAAAAAGAAAAAAAAAAAAAAAAAAATCTAAATCCAGTCCAAGTTCAAAGCATTGAAAGAATGTCTGACATAGAGCTTAAATGACTCAAAAATCAAATTACTTCAACAATGCATATGATTCTCTATTACTGCCCACTCAATGTAATGACATTAAACTTCTTTAAAAATCATATTTTTAAAAAAAGAACAATTGAACGATAGGACTATACTTTTTTGATAACATACTTAAAGGTTTTAGTGAGAAATATGAGCTCTTTTTTCTCCCTTTAAAGTTTCAGCTGCTTACCACATAGATAAATACAAAAAATTTGACCTATGCCACCTTAATATATGTACTTTATGGAGATGAAATAAGTTTCAGAAAGTTATTTTAGATTCCTATATCAAAGCAATCTGAGTTTAAGCATTACACAGATTGTTTGATATTTTATAGTACTATAATTCAAGGACAATTTCAAGGATGTGTCAAACAACATTATTAATTTAACATTTTATTTTTCATGCGTTATATAACAATGAAGTATCTTTGTACTACATAAACGTCATGTTGCAAAGTAATGGCACTATGTTTAGTAACTTCAAGACAGTATTATTAAAAGACACTTGATTTGTGAAGCAGTAACAAAATCAGATGGATAACCATTCCATTTTATGATTTTCATAGTTGAAAAATAGCCTGCTAAACGGACTGAAGAAAGATGGCAAATAACCAGAACCTCTTATGAATCCTACTCAGATACTTTTCCTATCTACTCTATGGTTAAAATGTGCTTCACTTCAAGTAACAGTGCTTTTTAGGGCAGATTTGCATTTTGTGATACAGAAAATGCTTATGCACTTCCATTAAAAATGGACAGTTTCTTACAGACCACTACCCAGACCTTTTTGGTATTTGGAGAGCTAGCAGCCAAAGAAAAACACAAAGACACACTTAATTGCACATGGGAAGAAAGCCAAATTAACCCCATTTTCTTCACAGTTATTTCTACAGCAGTGGTTCTCAAAATGTGGTCCCAGACCAATGGCACCAATATCCACTGAGAACTTGTCAGAAATGCAAATTCTCGGGTCCTTCCACAGTCCTCTGAGTCAGAAACCTTGGGCATGGGACCCATCTATAAGTTTACCAAGCGTTTCAGGTATTCTGATGCCTGCTTGAGTCTGGGGAACACTGATGTAGAGATTAGGAGAATGGGAGCATTAGCCTCTAGGATAGAGAATTGCAGGATGCTTTAACAGATTCTATATATAAGCTACTTAATTTTTTTAAGCTCTCAAAATTTCTAACTTATTTAAGCTTATGCCCTGTATGCTTATTAGTGTAAAAGCAACACACTGAAATTCCTAATCAGAGAAAACTTCTGAAGATTGATTTCAGAAATATAGAGCAATATACACAAGAAAGAAAGGTATAATAGGAAAGACAATGCAGGAAATAAGAAATAACAGCAGATACCACTTTATTGAATTCCTACTGTATACCAGGCATTAATACAAGGCATTTAATACACCTGGCCTATTTTGTTGTTTATCTTCACGAAGTTCTCATTCTACAGAGAAAGAAAGTGAAAATAAAAGTGTAAGTAGGCAGAATAATGGCTCCCTGAAAATATTTACATACTAATCCCTGGAACCTAAGAATTTTGTTACAACACAAAGGGGATTTAAAGTTGCTAAACAGCTGACCTTGAAATGGGATGATAACCCTTGATTACCCAGGTGGGCCCAATGTAATTATAAGAGTCTTTAAAAATAGAGAGAGATGAAACTTGGAGTCATATAACTACAGAAAGGTCAAAGGGATGAAATGTGAAAAGCAACCTGCTGTTGCTAGTTTTGAATATGGAAGGGGCCATGAGCTGAGCAAGTTGGGCAGGTAGCCTCTTAAAGCTGAAAAAGGCAAGGAAACAGATTCTCTCCTAAAGCCTCTGGAAGGGAACACTCCTGCCCACACTTTGATGTTAAGCCAATGACTCTTAGGTCAGACTTCTAACCTACGAAAACGTAACATCATAAATTCGGTCATTTTAAGCCACTAAACATGTAGCAATCTGTTATGGCTGCAATTAGAAAACTAATATGTTAAGTAATGTGTGCAAGGTCACAGCATCAGTAAGGGGCTGAGCTACAATTTGAACATAGATTCAAAATCTGTTCCTTCCATGCGGCCATGTTGTTTTCCAGTCAATACCCAGTGATATCCAACATTTAGCAACTCTTACAACATACTGATTATTTTTCACGCTGGTCTGGTTATAATTAGTAATCTCTTCTGTAGTAGTATACTTTTCCCCAACTGGGATCAACTATCAGCAGCCCTTTACCTGAATCAAGCTTGCAGATGTGTTGTGTTTGGTTCACATGTTATTTTATAAGAATATACTCTATATCTCTGGCTCTGCCATTTTCGATTTTCTTACAGTTGATCCAGTTTATACGTTTTTATTGCCCTGGTAGGCATTTGTTTGTAACTATTCCTATTGCAGATGAAGGGTTCTCTCACCATTACTTTCAACTCCTATGACCACCTGGTGGAAAGTCTATGGTTTTAGAAGTTTATGTTAATGGGGATATATCATGAAATAGAAATAAAACATACCACTGTTAGAAAGGAAAATATAAATATGGCATTCTTTGCAGAAGATATCATTGGCTACCAATAAAATACTAAAAGATTTGAGTTAAATTGTTTGATCAGGTATCTATAAGAAAGATTACTATATTTCATGGACTCACAAAAAAGCAGTTGAGAATACACAAACAGAAATTTATTCAAAGAAGAGTAAGTATTCGTAACATATATACAAATAAGTTTTAAATAATTTTGTGTTGTTGACTTCATGATTGTAACCCATACATTTCTCATGGAAATTATGCCATATATTCTAAACATAAATCTTCAAATATATTTATTTTGGGAAAAAAATGTACAAATGCATTTTTTAAAAAGACTCTGAAAAGTACTAGCCTAGCTGAACACCAGAATATTTTCAAAATAAACAATTCTGTTGATATTCTAATTGCAATTTTATCAACACTAAAAATTAACATGTGAATAAATAAGAACTTACCATATCGCTCCCTGTAGAAACACTGCTTTCTATTTCAAATATTATTTTTCCCCCCAGGTTCCAGACACAAAGAAATATAATTCACAAAACACTTCTTTTAATACTCTGGGATTTGTATGTGTTATTTTCTCTCTCTGTCATGAACTTCCCCCTCTTTTCCCAAAAACAATGGGCAATTCTCTATTCAGGACAAAATACATGTGCCCTATGAATTCTCCCTTTACCAACCTCAGGCAATGGGTAATCTTCCTCTGTGTTACCTAGTACACTGACATACATCCATTATAGCACTTCAATTTTAAGGTAATTATTTGTTGACTCGTTTGCATCTAATATAAGAAAGGGAGTTACTCTAGGGCAACAGCTATAGGTAATTTATTATTGTATCCCAACACCTAAAATAATGCCTATATCTTGTTAAAGAAACAAAAGTGTCCTGGTGGTCAAAGAATATTCACCCAGTGAGACAGCTTGGGCTTCAACACCGAACAGATGTTTACCAGCTTTGTGACCCTGGGTAAGTACATTTCAGCAATCCTTTTAGTTTTCTTCTTTACAAAATGCATATAATATTTCACTTCATCCAATTGTTACAAAATTCATGGTACGTAATGCAAGTAAGGATATCAAAATAGAGTAAGAAGAGGTAGCTATTGTTCTGCCTTAGTTTTGTACTGCTTTAACAAAATACCTGAAACTGGATAATTTATATGAAACAAATTTATTTCTAACAATTCTGAAGGCTAGGAACTCCAAGATCAAGGTGCTGGCAGGTTCAATTGTCCAGTGAGCACTGCTCTCTGCTTCCAAGATAATACCTGATCACCACATCTTCCTGTGGTGGAAGGTGGAAGGGCAACCTAGCCTCTTTTATAAGGGTCTTAATTGCATTCACACGGGGTGGGACTCTCATGACCTAATCACCTCTTAAAGGTCCCACCTCTTAATACTGTCAACATTGACAACACCTTTGGAGAGGACACATTCAAACCATAGCAGTAATGACCCTGTATTCTAGACCTTCATAAACCTTTTCCATTTGACTGGGATTTCTGAGACCTTATCTGAAATACCAAACATCATTTACCAGCCTATCTCATGACAGAAGTAAAGCACATAATAAAATTTTAGGGAACACAGAGCTGAAAGCTTTTCCAAAGCACATACGAGATCACAATACTTTTCCAGGAATTATCCAAGTTACAGGTTGTTGGGCCCACTATAATTAAATAACAATAATAATTAAACTGTCTGAGGAAAGAGCACATACCCTCACTGACTAAAGTAGAATTCAATTCATTTCAACAATCTTTTTTCTTATTGCCTAATATGGATAACTCACATGCAAAAAGCACAAGGGAGTTGCACAAAAATAAGACAAAGTTCCCTGCCCACACATTGTAATCAGATGGACTCAAGCAGACAGTAACAAACCTGATAGACTGTAAAGAAAGCCTGCCTGATATCCCTGAGATGGAGCCTTGTGCTTATAGCTGTGGATGATTTTTTTTTCCTTTAATCCTTGCTTTTTTTATGGTTTCCCAGTCTCCACCATACATATTACATATTTTTCACAAGGACAATTAAAATTTTTTCTATTTGATACATTAGTATACCAAGTACATTCCTTAAAATTTATTTTGCAATTTTAGTTTATGTTACTAAATTTAATTATATAAACACATATTCTTAGAAAGAGGAATCAATAAATGTTTGCTGTGCCTGCTGTGAGCACATCATTTTATTATTCCGAACCCTAGTGCTAAAAAAAAAAAAAAAAATCAAATTTTCTAAGGTGTCCATTACTGATTAAACAACAGTGTCCTTCAAGACACAATCTTCTCCCACTTCTCTTGGTATGATGTGCAAAGAAATCCCTCTCCTTTTTTCTTTCTCCAGTGCACCCTGAAGTAGAAATGCTGTTTGATGTCTATTTCTCCTCTGCCACTTGAATTACCAATCTGGTCTTCTTTGGGATCCCCTTGGGTTTCAGAGACTCTAGCTTCTTTTTCCATCAATAGTTAGGGAAGTCTGCAAGTACCTGCCTGCATTCTGCATACTGAGTTTTACTAATCTGCCACATTAATGTTTTGGGGCAAGACCTTATAAAAGAGATGCCAGAGCACTAGCTAGTTCCTTCCACCATGTGAGGACACAGTGAGAGGCACCATCTATGAACCAGAAAGCATGCCCTTATCAGACATGGAATCTGCTGTTGACGTGATTTTGGACTTCCCAGCCTCTAGAACTATAAGCAATAAATTTCGGTTGTTTATTTTTTTTAAAAGGTTTGGGGCAAGAGATTAAACTTATTGTATTTCATCTCTCTCATTTTGGTAAATAGAAGGTATATTAAGTCCGTCTCTGTTACTTATAACAGAAATCCCTGAAACTGGGTAATTTGTAAAGAAATAATATTTATTGCTTACAGTGTCAGAGGCTGGAAAATCCAAAGTCCAGGGAACACATTTGGTGAGGACCTTCTTCAGTGGAGACTTCAGCGATGCAAGATATCATATTGCAAGAAAGGCAGAAGCAAGAGAGAGAGAGCTCCTCATGTGCTCTCCATTTAAAGCCATCATAACCACACAGATGACCACCCTTAAACCATCAATGGATTAATCCACTTACTAGGGCATGGTCCTCACAATCTAATCACATCCTCAAGACCCCGTCTTTCAGTTATCATAATAGCATTTCCCACCCTCCTAACACTGTCACGTGGGGATTAAGTTTCTAATACATTTTAACTTTGGAGCAACACAATTCAATCCACAGCAGAGGGTATGTTTGAAATTAACCTGAAATATACCTGCAGTAACAAAACTTTAAGATTTGGCTAAATATCACATTGGTCTAGGAGACCAATTTTTGCTTATCCACTATGATGGCTTTAGGCATGCTAAATGCGGTTACATAGTACGTGTGTAATATACATTCTAACTCTATCCTAAATTAAATTGTCTTAAATAACCTATGAATGCAGAAATAATTATAATTTTATAAATATGAACAAATGATAGAGGGCTGAGCAACTCAAAAAGAAATCATAGACTTTGGGAAACAAAGCCAGTCATTAAAAATACATTTGTGTAAAATTACAGTATGAAACAGGAAATATATCTCACATAAACAGGTACATAATTGCATATGTGATTTCATTATACTGTATGGAAATCCTCAAGTTAGTAATATTTTATTTTCTTCCACAAGTTACTCACATGATTAGTTTGCATTTGAGATACAGACTATGCAATACTATTTGTGTTACCATATGAATATTTTAACTGTTGTTCTTCAAATTTAAAATGATTTAAAAAAACTTTATAGTACCAGATCATATTTACTGTTTAAAAAGAAAAAAGAAACTTTACTAGTCCAAGAAGGATAAGATACTTCACCAAAAAAATGTAAAATATCATTAATATGACTAGCCATCATTTATATAAGACAATTAAAAGTTTCTGCAAAGGTATCTAAGTCACAGAATAAACAAGAGCCTATAGAAAATTTCACGTAGGAAGGACATAGTGGAAAAGGGGAATGGATATTTTTATAGTAAAATATGCTCAGATAATATGTTGAGAATACAACACATAATCAGCATATACTTCTAAGATCCAAAATGCTGGGACCAGGTTCACTGCTTGAACTAGGTTGATTTAAGTTTCACTCAAAGGCAATCCCTTCAACCTCCCTTCTCTGAAATCAAGTGATTATCATAAGATGGGGGAAGATAAGCTAAGAAATACAAGAAGTTCAAGAAGGCCCACTTTAGGGCAGTATTCAGTCTATAGCCTAGTAGGATCTGAATAATTGGGAGATTGTTAAAAGGCAGAGTCTCAGGCCCCACCCTATACTGATGAAATCAGAATCTCCAGGAGGAGTACCTAGGAACAGAGGTTTTAAAAAACCTTCCAGGCAATTCTATACACAGTGAGGTTTGAGAAGCACTGCTGTAGGACAGGGGTCAGCAAACTTCTTCCTAAAGGACCAGAAAGAAAATACTTAAGGCTTTTTTGGTCCATATGCTGTCTGTGTGTTACAACTATTCAGCTCTGCCATGGTAGCAAAACACCACGGTAGACGATAGGGAAAAGAATGAGCATGGACATGTGCCAATAAAACTTTATTTATGGACACTGAAATTTGATTTTACATCATTCTCACATGTCATGAAATATTATTATTCTTTTTTTTATCTTTCGCATTTATTTAAAAATGTAAATACCATTATTGGATCATGGGACCCAATAAAAACAAAACAGGCCACAGGCCATATTTAGCCTGCCAGTTGTAATTTGCCAACCTCAGCTGCAGGATATGGAAAAACCATAGGGCAGGAACAGATTGTAAGTATCTCTCAAGGTGAACATAAAGCAAAAAATTTTGTAAATTGGTCCTGAGAAGGAAAAAGATGATTGATTTTTTTTATATGTACAGTAATTAAAATGAAAGGCTCAGAAGTAAAGGCAATGATATACTCACACCTGGCCAAAGAAATGATTAAAAGATGCAGTGATGTAATTTAAGTGGGGGAAACTGGGCTTAGATTGGAACAAATTAAATAAAGTACTGAGTACAAATAGGTTCACAGTAGGCACTTTTGGGTTCTTACTTATTATTATTATATATAATCAACAGACCTAAATCCTAATCCTAGCTCAAGCAAATCCAGCTTGGTAATTTTAGGCAAGTTAGTTTCTCATGTACAAATTACAGTGGTTGTTTTAAATAAATCTTAATTCTCCAAAATTAAATTTTAGGGGGTTCTGAAAACAGGGCATATGCAGAGCCAATACACTTCAGGACCCTATAAAGTCATGCAATTTCATTCATGGCCAGTAGGCTACACTGTAGCAATTATTTACAGCTCAGTGTTGTAAACATTAAGACAAAACGTTTAAACTTACATCCTTATAGAGTGTGCTGTAAAGAACATGAAAAGCCACTAATACCACCAAAAATAAGTTGCTATTAAATTTATCCTCTATTGAGAAGCTTCCAATGATTGGCCATGCTCTCTGGGTAAAAGCCAGGTCCTGCCAGCACAAGTTTCTAAGTGTCCTGACCCAGTCCTCCCTGACCTCACCTCCTCCTGCTCCCCCACTCACTGCTCTCCAGCCACAGCGGCTCCTCCCTGCTCCTGGACAGGCATGCTTCCACCACAGGGCCTTCGCCCTGGCTCCTCCCTTACCTGAAATGCTCTTCTAGTAGATATCCATATGGCTTATATCTTCATCTTCTTTACTTCTTTACTCAAGAATCAACTCAGTGAAGCCCACCCAGACCATTCCATTTGAAATTACAACCTGTCCCTGTCCTCACCTCTCAACTTTAAGCATATTCGGCCAGCCCCACCATCTGCTCTGTTTTCTTTTCCATAGCTGTTGCTTCCACCTAGTCTCACCTGCTTATTGTTTGTCTCCTGTGACAACCACCATCTCCCCCTAATAAAAACGCTGCTTCAGAGTAGTGACTTACTTGGGTTTTTTTTATTCACTGGTACATTGTAAGTACCCAAAACAGTGCCTGGCATGAATAAGAGTCTTGAAAAATATTTTTTAAATTAATAAATGAATGTTTGTCTTAATGGAAGGTAAATATCACTATTTCTTTTTAAAAATTAAACCATAAAATACAGCAATGATCCAATTGTAAAATATTTTATATTCACTTTTAATATGATTTTTTTTTCCAAAATAGTAATGTCTTTAACCACATTATATATTTTAGATATTAAAATCAGAAATTTTAGGGGTGGGTGGGGAAGAACTCTCAAAAGTCTCAGAACTGAGGACACCAGAGGTGGGAAAGGGGAAGAGATGGAGTTAGGGGGAAATTGGTAAAGGGCCACAAAAAAATGTTTACATTGTGCAATATTTTTTAAAAAAAGAAAAGAAAAAGAATTTTCTTTTCAGTTACCCCAAATGCCCTAATGTTTGGTGCTAAGTATACAAACCAAAATAATATTTTTCATCATTCTCAATGTTTTAAAGATAAAAGATAAAGTATGTATCACATTAGAGGATAGGTAAATGTTGCATTTTAACTGTAATATAACACAAGAAGTTCAAAAGCCTGTAAAACACAAAAATACACTACAATTTCAGACATATAGTATCTTCATTTTTCAAATAATATTATTTTTATCTTTTAAGAAAAAAAGCAATTCTTCAAATGCACATCTATCATAAATACTAAATGAATACATTTATGTAATTTGTCCTAATATACGTACTATTTGAGTCCACTTTGTGAAGTCACCATTGCTGATGTATTCTCTGATAACTAGACTGCCTTGTCTCCTCTGCTGGAAGATAAAATTACTTTATTCCTCCTTTTAGGTTAAGACAGTTATCTCAGTGATTTATGTTCTAGATCTATCTAAGCTAAAATAAAATGATTTATATTTATTGTCATGCATGCTACAGGTAGATTATTTTGTAGCACATTCAAAAACTGGTCTTCTACTAAGAACAGAAGATAATACAGATAACTTTATTCTAAGTGCTTAGTACTACATTACAAATAAAGAAACAAAAACAGCAAATCTAAAACAAACCAAAAAACCTCCTCATTTTGATAAGAAGTTAGGAAAAAAATAGATTATCCTCTGCCCCAGAACTACCTACACTTCCTTTGTTCTATTTACTCTATTTATTCAAAGCATGTTTTTGGAAGAAGTTGAAACCAACATCTTCCATGCTAAAGCCAAGAAATCCTTCTAATTTTATCTTCTTTGAGATTTCTGCAGGATTTGATAGTCTGACCTATGCCCTTCTTGAAACACTCTCTTCCTTTAAACTTCCTGTCACTCAAATTCATGGTTTTCTCTTAACTCTCTGTATCTTTGTGAACTCATTGTATCTCCCTTCTCTGGCCCCTTTGCAGGCTCGACTTATTGGACTCTTCTATAGATTATCATAAATGTTGGTGTTTATGAGACCTTCTTATTACTCTATGTATTCTCCCTGGGCAATACTAGCTTGTTCTTACTTCCATCAGTACTGTAGTGCTGACGAGTCCCAGATCTGTTTCCCTAGTTAGGATCTTTCTCCTGACCTTTAGGAAACTCAAATTATGAGTCAACTCCACATGGCTGGCCCACAATCATCTAAATCAGCATCCAGTGTATACACACACACACACACACACACACACACACACACACACAAACAGGCACACACACAGAGACATGCGCACTCTCTCTCTCTCTCTCTCTCTCTCTCTCCACCCTCTCAAATAACCTGTATCTCAAAAAACGGTATCAAAGTCCACTACACTTGCACAGTTAGAAAACTGGGTATCACCTCTGCCTTCTTTCCCTAAAGGCACATATCAAATAACCCTTATCTGCTATCAATTCCATCTCCAAGCCATTTCTGACATCAACTGACTCCACTCAGTGTGCATTACAAAAGGACTATTTCAGGCCCTCCATCCCTATCTCTGACATGAACTACTACCATTGTCTCCTAAATCTACAGGCCACCTTCAGTAATGCCTATTGTCTCCCCACTCCCAACTAAATCTTCCGAAGTTAGCCCTCCATTTTTGTCCACTGCACTCTGCCCCGAGATTCACTGATACTTTTTACTATAGATCCCTATTACTGGAATTGATTGAAAGAGTCAAGGTCTCTGTCAGTCTATAGGAAGATGCCCCTGGGGAGTGGAGGGCTATATGTGTGAAGGTGTCCCTATTGCTGAGCAGCAGTACAAAGAATAAACACTTGAAAATTACAGCCATTAGTGTATTAGTCCTACTATATTTCTTATCAATTCTCTTCCATGCTACTGCCTGGGTTACTCGTGAAATGAAATGATTTTACATGGGTTGATAACATTCAATATTAACATTATAAATCATGGATTCTCTAAGTAGATATAACACTTTACTACTTCTTTAAGCTAGAAGGCTTAAGTTAAAACTGCGGCATCAAGACTCATTACTTAATTTTATATCATTAAAATAAATTGTTCTAGCAAATTTCTCTTTCTAAAATGAAAAGTTTTTCTTTAAAACACTTGGACTATTTTTACCTAGAATTTAAAGAGCTTAAGATTTCCACAATGATTGCAATTCCAAGAGCTGATTATCTCAATTACAACACTCATTTAACAATTATTTGAAGTCTAGATACCTGTTGAAACAATAGAACAACAGAAGAGTTTCCCTTACAAAGACAAAAGCTGCACTGTAGTCAGAATGAAACACAGCCATGGAAGATCCTATCACAGCCCATGACTTACGCAATTCTGGAGCACTAAAATTACTCTGAAGTGTGTTCCATATTTTGCCTGTGGCTTATTTAAAAAGACGAAGAGAGTGGCGTCAGTGCCTGCTGCTCTTCACTGGTAAACTGGGGGTGATACAAGAGCTCTTTCCACATCATCTTGCCAAGCAAAACCAAACTAAAATACTAAGGAGGAACACAACTTCTTTATCAGAGAAAAGGTTTTAGGATAACCCTCAAAGTTGTAAGTTTTCTTTAATTAATGTTACTACTGAATATGGCATCATTTAACACTACAGAGGCAAAACTTTGCCAAATTTATTTTAACTGATTTAACGACCCATGAAAATAAAAAATAAGTAATTTCAATGGATGTAAATGATAAAAACACACAAAATATCCTTTTAATTTGACTTTACAGGGAAAAAAAGATGTTTGATTATGAAATGCAAAAAACAGCTAAGTTATCTTGAAAGTAGTTGAACTTGAATGGAAAGGAAATTCAGGCTCACTTGGGCACCTTTTTGTATGTGACATGCACAAATCATGTGGTCTCTATGAGTCTCCAAAGTCAGGGGATTAGATAAAATAATCATTAAAGCCCTTCAGATTAACTCTACCAATTGGTAGATGAATTACTCTACTAATTGGTTAGTTTAAAAGCCATTTTTTTTTTATCTCTACTAAGAAACGTGACTGTGCACGAAGAAAAGCACCTCAAGACTTATTTGTCCAAGAAAATTAAGAATGCTAAAATCCCAGGGAACTCATCTTAACATACAGTCAGTATACGCTCTGTACAGACTGATAATCTAAAGAGGGAAAAAAGACAGGAAACATGTTTTCATAAAACAAAACTTGTGAGAAACCAGTCATTCTTACTCAAACACAGCAATTTAAGGGATGGCTTGCGCAGTACTACTCAGAAAGCTGTGGCAAATTGTAGGTCTCTCTTATGCCTATTTTGCTACTTCTATATTTCTCTTCTTAAATGAAACTGTTTCTGAAGGTTAAAAAAAAAACAAAGTTCTTTATGCTACTTGTCTTCTAAGTATTTTTCTTCTTGATTGCTATAGAGGAGAGTTAAACAGTAAGTCTGAAAATAAAACAAGTTGATATGCTTTTTAGTAGATTTTTGAAGAAGTAATTCCCTTTTTAAAGTTATCGTTTCATTGATTTATTACTGTAATTTTACTGTGGGCCAATTAATATCTGAAATAAAACTGACTAAGAAGAGGCTAGAACCAGATTTTCTCTTTAATTTTTCTCTTTTCCTAGTTTACATTAATCACCAAATCATACTGGATTCACCTTAGAAGTCATTAGTAGCTTAGAGGATGTAAAATTTCCCTTTTTTCTTAAAGAGGTCACTAAAATACCAGACTTGAATAGTTAGTATAGGCATTTTCACTATGACTCGACTTGTTTATAGAAAACTGAAAGGAAGAAAACAAGCCCACGAAAGTGTTATGGCATTATTTCTATAGTGGTACTACTTTTCTCTGTCTGAGAAAGTCAAGAAAGATACAAAAAAAAAAAAAAAGAAAAGAAAGAAAGAAAAAAATCAAGAAAGCAAACCCAGAAATGAACCATTTACAGTTAACACACAAAAAAAATGCAAGTAAATTTAGGAAGGAAAGATTCTCCTTGCAGATCAAAAATTCAACTTTCAGAAAAATATAGAATCTGTCAATTAGCCTAAATAAAACTCAACTTTTTCATTTCTGCCATTATAAAATCAATAGCACTTTTAAAATTCTGATTCCCCAAATCACATATTAAAAGAGTTCACCAAAGAGAACCCAGGCACAACTTCATTGCGTAAAATTAGTATCTTTCTACTAATCAATCCAACAATATTTATTAATTATCTATTATGTGCTAGATGCTACAGAGAATGCAAGAAAATATAAGAACTGGTACCTTTAGATTAAAAAATAAAATTCAGGAAATTTATAAGAAATGTATGACTCAGTTAATCATGAATGTCGAAAGAATAATAGGATGGGTTTTGTTTAGACTTGCCAGGAAGTAGAATAATGGATACAATGGAATGAGCTAATAAATGAAAACAAAAAGCACAAGAAATTTTAATAAGAAACTAATTTAGAAGGAAGATGTTATAATGGAATATAAGGTTGTAAAGCAAAGTTGGAGCTAGACAGAAGAAGAACTAGAGAGAGCCTTAGGGACTAGACACTAGCATGACAACAATAAGGTATTAATAAAGGTATCTGAATTTGAGAGAATCAAAGTCTTGCTTGATATAAAGATCTAAGAAAGGAAAGAATGGTCAGTAATGCCAGATGACTCATGAAAATCAAGGGTAATAAGTACTTGAAAAAGTTAGACATCTCACTATGTTGAAACAGTCATTTTCAGATGCTTAGAAGGACTAACAACCAAGCATTAAGGTATAAGGGAACAATTTGAGAGGAACTAGAAGCAGTAAGTGAAAAACACCTTTGGAAGAAGTCTGGCTATGAAGAATAAATGTACAGGACAACAGTGCAAACTTTTTTAGCTGGATGAAAATTTAACATGTTTGCAGAGAAACAGGTAGGCATCAGTGGGCACATGGTATATACTAGGGTGGCCTGGGAAAAAGAACCAATGATGTAGGAGAAAGCAGATAATCGTAGAGATTATATGTCACTTCTAAATAAATAATATAATCTTGTGCAGTAAAAATGATAGAGCTGCTATTCCCTATATTAAATGTCTCATCACTCGACAGTCAGAAAATGTCAGTAGGTCATAAATTCCCACCCTGCTACAGAATGGCTTCTTAGTTTAATTTTCTCATTCCATTTTAATTCACCACAAAGTCTAATCCAGTTGAGCACTCACTAGACTTTTTTAAAAAATAAATCTTATTAAAGAGTATAGTAGAGACATTCCCACTTCTCTTAGCCCTGGTCCAAGGACAAGATTCTTTCCTAAGGAGAGAACAGAGCTGCAGTTACTAGAGGTGGGAAAGGAAGAGGGCGAGAGGGCTGGTGAAAAATTTGTTAATGGACACAAAGAATGCTTACATTGTGTAATGATGAATATACTAATTATCCTGATTTGATCATCACTTATTGTACACAGGTATTGACATTCAACTCTGTACCCCACAAACAAGTATAATCAATTATATTTCAATAAATTCAATAATTTTTTTGATTCATTAAAATTTTTTTTAAAAGGATGCTTTCCTACTACAGGTATACAGGCCTGCTTCCCCTTGGACAGGAATGGTGAGTAAAGGTTAGGACATAAATGAGACCTCGTAGACCAAAACAGAAGGCAGAGAGGGCTGGAAGAATCCACAGTCCGGGAGGAGTCACAAATCTTTGAGGCTCATTCAAACAGTAGAGAAGTGCCATAGACTAGATGTAGCAGTCCTGATCTGCAAGCTGGGCTTAGAGACCCAACATAAAACAGCTTAGACCTCCTCTCACTGGAGTAGCTGCCTCCACAGTCTGTTACATTAGAAGCTGTAATTCACTTCTCATTGGCCTGTTTGTATTGCTGAAGGGGAAAAACTTAATAATTCTTAGGAATTAAAGAACTTTTGTGTGGCCAGGTTGTAATAAAAAGTATAAATGTCACTCTAATTCATATTTTCCAAACTCCCTCCAAATTAAGATATTCAGAGCATTTTGTATTTCTCCTTTTTCTCAAGGTTAATAAATAAACATCATTTCTTAATAGAAAATTTGCCATTCTCAGACTAGGACCAGTCCACTGCCTCCAAGCAATATGATCACAAATAATAGTTTAAGTAATCTCCCTTATCCACTGCATATATAGTAGTAGCCATGAGACTGAAAAAAAAAAATAATAATAATAAGTTCTAGTTTCTGCTTCTACAAACCACTGTCATCCATTTATATGATGGCTAATAAGAGATGTATAGGTTCTGGACAATGAACACCCTTTTCCTTTCTTTCTTTTTTTTAAGCTTGGTGAGCTACTCTGTCTTCACCTAACAAGCATCATGCTTTACTAAGTTAGTTATAGATGACCAGGCTTTTACTTGAAGAACAGAGGAAGTGAATTGCGCCTTCTTTCTTTCTGATTTCCAGTCACTCCACACAGTAGCTGATAGATATACATGTTCTCAACAGGTGTCGATAATCCGTTTGTTAGAAAGGTGTATGTAGCTGAGTTGAGAGGATTGTTTCTGCAACATGAGCTCTCTCTGAACTAGAGTGGAATTCAAGGACCAAACCCAATTCAGGACATCAGCTCTTGACAAAGTAGTCCACTGAATTTAAGTTAGCACAGTGATGACTAAGAAGCAGTGGATAACTTTGCCTCCTGTATGTTCTTCTAAAAATAAAAAAAACAAAGCAAAACTAAAACCCTGACCAATACAACTCCAAAAACAAATTCATTTAAAACTGCTGTACCTTATAATTCAGGCCCATAACTAAATAACTCAACTGGCTCCAAACTGGGAAGCAAATGCAATGAAAAATGCAGAAAGGACCTTTGCTACATCACAGAGGCAGCACACTGACAATTTTCAGAGACTAGCAACCCTGCAAAAAGGAACTCTCCACATGAGCAAGGAGCTTCCTGCTGCTAATCAATAGGGCACTCCTGGTTGTATAGTGAGTGGATGCCACTTACTAACTGGGTTGCATTAAAACTGGCAGGTCCATTTGTGAACAGCAACTCACTTTATTTTCCAGGAGAGATCTGGGGGAGTAGAACGCCCTTTTATGGCACAAGGAAACTTACTTGGCATATGCAACACAGAACTTGTCCGATTTGGAACCACCAGCACATAAAACAAATAAAGGATTAGAAGGCGCCCAGGTGTAGGAGATTAAGGACTTAACAGGCACATGGAGGAGAAGAGCATCATCTGGATAAGGGAAAGTTCCCCAGTGATGCCAGCAGAAAGAATAAGCATAAATGAACAACACTTAACAATTCTGCTGACAAAGGAAGAATAATCCTTCAATAGACTTTTTTTTTTAATGTGAGTTTGTCTGCCAAAACCTGATTACCTTTCATAACAAATAACTCTCTCCCTAGCAGAAAGGGAATGAAGTAACAAAAATGTGCCTTGCCCCCAACAGGTCACCACCCCCCCCCCAAAAAAAAATTTAATTGAAACATAGTTGATTATACGTATCTGTGGGGTACAGAGTTGAATATCGATATCTGTGTGCAATTTGTGATGCCCCTTTGAACAGCTGAGCTCAGTCATAAGAATGACTTAAAAATCATCACTGTCATCACGCTGCTCCACTGATTAGCCTCTTCTGAGTGGTCCTCAAGCATCTAAAAATCAAGTAAACAGATAAATCTTGCAACCCAGATTTGGAAGTTTCTCTGTAACAGGGTCCCACCTATCCAAGGTAATTTATCATTCCTCATTTCAAAACTCTCCACTTCAGCCAGTGTGCCTGTCTCCTTACACAGTATGATCATTCTCATTTCTGACCACCTCAGGCTTCTATCTATGCCTTGTAATTGAGAAGCCTAAACTGTCTTTTCCTCCTGCCTTTACATACCCACACCAGATCAATTTTTGTCTGACCACCAAACCTATGTATTTCTCCCTTCTTAGAGCTCCTAATAGTACTGTTTTCTTCACTCCTTGAGACATTTAATTAAAAGACAATAAAAGGCTTCCAATATGGATGTTTTATCTCCCTCAGAAGACATTTTTCCCCATTGTTTTATTACACCATTTTCAAACATATGTAAAATGTTTGATAATTACATAATCAAACCCCATTAAACCATCACCCACCATCAAAAATTATCAACACATGAGCAACTGCCTTAGAGGGCTATATATACTTTTTCCCTAAAGAAAAGCATAAAATTGTTTTCATACTTCTATGTTTGTATTCTCCCTGGGCCTAGTGATAAGCGTACAGTACAACACAATACTTGGTTGCAGAAATGAATTGAAATTCAGTTCAAAGTTCTGAGCTGTCCCTCAAGTATTCAGCTTACTTCATCCAATCAATTCCTGGATAATATTGGGGCCAGAAAGCGATACCCTAAAGTGAAGGCCTCAGAAGCAGCCTCTAAAACAAAGTTTTCCTCTGACCTTCTCCTGTCCTCCTATCTCAGCCTTATTCTCCCCTGAGGCAAGCAACAGAATCCAGAACCCCTCTTCTCCAAGGCAGGTCATAGATATACTCTAATCTTCCCCCCTTGCCTTTCTGTCTTGGAGCGGGCCATAAAGAAATTCCCCGACCTATCTTGTCTGATTGTACATCATAAGACCCCTATTCCAGAAAGAATCCTCTGCCCCATATCCTGGAGGAATGAATGCTACACAAAGAGGCCAAGAAGAATCAGAAAAGACAAGCCTTGCTGGGTTTCCCCACTCGGTCTTTTAGCATTAGATCACACCTTTCTTGTCCAATCACATTTCTGTACGGCTATGCCTGCCTCAGAGAACGTAAGCATAAAAATGGGCAGTTTTCCCTGTACCTTTAGGTCTTCATTATGAATGCTCCTGTGTCACATAAAACTATGATATAATAAAATTTGTTATGCCTTTTCTTCATATTAATCTGTTTATTAGGTGATTTTTCAGAGGGTTAAAGGGGATGTCTTCTCTTGGCCCTTACAATAGACAACCCATAAAACTGTTCAATGTTTTTAAAGAAATATTAAAGAATAATTCTCCTGAGAAATTTTATGGGTGTGAAATAATTATAACCTTACTCTTGCATCATTATGGAATATCTGATCAGCAAATCAAATTCTTTTGACACCAAAACTGGAAAATCATTATCAATAAACAGTCTGGCATAGTAGAGAGGACCTAGAATTCCACGGTTTCAAGAAGAGACGTAGCCCAACTCTAGCTAGCAACGTGACCTTACACTAGTCACTTTTCCTCTCTCAGTTCTTAACGCTGAAATAAAAATAGTTGTACTTTTCCCAGTGTCCAAATAATGTTATTGTGAAGATAATTTTTTTTTTAATTTGTCAAATTGATCTCTAAAATACAAAGCATCATATGTTACACTGCCTTTATGGCATACCCAGATCCCTTTTTGAAGAGGATCTATAATCCATTTGGGGGAACAATACATAAATCTCTCTGAAATTTAACAATCTAAATTTCTAATTAGCAATGTAAACAATGCAGACACAAGGAGAAGGGAGTGATCACTGAGTGTTAAGGTGTTAAGCAAAGGATTCATGGTAGAAGTGAGTGTAAAGTTGGGTCTTAAATGATAAAAAGAACTTGGACAAGGGAAAGAAACAAAGGCATTTCAGGAGGTAGCTATATCATATGTAAATTCACCAAAAAAAAAAAAAAAAAAGTGCCCAAATTGTCTAAAGAACCATTAGAGTATTTTTACTAAAGCAGGGGGTATCTGTAAAAAAATAAATGATAATAAAAAGATTGGAGCCATTGACTAAAGCTAAATCATGAAGGACCTCAAATAATAGCTAAGTGTTTTGACTTTATAGGAAACATTGACAAAAACTGTGGAGCTCAATATCAGCAAATTAGCATCCCAGGAAAAGTAATTGATTTATAATAGAGGTAAAGGAAAGGGAAAATAGTTACAAAACTGTTACCATTATCAAGATGGGGCACAATCAGAACTGTGAATAGAGAGAAAGCAGTAAAAAGACTAAAGAAGAATATAAATTTGGAGCATGTATGGAGATGAGACCAAGAATGAGTAAATAGGATCCTTTGATAAAAATTCTCTAAAAGCAGGGCTGGCCTGTTAGCTCAGTTGGTTAGATCATAGCCCTATAATGCCAAGGTCACAGGTTTGAATCCTCTTACCTGCCAGCTGCACCCTGTCACACTCCCCAAAAAATCCTCTAATGCATTCAAACCCTTTCCTTGGATTGCAAAGCTCCACATGACTGGAATCTGCCCATTTCATCTTGAAAAAGCTAACCTTTGACCACTTTGCCTGTCTGTGTCCCTCCATAATGCCAATCTCCTCCCAGATTTAAGGCCTTGTATTAGCTGTTTTTTCTCTCCCATGCATTTCCCCTGATCTGTGCATATATAGTTCCTTTTTGTCACCCAGATATCCAGTTGAAGGTCACTTCCTCAAAGAGTTCTTCCTAGACCACCCGGTCCAATGTGGTTTCCAACACTAGCTCTCATATTGGTCTGTTTTGGTTACCTGCTTAGAACTTATTGCATTCTGACTTTTTTCTTATTTATTTATTTATCTGGGTTCCCACCCACCCATCCCCAACCCCTAGAGCAGAATTCCTGGGAGAGCAGGAAACTTGAGACTTATTCAGCATTGTCTACTCCCAGAACCCAGAAGAGTGTCTGGCATGGATTAGGTTGCTCAATAAATATCTGCCAAATCAATAAATAAATGAGTCATCACAGCAGTGTCAGAGAAAAAGTCAATGTTGCTGTTGTCCTCAGGGTCCCATGTTTTCTTCAGGCATGGATTATTTCACTTCTCTTAAATGCTGTGAAAGAATCCCAAATCTTTTCAATTTTGTCTCTTATTTACTTTGCTAGTTCTAATTGGTGTCTGTTATTTGTAAGTAAGAGCTTTAAACAAACTACTTTGCAGCTTTCGTTATCTCCTAATAAAACATGTGTGTAATGAGTAGACTAGCTATCAACCCATATCACTGGGACTGAAACTCAAAAGGTCCCACAGTATAATCACTCTATGAGCAAGGAAGGAGGCCTTGACCAAATGAACTTGATATTAAAAATGGCAAACGACAGCTAATCCAAACCTTTACCCAGTATACAAAATGGGCTCTACTTTATTCCCTACCACCATTAAAAAATAAATAACAATGAAACCTTCTTTGGGGAGGGGGGCGGGGGGAGCTGGCCAGCACAGGGTACTGAATCCTTGACCTTGAGGCAAGGTCAAGCGCTCTAACCAACTGAGCTAACCAGCCAGCCCTCTGCTACTTCTAATTCTCATGCAGCATGTCACAATGCCTAATATAATATACATACTCGATAGTTACTTGGTTACGTGTTTATTGTTCTGTTTACAATGGCCCCCATGTCTCCCTTCCCCGCCCCTCCCCCCAGAAAAAAAGGGAAGAGGGGAAAAAGAAAAGAGAAAACAAAAAAATAAATAAAACAAAGAAACAGCAAACAAAATAAAAATACAGAAATCCATCCTGGTATGGGGCTACATTAACTTCATCCCTTTATAAGCCTCATATTACTGAAGTTCACAACCAAACCAGAGTGTCTTTTAAAAAATATTAACCTGGAGAACCACTGTACTTGTTTCCAAGTATTAGATTTGTACTGTTGTTGCAAAATGCCAGGATCTAAAGACATTTAGGTCTGAATGAAACTTTGTTCTCTAGGTATTCGAAATTTTTCATTCTTTATTATTTTACTGAATTATTATCTAGTATAAACTTATGACTATAGACCTTATTTTTAAACATAAAACGAGAATTGATTTACTGCTTCCAGAAAGCTGAGAAGAATGATCTTTTAAAATATCATTCAAAGAATATTAAGAATCTAATTCTCATCAGGGAATTCCAGTGGTGTATGCAATGGTTATTTATAACTAAATGCAAAAATAACATGTAGCAGCTAGTTTTACAATGACAGCTTTTAGAACACCTTTTGAAAATCAAGACAGCTAAACTTAACTATAAATTGCCCACTAGATTATATTAGTAAAATTTAGTGTCCAAAGTTTGTTTTCCTTTATAATCCAACTTATGTTACTAACAAAATAATTAGATTCTGTATGTTATCTAAAGAACAATAAAATAGATACAGTCTACAAATATGTCAAACATTTCCCTTATGCTTCCTTCCTACTACACTTTCAGTTGAAAAACTTGTGCTAAAATAGATAATTGCATCCTTTTCCTTTTATGTTTTAAGAAATGAGACTGATATCACCACAGCATAAAAGTTAAATTTGAGACAAAAACATAATGTCACTCATTTTTGTTTTTCCCTTGAACAGCCAATATTTTCTTCACATACTACATGTAGACTAAAGTGAAGAAAAATCAGCCTTTGAAATGAAAATGGACAAAGAGGTCATACAAATTTAAGCTGTACAGAAACTGGAAAGCCCCACCCCCACCCCCCCAGAACAGACCATTTCTAATTAATGATCAAAGTCTGCGGACAAAATTTAACTGAAGAAGAAATTGATTTTAAATTGTTATCTATATTGTTTTATAGGACATAGTACAGTATTATGGTACTGTCAACAACACTAAACTGATTAGAACAAAATGGTTCTCGTATTTTTTGTGTTTGGCTATTTTTTTATCTTACTACATGAAGATCAGCTCAATAAGTGTATGCTAAATAATTAATAAAGAAGCATGCAAAACAAGGAATCAGAAATGTGTTGATTCAGATTCAGCAAGCTGAATTGAATGCAAGTTGAGTGAGGAAGCAAAAAATCGGCATCTCTTCCACTCCTCTTTGGAGCATCTGTCTTCCCCATTCCCCTTGATAAAACAAACTCCTGGGGGTGGGGGGGAGTCATAAATTGAACAAACAATGCCTATCTTCCCATACTGCTCATTATTTTTCAAAGAGTTATTAAACCAAAATTGAATTAATTTCATGGAAATATTTCTCAAAAGAAACCGTGAAGGGGCACTGTGGCAGCCCCTGCTACCCTGAGTAAAAACAGGTATGACTGACCAGAATAACAACAGATTTCTGTCATATACTCACAATAATTACTTTGTTAACCGCCAGGGCTCTTGTTCACTGGTTTACATTTATTTACACAACTCTAAGTTTTATCAATAAATCAATAAAAACAGAGTTTTAAAGTAACAGTAGAACAGACGTTTTATAATAAAAGCAAATCACCATAATGAATCAGGAAGAAGTCACCCTCATAGAGTTATAAGTTTTAAGAAAACAATGACTATAATATGAGCTTTTCCAAATCCATTTGGAGTATTTTAAATACAACAAAGAGAATCATGAAGATTAAAAAGCAGCAGCAAAAGGCTGCTTTGTTAATAGCCCATGAAACAGAAGGTATTTTGCCAGTGTAAAAATGAGCCACAGTGACCTTGTTAGGCAACTACTGTTGCCATAACTAAAATAAGCCTATCTAGTTGTGGCTAACTTCAGAAGTCACTGATATGGCTAAAGTACACACTTTTAAAACCCAGACTAAATTACTAAAGAAGAAAAAGGGGAATAATTTTGACTCACCACTAAATAACCAGTATCTTAGTCCATGTATAAAAGTAAAAAATATTTACTTGGTACTTGATCAAATATTAAATTAAAGATGACATGTATAAAAGTACCCAGCCCAGTATCCTACACATGGCAGACACTCAACAGATCATCTTTCTTTCCTTTCTTTCTACCCTCTTCAGTCTCTGATCCATTGTTTTGCAGCCTATTTACATTTTCAAGTATATAGGTTTGTCTTCTCTCTCCAACTAGACTGAAAACTATGAATTGCTTCATTCATAGTTAGATATGGACACTTTTATTTCTGCTGTCTCTCACATGTGCTAATATGTGTTGATAGGTGGCATTGCTTGAAAGCTCGACAAAGATGGCTTTTGGCTACATAGTGGAATACTCATCTAAAAGTTCTTTAAACAATAGTCTTTATTATTGTTATTATCATTTTGCCTGAGAGTAGGACCAAGGTTCCTTTAATACTTTCTTCTGTCACACTCTTTGTCAACTATCTCGTTCCTCACAGTTACAAGATAACCACAGTAGCACCAAGCTTCATGATCCTAATACAACATGTCTCTCTTTTTATCAGTGAGGAACATCTTTGCCAGAAATCCCCTGGCAGACTTTCATTCAAAACTCATTGACCAGAACTGTGTCACATGGCTACCCCTACCTGCAAAGGAAGCTGTGAATGCAAGCAGGGTGTGAGGGAGTCCTGCCAATATGGAAGACAGTGAGGAGAATGACTACTGAGTGGACAAATAATATCTGCAACACTGCTATGTTTATAAATGACGAAATTCATCTAGAAGATACATCTAGGAAAAAAAATCTTGCTGCCCTCCTTTCTAAAGTGGGGCTCTATAGATGGATGAATAGGGACAAGCAAAAAATTGGAAGAGTCCCAAAAGCTATGACAGAGAAGTGACATTCCCACTTCCTCACTCTTTGCAGGGATAGTTCATGAGCATGCTCTTAATAGCCGTTATGCCTAAAGATGAATACTCACTTGGTTTTAGCCCCAATCATCTTAGATCCAAAGCCAGCAGGATCTCTGGAGTGTAACAATCTTTCCATTGCCAAAATACCAGTACAATATATGTTAATGTAACCCTTTAAAAAAGCAGACAAAAAGAGAAAATCTCATGCCTGTCCAGGTCTAACATTTTTTCAAACTCATGGAAAATTTAAAAAGAAAATGGATTGCAAAAGTTCCGTGTTTGCTTCTCGGTGAATTAGAGGGGAGGCGGGAGGCACTTTCTGCTATACTATCACTTTCCAATAACTGGCCAAACCCCTGTAGTTTTCATCACGCATCATTTTTGTGATTAATGATGTGCACCAGTTAATGGAAAACAGCAGATTAGGTTTCCACTAATAGTTTTGCAAGTTATGTATGTCGTCTGTCTGCCTCATTTGGTAACAACCTTGCTGTTCAGTAAGAAAGTAATGGATTTAATCTCAAAGCAGAAAGAACTAAGTTTTATACATAAAAGACAGGTCAGATTTCCAGAGTGGAGAAAATTACACTTTTAGAGGTGTGTGGGTCTTCAGATGAAATGTAACACTGTGATAATATCTTGTAAGGATTTTGTTTTGTTCTTTCTACCTCTATTTAGAAATAAATTTAAGAATCTACAATACGTACTTGTGGCCTATAAAAATAGGTAGAATAGCATATTAATACCATGGCAAATAGTACAAAAGTAATATGATAGTTTACATAATTAATATGCTGAGCTGAAAAGACATCTATTGTTCTGAACACACTAGTGAGAAAAAGTTCCTTATATATTAGTATATCACTGCAATGACTGTCAAAAAACAAAATTTACATTTGCTTGTTCTGCTTGACTATAGCAAGGGTCGGCTCTGAATAATGGTAACTTAAGAAAAACACTGTGGTACAATGGGAAGCATACTAATCTAGAAATAGAGAAATCAAGAGGCAAGAATTCTAGGCCCATTTCTGCTTCAAATTACTTTGGAAACAAATCTATCTTTTGTTTTCACTTTCTGCACCACATTTTATATTTACCTCTCTTAAGTCATTTAACAATTGCTATCGAATTTCAAGTTATATCTATGTACAACTCACATTTCCTATTTGCCCTAGGCTCCGGAAGAGCAGAGTCCACATCTGCTTTACATTTTTATCTCCTACAGAGCCAAACTAGACTGTGAGCTTCATGAGAAGAGGGACTTTACCTGTATTATCGCAGGGTAGATAACTGATAGTAGGTGTCTAATACCGGAAGTTTCAATAAATAAAAAACCTAAAAAGAATAGCATGCTTTCAAAATAAAGGAAAATGGAGATATTCTTTAAGGACGACACCAAAATAACTAATACCAACAATCTCAAAAGGAGAAACTAAACAGAAAATACATGGGGAAAATGACTAGCAATTTTGTCAACTAGACCAGAATTATATCTCCCTCTGTCAAAAAAAAACCTAAACTGAATCTGTCGATGGCTCTCAACACCTACTAAAATTTCCAATCACTTTACCCTTGTGATTTTCCCTGCAGTCTTTATCTTGTCCATGTTGATAATTTCCGATCAATCCTCGAGATAGAATTCAAAGAGGACACCTCCATGAAGGTTCTCTTGATTTGCCTGAACAGAAGAATAATCTCTCTGTTTTCTAAACTTCCAACAGAGTGCATCTGTGCTTCTCTAGTAAAATATATCACTTAAATTAAGTGATTTACTTCATGAAACCCTGCAAACAAGGCTAAGAACAAAATTAATTAACTAAAGCTTAGGAAAATACGGAACATAAGGTTTTAAAAGCAATAATAACACTGACCTTTGTAGACTATTCTTTTTTTACTAGGTATTTTTCACATATATTACTTAATTATGTATCACAATCTGCAATATAGTAAAGTTTAACTTGTAGCGATTCTAAGCAAGCAATATTTGAGCATTTACATTTTGGCATAATTTCCCCCCAACCCTAAGAATAGTAAATGTGCCTTTTCAGCTAATTCTTGAGACAAGTTCGAGAACTTGATAAAGCAAAGAATATGCACTTGAACACATTTCTCTTCTAAAATGTAATATACCAGAATGACCTTGGCTGTATATATATAATATATAACTGTGCCTGAGAGTAGAACACAGGCAGGTTTCTTCCATCCTTTCTTTAGTCACCCTCAGTTTGTCAACTATCTCTTTCCTCATAGTTATAAACATCACGTTTTCATGCAACACAGTCTCTCTTTTTTTATCAGGAGGAACATCTTAGCCTTGGCGGACATATAAAAGGTGGCTGGAATGAAAACTACCATCTGCCATTCTATATATCCAGTATTCTCATCTACTCAGGAGTTGGACCAGCTTTAAAGAAGAAAAGTTATTATCAGAACAAGTATTTACATGAACTATGCTAAAAATAAAATTAAAGCATAAAATACTGTATTCATCTGTTTCTGCTCATCATAACAAAATACCTAGAACTGGGTAATTTAGAAAGAAAACAAAATTTATTGCTTATAGTTTCTAAGGCTAGGAAGTCCAAAGTCCAGGGAACACAGCTGGTGAAGGTCTTGGTGGTAGTGACATTGATGGCAGGGGTATCCCATTGTGAAAATAGTGCAGCAGAGAGAGCAGAGAGACTCTCTTCTTCCTTTAAATCCCTCAGAACCATTCTCCTGACCACCGTTTTTAATCCATTCACTACTGCACAGTCCTACAATCCAATCACCTCTTCAAGACTCCATCTTTCAATTACCTTAATAGGATTTCCTATTAACAGTCACAGTGGGGGCTAAGTTTCTAATACATAAAACTTGAGGGACATAATACAAGCTTCAATGAGATTTGAAAGGACATAATTCAATCCACTACAAATACTAAATAATGAAATCCAATGGGTCAATTTATTAGTTAGGTTGGTCTACAATCTGAAGGTAATTTATCCTGGTAAATCTAATAAGATGTTCTATGCAAAATTAGATGTTTTACAGGGGTCACAGCTGAATTCTTTTATGGTCAAGGCAATCATATGGTATTGCTTTTTTTCCCTAAGGACAAGTTTATATTCTTTTTAAATTATTTTTTATTACAAAATATTTTTACATGAAATATTTCTGGAATCTTAACAAGTTACTTGAGCAGGTTTAATCGGAATGAAAGAAACTCCAAACAGCAAATTTGTCACTTAATAAGGCAAGGCTGAAACATACCTCTACATATATATGAGGTGATCTTTTTCTTACACAAGATCAGAAATCAAGCCTCTAAATTTCCCTAATGGAATCTCAAAATGGACCTCTGATACCTGGTATTTAAAGCAATTGAATTTCTCTTTAAATACTGAAAATATCAGCACCTAGAAGTCATCTATCGAAAAATTCCACCTTGTTTTGCCTGCAAACAAGCTTTTACCAAAAACTAGACAGTTATTTGATTTTGAAAGCTATCAAAAATGCAAGGGATCATGTCATCTGCAAAAAAGAAATATTTTGACTTCCTCCTTATAATTTGGAAGCCCTATATTGCTTTCTCTTGCCTTATTGTGCTGGCTAGAATTTTGAGTACTATGTTGAACAAGAGTGGAAAAAGTGGGTATCTTTGTCTTGTTCCAGATCTTAGAGGAAAAACACTCAACTTCTGTCCATTTGGTATCATGTTAGCTGTGGGTTTGTCATATATGGCCTTTATTGTGTTAAGGTACATTCCATCCATACCTAATTTGTTGAATGCTTTTATCATAATGGGATGTTGGATTTTAACAAATGCTTTTTCTGTGTCTATTGAAGTTAACATTTTTTTCCTTCATTACATTAATTAATTTGTGTATGTTGAATCATCCTTGTATCCCTAAGATGAATCCCGCTTGATCATGGTGAATGATCTTTTCAATGTGCTGTTGGTTTTGGTTTGCTAGCATTTCACTGATTTTTGCACATATGTTCATTAAGAATATTGGTCTGTAGTTTTCTTGTGTCTTTTTCTGGTTTTGGTATGCCGGTAATGCTGGCCTCAGAGAATGAATGTGAAAGTATTCCCTCCCCTCCAGTATTTATAACATAGAAAGCCCTCAAGACTCCACCAGAAAATTACTAGCACAAATAAATGAATTCAGTAAAGTGGCAGGATACAAAATCAACACACAAAAATTAATAGCCTTCCTACATGCCAATAACAAAATAGCTGAAGAGATCAAGAAAGTAATCCCATTCACATAACTACCAAAAAACTAAAATACCTAGGAATAAGTTTAACCAAGGAGGTAAAAGATCTCTAAGATGAAAACTATAAAATATTAGTGAAAGAAAATGAAGACACAAATAGATGGAAAAATATCCCCTGTTCATAGGTTGGAGGAATTAATATCATCAAACTGTATATATCACCAAAAGCAATCTACAGATTCAATGCAATCCCTATCAAAATACCAATGACATTCTACATAAAAATAGAAAAAACAATTCTAAAATTTGTATGAGGCCACAAAAGACCCCATATAGACAAAACAATTTTAAACAAAAAGAACAAAGTTGGAGGCATCACACTACCAGACCTCAAAGTATTCTATAAAGCTGTAGTAAAGAGCATGGTACTGGCATCAAAAACAGACAAATAGACCAGTGGAACAGACTAGAGAGTCCAGAAATAAACTTATGCATTTACAGTCAAGTGGTTTTCAACAAAGGTGCAAAAATATACATTGGGGAAATATATAAGAAAGGCTTTTCAGTAAATGGTGCTTGGAAAACTGGATGTCCTCATGCATAAGATTGATACTAGACCCCTATCTTTCACCATACACAAAAATCAATTCAAAATGGATTAAAGACCTAAATTTAAGACTTGAAACTATGAAAGTACTAGAAGAAAACAGGAGAAATAGTACACAAAATGGGAATGGGCAGCACTGTTTTGAACAAGACTGCAAAGGCACAGGCAACTAAAGCAAAAATAGACAACTGGGACTACATCAAACTAAAAAGCTTCTGCACAGCAAAGGACACAAACAACAAAGGAAAGAGATGATGTATAGAATGGGAGAAAGTGTCAGCAAACTATACATCTAACAAGGGGCTAACATCCAGAATACATACAGAACTCAAACAACTCAACAGCAAAAAAAAACAAGTAACCCAATTAAAAAATGAGCAATAGACATTTCCCAAAAGAAGAGATATAAATGGCCTACAGGCACATGAAAAAATGTTTTAACATAGATAATCATCAGGGAAATACAAATGAAAACCACAATGAAATATTTTCTCACTCCAGTGAATGGCTATTATCAAAAAGAAAATAACGAATGCTAACAAGGATGTGAAGAAATGGGAACTCTCCCACACTGTTGGTGTGAATGTAAATTATTACAACCATTATGGAAAATGGTATGGAGGTTCCTCAAAAACCTAAAAATATAACTACCTTATGTCCCAGCAATCCCACCACTGGGTTTCTACTCAAAGGAAATGAACTCAATGTATCAGAGATATCTGCCCTCTCATGTTCATCCCAACACTATTCACAATAGCCAAGAGACAGAATCAACCTAAATGCCCACTAATGGATGAATGTTAACAACAACAGCAGCAACAATAAAAGCCACTGTGATATATATACATACAAAGGAATATTATTCAGCTATTAAAAAAATGAAATCCTGTCATTTGCAGCAACATGGATGGAACTGGAGACCATCGTGTTAAGTGAAGTATAAGCCAGGCACAAAAAGACAAATTCCACATGATCTCATTCATATGTGGAATTTTTTTAAAAAGGTTCTCATAGAAGTAGAGGTAGAATAATGGTTACCTGAAGCCAGGAAGGGAAGGGGACAGGGGAGAGGGGAAGGGTGGATTAAGGGAACAAAGCTACAGATAGATAGGAAGAACAAATTCTGGTGTACCAGGCTGACTAGAGCGAATAATATTATATTGTATATTTCTAAATAGCTAGAAAAGAAGATTTTGAATGTAATCGTGACAAAGAAAAGATAAATGTTCAAGAGATGGAGATGTTGTCTACCCTAAGTGAATCCTTGTACATTATATGTATGTGCTGAAAGAACACACTGTACCCCACAAATATGTACAATTTTAAAAGTAAAAAGTATATGGGAAACAATGTTTTTTTCATACTATATCCTAATAGCAAAAATGCTTATGTTATGCTGGTTGTTTTCTAGTAATTGAAGTACAGGTACAATTAGGTAGATCTAAGTGATTGAACTGATGAAAATATCAATCAAGTAAGTTAGTGAGAACTAAGCACATCATTTAAAAAACTCTTATTTGCTTTCATTGATTAAGTTTTATAGGTTAAGGAAAAAGATATGGAAGAAAAATAATCACTTAAGAAATGATCTACGGCTCAATCTTAATCTGCAACAATGACATGTTTACCCATAAGAGTCCATGTATTCAGTCATCTTTTTCTCTGACACCACATCCCCAAAAATATCTCACTGGCCAGGTTGAAACTCACACGGGCACTTTTTGCACTGCTTTCTTGAATACACCACAGGCACATAAAACCTAGAGAGCTTCGTCATGCAAAATGAGACCAAACAAAAAACTATTCATTTGGTTTAAGGCACTGTAAGTCAATATTAGAATTAACATTTCAGTAATATGTGCCATAAGAAGATGTTATTAACATCAATAATCCAAAGATACATCTTTAAAATTTTAGGAAAAATAATTATATGTATATCATTTCTTATTTTTGAAGGAAAAGAAATATGCCATGCATACACGAGGATACTTCAAAAAGTTCATGGAAGAATAGAATTAAAAGATAATACAAATCTTTCCATGAATTCTGTGAAGTACCCTGGTATTATTTGTTGGATTTATCAAAATCTACTTCTACATCTATTTTTTTTAAGGTATAAGTTATAGTTTGATTTTGTAAATAACTATCTACACAGGTAACAAATAACAAACAAAAATGAATATAGGCAATCTAACTCCAGAACCCACATTTTTAACAATTTTGCTAGACTGACTTGTCATTTGGGGCTTTAATGTGTCTTATGGAAGTGAATCTGTCAACAGCTTTATTCTGCAGAATCAGAGCTTCTTTTCAGTGTTATGTTAAGCTCCAATGACAGATTCCCATGAAATCAGTATAATGACAATATGTTGTGAAGGTGACCCAGAGATGACAGCCATCAACCCACTGTTAACAGAGGTGAACCCACCGATCTTGCAGCCAATGCTCTAACATTAGTTTCATACAACCCCACCCATTCACCTACCACATATGTAGTCCTCCTGAAGCTGTGGGTTCTGAAAAAGCAGATGGCTCTCCTAGACAGGAGAGAAACATCCTTCTGCTCAGGAATAATGGAAAAAACTAGTATCTAATGAAAATCCATTGAAATTACAATGTGGAACCACTCTATGATGTACCAAGCTTTTAATAAAACAGAAAAACCAACTCAAGGCAAAACAATTAAAACAAGGCATTGCTTTTTTCCCCTTGAGGAATAAAGACAAGCCTAACCTGAAGAAACAGATCATTTTTTAAAAGCAGAAATGAAACTGTTATGAGCTTATATACTAACAGGCCATCATAAAATACAGTTTTACATAAATCCATTCTCATTAGGCTCTATAACAAGCTGCAAATAGGCAAGTCTTTTAAAAGATTAAATCTCAAGATTTAACACAAAAGTGGACTTTTTAAAAAGATAGCTTTCTGTTATCAGTGATTGAACCTCACAGTGAGAGTTAACAAACAACTCTACAACCTGGTAAATGGACATGTTGTTAAACCATATAAACTCAGTCACACAAACATAAAGTGGGTATTGACACTATTCGTTGCCTGGTTTAGCCATAATTAGAGTAAGCATATTTGGGGGGAAAAAAACAAGACAAAACTAAAGATATTGAGAACAGCTTTTCTCTTTTTGTTTGCTTATTTTATACTCAAAATATAAACAATTAATCAAAATGCCTCCCCTTTATTTCAAGAAACACTATTGCACATTTATCTTCCAAATGTTATTTTCAAGAAGTCACTAAAAATCAGTCCAGTCTGAATATTACAGTCAACTCAAAAAGACAATTTCTTTCTGAACAAATTACCTGTCAATCAGTAGCTCTTTGTCAAATAATCAACGAATTTTGGACCTACACCTACTTTTTTCTATAGGTAGAAACAGTTTCCCTACTTTGAAGGTTTTGTGACAATCTATTGAAATACTTCCCCTAGAAAAGAGTTGGGGGAAGGCAACAGGGACGATCTGTCATAACTACAGGGTAAGTATTTATGTCCAAGTATTACATACAAGTGAGATCCAGTGACATCAAAAGAAAAATCAGAAAAGCACAGATGATTACCTGATATTCATTGGGCCAAAAGGTGCTCACTGCTAGTTCAGCCCGAAGCCAGTCTCTACCCGTGAATCCAGTCACATTCCAAATTGGATTGGCAAGAGGTCCCTTATTTACCCTAACTAATATGTTCAGCGTGCCGGGGTTCAACCCTTTCTGGCTGTACAACAGGTAACTGAAATCAATGCAGTGAGTGTCATTCTCCTTCATTGTAGGTAGCTGCAGTCTGGCTTTTTCTCCAGGGTCGTGATCTGAAGAGTCCACTATCATATAGGAACCTGAAATGACATTACAAATAATAAAGCTAAATAAATATCTAAGCAAAAGGGAATCTATAACAGGAAAAAGATATCAATCCATTCTGAATATTAAATTTAACTCAGAAAGACTCTGCTTCCAGAACAGAACCATGAAACGACAGCAGTCAAGTAAGTCGGTGAACTAAATTCGTACAGTTTACAGACATTGTTCAAAGTACACAACATGTATTAACTCAGTCTCATGGCAATGTGCTGTTATCCCTATTTTACAAATTAGGAAATTGAGACACAAAAGGAGTAACTTAAAGTCATATTGTAGACCAGGCAGAGACTGGTTCAAACTCAGATCTCATTCTAATAAATCTCTGGTCTTACTAAACAGAAGTCTTTTAATATAAAATGAACAAACAAAAATGATACCTTATTGGCCTGGTTTACATAAAGTGTGCACCTTTTTTTTTTTTTCTATCCAGAGTATTATTACAGGGAGATGGGCTGAGAGGCAGGCAATGGAATCATTTCTGACTTCAAATACCAAGATTGTCATCTATACACGTTGTGTGACTGACCTTTTGCAATGTACTAACCACTTTGAACCTCAGTTCAAAGAATAAGAATACTTTGTAGTGTTAGTGTGAGAGCTAAAGTTAAACATTTCTACAGCAGAGAATTGGGCACATAGTAAATTCACCCACTTGGAATCTCACCCATTAAGCTGTCCTCTAACCACCACTGCTATTGGCCCCAATTCTGCTACAGTCCCAGTGCTCTTCTAGGACTGCAAGATAACAAGTTTGAAATCACTAATGTACTCCACTCCCTTTGATTTAAAAAAAATATTCATTGGTTATCTATTATGGAGAAACACAGGACATAAAGAGCCCTATCCTCACAACATTCACACAAAGACTTGACATTGCAGTCAAAGGTCAAGTCACTACAAAATGGGACTTGAACACTAAGCTGCTGATATTAGTCTGAGAACCTCTCTAGAAAAACAACCAGCTGTTCTCATGCCACTGGATTTTAACACAAACATATATTGCAAAAATGCAAATATACCTATTTATCACATTTAAGGTAGAACACAAATTTTATTGTAAAACATCTTTTTAATGTATAGAATGCAATTTTAACCAAAATTTATTAGGTGTAGTGTTACAGAACCCAGTGTTACAAGGGTTACACTCAGTCCTCTCTTCCCGACAGCACAGAATTAATCAATCCTCTGTATTCCCTCCCTAAAACATAACTTGTACCCATGGCATATTAAACATTCAATGACTACTAGTCTAACTAGTTCAAGTAACTCCTAATAACAGGTTCAAATCATGGCAGAGAGGAGGGCTTCACCTATATAAAAAACCCAATTTCAAATCTTTCCAGTTGAGTGAGACCCTATGATTCAGGGCTGTTTTGAAGATTTCATATAACACTTTATGTCAGCGAACAGCCCTAGCCTCGTTATCAGTCTCTCCCTATGTGTCCCTTTTGGTGGACGAGTGAATTGCCCAGATTCCTCTTTCCTTCCGGTCCCCTTGGAAGGAGACGGGGGAAGAGAGCCCTGAAGAGAGGTGAGCACAGCTGCCGGCCCCAACCAACCCATTAAAGGACACTCAGACGCAGCGGCGGGGGTTCTGTCCAGCAGTTCCATTTATTATCACACAAGCACTTGCTTTTATAGGCAGATGGGGAGGGGAGGTTTTAACATAATCCTATGAGCTTAAAGGTCAAGAGCATGCATCCTGTCTCAATGCCTAGCTATTGCAATCACGCAGTGTTCATGAGCACGGAAGCACGTATTTGGCCAATAAGGGCTAAGGCAAGTTTCCCGCAGACACTCCCACCCTACTTCCTCCCAGCGCCTTCTTACCCTGCCACGTTAATATGCCCTTGTGGGCCCATAATGGTGCCGCTTGTAATGTCACTTAAGGTGGTATTAGTTTTTTAAGGCCCGACGTCTTTAGTACAGTCCAAGTACACGATAAGCATACTATAGTGATAGTGACATGTTATTGTTCAATTTCCTAGTCCTCACCTTTTCTTGTAAGCTGGAATTCTTTTTTTGTTTTTTCCCTTTTAGTGATTCTCACAGGTAGCAAGTTTTTTTTTTTTTAGCCATACACACACACACACACACTTAGTATAGCTTCCCAGAAATAAATGAGTTCTTTTTTTTTTTCTTCCAAATTTTATTTTATTTTGTCAATATACAATGTGGTTAATTATTGTGGCCCATTACCGAAACCTACCTCCCTCCACCCTCTCCCCCCTCCCTCCCAGCAATGTCTTTTCTGTTTGCTTGTCATATCCACTTCAAGGAATTATAATTGTTATGTCTTCTTCCCTCCCTCCCTCTGGTTTTTTTGTGTATTTATTTATTTTTAGCTCCCACAAATAAGTGAGAACATGTGATATTTCTCTTTCTGTGCCTGACTTGTTTCACTTAATATAATTCTCTCTAGGTCCATCCATGTCGTTGCAAATGGCAGTATTTCATTCGTTTTTATAGGAGAGTAGTATTCCATAGTGTAGATATACCACATTTGCCATATCCACTCATCTGATGATGGACATTGGGCTGGTTCCAACTCTTAGCTATTGTAAAGAGTGCTGCGATGAACATTGGGGAACAGGTATACCTTCAACTTGATGATTTCCATTCCTCTGGGTATATTCCCAGCAGTGGGATACCTGGGTCATATGGTAGATCTATCTGCAATTGTTTGAGGAACCTCCATACCATTTTCCATAGAGGCTACACCATTTTGCAGTCCCACCAACAGTGTATGAGAATTTTTCTCTGCAACCTTGCCAGCATTTATCGTTCACAGTCTTTTGGATATTAGCCATCCTAACTGGGGTTAGATGGTATCTCAGTGTGGTTTTGATTTGCATTTCCCAAATGCTGTGATGTTGAGCATTTTTTCATGTGTCTGTTGGCCACTTGCATATCTTCCTTTGAGAAATGCCTATTTAGCTCTTTTGCCCATTTTTTAATTGGGTTACTGTTTTTTTGTTGAAAAGTTGTTTCAGTTCCTTGTATATTCTGATATTAATCCTTTTTCAGATGTATATTTTGCAAATATTTTCTCCCACTCTGTTGGTTGTCTTTTAACTCTGTTAATTGTTTCTTTTGCTGTGCAGAAGCTTTTTAGTTTGATATAATCCCATTTGTTTATTTTTTCTTTGGTTGCCCATGCTTTTGGGGTCATATTCATGAAGTCTGTGTCCAGTCCTACTTCCTGAAGTGTTTCTCCTATGTTTTCTTTAAGAAGTTTTATTGTTTCAGTGTGTATACTTAATTCTTTAATCCATTTTGAGTTGACTTTAGTATATGGTGAAAGGTATGGGTCTAGTTTCATTCTCCGGCATATGGATATCCAGTTATCCCAGCACCATTTGCTGAAGAGGCAGTCTCTTCCCCAGTGTATAGGCTTGGTGCCTTTGTCAAAGATCAGATGGCTGTAGGTGTGTGGGTTGATTTCTGGGTTCTCTATTCTATTCCATTGATCAGTGTGTCTGTTTTCATGCCAGTACCATGCTGTTTTGGTTATGATAGCTTTGTAGTATAATTTAAAGTCAGGTAGTGTTATGCCTCCAGCTTTATTTTTTTTCTCAGCATTGCTTTGGCTATGCGTGGTCTTTTGTTATTCCATATAAATGTCTGGATAGTTTTTTCCATTTCTGATAAAAATATCATTGGAATTTTGATGGGGATTGCATTGAATTTGTATATCACTTGGTGGCACATTAATAAAATAAATCTTCTGTGTATATTTTTGGAGAAATTACGTCTTTATTTTTTTCTTTTTTAACAGGATATCCTGGATCTCCACCCGATTTACAGAAAAAGGATGTTTCTATTCTTGGTTATATCCACATTCTGAAGTCAATGGTTGATGTCTTTTGGATTCACTATCACATATAAGAAAAATTATTGTTCTTAACTAGGACCACGCCTGATCTTTGATATAGCACTTAACAGTTATGGGGCCTGGGCTCCTTCACAAACCCGTGGCCTATTTTTTCCACCACTATGACAGTTTTACCAATATGCTTCAGTAGCACATTTAAATTATTTTTACAAGTGTGCATCGATTATGCTTCAGATTGCAATTCTAAAGTAATGATCTCTAAATGACATACTGGCTTTCTAATGTCCATCTTCTATTATTTTTTTAAAAAACAAAAAACTTTGTAGTAAAATATGTTTGTGTCACATTTTAATTATATTGTATGATATTTACTATTAAGACCATTCAGCAATTTTCATCCAGCTGCACTTTTAAGTGACAATAATTTTCTTATAAAGGAAATGGAATGAGTAGAGTATATTTATTTATAGCATTACCAGTATTTGATGATAAGAAAGAAAAAAAGTCACAAAATAAAAGCTTGTCCATACTATTTCAGCATTTCAAGGTCATTCAAAGCAAGTAGAATGGTAAAGAAAATTAACGCTGATAATTCATTTCTATAGAATGTTTCTGCTAACCGGGTTGTTTTCAATGCAGTCTGACTATTGCTACATTTTCTGAGTGCTATGGAATAATAATGCATCTATTGCACGGTTCCAGACAGAAAGAAGCAAGCACTAGTACCAAAAAGCCATCTGAGTCCTTCTGCCTACTGACTTGCTATAGTAGCAATTTACCCAGTAGGCACCATGGAGGTAGCTGCCTGTTTGACACAAAATTCCCCTCCATCATCTCAAACATAGAGAACACTGTGCTATTCTTGTCAACTTCTAACAATCACTTCTATGGTCTCCCAGAATAACTGGCTCCCAGCCCCTATAGTTGAGAAATTCTACCATATGTACTTCTCTCAATCTTTACATTATAATTTAAGCTTACTTACTATTGTCTTGGTACCAAGTAAATAATCTCTCAGATTTCTAATAAGAGTTCAGTAGTATTTAGTTGTGATTAGGTATCTCAAGACTTAATGATAAAACATCTGTGTTCACATACATATAATGTACTAACTTTTAATTAACATAACTTCTTCAATGTAAGCTTACAAATATTCCATACAGTCTCTGGAGCAATGGAGTTTTCAAATATGTCATTCAGGACAGACAAGAAAAACATATGCTTATTTCATTTTAAAATGTACATCCTTTCTGGAGAGCAGTTTGGAAATAAGAATAGAAAAACTTGAACAGACATATATCTCCTGATCTGGCAATTCTAAGACTACAAATGTATACTAGATAAACAATCATGTATATATACAAATGTATAGCTAAAAAACATGTCCATCTCATCGCTACAGTGTTTATGATAGAGAAAAACAAAAGTATTTTAAATGTCCAATAAAAGGCAATTTGTAAAATTATGGTAAATCAGTTTGATGAAAAATTATGAAGTCATTAAAAATTATATTATTTAAAAACCTTTCATGGAAGATACAATTGTTAAGTAAAATATTCAGGTTATAAAATATTATACACATTTATGAAAAATACATATTGTAGCTTCCAGATAGGTGAATACGTATAGGTTCCTGGAGGGTGGCATGCCCAGGGAGCGCATGGAAGCTCCACACCTCTTCCCCCATACCTTGCCCTATGCTTCTCTTCATCTGTATCCTTCGTAACATCCTTTACAATAAGCTGGTAAACATAAGTACATGTTTCCCTGAGTTCTGTGAGCCACTCAAGCAAACTGACTGAACCCAAGGAGGGGACTGTGGGAACCGTGATTTATAGCTGGTTGGTAAGAAGTTCCAAAGGCCTGGACTTGCAACTGGTATCTGAAAGGGGTGGCAGTCTTGGAGACTGAGCCCTCACCCTATGGGATCCGACACTATCTCCAAGTAGATATTGTCAGAATTGAATTCAATTAGAAGATACCCAGCTGGTGTCTGCTGGAGAATTGTTTGCTTGCCAAGGGAAGAAATCTCCACATATTTGGTCACAAGAGTTTTCTGTGTTGATGAGGTAATTGTTTCTGAGTAAGAGGATAGGGAAAAGCACTTCAGAGCGTGTATTTTCCCACCAACTCAGATTGGTGTCAGAATAAGGATTTGCTAAAATGGCCTGGGCTCCTGAAAATGTGGTTTGGGAAGAAAAAGGATACACAGGTGGGGAATGAGGAACCTTTGATTTCTGGGTGGCCACATGGTCCCCCAAGGTATATAGAGCCACAATTATGCTGCAGTTACTAAAGGTAAAAATTACTAATGGAATTTACAGATGGATCCAACCCCTGGGGAGTTGGTTCACTGGATGCATAAGGAAATAGACACTAATAAGAAAAAAGCAAAATATACAGTCCCTTGGTTACTGTTATCTGTCATAGCTACAATAAAAGAGAATGCTGGCTTGAACCTTGATGCTAGACCAAGCTCAGATTTCAGTTGGTCTGAGCTTTGGCCATCTCCCAAGGGAAAAATTATTCAGCAACAACAAAGTATCTTTAAAACCTGTGGTTACCAAGATGGTAGCCAGTGTGGAGGAAGGACAAACTCAAGTAACTATTGAAACCAGAAGGAATAATGTGAAGGAAGCATGTCATTCGTGGATCAGTGTCATCAGCTCCCTGAGGAGCCATTACTAAAATGGGTTCTGAGAGTAACTAATTTAGGAGTAGGACCTTTCCTTTTAAATGCTGCAGAGTGGAGGAGCATGTATGGATTCATAAAGGACCTACAACTTCCTACTACAGAACAAATGCTGATGGCTATACCTAATCTAGGTGCACAGGAGGTTGCTCCTGAGGGAACAGCCAGCCTGACTGACTGGAGAAAAGCCACTGTAAAGCGTGTCTGTCTGAGAAGAGGACTGCCCAACTCCTCCTGTAATGCTAAGTGGAGCAGCCCAGATGAAGTAGCTTATATGCTTCATATGCAAGCCATGTGGGGCTGGCTTTATGATGAACGAGATATTTACCCACCGAATGTTCCCACTACCAAGGTTATCGTACATGCTGTGGTAAGGGAGTCCCTTCTACGTGGGGGCCCCGTGTGACATTACTCCTGCAAAATCGAACAACACTTCAAGAAGCCTTGTCCGATTTGCCATCTCAACTTCACCATAGGTCTCACCAATACCAAGGACATTGAAGTGATAAAAGAGAAAGTAGGGAAATACAAAGGGGAGAGTCAAGGAACTCGTCCCAGAAGGGTAGAAATCTTTAGATGGTTGATGAAAAACAGGATGAATATGTCAGACATTAACGGTGCTGAAACAAGGTTGTTCAACAACACTGCTGAAGGTTGAGTGGGCCAATGGGAGCCCCCACTGGCCCCTCAACCTTAAAAGGGCCCAAGCAAGTCCCCTCCATTTATCTGTCTGGAGGAATTCAAAAAGCCAGACAAGAAGACTATGATGAGAAACCTTACCTGGAGTCACCTGGGGCCGTGGTTAAACGGGTTAATCATGGTTAGACTGGTTCAAAACAACAACTGACAGAGGCCAGGGTCACCTGGCCTGATCGAAGACCGCATGCACATGTGTGGATAAAATGGCCAGGTTGGGAGAGTGGAAACCTTTTGGGGCTTCTTGACACAGGGGCCCAATGTACTGTGATTCCAAAGCCTGTTAGCAAAATCTTAGCAGGAGCTAAGATTAAGTGGAGAGGATATGGAGACGCAATGGTTGAGGGGATTAAGGTGAAAGTTTAGATAAAGTTGGGGTTTTTGAACAGACTCTATGTGAGGTGGTCACATCTGTCGGGAGCCATATTTAACAATAGCTGCCATTTTTAACAAATAACAGCCATTTTATGTAAGCCTTTCTTTTCCTCCTCAGAAAAGCCCGCGCTCGCCAAGCCAACACCCCTCCCACCTCCTCTTCTCATACCACGCCACTATCACCCCCCTGCCTTTCCGCCTATCATAAGCTGCCATACCCTGTGACAGCCCGCCCCTTCTTCACTATGTATATAAGCAATCGCCTGACAATAAAATTTTGAGGCTTGATCAGAATCTTGTCTTGCCTCCATTCTGCGTGTCTCCTGTCTCTTCCTCTTTTCACCAGCTACAGGTAGTCCTCCTCGAGCCCACGTTCTTACCTGTCCCGCAGGACGGGACATTTCTGGCGCCCAACGTGGGGCCCGAGGCACGGAACAACGTTGCTGGCACCTACTCGGAAGACGCCTGGCCAGGCATACCCTGAGCTCCTGAGCTCGTTTCGAGCCCGTGGGTGATCAATCCTCGGGACAAGACTCGATTTTGATCGTCGCTGGACTAGCCGCCCCAGCGGACATCGGACCGGTGAGTAGGTGATTATCATGGGACAGGAATTGAGCTCTCACGAGCTCTTCCTTAAGGGGCTTAAGGATTCCCTCAAGATGCGCAGAATTAAGGCTAAAAAGAAAGATCTCTGAAGTTTTTTCAATTTCTTAACTGATGTATGCCCCTGGTTTCCTCAAGAGGGCACCATTGATCATAAATACTGGAAACGGGTTGGTGACCGTCTCAATGATTACTATCGTACTTTTGGCCCCAGCAAGGTCCCCGTGTCTACCTTTGCCTACTGGAATTTAATTAATGACATTTTACAAACCCATTCTCAGGACCCGGATATCAAAAACATAATACAAGTGGGGGAGACGGCCCTTAAGGATGGTTCTCGCCCCCCCTCAACTTGCCCCTCTGTCGTAATAGGCATGCCAGAGGGACCTTAGCAGCCATGATGCTGATCCCCCTGAAAAGACCCTTCAGACAATCTCCCCTGAAACTAACCCCTCTAAAAAGACTCGTAAAACAGCTCCAAAATTATACCCCTCCCTCACTTCCTTTGCCCCTCATAACGATCAACTTCCCCCCGAGGACCAAGAGACCTTAGACGAACAGGCAGCTCATTATCATGACGACGAGGATCCCTGGCAGCTTACTGTGCCAGTTCTTCATCCGCCGCCCTCTGCTCCCCACCAACCCCCCCTTACCCCCTCCCTTGCACAAGACTGCTGGCTATGTTTAACCGTTGGTATGCCTCTACCTACTGCCATTCCTATGTTCAATGCCTCGTATATCCCCTTTAGTGAAACTGCCAATTGCTCACTATCATCCCCCTTCAGAGTACAGCCCTCGGGTTTCAATCTCTCTGATTGCCTCCAGGGACCTTCACAAAATAATTCCTATGACGTTGATGTCGGATTTGTCACTTTTTCCCATTGTCATTCCATAACTAACATTTCCACCCCCATCTGCCCTTCTCCAGGACAGGTATTCATTTGTGGAGGCAACCTTGCCCATACCTTTCTCCCTATTAATTGGACAGGCCTCTGCGTTCCAGCGAGCCTTCTCCCTGACATTTCTATCATCCCCGGATATGAGCCCGTCCCTCTTCCTAGCCTTGACCTTATAACAGGACGCCACCGGCGTGCTCTCCAAGTCATTCCCTTGCTTATAGGCTTGGGGATTACAACCGCTGTGGCCTCCGGCGGGGCGGGGATAGGGGTCGCTGTTAACACCTATAATAAATTATCTCGTCAGTTAATTGATGATGTTCAAACCCTCTCTGGAACTGTTAATGATTTACAAGATCAAATTGATTCTTTAGCTGAGGTAGTTTTACAAAATCGCAGAGGGTTAGACCTATTAACTGCAGAACAGGGAGGGATCTGTTTAGCTTTACAGGAGCGGTGCTGTTTCTATGCCAACAAGTCTGGCATTGTCCGAGACAAAATCAAGAAATTACAAGAAGACCTCATCAAGCGAAGAAAAGAATTGTTCGAAAACCCGCTCTGGACCGGACTTAATGGACTCCTCCCTTACCTCCTCCCTGTCTTGGGCCCCCTTCTTTGCCTCCTTTTACTTATAACCTTCGGTCCCTGGGCGTTTCGCCATCTCACCAACCTAATTAAGAAACAAGTTGATGCCGTCCTTTCTAAACCTATCCAAATTCATTATCAACGGCTGGCACCAAAGGACGCGGGAGAAGACTACTATGGCTCCCTCCCTAAGGGGACAACATGATAACCAGTGGCATGTCTACCCTCTCCCTTTAGGGAGAACAGGGTATGAGCACCAGGGTGAGTGTAAAACAAAGTATTACAAGGGAAGGTCACAGAACTCCGACCTCCTCTGGGTTTCCCTGTGAGCACGCCTGGCTTGCATAGGGGTTGGTATCTAATCTATCAAAAATCAATTTCAGCTCTGCCCCTCCCCCCAAAAGATACCAAGAGCCAACGATGGTGGATTCAAAAATCCACGGGGGAGCCAGGCCCCTACTCCCTTGCCCGGTTAATGCTCGCCTTCCCTTCTGTCTTTGAACAGAAAGGGAGGACACATCTCCTTTACTGAATGTATTATTGGGATGCACATTACATCTGATTGAGGATTACTTCCCCTATATAATATCATAAAACAGAAGGGGTGTAGTCTGCCCCCCAGCCAGTCTTGATTGGACAGGCTAAATAGAAGCCACTAGAACTGCAGGAACCCACACAAGCAGTTAATTTAAAACAAAACAGAATATACCTAATGGGCAGAAAGGAATTGCCATTTTAATCAACGACATGCCAGAAGCTGGAGTGCTGGTACCAATAAACTCTCTCTACAATAGCCCTGTGTGGCCCATGAAAATGGTGGATGGATCATGAAGACTGACAGTAGACTATCCAGGCTTAAATAAAGTGGTACCACACATAGCCTCAGCAGTCCCAGACATGGTTTAACCATACAGAAAACGCAACAGGCTGAAGGAAACTGGTACTCAGTGATTGATCTTGCAAATTCGTTCTTCTCTATCTCAGTTTTGAAAAAAGCCAACTGCAGTTCACGTTTACATGGGAAAGATCCAAGGTTATATTTACTGTGCTGGCACAATGTTATCTGAATTCACCAGCTCACTGCCACAATTTGATCCGGAGGGATCTGGACTTGATACAGGTCTCAGGTATAATACACAATATTCGTGATATTATGATATCAGAAAACAAAGAGTAGGCTAGGACTGATTTAAATACAATGGTAAATGGTAATTTACCGAGGCTGGTAAATAAACCCAGCAAAGATCCATGCCAAAATGGTGAAATTCTTAGAAACAATCTGGGCAGGAGCCACATGGGATATTTCACAAGAGAATAAAAACAAACTGCTGTTGCCACCCACTCATAGGACCAAACAAGAAGCCAATGTTTGGTTGTTTTACTTGGATTCTGGAGAATGCACATTCCACCTCTGAGAATATTGCTAGCTCCTATATATAACACTACCCCAATAAAAGCCATGCTTGAGTGGGGACCTGACCGAAACAGGCCATATCTGAACTACAAAGGGTAGTAGCTCTCTCAGCATCTTTGGGCCTATATGATCCCCACTCACATATGATTCTGGAAGTGTCTGTTACTTGCATTCATGCAGACTGGAGCTTATGGGAAAAGCCCATGAGCACCTCCCAAAGACAACCATTAGGATTTTGGACCAGAAAATTTCCAGTCATGGCCGCCCAGTACACACCATTTGAGAGGGGCATTAATCCAGACTGCCTCGATAACTGAAGGACATAACATAATCAAAAACCTAAGATATCCGTAATGTTTTGAGTGATGTCAGAAAAACACTCTTAAGGAAGGCAGCACCCAGAAAACTTTCAGAATAAAATAGAAATGGTTTATACAGGAACATGCAACCAGAGGAATGCAAGGAGGTACCCACCTCCAAGGGCACTTCCAGGTTTGGAAGGTGATTGGAACCACCAAGTGAACCTTTTGGTATGCTCCCTTGTGGTGGTCACCTGCATCCATTAAATGAATGGATATGAGCAGTACTGCCCCAGTGCAGAGATGGGCTAGAACCAGACATGTTCCTTTTGCCCCCCTCAGGCACATAATGCCAATAAAAACTATTCTGTACACCAGCAAGAGAGGCAGGGACTGCCAATGGCTATGGGGCAGATTCCCTGGTGCGAAGACCCTCAACATAGCTGGCAAGTGAGACTGATGCTGGTAATCCTAAGGTGCTACAAATGGGTCTTGACAGGAATTGACACCGATTCTCGACTGGGCTTTGCTTACCCAGTGGAAGATGCAAGTGCTCAGAGTGCTACAGAAAAACCAGAACAGAAGATATTGCACAGATTCGGATGGCCGACCATCATTTCTTCAGACCAAGGAACACACTGTACAGCCCACAATGTCCAGCAATGGACAAAGAGATAGCCTCCTCAGAGTAATAGTTTGATAGAGAAATGAAACGGGCAAGTAAAATATTGGTTGTCTAGAATGGGGTGAGATAAAGGTGTGAAGGGCTGGCTTATGCCTTCACGTGTGTGTGCTCACACTCACCACTGGGACTAAAGGCATGTATGTCCCCAGTAGATATTCCTGTTTTCCTAGTGAATCTGGGGAAAAGGGGGTGGGGAAGGATATTGATATATGACTATGAATATATTGTTTTCCGTTTGTTTTCTTTCCTCCCCATATCACCTCAACCTTTTTTCCCCTCTCTACCTGATGCAGTGGTTCTAGGACCAGGTCTTGCAACTACATGTGCTGGAAGCAGAGATGATTTGTAAGCAAAAAAAACAAAAAAAAACAAAAAAAACAAAAAAACAAAATAACCTGTAACTTTTTAAACTTTATGTCAGAATTCCTAAGGGCCTGATTGGGGTGGATTGTACCTTCATCCCATCTGGCAAAATTGGGGTTAACAGTGAATACAGCTATATTGCCTGGTGGTAAATATAGCCCACCAGTTCTGTGTCTATGTAACCTTATCCTATACGCATAGGAGTGGACAGAGGGGGAGGTACTTGCTAAACTAGTATTGCTGCCTGCAATCAAGACAAACACAGTGGCCAAAAACACTGTCCCTTCCAAAGGCAAAAGGTTTGGGTATTAATAGAGAGAAGAAGAAATAGTAGCTGAGGGTAAAAAAATTGATAAATTAGTTTTATAATGAGGGAATTCCAATAGTACCTTAGCACCCCTAAAGAGGCTCATAGCAAGAGATGACATTGTCTCTTAGCTCAATTATACCAGGTGGCTGAAAGGGTGAAACTTTATATTTGCCAGACCACTCCTGCTTTTGAAACCTGAAAAGACTGAATGAAAGACCACACACCTAAGCGACCTCACCCTTGGAGATATATTCATATAATAACGAACTGGATCAACCATTAATGACTGAATGGGATTCTAGTAATGTGCCATTATCTTTTGAGTTGTATATCCTTTTGCCGTAGGGATCTGTGTTCAAAACCAGGGGATGGGCTGTGATAGTAAGATATTTACATATTGGTTTTCATCCATGGTTACTGGCTCATACTACTCTCTGACCTTCTCCCGCCCTTTCCTCACCTGTTCCTTTTTCTCACATAGAAAAGAAATTCTCTGACCTACCTTGTCTGAGTGTAGGTCATAAGACCCCCATTTCAGGAGGGTCCTGCCCCATGCCCCAAGGAAGAAATGCTGCACAGAGAGGCCAAGAAAAATCTAAACAAACAGGCCTTGCTGGGTTTCCCCACCTAACCTGTTAGTGTTAGATCATATCCTTATTGCCTAATCACATTTCCGAACAGTTGTCCATGCTTCAATCACGCCTATGTAATGAAGCCTCCGTAAAAACCCAAGAACACTGGGTTCAGGGAGCTTCACACAGATAACTGAACACATGGAGGTTCCTGCAGGGTGACATGCTCGGGGAGGGCATGCAAGCTCTGCATCCCTTCCCCCACACCACACCCGCTGTATCTCTTCATCTATATCCTGTATCCTTTGTAATATACTTTACAATAAACTAGTAAATTTAAAAAATACATATATATATTTATGTTAAATAAATACATTTGTGTAAATGTGTGTGTATTCACATATGCACACATAAATAAGTATATATGGCTGGGAAAAAAGAATATATAGCAAAATCTGAACAGTGTATTATGGGGGGCTGTAACTGTCTTCCATTTTCTTATTTTTGCATATGTACATTTGCTGAATGCTCTATGATAAACACGCATTAGACTTGTACTTTGTTATTAAAATATTAGATGAATATTATCTTACATGAGGAACATCAAATAAATAGTGATAAATAGTTACTAAGTAAACATGTTTTTGGCTTTTTAAAAATAAATACTCTGCATTGTACAGATTAAAAGCATCTCGGATTCAAAAAAATAAAACACAATACAAAAATCAGGTACTTATTTCAATTTATTAAAAAGGAGAGAGAAAGAGAGTACTTAGACTAAATGGCAGTTTGTATTAAAAGGAATAGCCAAAGAAACAAGTCCCTCATTCATAAACATATATAGATGAATAGGCAATGCCCTGTGGATTTTTTATATTAATAAATTTTTTTATCTTTAAGCTACACTTCTAGAAATAACATATAAACATAGAAGTAGGATTAGCTGCAAAGAAAAAAATAAATGATAAACAGGCTCCCGTATCTCACTCCACAACTCCTTTAAGTACATGTGTTTTTGTACACTTTAGTACACTAATATATTTTCATTAAGTCAGTCCTTACTCAAAATCCATTGAATGTGCCCTATAAACTGAGAAAGAAATTTCAATTTCTCTGCTTAGTGTTCACAGTCTTCATGATCTTGCACCAAAGTACTTTGGCCATTTTACCTCTCACTTATTCTCTTCAAAAACCACATTCTCTGATCTGACAGACTCCTCACTATTTTCGCCAAACACTATGCCAGTTTTCTCTTCCGGAACTGGCTCGCGGTTTCCAGATTTCTGATTCTGGCCCTTAATGGTCGACTTATTTTGTACAACTTTAAATAATCTATAGGGGGATCATTTACCTCCCTCAGAAGGGTTTTGTTAAGAAGCACTTGATTTATTCAGAGCGCAATCAGAAGAGAGACGCCTCACAGTATATTTAATAATAAAAGTGTAATATAAAGAATTATACCTGTAAGAGGGTAGAAACTTTAAAGTTTAAAAGAGAACCCTAAATAATAACCAGAGTACCCAAGGAAGGAACAAATGTGGAAGGGAAGGGAGATTGCTGAGAATCAGATCTTGTTAAAGAGGTGGTTGAAGCCACTGGATGATGGAGAAGTTTGCTAGATCACTCAGGCTGAAGCTGGTCCACGGCTACTAGGGAAGCAGGAAACGCTCACCATGCACAGAGTAGCATGAGGCCTGGGTGTGCTGTGGACCACAGCAAGGTGGTCACCAGGCCAGGTATGGGACTGCAAGCTCACTGAGGGCTTACATGCACTGCATACACATTGCCCTGCCAGCCATGCAGTACCAGCAAGAGGAAACAAAAATAGAAGCACAATTCAACCAGGAATAAAAGCTCCTTCCTTCTAAAACGTCCTTCCAGTGCCCTCTACTGACAAAGCTTAACACTATGCTAGCTGTAAAAGAGAAATGTTTAAAGGGTCCAGCTCCACAATCACAGAGCAGGTAATGAATGGTAGATTTGGAGCACTGAGGCAATGAATTGATAACTGGCATGCCATCAAACAAGGGCCTTGCAAAGAGGAGAAGTTCAATGAATCTTTTTAGTTGATTAATTGGATAACTCATCAAATGAGAAAGACAAAGAGACTAGTTCTTAGAATATAACATATAACAGCTAAGGCAGTAGTAGTTCTATGTATATATGAGATGAATTATCAGATAACATCAAAACAACAACAAAAATAAAACAAATAATTGGACCTGGTCTATGCTGATTCCAGACATATAACTTGATGGGTGAGTATAATGTTTAGACATACACACTTAACGTTTTTGTCAGAGCCCCCTTTGTGTATATGAGAAACCTTCTATTAGAGTTATGGTTCTCAAACATTTTATTCTCAGGACCCTTTTGCACTCTTAAAAAATAATGACAACATCAAGAGCTTTTGCTTCTGTGAATTCTATCAATACCCCCGTATTAGAAATTAAAACAGAAATTTCAAAAATATTTATTTAAGATTAATAATAATGATCCTATTATATGTTAGCCTAAATAACAGATTTTTATAAGACATAATTATATTTTCAAAAAAATAGTAAGAAGGTAGGAATTGTTTTCATTTTTTGCAAATCTTATTAATGTCTGGCTTAACAGAAAAGAGCTAGATTCTCATTTTTACTTCTTCATTCATTCTATTGTGATACCACACATCAAGTAGCCTCTGGGAAATTCTACCATACACTCAAGAGAAAATGAGAGAGAAAAAAGAAAAACAACATCCTAGAGTTATTATGAAAATAATTTTGACCTCACAGATCTCCTGAAAGGGTCTCGGGACCCTACAGTAGTCCCTGGGCCACATATGGAGAATCATGATTTTTTTTTTTTGTCTTTTTCATGACTGGTACTCAGCCAGTGAGTGCACCGGCCATTCCTATATAGGATCCGAACCCCCAGCGGGAGCGTCGCTGCACTCCCAGCGCCGCACTCTCCCGATTGCGCCACGGGCTCGGCCCAAGAATCATGATTTTTAATATACATAATTCTTCCTTTCTTCCTGCTCTCATGAGAACATTATTGGTGCTTTTATTTATATTGAGTCTTCTTCGCTCATTCATACATAAAGATGTTAAGAAACAAAACTCTTCACGGGGGTACTGGATGTCTAGAGAATAAAAATCAAAAAAGTTGAATTTTTCTGTGCTAGTATAAATATAAAGGGTATATTAGGGTTCTCCAGAGAAAAAGAAGCAATAAGCAACATATACAGATACAGAGACACACACACACATATATGTTTCTTATAATAAATCTCTCTTCATATATATTACATATTATTACATAATACAAATATATATACAAACATATATAGAGAGAGAGAGAGAAAGATTTACTATCAGGAATAGGTTGCTCAAACAATTATGGAGGCTGAAAAGTCAAGACCAAAGAGAATCTGAAGGCGTGAAAAGCAGGAGAGGCAATGGTATAAATTCCAGTCCGAGTCTGAGTCCAAGAACCAGGAGAGCCACTGGTGTCAGTTCCAATCCGAGTCCAAGTCCAAAAGTAGAAGACCAAAGTCCTGGCTCGAAGACAGTCAGGCACAGAGCAAATTCTCTCTTCCTCACCCTTTGTTTGGGGTTGGATGAGGCCCGTCCACATTGCGAAGGGCAATCTGCTTAACTTAGCCTGCCCTTTCAAATGTTAATCTCATCCAGAAACACCCTCGCAGACACACCCAGAAATATTGTTTAACCAAATATCTGGGCTCTCTGTGGCAGAGTCAAATTAAGACATAAACTAACCATCAACACGGCTTTCTTCCAGTCTAGTCTCCCACCATCAGAGAATCAGAGAATCACCATGTACGAACAGAAGAGTAGAGAAGACTAAGGAGTATTCTATCCTAGAAAGAAAAGTATGTTTTGTGTGTTCTTAAGACCATTTTGAATAGCTACCAAAGTACCAACACACTGCGCAAAACAGTTAGTTCCTGGCATTGAGTGAGGTTTTCCAGTAGAAACAATGAACATGCCAGAAACCGTTGGTGTGAAAAAACTAAAGACATTGTATAGTAATACAGTTTCATGCCCAGGCAACAATAATCAGGATCTCTGGGTAGACAGAAAAGTGAAAACTGAAATCATAATTTGGGTCCCAGACCATCTGGTATGATTTTTTTGTTGTTGTTATAAAATTAATGTCTTTAAGCTTTTCTGTTGCTATTACCTTTGTGCTGAGGGCAATGCCATTACCCTGTTTTTCACAATCTCTCTCATCTTTTCATTTCCTTTTTCAAGCTTCTTCCCCCCATCACTATTTCTCTCTTCTTCTGAATGAGTGGCAACATCATATACTCAGTTACAACTAAAATCCTAGGAATCAGTTTGATTTTTCCCTTTCCCTCATTTTCCTCTTAAAATTCACCAGCAATTCCTATTGTCTCTACTTCCAAACTATCTCCTCAATCCATCCAACTTCTCTTCACATTTACTACGGCTCTTATCCTGAGAGGACAACCAGAATAGTCTCCTAACAGGTCTCATGATTTCCACATTAACAGCCCTACAATAGTTTCCACAGGCAACCAGCTTAATTTTTTCAAAACACATAACTAATCTTTTCTCATCCTCAAACTTCAATGAGAATAACATCCAAATTCTTTCGCCATTCAGCTTCAATATGATCCGCCCCTTTCTTCCTCTCTCACCTTATCTCTTACCCCTCTCTCTTCCCTGACTTCCAGATAAAGCAGTATTCTTTCTGTCCTTTAAAAATTCAAATTATGCCTGCCTCAGTCTCTTTGCATTGAATTTTCCTCTTCTTATTTTCATTATTAAGGTCTCAGCTCAAACATCATGTATCAGTGAAGCATTCCTCAGTCTGTCAACTACAGTAGCTCCTTCAAAGATTCTTTCAAACATATTAATTACTTTTTGTTATATCCTTCATAGCACTAGCCACTTACTGAATTTGTTTACTTGATGGACAAACACCATGAAAAGTTGGGATATTATCTATTTTGTTCATTCAAAAGTTTAGAACAAGGTCTGGAGCATTCAGTCTGAAGCTGAATATTTTAATAACAAAACCCGACAACTGGCTATTTGTGTTTCCAGCTCCACATTCCCATAGCACTTACACAATGCTCTCTCATGTACCAAATATACCACATCGGTCTGGGCATCTCCCCAGCTACACTGTGAGCTTTTCAAGATCAGAAATCATCTCTTTGCTCCCCACTCCCAGCACCTAACAGAGGGACTGTGCACCTGTAAACTCTTAGTGAACTCAACTACAGGCAAGCAAAAATGAAGGATTTCAAAAAACAGCATTGTGTTTTCAAAGAGAACAAAAAGAAAAAGAAAATCACAAAATTTGAAATGCCTTTAAACGAAGTTCCAATCTTGATCATTTCCACCAAAAAATTCCATTATTTTGCTAAGGTTGACGTCGGTGCCCTCACTTTTTTGCACGGTCTATTATTAATTCTCCAAGCTTTCACATTCTATTATTTCTTAAGATAATGCTTTCTCTTCTAATGGAATTCACCCCCCCCCACACTTCATACAGTTTGTTTCTAAAAGACAGATTGAGGCACACGTTATAAAAATGTCAGAATAGAAAAAGTAAATTTGTCCCCAAAACTCCAAAAAACAGAAGGACTGAACTTGCATCTTTGCAGGATTCTACTCCCAACAACGTTAGTCTCCCTAAAATATTCCTTGCATTGACTTGGCAAAATAGTAAACTGTTTCATTCACGTTCTGCAGGAAAAAAAAATCTTTTAATCCCCGAGTAAGGGCTTTGTATTTGTTCCAAGTAGCGAAACTTACATTGAAAATAGAAAAAAATTCTTGATTTCAGAGAATAGCTTCTAAAATCCTCAGACAATACATAAAACAAACTAAAAATAAGGTTTCTGTTAAAATTAGCACAACATTTTTCCTTCTTGGGAGACTAGTCTCCCTTCAGAGTTTATCTGCTAAATGTTAAGATTTAGGAACTGAGCTAAGCATTATTCTATAGTTTAATCCCCTTCATCTACTATATCTTGAAAAGCAAAAGCAAGTGCGTGGCCCTTACTTTGACCACCAAAATTTTCAGTTTCATCTGTTTGACACAGAAAACCTATGCAATGATTGTTAAAAGGTTAATGTCATCTGCTTCCTCTTTACACATGGCTAATTTTATTATCTGCTTTTCTTTTCCTTCCAGGATCTTTCAGAACTCCAATTTTCCCTATTTCCCACATATTTGTTCCATTTTATGGCTTGGGCAAATAATTTAACTATTTTCTGTCTTAATTTCCTCATCTTGAAGTACCTATACCCTTGAGGTCTGGTGTGAGGACTAAATGAGATTATCTACATGATGTGCTACGGCACACTGATTAGAAGAACGTGAGGGGTCTTCAAAACGTTCATGGAAAGATTCACATTATCTCTGAATTCTATTTTTCCATGAACTTTTTGAAGTACCCTCACAAGTAAGTCCTCAATATTTGTCCCTTTGGACGTATTTATTCTTTTCTCTACCAAATAGTGGAGAGAATTAAAGTAGGGAATGTATGAAAAAAACATTTTCAAAGGTTAAAAATGAGATAACAATGTTAAAGAGCAGAACACTTAAAAACTCTCATTCAGTGGCACTTAACTCTCACATCCTTTCTTAACCATTCCCTTCAAAACTCTGCCTAAATCACTTTCATCCCAATGTGAGTAGCCCTTCTTCCCAGCTCTTTCCTTCCTGTTTCTATCCCTCCCTCTCTATTTTTTCAAACTGATGTAAATTTAGAATACTCCTTCCCATCACCTCCACGTTCAGAAACAAACACCACACACACACACACACACACACACACACACACACACACACACACACACACACACACTTCACCAATAATTATAAAGGATGCATAGATCTAAGTTTAAGAACTTCTGATGCAAGATTTCTCCATTTTCTGAAATCCTGGCATTCCTCTATGGATAGCCAACCTGCATTGCTTTTTTATGTTAGGTGTTTTGAGAAGTAGCTGCTAATAGGAAAAGCAACTTGAAAGAGAACAATCAGAGTTGCATTACCCCAAAAGGCAAGAGTCTTTGTCCTGCAGCCAATTTTGTAATCATCACTTAACATTTTCAAAAGAACAAGATTGGAACAAACAATGAAAGGTAACCCTGTCAATAACAGAAGGCCAGAACTGAAGGTCAGTACAGTATGAGTGTGCAATGCTTCTACATTTTCCATATAAATGGATATTCCCTAAGTCAAAATATTCTACCCAATAGTCACATTATGTCTGAAGGTACCTTAATTCTATTTTAACATACTAGAAGAACAGCTAGTCCTTATTTTGATTCAAAACACATAATAGTTATAACTATTCAACCGTTACCATTTTAACAATGGTAACTATCTGAATTCGTAAATGGCAAGTAATGGTCAATTAGAGAAGAACTTAGGTTGAACAGAGAACTTCACAACTGAGTTTTCAGGTTCAAAGGTAATCTGTCACAGGAGCACTTCAACTGGCAACCAAGCAAGTTTCTTCTTTTATTAAACTTTAAGGAACACTCAAGTTCCTAATTACAATAGAAGGTACTTCATAAAATATTCAAAAGTAAGGAATAACATATATTCCACTGATATCCAAATGAAAACATATTCCTGCTTATGACGTGGTTAAGAATTCGGGCTCTGAAGTCAGAAACCTGAATTAAACAGCCAGGCGGTGCCACTACGACCTACCCAACAGTCCAACCTCTCCTCTCTGCCACTTCACTGATGGACAAGTGTCTTAGACATAATAAAAGACTATTTGAGAGGGTTGTTACAGGGATTATAGAAGTGGAAACTATCAAAGTAAAAAATGTTTTTACTTTTTGATTTATAAAGTACTATCTGAACCAAGATCAGTCTGCTTGTTTTGGATAACTGATCTGCCTTAGAAGGCCTATGACAAGCAAAGGAAAGAAAAGCAAAAGGGAGTGAGAGCAGAAAATATGAGAAAAAAATGAGAGATTACGTACGGGGAAATAAAAGAGTCTAAGGAGAAAAAGAGATGAAGTGAGTGTCTAGGAAGATGAGGGGAAAGAGGGAAGAACAGGGTAGTAGAGAAATGAGGTTATGTTGATTTTCCATCTTCCCTGGTAGCTTCACAAACCATTCAAATACGAAAAAAGAAACTGAGGTCCCAGGAATTAAAAAAGCAAAAGAGAATGATGTCATCACCTGAAAGGTTGAGATCGTTGTTTTTGGTCACAAGACAATCAATCTCCTATAATTCAAGTTTTGATATAAAATTTTTTAAAAAAGAAAAACCTGAGATCCCTCTGAAGTCCCTGACCCAAAATTAATTTAACAGCTCTAACAAAATCAGTGGTTCCCAATACTTAAGGAGCAAAGTATCATAGTGAATCATATCGGTGTTTTCTGGGAGAAGCTATTCTACTTCCAGTGCTGTCAATACAGTTGTTATTTTAAAAAGAAAAAGAAAAAAAAAATCACCGAAACACACATGGTCAATTATGAAATGCCATCCTGGCCAATGGTGAAGAAAGGGACAGAAGGCAAGTACTTCTCTGATTGTTAACAGACAATTAATTCAACTTTCTCTTAGAAAACACAACTGCCCAAGGACACTCTTCCAACAAAACATTTATCTTAAACATAACTAGAAAAGCTGCAGGATGCAAGTGACCTCCATTCCAACATGCTTTTTTATTTTGCCCTGAGAGCAACTAAGGATTGTACTTTAATGTTTTCGTAAATGCTAACTTAAGACTCAATGGGTGAACACAAACATTGAGAAATTGCAGAGTTTTAGTTCCCACACTAAGTTTTTAAAGCTTCTCTCTGGGGTGTACTGTAGAAACTAAAATAGAAGATAGCTTCAGCCAAAACAAGTAACAGTTGGATCTCTGACTAGCAATCAAGCACAGGTCCCGCCACTTCCCCCAACTCAAGGCTGGGGGCTGGGTTGGAGGGTAGTGGTTTTTCCTTTTTAAAGAAAAGGGAACTTTCAATAATTTCAAAGACTTTACTTTCACATTTTTCAATTTACTATTAAGATGTACCTTCAGTATTTCATTAATACTCATAAGCTAAATGAAAACATCTCAAGTATACAGAACAAGATTAACTTACTCTCCCTTGAGAATAACCACAAGCAAGGATGTCTTCAACATTTTCTTCTTCTAACTATAATATTATCAAGTGTCTCCCTAAGAATAGTTTATGTAAATTAAAAAAAAAAAAAAAAAAAAAAGAAGTATTGCTTTGAAATATCTTACGAGCAGTACTAAACTCTGCAAGAACCATAACCTGGCAGTGATTAGTCTATTTATCGTGACATACATCTACCAGAAACAACACGATTCCATTGGTTGAAGCAATTAACTGCATGCCTGGGCACAAGTAAAAACCATGCATTCATTCTCTCTTACACTCCAAATCATTACAAACCAGATCCACAGAAACCTTGCAATGCTTATTTGCCACAAACTATAATTCATGAACTCATAATTCATGATTCATAATGATACAATCATTTTGGCCCTGATTTACCCCTCCTTTGTGCTTAGAAGGCCTGTATTCTTTTTTTCTCCCCTAGGGAGCTCAATTCTTACCTTCTTCATGAATTCTTATGTTTGATTACACTATTTTTTAGGGAATTAAAAAATTTTACATTTCCTACCTTGTATTGTTATAATGTGTAGAATTTCTCAAACTCAACAGGAAACTTCTTAAGGGCATTACCTCTCATGATGTTTTTCTGCACAGTGATCTACACTTAGCAGGTACTCCATCGGTGGAAGTCATGATGGTGGATTATACCATAAATTAACTAGTAAAATGGCTTAAAACAATAAAAATATCTTATTCAATTCACCAAACCTCCAATGAGAAAGGTACTGAGTATGTAAGGTGCTAAATATTGTACATTAAAAAAAAGTTAGGTGACTTGCTCAGAATTCAATCCAAATCTAATAACACTAAAATCCTCTGCTTTAACTTCTATGAGGGTACTTCAAAAAAGTTCATCAAAAAATACAATTCAAAGATAATATAAATCTTTCGATGAACTTTTTGAAGTATCCTCATATTACACTGGCTATGAAAGTGGATAAGACATTTAGTTTGTGAAGGAATAATACAATTTAAATATTTTTAAATGTCTATGGATCATGTGATGGGGCATACAATATCATCAGGAAGGTCTAAAGCTCTCTCTGAGAATGTGATGTTTGAGCTGTGACATGAAGAACGAATGAGAGTTACTTGCTGAAGAAAAGAAGGAAAATCAGAAGAAACCACTTCTGCAAAGGACCTGGAACAGGGCCAAGTGTAATGAAAAAGACAAAGTTTGGCTGGACAGGAGAGAATGGGTCATGAACATGGAGATGCAGAAAGTAAACAGATCAAGGAAGCCTTGTAGGCAAAGATAAGAAGTTTTGTCTTTATCTTAAGTGTAATAGAAAGACATAGAAAAGATTTAAGCTGGGGAGGTGGAGGTTGTTGTCCTAAATCATACTTACATTTTGGGAAATTCCTCTGGCTACAATGTGGAGAACAGATGGGTAATGAGGTGGTGAGCAAAGTGGATAAGGGAGACCGCGTAGACAGGTGTCCAGAATGTGCCACTATATTTCTTGCTCATATACCCAAATAGTGTTGCCATTCCTCTAGCAATGGTACACTGGATGAAGATCAAGTTTAGGGAAAAGGTCAGCTCAAGTTCTTCACTGTGAACAGCAGAATCCATTGTATCACTTCCCACAAACAAAACCTTACTGAAAGACATTTAAGAAGCCCAAAGAATGAGCAAAATATATCCGAAACTCCTCCAGTCGAGACCCACTGCTGGATACAGACAACTGCTCCCAACACACAGGCTGGGCCCTACACTTTGCTCTCCCTGGATATCTATGTTTCTACTCTCTGCAGAAGAAAATCCTCATGATGCCCCCTTTCTGCACTCAGTAGCTTCCTAATCAATGTTCCTCTGGGTGGTCTAAATGGTGGAGACTTTGTCACCTGTCAATATCCTAGAAATGAGGATCGCTGAAAAGGTAAGTTTTTTACTTCTTTCTGGAGCCACAAGAACTCACAAGGCAAGAAATTCACCAAATATAGGAAATGCTGACAAAAACAATAACAAATACCATCTAAGGAAGTACAGCATTAATTTTGTTGAGACATCTCAAGGAAGATGTCAGGTAGCTGTTGGATATATGAATCTGTTTCTCAGAGGAAAGGTCTTGGCTGTAAATACATTTGTGAGTCATATGCATATATATTTACACACATAAATTCCATAATGCTATTATGTTTTTTGCTTTTTAAAAACTTTTCAAAAAAATCTTAAATATTTTATAAATAAAATATAACACAGTAAATTTACTTTATCAAATTAATTCTGCACTGTATATTACTATGGAACATAAGCAATCTGCAAAACTTTTTATTACTAAAAGTGATAGAAATATTACAGAAACAAGGGGGATGATGTTCATTCTAAACCTCTAACTTATATAAGGCTAGCTTTATAACTAAGAATTTTCTTACCTTTTTTTTTTTTTTAAAACCAAAATGTTGTTTCAATAGTGATTAACAATTTGGGTGATTTCCAAGACCCCACAACAGACTCTGTCTGCAGCTGGATGAAAGCCACTTAACCTTGCACACAGAACTAGTTTGGATATATCGAGCATATTCACCTCTTGACCCCGACAAAACATATCTTGAATTTGAACAGCTGTCTACTGATTAACTTTTTTCAAATACAAAACCAAAATTCCCTGTTGAGTGTGTTGTATATTTATCCTGATCAGCATTCAATTTAAAAGACAACGTGTTCCGGGGAAGAAAAAATTGACAAGACGCTACAACAGACATATGTATCTGGAGAGGCAAAATTGGAACTAATTCTGATGGAAACACAATTGTGATTATCCTCTCCTGAGTAGTTTTGGCTTAAAATTGCTTCCTGGAACACAGAAAAGCACAAAAATATCCTTCTCTATCTAAAAAATGAAAATAATAAATGAAAATCTAACAAACAAGTTCATGGTGATAAATTACTGCAGATAAATTCCCTGGTGGGCTTCCAGGAAAGGACTGAGCTTATAAGGACTTCCGTAGATTTAGAAAAAGGTCCCACCAGTCATACCAGAGAGCCTCTGATGCTTCTTTTACAGATAGAAATGGCCCCACAATCACATTCCTTAGAGGAAGGAATGGAAAGAGTGGTTTTACCCACCTTTCTTATTGTCCAAGATCAGTATTGGACAATCCAAAGGTTAAATAACTACCGTCGCCCCACTCCAAAATAAAACCAGAAAAGATTGGTGGTGGCACAGATGCAAGCTGTTAAAGAGCTGAGCAAAAGGAAGGTACAGAAGCCCGAAGAATTGAATTCTGAATAGATCTGTTCTGATGACCTTCAAGAAGGATCAGATTTCAACAGTGGCTAAAATTTCCTCCTTGCATACGTCATTTTTGTCTAAGAGTAAACTACTTTTTGGTTCTCTATCAAATTTGTAAAACGGCTAAGAGTTCACTGGTCAAAACTGCCAGAATAAACCCTCAGGGCTCACAACATAAACATGGCAACCAGATACGGTTTCAAGACTTCCTCTGTTGATAAACCTTTCTTTCAGGCACCAGTCTAAGTACTCTGATTTCCTTATGGAATCTCCCCATTGTAGAAGACCCAGTAACTGGGTAAGCATTATTACTTTTACCTTAAAAACCTCCAAATGGCAAGAGAGCACGTTCTGTTAATTCCCTATGGGCAGTTGAAGAGTAAATTCCTGATTCAGTGTTTTCTCAAACATAAGTAAAATACCAACCAATCTTTGAAAAAGAAAACTTTCTCACAGACTTCAGGATTAACCTAAACTGTGCACAGATATGTATCTGAGTATCAACTTACTTTGGTGAGAGTTTACTCACACAAATGTACAATATCAACAAAATTTAAATTCACTTATTTAACATGATACATAATTTTTTGGGAATCAAAATTACAAATTTTGGTTTAATAGTAAAAGACATATCCTTGTTTGCTTTATATTTTACATTTCATTTCTAGGTTTGATTCTTTTGATTTTGATCACAATGAAACATCATTTGAGCCTATGTAATCATTTTTGTTATTTGTCTTTAACAGTGATTTTTAGCCACTGATTCATGCTTTTGATGAACCAATAATTTTTTTTTCCTTCATGTCAACATTTTTTCTTCGTGTCAACATTGTGGCAAGGTTTAGAGGGAGACACATCTCACAAAATAGCATGAAAAACTAATCATCACATATGAAACACAAAAGGATCTGGATCAATCAATTTAATAGTGTATTGCAAAATTAAATAATAGGAAAAATTTACAGCTGCTTAATAAAAACTTTTCTCTGGGTATTTACTATATTTATTATTAATAAGCTTTTCAAGATAATATATACAAATTTAAGAGCTGCACAATATCTATGGTTAAAAAAAAAGCAGTAGTATCAACGAGTATTTCATAGTTTACTATAAATTTTACATGCCTATGGGTACGTATTATCTGCCACATGGTTACTTTTTTCTACATGAACTACTGCCAAACCTTCATTTGTACTCTGAACTGTGACGCAATTCATACTTTAACTTAGCACAGGTATAACATAAACACAAATTCAAATAATGCCTCTGAATTCTTTCTCAATCATCAAGATTAGCTTAACTATATGTTTATTAATTTTAGATTTATAAAAAGAAAAACATGCAATTTTTAAAAACGTCCACAGATCCCAGAGAATTCTGACTTCAAATTGTAGTTGGAGAAGCAGTGCCCCAGTTCACATAATAAAAATTTCAGCCTCAAAGAAAATTCATCACATACAATATAGATAACTGTAGAGTAAGCAAAGAGTAAATACAAAAAGCACATTTAGAATAAAGTTATGTCTGCACAAGGCTAAATTCATTTTCTTGTAAGAAAATCCATAATTTAATTTTTCTGAAGCAAACCTTTTTTTGAAAAAGCTACTCCAGAGGGATCACCCACTTAAAGTAAGTAAAGAACCACTTTATTTTCTATGCTTTTCTCTTTGCCTGCAGCTTTAGAACTTGATACTAGGAAAGGCTTTGCTTCCCTTAAAAGAGTAAATAAAAATTAAGTAACTAATTAAAGGTTTCCTTTTCAAGTTGGTTGCCAGGAAGTTTAGCATCTAATTTGAGGGTCAACTAGGACAGCAACGTAAGTCTTATGAGCTGGAGAATTTAGATTTATTTGTCTTGAACTTGATTCTGTGACCATATTTCTATTCTTGCAGTTCAGGAATTTTTTTTTTCTCTTTGCTGTTTGCATAATTATCTTAGAGGTAAGTCACCTCAAATTATTTGTTTAACAATGAAAGGTATAAGAAAGTACTGTATATAAATTAAACAATGAATGATTAGTAACACCAAGACAGCCTCTTCTTACTACCAAGACCCAGTTTTCCATAAGTGCCTACACTATATTTCGCCAAAAGCCAATTCTACATAAAATTGAGAATAGAGATGGTCTTTTGTGATGGTGTGCTAAGCCATACCCAAGAACGATTAAAACCATCTACTTATTATTTATCTCAATATTAAAACTTAACATAGTTATGTCAAGAAAAAATGCCCATGATGTAATTATGCCTCCGTCCCAACACCACCCCATCTTCCTTAAGTAGCTGTGTGCTAACTCTCAAATATTTTTACACAATTTATGATAACCTATGTTATAAATTGTAAATTGGTCCTTACCTTTAGAACAAAGTAGAACATCAAAATTGTTAATGAAATTAAAATGGTAGAGCCAAAGGAAAAAACATTGTTATGAATTCAAAGGAGATGTTAAAAAATCATGTTTCTTTTTAAATGTTCAATCTAGCAAATTTTCAAAGAAAAAACCTTTTGAATAAAAGAAATCTTTCTTATTCTGAAAAGCCATAGCTACCAAAACCTACATCAATCACTATTTTCATTGATGCAAATTCATAAATACTCCTTTTAAAATCAGGAATGAACAAAAGATGTCCACTATCTTTCTATTTAATGTTATTCTGCATATCTTGGACAGTGAAGCAAGACAAATGGTTCAAATGTCTATATAAAAATAAAAAGAATCAGCAGGTAGATTGTTATCATTAATAAGAGTAATGCAAGGTTTTCTAGCATTAAAGACTACAAATGAAAAAATAGAAGATGACCTGATCTCAACAAAAAGATTATTCATATAGGTGAAATCTATAGTACAATAAAAGTTTTATTAACAAACTCCCTTAGAATAAAAATTTTAAATAGAAACTCAGCTGTTCAATGTTTTAACCAAAACCATTTCATAAATTACGTGAAGCAGAGTTGTTTGCATTTTTAGCTGCTTGACAACATATACAAAGGCAAAGTTCTTATTTCTCGTAAGTTCAGTTGAAATAAACAGGACAGATCTTAAGCTAAGAAACATCTGCAATTTTGTCTATTTTTCCAAGCATATAGCTAGAAGAATAAGCTCTGGAGACAGATCAACCTTGATTCAAATCCTAATGCTATCACTTAAAAGTGGTTTCCACCTCACTTCCCCTTTTACAGACTTGGGCTCTTTATTGATAAAAGGCAGATAATATTACCTGCCCTGCAAGAATGCTGAGAGGCACACATGGAATATGTTTGGTTTCTTTTTTAATGTTTCAAAAAACATATTGCACAGAAAAGACAACAATAATAAATTTCTTTTCTTCAGTGTCTAATGTCTCAACAATACTACATCACTCTTTTCACCCAAAAGGAAGCCCAACTCCCTCATATAAATCCTCTACTCTAAACAAGTGAACAGCTATATCCTGACCGATAGCCTCAAGGTGAATGTTACTTATACCATCACCTCTGTGTCCACCAATATTACTCCCTCTCTCAGAAACCCTCCCATCATCACTTAGTCAGCAAAATCACACTCGGTTTTCAAGTTACATTAGAATTCCTATGCTGAATATATTAACAATGGGAGACGTGTGCCGACCAAAATAGCATAAAACCTAATGTGATACCCCAAAATGTAGAATGAATGCAGCCAGATTCGACAAAATTAAACTGTGATTAGAAAGGGTGGATAAAAGATTGAATAATCACCACTCATTCCTAAGGAGGACTTTTATCTGTACTGCTCAGCTTTTGCTGTACCCCTGTGGACAGGAGATAAACGGGGGAAAAGTTTTGAATGAATACACAGAGACAAAATTTGTTTATATGATAAAGGGTAAAAGGTTACCTGATAAAAAGAAAAAAAAAATTGCCCTGAATGTAGAATGGTGAGGGAAAAAAGTAGATCTCTAAATATAAGCTAAGTGACTTTTTTTTAAAGACATACAAAACTGGAGCAAATACTTTGTGATGCAAAACTTTAAGAAGTCAGATAAACATGGTTTTTAAGCTAATTTTCCCATTTATTATTATATATATCATACATACATACAAACATGGATACATAGATACAAACACACACACACATCTGAAAGAGTCTTCAATGAACTCATGCAATTTTAATCACTTTTTTAATACTTTTTTTATATATGCTACTTTTTGATATGACATCACATGAATTAAGCCTTTAGGTATGGGCAAGAAGATGTGTTTTTGTCCCTATTTTATATATGAAGCATTTTATATTTTATATTTTATATATGAAACATTTAACTCTGAGACTGGCATAAAGTAAGTACTGAATAAAAATGGTAGCTACCCTCATCCTGCTGTCTATTGTTTAATTACTCTTTGTGTGTTCACTATCTCCTCAAAAAGGCAGGTCATTTTGTGGATGGCCATATCCTGTACTACTTCAAACCACAGTATCTAGAATTGTACTAAAGAAGGGGTCAGTAATCAATAAGTATTGACTAATTGAATCACTGACATTTCAGAAAATCCCAACATCTGAGACACAAATAATTAAATTATGATGTGAAGCTCAGCTTCAGGAGAAGCAAGAATGTTTTCCAATTTACTTCTCCTCCGACACTGCCCAGGATTCTTCTTCAGTATGTGACGCGAGCTGGAGAGAGAATATATGTGCTAATCACCATGCAAGTACACTACATGCATGTGTATCCATTCTCACTGACACATCTTGTTACCATGAAGGTGTTGAATACAACCTTGCCTGTTATACCAAAGGCTCTGAGATAATGAATCGCAGTATATAAGCCTTATTTCCATTAGAATTATATATATCTAATCCTCAAAATAGAAGCACTCAATTTACTGTAACTACAAAAGAAAGTGGTGTGTTTTTTTTTAATACTCACTGTATCTATTTTTTTTTTAAAGCTATATTTTAAAAGGGCATATATTTCAGGCAGGAAATGCCTTATTTATCTTTCAAAAAAGAATTGACTTTCACCTTAGTATACATCTGCTGTCTGAAAAAATTTCCAATGAATAACAATCAGAAGCAGAAAAGAAAAGAGGGATACAAGTGTATTATATTACTGATGTCTTCTCCATTATGCTCTGAGCAGCCACAATCTCACAGAATTCTCTGCTTTTTAGGAAACTGGGAGATTATTTGATTTTACCATACATTTTATAGATTAAAAATCTGAAAACTCAATTTAAGTGACATAGAGCAAATATCTTAAATATTTAAGGAAGCAAGGGAAAACACAAAGATGAAAGTTGAAAAGCAGTGTTTTATTTTTGCCTGATTGCAAGTAATCCTATCATAAAATACTGAAATTTTTAGCCAATATTTTATACATCCTAGAGTATAATAAAACTTTAATTAACAAATTTCCGAAATAGAATGATTTTATCAATAGTCTGATGTTAAAGTTCCAATCCAAAACATTATATAAATTACATGAAATAAAATTATTTTCCTTTTCAGTTGCCTAACAAATTAATCCATGAAAGATTCTATTTCTTTCAATAAACAGGCAGATCTTAGGGAAAAATAAAACACTTATAAAGCTTATAATTGCTCCCTACAATACAAATGGAGTGAGACCAACCCAGTTTCATTCTTGGCACCATCTTTGTCTAGTGTGTGATCTTGAACAAGTGTAATCTCCTTTCTGAAACACAGGTCTTTCATCTGTCAAACAGGAATAATACAGCCTGGCTCATAGGACTGCCACCAGAAATATACTGGGGAGCATCAGCCAAATGCTCTGCATGAGGCTTGGTACACAGTAAGTCTGCAACAAACGATAATCCCGTGCTTGCTATCCTGATAAAAACAGGAACGAAATAAAAAATATTAATTTGCATGCATCAAAGGTCTGACCTTAAAAACACTAAAAACAGTAAATAAGGCTCCTAACAAATGACAAGTATAATGTCATCTCATTGGAAACAATAATATAAATAAGTATTTTAATGTTTGATCTCTGACTGCAAAAGGAACGTTAGCCATTCACCAGCAAGCGTGATGGGGTGAGTGGGAACGTTGGGAAGAGAGGTGAGAATAGGGGCCACGTAAATCATGCTGGCTCAGGGAAGTCTGATTTTGTCCCCTTGAGACAATGGAAATGACATCATAGAACTGTTTACAGCACCTTCCCTCTCATCAAATGGTACTATAAAAAGCTCGTTAATTTAGGCAACTGTACAGAATTTGAAAATAAATTTTCCACTTAACTCAGTATATGAAATATGACAGAGAATGTAATATTAACTAATGAATCTGATTGAACAAAGCCCCAAAACGTAAAATTCTGCCCAAAATAAGCTATTTTAGTCAAATCTTGATGAAGACTTCTCGAGAAAGTTTCGAATTTAATAACCACCTTCTCTGGGCCAACAAAATATTATCTTCCACTTACAAATAAAATGGTTGTTAAATATATTGAAATAATTTATCTAAGTTACATTAATATAAACGCAACCCCAAACCTTTAAACTATAATTGCAATGAAGACCTATGTCCACTGTATTTTATTCATTAGTGAATATTACAGTCATAACAACTTACAAAACAATTTCTATGAGACTTATTATACAACTATCCTTCTGTAAATTGAAAATAATATTTTAATTTATTTTGATAACAAATATATAATCATTTTTTTTTCTTATTTCCTTTATATAAGAAGTTTTACTGGAAATATAATCCTAACAGACAGTTTGAAAATAATTACTTTGCAGTTACTCATTTAGTATTTTTAACTATGTCTTTAATAAGTCATGTATGAAAATTTGGAAGCTCTATAACAATGTGTTTAACTTCTAAATTGGAGGTGGAGTAACTCAAACTTCCTGTTGAACACTGATAAGAAAAATAATCACTAATTTGGCTTCCGATGAATAAAAATATGTGGGCACCTTGGCATAGAAATTACTGTGTCCTTATTAAACAAGAAAGCAAATGAAAACCCAACTATCTAAAAATGTTAGTAATTACCATGGGCTCTTGCAAAGAGTGATTGCCATACTATACTATACCCACGTTCTTTTATACTACATAAGAAGGCAATTCTAGGTAAAGTAAGAAATGAAGGTAAATGTGAAATCATGAAAAGAGGTATGAATAAGGCAAAAGAGAAAATTCTCATGACAGCCCCAAAGAACTCAAGTGGGAAGTCCAGAGAAAGGAATAAAAATCCACAGCCAACCAGGAGCAATGGAAAGTACAATAGCAAATCTAAAATCATGTGATGTTGCTATTCCTCACACCTCTTCTGCATATTCATTTAATCAAATGTAAGCAAGAAGCAAAACACTGAAATAAATGTGCCCATAAATACTCCCCAGTGGATATTTTTCCCAAGAAGTAAATCCCCCGAATAGTGGTTTATAATTGAATGTACAACTACAGATGAATGAGAGATTATATCAACAGGAAAATACAGAAATTCATTCTAGTTTTATGATTTCTACCTTCTTATCTTCTTTTTTATTGTATCAAATATAAATAAATGAATAAATGAAATGTGAGGTGAGAGGCCCACTGTGACAATTTAGGTAAAGAGCTTCTGCTGTTTTACTGCCTTAGTTAACAACAAACCAGCATATCTTCAAAAGCTGATTCCATTACAGGGAAGAAAAAGATTACATAACTATCTCCACACTGCTTAAAAAAAAAAAAAAAAAAAAAAAGTATACATCATAGGCTTTATTTGTAAAATACATGAAGAATTTTGATGAAAAGAAGTGCTGTTGAAAAGGCGTAGGTGTTATATTCTGTCTGTTTTGTTTCTCTTGGATAATAAGGAAACTTCATGCATTTGAAATCTATTCAAGCATTGGGATTTTCTGAACCAGGACTGTCCCAGGAAAATAAGGACATATGGGCAATCCACCCACCAGTTTCAGAACATGCAGTGTTTTCATTGTGGCCAGTACTGAGAAACAATCATGTACTAAGAAAACTACATACTAAGTCCATGTAGTATGGATTAACCACACGTCTAACCACTCATCCACTTAATGGGGATGGCAGAAAGGAAGAAATAAATACTCCAGCAACAGGAGAGGAGCCAGAAATAACAGGTCAGAAGGAGGAGTTGGAAGATTAGAGTCATTAAGTTTTTACAGGGTACCTATGGACTAGCTCACAGCAAGGGAGAGTATTAAAAGCATCACCAATCAGGGTCAGATAAACTGTTCTTAAACTTCAAAGGCTTCAGTCTATTGTAAGAAACAAATCAGATATTATATGCGTTAGGGTGAGAAGTTATAAGATAGAGAGAAAGCTAACTTTGTTAATATTCACAGACAAGCAGACTTAACAGTATCAAAATGTCCTTAAAGAAAGAGGATAGAGGGTAAGGATCAGCTCACAGAAAAGTATTCATCGATTCAACTAACGCTGATGCAATCCTGTAATACAAATACTAGATCAAGGTTTCAAATTGATAGCTGAAATGTGCAATCTGTACACAGAAATGCTTTGTTTGGCTTGCACAGTGCTCTATAAACATTTAAGCCAATATTTTTTAAAAGGAAAATTTAACATAAAAATTGGGATTTCTATTTTCTGTAGAATAACTGAAGGCAACTGGGCCCACATTTCTGTGTGCCAAAAAAAAAAAACAAAAAAAAACGAAAAAACTGTGGGATTGGAGTACTCTTTAATAAAAGATGTTGTATTCTTTTGCCTCTAACCTTGAAGAAGGTAAGAAAAAAAAAAGGTAGGGGCATGACAGAAAACATGATTTCAACTCTATTTCTTCAATTCTAAGCACCTATACAAACAAGCAAGTATGTATGGGGCTTTGCTAGGTGCTGAATCATACCAATGAGGCAAATCCTGAAATGAGCCGGGAATCTAAAAGAGACAGCAATAAGTCTCAAGTTGAAACATGACCCCTTCAGTCTGGTAACTTCTATAATATTCTACTCTTTGAAGTCTAAGAACCTGAAGCATGAGGAGGTTGATGAACCTAATCTCAGCACTTCAAGTAAATAAAAGGTAGCATCACTGAGTCAAGTGAATTGATATAAATATAGAAGGCAGACATCTGCAAATCCAAAATCAGTAGTCCTATTTTATATACGCAAGGAGGTTAATGTGTTTTACATGGTACAAAATGAACTGTGAATTTAAACGGGACATGTTCTGACACGTATGAGAGAGGGAAAATCATCACTATAATTCCTTAAAGAGCTAAAGAAACATTTGATATGAATTTAAACTTCAAAAATAAAGAAAAAATATCTCAAGGGTAGATCATCAGCTTCTCACATAATTTCCACAAGTCATTATTGATTAAATGAAAGTTCCTGGTAATTCATTTTCTCACCTAGTTCTTACTAAAACTGTACTCCAGAGTCTAAAATTTCTCTTCTCTAAATTAGAATTTACCAGCCTGAACTCCCAAAACCCTACGGGCAAGAACTTTCAAACATTTTGTTCATGAGAATCTTTGTAAAGATGAAATCATGCAGCGAAACTTACAAAAAACAAATAAAACCTAAAATGTCAGGATTGAAATGGTAAATGGCCTTTTTGCAATGCACTCCAGCCTACAAGGAACACTGTATCAGGGGTTTGGAGAGATGGTGTCATGGTCTGGTTGAATGTTGAAAAGGAAAATCAGGTCTTTAGTGTGTGGACCATCCACCTCAATTTTATGCAGAATAGCTCAACTTTAATCAATTTTACGTTTTGGTATTGGGCGCATTTGAAATATTCTGTGAATAAAAATCATTACACAAAAATACCAAAACAAACATAGACACTAAACAACTTTGACTGTAAAACACTTCTATAAATTACGTGCTTTAGTTGTATTATCCTACAACTTATTCTCTATTCTCCAGGCAGAGGGATCACTGAATTCCAGATTTGGTTGGATTTATGCCTTGTCTATAGTATAAAGACCATCGACACGATACCTCTGCCTCCCACTATCTTTGCACTGTCTCCACTGTTCTTATCCTATGCTCCAGCCGTAACAAATTTCTCTCATTTCCTCCAAAGTGCCATGTTCTCTCGCTCCTTCATGCCTCTGCATATGCAGTTCCCTCCGTGTGGAAGACCACCATCCCTTTTCTCTAACTCATATTCATGCACAGATTCCCAATCGAGACAAGAAATTCTCGAAGGCTTTGTACTTCCACAGCATCCTGTATATCCCCCAGCAAAGCAGAGGATATAATAACATAAAGCAGTAGATATAAGCACATGTTATAAGGACTACAGACAGTCCTCGCTTTGATCAGTTGTGTAGGAATGTAAAAATGACTATGCTAGTTGAAAATGTGAAAATAAATCTTTATGAGAAATGGTAAAATTAAAATTGTTCAATGTCCTTTGAAAATTTTTATCAAAAACACTAAAAAAACTCTCTTATTTTGTTACAAAATTAAGTGGAAATGAAACAAATCATGAAATTCATGATTATTTACTACACTGAAACATAAAACATTTGAAATGGTGAGATAACTTATTAATATAAAGGACACTCAAAACATTTAAAATGGGCAAAAGACCAAAACAGACATTTCACTGAAGATATCACACAGTTGGTAAACAAGCACATGAAAAGTTATTTTATATTAACATTAGAAAAATGCAAACTAAAATCACAATGAGATCACTAAACAATGATCAGAACAGTTTAAATAAAAAATAGTGCTAACACTAAATGCTGGTGAAGATGCTGGGAAAATGTGATCACTCATACATTGCTGGTGGGAATGTAAAATGGTGGGAATGTACAACCACCTTGGAAAATAGCTTGACAGTCTTTTATAAAACGAAACATATATTTATCACACTATGTAGCAATTGCACTCATCATTTATCCCAAAAAAGTAAAAATTTATGATTACAAAAAAATGTAGATGGCTGTTCATAACAGCCAAAAATGAAAAAACAAATATGTCTCTCCATGAAAGAATTGTTAAACAATAGTACATATTTATATATTATAGAACACTACTCAGCAATAATAAGAAACAAATTGCTAAGAACTTGCATGAATCCCAATGGAATTATTCAGAGTGAAAAAAGTGAAGTTAAAAGATGCATACTACATACATACAGTATACATATACACATACATATATACAAGGGGTCTTCAAAAATTCATGGAAAGATTTATGTTATATTTTAATTCAGTTTTTCCATGAACCTTTTGAAGTATGCTTATATATCCCATTTATATGACATTCCTGAAAATGACAAAATTACAGCAAAGAAGAAACAATTAGTGGTTCACAATGAGTAGGATGAAGGGGCAAGGAAAAGTGGGTGTTTCTATAAAAAGGTAGCTTGAGGGATTTTTGTGGTGACAAAAAACCATTTCCTATCTTGACTATGATGGCAGTTGCATTAATCTACTCATAGGATAAAATCACAAAGAATTTAATACACACACACACGCACGCACGCACAAAACTGGTGAAATATGAAAAACATCAAGTTGTATCGATATCAACAGATATTTCCAGACTGTGATATTCCATATAAGAATGCAAAATGTAACAGAGTATCTTTGGGAGAAACTGGATAAAGGTTATATGAGAGCTCCTGTATTATTTCTTAAAACTACATGTGAATTTACAATGATCTCAAAATAAAAACTGAATTAAAAAATTGTCAACAGTAGTTTGAACAGTGCTATCCCTTTTCTTTCTTTTCCTTATAAAACTTACCATATGGAGCTAGCGTCTATTTTATGCCTCAGCAAATTGTCATGTTCCTTCCAAGTTTGGATTCGTTTTCAACGTTTTATCCTTTGCACTTTCATCATCCTGAAATATCTCCAAGTGTTCATTAGTTTGACTATTTTGCTAGTGTCACTTCTTCTAAGACATCTTTTTCCTTTTCAACATAACCATTTATTCCTTTATATCATAAGTTCACCTTCACCAAGTTTCTCTGGCCGCCTGTCTAGAATCTCTTGAATGGCAAAAAGGTCAACATTCCCACAGTCAGCAATTTTTTCTATAACTCCATTTATGTCTGATTTAGATTTTATTTCCAATGGCATCATTTTTTGTTTCTTTGTTGCACTTTCATCTTCACTGGCCAATGCCCTCTTTCACTTGCCACTTTTATAAAATTTCATGTCAGCTCACTACTGGGAGACAAGGAGGCAGCACAACTACATGACTGCTGTCAGTCCTTTAACTGAACAACAGATGAGCAGGGACCACTCACTAACAGACTTTGAAAGAAGTAATGTGATTGATCAATGGTCGTGATTTACATCTGTTACTTACATAGTGGTGTGTGAGCTGAAAACCTAGTAGTAAGGTTTGTACTTTATGCAATTACTCACAGTTAACATACCATGGTGACCAAAATTTAAAATGTGTTGTTGGGAGACTGGTATTACTGAGTGAAACAGTAAAAACGAGAAGTGCTTGTACTTGTTTCATACACTGACTAGTATATAATCTCTTCCTTTCAGGGGATTCACATACTAGTGCATATCAATATTCTTACCAAAAATTCTTCATCCTATCCTCTTATTTCCTCCTTACTCAAATATCTAGAGGCTTTGATGAGTGTCTCCAATATATTTGCACTCCCATAGCTAATGTAAAAATATAAACCTGAAGAGAAACCACATACACAGTCATTTGAGGGGTCTTCAAAAAGTTCATGAAAGAATTTGTATTATTTTTAATTCCATTTTCCCACAAACTTTATACGAGTATTAATAATCATGTTAAAACCAAACTTTAGTGAAATAAACTAAAAAATCACTTCATGATTACCTAGCATTAATAATAATAATAATAATAATAATAATAATAATAATAATAATAATAATAATAAACAGAACAAAACCAAAAATAAAAACCCTAAAAATTTTTTTGTTTGGTGTTTTGTTTTGTTTTGTTTTTAATTTTACTCTTCTTTACCCAGCAATTTCCATGCTAAAATTCTGGTATTCACTCCTTGAAAACACCCACTGACATGAGCCATCTCAGAAGTGTGCTGCAGGGTAGCAAAAGAATATTATACCAGGATGTAAAATCTGCTAAAAATACCCACTTAATTACTATGCTCATTGATTAAAACCAGAAACTGCCTCAATTTCTTAGAAGATTGCATCCCAAATAAAGACTCCCCTTGTATTCTTGTTAACTTTGCTTTTAATGTCCAAATATTTCATATTTGAAATGATCTGTACTATTTCATAACATGTGCTATATGTATTTTACAGAATATATATTCCTTATAGAAAATATAAAAAATACAAAAATCCTAAAAGAAAATTAAAAGCACTCATAATCATAACACCCAAAGATAATCACACCACCCAAAGATAATCACTGTTTATATTTTCATGTATTTATTTTTTCTATGTATGGAAATACCTTTTTCCCCAAAAAGAAATCATATTCCTATAATACCCATTCTGAGTTGTACTACTTTACATAAAATATTCTGAATTTGTTATATTTTTATTCAATTTTCTTTTACCACCAAACATAAGAATCCGTATAAATGACAATAATGGCTAACATCATTAGAAAGAGTAAGAAGGGGCAATGTGCTAAGAATTTTATAATTACTAACTCATCCAATTTTTATGGCAGTAGGAGAGTACTATTATTATTCCTATTTATATGGAATATGCGAACTAGGAATTTAAAGTAACTTGCTTAAGATCACACAGCTAATAAATGATGGCACCAGGTTCAGGGCCAGGACACTGCTCTTTAATCCCATGCTTTCAGCATCCAATGGTCAGCCCTTACCATTTCAAAGTCAGTGTGAACTAATTAGGTGCACATTATAGTATGTTTTAAAGTAAATATAGTTATTTCACTAGGAAATAATTTACAGAAATCAAATAACTAGCACAGTGAAAGTTTTAATGAATTTAATGCTTTATTGGAGAATTAAGATTATTTTTACTGAATAGAAAGCTGTTTTTCCCTTTTGGTAACAGCTAACTCTTAAGGATATATTGATTTCATTATTTGACACCATTTAAGCATTCTCTCATTAGCATGTTTACAATCTGCATATTCTGATGTGAACATGAAAGAGTTTTCCTACACTTACGCACAGAACAATTGAGTTCAGTAATAATGTCGTGTGCAAAAGTGGGAGAGAATAGGCTAAAGCTGTTTAGAAAACCATTTTATCAAAAATTACAGAAAAATACATTTTTATCCATGATGTCCAAATTTTTTGAAATGTAAAATAGAATTGCAATAGTTAAAGATTTGAAATACTTAAGAGCTAATACTGTCAGACCTGTATTTTCCCATTCCTTCCTTATCCAGAGAAAAGTTTTTAATGCTCTTAACAAGGCATAGTCTACACATATTTAGAGACGGCCTAGTATGTGGAGCGCAGCTTCTCTATCTTTTAATAATACATATACACATATGCAGTATGTGTGCATGTATTATAGATATTGTAAAATTCTAGCAAATGGAGAGCAAAGAAAAAGGTTCAAGTAAATTTTAAAAAATATTTTTACCAAAGTTCCCAATTTTTCTATACATAAATTTATTTTTCTAATAAGAATTTCATAATTTAAGAATGTTAAGAATGCTACTGAATGTAGTTTTCCCCTAATCACTCTCACTCCATCCTTCTCTGAAGTTATTAAAAAACAGTAAGCCAGCTTCAAGTCAAATAGCCTTGGGAAAAGTAAGTAAATGGAAAATCAGCCTAACCACAAAATACTGAACTTAGTCAAACAGTGAAATGTTTAAGCCCCAGGTGTTACTCATCCTGTTAAGGCCAAGCCTACTATTTATGTGAAGGATTTCATTCCCTTCTATCTTTTTTAGGGCCCTGTCCCCCATTAAGTATCCCCTTTCTCTCCCATCTATTTAGTCTGTCACTCTTTACTGATCTAGCCCCTGCAAATAATCTCCTCCCTGTTAACAGCAGCAAAAACCACCCCTAATTCAGGTCCAGATCCCTCTCCATCTATTCTTTCTCCTTCCCTCCACCCAGGCTTATTGAAGGCATAATTAATGGTCTTCCTCACTTGCACAACAAGACTCTTGTCCCCTTCTGCAGATGAAACTACCTCGATCAAGGTTAACAATGAGCCCTTAATTAATAAATGTATTAGGCATTTTTCATCTCTCATCCTACTATACCTTGCCAAAGCAACAAGAACCACTTACAATTTTTCCACCCGTTGGGAAAATAGAATAATTTAATCAGGCCCCCTTGCCTTGGGTCCAGTTGGGGGTGGTTCAGCACATTCTGTGTAATTCTTCTGTAAGCAAATTGTGTGTATGGATGGAGTTGGTGCACACGCACAGCGGCACTGCGGGCTTGGCTGACCTCTGCCTCGGGCGTCTGCTCCATGCAGCCATCTGCTCCGCGTGGCCATGCTCCCAACCTACCCCTTCCAAGGACCTGTTTGCCGGTTACCTACCTCATAGACCTGCGTGTGAGGGTTCTGGTGACCCAGCCTGGCATGTAAAGGGTTTGTGACCCAGTCTGTGAACGGGCTTGAGGGGTCTGTGAGCTCCAGACCCAGCCCTAGGATCGACACTGCCTTCTTGAAATTCTCCCCCATGCACTTTGTGACACGACTGTTGCCCATTTTCCTGCTACCTCTCTGATGGCCCTCTTCAATTTTCTTATGAACTGCTATTTCTCTGCCCATCATTCAATTAAAGGTTTCTTTCTTCTTTCATCACAGTTTCATGGGTAATCTTCCACACCCATGGCTTCAGCCATCAATTTGTGCCGATGATACATAAATCTAGATTTCAACTTCAGATCACTTTCCAAACTAGTATGAATAGCACAGGTCTGGAAATACTTTTATTTCTTCTATGTCACTCAGATAACCAGGATCAGAGTTGAAGTGGTAAGCTATGCCTCCTGACTCCACTTTAGTCCCATGCTTTTTCTCACATAGCACACAGCTTCTCTAGTTCTACACTGGAGAAAATGCTGCACTTCAAACAAGCAGTAGAAGAAATATGAAATCCAAAACTTTACAGACAGGCAGTACTTCATGGTGGAGCTGGGACTCGGATATTAGGAAGGTTTAAGGTAGGTGGAAAAGAGAAATTTTAGACACAATTTAAGAATGAGGATGAATCTAGATGTGCAGGAAGATGAGACAGAGCACAGGGATCCATCCTTCCTAAACCAAGATATAGAAACAGTTTTTATCTTTCACCTTTTTTGCTGTGTTTTTAATTACTGAATGAAACAATGAGGTTAGCTACTATCATACTGTTAAATCCGAACTTAGGAACTATTTAAACAGCAAAGGATAAGAGTTCATACCTTAATAGTTTCATATCATATCATAATATTAAGCAGCAGAAAAGAAGTACAGGTAGAGATCATGGACCTCATTTCATTACTAACAGCCTTTTATTAGTTGTTTGACATGATCTAGGAAGTAGTCACTTCCCTTATAAAGGGCAAGAAAGACAGGAGTAAGACAGATATCGAGGAGACCAATGTTACAGGGCCTAGGTGAGGGGCCCCAGCTCCCAGACAGCTAGCTCCACCACGAATGTTAAGGATTCAGCATTTCTGGCCAGTCACAGTACACACTGTTCCCTGTCTCAGTCTATTTATATTTATGGACTAGCTAGCTCTCTGTAGCCAGAAGAGGAGATCAACATCACCCAAATAATTATAAATATTCATACGTTCAAGAGCAACTGTCTTTGTTTTTCAAAATGATAGAAAAAAATAAAGATAAAATGTTTCCATTTCTAGCAACTCACTACAATTATCTTATTGCTGATCTTATCGTGCTAATAATGTCTTGTACTGTAACTATTGTTTAGGTATATATTGTTTAGGTATACAGTCCAACTCGACTGTAAACACCACTTTTATCAGTGCATCTTTTCCTAGAAACTTAAAATACAGCCTCACCTTTAAGAATAGGTGAAGTGTTTATGTATTTTTACAACTGGTTATACAGACATCACTCCATTCAAAAACCTCTCATTGCCATCCCTACTCATACAGCAAATTTCCATTAAATACATTCATAATTACAAAGGATAGGCCCATTCTACATATCTGAATCAATTATCACTTTATTTCAGATGTGAGAATGTATCCCAAAGTTAAATTCAATGTATATTTATAACTTTAATACTAAAATACATTAAAATTGGTTACCTCCTTCAAAAGTTGAGTTGTTAAAAGCAGTCAAAAGAAATTCTAAGCAGTTGCGATAAAGCAGAGACCATATTCCACTTGATTCATAATAATCACAATTTATGACAATGGTCCTTTGTGCTACAGGACAGGGCATATTCAGAGGCTAGGGCCTACAATCCCACTCAGATACTCTCAGTGGTGAGGGGTGGCAGCGCTCACTGACACCTGTGTGTGCAAGCTGACCCTTCCTTTCTTTTCACCACAACTCATGGCATCTGTGAGTATTTAAAATTTCCTACCTGTTCAGAGCAAACCAACAGTACACAGCTGAACGAAAACAGTGTCCCAAATGCTCCAAACACAGTGAAATTTTAATAGAAGAGGTTGTGGATACCGAAGTGTCAAGTACAAGAAGGACAAAAAGTATAAGTCACAGTACAAGAAAAACAAAAACATGAAAGGAAGAACCTTGAACACAGCACTGGTATATTTTCCAAAGACTGGGAGGTTCAGTCTATCAAAAATTGCCACCGAACAGTGAAATAACTCTATAATACTGTGCTGTATTCAGGAGCAGATTACCTGGAAGTGAGATATCTTTCTAACTCTGTTGTTTCAAAACAAATAATCGTCCTGATAAATCATGCAAATAGAACTCCTGTTCAGCTAAGTGACAAAAATATCCAGTGCATTATCTCAGCACATGGGTAGGCCAAAAAATAATATGAAACGAGTAGCTTGTTTCAAGTTTTAAGTATCTGCAGGCATCAGGTGGAAAGCGGCAATATATTTCACTTAGGAAGAGCAATTCCCGAAATTATAATAGACTGCTCAGATTTGAAGGCAGAAGGAGAAATGTGGGAAGATTGATATATACATACATACATACATACATATAGAGAGAGAGATAACAGTATTTACCTACGCAATACTTATGCTCATGGTTTCTACCATGTAAGCAAGTTAGAAAGGATGTGCAATGCATACAATATGTAATTTGCTTTTGCTTTCACTGAGATACAGATTGTTCCAGTGTACTGACACTCAAACCTAGCATAAGATCCCATTGGAGAACAACCACACAATCAATGGTTGCCTGCTAAGGACAACTGCCAGGTTCCACATCCAGGTATCCTGATTCTTGGGCCCAGACTAACCTTTATAAAATAAGCACCCTGAGAAATCATGAGTTAATGGGACCTTGGATCGCACTTTGAGAAACAGTGACATGCTTTCGCAGTATCCTGTATCCTCCCCATCTCTGGAAGATTCAGAATACAAATTGTGGATAATTTAAAGGCAGTTGTAAGAAAGTTGGTTTATGTAACACTAGAAAAATTACTACCTTATTGAACTTCTGAGTTTTATCAAGTAAGAATCTATAAATTTTAGAAATGATATCTATTTTCCAGTTTGATGTCCACATCACATTATTTATTTTATGCAGGCATTTTGTGCCGCACGAATTACTATAATATATAGTATTTTACAGACACAATTAAATATTTAAGAATCATGAATTTCAACTGCTTGCAAAAATTCTGGTTGTGAGAACTTCCAAAAAGATTGCACAGTAGAGGTGCCCAGAATGCATTACTCCTGCAGAAGAAGATCAAACGGACCAACCACCACCACCATTGCCATTGACAGAGCCACTGTCCAGTCCCAGAAATGCACACAGCAGCTCCTCACAGAAAAAACTCCTGTGGGTGGCCCATCACTGCAGCTGAGGACCCCACAGATGTGAGGGAGATGGCTGCAAACAAGACTGCCATTGCAGCCATCACAAGTTAACTTCAATGCCACCAAGGACACTGGAGATGTGAGGGAGGCAGTTGCAGCCACTGGTGCTGCTGCTGTACCCACATGGTAACCATACCACTGCCAAAGACACTGCAGATGTGAAGGCGATGGCTGCAGCCACTGCAACTGCTGCAGCTGCTGGAGCTGCTGCCCCTGCCAAAATATAACCTCATCGCCACCAAGGACGTCACAGACGCCAAGGAGGCTGTTGCAGCTACTGTCATCAAAAGGTAACTCCACTGCCACTGAGGAGACCACAGACACAAACATGGTAGTTGCAGCCACCCCTACAAGGTAACCTCACTACCACTTCAGACACCGCAGACATGACGGAAGCTGTTGCAGCCATCAGCACCACTGCTGCCAACATGAGCTACCCTGCAGACATGATGGACCCTGCAAACATGAAGGAGGCAATTGAAGCTGCAGGTGCCACTGCCACCTCACAAGATAACACCGCTGCTGCTGTAGACACTGCAGATGCAAGAGAGGCAGCTGCAGCTGCTGGAGCCACTGTGCCCCCACGAGGTAACCCAATACCACTGAGGACACCACAGATGTGACAGAGGCAGATGCAGGCACTAGTCAGATGGTGGGGTTACTTCTCAACAGATATTCTACAGGCCAGAAGAAAATGGGATGATATATTCAAAATACTGAAAGAAAAAAACCTTCAGCCAAGAATACAATATCCAACAAAACTAACTATCAGAAGTGACCACTGCAAGTGAAGGCACTGTGGCTGTGCGGGCCACCACTGTGGACACTGAAGGAAAGCAGATGGCTGCTGCAACTGCCATTGTTGCAGTTGGGGCCACCAATGGCACTGCCATGCAGCCACCATCATCATGCAAGCAGTCCACTGCCACTGGAGACACCACTGCCAAGCAGGAAACCTGTCAAAGACAACTCCACTACCACTACTGCCACAAAGGCAGCCCCCTACCACAGCAACAGCTTACCAGTCACTGCTGCTGTGCAGGTGGACCACCAAATACACAACTGCACTGACACAAGAAGGGTCATCAATGGAGTCCAGGTAAGGACAGTAATAAGAAGCAACTGCTCTAAAAGATGACTGGACATCAACATAGAGATACTAGAAATAAGAAAAAACAAGAAAATATGAGTCAACAAAAGGAATACAATAACTATCAAGTTCCAGATCCCACTGGGAAGGAAAGCATTAAAATGACTGAAAAGGAATACCAAGCAAAAACCTTAAGGAACTCAATGAGGTGCAATAATATGCAGCTAGATAATACAGGGCAATGACTAAAACTATCTATCTAGGACGTAAAGGAAGAAATTTACAAAGAGATCAATACTTTTAAAAAGAATGTAGCAGAACTCAAGGAACTGAAGGAATCATTCAACAACATAAAAAATACGACTGAGAGTTTAAGCAGAAGGCTAGAGCAAGGAGAAGAAAGAATTTCTGATCCTGAACACAGTCTCTTCAAAATAACTCAGGCAGACAAAGAAAAGAAAAACAAATTTTTAAAAACGAACAAAAACTAAGAGAGATAGCAGACAATGTTAAGTACATAAACATATGAATCATGGGTATTCCTGAAGGGGAGGAAAAAGGAAAAGTCACTGAGAACTTATTTGATGAAATTATAGCAGAAAACTTCTCAGGTATAGGGAAAGACACAGATCTTCAGATTCAGAAGGCTCAAAGATCTCCAAACACATTTGGTTCAAAAGAAGGTCCTCTTTGAGGCACATTATAATCAAATGGCAAAACTCAAAGACAAAGAGAGAACCCTAAAAATAGCAAGAGAAAAGTGATAAGTCACCTGTAAGGGAGTCCCCATCAGACTAACAGCAGATTTCTCAACAGAAACTCTACAACTCAGAAGAGAATGGGATGATATATTCAATATACTGAAAGAAAAAACTTGCCAGCCAGGGATACTAAACCCAGAAAAACTATCTTTCAGAATTGAAGAAGAAATAGTGTACTTCCCACACAAAAACTACAAGAATTCGCCACCACATGACCAGAGCTAAAGGATATCCTTAAGGGAGTTCTGCATCTGGAATCCAAAAAATGATAATCACTACCATGAATACACAGGAAAAAACAAAACCCACTAGTAGAACAAAAATATAAACAAGAATGAGAAAGAAACTATCATATCACCTCCCCAAAATGACAAATACCAAAGACAACAATAAAAGGGAAAGAAAGAGACAAAAGATATTTAAAACATTCAAATGAAAGTGGATAAAATGCCAGAAATAAAACCATACCTTTCAGTAAAAATCCTAAATGTAATCAAACTGGCTGATTGGATTAAAAAACTACACAGAACTATATGCTATATATAAGAGACTCATCTTGCCCATAAAAACACACACAGACTAAGAATAGAGAGATGCAACAAGGTAAACTACACAAATGGAAGTTAAAAACAAGCAGGAGTAGCTTTTCCTATATTGGATAAAATAGACTTTAAACGAAAAACCTTAGAAAGACACAAAGAAGGCCACTATATAATGATAAAGGGATCAATCCAGCAAGAAGACATAACAATCATAAATACATATGGTCCCAACACTGGAGCACCCAGATATATAAAGCAAACACTATTAGACCTAAGGAAAGAGTTAGACCCAAATATGATAATAATTGTGGACCTGAACACCCCTCTCTCAACATTGGACAGATCACCTATTGGACTTGGCAAATATCTACAGAACATTTCATCCAAAAAACAGAGAATATACATTCTTCTCATCTACACATGGAACATTCTCCATGACAGACCACATGTTAGGTCACAAATCAAGTCTCAACAAATTTTAAAAACTGAAATCATTTCAAGTATCTTTTCAGACCACAAAAGATTAAAACTAGAAATCAATAACAAGTGAAATTCTGGAAAACATATAAACACATGGAAATTAAACAACGTGATCCTGAACAACATATGGGTCCAAGAAGAAATTAAACAGGAAATCAAAAAATTTCTCAAAACTAATGAAAATGAAGACACATCATACCAAAACCTATGGGATACTGCAAAAGAAATTACTTGGAATAAGAGTAATTAATTGCAATTAGTAATTAATTAAGAAATTAACTGTAGTAAATGCTTACATTTAAACAATAGAAAGATCACAAATAAACAACCTGATGCTACACCTCAAAGAACTAGAAAAACAAGAACAATCCAATTCCAAAATTAGTAGATAGAAAGAAATCATTAAGGTCAGAGCAGAACTAAATGAACTAGAAATGAAAAAAAATGACACAAAGATCAAAGAAACAAAAAGTTGGTATTCGAGAAGGTAAACAACATAGATAAACCATTAGCCAGGCTAACTAAAAGAAAAGACCCAAATAAAAAATCAGAAATGAAAAAGGAGACATTACAACCAATACAGAAGAAAGAAATACAATGAATTATTAGAGACTATTACAAAAACTATATGCCAACAAATTTGAAATCCTGGAGGAAATGGATACATTTTTGGACATATACAAACTACTGAGACTGAACCTAGAGGAAGTAGAAAACCAGAAGAGATCAATAACAAGCAACAAAATTTAAGCAGTAATCAGCAGTCTCCCAACAAAGAAAAGTCCAGAGCCAGATAGCTTTGCTGCTGAATTCTAGCAAACGTTTAAAGAGGAATTAATACCAATTTTCTTCAAACTATTCCAAAAGATGTAAACAGAGGCCATTCTTCCAAACTCATTCTATGAAGCCAGCATCATCCTGATACCAAACCAGATAAAGATACAACAAAAAAAGACAACTATAGGCCAATATCTTTGACGAATCTAGATGCAAAAATCCTCAATAAAACATTAGCAAATAGAATACAGCAACACTTTAAAAAAAAATTATACACCACAATCAAGTGGGGTTCATACCAGGGAGGCAAGGATGGTCCAACATACGCAAGTCAATAAATGTGATACACCACATCAACAAAATCAAGGACAAAAATGATAAGATTATCTCAACAGACAGAGAAAAAGCATTCGATAAAATTTAACATTCCTTCATGAAAACAACTCTCAGTAAATTAGGTACAAAAGGAAAGTATCTCAACACAATAACAGCCATATATGACAAACCAATCACCAATATCATCCTGAATATTGAACAAGAAAGAAGAACAAGAAAAAGACAAAGATGCCCACTCTCACCACTCCTATTTAACATAACATTGGACATTCTAGCCAGCACAATCAGGCAAGAGAAAGAAATAAATGGCATCCAGACTGGTAAAGACAGTGAAATTGTCCCTGTTTGCAGATGACATGATCCTATATATAGAAAAGCCTTAAGACTCTACAAAAAAACTGTTAGGGTTGAAAAGTGCCAGGATACAAAATCAACACATAAAAATCAGTAGCATTTGTATGTTCCAACAAGCTAGCAGAAAACAAAATCAAGAAAGCTATCCCATTTACAATAGTTACCAAAAAAGTATAATACCTAGGAATCAATTTAACCAAAGATGTGAAAGATCTCTACAATGAAAACTACAAATCACTGTTGAAAGAAATTAAAGAGGACACAAAAAAGATGGAAAGACATTCCGTGCTCTTGGAGCAGAAGAACTAACACTGTTAAAATGTCCCTACTTCCCAAAGCAATCTACAGACTCAGTGCAATCCCCATCAAAATACCAATCACATTCCTCACAGAAACAGAAAAAACAATCCTAACTCTCATATGGAACAAATCAAGACCTCAAATAGCCAAAACAATGTTGAGAAAACAAAATATTAAGTTGGAGGCATTACACTACCTGACTTCAAACTATACTACAAAGTAACCAAAACAGCATGGTACTGGCATAAAAACAGACACTGAGACTAACAGAAAAGAACAGATAACCCAAAAATCAACCCACCTACTTAGAGCCAACCGATCTTTGACAACGGCAACAAGAACATACATTGGGAAAAAGACAGCCTCTTCAATAAATGGTGCTGGGAAAACTGGATACCCATGTGTAGAAGAATGAATCTAAACCCATACCTCTCACTATATATCAAAATCAACTCAAAATGGATCAAAGACTTAAATATATGACCTGAAACTATAAAACCCCAAAAAGAAAACATACGGAAACACTTCAGGAAGTAGGACTGGGCAAAGTCTTTATGAATATGATCCCAAAAGCACAGGCAACAAAAGGAAAAATAAACAAATGGGATTGCATCAAACTAATAAGCTTTTGCTCAGCAAAAGAAACAATTAACAGTGAAAAGACAACATACAGAGTGGGAAAAAACATTTGCAAACTATGCATCCAACAAAGGATTAATATCCAGAACACACAAAGAACTCAAACAACTTAACAGTAAAAAAACCTAAAAATAACTCAATTAAAATATGAGCAAAGGAGCTTAACAGGCATTTCTCAAAGGAAGATATATAAATGGCCAACAGACACATAAAAAAATGCTCAACATCACTCAGCATTGGGGAAATGCAAATCAAAACTACACTGAGATATCATCTCATGCTAGTTAGACTTCATATCAAAAAGAGAATAAAATGCTAGCACGGACGCAGAGAAAGGGGTGTTACAGAAAAGACTGCCGAGAAACCAAGCATCACTCGGAAGGTTGGAGAACTCAAAGATTTATTACACTGGTGGACCCAGAGGAGTTCACACTCCAAAGTCTGAGCCTCAAATCCAGGCTTGCAAAAGGTTATATAGGTTACATTCTTCCAGAGATGTAGGTTTCCTTTTCTCGAAATCCACTTGGAGGGGGCTAAGATGACACAAAAGGCAATCAGTGTTAAAAAAGCAAAACAAAAACAAAAAGCAGAAATACAGGTGCAGGTTTAAGTTTTTCTAGGCTTGTCCATATCATTTGTTTTTCTGGGCTTCTCTGTTATCAGGGGAACCCTCCTACACTGTTGGTGGGACTGTAAATTGGTGCAGCTATTATGGAAAACAGTATGGCAATTCCTGTAACAACTACACACAGAACTGCCATATGATTCAGTGCTGGGTGGCAGCTACCTTCCTGGCACAGATGGTTGCTACACCTAATGACGACTGCTTGTTCCCTTCTTTGTTCTTCACACATGTTCAGGATGGCGCCTGGAGGATGTAAAGGGGGAGTGACTATGGTGTCGGGTAAAACCTCACCCCATTTACGGGGCTTAGCATCATTGGTGCAGAAAGCCTTCCGGGCTCATAGACACTTCATGATCTTTACTATAAGCACAGGCAGGAGCCAGGCATGCATGCATGACCTATAGGGTGATTGGCCTGTTAGGTGGAGACCCCCGCCAGAATCCCCCGCCCATTTAGCCCATTTATGAATAAATATGTAGGCTTGGAGTTGAATAAACGGAACTGCTTGACAGAACCCCCACCGCCTCTGAGTGTTCCTTTGCGAGCCGGGTTGGGGCTGGTGGCTGCACTTACCTATCTCCTGCGCTCTCCTGCCCCGCTTCCTCTCTCACAGGGAGGAGGAGGCAGGGAGTAATCTTCAGCCTCGATCCCTTGAGCCAAGCTTGGTTTAGCTGGTTGTCGGGGCGCCGGTGCGGACGCTGACTCCCCCCCACCCTGACAATTCAGCAATTCCACTGCTGGGTATATACCCAAATAAATGGAAATCATCATGTTGCAGGGATACCCACACCCACATGTTTATCACAGCTCTATTTACGATAGCCAAGAGTTGGAACCAACCTAAATGTCCATTGTTGGATAACTGGATAAGGAAAATGTGTTATATATACACACAATGGAATAAAATACCCTGCCATAAAAAAAAGAATGAAATGCTGCCATTCACGGGAACATGGATGATCTCAAAGAACTCTTAAGTGAAATAAGCCAGGAACAGAAAGGGTACTACTGCATGTCCTCATTCATAAGTATGAGCTAGAAAATAAACAAATTTTTTTAAAAAAGAAAGAAAGAAAGAAAGAGACAACAATCACAATAGTATGTTGAACTTTCATAAGGAGAGAACAGAACTGAGTTTACCAGAGGTGGGACAGGGGGAGGGTAGGTGGTAAGGGGGGATTGTTGAAGGAATACAAAAAATGATTACATTGTATAATGTTGAATAAACTAATTATCCCGATTTGAGCATCACATATGGCACATAGGTATTGATATTTAACTCTGTACCCCACAGATGTGTATAATAAACTATGTTACAATAAAAAAATAAATAAAACTTAAAACATAAAATTCAATTAAAAAAATGGTTGTTTTAAATTTGCAATGGTATCTGTACTCTACACAGATTACTAATATTTTCATTTTATTCAGTTTAAAAGACAGTATTTTCTATCTTTGAGTACAATCCAATGTTATTTTCTGTGTAATGCTATACTTCAATTTTCCCTAAGGAATAAATTTTTATAACATTTACTAATAATCCAAAAATGAAGATTATTTTTCTGTTTGCAGTTCAACAAAAAGTCTGTAACACATCTGGAAGCATTAGCCTACTAGCTCAATTAATAAATGTGGAATTAACCATATGTTTACACAGCAGTATTTTCATAGATTATTCAAGTGACATTATCCTTTGGTCTAAAATCAAAGAAAGGCTGGTCTCTTTCACAGAACTTTTCCACTGTTGAAGTTTAATTCACTGCTTCCTGAATGATGTTAAGTTAGAAGGCCTTCTACATCCATACACATTTATCCCAAAATAAAACTTTAAACATTTTCATCCTTTGTTGTTCAGGGTTAAATCTTATCAAGTTTTTACAGTAGAAAAATGCCATTTAAGAAAACCCATGATCTTTTGAGAATGGCAAAGCTTAAAAGAACATTTCATAAAATTAAATCATTTTAGCATAAATCTAAGAAAATTTCAGAAACATAAACTCCTCTTATTTCCTGAGGCCTGTTCACTTCACAATCAGAAAAAAAAGTAACAATTATTAACCTAATATTCATAAAGCCAGAGTATTAAACCTTGACATATACTATTTCATATAATCCTCACTTAATCTCTGTACTTGAGATGAGGAAGCAGTATTCTTAAAATCATTGGCAAGTGGCACAGACAGGATTCTAACACTTTCCTCTATTCAACACCTTGAAATTTCATCAATCTAAGCTAAAGTAGCCACAGAACATTGAGATGTGATGACAGCTGCTACCATATAATGCCAAGGTGAGTCACTAATTAGCATTTTAGAAACATACAGAGTTTTAACCTAATATGTACAGTGAGTGTGAAGGCAGTAGTTCACCTCCAAACCCATTCTTCTATATCTTCTTCTTACCCTGTGAGAACTTCTAGATTAATTCTGCAAAGGGTTCATAATCCAGGACCCCATGTGACTCCCTTCATGTTGATCTGAGCATCAATAAAACTTTACTATGCTTTTAGATAAACATTGATGAAATTAATAGCTAAGAAACTAAGCAGGGTAAGATGGCAATGTTATTCCATACCCTATACAACCAAAACTAGCCTGAGTCAGTTTTCAGCACCATACTGCTGGCACCAAAACTCTTTTTAGTTTCAGATATGTAAATACTGCCAATCAGAGCTTCTGAGTTAAATAAAATAAATTATGCCATATTTCTGAAATAATACAATTTCAGTAAAAATCAGAGAGTGTTGATACTTTAGATAGAATGAACAAATTCACACTTACAAATATATAAAAGTCATTAGATTTTTTTTTTGAAATATTAAAAGTAGGACATAAGTCACCCACTGCTCCTATTATTGCTTTCTTATACTTAAGTATTCAGAGCAAATTAAAAATCCTTTACTGCTTGAAATAAATATGGTTAAGTGTGAAGTATTAAATCTACAAAGACTAACTTTTCAGTCACTTAGAATGTTTCATAATTATCACAGTTTATAGGGATTTCAGGAGTTATTTCAACTATTCAATTTTAAAACTCTGCACATAGGTAGTCCCTGGACAAAACATAAAACTGTCATCTCAAGAAAGAAAAATATTTACCTATGAGAGAATTCACTCTCCTCCTCATTTCCATTTTGTGCCTATGAATGGTTACCAGTTTTTTCTGTGAAAGTAAATCTTGATTTCTCCATTAAAAAAAATAATAATATTCAGTTACTTTTGTTATTTTTTTGTTGTTGTTATTTTTTTATACTGCAGGTGTGACTCTATGAAGGCCATTAAGCACACTGGATGATCCTTTAACTTATAAAATGTATCTTTCTGTTAATATGAAAATTTTTATATATTTAAATAATATATTTTAAATGTTGTTTAATTCTTCTGAATAAAGTCATTTTTGTCAAACAAATTAAATGCCTTGCAAAAAGCACATTTCATAATTTCCAGCTTATTCTCTCATCCACTTGTGCTGTCTCAACATTTTAACAGAGTATGATACAAAGCAGATTCCCACTAATATAATTCTTTTTTTATTAAAGCACAGAAGGAAAACTTTTGTGTACTTAATTTGTCTTCAAGTCTATTACGAACCTACAGATATAAGCAGGTCATTTTAAGTACATACTATTCTAGAGAGGATTTATAAAGAAGGATCTAAATTATATTCTGGTGGGAAAATAGAATAGTTAATCAGGCCCCCTCACCTTAGGCCTGGTTGGGGGTGGTGTGGCACATTCTCTATTAATAAGTTGTGTGAGGGTGGAGTTAGTGCACCTGCGTGGTGCCAGAACCTGGCTGGCATTGACTGCCTTGAGCAGCTGCTGCCCACAAAGCCATGCTCTCCAAACTACAGCTTCCAAGGACCTGTTTTCTGGTTACCTAGCTCATAGACCTGCATGTGAGAGGTCTGGTGACCCAGCCTGGTGTATGAGGGGCCTGGTGACCCAGCCCGGCATGTGAGAGGTCTGGGGACCCAGCCTGGTGTGTGAAGGGTTTGTGACCCAGTCTGGAATCGGTTTGAAGGGTCTGTGAGCTCTAGCCCCAGCCCTAGCTCGACAATTGGCCCAGTCGGCAGAATGACAGGCAGGTAAAAGAGCTAAACAATTGGCGTAGTTGGCAGGATTCTGAGTAGATACAAGAGCCAATAGCCCTTGGAAGAAGGAGAAAGTGTGGCTACTTGTGAATATGCCATATGGCTACCTTCCTGTTGACTGGGATCTGGTTGCTGCACATTGTACTGCAAGGCAGCACAGATCAGGTACTACAATGCACAACCCCTTGGGGAGGGGAGGAAATCTGGCTATCCTTGAGCATGTGTGGCCCAGTGGCCACTTTTCTGCTTACTGGAGCCTGGCTGCTGATCACTATGCTGCAAACTGACCAAAATTTGTGGCAGAAAGCAGAGTTGTTGAAAGCACAGATAAATGTCCTGGAGGATGACGTGCAGTGACTGGCTACTCCTGCCTCTCACACCAGGGAAGATGAACAACCCAGTGGTAGCTGGGGGAAACCATGTGTCTCCAGGCATGACCTGCTGTGCACGAGAAATTGAAACACGAGCAGCCTATGGGACCAGCCTGACAACTGGTGAGTGATCCACAGGTGACCCAGTTGACCACCTATGTCCTGTATACCCATGCTGAACTGGTTGACTTTGGAAGACAGTTCAGGCAGAAACAGGGGAAGCCCCTGGCTGCTTGGCTGTTGTGGTTATGGGACCTACGGGTAGATAGTGTGATATGCTCTGGTGAGGAGAAGGAAAAATTGGCCTCCATTACCATACACCCGTCCCTGAGGCAGCAGCTCCAGAATAGCTGCAGATATGCGCAAGGGTAAGGTAATCACTCCTTGATGGGCTGGGTGCCCGAACCATGTGGGCAAATGCTGGAGAACAGCCGAAAATTGTTAGTAAATGGCAAACATATGCTGAGCTGGTCCAAATCGTTCGAGCAGGGGATGCGGCAGTCCATGTTCAATGTGAACACTTGTGGCCAGACAATGAAAACTGTACGGGCAGCATGAGAGACATAGTGCTGCAAAATGCCCCATCAATGTCCTTTGGGTCACTAATGGCCACACTGGCCCCATACATTGGTCGTCTTATACATGAGGTAACAAACATGATAGCCAGCTTGGGTGAAGTAGAGGAGAGGAGACAAGCAAAAGGGATCCAAAAGGTGGCTAAGACCAAACCCCCAAGAAATACTCAGGATTTTATCCCAAAGGGACCAAGCAAGACTAGCCATAAGCAGATGTGGCTTGACTTGCTTGCAGCAGGGGTTAATAAAAAGAAAATTGACCAGTAGCCAAATGCAGTCCTGTTTGCTTTGTGGAAGCAATTGTGCCCTGAACAGCGTTTTACCAAGCGTCCAGAAACAGCAAGGTACGCTCAGAGGATTTAACAGATTTCTTGGTTGCTCCTGAGGAGGCACATGAACTGTTCCATTTTGATTAGGGAGCAGGCCAAAGTACTCGTCTTTTGGGGGCAGGCGAGGACCAGAAGCCTCATGTTCACTTGGCAATATATTGGTCGAGGACAAATGTGCAGCGTGTTTTGATGTTGGTGAATATAGGTGCAGAAAGTAGCCTGATATATGGCAATCTAGATAAGTTTCCAGGCACCACAGTTCGTACACACGGCTATAGAGGAAATACAACTGAGGTCAAAGCTGTGTCATTGTCATTGGGCAAAGGAAGGTTACCTGCTCGTGTACATACTGTATATATATATCTCCTGTACCTGAATACATCTTGGGTTTGGATGTACTTTATGGTTTGTACTTGCAAACAAGAGTTGGGAGAGTTTGAGCTACGAATATAGACAGTAAAGCCTGTGGTACGAGGATGTGCTAAACATGACCCACAGGTGTTACCCAAACCAAGATGTGTAGTGACTGTAAAGCGGTATCGCCTACCAGGAGGACATGCAGAGATAAGTGCCACTATATTGGAATTAGAGAAAGTTGGCTTTATTCGCCCAGCTCACAGCCCATTTAATGCTCCTGTATGGCCAGTGAAAAAGCCTTATGGTACCTGGAGAGTGACTGTAGATTACAGAGAACTAAACAAAGTAGTGCCTCCTTTGCATGCAGCTGTGGCTTCAGTTCACAACTTGATGGATCAGCTGACAACTCAGCTGTAGATTTATCATTACATACTGGACCTTGCAAATGCTTTTTTCTCTATTCCAATCTCGGCTGATAGCCAAGATCAGTTTGCCTTCACCTGGGAAGGAAGACAGTGGAACTTTCAAGTATTGCCCCCAAATTTAACCCAGGCAGCTCCAATGCTGCTCAATCATTTAGAACAGTGTGGGTGGGCCGTGAACACAGCCAAAGTGCAAGGACCTGGGCTGTCAGTCAAATTCCTGGGAGTGGTCTGGTCGGTTAAGATGAGGGTCATCCCAGAAGCTATTATAGATAGGATACAGGCATACCGTCGACCCACAATGGTAGCTCAGCTACAGACATATTTGGGACTTTTGGGGTATTGAAGAGCTTTTCTCCATGTGGCCCAAATGGCACACCTACTATATGCATTGACAAAGAAAAGAGCCCTCTGGGATTGGACTGAGGAAGTGGAACAAGCTTACCAGGATACAAAAAGGGCTATACAGCAAGTACAGGCTTTACCACTGACCGACCCCACTAAGCCTTTTGAGTTAAACGTACAAATAATCCAGGAGGGGTTAGGATGGCGTTTGTCGCAGAGACAGGACCGATTCTGAACACTTGCATGATTCTGGTCTCAGCTCTGGAAGGGCGCTGAAGTGCATTACACCCGAACAGAAAAGCAGGTAGCAGCTGTGTATTCTGCCTTGATAGCCACTGAAGCTATCGGAGGAACTGCCAAAATCCTAGTAAGGACGACATACCCCATAATAGGTTGGGTGTGCATCTGGGCAACCAACCCTAAAATGTGCCTAGCTCAGACTCCCACTCTGTCTAAATGGGGAGCATATCCAGAACAAAGGAGCACTGTGTCAATGAGTCCTCTGTCCACAGAATTGCAAACTGTGCTAGGCCCAGTAGAGGTTGTGGAGGAAACTTTGACACAACCATTACCCATGGAGGTGGAGGCTACACCTTTCATGAGGGACAGGGATCTATCACGGAGCAAGCATGGTATACAGATGGCTCTAGCATGCGACCCTCAGCATCATGGACAGCTGTTGCTGTCCAGCCCTTAACAGATACCATGTGGTATGAAAACGGCACAGGGCAAAGTAGTCAATGGGCTGAATTGAGAGCAGTATGGATGGTGATAAAAAATGAACCTGAGCCATTAACCATCTGTCCTGACAGCTGGGCTGTGTACAAAGGTTTAACCCTTTGGATCTCTACTTGGAAGTATCAACAGTGGATGGTAGGCCACAGATCCCTGTGGGGACAAGCCATGTGGCAAGTTATGGGAATTGGGACATGAGAAAGAGGTAACTCTTTTCCATGTCACAAGACATTTCCCCCTAGCCAGTCCAGGAAATGATGAAGCTGATGCCTTGGCTAACGTAAGATGGCTGGAGAGAGCCCCAGCTACTGATGTAGCCCAGTGGTTACATCCATGAATGTAGCATGCTGGCAGCAAAACCACGTGGATGGCGGCTCAAAGATGGGCCTTGCCTATAAAATGGGAAGATGTAGTGAATGCCTGTTGTGCTTATCTAGTATGTGCTCAAGAGAGTCCACACCCCCGCCAGGTGCCCCATACAGATGGGCAAATAACTCGAAGAAGAGTACCCCTGACTCAATGGCAGGTGGACTTTGTCAGACCACTGCCAAGGTCAGAGAATTTCAGATACATCTTCACAGCTGTTGATATGGCTACTGGTCTTCTGTTTGCATGGCCTTGTAAGGCCCCAGACCAGGTAAACACTGTGAAGGCATTGAATAGCCTTACTGCCATGTATGGCTGGCCTATAGTCATAGAGAGCGGTAATGGAACCCACTTTACTGGACATGGGGTTCAGAGGTGGGCCTCCCAGTTGTCTAGTCAGAGGAAGTTACATGTGCCATATCATCCCCAGGCAGCGGGAATGATTGGCAGTATAATGGTCTTTTTAAAAAGGGACTAAGGCTATCTACCCAACCTCCATCCCTGAAGGGGTGCACTCAACAGTTTGGGCTGACAGAATTCTAAATGAGAGACCCTGCAAGGGTGGACCCTCTCCAGTGGAAGCTCTGTTGCATAGGGCCACAGCACCTACACAACTTCAAGTCACTACTAAAGATAAGCTTTTGAAGCCAAGATATGGCAAGAATGGAAATATTCTCTTACCGGCCCCAACCTGTTTGCAACAGGGACAGACAGTACAATAGGAATGGCCTTGGAGAATAAAAGCACCCTATATACGCTGGGTAGGTTTAACAGGGCCTTGGGTAAAAGGATTAGAGGAAGACTTGCAGGTTTCACCTTGGGTGACAGGTACCTGGCCTCCTTGAGTAAAGGTAACATGGCCTGGAACATATAAGCGCTCTATTCCAAAGGGCACATTTATATTATTATGGCCAATTATGAGTTCCCTTATACTGTTACATGTAGAACCTACAGATCCAACAGTGTTAGCAGATAAAGTATGGTATCATAAGCCAGGTAAGATACCTATGCCTGCAACCATCCTTTCTCAGGATGGCAAACTGGCATGTATCCTACCAGAGGAGCAAGAACTTCCCCTATTGGTACCAATAACTCTTCTGTCTTTTTGCCCATAGTGTTCTGGCTGCAGGCACTGCACCAGAGTCGACTGGGTACATACATACATTGGCGTGACCATCTTCTGAGTATGCATTGAACTGCCTGTCAGTATGACTGCAGGATTCCCATGGAGGATCACACCAATGGTGACTACTAACTGGACATGTGCGGCTAATAGTTAAAAGGACAGAACTATAAGCCTTAAGGCATATCTAATGGAGAACAGGTTATACAAATGTAAGGGTCATTTATCCTCCCTAAGGGAACAGCGGGGGAAGGTTCTGAATGAGTAGATTGTATGGCGAGAGACCCTCAAGGGGTGGATTGTTGGGAAAATAGAATCGTTTAATCAGGCCCCCTCGCCTTAGGCCCAGTTGGGAGTGGTGCTGGGCATTCTTTGTAAATAAGTTGTGTGCGGGTGCACCTGCGCAGCCAGTGGAGAGAGACCTGGCTGGCGTTGACTGCCTTGGGCAGCTGCCCCCTACAAAGCCATGCTCTCCAACCTATGGCTTCCAAGGACCTGTTTGCCATTACCTAGCTCATAAACCTGTGTGTGAGGGGTCTGGGGACCCCACCTGGCATGTGAAGGGTCTGTGAGCTCCAGACCCAGCCTGAGCTAAACAATTGGGCCAGTTGGCAGGATTACGGGCAGGTAAAAGAGCTCTACATATTCTTAAAGTGATTTATAAAGACAACTCTTGATTCCTTGTTGATCAACAAATTAAGACCAAAGATGGCTGTGCAACTTTTTGCTACAGCGTAACAGAAATCCTGGTTTTTACATTTTAAAAGAAAGAATGAGAACCTCTGAATTTCCAGTATTACTGAAATGAAATTTAAATGTTGTATTAAAATTTTAAAAGGGTTCGTATCAAATAAAACAGCATTGGTGAATGGAGGAAAAGACCACATTTAATACCAAAAGTGCAATGGCAAAAACACATTTAATACCAAAATTGCAAAGGGAAAAATTACAGAATATAAATACAAATGTGTCTATAAATTTTTTCAAAGAGCAAACAAAATTTAACTTGACACAATAAATTTAAATGAAAGTTTCAATTGTACTTTCCCCTCAAACAGAGACATCAGTGTGTCCACGACTTGGTATAAATTATAATTCAATGTAAATTTGACTATTTTAAAACAGGTCCTCATAAACTGAAGAAAACTGGTACCAAGATAGGATAAACAAAAATTAATACAAAAACAGCAATATAAGTCAAATTTGTTTTAATTACTATAATTCTCTTAAACTTAAAAAGGTAGAAAGAGGTAGGAAACCCTCTGCAACATTTCTTTTGTGTTGCACACAGTGATATACAGCAAACCTTCCATCTGCTGCCCACATTTCTCATCCTGCTTGCAGTTACATGATGTATTGTGACTTGTTATGACCAATGAGCTGCGACATGTGTTACTTCCTAAATGAGGCTTCATAATGTTTATAAAAATTCTCTAGTCACTGTCTTCTCTTACCACTGAGGCAGAGAAAGTACTGTGTTCCAAATAGTGTAACTACAAAACTGCAGAGCTCAGCTGGCATGGGTCTCTGAGTGACTGCATTTGTATAAAGCCCCCAATGACCTGCTATGGACATGTAACGCAAGTAAGAAATAAATGGTTATTGTCTCTGAATGCCACAGTTAATTAAGGACTACAATATAATCTAGTCTAGTTTGACCAAGAGACCATCCAAAATCAAATAGATGTTCATATTAATTGTCTGTTCTAAACTACTTGATACAATAGTACATCTTTCCATTCCTATTCGCATGTCTCAAATCCTCCCTCACGAACTTACATCTTGGCTCACAAATTACAGTCTCATTAGAAGCAGTCATGAACTTCACATCTCTTTCGTCTGGGAATCCATTTCCTGATCACCCATTTCTATCTACCATATTTACCACTAATGATGGATCAAATCATGGCAAAGTAAAAATAGTCACAAAACAACTCAAACAGTCCCCAAAAAGCCCATCAAAGAGGAAGGCCCTCTTTTGTAAATCTATTTGGAGAATTTTCTGTATGCTTATTTGCAGGACTAGAAGTTAACTTTGTAGTACTGTCTTTCTACATGCTGCATCTGATAGATGATGCTCTTCCACATGATATTTCCATACTCACATCCACGGTTAGTTACCTTATCAATCAAATTCATTCCATTTCAAAAGTAGAAGGAATATATTATTTAGTCAGTCTCCCTCCCATTTCATAGATGAGAAAATCAAAGCCATAAGAGTTCGTAATTATCAGAACCAAAATCTCAACTTTTTAGTGTTACTGTGTCCCCCACATTAGATAGCCATTTATCAAAAAACAACAGACCATTCTCAAATTTTATCATCTCAATTACGATGAAATTATAGTACTCAAATGTGGAAACTGATTTTATACTGTGATTATATAATAAAATTCTAGCATGATCATGAATCTGAGTAAAGTTGAATTTCTTCAAGGCATAATTTTTCTAATATATTCTCAACTTTAAGATTCAAATTTTGATATATTTCTTAGAAGCAAATGACATCTAAACAATTACATTTTTTTTTATCTTGTCCTAAACTGGCCAGTTAGTTATAAAAGTTTGCATTACATTTACTGAATTTTTTTAACACATAAAAATATATAATTAGAAATATATAATTGATTTGTCCCCTGAACGCAAAAGGTTCATTTTACTGTCAACATCTTGTATAGGCTGTTGATAACATTCACAAAGAAAAGCAGAGGAATTATTAAGACATTATTAAGTAAGCTTTACCAACAATGATAAAGTCAAAAATGATCACTGACTTCTTCCAAACAAATTAAACAAGCAAACAAATGAATAATCTCCTCCTAATTATTAGTTATCTCACCTGTTGATTTCACCCATGTTAACAGCCTAATTGCATGCATTTTAATTTAAATATATTTTAATTTAAATGTAGTAGTGAATAGTCAAATCCTTTCTCCTGCATACTGGTTTTCTATTAAGGTGACCCACAGGCCTATAAAGTCTATAATATTTTCAATCAATTAAAAAAACACTTTCCTTTTGCTGTCACCGCATATATCTAAATCTGAGCTTTTTTACTGCTGTGGTAGAATCAATGACTTCATCTTTTCCCAGTGATGGTGTGATTTTGATAAGCTATATTTCTGCATTGTTAGTGGTGAATTTGAGAACATGTTAGTATATTATATGTGCATATATCTGCATTAGATATTTTTTGAAAATAGCAAAGAATGTCTAATGAACACTTTGATACAAGCCTATATTCTAATTTCTTGGAAGTGTCCTACAAAATCTAGCACAATACATGCATATCACACAAAGTAGACATAGGCATGAATAAAAACTTTTAAGCATCAGAGGCCAAATTCAAGCTTTTGTCAGGGGTATAATCTACATGCTCAGTTGTCTTTTTCCTAACAATCTTATCTAGATCTTCACAGTCAGTGGCAATCAAAGATATTTAGTCAGTTTAAAAGTCATATCTGGGTTTAAAGTTGACGTGCCTAAAATGTCATTTGAAATTTTATTTTATTTGAATAGAGACAGAGTTAAAAGAAAAACAGAGGTCATGTTTAACTAAAAACAGATTTGTTGGCAAAATGAAAATACTTTCAGAGAACCAAAAATTAGATTATAGGGGCTGGGAAGTTAGCCCAGTTGGTTAGAGAATAGTGCTGATAATACCACATCCAGGGTTCAATCCTTGTACACGCCAGCTGCCAAAAAAAAAAAAAAAAAGATAATAAAAGGCTTTCCAAAAGTTTCTTATTACTGATCTGAAGTGAAACTGGCACTTCTTCTAGCCAGAGACCATTCACACTCATATGCCACGAGTACCTCAATGTCAAAGCCCACCAGCCAGTGTGTGCCTAACTTTAGCTACTGGTAGGATTTTGGGTTGTATTCATGCATTAGTTATGCAACTTGTCAATATCAGCTTTATCTATGTACTTTTAGAACACAGAGAACAGATACCTCTTCTAACTGGAGAGTTGGGTGTTTTCCAAGCCAATCATCTTATGTAATGTTTTAGTTAAATCGAAAACAGGGAAAACCTGATAATATTAGTTTAGAACCTAATCAGGTTTGCCACCTAAATGCTAAGCTATTCTTGACTACTCTTGAGTAGAAAATCCCAGTAGTGCTGTAGATGTGATACTTGTCACCCAAGTCTCAAGCCACAAAGAGTAGTGTTCTACCAGTATCTGAATCTTTTTGCAAACATTGGGAAGAACTGAACCAGATTTCCCCTGAAATCAGTCACAAGGAATGAGTTATTTGAGTAGATAACAGATAAGCTTTTCTATAGAATATACCTGACAGACTAGCCTTTACCATTAGAAAACCTTGTCAGTACAGGGGTCACACAGAAAAGCCCAAGGTAAGCACAGAAATGAAGTGGATCCTAGATGCTTCTAGGAGTAGCATATCACTCTATCTCTTTAAGTACTAACTTGTAGATGTTAGGTCATATTTTCTGAAAAATCTGCAGAAAAGTAAACTAGGATCGCTTAGGGAGAAATGCTGTAATTACCCAAGACAGTTCCATCTAATAAAACAGATTTAATTAAAACCCTTAATCCCTGGATAAAAGGATTTACACAAACAAATTATGTTTCACACTTCTCCTGTCATGGTACATTAATATACTTATAAATTTCCTATTCTCTCCATTTTAAGTATTAGATAAAAATTGCTTCTCTTTCTATAAGAACACAAACACCTCCATTTACTAAGTGTCTATATGTACCAAAGACTGGACTAAGGGCTTTATGCACCTAAAATGTGAAACAAGATCCCTACAAAGTGGATACCATAATATCTATTTTACGGCTAAGTAAAGGCTTAACGAAGTTTACGGTAAACTATCCACTACAGCAGAAAGAGTTGAGAAATTAATCAGTTCTGACCCCAGAGACTTTGTGTCCACGATGCCTTGCAGCTTTACAGCAATAATAATACACCATGAGGATGTGGAGGCACCTCAGATATGCACTTAATGTATATAAAACTCACTACGTGGGTTCATAAAACAGAAATGAGTGAATGAGAATCATGGTGACAGTTTCCCTGATTTTAGAATTAATGAGCTTGCATGTCAGACAGCAACCATAGAGCTGCTATTCCCTTCATCTTTATGTCACTTCCTTCCTACCTCTCACAGAATCTGCTTCTTCAGATGCAGATGGTAACTCCAGTGTTAGAAGATCTGTGTCTTCATAGAAGGCTTCCGACAGCAAGTAAATTTTTCATCTGAAGCTCAGCAGTTCCAGCCCTAGAAGGAAAGCTAGCTGTGTTGAACCTACTGTATTATAGTACCTTGGCCTCTATCTGGCACCTTCCTCAAGGATATAAAACTCCATAAGGAAAGAATATTTTACTATTTTGTTCACTTTTCTAAAAGCTGTGCCTGGTACATAGGCCCTCAATAAATATCTGTTGATGTATGGTTAAATGCAATTCTACTGTATTCAGTGTGTTGATTTTCCGGCATTGGCAATGGGCAATACTGCATTATCCTGGACTCCACCCCAACCCTTACCCCTTTAATTCTATCCAGGTTTGATAGCATTTACTTAAAGAACGATTACCAATATCACAGGATTTTAGAATTGAAGAGATATGTAAAACCATCCATTATAACACCCACTTGGGCCCAAAGTAGCTGAGTTCATAAATCCAACTCTTACGAAGTTCAGTGATTCTCCTAATGTATCTGATATTATCCACCCTGACATACCTTGGGGTGCTTTTAAAACCACCAATACCCTGGCCCCATTTCTAGAGATTTGAATTTAAGTGGTTTCAGGTGGGACATGGGCACTGATAATTTTTTAAGCTTCCAGAAGAATCTAAGCAGACAAGTTTCATTACCACTGGCCTTTGCTGAATCTCTGAGTTAAGCGTTGGTAGAAGGCTCATATTAAAATAAAAAGACAGTATTAAGTATGGCAATATACAGAGTCTTTTGTTCTAAGTTGTTACATAAATCAAACCACTAACTTGGGCCTCATTAATACTAGATCCCTACATCAAACACAGGTCTCCTAGCACATAATAGCAGTATTGAAATGGAAAACATTAACTACTATAAAAAAAAATACAAAGTAATACCCTACTTGAGATTTTAAGAGAGCCTTTGGGAAAAAATATTCTCATTTTAATGAGTTACAATGTTAGTTCAATCTTATAAAGCAATTAAATGAAGCAAATCAAGTACCTAATTTTTAAGATTTGACTCTAATGTGTGTACATAGCCTTCCAGATATTCACAATCAAAAACAATGCAAAATGCATAGATGTCATCTCATTTCAAAATTGCTGACCTTATTCTGTAAATCACAGGGTTTACATCTACAGGTGCCAGGAAATTTTCAGGTCCAAAGTTTACTTAAATTTAGACATGGAAAAAAGAAGGCTATCAGGGGAAGGGAGAGACCACAGGAAGCAGAGACTCAAGGAGAAAATAAATTAAGGGTGATAGAGAGCACAGAAAATAAATCAAAGGAGGGTCTGAGATGAAAACTAAAAAAAAAAAAACCAGGGCCATGATCCACACTTACTCTATTTAAATAAACAAAACAAAATCAATTAACGCAAGAGCATTTCCAATAATGGGAGAGGTGCCTTGATAATTATCCTCTTTAAAAAAGAAGAATAAGTAAAAATGCCCACACATCTGTGACAAGGCTAATGAGCAAGGTCCTGGCTTTACTGGCTGCTTCCTCTGACTAGCTGGAGCTTCCTTTGAGTAATCCTAATTTTCCCCCAGTGAAACCTGATCATTCTTTTCACATTACCTCCAATTTATTTTTAACACAAAATAAGTGCTAGTAACCCAAGACTGCCACTAACTGGAATGAGAAGGATCTGAGTCAGAAGTCATTTCCTTTTAACTGTTTAGGGTAACAAAACCAGAGTGAGGGACCAGCCATCCCTATGGAAACCTTAACTCTAAGTGGCTCTGTGCTCTTTGCCAAGCAAGTATGGCTACTTCTCTGGGACTAAGTTTCTATATCTGCAAAGTAAGGAAGTAGCTAGGTTTCTATGCTACTCTGTAGTTCCAAAGTACTATAAAATTATAGACTACAATAACAGACTTTAAAATTCAGCTACCAGAAAATCTTTCCATTATTCAGAGGATATATAAGAATAAAGTTCTTCACTTTTTTCCAAAAGAACAAAAATCACCAAAGAGCTAAACTGCACAGTTGACTTAATTCATTTTCTTTTAAAGAGCTCTGGTTTTGCATGCAATTTAAATTCCACCACCACTCCATAAGTCAAGCTTTCTGCAGTTCAGATATACAAGTAGCAGGCATTTCACCAAGCGAAAATACTTATCCTGAAAGCACATTTATATACTGATTTTTCCCCCTCACTGTCCCACCACTCATTCACTGAAGTTTTACTGAATCATCTCCTACTTCTATATTCCTGGAAAAAAGATGCAGTTTTCACAAGTGCAATAATGATTTTAGAGAGTAGGCTCTTTTCCAAAGTACAGTTGAACTTCAAAGAGTTCTGAAGAGAAAATGAAAATGTTCCATATGTAAATAAGGTTCAAAGACTGGGCATCCTAGGTAAAGCCTCAGAGATAACCACCATATAGACAGACGTCATACAAGACATTCAAAATACATCAGGCCTTGATCTGAGTTTCACTTTGCCTTTCATTGTGTATAATAAAAAACTACAAATTAAAACGGACTATCCTTCATCCTTAAATGCTTGACAAAGAGAAGGATATCTAAAAGAATTTTAGTTGTATTCCAAATCCAAAGGATTAAATTGAGTAATTAACTTTTAATAAACTTATAGAAATTATTTTTTTCCAAACTCAGTGTTCATTTCTTAAGATGCTGGCTAGATTATGAAAATTCAAATTTTTCAAAAAACTTTAGAAACGTTTAAAAGTTTATTTAGTTTATAAACACCTATTGTGTTTTAGTAAACGCCTATTGTGGCCCGTGCCACAAAGATGTGGATGCCATGTTTCTGAAGAACATTCTATGGCTACTGTTGTGAGGAGATCTATTCCAGAACTGAGTGCAAACACAAGTCCCTTTCTTCCAAAACTGTCATCATTGTAGAGAACCAAACCATTCAAAATTTGAAACCATTCAAAATATTTAGAGTCCAAATAAACATCTGTTGATTATTCACCATGTAAAAGATTTAAAGCAAAGTCTTAAATGGACAAGACATGATAATGAGTAAGAAATGAAAAGTGCATTTCAAGGGCTTAGAATCTACCATAAAGGACACATCATTTGGTCCCTTGCACACAACAGACCACAAATAAATATTTTTTAAATAAGCATTTAAAAAAATAAATCAGTGGTACAGTGATAACAGCTTGCGTTCATATTGTAGTAGTTACTTTCCCACCCACAGAGCTAAATGCACTAAATAAACATCATCATCCACCAGGGCATGCCTGTTTATTGATGCAGTAGGAAAGTGTTATTCATTTCTTATCCAAATGAGGAAAAGATTTTGGAAGGTTATATTAGTTGCTCACAGTCACAGAGTTAACAGTAAAATAGGGAATAGAACTCAGAGTTCCCTAAGCTATTGCTCCAGATTTTTTTTATTTCCTAAATAAAATATTTCTCCTTTATAGGCCTTTAGAGGTATTAAGCATATTTTCACAGTAATATTATTTATAAAGCAGTGCCTTTCTAACACCAACATAACTCATCATATCAAGTTTTTATTTTTCTATTTTAAAATCTACTTAAATGGGCATTTTTTTTTCATAAAACATCTCTATTCAATAAAACTCAAGTTTTAAATTCAAACTTATCACAAAACATTCCAAATTTTTATATAAAAGTTCCACCAAAAAAAAAAAAATCATCACTTTGTACATAAGTTTTAGACTTCTGTTATTACTATTTTTAAAAAAAAGTCAATTCACCTCATTAAAAAGCACTTTTAGTTTATTACTTTAAGGATAAAAAGATTACCTTCATGAATTATTACAAAAATTCATTATTAAATTCAAGTCTGTTTGCTTTGGAAATAATTTTAAGTATTTGGTTCCAAGCAATAGCACCAACACTACTAGATACAAATCGTGTTGTCCCTTTCTGCCTTCTGTTAGCTTCAGCAATAACTTTACCATGTCTTGTGGCTATTGTTTCAGTATAATTGAATTCTTAGAAGATTTCATTTGCCACAAAACATTTCGAGAGAACAATATGAACAACTCAACTACAATCAGACAACTCAGTGAATTGAAACTAAATAGAAATACTAGGATTTTATCTATGAAATTATACCATCTTTTCCCACACTCTCCCACTCTCACCTACCAGCCAAAAAATCAGAGTAACACTTGCTTTGTCTTCGATTCTTTCCCCTTACAATTATTATCCTGTCAATTCATTTTATTAGTTACATCTGCTTAATCAGTTTGGACTCTATCTTACTATAATGTGGAGTTTGTAAAAACAAATGGCTACTTCAATATCAATCACATGAAACCACAACTTTTATTGCAAAACATTTCCAACCCAAATTGATAGCTTGTTAGCATATGCTAATTTTATGCATTTTTATAAAAATGTTTTAATGCAACCTACTCTTATAAGTCTGGGCTGGTAGTTGCTATTACTCATACGATTTGGAACACTTCAAAATTCATTACAATCTGCTACTGTCCTTTCACACTTTATTAGCATATTTCAACCCTAGCTCATTCCTTGGTTAAACAGCCTCCTTCCTTCCAAACAGAGTCAAAATGGGATACTAGGGGGCACCGTAACCATGAACTCACCCAAACAACCACCAACCTTTTCGTCTATGAAAAACAAATAACTATTATAATGTCAAGAAAGAAAGGCCATTCAGGTTTCATTCTTTATTCCCAACTTCTCATCTTTTTAACGACTCTCTGCTTAAACTATGAGTTCAATGGCATTTCATTGCAAGGAAAGCTGGTTAGAGATTAGGAACTCTAGGGCACACAACTGCACGGAATGAACAATAGCCTAGTTGCCCTGGGTTTGTCCCTGTTATTTGGTGTCCTATACAATTAGCACCCCTTTCTCTCAGATAAATTAAATGGTGTCCCTAGCCTTAAGGCCAAGTCTTCACATTCTGACTACACACTTTTTACTTTTCATTGCCAACTAGGACTTTTCAGGAACAGCTCTGCTAGCAGTTGCCTATAACAAAGGAATGGACTTCAGATGCATGGCACAGAGAATGGTGATAAAAATAATTTAGAGTGAAGATGTAAGTGTAGAGTGAAGACGTAAGCTTGAGAGAGGATCTGTAGAAAGGAAAAAAATCGTTAATGCATTGGATGTGGTAGTTAAAACGATGTTTGTCCACCAGATCAACCATGGACAAAGGAATCAAGCCAAAAATTAGGCATCAGTTCATTCCAACATTCAACATATCTAAGAAAAGCAAAGGAAAAATGATAGAGGTGCATTAGGTGCCTTATATACACTGTTCATTTAATCCTTAAACAGAATTTCCAAAGAATTCAAAAGTAAGTTAGAAACCTAAGGGCAAATAAGGGCCATCTGTAGATGGTTTTTCCTATTTGATTTTAAGTTACTGAGGGCAAGCAATGATAATTTTAGTTAAAGGCCTAATAATTTTGGTTAGGTTGCATTTTAAGTGCTCACACATGACATTCTGAGGAGCATGAATGACTGGTATGAATGTCTACTCCATGGTACACAGACTAGACTCCTACCTGGCTCTGAGAAAAGTCTTTAACTTCTTGGCACATAACAAAAACATTCCTGGTAAGTCAACGTCCTGACTTTTTTCACTCCCCCTTGCCAAATCTGAACAGAAATAAGGAATGGAAAGATGAATAGAACAGACTCTGTTATATATGAGTTTGGATATGTATATTATACTATATGGAAGTACCATAGCTGTAAATGTTGGAAAATAATAAGGGAAGTCATTTCAAGACAGGAAATGGTGACTTAAGACTTGAAACATTCCAATATATTTTTAGTTAGTTTTTCCTTGTAAAATCAAGGTGTACATGGCACCTATACGTTTCTATCAAAGATTTTGTACTAAAACTGTTAGTCACCTAGCAAGAATTTATTCCTAGTGCTCACATATTATTTTTAGGATTTTTCAATACACTTAAATACAATTGCAAAGGTTAGGCTCTGAACTTTATTGCTGGCAAAGCAGTGTTGTTTACAGTCTGATGTGCAGCACATAGACATCAATTAGGCACTGCTGTATAGTCAATACGTCTACAAACAAAATCAGGATAGCCTTTTATAATACAAAGTGATAGAAACAGTTTACACAAAACATACACACACACACACACACACACTGCCTTTGCTCCTATTACTTTGATGTTTATCATTAGCTGTACATTAGAATCATTTAAAGGACTTAATGTATGCCCTGGCCCCAACTCAAACCAATTAAACAAAAATTTCTTGGGTGTGGCACTGGTCCTTTATAAGAATCCCCAATTATTCTAAAATGCAGCCAGCTTTGAGAACCAGTGTTCCATAATTGTCTTACAACACTGCCTAAATGTTGCTTGAAATGATCTTTCCTTCCAGACCTAGTATCCTAATTCTCCTTTATGCTAATACTAATAGGTAACATTGTAAAGTATTAAAGACAACTATACAATCAATATGTACAGCAGTCTAGAATGTGGGCTTCTCCACTATCCATTCACTCTTGTGTTGGCGGTCACTACGAATTTCCGTAATGAGACAAATCTGTCTTCCTATGGTTACCCCTTGGTTTCAGTACCAGAGTAGTTATTTTTTGAGCAACAAAACTATTTCTATTATACATGTGATTATCCTTTATCTTAAGCTGCAATTATATACTATTTTTCTTACTTGCTACATTAAAAAAAGAGAAAGAAAGAAAAAAGAAACCCTTAGAAATACATATGTACTTCCAATCCTCAAATTTTCCAGGACCTTTCCAGCATACATTTTACTATTAATTTCACACCTTATTTGATATTATTTTTCTTCTTTTCTTGATAAAAATACAAAAGTAAATTTTTAATAATTCTACTCTAAGTTTTTCTGCATCATTCTCAGCATTTGTTGATATATTTGCCAATATGGTACATATTCCTCTGGTGGCACAGGCCAGTACCGCCCCATCCTAATGCCTATTCTTCACATCCTACAGTCAAGTGTGACCCTGTTAAGACGTAAGTAAAGCCATGTCACTCCATTTAAAACCCCGCAAAGTCCTGTTGATAGCCATATACAATCAGTCCCCTATTCCTACCTTGACCTTATCTCCTACTACAATGCTTCCCACTTTCTTCTTAAGCCAAACTGGTCATTCTAATGTTCCTTAAATGCCAGACATGCTTATCCTTCAACAGCTTTCCACTTCCTGATCCCTCTGCCTGGAATGCTTTTCCCCTAGATATTTGCATGGGTGCTCCTTCACATCTTTTATGTCTTTAGTTTTCTCCCTGGCACTCAGAAACACTGTGTGTTTTAGTTATTACTGTTTTATTACCCATCAAGGTATAAGCTTCTCAAGGGGAAGGAATTTTGTTTGTTTTGTTCACAGATGTATCCCAAGTGCCTGGTAGAGTGCCTAGCACATACACTACTAAATATCCATTGAATGAATGAGTTAGTAAGAAATAGATAAGTAGAACTGCCTAAATTGTCTTCATCATGCTACTTTGTTATTCAGAACCCTGAGGAAAGTTAAAAGGGATATGAAAGTGATCAACTTCACTAAAGCAAGAAGAAACCAAAAAAAAAAAAAAAAAAAACAGAGAATCAAAGTCTACTAGACAAAGAAAATACACTTAGCTCAAATACAAATGAAAAAAATGTCCTAATTAACATGGAAGGTCAACTAAAATGAGAACTACATGCAATTTTCATTCACTCTACAGACTTTAATCAACTTCAGAACTATTACAAGCATACAAATTAGGTTTATTTTAAAAACATTATAACTCTTCCTCTCTTAACGTTGAAAAAGAGCACTTGTTTCCTTGCTCAGCTTAACTCCAGTACAGTCAAGAATTATACTTCAAATGTAATCTGGGAAGACTGTTTTTTCGGCTCTACAGCTTCACAGATCTTAATAGAAATACAACAAATTAACCACACATATTAAAGTGAAAGTTATTTGAATAAATATGAACTATAAGTTACTTTAGCCTATGTTAAGATCAAATGTTCTCATCAGAAAGAAATGAAAAACCTTTGTGATTTTGAATATGCTCATTACCCTGATTCTATCATCACACATTGTATATATACATGAACTGAAATATAACTCTGTACTCCATAAATATGTACAATCAATATGTTTTGGTTTTTTAAATCCCTTAATTAAAAAAAGAATTTATTACATTTATGCACCAGAAAGCAAATACAATAAAGTCAAATAATACACAAGTTATACCCTGCTTCTGAACAAGACTGAGTAGTTCCAATCAAACCCACCTTCCCAAAGATAGCAGTTATTAACTACAGAATTTTAAGCATTAATTATGACAGCAAAAAATAATAAAAAGATCACATATGCTATATGATCATAATTTCACACATATACATATACATATACATATACATATACAGGATGTACACATAAACATTCTACATACACATAAACATAAACTCATGGGGGATAAAAAATAACATCAAAATATTAATGGTGGTTTTCTTCTGGTTATGAGATGTGTGATTTTTACGGTTTTTTGATTCATTTCTATTTTTGTACACTACACATGCAGTAGTTTTAAAATAAGAAGAAAATGAGCATGAAAAAAATTTCCACTTGAAAATACAAAAAGAAAAATACTGAGAAAAATATCTTTCAAGAATCTGACTAGAAAAATTACACTCCAAAATAATTACTGTTAATGTATATGTAGAATTTTTTTTTTCAAAAAAGCCCAAAGAATATCATGTGAAATATGCTATGTAACTGGAAATATCTATATAGATATAGATATATGGAAGAAATTTTTTAGAGTAGAATGTTTTACTTCCTGATTTCATCTATTTTCTTTTTTTTAAAAGCTATTTTTACCTTTGCATAATTATCTTCTACTTTAACTCCAGTATAATTGTTAAACCATGCAAAGTTCAAATAAGATTGAAAATAAAAGAACGATGGGCCGAGCCCGTGGCGCACTCGGGAGGGTGCGGCGCTGGGAGCACAGTGACGCTCATCCCGCGGGTTCGGATCCTATATAGGAATGGCTGGTGCACTCACTGGCTGAGTGCCAGTCACGAAAAAAAAATAATAATAAAAGAACGAAGTATTGAGTTATTTCTTATGGTTAAAATGATGCTAGAGATTAAACTTTAAGAGGCTATTCTAATTACTGAATGTCTATCACAGCATAGTTCTACTCTAGGCACCATCAGGAAAAGAAAGAATACTACACACTACGTAATTACTTGCCTCCTTTCCTTGATATTCTCCTACTAGCCTGTCTAGTTTTAACCAAACCTTCTACTCTGTGTTCTTTTCGGAACATGGTAACTCCTATTTCAGCCACTTTATTTCTACATACTTGTACTCTGGTTTACCTGGTTCTCGCTTTCTGTTCTCTCTCTACACTCTGCAATTTCTACCTATAGTCATGGCATAAAATACCATGAATCAACTAAATGCTATATAATGTAGTACCACAAACCATATAATTCACTCTCGTTCTTTGCAGTACTGGCTAGTAAAATGACAAAGGAATAATTAAAGATCCAAGTTTCAAACCATTCACATTACCAACAGAATACACTTGTTACTTCTTGGGATTATTAAAACCCACTTTCACTGTTTCCAAATATGTTCACAAACATGCATTATTTTGGTACTTACAAATACCTTCTGGGAAAGGAAGGACAAATACAAATGTTCTGATTTTGCCTTTAAAGAAAGAGAGGACCATTTGTTCAGTCATGTAGTATAAGTGCTAGAATCTAGAGCCTGAGTCTTCCAAAATAAAAGCTCCCTGGTAAAAATGCCTCCCTCAATTGCTTCTTTTTCTTCATAAGACATTGGGGGAGGGGGGGAAGGAATTCCTTTTGATATGCCTTAAAATATCAAATTATTTACAGGCTGTACATATTTTCAGACTCTTGGGAAACACTTAGTAAGTTGTAATGTTCCTCTCTAATACTAGCTGGACAGATCAGGGAAAAAAAATCTTTGGTCTTCCAAAGATTTGGTATTCACTTCACGGATGGACAGCAAATTCCCTTATGCTTATTTTGTTGTTTAATAATGTTTGCTAGTCAATATTTTGTTGTTTAATAATGTTTTTGTGCTTGTTTGTTTACTCTGACCTATGACTTTACTTGGAATAATCAACAATGAGTTACCAGAAATGAGGAACACAATGAAACTCTAAGTCTTTTATCTAAAAGCTGTTAAGTATATGGAAGAAAAAGGATGGAGAGAATTTGCCAACCCCTGTTCCATCTGGATGGAAACCCTTGCAAACAGGGCTTCAATCTCAATAGTGTAGCCAGCAGGACACCAAAAAATGGATTTGTCTATTCACAGAAAAAAAACTACAAACATCATTCTTGGCAAGTAAAAAAATTCACAAAATAATCCTTTACTAATAAGGAATTTTAAACCCTTAAAACTCTGAATATGGCTAACTCTCTTCAAGGTATTGGAAATGAAACTAAAAGGGCACAGAGGAGACTTTATAGAAAGACATCATCTTTGACTGAATCAGTACAAGAGACCAGACCAGAAGATGAGCAAAGTGGGAGTGCTGTCCCCCATTATAAACTCAACCTTCCTCCAAGGACTATGCCTTAAAGAACTGTACAATTTTGTACTCCAAAGAGTTCTGTTAACTATTTTGGGATTTTTCTGATATTCAGTGTCTAATATTTTCCTAGAGAATCACGCATATACTTACACACAGACATATATAAACATACATGTATATTACAATTTTAAAGGGTTAATAAACCCCCTGAAGCACATCTATGAATCCCTACGTTTAAAGGTCTGCATTTGATATTCAAAGTAGCTTATAAACCATTAGTTACCACAATACGTACATGAGATACTTAAAGAGCAGAGAGAATTAAATTAACCAATGCATAGGTAGAACAGACAATATAACCTAATTCCTGATTAGAACAAGAACTCAAAACTAACAACCTGGGCATAGCTCCAGTAGCTGAAACTCAATTTTTCAAACGTAGACATTTGCTGCTGCTGGCCCGAGGGCATTTGTATAGTAACACTCAGTTTTTGTAGTGCAAAATACTTTTAACAATTTTACTAGTGCCTCAATATTTTAAATGTTGTTGCTTGTCTTCTTCCTTTGTCTTCATAAAACATTACAGGCTGCAGTTGCTGACAACATTAAGTAAAATCCATGGAAAAATACTGTACTTCATAAGAAAAGAAATGTTAAAATAAGAATGATCACAAAGTAATTCAGTAACTCAAATGGAATAACTGTGTAAAAACAGTATTAAAGAGTTAAGAAATAATAAAACTTTTTTCAAACTATTTCCATACCTCAATAGTCCATACCTTTGTTAAGAATAATATTGGAAAAGTTTGAGTTGACTTACAATACTGTTTTATAAAAATCATTTTCAGATATCATTATGTGTTATAGTGCAAAGCACCTGCACTCAGTGAACAATGAAATAACAAAGGTAATTTTCTGAATTGGACATAAATTGATTCCTAATAAACTACTGAAAAATTATAAGGAAAAATGCGATTTCTTGCTTTAAAAAAAAAGTAAATGAAAGGAATTCAAATCAATTTCTTACAGATTAATGAGATTACTAACCAGCCATGTCACCTTCGGCCAGAGGGAAGAAGGCAAATAATATTTATTAAGCTTAAGCTACGTGCTAGATACTACCAGATGCTGCACAAACATTATATTTCATTTCAGTGGTACAACAAAATTGAGAGAGAGAGAGAAATCTTATTATTCCTCATTTACAGATGGGAAAATGGAAGCTCAGAATGGTTATGCGTCATGACCAAATCACAAGGACAGAACCTGGAATTTAATTCAGCTTACTCTGGTTCCTGTGTCAGTTTATCTACTTCTACACAACTTTTTTTTTTTTTAATTTGTAGAATGAAAAGTTAGACTAGAGATAATCTCTAAGGTCTATTTCAGAATTAATGGAAAGTCATTTGGATGATAAGGGAATTATGACCCTTAATACAAGGAATTACACAAGGAAAATTGAGGAATGTGTCTTTTATAATAATATACTATCTTTTTAACTATACATTGTGTCCATTAAAAAAAAGGACATGATAAAACCAAGGTCTACGGTTCAGATGCCCAGACTGGCCAGCCACCAAAAAAAGGACAGTAAATATTTTAAAGCATCATGAAGGAAACCTACACAACAATTAAAAATCATTTTTGTTAACTACTCATTCCTCTTTATTCATTCTACCCTAATGATTTCTTGGGACCTGAAGGCGTCCAATTCCTAAACATAGATGTGAAGCATTTAAAATTCCAAAAAACTTTAGGACAACTGCCATGGTTCAGCAAAAAACTGCTCAGCCTACACAAATAAGAGAGTAACAGGAAAGCTGTCCTATTTTTTTAAATAGACCTCAGCACAAAGTGTTCATTAGAGAGAAACTTGGACTTTATGATGAGGAATGTAACATGTAACAGCAATAGTCAGCCCTTCACACTGGCCTGTTGTCTTCATTGATTTTAATTTTCAGTAAAACAGAAGAAATAGTCACTTCTAGCAAGCTAAGGAGAGTCTGCTTCTTGGTATCACTGGCAATGAACACACCCAAATTATCCAGTTTAAAAAATTCAAAATCAGTCCCTACCATGTAAAACCAAGTTTTATTGTCACAATTACAAGAGTACTTCAAAAAGTTCACAGAAGGACTGTATTATATTTCAGTTCTATCTTTTTCATGAACTTTCTGAAGTACCCTCATATATCCTTAACAGCCAAATTAATCATAAGACATGACATTTTAAAAAATATCACTTTCCAATACTGCTGCAAAGATCTACACATCCAAAGATTTCACATAGCGTACAGAAAAAGCACAAACACAAACAATGCACTATTATACTGTTATATAGGGTTGGAATTATACCCACTTAGACAATCCTCTTAACCAGATCCATCCATTTATCTACAGTGAAATGCCAGTCTAGCAACAGCACAATATATTAACAGTGGTTAAATTCAAATCACTTTCTAAAATACTCCCTTTTTTCTTTTGCACCAGTATTATCATTCCATTTATTGATATAAAAATAAGTTGAGCTTCAAAATAGTTAATATTTGATTTCAAGAAAAAAGTTGAGAAAAGCTCATTCACATTTTTAAAGATTTTGAGTTATTCATTCAACAATTATTTATTACAGGCCTATGTGCCAAACATACTGCTAAAGTGCACAAAAGTGAAAGTTGATATTGTTTCACCTTATTCTTAAATGTAAGCGTCAATTTCTTAACTCTATTAAGTCTGTCAAAAATGATGTTCTTTCATGAATACTAACATATCCTTTAACATTCTTTTAGATATCACTTTTTTAAGTCACAATAGTGACGTCAAAATTATTAGATTACATTCACATAAGTCTCTTTTCAGTTTAAAAAATTTTCATTTTCTATAAAATGCTAAGTTAAATTACTTCTTAGCCCTGTAAAGAGTAAAATACTAGAACCACGAGGAAAATAAAATACTCAAATGCTTTCTACAGTTACTACTGAATTTATTTCTAAAACATTTCAGAGAAGGACAATCTGTTGCAGTAGCTACTATTTTAGGAAACACATTCCTACCCGATTAGGCTTGATCATTACCAACAATTAAGTCAAGAACACAGTTTCAAATTAACTTTTTCATTTTTTTAAAATTATCCCTTTCTCATTCAAGAATAACTTTGTCTTGACAACTGGTTTCAGGTGGACTTCTAATCAATACATTCCATACACAGGTGTATCCCACAAAATTTTCCCTTGTGTAACATATTTATCAGTAGAATGTTTCTTGGTTTAACACCCAAATTTAGTAGAGATATCTCTCAACGCATAACTTAATAGAGATATCTATTAAGCCAATATTTTTAAATTGTTTTTTCCTGAGAAAATATTTTTACTTATGACTGAAAACTAACACAATATGTAAATAAAACTACAAATGGAAATAGTTGTGAGTTACATTCAAATACAGTTAGTCAAATAGAATAGTGTAGATATTTTGATAAGCTTAGAGTGACAACTGTAAGATGAGTGCTGTTATGCAATGAATACAAAGCAATCCTGTAACAAAAATGAAAATGTTCTACACATTGTACCACCTACTTTGAAGGTCTATTATATATGTTGTGTTTTAGTTACATTCTAATGAACTGGTCAGGCTTTTTGGTTAGAAGTCTTAACACATTATCATTTTTCCCATGTAAAATAGGAAACTGACTCCCTGTTAGCATGTTCACACAGAAAATCTGATTTTCAGAAACAGATTTTTGACAATAAGTGGAGACATCTGTAATCTAAATGATAATCTATTATGTGCCAGGGAATATAGAGTAATTCTGTCTTAAAGAAAAAAGTGTCTAGTTTCAGAATGTGAAAGAAATTAGAAAAAGACAAAACTTGAACGGACATAAGAAATTGTGAAAAGTTTGCAGAAAGAAATATATTTGCCTTGAAATATAACACCTGCATATAATGAGTTTTAAAAAGAAGCAATGAACTGTGTTAAGAAACTTTGCAAAGTTGGCTCAGTTTTGATAGGCTTATTTTGTTATTTATTTTTTTTTAAGCTTTCACTGCCAAGACTGCTACAGTAACACCAGAATGGAATTAGATTTTCTTTTTTTTTTTTTTTTTTTTTTTTTTTGTCTTTTTCGTGACCGGCACTCAGCCAGTGAGTGCACCGGCCATTCCTATATAGGATCTGAACCCGCGGCAGGAGTGTTGCCGCGCTCCCAGCACCGCACTCTCCCGAGTGCGCCACAGGCTCGGCCCGGAATTAGATTTTCTTGCTGTTAATATAACAAATTAATCTTAGTATTTTCAGTCTCTTCTTAACAAGATGTTGTAAAAATTATTCCTAATCTTTTGTTTAAACTGAAGAGAGATTCTGTTATCAGTCGAGAATAATTTTTGTGCATGTTGGGAAAAAAATAGGAAAATGGTCAGGGTCCCTCAGATGTTTAGAATCTTGCCGAGCATTTGCTGTAAATACCCTCAGGTGTTCCTTGTTACTATTTAATGTAAGTGCATATGGGTACCCAGGTGTCCAGGGTTGTGGACTTAAGTATAAAAGACTAACAGCTCTGATCCACAGCGCTTCTCAGAGTTCTCAGAGAAGCTGTTAGGACAGTTGCTCCTAGATCTGAATAAAACCTATTCATTCTTCTATACCGATGGCTCCCAGGACCCTCTTTTTTTCTACTACCTAGCTCACAGACCTGCGTGTGGAGGGCTTGTGACCCAGTCTGTGCAACAGACTCGAGGGGTCTGTAAGCCCTAGCTTTACAGTGCATTAAGTTGATTTTATTAAGGTTTGGATAACTAAAAACAAAACTTCACTTCTTGAAGAGAGATGTTTCCTTATTATTGTGTAACCTTTTGCTATTTTATTTTTAGATATTAAAATCAATTACTATACTAATATAATTACTATTACAATGAGTAATATTAGTAATATTAAAATACTGATATTATTCCTTATTCTCAGACACATATGCCACTAAGTTAGTCAAGTGACCAATCTCTAACTCTTTTGATTTTTTTCCTTACATGTTAAGACTGTAAATTCAGAATATAATAATTTCAAGACATCGTTTTTCTAAACTGTCTTTGGAATTTCCTGTAGGGCTTTGGACAACCACAAAGATTCCTGTTTCCTTACCTTGAGACAAAAGATCCTAAAAAAAAAATTAAACTTGTTTGGTATGCTCCATATTTCTAAGTTAGCTAGACACCGTTTTAAGAGTTGCATAGGAAGAGCTTCAAATCAGAGAAGTTCAACCTTCCATGCATTAATTTTCTTCAGGTAAATGTTATCAATATAAAATATGTATCCAAGATAATCCAATTTACAAGAAGAACCTGAAGATCTGGTAATATTCCCACTGTCCATATATTCTTATCTTCAAGGGAAATATTAACCTAATTCTTATGAAATAGTTAAGCCCTGTACCCTCATAGAGAATATTTTTTTTCTATTCTCTCTTCTGATATTGTTGATTACTAAATAAATTAACCAACCATTCATTCCTTCAGCAGGTGATTTCTGCAGGCAGAGCCATACTTGCATGAAGGTTCTGCTATAAATTGTAGGTTCCACAAATCAGATCCTCAAATAATGGCCTAAGTGGAAAGCACTGGACCAGGTACTTCTAACTATGATGTCTACAAGGACTACTAGCCTCAAGTGTACAGGCTTCAGAGCTGATATCACTTACATATCAACCAGAATGTACCAGGATACTAAACCACAATTTCCAGGACTGATGACTTTAAGGAACACACTGCAATACCAAACTCAAGAGACCAAGAATTAGTTAAGTCTAACTTAAACTGATGAGGGGAATCTAATTGTGATTATTTGTTTGGAAGATTATTAGTATATTTTTAATGTTCTATTTTTTGACTGGTATGTGATCAAGCTCTTTATTTTTCTTGATTTATCTCTAATACTTATTTTAATAGAATCTTAATTGATATCCGAATAACCCCTCAGAAATTCAGGATACATTTTTTTCTAAGTTTACTTTTAATGGCAAAGTAGTTAACAGGATAAATATACTAAGAATGTGCCTTCATTTTAAACAAATATAATTTGACAAATCAACCATGCAAACAAATTGTTTGAATTTCATGGTGTGTTATATTTAAGAAGAACTTTTTACTGAAGTGCATATGATAGGCCTGCCAAAGGGACAAAGACCATATTTCATTTGTGGAACCAATCAATACCTTCAAAGCCTTCCCAGTAATTGGGTCTGTTACCTTGTCTAAATTTATAGGGTTCCAGCCTGCAGGGAAGTAATCTGGCAGGATAAGAAGATCAGCTGATTTGGGAGATGAAAAAGAAAAGAATTCACCTACATTTATAAGAATTTCAGGTAAGTTGCTCCTGATGGAGATGAATATTTTGAGTTTGGTTTCTCGGCTTCTGAATAAAAGGGTAAAGGACAGAGTTTTGTTTTGTTTTTTAACTTTGCAGTAATAGAGGCTATTGAAAATACAATCTTAGATTTCTAATGAAATCTCCAAACAGAAGTTAATTTTCTGCTTAGTAATTGTTTAATACTGTATGACATGACCTTATAGAAGGCTTAAGCTTATCAGTAAACACTTCTTGCTACATCTATTTAAATGAATCAGACCAAGACAAAATGAGAACGGCTTTTTTTGTTGTTTCTAACAAGAATGATCTTTGGAGAATATTTATGATCATAAGGAGAAACTTAAGGAAAAATATTCAAAACTTGGAAGGAAGCAAAAGAATGACTGCATACTTTTCATCAAAGAAGTAACTAACACTTTAAAAGCATATAACTTTGTCTAAACTACTATTTACTATTAAGAAATTTTATAACTGTAAGAGATAAAAAAAAAAACTCATAGCAATACAAATGATACTCATATGATAATAATGCAAATAAATTTTATCTAGTAGAGATGCAAATGATTTCTGCCTGGTAGTAAAGACAGCCTCTAGGTTTCACTTGTATTGCCCTATGGGACGAAAATAAATGTAGTATACAATTCAGGAATCTTATTCCAGCATTCTTTCTTTCACTGACTATAAATGCTTCCCTTGCTCCTGTAATCTCTTGGACCAGAGTTACTATCCTGGCTAGTTCCTTCATTAACGAATTAAAGGTATCTTTAGCATGTGTTCTTTCACAAATTATAACACCTGACTCTCTTTTAGGTTTTGAGTTTTCTTCATAAAGTATGTTACCTTATTTGTTCTATGTCATAAATCTCAGGAGGAAAACAAAAAATACAAAAATTCTCAAGAGTAACAACTGCAGTTTAAAAAGGTAAAATAAGTTTACTAAGGGCAGGAAGATTTCCTGCTTCTCGTACAAATTCAGTAAATGCAAGAAATCAAAGAAAAATTGACACTAGGCTAAACAATGCATTAGGGCATACCATTCTCTTCTAATAAATGTTTTGTCTACTCTTGTAAATCCCACAGCTTTGAAATCCCACTGCCAACAGATCCATCCTGTCCTATCTTCATCAAATAGTTATATAATAGGCCTGTTAGTTGCCTGCCCAACATCCACCCCATCCTTGTTCATTACAAGCTGTCTGGCCACCTGTATCCGGGAAAAATGGCCTTGGTCTTAGCTCCAGCTGGAGAAGGAGGGTGGGCCAGACAACATAAGCCTATCATGGTAGTCTTATTCTTCCTATCACTGATTTAGGCATGAACATGTGACATAATTTTGGCGAACTGGACATGAAGATAAGTCTGTTGATGGACATCTCAAAAATTCTTTGTGTGTTTGCATGCATGTATGTGTATAAAAGACATAAGGAATAAACAACCAACAACCTTTTTCATCAGGATATTGTCATGTCTGATTTAAAAACCTACAATAGCTGTAGGTGAGGGGAGCTAGACTGTGGTTAAAAAAAAGATGACCTAGGACTAAAGAGAGAAAAAGAATCTGGATCCTTGATGACTTCACAGAGCCACCAAATCAGCAAATCTTGGACCTCTGGTTGTGTGAAAGTAGCTTTCCTTATGATTTAAAGATATTTTGAGTTGTTTTCTATTACTTGCAGCTGTAGAAAGCATAAGAGATAACTTCTGCTACACTTCCTAGTCAACCTGAAGCTTTTTGAAGAGAAAAGAGATTCTCTAAAGAATCTCTTCCTACATTTGCTTATGTACAGTTCAAAAGTTAAATCTTTGTCCTATATCTTCACATATGTGGATTCCTAGCCTTGCTTTTCCCAAAACATAAAATCTCTTGCAATTTACTTAACATCTTCTGAACATCAGATCCCTCATCTATAGGATGAGCTTAATACATGACCCAAAGGCCTTTTGTGAGAATTAAATAAAATTATCAATTTTAAAAATTCCTGGGATTAGATAGAAGTAATCAGAGAAGTACTTTTTAAGTATCCAATAAGTCTGACCTAGCATGAATAAAACTCACACACTCAAAACATAATTTTTGGATAGCCAAATTTTCCACCCTACCTTCCTACTGAAATCACCGACTATTAAAGAACTGAGGGGGTCCTCCTACTGAAATCACCAACTTTTTTTTTTTTTTTTTTTTTTTTTGTCTTTTTCGTGACCGGCACTCAGCCAGTGAGTGCACCGGCCATTCCTATATAGGATCCGAACCCGCTGCGGGAGCGTCGCCGCGCTCCCAGCGCACACTCTCCTGAGTGCGCCACGGGCTCGGCCTGAAATCACCAACTATTAAAGAACTGAGAGGGTCAAGGAGAATATAGAAATATGTACCCAGCTTGACAAAGTTTCTGGAAATGTCCTATTTAATTTTATTCTCATAAACCTACAAAAAGCAAGTCAGCATGTTTTTAATTGACATCACTAGGTGAAAATTCTGTGATGCTATGGGCATTTTTAAATTGTCACACATATGCTCCTAATATATAAAACATCCACCTTTCCATGAGAAATATTTCTCAGCCAATAATTTCCTCTTTAGGGGAGGGAGAAGAGGCCTTCACAAAGTGCCATAGTATTCTCAGCAGAAGTTAGGTAATTTAGAAAAGTGAGAGGCTTCCAAGATTTTAAAGCATCTTTTATATGTAATGATAATCTAATATATAAACATAGCTCTAGACTTCTCCTTATATTAACTATATGAGAGCATTAACATATTTATTTTTAAATAAGCCCTAATTAACTTACCTTTTGTTGCTTTTTTTTTGTATATTTATTTCCCTGGCATCCTTCCTGTGTTCAAAAGATAATAAGCTTTTAAACTGAGATAGTCCCTAAGCATCAGGAGGCAAGTTTGTTTTAAAGAGGAAAAGTATAAGGTCATAACTGTACTGTCGGTCACACTCCTCTCAAGGAAAAGTAATTTTGTTTCTTTGGACTATGTATTGATTTAAAGGTATATGTGAAAGGTGACTGTATAGTCTTTGAAATTACTCTGTATTCTTATCTCTAATTCACTTAGAAGGTTGGAAGTTCTCTAGCATTGACATCAATATTAATTTTTTTCTTTTCTTTTTTTTTTTAATACCAGGCTGTTTTTCCCCCAGAGATATATTGAGACATATCTAACTTAGATCCATTATAAACCTGAAATATCAGGGGAAAAAATTCCTGTCTCAGCATGCCATTTCTGTCCACTGTAATTTAGACATTCTTCATGCTGCATTTATGTCCACAAGGGTAATAAATAGTCCTTACATTAAAAACTGCCATCATTAAGTGGCTCACCATTCTAGTAGTCCATTACAGCCTTTTCATTCTCTCACCCTGCACTGCCTCCAACTCCCACTGCTTTTAATAAGCAACTCAAATGTGGTAAGCTGTCTTCTTTGTGCCAAGGGCAGAAACACCAACAGACACATGATAACATGGTTTGGAGGAGCACAATGACATAAGCCCATAATTCTCATCCTAAAATATCCCACTGCAAACAAAGACTTAAAATTATTTTCAAAACCTGGATTTTAGTCTGATTCCTTCGGTCCATGAATTTTTCTTCTACCATATGTGCTCTAATGAGACAGCAGATAATATATGTGTTTCTAAAGGTCTGCTTAGACACACATTCAGCAACTGTTCATCAAATAACTAAAAATAACATACAGGTAAATCAAAGAAAGGGCAAAGCTCCTCCCCAGGGAGTGAGAACATCACGGAAGAAATCCTAAAGCTCAGAAGCAGTTCTAACCAACAGTGAGTCTCAGATTCCATTTCCCATGAAGAGTAAGAAATTGTCATTTAAAGCTTTCAAATTTGGGCAGGGGTGGGGGATGGGGGCAATGGTATTTTAGATGAAGTGGTGGAAAATGATTGTGGATTAAACTGAATAAATTATATAGCTCATTATATAGTGGATTTAAATGTCCATGCCCATGTTAAGAAAATGTTTTGGCTCAACTACAATTATAAAGCACGATGGTATGTGGCAAGAGTAACTCTGATTTTAGACAGACCTAAGTTCAAATTCTGTCCCTGTGCAGCTTTAAGCAAGTTATTTACTCCACTTATCTCTAAAATCTCACCAATTCTGTAGGGTTCTGGTGAGGATTTAAAACCATATATCATGTCCCTAGTACAGTAAAACTCATTAAGTTACCACTAAGTGGTAGCTAATAGTAGTGCTTTCATTTCAGAGATGTTTATCTGAAAGTGCTTCAGTTTGCAAAATCATTCCTTTTAAACTGTTCCTTGGAGCCTTACATCTCTAAGTATTTTTCACAGAAGCCACCCTACCCTGAAGGAGCTGGGGTAATGGTGAGGAAGGGGAAAGGACAGGGATGTATGGAGTTACAAAGCTAGTAGGTTCTAGGATGGTTAATTCCTTTTTATCGATTTTACACATTTGAGTACTGGAAAATATTGTTTTTTAAAAATACTATTGTTTTAAACAGATATCTCAAAATCATTAAACAATGCATAGCCTTCCACCTTTAAATTTCTGTGTTTCTCAGGCTCCTTGGAATCTAACACCTGTATCCAATACTTAGAGGTTTTCCCATCTGTTAGTGAACTGATGGTAAGCCATTTTCTTATCCTTTCTCCCTCTCTCCTTTTCTCTCTTCCCTTCTTCTCCCTACTGCCACCCCATCTCTCAGTTCCCCTGGGACAAACATATATGTTTCACACATATATGACCTTTGGTTGTTTTAAGAGATAATGCTAACTAGATTGCAAAATAAATAAATAAGTAAACATTTTGCCCTGATTTTCTCTATCTTCTAACAGAAAACTAGCCATAGTATTAGCAACTCAATATCTCTTTACCAACATTATGTGTACCTACCTTTATTCTACTGCTCTCTGCCATGTTTTGTCTCTGGCAGATTTGCTGTCAAATAATTCTGTTAATTCAGCTATCTGAGATTTTTGGCAGTTATGACTTTGTAAAAATATATGCTTTATTATGAATTGTCTATAATAGGGTGATGAAAATATTAGGCACAGTTAACCACTAATTTTAACGAGTGATTACTGTTCCCAGAGAGATAGACTGTAGCTTAGAAATGGTAAGTGGACACAAAAACTCCCTTGAAATTTCTTCTCAGATGTGTTAAAATGTGTTACACATATACAAAATATTATTTTAATAAATTATAACTAAATCTTTTATAAACCTAAGAAACTTGTATTATTAAGTAGAAAACATTTATAGGTAAAATATCAGCTAAGTTATCATATGCAAATTGTGAACAATAATATTTTATTTAATTTTCACTACATCACACTATCAGAAAAAAGCCAGGTACAAAATCGTGTGACCCATGTACACTCCCTACTGTATACACAATCCCATTGAATCTCTCCAAAACAAATATTTAAAGAAGGCAAACCTTATTTTAACAACCTGGATAATAACTCATGTTTAAAATGTAAGAAAAAAAAAAGATACATACTCCTAAAAGTAACAAGTTATTATAAAGGCACATTTCTTAACAGCATTGGTCATTCCTCTTCCTTGTCTGTGTAATCTAATTTGCTTTCCAAATTTTACTTTGGGGGCTTGACAATGGTGTAGAATTGGGATTTAGTAGGGCCTTAAACTATTGAATCACACCTCGCTAATTTTTATAGGAGAGAGGAAACAGTTTCTTACTTCAATCTTCAAATCAATTTAATAACAGAGGGCTCTTAATTTGTACTGTATATACAGTGTGTGCACTTTAAACAAAAAATGTTGTACATTGATTTACATTATTATCAGTGAAAACTACCAGATTGAAGGTGGGATACAATGTAGTCATAATTTTAAATACTGTCAAATGGGTACTCCAGAGACGTTAAAATTCAATTAGTCACTTTACAAAAAGCTGTTAAAAAGAAAAAGCTGTTACAGTGAAAGATAAATGTACTGAGATGTCAATCACTATCCCTACTCTTGGATCTAGGACAGAACACACATTAAAATGGTCAAATGAATTCATGAAAACAAAGTCATGGGCACAGATGTACTTGAGATCAAAGAACAATTTCTAGTTCCACACAACATGTCTCACTCTCTATGGGTTTTGTTTTGGTTGTTTTTTTGTTTGTTGGTTGTTTTCATATAACAAATTTTTGAAGAGTAGAAGATTGGGATTAATTTGACAAATAAAGGACAAAATAAATGAAGTAAAAGAAATACAAAAATGGTACTCTCTCAGTAGTATTAATAATATTTAAACATATCCAAAATAAATAGGTGATATTTATATAGGCAAAGCTGGATATTAATAATTATGTGAAGGTCTTCTAATTACATAAAAATTTCAACTCAACATAATGTTTGGGAAATTTTTCTTTAATTCAATTAATTTTCTAAAAGGAGAAAAAAATTTTGTTGTTTCACCTTTGACCTAAGTATTTTAAACCCTACATTATAGAAGTTGGCATTTTTGTCAAAGTAAAATGAAACAGTGTCTTGGAAAATCGAAGATGAAAACATATGCTCATGGCTCATGAAGACATTACAGCCTAGTGGAGAGAAGGACATATAAAAAATGATACTATAACAACAGCTGCAACTGAAATATGTACAAAGTACAGTGAGGAGCATATTTGGATACGAGGATAGAAGAAATATAAGAGTTCCAAGCCAGTCAGAAAAATCAGCTCAAAGCAGATAGAACTTGAGTAGCCATAGTGAGAATGGGTAGGAATTTGGCAAATAGGTAATGTATGAAGAAATGTCTAAACAGAGGGAAGATGGGATATTAGGATGTTTATATATTGGTTTTCATCCACAGTTCCTGACCTTCTCCTGCCCTCCTTTCACCTGCTCCTTTTTCTCTCTGAACCAGGAAATTCTCTGACCTATCTTAGCTAATTGTAGGTAACAGGACTCCCATTTTAGGAGGGGACCCACCCCATACCCAGGAGGGAGGAATGCTACAAAGAACCTGAACAAATAGGTCCTGCTGGGTTTCCCCACCCAGTCTGTTAGTGTAGATCATACTCTCTTTGTCAAATCACTTTTCTGCATGGTTGTCCATACTTCAAAATCATGCCTATGTAATGAAACTTCCATTAAAACCTAAGAACACAGGGTTTGGAGGGCTTCAGGATAGGTGAATACATGGAGGTTCCTGGAAGGTGGCTCGCCAATAATCTAGGCCCCTTCCCCATAACTGGCCTTCTGCATCTCTTCGTCTATATCCTTTGTAATATCCTTTATAATAAACTGGTAAACGTAAGTGCGTGTTTCCTTGAGTTTTCTAAGCCACTCAAACTAATCGAACCCAAGGAGGGGGTTGTGGGAACCCTGATTTATAGCTGGTTGGTCAGAAGTTCCTGAGACCTGAACTTGCAACTGGCATCTAAAGTGGGGACAGTCTTGGGGACTGAGCCCCACTGTGGGATCTGACCCTATTTCCAGGTGGATAATGTTGGCATTGAATTTGATAGAGGACACCAAGCTTGGTGTACACTGGAAAACTGCTTGCTCATTTGCTAGTGGTGAGAAATTTCCATACACTTGGTTACAGAAGTTCATTTTTGTGATTGTGATTGTTGCTGAGTAAGAGTATAGAAGAAAGACAGTATGTGTTTTTCCCACTCAAACAAAAGAGAACACACAAAGACCCAAAGATGTCAAAGAACGCAGCATATTTTAGTGTGGGATAAGGGATCCAGGATGGTGGGAAAATAAGAGTTTACATCCATTTGAGGTCTCCCATTATATATCTTTTATTGTAATCTATCACATTTTAATTATTTTTATAGTTTCTTGGTAGTATCCTGATGAGCCCTGGTTATTTGTTTTTCTGTCAATTTTTATTAGCATGTACAGAAAAGTACACAACTCACCATTATACAGCTCAGTGATTTTTTTTACAGTTTGAGCATATCTATGAAAACACCATCTGAAAACAGAATATTAACCAGCATCCAAAAGCCTCCTTCATGCCATCTTACAGGCACTAACCATCACCCATCTCCAGTCTCTCCTGCAAGTAAATAATACCCTAACTTCTAACATCATTAATTAGTTTGGCCAGTTTTTGAAATTTATATTAAGAGAATACAGTACATACTCTTTTGTGTCTAGTTTCTTTCCCTTAACATTATGTTTGTGAAATTCATCCATATTGTTATATACAGCAATAGTTTGTTCATTTACATTGTGATGTAATATTCCATTAAATGAATATATCACCATTTATTTATCCATTGCACTGATGAGAGACACTTGAGTTATTTCCAGCTTGCGATTATTACAAATGCTGATGCTGTAAACATTCTTGCATGTGTCTTTTGGTGAACATGTGTATTCAGTTCTGCTAGGCTTTTATTCAAGTATGGATTTGCTAGTAATTAGGTTGTACAAAGTGGTTGCACAGATTTACATTCTGACAGTAGCATATGAGGGTTTCATTTGCTCCACATTCTCACCAGCACTTCAAATTATGATGTTCATCCTTCCACTGATTTTGTAGTAGCTTCTCACTGTGGCTTTAATTTGCATTTCCGTGATGACTGAGTTGAGTAGGAACTCATATTTTCATATGATTTTGGCCATTAGGACTCTCTCATGAAGGACTCATTCTTTTGCATGCTATTTTTAAAATATTTAGCAGACCTTTCAGTCATCAACACTGTAACCTGACAAAAGTGTTATGTGGGGCTAGGAGCTGCTACAGAACATTTTAAGCAACTATTAATAGCACTGTACCTTCCCACAAAGAGAAATAATTTTCTTCTTTTCTCTATTCTTCTCTCCTACCCACCTTCATTTTTCTTTTATTCTAGTCTATTTATTCACCCCATCCTTCTTTTCCCCCTCTTGGCTTACAATCCAAAAAGATCAAATAAACAGAAGCCAGTCAACAGTGAGTGCTGCATGGAGGTCATTACCAAGCTTGCATTAGAGAGTGAGAATTCCTACTTTAGAGATGCCACATATTTTTGTTTATTTTGTTTGTTTTTTCTAAGTAAATAAAAAAAGTAAGCATGCCTACTTATTTATTTGAAAATAAAATGATCATTCATAAAACTTTAATAGGATAAATCTAAATGTCTCCCTTTTGCCCATTTATGAGCAGATAATGTTGTCAGCTCTTTAAAGGAATATCAGAAGGAAAATGGGGGGAAAAAAGTAGTATCTATTATGAAAAGAGAAGAATAAAAGAAGAAAATACATGTGAGTGCTTTCTCTCATCTCTCAGAAGACTATATAGTTACATTCAGCAAAAATAAAGTAGCCATGACCTTTTTCACTCCTCTGCATGATTAATTACTTAATGTCCTATTAATTGGAAGACATGGCTGAATCTCAAACACTTTCATTCTCTGTGCATATCATCCTGTCCTGTAACCACCGATTAAGCTACTCATCAAAGGTGAGCCAACAAGGTCATCTGAACAGTATCTCTTCAGCTATTCATTACCCACCATCAGTGGTAATTAGCAATGGTAACATTTCCATAAATCAACATCTTTCTGATTATTCTCTGATGATAAACATTCAAAATGTGTTCATCCAGCCCACCCCCCTTTAATTTTAAATAAAAAATTCAGTCTAAATATACCACGGAGAAAATTCTGCTGAAAAATTACTGCAGTTTCTCAAATTAAGATGTGCCAGGAAAATAACATTATGTACTTTTGAAAGAAAAATACAAACTTATGCACAAAACTAAATGAGTCTGGTGACAATGCAGGGGTCAAATGTGCAAAGCAAAAGGTGTCAAAACTATATAGCACGAATTTATTCCTCTCCAAAGAAAATCATGGCTCATTTCAGCCTCAGAAATAACCACCTGCCTACTCAGCCATTGAAAGTGACAATTTAAAATTAAAAGCAGATTCAACTCATTGTACTATCAAAGTACACGTCAGAGATGGGCCAATAAAACACTTTCCAAAGGATATATTTACTGTATTCATTTACAAATCAAAATTTGAATATGTAACCTTTAGGTTTTGTTTTATTTGCTTTGTGTACTTCTGGTATGTTGTTGTTCATTGTTGATGTTTTTACTTCTTTTTTGTTTTAAAATCATATTAATTAGCAAGTTCAGGAACTCTACTGATAAAGATTTCTCTCTTCGATCACAGGAATTGACATTTTCACCTCCAGTGACTATGTCTAAAATTGTCATATCTAAAATGCACACTCATTTTAAAAAGGACTTTCTGAATTTGTAGAAAAATTATAAATAATTTTAATAAAATACTGAAAAAACACGTTAAAACCTAAATTATTAGTAATAGGCAATAAGCACAATTCATGATTACTTACCATAATAGAATGATTATTTACTGTATTGTGTATGTGATATATATAATATATAATTATGTACTATACTTATTTTATTTTTTCTTTCTAAATATTGGAAAGCAAATAGTTTGTTCTCTTTAGTGTTGTACTTTTAAATTCCTATTTACATTTTCAAGTTTTAAACTTACTTTTCTTTTGGTGGCTGGCCAGAATGAGGAACCGAACCCTTGATCTTGGTGTTACAAGACTGCACTCCAACTAAGCTGACTAGCCCAATTTTTACACTTTAATAAGTTATTGCTAAATATATATGCATAGAACTTGGAATTAGATCCAAATTAATATGTAAAATTGAAAGCACAAATATTAGTCCAATTTTGTATAAAATGGTATGTAGATATTGATATCTTATGCTAATACGTTTTTTCACAAGTAAGAAAAAACACAACTCAAATAGCTTAAAACCAAAATCAAAGGGTATAACAAGGTCTGAGTAGAGAATAAACAGGTCTCAGCCCTATTTCTCTACAGTTTGTGCAGAAAAGACCTGCATTTGACCATTTCTAGGCTGCCCCCTCGGAGCTCATGGTCACTGGGAGACAACCTCTCTCCTCACCAATCTCAGTGGATCACACCTGTTTAAATTAATTGGATAGCTAGCAAATGAGTTGATCCCATGTTAAAGATTATTTTGAAAGAACTTGTTTTGCTTTCTTTAACTTTAGTTTTTGGTTTATCATTTTGATGTTTTATTAAACAGGGGGGAAAAAAACCTGTAATACTCATTTTTCCCCATCAAAGGCTGACATAAAAAAGCTATAGTCAGCATTCTTGAAAAATATAGGATTATAGAAAGTTATTAAAGGGAAGGCAAAAAATACTTCAGTGCTCTTAGGTGTGGTCCAGGAGTACAATAAATTAGCTTATTATAAGAATTAAACTATTGTTATTATACCTAAAATAAGAAAATGCTACATATTCCAAAGCTATTCCCCAAACACTGAGTAAATAGAATCATTCTCACCTTGAGGCATCTCAGGTGGAAGATAGTGAGGCTCTTGAGCACTAACGTGGACCCACTCAAAGTCATCATATAGATCCTGGTGGTAATCACAGGCCCCTGGACCATCATCAAAAGTACAGCCACCTAGAAGGGAAAAGAGGACTACTGTTACATTTGAAACAGATTTTCTTAAAACAGAGAGAGTGCTCAGGAAGTAAACATTATATTAAAATATGTAATGTGGTACTCATAATTTTAAAAATAAATGATAATACTGTTTATCCCTATTCTCTTTAAAATTTCACATAAAAAGAAAGTACCTTCGGTTTGAATAAGAAACTAGTTTGAGCCTCAGAAGGAAAGCTGAAGCTCAGATTTTGGATTATGAAAAATAACAGGCTGGCTGGTTAGCTCAGTTGGTTAGAGTGTGGTGATGTAACACCTGGGTCAAGATTTTGGATCCCCATACCAGCAGCCACCACCCCCCCCCAAAAAAAAAAACATGTATAGTTAGGATTTTTCCAAAATATACAAATCACCTGGAATCTAAATAGTTTTTCACAACTTTAGTGGGGAGGAGAGGAAATAAAAGATTGATAATTGTCTTTGTTCGTAATGCAAGTTCAAAAAGATGAAGTTAATGTTTAAGTCTTACCAAATTCCTTGCTTTAAAAGAACTCTTTGAAATCTACTCATAATAGCAAATGAAACATATAAAGCTTCACGGGGTCTAAAGTGTTTGAGGACTGTGATATACTCTTCCACAGTTTATTTAGATTACTTTCATACAACAATCATGATTTAAAAGAAGGGGAAAACCTGAATCACAAAACTGATCAAATTAGCCTATAATCACTATCACCACTTTCACTTTATTTAATAACCTGTTTTTAAAATGAAGGTAGCCTTTCTCCCCTACACCAGTCATTTTTTCCTGGCTTGATTTTCAAGGGTAATTGTATGGCATAAGTAGAATGATTACTTTTGTTTCTTGGCCTATAAATCCAGGCATGCATAACTCAACATATTTAGTTTATTCAAATCATGAAAATAAGAACTGGCCTATATGTATAATCTTGAAAGAAAATGGGTTAGAACTAATGAAAATCTAGTGATGGGTTTAATGAGAAAATCCAATAACCGGTCTCCTTTCAAATAGCTTGTTTGTTTGATTTCCATGGGGATTTTCATGAAGAAACTCAGCAAATTTTCTGTCCAAGCAACAGGCTAAAGAAGGGTGATAGACTTCAGACCTATAAATTCTTACTTATAAAAAAATGCCCCCCCCACCCCCCGCTGGTAAGTTAGCTCAGTTGAGGAGAAAAAGGGAATTCACTTTCCTCACCGAAAGTTTGGCAATTTGCATATGAATGAGTTACATTCCTCACCAATGACAGAGAGGAGCCACTGTCACAAGCAAACCAGCCAAGATCAGAGATGTCCAGAAGACATTATAGCCCTAATACCTTTTCCAAAAGCAGAATATGTTGGGTGTATCCTTGAATCACTCTTATGACTGCACCAAATCCTTTAAAATAACCAAACTCCAGCAGGCTGAAAGCTTAATATAGTCTTTCAAATATGCTTAAAATAGCCTTTTTATAAATGCTGTCATGAAAAATGATGTACTTTTTAATTTAAAATTAATCAATGAAAAGAGGTTGCTAGGAAATGCATCTTCACATAGCAAGGGAAAAGTTTTTCTCAAAATAATCTGCTATCACAACCCTAAAATTACTTACGGCTTTGCAACACAGGTGGGGGGAGGGGAATATTACTGCTTAAAATAGTGTGACTGCCCTCTGTATATAAATGTAAACTACCAGTGGAATCTGCATTGACTCACTGGGAAGACAAATGATCTTAATTGCTTTCCTTCATAGCCACTGTTAATTTTAGACTCCAGGTTTCTGATTAGCAATAACAACAAGGAGGAGCTAAGTGGGTCAGCCCCTGCTATTTGTTACACATCACTGCCATATCAGAAATGTGTCAAGAGTCTTGAAAATTGTTACTGGTGTACTTGACTTTAGTAAGAAAGTTTTTGAAAGATGAATGTTTAATGTACAGTTTACAGTAAGTTCTAATCCAAGAGGTACATGTCTATTTACCACATATACAGCATACCAATAAATCTTTGGTAAAGGTTTTTACAGATCTTTTTCTAAAAAAGTTTGTATTTCAAGGTTAAGGATTAACACAGTGTACAGGAGTAGATAACACGAAATAAAAAAATAAAAATAAAAATTCTACATTGATAAATGAAACGGACTATGGGGGGTATATATTAAGGGTCTTCAAAAGGGTCATGGAATGATTCATATTATCTTTCACTTCTATTTTTCCATGAACTTTTTGAAGTACCCTCACATATAAATAAGTACAGTGTGTTACATGGGATAATAACAGTGTGATCGAATCCTGAAGAACACTAAAGAATTGGCTACTCTACACCTGGCATAATTAGAGAAAGTTCATCAAGTTACTCCAAGTGAAGATGAGTAAGGATGTGCCAAGCAGAGAAAAGCCAGAACAAAAACAGGATTGAAATAAGAGGAAACACAAAAGCAAAGACATAAAAGTCTAATGGAATATGATATGTCGGGTAATCTTGAATAATTTTGCATAATGAACATAAAAGTTTTTTAAGGGAAGGCAGAAACAAAACTAAATATGAAAGATTTGAAGTGTCATAAAAAGGAGTTTAGCTTTTTATTCTACAGTTGTATTGAAACAATTACCCACATGTATGACACAATTCAAGCCATATTAAAAAATGATAGTAACTCTAGCAGCGATGAAGCGTTTAAAGAGGGATGGGGGGAAATGGAGGTAGATGATTCGGTTCAACCTTATAACAGAGAACACATCATATATCTTGAGTTAATTCCATCATATACAATCTCTATTGACCATTTAAGACTCACTAGAAATCCCTAAACACAACGTGTCCTATAATAACATAGTCCTCTATACACTTGTTCCTGAGTTCAAAACATCTCTGTATTATAATCTATTTAAAAGAGAACTATCACAGCAGGGTTCCAAGTCATAAATGAAAACATAGCTCATGAATTTAAAGTTTCACTAACCTGGATGGCAGAAAAGAAGGAGGCAATACTGAATTGGTATTTAAGAAATTTAGTCAGGAAGGAGGGAAGAAAAATGATCAAGGAAACATCTTCCATTTTCAGCTGCATTTGCTACTGGTGATAAGGCTACAATGAGTAGCTGCAAATCATGCTAGAGAAATGGTGACCACAGTTCCTTGACCTTTGGAAGAAAATCACTTCTGAAGAGCATTTCACAGATTTCTAATTCCTCTATGCCAATCAATCAGCTAAGGAATAGATCTATCACAGTAATGGCCTGCTTCTTCTACGGCAAGCCACTTAAGGGCTTTGCAACCTGTTCACCTGAAAATAAAAATCAAGCCGACTCAGAGCTGCCAGAATTTCTTTCCATTCCTAAGCTGCTCACTAAAATAATTGGTGCTAAATAATATTAGGTACCAACAACAAAGAAAAACCTGGCCCCCAAAACTATGTTGCCTAAACATTTAGCATTTAGAGAGATTCATGAATGCTTCTTTAAACAGAAGTAGCAGCTCCGTGAAAAAGCACGGAAATAGAGACACTTTCGGTTGAAGTCAAACTTTTTAATAAAATCCAAGGTCAGGTTTATTTAAACAAAGAGGAAAATAAAAAGTCAGGAGGACACTGGACAGGCCATTCTTCTAAATGATATTGTACTAGAATTTTCCACATTGTCCCCTCCAAGGTACCTACATATTCTTAATTTTCTGACTGAGCTTAATAGCAAGAAACAAACAGAACTATCTTTTGTGTTTCTTTACTATTTGTAAAAAGCTTCGTTTGGCTAAAGATACAGACTGTTTTCTTTTGATTTTCTTAAATCATGTGGAATAAATAGGGTTTTAAAAAGTAAGAGGAAAGTCCTGGACAAAGTATGTTGGCATGTTCAGTCCTTAGCACAGTTGTTTGATGACCCTCAAAAATGGATAAATTACCCTTCTTCAATTGTGAATTAAGCTGTGATACACAAATTTCCTGATTTAAGTAATCATCAACTTTGGGATGATCGTTCTTCCATTTCGGATATACAGAAAGATTAATACATGTCATAGGACACGTGGAGTACTGAATTTAACTTTGAATTGGTCGTCTTCATATATGCTAATCAGAAACTGTAATATAAATTTACTGGTATAATGTCCAAAACTCACTAAAAAAAGCCCACATACTTTACAAGAAAATTAAAAATCTATAAAGGAACTTATTCTACTGACTATCTTAAATGTGGTTCCATTTATAATCAGAGTAAATACAGCTTATTCCCAGAAGAACACCTTATTGGGAAAAGTGTAGAAATTATGCTTTTAAATAAACTTTGAATTTCCTCTGTAATATACTGGGATATTTTCATAGATTTTTTTTTTTTTTCCCTTTTTAACTCTACACTTCTGGGAATATTGAAGGTACAAAATAGGAACTGACATACCATGATCAATGTGTTGGTCATTTGCATCTGCTCTAAGGACAAGCAACACTTTTTCTCAATTTAAGTACTGAAATTAAAATAGGAAAAAAATCCAAGTAGATGCAAAGAACGAATGTCTTTAAGAACATACATATGAGTCACTGGTCTAATATATTGCTCTGGTTCAATACTGAAGAGGATCTACTGCAAGAAAACTAAAAAAAATTTTATAAGAGTTCTGTAAAAGATAATCACTTCAGATCCAGAAAAAAAAAAAATCTTTCGCCTTGCTTGTAGTTAATTAGTGTTTTAAAATATTTGAGGCTAGCTCCTTCATAAAGAAAAAGAAACTTGAGACACTTTGCAGCAACCCAGACCCATCATTTATTGATAGGTAGAAATCACTCTTAATGATAAGAGAAGAACCCATTTCAAACACACCCATTAATTATCTAAGTGTTCATCCCTAGAGTTCTATCACTAGCCGAGAATACATGATTAATATGTATAATCCATGATTATTTTGCTGATAACACTTCAATTCAAATGTCTACGATTTGACACAAATGCTATACTCCAACTGAATAACAGTCCTTCAATAAGACTGAATTAACCAGAATGGAATAATCAGTCCAATTTCACTCCTCCCCATATTTGAAGAGAAGCAATATGAACATTTCCTATCCCTCAATCAATAAGACTTAAGGAATTTTAAGGAACTGCCACACACCACTCACTTAGAAGGTAGAAGAGAGACAGCACATCTAGACACAGCACATCTAGACACAGCATATCTAGACACAGCATATCTAGACACAGCATAGAGGGATGGCTAAGTACATATATAGCTTTGCTATTTTACTTCTCTGAGCTTCAGTTTTCCTCCCCAGTAAAATCAAGATACTAATAACTACAGTACAGCAGTGTGAAGATTAGTCATAATGCACGTAAAGTTCCTAATACTCAACATTTTTTTAAAAGCACTCATTTTTTCATGTTCCACCTCACCGTTTTTCTGTTTTAAGTGCTACACAGATGTAAACTATGCACATATTTAACAGCTACAGCCTAAATGAAAGAGAAACATGGTTTCCATCTAATTTACCCAGAAAGACTAAAGGGAGTTTACACAAACGCAGTATTACCAAGCCAGTCTTCCCCAAACACTCATCAGATATACTTTCAAACAGTTAGGAAATGCCTTTCTTTAGATCAGGAATCAGCAAACTGTAAATCTGTAAAAATCCAATTAGTGAGTATTTTAGGCTTTGTGGGCCATACCATTTCTGTCACAACTATACAACTCTTGTCATTGTAACAAGAAAGCAATCACAGAGAATACCTACCAAATGCATGGCTGTAGTAGAATAAAACTTTAATTATGAAAGAGCCTGCAGGCTGGATTTGGCCACTGGGCCATAGTTCACCAACCCCTGGTTTAGATCCAACTATATGTAGAACATAGTCTAGTTAAAAGCATACAACCAAGGGTCTTCAATTTCTGCATCATCTACATATGACTCAATTTTCTTTGCCGTGTATCGAGATGACTAGGAACAGGCCACCACTGGGAAACTGAGCCGGAAATGGAGTCTGAATGATGGTACGACACCTGAAACCAAATCAGCTGCCAGGTGGGACAGCAATATAAGTCAAAGTGAAAGTACGAGACAGCTAGAGAGGCTTTCAAGGTCCTCTAGTCCAAAGGCTTCAAACTTGTGAGACCACAAAGGGTACATTTTACCTTGTGATTGAATGCATATTTGCATGCATATGTGCATGCAAATCATCTCCTACTATGGGTCACTAGTTCAGCACTCTTTCCATAAATGAAATAAAATGAAGAGTAGTTGTGTGAATCAGGGAATTAAATACATTGTTTTAAAAGACCAGCAATCCTTTATCTCAAATACATGTGATTACATGTTATTGGAGAAGGGGATCCAGAAGACAGGTGTGAGCAATCCAAATCTCTCTAATTTTCAGGTCTTGGGCACAAGTCAGATCCAAAAATAAGCCCCTGAGACCCAAGCAGCCCTGACAGTATATATGTGACTTCATCCAACCTCATTATGAGGCTAATGGATGATTACATGCCAAATAGCCATAGAAATGATTTCACAGATAAAAAGAGGTTTATCAAAATGTAAAAGGAACTTATTAGTAAAAAAAAACCTCACAGTAGAAAAAATAAAAATTGCCCAGGGTCACCAAGCAAGAAAATATCAGAGCCAGGAACTCAGCCTCAGCACGACATGTTCTTTTCTTTACCACTACACTAAATGGCTCCTCAAAATGAGGCAGAACTAGACATTTCCAGAATCATCCAGGACAGCTCCTGTAATGGGCACAGCCTCAAGATATTACCCAATAGAGAGCACATTCCCCATTCCACCCATGTGACGCCATGGTGGTGCTGCATCTTTGAGGATAAAATGTAGTAAACTTTGAACTACATCACATGTCAAAGTCTCTCAGGCATCCTTGACGCCACAGACAGGAAAGGGTTTTTATTGGACAGAGATATAAAAACCTAGCTGGTTAACTAATAATTTCCACAAATAATTTTATTTAATTAGGATGACTTAAGTCTGAAAATTTGTATAATCATAATACTTTCCTATACTTGCTTGGCAACCTTCACTTTTCATCTCATCTCCCCCAAAACATGTATAAACAAGTGGCTTTTCTATTTTTAAACATATTAAAATAAAAAACATTAAAACAAATTAAAAGCAACTTTGTTCTGACAATTTTTGCAGCAGTGTTCATAGTAACTGCACAGTAAGAACCCAGTTTTTAAAAGATCATTAGTGAGTGTATTTACCCAAGTTTCTTTTCCTATTTTTTTATCCTGTTAACTATTCCAGTAAATTCTCATTTTTTTCGCTTAACATTAGATACACAATCTAGAGAAACCCATTGAACAAAGTAATAGAGAGTAAATGTAGCAAAAAATAAAATTACGAACTGAAGCCATATTTACATTTTGGTAAAATTGGAAACCACCCAAGCTCACATTTAAACATTTCTTAGTATTATTTTGTTTCTCGTGGAGGGATTACTGTGAGTCCCACTTCACCCATAACAGGCACATACTCGCTTATGTCAGCACTTGCTCCTGACTCAGCTCAAGCATGATGGGTGATTGATCATTTTTCATTTATTCATTTATGAAGGGAGTTTTGTGAAAGGCTGAAGCCATGTAAAACAGAATTCCATGACCCAGCCTCCAAGAGAAAGGACAAAGATCCAGTTTGAAGCTTTGAATTTAATGTTTTATATCAGATTGGCAAAGGAATCTAAAATGTACTCAGTTACATTTTAAGAAGGTCAACAATTCAGTTTTGTAAGACTTTGAAATATATGTCAAGCTAACAGATAACCAAGTTTTTTAAAAAAAAAAAACTCTTTCCATATTTTCATTACTATGAAACCCCTTTCTTATAGAATATTTCTAGACTTGGTTAATGTAAAAGGTTTACAGGACAAAGTTTGGGTTGCTGAAAGTTCTAAAAACACATTCTTCAGAGTAAGGAGTTTTCTGCAATTTTTTTTACTTAGAAAAAGAAAATTGGATATCATCATCACTTCAACCAGTAAAGTTAACTCCTCCTATTGGATGTAATCATCTACTCTTCTCATTCTAAGCGTGATTTAAAGTCAGTGTGGCCTTCTATCTGGTCCACAGAAAACAGCCACTCACACAAAAACAAGCAAACATAGTTATGTTGATGTTGAATGACGTCAGAGATCTTGTTGTCACAAACCTTTGTCCCTTTTCTCATAAGGAATCATTATGGGCTTTAACCAAAGTTTGGGTGAGACTTTCACTATAGCCTTTAAAAGTGTAACTTCTGACCAAATGAATGCTGAAGCCTGAAGAACAGTAACTTTCTCCTCAAAGTTCCTCTCTCAGGAGACTGCATATGGTTAACATTTAGTGGAATGGGCACATTAAATAAAGATTTCTCAAGTTGCAAAAAGCACTGCTACACACAGACATTTAAGTGACATGTGAGTAAATGGCCATTCTAACCTAACAGAAAGAATCTTTAGTGGGAAAATGGTAAATAAGGTTTTACACTGGGCCTCATCAAAATTCAGATCTGCTTGTGTCTTCATTTTCTCATTTCTATACCAAGAAAGAATTTGACTTCACTTTCCCATCTCTACTTCCAACTACTACTTAGGAATGTTGTGCCAATTCAGTTAAAAATCTTTTTACAATATCCTATGACATTAGAAGCTGTGCTATGTACATTTAAGTAATCGATAAGTTAGAATTTTCATGTAGGAAATAAGTAGGTGATCTTATTATTGCTTTATATTTACATGAAATTTTAAATGTAAAATGATCAATAATTTGGAGGATTAGAAAAGGGAAGATGAACTTCCAACAATACCCCGTTACTCCTAAGCTTTTCTGAAAAGATAAAGCAGCTATGTAATAATAAATTCAGAAATATGTCAGAAATAGATGCCACCACTGACTCTTCTTCCCAGTAGAACTCTTAAAATGTAAAAAATACAAAAAATTTCAAAAATACAAAAAACGACTCAGTACAGAACAGAGGTCTGGGGCAGGAAGAATAATTTAATAGAGATATAAGGTTGCACACTTTTGTTGTACACTCCAGCAGATCAGGGTTTCATGGTTCCCCAGAATAGTAGGTATGAAAATATCTACGCACTTGAGATATCCTGGTTTCACCCAATGTAGATGACTGGCTGAAGCATTATAATCCATTTATTCAATATTCTTAAATTCTCTCTCCAACTCTTGTTCTAAAACATAATTACCACTTTAAATCTACCAAATTTTAAGGTTTACTGAGAAAAGGCAAACATATTAAGAAGTTTTTAATTTCAAATATGGGGGGAGAGAAGCTGGCATATAAAATCTGAATAATAAATTAAAAGCAGTGGCAGTATGAAGATAACATTTTAACTCCGGTATCCCTTGTGAAGTATGATAAATTTCATGTCTCACTTCCCACCTCAAGCCATAGCTTATATTTTGAAATTTTCAAATCTCTAAAAATAGATAAAACAAAATACATTACTACTATATGTTGCTGACAAAGCCAATCTGGCAAGTAGTTAGTAAAAACAAATTGCCGGCTAAATGTCTCAATGAACTTAAGAAAAGTCTCTCATCCTCTCTATTCAATTAAGGGCACATTGCTACAAAAATGAAAGTTTTGTCCGTACCATTTGCACAAAGTCAAAGGACTGATAATATGTTGACCATAGATGGGGTAATAACCCAGGGCAATTGGCACTTTCTTTTTTTGAGGGCAGTTTGGTTTTATTTAGGAAAGTTTTTAATGCACTTGCTTTGTAATCCAGCATTTTTACTTCCAGAAATCTACTCTACATAAATAAATGTTGGGATATGTGCAGTCCTGAGTCCTAAAATACAAGCTAGGGCTACTACCCCCCCCCCCAAAAAAAAATATTTATGGGTCTTTTCAATGGCACCCAAAGACAATAGGACTGCCTTCAAGTTTGAAGGGCACTAACAGTAAAATTACTTGCACATATACCCGCAAACTTTGGACTAATGCAAGGTACTATAACAGTTAATTCACGTGGGGAATCTAAATATTCAATATTATCAACTGGTGAAGTATATTTAAAAAACAACACAGAATCTAGCAATTATTTGGCCAAATGCTAAGGGAATAAAAAGATGCAAAGATAGTACAGAGGTGAAGAAATGTTGAATCAAGAGCACAAATGGGAAAAGGAAAGTGTCATAGGAGATGAGTGACACAAAAGCATCCTTCCCTAGCCACCAACTATTTCTGCAGGCTGTTTAGCAGACTGAGAAAACAAACACAGAGAAACTACTTATGAGAAGTAACACGTTATGACAAACTATTCGAGATAAGACTGATTACACCAATAGCATTGTAAGTCAACAAAAAATAAAATGATCTAAAAGAATGGCTTTGAGAATAACTTCCTAGTATTCTCTCAACATCTAATAACATAACTTACCATCCTTTTATCATTTTAGTAACTCCAGGCCTAATCCAAAGACACAACCAGAATGAAAAATAGATTAAGGTGTAATAGAGAGTTAGATACGTCAAAAGCATTTCTGATGCTGCTTCATCTGCAAAGGATGGGTTTCTAACTTTGCCAGAGAATACAGTCATACACATATTTCCATATAAAATGCTTCAACCATGACTGTGACTATCTAGCTACTATTATTCATAACACTATTAAATTCAATATTTTTACTACTAACCTGACATTAGTAAAATAAAATCTATTCAATTAGTGGAATATAATACAATCAACTAGTGAAATCATATGTTAAATGTATTAGCAGAAGTAGGAAAATATCTTCTAAAGTCAAGTCCCTTCCTAACCCCTCCTTTCATCTCTCAGTATTGTGATTAAGTCTACATTTGTGATTATGATATCAGTATTGAGATTTTAGTCTACAGTTTGGATGTTACCATAGGCTTTACTTAGATCAAGATGGTGCATGGAAGAAGTGGGACTAGAGAAAGTAAGACATGAAAATCATGGTATAGATAAGCAATTAGCTGATACTCCAAGTAATTGTATGTATTTGACTAAGATTCTTTCATGAAATGCTGTACAGAGTAATAATAGGAAAAAGGACTGTTGGATTATAGAAAATAGGTGACAGAAACCCACGGGAATGAAATTATCTCTTGAGGAAGGAACAGAAGAGACTTCAGGCAGGAGGAGAAAGAACAGTGCTAAAGACTAAGAGCTTGAAGGGTCTATGAGGGTGATGGGTGGGCATCAGAGACCCCTAAGATAAGGCCTAGATGGAATGGATAGTGGAGTTTGTGAGCTGCTCAATCTAAGTGGCAAAGGAATGACTAGCAAACTGCACATGAAAACCATCACGTGTATAAAGTTGTATCACTTTAAGAACTGCCTGCAGATGCACAGAAGGCAGGGAAGAGGCATTCACATTCTTCTTCAGCAGGCTTTAAACCTCCAAACAGGGAAGGGCCGCCATGCAGAAATTTATGAGGTTAGAAATCCTTTCCCTGCTGTAACCAGGTCTACAAGTAAATATCCCCAAAAGATGAGAATGATCCATTTATAGGATTCTGCAGTACACCCCCACTCCCCATTAGTAATCCATAAAAGGGATTGGCTATGTTTCATATTGAGAGGTTTTTCATGTATTCTGAGCATCTTGTAAAATAGACAAAAAGACTTCTTGCTGTAGAGATATTGGCAATAACGTGATAATGTTTCCAAGAAATAGTATTTCTCCCAAAAACATTAAAAATCATTAAAAGTTAGTGACTTGTCGTGTGGCCTTTCACCAGGCTGTGGCGACGTCTACTAGATGCAATTCCAAACTGGAGTATTTGATTTCTTTAAAGACCTTAAGAGCTCAGTAAGTGAAAGGCCACTGCATCTGACTCAATGTCATTAATTACACCTCCAAGGGTGAGTCAAAGAGTAAGACTTTTTATAAAACACTGGTCTAGGTGTCACAGGGGAAGGGAACTGCAGGGTAAGTGATTAAGGGCAGGAAAATTGACTTTCTGCCCAATCACTAACTTGGCTGAGGCTAGGCCAAGTGGTAAAACTTCCTTCCCTGCCTTAAATTTATAATCACAATCACAACCACAGCCTCCATAAAAAGCAAATGAACAGGCTCCCCTTAGACCTTTCAGATGCAAATTAAAGCTCTCCAAAGACCCAGGGTGTTGGGCATATGACACTTTTTCTACATTTCAATGTTACCTAGGAGAAAAGTCAGAACTAAACTAGTCAACATTATTGTAAACTAGGCAACATTATTGTGATACATTATACACAGAAAACATAAATATATATTTTCACACAGAGAAAGGAGAAGGGGCTTTTAAAAGTTTTCACTTCTAAATTGAGAGCAGTTTTACCTCGGTCCTATGATCAAATCTATTCTCCAAATATTGACAGCTTCAAGCAGATATAAGCAGCAGTAAATTACAATATGTGACACTTGGAATGCAGTTTTACAATTACAACCTTTAGATGCATTAGAATTCAGAAACAAAACTCAGAAAGGCTTTATGGATCTCAAAGGAGATTAATGAGGATATTTGGTCAGAATAGAAACCAAGTGTAAAGCCAACAGTTATTTTCAAAATACGAAAAATATTTAACACAGTTTACGGCACGTAGCAAGTACTAAATAAACAATAGCTTTTTTTAATTGAAAAGATAATACATTACCGCCAACCAGAGATAATAAGTGCTAATATTTTGGTTTGCGTTTCTTTCTAGGCTTTCCCACATTATACTCTCTTATTTTTTATTGATTACATTTAGAAAAACTACCACTTTTTGAAAATTTGCAGTATCTGATCATTTTGCTAATGATCGAAATCTACTAATTTTACAGTAGATTGATAATGTCTAAACAATGCTGTTTGTTCTCCTTTGTATGTGTATGTAATTAATAAAATCCATAAGAATCTCTAAAACAATATTATTAATAGTGACATTGAACAGGTGTTATTTTACTAGTATTCTTCTGATTAGCTGCAGTGTGAATTTATTGGTAGATTAATATCTTTCTCCATCCATCTTCAGTGCCACTTCCAAAAGAGGATATTTTTTAAGTAAAAAGTAAGAGTAGTGGTAGAAGCTGTAATAGTGCCAGAACAAGTAACAGAAATACACATCTCTATGGCGGAGAAAGAAACAGCAATACGAGAAACAGCAGCAGTAGTATTAACAGCATCCAGTGACAACAGAGTGGCTACGACATGTCAGGCAGGCACTGTTCTAAGTACTTTCTATAAAGTAATTTACTTAATCCTCACAACAACCTAAATAGATGGGCATTATTATTATTTCTGTTTTATTGATGAAGAAACTAAGATTTCTTCAAGAGAAAGCTTGTGTAATTTGTTCAAGGTCACATTGCTAGTCAGGCACCAAGCCAGTCTCTAAATCCAAAAGCAAAGCTGGCATTTCCAAACTTTCTTCACACGGATGGAAACAGGCACTTCAGAGGAGGAAGACTTGAGGTAGCCAACAAGCAAGCCAGGTATTACCAAATCAAAATGCAGACTAAACAGCAACCTCAAATCATAGGCCAGATACCACTGGCATGCCAACAAATTCTGAGCACAGGAGAGATCCCTAGAAAAAAAAGATATGTTTTTGCACAAAGTATGGCCAATTATAAGAGTTCTCCTAGGAAAAATGGGTTTCATGCTCCAAACACTCCAACATAGTAAAGTAATGGCTTCCTCTTGCCCCAGGAATCTCATAGGCTTGTGAATTTTAAGTAAGCTTCTGGCACTAGTTCTCTTTCACTCTTTTCTCCCTGTTTCTTCTCTTAGAGAGGGGGAGGGAGGCATGGTCTCATTTTAGCAGCTGTATGACTCAGCTGTCTACATGCCCACACCAGGAATTTGGACAACCTTTTAGAGATGCCATTGCAAGTGAGAAATTGTTGGGGCAACAAGGATACATGCCTCTTTCAGTTTGCATCTCCTTTGTGTAATAAATATTTTTAACCCAGTTTATTTCGGCATCTATAATCCATTTATTTCCTCAGTAGTAAAGGGCATTTAATTTACTAGAACCAGATATTTAAGGATGGTAAGTGTATTGAAACCCAATCTACATATTGCTACAGCAAGACAAGGCAATGATAGTCTAACCTGACTCCTGACAGAGTTCAAAGCAATCCTACAAAGGAAGAGTAAAATATCAAGGGTATCTGCAAGTGTCTATCTGCAGCGTGCTGCTCGGACCAATGCATAAAAGAACATTTACTTGTCCCTTTTCTCCATGAAGTTAATCACAGTTTTCTAGGAAAATGCAGGGCTCCACTTACTCTAAATGCTCATTTATTTAAAATGAAAGAATTTAAAAATGTGAGGAGTTGCAAAAGATTCTCAAGCCTACTGAGTACAATTCTCCACCCAGTATAGGAATGTCCTCTGGAGTCTCAGGGCAGATGGCCTCTCTTCCATCTGCTTGGATATTTTTCACATACTTCATCTTAAGAATGGGATATCAATGGTATTCCTTCAGGAGGTCTTCGAAATCACTCAACATTCAGAAGGAATGGCATGGCACTTTTTAGATCTTCCCAAAGGCTACACCCTATTGGATGTAATACAAACATTAAACTTCAAAATTGGAAAGGACTTTTAGTGTCCCGCGCTACCGTCTCGCCAGCAAGAACGACGCGGCACACAAAGGATCCTTCTGCAGTTTAGCTTTAATGCCTCTTGAGAGGAAGAGCATAAGCTTGCTAAGAAATGGAGACCCCGAGCGAGGGGAGCCGCGCCCCTTATATAGAGACAGTCCCTCGCCTAGGACGTGTTCCCATCTGATTGGCGGTCGTGCATCAGCCCAGATGACGCCACGGGAGAGGCAGAGACTAGAGGTGGGGAAATTCCCAGCACATGCGCTCTAGACTTGTTTTTGCCGATTGTCAGTGTCGGCCGGCGCCATCTTGTAATGGCGATTACGGTGTAACGTGGGCAGCTCCCCACATTTTAGGATCATTAAGTGCAGGTCACTTTGTTTTAACCTAGACCACAATCTAGATTAGTTATGTAGGAGGTGTACAGGCGCATATATGTGAAGCTTACCTATAATGATCACTTTATGAGGATTCCTCTCCTATACTGACCCAACTTTACAAAACTTTATAAAGCTTCATTTCTGTTTATTTTTCTTATTCAAACTGATGTCTACTTCTTAATTTTTTTCTTTCCATCCTATTTACTTAACCCTGATCGAAAAATAAATAAAGAAGACTAGTACAAGTTAATAAGTCACTAAAAGAAAACAGAAACTACAGTACCTGGATTCTGATGTCTCATAGGTCACAACTGAAAGAAAAATGAAAGTGGCTCATTCAGGCTTTAAGGACTAAATAGGGTAACAAATTCCACTGATATTCCCCAAACTCTAAGGCATGAGCCAAATCATACTAAATATATCTGTAATATTAAGTAAAACAAATGCTCATTTAAAAAGGCCACATTTTAAAAAAAAAAAAAAAAGGCCACATTTTCTCCAACTCTTAGTATTGAAGTTTCACAACTAGAAGAGACGTCAAGATTTTACCACCATCAGCTCCCTATCAACAGGTAGGAAAGGATTCATGGCCTCTTTTCACACCTGAGACTCTCTAAGGTTAACTGACATTCCCAGACTCCTAGTTAATGACGAAAGCCTCCGTTCCAGGACCCCTCTAGTACAGCTCTTCTTTCCCTACAACACACCACCCCGGAATGTTTATTATTCAGTTTGTCTCTGTCAGCCAATTTAATTATTAAAATATTTTTGCTACGGTGCTTAAATGATATTTTCTCAGAGTGAAAAAAATTTAAAGATAGCAGATATTGTATGTAATTCATCTAATTTTAAAAAAATGAATCAAATAGGTGAGAAATTAGATTGCTTTGCCACTAATTTCTAAAACCTCATCTTCTGGAGATTAGTTCTTTTACTGATCTGTCCAGTTGATCTAAGGCAATAAAGCCGTTTCTCAGCTTTACTAAATGTAGTGTATAGAGTATGAGAAACCAAACACTTCAGGAAAAGATTCAATTTTTTAAAAAGAAAGAAAATAACATAAGTGGTTTTATTAAATCACATACTGTATATCAGACACTGCAGGTAGTACTTTCATTTAATATTTACAAATATTTTTACGTCACTTTATGTTATTTAATTTCACAAAAAAAAAAAAAAAATACAAAATTTAGGGCCGACCCTGTGGCGCACTCGGGAGTGTGCAGCGCTGGGAGCGCAGCAGTGCTCCCGCCGCGGGTTCGGATCCTATACAAGGATGGCCGGCGCTCTCACTGGCTGAGCGCGGTGCAGCTGGTCACAAAAAAAATGACAAAAAAAAAAAAATTTCATATTTATAAATATCAATATCCATTTTCATTTAATATGAAATTTTAATATTTAATTTAATATAAATATTTGATTTCATTTAATATTTAAAAATAACGTCAGTGAAAATGTTCTCATTTTACAGCTCAGAAAACTGAGATGCAGAACAGTTCACTGATTTGGCCAAGGTCACATAGCTACAACTGTCAGACTGAAACTTGTATCTATCTGATGTCAAAGCTTGTGCACTTTTCAATCCACCTAAAAAACAAAAGCAACTGGAGACCTGATGACATACAGCAGAATGAGGACATGGCAGGGATTATTCATTTGCACATGGTCTAGATTAGGTGACTGTTAGTAAACCTGGTAATCTTGTTTTTTTCCTTAGTAAAATTTTTAAAATTTATGCTCACTTGCTCACATAATACAAGGTTTGGCACAACTTGGCAGAAAACACAATCAGATCTAATCTGCAGGTCCCCTTCTAAACTTTCTCCCCAACAACCTTAGAATTCTCCAATGGGAAGGCTTCTGTGTGAAAATTAAAAGGAAAAGAGGTAATTCTCTAAGAATTTTGGTTTTCATCACGCTTAATTTCTAAGGCCATAAGACAATTGCCACAATTAAAGAAAGCTCTTCCTTTTAATGAGTAATAGTTAACTATTATTTTAATAAACAGAAAAAAGGCATATTCTTATTTCAGTAGTGAAAAAAGTGCTATTCCAGACATACAGTGAGAAAATTATATATATATATATTCTCACAAATCACTCCCACAAAGCACTTTGGCAGAGATGACTCGAGGATAATGTCTATTTGTCAAGTCCCCTTGTCTTCTAAGAGAACAGGCTGGAGTAAAGGCATCTAACCCAAGAGGCAGCCGATGAGACTTGGTAAGATAATGGCATGAAAAATGACCCTAATCCAACACATATTACGATCACAATAACATTAAGTCCCCCTCTATAAAAGATTCTCAACGTTTATTTGCTCAATCACAGTAACTTGTGTGAATCCAGCAGGGTACACAACACATAGGAAGGCTTAAATAAACAACAATTCAAAATTACTGAAAATATAAGATAAAAAATTCCAGTCTTCCATAAATGATTTAAAAAAAAAAAACTTGGTAGTGCTAAATATGTGATGATTAGGATCAAATATTTGGGGCTGGTAATTGTAGGTGTCATCAGAGCTCACAGAAACTAGATAGCAGTAAAGAACTCAATTCAATAAACATCTATTAAAGTACCAGTACTACACTAGTTTTGGGGGATATAGAGACAAAGAAGTGGCTGTCATAAAAGGGGCTGGAGAAATATAAGTAAATAATCACAGCACAAGAAATATGCACCACGTGTCCAGATAGCAAAGGATAAGTGATTAATAACCACTATACCTAGATGGTCAACAAAGACTTCACAGAAAATCTGGTATATGAACTAAGTTTAGAAGGAAGAAGGAAGACTACCAGACAAAGGAAACAGCAGGTACAAAAGCAGCATGACTAAAGCTCCACAAACTCTGTTTGTGAGCAATATCACGTTTAAGAGGGAATGCTAAGAAAAGAGCAGCAGAGGTCAATATCATTCACTGACAACTGGCTTTTATGCCATGCTGAGTATCGGGAACTCCCCTTACATACAAAAGACACCAGTGAGATTTGTGTTTCAAAAGGACCACATTAGCAGTAGTATAAAGGATGGACTGTAGAGGACCACACACAAAGAGGACGGCAAGACTTGAAGTGATTGCAATAGTCTGGGTGAGAGTTAGAGAAGGTCTGAACTAATCAAGGTTCAAAACCAGATCTACTACTGGTACAGTGATATATAGGTGCTTTCACTTTTCCAAGACACTGTGGGAAAAACAATGAAACTATAAATTTGTAGTCATTTTCTTTTTTAAAAAATTAAAAGCAGCTTACGTATTTGATATGTTGTCTTGGCTTTCTTTTAGAATTAAAATTAAGAGAGAACGTATGGATACACAGAAATATATATGCACACATACACATGTACATACAAAAAAGACTTAGAGGATAGAGCCAAATATTTTAGCAATATTTCTTTCAGACTTGTAGGGCTATAACCTTCTTTGTATTTTTCAAATTACTTACCATGAGTTCTTTTATCTTAAAATAAAGGTGTTATATATATCTATTTATTCTTTCCAGAGTAGGTGGAAAAACTTAAAAAGTTAAATGAGAACATTGACATCATTCAGTAGATATTTACTAAGACAAGTCATACTTAATTATTTTATATATGTGTGTGTGTATATGTATACCTTGTGAAGTAGAAGATTTTATCTAAAATTCTTATTTTTCTCTTTTTTTTTTTTGTATTATACTCTGACATGCAATGGAAAAATAATTCCACTTTTTTTTTTATCCCTCGAGCTAATGTTTACATTAGAACACAATCTAGTTGGGTTTAATAAATGTCAAGGGTTAAAGATACATGGTAGTTGTGAGAAAAAAACAGAGCCTAGGAGTTAAAATACCAGGCTAGGATGAGCTATTATGAAGGTAATGGAAGACAATAGAAAGTTAACTATAATTTGAAAATTGCTCTATGGATAACACAATTCTCCCTGCAACTTTACCCAGGGATAGGCCATTAAATATCAACACTTCCAAAGAGAAGGTTATATACTATTCATACATGGAGAAAACATAATGGTTAATAATGCAAATTCAAAAGCAATAATATTATAATGGGAAGCACAGGAGTCATTTAATAATGCTAACACGTACATATCACTCTAATACAAGAAAGCTAATCTGTTGGCATATTATTAAAGGTTCTTCCAGGGTCTACACTATTATAAATCATTCTGACTTCACTAACAAACAAACATTTAATAATTAGGAAGTAAAGCTGAGAGTTCCATCTTTAATAACAACAGAATTTCTTTCATTATAATAGTATTCTTGTCAGTCAGTTCCTCTTCCTTAATTTTTTCATTCCTAATAATATTGCCATGAGTTCTGTGTTCACTTTTTCCCAGAGGAATCCATAATAAATCTCCATTTACCTGGTATGAGAAAAAGAAAAAGAAACACGGTCTTTTTCATCTCCAATTCCCAGAGACATTCTCAGCAAGTCCTTTGTGTGTGGTCCTCTCCCACTCTTGGCAGTCTGGGGTAATGTAACACATTATTTCTCCCTACTCCATACCCAGAGATATGGAAGAGAAAGTACAAATGCCCAGGTACAAGTGAATTTATTTGTGTTTTAATTAACTTTTTTTTTTTTTTTTTAAAGCAAAGATGGGTGCTAACATTCGGTAAGACACTGTATCTTGTCAAAAAATAATTAAAATATTTTTTTACCAAGACTAGACTTTATGAATTCCATTTATTATAAAGTTATGACCATTTAAAATCCATTGGGTGTCATTTTCTTAATATCATCATAGTTCCTTCAAACTCCCCCTCTTTCTCAAAATTCCAAAAACTCCACGTAAAATGTTTACATTAGGAAAAATGTGATTTGAACCAGAGACCACAGTCCTCATAAAAATTTATTCTGCATGTACCACAAGCATATTATCTGCTACATTCATGCCCTAAGTCTCTCCCTCAGCATCAGAACACTACAAAAAAGTAGTAACAAGGGAGGAACTGACTAGAACAAATCACACCTCTGTCAAATTTTCAGTATTGCATAGGGAGTCTCTGGATTTTCATCAAATCACTCTTTTCCCACACTTATTTTTGATACCTGTCCCTGCTCAGAAATATACTTCCCTGTAATGATCCCCTCTACTGTGTAAAACACTCTATTATGTCACCAACCCATACCACTCCCCCAAAATACTCAAACAAACATAGAAGAGCTCTGTCCTCCTTCTCTTCTGAAATTTTTATCAGGACACTATGCAGAAATCTTCAAATGTCTACAAGTAACTAGGATCCCATAATCCCAAATAAAGTATAAGTCATAAAACCAGGGTTTTGTTCATTTGTTTGTTTATCTTACTACATGATGCTCAGAGCTCTAAGAAAAACATCTGGGGGCAGGGGGCCATTATTTGAAATATAAGACTCAGTCTATTCAGTCTGTGTATTACACACCAAGGAAGGAAGAAACTAGTGGCTATAAAATGAGTAGGTGTGGCCTTTAGCTGCCTCTTCACATAGCAGAAGGAGAAAAGACAGAGAATAGGAATTCAATAGGGAACCAATCTGAGAACCTGTCAAAGACGTAGATTTCCATGTTCTGGGAGCCCCTCACTTCCAGTGTTGAGAAGCCAGGGCAAGACCAATTCTACCAATTCTGGGGTTGGAGAGGATCACACACTCTGTGTTCCCCCGAAAAAGCTGTTAAGCAAAACTGATAAGGATATCGGTTCCTCCAAAAAAGAAAACAACAAATGATCCAAAAATGGTGCTTCCAAACTTCACGATATCAATCCTTTCCCCATGTGGAAATCAGGATGGTGGTTTAGTTAGGCAGGAAATCCTTCATAATAACTGCTTAGTATTAACAATCTATTAGCACCTAGCAAATAAATAATCATGTATACAGCATTGAGCATGTTTAAGCTCTACTATGTTGTGAGTTTATGCCATTCCATTTTTCAACTTTGTCCTTGTGTACCCAGTCCACCTCATACACTGCTTAAAATATGACTGTCTGTACTCCCTAAAAAACGACAATGTCATTGGCTATAAAGTTTACAAAGAAAAAGTTATCTCAAATAAATCAAATTGAACAAAAGAATATACATTGTCTCAATAGGGTGAAATTCTGGGAATGGTCTTTTTTTCTATTGCATAGTGAAAGGAATCATTAAAATAACACAAGGCTGTAAATTGAGGTATGTGCACAATTTTGCCTGAAAGTCTTGCTAGCAAAAAGCTAAAATATATTTTTCTTTCTTTAATCTGTGAATCAGCTTTTGTTTTCAATCAATAAAAGTTTAATTACCACCTACTAAATCTCACACCCTACACTAGATATGTGGAACATGGTTTGATCAATGAGACTTTGTCGTTGCCCTCAGAGAGCTTAGAGTTTTGTAGAGAAGCCTGGGCACAGGCATAAATAACGGCAACACAGAACAGCCTATGGCGATTACGACAGAAAGTATGTGAGTGTTTAGAGAACACCAGGAATGTAGTTTTACATGTGCTATTTAAGGTTGAGAAGAACTTACAAAAATAACAGCACCACGACTAAGTCATGGATGATTTTTCCATCTAAAGCTGAAGTAGGACATTCAAACCCTGGGTACCATAGGATGGAAAAACACAGGGGAACAGTATACCGCGTAGCTTAGATCTGAACCAGAAAAAATGGACATAAAGATAGAAATTAGATGTTTGTTCTTAGTATAATCATCTTCAACTTTGGGCAAAATGATAAAATCCCATTTTTGTATTTGTTAGAGACTTTCTGTACTCAGGTAAAATACCCTACCTGCTCACCTCAATGGTTTGCTTACCTCTCTCAAACTTCAACATCACCTTTCCTACATCAGTTTCTAGTTGTTTGCCAAAATATAATCATTCATTTTCAGATTATTTTAAGTCAATATTCATCAAATCTGACAGGTTTACTTTTCCTAATGTCACTTTTAAACAAATAAAAATTTACTGTGTTTTAATACATCAACTGGTAAAGAAAACTATTAAAATATTTTATCGTAAAAATTACAAAGCAACAAAGTTTTGGGGAAAAATAAACCTCGCCACATAGAATGAAGTTGGAAAATATAATTTTGGGGTTTACGAGTTTGGAAAGGTGGGAGCTAAAGGAGGCATGAAAGCAGAAGAGGAGACTGGTTGTCAAAAGCAATCCCATAAATATTTTAAAAGAACACTGGTGTTTGTGGCAGAAGATATTCGTTGACTACCTAAAAAATAGGAATAAGAGCAGAGAAATAAAAGTGTTTCATTTTTTCTTCTTTTTTTATTCGAATGGAAATACTCATGTGACAAAGCTTCAAAACTTGAATAGTAAGAACAGGGTTTTTTTTTTTTTTTTTTTTTTTACAAAGCATTCAAGACTACTCTTCACAAGTAATCGCTCTTCCAGAGTTACAATATATTTCAGAAAGGCAGGACTCAGTAACTAAACAACAGAGCCCCTCGCTCTTCCAGAGTTACAATATATTTCAGAAAGGCAGGACTCAGTAACTAAACAACAGAGCCCCTCCTCTTACCACCTCACACAGTATACAAAATGTACTGCTAAACAGTACTGTGGTTTTCTTTTACCCAGAATCACAAAGATCAGCATACACAAAAAGGCAGAGAGTTAGAGAATGATTATGACAGAATTATCATTAAACAATATTTCTTCAAGCTCTGCCATAAATCTGAGACACTAAAATTCTGTTCCTAAAATCTTCTGGTATAAAAAGGGTCTGGGTTTGGTTACTGTTCTGGCAGGCTTTTAAGAACACCTTACTCTTATAAACTAACAATTCATGATTCATGAGGCTGGGCCCATTCAAACAAGAAAACACACATTGCTAAGCAACAACATACAAAGGCTCTTCCACCTTAGAGCCCTGGCCAGCAACCAGGAGCCAACAGAGTGGCTTTGTTCTACTTAAGAGTTCCCCCTGCCTACAACCCCTTTTTTTGTGTTGTATGTTTTCTAAGCATGTTGATAAAAGGTTACGTTTAATTTTTCGTGGTGCACTCTTTTTCCCCGTGCACACATTTTTCATCTGTTATTTAGGGTATGGATTTAATGTTGTACTTGTTGTGTGGGGGTGCATATGGCTGTGTGTAAGTTGATTGTGATACCTTATAATCACTGTAAAGTAAAAATCCACTGTTCCCCATCTTCTCCCAACAAATATAACTTTTTGTGTGTGAAAGATCTGAATCCCTGTGAATCTCTCAATGGTCATGCTACTGTGCCGAGAAAAAGCACATACCTCAAGGAATAAAAAAGGAAGCCAATGTGCAAGGAAGAATAGACAGGTGAGATGACACGAGATGAACATAGTACCGGGGTCCATGTCCCAGGTCTGGCTGTTCCAGGGGTCAGACTGCATCCCTGACACCACTTGCTTTGTTGTTTATTGTACACTTCATTTTTGGACTTCATTAGAGTCCCATGTATATTGTTAATATAGCTCTTTTTCCCCTCCAGTCAGATCTTTGTCCATAATCAAAAGATTAAGTAATGCATTATTGGTCTCATTTGTTATAGCATGGGAGAATGCTTTTTTCCCAAAGAACTAAAAATAGTTTTTAACATTAAACAGATTTTAGAAAAATTAAAATAAACGACTGAGCATTGTGCTGTCTAGAATTAAAAAACAGAAGTTAAGAGGTTGAAGGTTAAGTGGTATGATACAGTGCTGAAACTAAAATTTTCAAAATTACTCCTCTTTTTCAACTAAACCTATGCGGTGCAAACTAAAGACAGCACACAGTCATCTTAAAACAGGTTCAGCTGTCTAATGCAGTTAGAAACTCTTTTCATGAGTAAACGTGTGTCTGGTGTTTTCTGAGCACCTAAAATCAAATTAATACGTCTGGCTGAAAAAACTTGGGAAGTCCAGCTTTTCTGATTTAAAAAGATAAAATTAATTTGTAATTATTTTCTGTTTATGCAGGATCTGACCATTGGTGAATAATATAACAGCCATGATTAACGATGAAGAAAAACTATTTTCAAACTCTTCTCATGACCTAGGAACATTATCAACCTAAAAATAAAAAAGCATAGCATTTCATAAAGTGACTACACTCTTTAAACCATTACAAACAGGTTTCTAGGACATTTTTCGAGAAGGAAAAAACCGGGATCATTAGTTTCATGAAAATAACATTGATGCAGGTATATAGAGTCAAATAATATATGTCGGAATTACTTAAGCATTATTCATTAAATAAACCTTATGCCTTTTCATAAATATGTTGGATCACTATTTCTTTTAGGGGGAATTTGTTTTGTTTTGTTTTGTTTTGGGGTGTTCTCTATTTAATACCCATTTATTGAGATCTTTAGACCCTAAGAACAGAAGGTATAATAGTAAACACATATTTCAGTTTATTTGAAACCCTTTTAAAAAATAACAAAGTTACTCTTAAGAGAACTATAGCAAATAAAAAGTTTGTGGTGCAAAATGGTTTTTTTTTGTTTTTTTTTTTTTTTTTTTTTTTTTTTTTTTTACAGCTAGAGGGCAAAGATCTGCTAAGGGAAAGAATGGAAGCCACTGAAAAGTCCTACTGAGGCATGAAGTTTAGTGCTGCTTCTCCTGTCAAGTTATTACCTGGAAGACTGAGGGTAAGGCCAACATTTCTCAGCAAAGCAGCATTTTACTTAGATACGCTATTCACAGAAAGATAAGATAGGGCTAATAAGCAAATAAGTAAGTAAGACTTGGAAGTTCAGAAGGATTCCGTTTCTTTCATCGAGAAGTCAAAAAAAGCCTATGGAGAGCAGCAACAATGAGGGAATGTTGGTTCTAAAGTTCAGTCGCTCTTTTTCTCTGAATTAAATCAGCATTTCCTTTGGCCCAAATGACTGGAGGACACACTTCCAGCATCACCTCTCTTCCGGAAAAGGAATAGAGGACATTATACTGTTATACATTGCTAAGCACTAAATTACTCTAAGGCTAGCTTATTTCTTTACCTTAAAAACTATCCTTGACAACAATGATATTCCAACAAATCTAAATTCATGCACTACTAAAAGTAAGGCACTGACCATTAAACAGTGACTAAATGCTAAGATTTAACTTCCTGATTCCAGAAATGTTAAAATGTGGAAGAAAAAAAAAAAAAACACTGTGTGCTTTAGAATCAAAAAACCATACTCTCTTTCATATTAGGCACATGCAACTGACATCAAAGAACTGCTGAGTCTACTTCCGTAAGATCCTTTTCTTTCAAACCTTTCCTCCTATTGCTACCACAACCAGCCCAAGTTAGATCTATATTACTTCAAGCTTAGTCGGCTGAAAAAGTAATATGACTGGATATCCCTCCACAAATCTCTTCCCAGTCTCCAATCCACCCCATCTCATTCACAGTCTCCACATTAACCCTCCTAAGGAGCTCATCAGATCATGGCTCTCCTACATCAGAAAGCTTCCTCCATATATTACACCCACAGACTCTTCATTCTGGTGACCAGGCCTCCCACCACCTTGTATCAACCTATCTTTATGGAGCAATATTTTCCAATAAGCACCCGCAAGAAATTGTTTTATAGCATTTTTGTGCATTTTACTGAATAAGAAGGTTTAATGACTAAATAACATATTTTTTTTAACTAGGAGACTTCTTAGAATCTTTAATATCTCATGTTTGTACACCTCCAGGATGCAGAAATAATATCCAATGTTTCCAAAACTAATTTCACCATAGGAACTTCTGTGGGCATGTTATCTGTTGGGATAGTATCCTTGGGAAAATAAACTATGACTTACTCCTTCCTGAAATTATTTCTCTAATTTCTGCCTTTGGTCCTGCACATTCTAGTATCTTTGTCCAGGATGCATTTCCCTTTGTGGCCTCCATTGTGTATCGGTATTTATCAATTCTACTTTTGTTCAAGGCCCAGTTAACACTCCAGTTCATTTTAAAAGCTCCCCTTGAGGTCCCTAGCTAGAAGTAACATCTCCCAGAGAACACTAGTTCTACTTTTCTTTTGGCATCTACCACTTTCAACTTTCTATTAAAGCTATTTTTTTATAGTATTTTATTCAGTCCTTGTGATCCTTGTGAAAGCAGCATCTGGGCCTTATTTATCTTTTCATTCTTCTCAGCACCCAAGAGTGGGCTTTAATTATTTCTTAAGTGAAAATTTCAAATATAACCTAATCTTTATAACTTCTTATAACACCCTATGACCCCTCATCACACACCAAGCTCCTTCAAATGCTATTTACTTCGAGAAAAATGATTAGTCAGCATTTCCAATAAATAATCACCGTATTTTAAAAATCACATAGGAGTAAAATATATTTTCAAAAGAAAAGATTGGAGTCTGAAAGTTTTACTAAACATTTTGTCACTTCATCTTGTCACATGTAATTAAAAAGTCTTTTTTGTAACCCATGTTTTTAGGGGATGAGGTAAAACAAAAGAAAAGCATTTGTTCCTGCAAAAGATAACCTTATAAAGGTCATTTTTTTTTCTTGATTTACTTGAAATTAAATATACAGTATTCCTATTGCAAGCAAGAACTGTCAAGGAAACATCTTTATTTTTTATAAACTAATATACTCAAGATTTCAGGACCATGACTTTTCCTGGTCCTTCTCAATTTCCACCTTCCCATAATGGAATGCTCTATCTCACCAACATTGCAACTGGGGAGGACCAAGTTCTCCTTTCAAAGCATAGAACACCAGTAAGCTGAAAGATTATGATTTCCTTTAATGTATTTCCCCATCATGCATTCTTACATTCATTAGTACTGACAGGCACGTTAAGGGTGTAAAGCTAGCATTGACTGTACTGATAATAACAGCAATAATAGCTAACACTTATTGCCACTTACTATGTGCCAGAGAGTGCTTATGTGCTTTATGTGCCTTATCTCATTTAACTTTCAACAACTCTATAAAGAAAGTACTATTATTACCTCCACAAATAAGAAAACCTCGGGAGGTGTTACATAATTTGTCCAAATTCACACAGCTAGTAATGAGAGTTCCAGGATTTTAGGTCAGGCAGTCTGACTCTAGAGCCTAAACTCTAAACCACCATGCTCTCCTGCCTGCCCTCTATTAAGACATACAAGAAATATTGTGCAGTTATATTCCTGGTTGGAGAGCCACTCCTAGCAATGAGCACACTTCTTTCCACCATAACTGACGGTCTGAAGATATGTCAAGATATTGGAAAGCAATAATGTCTGTGCTCCTTCCTAGACAAGTGGAGTATATCTTTTAGGAAGATGACAGTTTTGAAGAACACATGAACATGATTTTCAAAACTTTATTAAATACTTGCGTTACTCAAAGTAAAAGTAAAAATCTCTGTCAATTCCTAGATGATGGCCACATGAGACTCAGTCTCTTAACCTCTCCCTTCTATCAAGCTTCCCCACAGCCAGTACCAACCACCAGCATCAGCTAGCAAGACAATATAAAACAAAACTTTTGGCACTGTCCTTCCAAATACAGTGAACTAAGAAAACATAAGAACCTGGGCAGGCTATTGACTGACAAATCCGCTTTCTGAGGACTCAATGGACTCATTTGCTCAGGGATAAGACTGAGTTTATTCTTCAATGGAAGAATTACCTGCTCAGAATTCTAAAGCAGGACCATCCTATCACTGAACATTGTACCCCAGCCTAGAAGAAAGCAATCTAAAGATGCACATGATCAGTACTACTAAAATCTTAAGGCTACCATTATCTTAACTTCCAGCTTGTTCCTTAAATATTTATTAAATACAGGTACTGTTTTAAGCATACTGAGATCAACAAAACCAATGAGATGTTCATGGAGTCTACACTCCACAAGCAATGACGGCTAGATCTGGGAATGTAATACAAAGTGGTATAGAGGGTGCCTTGAGGAGGAGCTGATGCCAATGTGAAGATTCGTGGTTAAGAGTCATTCCAGACAAGCAAACAGCAAGTACAAGTGGCAAGTAGAGCATGAAATGTAGGAGCAATATTTAAGGAACCAAGAAGGATAAAATGGAGGATTTGGAGATGGTCTTTTCACTTTATAATGAACATTTATCCTCAAAATTTGGTAACATGATTTGATGTCAAGTATATCAATAAGAAGTTAACTAACCAACCTACAAACAAGCAAAACAACCAGAATGAATTTCAATGCTGAGATGTGATTAGAGTACATTCTTTAAGAGAATGAAGTGTCTGAAGTCCAGGCTCTGCTACTAGCAAGGTGTGATCTAGGGCAAGTCACTTAGCTTCTATGTATACCAATTTCCTAATCTGTAAAAAGAGGGACAGAAATAGATAGCATTAAGTTACCTTCCAACTGGAAATTTCTACAATTCAATGGTCATGAGGTCTGCCCTTTGAGTTGTTTTTTCAGAGTGGATAACTGATTTGTACTGTCATTATTATAGCCTTGCCCGACCTCCCTGGTGACAGAGCTTACAGGAGCTATGTCAGAGATATGTCCAAGAAGAGACTAAAACTATGGTCCATTAGGTGATAAATCTATGACCTCAAGTTGACTATTACATTATTCCAAGCAACCGAGCTAATGACCAGTATCAAATTCTTCTTGGTTTCTTGATAAAAATAAAGATTCATACCCCAATCCTGTCCTACTAATTATAAAGTAAAAATAATCTGGAAATAAGGTACTAAAAAAAAAAATCTACATTTTTAACTGCATGGCTAGACTAAGATGAAACAAAGCAAAATCATAGCAAAATAAAGTTTGACAATTAAAGACATCCCCATCACCTCATCTATAACATACTTACCCCTTATACTGTATTCCATTACATTCTAATGGTAAGACACGGGAGCACAGAATTGTTTTAAAGAGGCATGTCTGTTTAAAAAGAAAATCCTAGAGGCCCTTAGAGAAGTTTGCCTTAGTGATTCAGAATGTAAACTTACTCTACTCAATGAAGTGTGCATTATTAATTAGATAATTTCGCCTTGAGAGACTTACAATGATAAAGACCAAATAGACAGAGAATATCCACCGTGATATGTTTGTATAATCGTCATGCTCCATAAAGTTTATTTTAAGTTACAGGTGCTTTCATTTCTTAATTCACTTCATAGGTATAAAATCTTATTCCCAAAATATCAGAATTCAAACTTTGGTAAGTTTGTAAGTGATTTTACATACGATTGTGATGATGAAAAGATTACATGTAGGTTTACATAACAGGAGCAATTTATGGGAAGAAACTTAGATTTGAAAATAGTAGACTCTACAAACTCACTTATCAATGACTTAAAGAGAAAAGAAAAAACCTGCAAAAGCATGGAAATTCAAACGCTCAGGAAACAGCTTAATTCTGTTTTGAAAGGAGACAGATTGTTCTGCACTTGTCACCCTCTTGGTTTACTTACCTGTAAAATAGGAAGAGTACCTCCTCTCAAGATTATTTGAAAAGATTATATGAGCACTAAATTATAAACTAACTAATAAAGAGATTAATATATACTGTATTAGGAAATTAATACATGTTAGTTCTCTTTCCTAGTCATTGTCTTTTGAACCCTATTTGATTTTATTTGATTCAATAAGCATTTATTGAGTGTTTGTTATATGTCAGAGAGTATCTTAAGTGTTGGTGATACAATGACACTAAAACACCTTTACTGATAGCAGAAAAGAAAGGAAGGACACAATAACTAATGTAGCATGGTATGCACTGTTGTGAGAGTGTATAAAACACACAAAAAATTAACTTTCCTAAAAAAAAAGAGAGAAGGAAAGTCACAAAGAGGTGTCTCTTAGATTTAACCTTGAAACATAAGCAGGAATTTGTCATTGCAAAAAGACTAGAAAGGCCACATCAAGAAAAATGATACACTAACTCAGTAAATATTAAGAAGCCCAGAGTGTTCCCAACTCTGAACTGGCACCACGCACTTCCAAGCAGAGACCTGGAGACATGAACATACCTGTGTCCCCCAGAAAGAACAAGCACATACTGTGTGCTCACTCCCTGATGCTGATCCCATACTTCCACACACAAATAAATGTGTAAATAAAATTTTATTAACACGTGACTTTTTAAATTTTCTTAATTATTCTGCCAATGTGCAGTCTTTGTATTGTGTTGGAAATGTTTTCCAGAGTTCTTTATAAATTTTTTTTAAATGCAGTCTTAAAAACAGAAGTGTATATAATATCTAAACATATTTTGAAAAAGAATAACAAAACATCTTTGTGAGCTAAGCAGTCTGTAAAAATGTCTTATTTAATAAATTAGACACCAGATTTCAATCACTCCAGCTCAACTTGTGATCACAGCTGATGGGGTTAAAATGAAATCATTTTTTAGATATATACTTTAGAATTTAGCAGATGCCACAAATAATGTCGAGAGTATATCAACTGAAATGAAATGCCATTTCAGTTAGAGCCAGCCTCATTATGAACTGGAAATGCTCAAGACATGTTCATGTGAAATCATCAAATATTCTAGCACTCCTCCAGATCTAACTGCTTGTTTTTCTTTCTTTTAAAATGAAGCAGCAGTCTCTTATTAAACCTCATTTAAGTGTGTAGAACACATTAAAAGCTGAACATAGGATCTTTTGAATCACAGCTACCTAAAAGTAAAACTGTTTCCAAATATAAAGCCAGGAGAAATATCCAAACGATTAAGACTTGGCCTAAGAACAGGGTGGAGCTATCATGGCAGAAAATGTACCATTCTCTACCTCCAACTCTTTTAGAAGTAGTGTAAAAATGTCATATTACATATTTTCTTACCCCTGATGCAAAAAAAAAGGAAAGGAGGGAAGAAAGAGGATGGAAGGGAGGTAAAGAAAGCTGAAGAAAACAATAGCTCCTTACAGTTTGCTAATACAATTTGCTAAATTGTCATAAACCACCACCAGTTACCACCTTTATAGCCACTATTTTCAAAGAATTTTGTTTTTAAGGGCTCAAAACAGAAATTTAAAAATCCCAGTGAAAAATAAACTCTGTTCCTCATTTACAAAATAGGTAGATTGTAATAATTTATTGTGTGAACACCCAACTATATTTTAAATAGATCCAGTTTTTAAAATTAAAAAAAAAAAAGCTCATACAAATTAAAACTTTTGGAAATTACTACTACAATATATAAATCAAAGTGCACCACCTTTGGTGCATTTGCATATGCAAAAATGTAATTGAGAGTAGTTCTTAAGAGATAAAGGGCTAAACAAATGCAAGTTATTATTATAAAACTTCATTTATAGTTATGTAGCAATGGGCCTTGACAGTTTACCGTGCTTTATATAAGTTGTAGAATCATTTAGACCCATTACAAACCATTAAGATTATCAACTCTGATCTAAACCATACAAAATGTCCCTGTTTTCCAGATGAAACTATTTTAAGTACGTTATCAATTCGAGATTCTCAAAGTCTAAATATTCTCACAAAGGGCTCAGTTGAGTGTTTTGAGCACAGACATGAAGTATGAAATAAGTCTAAACAAATGCTATACTACCATATAGGTATGTTGTATATACAGATACACACAAACAGATATACACACACAGAGGCATCTAACTGAAAATCATTTATTCAATTTCACTTTTATATTTTTATTATGAAATTTTACTTAGCATTTATCTTATTTCAACTTGCTTTCCTTAACCAGGTATATTCACTTAACTATATTCTGATTTTGTAACTACATATTATTTTACCCTGATTTTAATATTATTTTAAATATTTTATCTTTCATTCAATTATTATTCAATTTCCATGGCATTTTCTAATAGTTTTTTTAAAAATATTCAGAAGTAATTTTTACCCCCTTTTCAGTAGATACTAGGAAGGTACTTTGAGCATAGCAGAGAGTCACAGGAACACAGACCATAAGCCATACAAAGAAGACAGACATTCTTATTTCAAGTGGTTTTGTATTAAACCACCTCTCATCCCAAGTCAGAGATCTCTTAGGCTAACACTTGATGTTTGATCCTAACCATCATTAGCCAACAGTGGCTGACAAACTCACTCTTTATCCATGCAGGCAAGTCTAAGAACTATATGAGTAAAATTACTCTGTAGGAAAATGACAAACTAGCCACCAAAATAGCTCAGGTGAATTGAAGCAAAAGTATTACCTTGTCTCTCAGACAATTCACAAAACTTCTCTGAGGAGGCAGGTGAATGTACTAAAAAACCATGGTCTCTGAGCACAATTATATAATTGTGGGTTTTCTCCCGAACAAACCAGCCATAGATAGACAAGAAGGCATATGGGACTTTCCTAAATAAGCCTTTTTACTCAGTTTCAAAATGACTCATAATAGAACATAACTAGATACTTTTGAACCTCCCTTTCAACTTTTTTGGAGAAATGCACAACCCAGACAACAGAACATTCTTGTGAGCAATAGCAGAGCAGAGCCCACCACTTAATAGATATTTGACTTTAAGCAAACTGCTTAGCCTCCTGAAATCTCAGCTCATTTACTTACGAGTCAGCCATAAAACATATTGTTGCCTCATCTATTGCTGGAAGTATTAAATAAGACCATGAATGTGGAGAATCTCTGGCACTTAAAGAACTCAATAAGTGTAACTAGTTTTTAAAAAATACTAAAAGTCCAATGTGAAGTCCAAGAATCTCTTATGCTAGTCGTTCCAAAATAAACTCAAATAGAATTCTTTCACTTCCAGAAAGGAAATTCAAATATTCCTCATATAGAAGACTCCCCAGACTACTGTCTTTATGATAAAAGTCAAGAAAATGGCTATGTTTGAGAGTCTCCCAAACAGGTTTGTAGTTATTTAAAACAATTTCAAAGTTAAAAATTTCCAAAAGCTTGACTTGCAGTGGGCACCCTGAGAAGGTCTACTCTTAGGAGTCACACAAATGTGTAACTAAGAGCTTCCGCTAAACTAGTTGCTCTTTCGAGAATGAAACAGTTTGTATTTTTAGGTATATTGTATGTTGCTCTCTAATAGTATAAATTTATTTTTTTAAGACAGTCTTTTTAAAACGTGGAACTGATCTCAACATAACTAGCCAGTGGCTTAGATTTGAATTGATTATAGCACCTGAGAAGAGACTGGACAAAGACCAAGAGTTACACAGAACAATCCGGGTCAGCTGATCAAAGGAGGGGAAAATGATAGTTTTCTATCTTGTTGGTGGATGATTTGAAAGCAGTTCCTGTTATTTTAAAGAGAATTGCTGACCCAATCAACCGTCAAAGACTGTTCTTAAAGGACAAGTCACAAGGAGTTGATGAACGAAGGGCAGGAGAGTGAGCATGGCTGGTTGTGAAGAAGACCCCTCTAGTATGATAATAGCTTGTCCGCTGTGTGAAGCTGGACAAAAATTCTCAGAAAAGCCAGTACTCAGAAATTATAATGAAAGCAGATTGTTGTGTGCTTTCTAGTCATCAAAAGTATTCTAATAAAAACTGAGCTCTTAAATAACCCACAGCAGAAATACAAATCTTGGCATTATGACTAGATGTAGTCTAAGAAGAGAAGCCAACTAGTTAATTGGCCAAATTCTTCAGTTAAATTAGAAATTGTTCGACTTCTTCAGTTAAATGAGAAAGAAAGAGAGCAAGGGAGTGAGGGAGCGAGGGAGGGAAGGAAGGAAGGAAGGAAGGAAGGCAAAGAAAGAAAGAAAAGAAAGAAAAAGAAAATAAATGTATATATAAAGGGAAAGAATTATACTTCTCAGAAGTTTTGTAGAATCACAGGTAAAGTGGCAAAAGATATAAAAAGCTCAACCCCTTTTTTTATTCAAAAATATAATTTGTAAGTTACTCTTTGGGGTCTCAACCAACATTCTTCCAAAACACTGTTTAAAACAATGATTAATTTCCCAGGATGGCCCCCACAAGACAGGTAGGTAGTTTAAATTCAGTTTTAAAGTATAGTTAAAATTTTTGCATTAAAAATGGAAAATGATAGAAAATAACATAGTAATAGCAATTAAAACAGCAAAACAATCCAATTGAAGAAATCTTTTTAAAGTACATTTTACTTGCTAGGACTTAAAGAAAAGCAGATTTGAAAATTTAGTGGAGGAGGAATATTTGGAGATATATGAGGTTTCTAAAGACAAGTTTCAACATTTTTGCTTCCTTTAGGAATTGGTGTAAAGCTACTTTCTCTTAAACAACTTTTCCATGCTTTGAGTATATACTGGCACTAATTTCATCGACTGAGTTTATTTATGGCATTTATATGAAAAGGTGCAGTAGCAGCTAAATAATAAAAAATAACAAATCAGTTCGTGATTTTTTTTCACATAAAATGATATGCTGAGAACTTTACATGCATTATTTTATTTTAGCCTCCCATCTTACAGGGAACAAAGGCACAGAGTAAAAGGTAACTTGCCCAGATCGCCAGCAGGAAGAGGATTAAAACCAGGGAGTATATGTCTTTCTGTGACTGGCATAATTTCACTTATGAGTTATGTAAAATAGTCAAATTCATAGGAACAGAGAATAGAATGGTGGCTGCAGAGTCTTGAGGGGAATGGAAAACAGGAGTTGCTATTCAGTGTGTATAAAGTAAAGTTTCAGTCATGCAAGATGAGTCAGTTCTAGAGATCTGCTGTACAACACTGTGCCATCACAACATTATAATGATATTGTATTGTGCACTTAAAATTTTGTTAAGAGGGTAGAGCTCACATTTTATTAATTCAATAATTTTTTTAAACAAACAGGCAGACTCCAGAGCCTTGGTAATTATTTTTGCTGTAATTAATCTGATCAAAAGCAGGAAGAGAGAGAGTAGAATGGAGATAAAGATGTTCTCACTAAAAAGAATAGAATCACACAAAATTAAATGAGCAGCAAATAGAGAAATAATGATGGTACACCCAAAAGGAACAGTATAGGCAGTGCCGGTGGAGGTGGTGGGGAGCAATACAGGAATATAGCATAGCAAATGGCCCATAAAGAGAGTGCATAAATGGAACTCGAAATACACAGCTCTCACCTTTGGCCAAAAGGAGTTGTTATTCCTAGAAGGCCAGGGTTCAAGTACGTTCGGGCCGACTGGCTGGATCATTCTACCTACCATCACAGGGGTTTCCGAAAGAGAAGCTTGTCACCCGCCCCCCATTTCCACCTCTGCTCATGAGTGAGGGAATAAACGAAGAGTGGGCAGCCACTTCAGAATGGATGCCAGGCTCCGGCTCTTCACTCTCCCTTCTCTTATACACATATTAACACAATAAACCATAATAATTCTTCCACTGTAAGTTTCTTCTTCTTTGAAATGGCAATTGCCAGTGGGAATTTCTCTAAGAAGAATGTGCTTTATCACTGCCAGGGCACACAGAAGTTTGAATTAAGGAAGCAGCTGGCTGCTAGCCTCGGGCAGGGAATGGAGAAGAGAGGGCCAGTCGGCACCCATCTCTCTACTTCTGCCCAACTAACTACCTCTAGCTCTCTTCATCTGCCTTCATCTTAACTTCTTTTGATTTGGGCAACAAATGAAAGCGCTATTATCCACCTCCGATGCAATGCAGTGTATCAACTTACAAAGAGATGCAGACGGTGAACTAGGGCTGCCGCAGGTACCAAGACAGGCTGAGAAGAGCCTAAGACAAGTGTAGGCTCCACGAGGGAAACTTGAACATATTACCAAATACAAGTACTGCCACCTAAGCTCTTACTGATCACCTGCTTCTGAATTAATTACCAAATAGCAGCTAGCATTTACACAGTGTGTGCCAGGCACACAATACATACCCCCAAATCCTTGTATCAACTCTGGGAGGTAGCTTTTAATTTCCCATTGAAACTAAAGTTCAGAGAAAAAATATGATCATATAATTATTAAGTGATAGGCTATATAATTATCAAGTGATGGACCAGTATTCCTGTCAGGAACTCCAAACTTATGTTCTTTCCATTACACGATGCCATACTTCTAATACCAGGGGCAAACTGAGACTTGCTTACAAAGTACTTTTAAGTAATCAAGGAATTGCTTTCTAAAAATGGGAAAATTTCTTAGGAGATCAAGATTTCAATAAATGATAATAAAGTTCTTTACTAAACAAGAACTGAATATTTAGGAGAGAAACTGTGGTTGAACAATTATGAATTTCCTCTTCCCTTTCTACTTCACAATATTTTACAATGAAATTTTGGGGAGGTGGTGGCTATGAATGAACAAGGAAGGTAACACCTGTATCTCTCTTATAAGACCAAAAATACAATGAAGGCAGAAACTCTGTCTGATTCACGACTGAATCCCCAGAGCCAAGAGTAGAGTCTGGCCCACAGCAAATGGTCAGTTTATTTTTTTTTTGTAAAATAATTAAGAAAATGGAAAACTATTCACACCGAAGTAATTTAAAATAATCATCCTTAGTACACACATAGGGCTAATTCAACCATGAAAGAACAGCAGTCAGTTTAAGACAAAAGAATCTCCTTCAAAATACTTCATGATCTCTGCTGATTTCAGAATTCTAAAATCTGTGCTTTAAGGTAAAGAGAAAGTACCAAGAAAACAGGCCCAACACCAAGGAATAAAGCACATCAATTATAATAAATGACAGGGTCTATGACCCTGCAAATGCTATCCCTAATTGCTCCTCTAAAAGTTTGAGAATGAGTTTGAGTTTGCTGAAAGTGAAAATGCATTTGCAAACTGATGCAGACTTCAAAGCATCGGCCAAGTTCCCAGAGTAATTAAATATATTTGGCCTGTAATAGACCTCAACCACGCGCTAACTCAAAGTATTCCTTCACCTTCCCATTCCAATTCTGATTTAAATTCTTATTCATACAAGAAGCACTAGGATGGATAAGGAAGAAGATGACCCCATCCTAGCATTTGCTTTTCTTAAAGTTAGTGGACTGTAGGCAAAATTTCAAAGCAGTTTAGTTTTTGGCATCCTTTCACCTCCATTTTCTTGCAAAGCGCCTAGTACCTAATTTTATCTCCCAAGGACTCCAAGCTGTCCCCATTATAAGTTATGGGTGGGATCCTGCCTCTCCTAACAACTGAATGCTGTGCAATTGGTTATTTCCTCCTTCCTGATCAATTAGAACTCTTTTCCCCCGATTTCAGATGAATGTTAGGAAGGAAGCAATGTAATGAACTCACACTAAAGTATATAGTATTTTAGTTTAATATTTGCAAGATACATATTTGTTTTTTGTAATTTTTATTGGCTGGTACAGGGTATATTTGTATGTTTCAAAATTTTTAAATATATACTAAAAGGAATATAATGAACTTTTCCCCTTTTCAGGTAACTGCTGCCATTAGTATCTAGGAGATCAAGATAAATGCATATAAATTTCTTTACATGCATGTACACAAGCAAGTAGGAATATACCTTCTTATTTTCTCCCACATAATAGAGATAGCACACTATACACAGTCAGACACCTTTGCTAAAATCTTTAATATTTCTTGACCTTCTATCAGTATATAAAGAACTGTCTCATTATTTAAAATCTTTTTTGTTTGGTTTTGTGTGGCCAGTACAGAAACTGAACCAGGACCTTGGTATTATCAGCACCACGTTCTAACCAACTAAGCTAATTTTTAACAGCTGGAAAATATTCCACGATAGGAATAGACTAAATAGTTCCATATTGATGAACAAGTTGTTGCTTTTCAATCTCTTGCTTTTAAAAACAATACTGCAATGAACATCTTATACATAAATATTTTGAATAAATTTCCAAGGCAGGTGTTATTGGATATATTCATCTGTATTTGATGGACATGGCTAAATTACCCTCTACAGTGTAGTTTTCCAACATACAAACCAACAATAACATGTAAGAATGCCTATTTCCAAAACCTCTGCTAACAGAGTGTTATCAAATTTCTCAATATCACCAATGTGATAGATGATGGGAAAATGACATTTCTCTGTAATTTGAATTTGCATTTCTTTATTATAATTGAACATCTTTTTATATGTTTAAAAGTTGTATTTTGTTTCTGTAAATAGTTTGTTCATATCTTACCAACAGTATGAATTTTGTACAGCCACTTAAACCTCTGAAAAGATTTGATTTTTTTTAATGGAGACTTAACTACCCAAATTAGTCCTTAAGTGGTACAATTTCAGACAAGATGTGAAATAAAAACTTTAGGCAGAGTAGGGAGAACAGATTATTGGGCAAAAGTAATCAACAAAGAGCTGGGTCAGACTGGCCTAGGTGTTCTGAAGTACTCTTTTATGAATAAGAAAACCAAAGACTAGAAAATTAAGCCAATTGACAAACGCATTTGTTTTTGTGTCAGGGAAGAACAGAGCTCACCCTCAAGGTTCCTCTCCCAAAGGCCAGTTTTCCATCCCCTACATTAAGGCCCTCTGTTCTAGCCCAACTAGTCTCTCCTCTAGATAACCTAGAAAAAGGCTAATCTACATAAGCTTGGGAATCAGATCTATCTTCTAATGAAAATAACAGGTATGACACAGTCAGTTCCAAAGAAGGATTTATTTACAAGTAATAATGTAGACCTTATATTTAAGGTTGGAGATGGCTGTTGACCTTATATTTAAAGGCTGGAGATGGTTACTGCAGCTAATACTTGAATGTGGGAAATGTTTTTTGGGATTGCTAGGTAGTAGAGACTTTGGCCTACATGTATGAAGAGGCAGATGAAAAATATGGATGCCCCGTTAGCATGAATATATCGAATAATTCAGCCATAGTTTATGTTTCAGCAGGTGTGGGTGATGGAGGAGAATGCTGTTGTGTTGTGTCTGCTGTATGGTGTATAGCCAAAAATAGCCCTGTAATAATTTGGAGTGGCAGGCACATGCCTAGTAATGAGCCGAAGTTTCATCATGCAGAGATGTTTGATGGTGCGGGTAGGTCAATGAATGAGTGGTTAATAATCTTTAAAAGGGGGTGGGATTTTCGAATGTTGGTCATTAGGTTCTTGCAGTTGAAGTACAACAGTGGTTGTAAATTGACCTTCACTGAAACTGACCTCCTAAGGGGCAGTCAGAAGATTAGTAACTTAACCAGATATGTACAGGGTGGTTACACATGAAAGCTGAGCAGCTGGTTTTACTCACTACACTGTAGACTGGGAAAGCACAAACAATCTGTACTATCCTCCTAAACAGAAGCCATCAGCAAAGAGTGGACATTCCTTGCTGAATTCTCCCTATTCTGCAGGATAAATCCTTACAGCCCTACGACCAACCAGTCACCTCATTTTTCTGTACATTGCCTACCTCCTTACATACTATATTTTTCCTTTGTAGATCCCTCTTTCATGACTTTATATCTGTCCACATTCTCTTCCTTTCCCTCAACATTGGTGGGATCAGAATCAACTATGCATATATGGTCCAACATACCACCTTCATCCTCAGACCCCCCAAATCACCTCAAATAATTACACATTCCAAATAGACATTTGCATGCCATCAAATGCAGCTTCAAAAAGTCTTTTGCCCTCCCACCTACAACCACATGGCCACCCATAAGCCCTTCCTATGTAGAAAACTGGCCACCAATGCCCATAAAATACACCAAATTGTTTTTAACCCTTGATACTTGTACCCCAATTACCTATCTTATTTCTCCCACACAGCGGTGAGATTCCGAAGAACAAGATCATGTCCTCATACATGGTGAAAAAAATATCTTCAAACTAAAATTGTGTAAAAATGTAGGACAGTCTCCACTCCGCAGTCTCCACTCTGTCCTGGGCAGAACAACTGAGGACAGTCGGAGGCACAGAAAGGGTTAAGAAAAAAAGATCTAATTCATTCATTCATTGAATCTTGCATTTTCATGGCTGTATTAGTTTGTGTTGCTATAACAGAAATACCTGAAACTGGGTAATGTATAAAGAACAGAGGTTTACTTGGCTTACGATTCTGGGACAGCTGCCTCTGGCACAGGTCTAAGGCTGCTTCTACTCATGACAGAAAGCGACAGGCAGCGGACGGGTACAAGCAGATCACATGGCGAGAGGGACCAAGAGAGAGAGAGAGAAGGTGCCAGGGTCTTTTTAAGCAACGAGCTCTCACGGGAACTAATAGAGCGAGAACTCACTCATTAACCCCCCCTCCCCAGGGAGTGCATTAATCCATGAGGGATCAGCCCCCATGATTCAGTTTCCAGCACTGCCACATGGGGATCAAATTTCCACATGAGTTTTGGAGGGGACAACACATCCAAACTCCATCAATGGCTCTAATTAGTGTAGCCAGTACATTAATACAGTACCAGTTAAGTAATGATCTGGAACCTTAATGACTAATTGAGAAGAAAATTCAGAAAAATAGGTAGGTAAAAAAAATGAAGTCTTCACCTATACAAATAATAACCAGTTAGATGATACATTAACAAAAAGTACCCAGGAATAAACCTAATGTGAAAACTTTAAAAAGATACTGAGGGGCATAAACGAAGACTTTAAAAGAGGGATGTAGAGTAAATCAAGATTTATTATAAAAGGAATTCAAATTCTGATAGCATTGGTGAAGAGCAAATATATGTATACTTTTGCCAGAACTGTAAAGTTCAGAACTTCAGTAGCTGGTTGCAATTTTAAAAGAAAGCTGACAAGTCAAATTATAATAACAATATTTCATAAAGGAAAAAATACTAAAAACAAAGAGATTAATTTCTTTAAAATAGTGGCAGAGAAAACAAATTGGGTCCTTCTAAAAAAAATAGATAATTTCCTTGGAATTTTAAATGGTCATCAGTACACTGTCTTTAAATAAGCTCAGTCTAAATTATTAACATGCACCACACTATACTGAAACGCACAAGCCTTTATCATTCCATCTTCAGGTACCTGGAGAAGGAAGAGAAGGAGACGAGGAAGGTGGGGTGAAGAGGAGAACTGGAGAAAAAAGGAAAGAGGGTAAAGGAAAAGCAGACAGAGTAGAGGGATAAAGGAGGAAGGAAGAGAGGAAAACGAAAAGAGGAGGTGGGGAGGAGGAAAAGAAAAGCAAAATGATCATAATTATATCCAAAGACAGAGCTCTCTGGAGAATGGGTTTGATGGTCGTACCTGAATAAAATCTGTATTTTCTGCTTTAATTATTGTCTGGCCCTGGTTTGCTTTAACAGGCTCAGAGAGTAATGAATGAGTTTACAGATAGTGCTAGTAGCTATGGAATTAAGCTACCACGGAGAGAGTATAGAATAAGAACGGGGACCATTACAAAACACCGAGAACATCAAACCAAAATTTAAAGGTCAAGTAGGAGACAACGACCTCCCAGTTTGAGCTAAGCAGACTGTCCAGAAGGAGAAAAAACAGGAAATGAGATTATGAAAAACAAGGGAAGCAGCTTTCTAAGGAACTTGTTGCCAAAACAGTTTATTCTCCATTCAAAAAACAACACTTCCTTCATAGAGGGGATTTTCACATACCACTTATATGGAGACAGGTATAATTATTGAGGGAAAAAACAAGAACTTGAGCCTCAACTCTTTGCGTCTAAAGAATACTTCACTGGACTACTAGGAAAATTAATGTGTATATATCATACATTCGTACATATAATATATATATAAAACGTGTGTATGTGTATAATATGTATATGATTTCTAGTATATGCTGATGCTCAAAAAAATGAGTTCTATTACAAAATGAAATGCTGAGAATAAAAAATGCATTAAATGCATGTACATCTAATTATGACATGTTTTTTCCTTCAAACATTTGACCAACTTTTAGAAGCAAAGCAATGGCAACAGGTATAAAGCAATTATATATCTTGATTTTTAAAGATGCTTTGAATTTTCTGATTTTGCCTTAGGAATGCATACTGATATTTACACTATCATTATAGCTGTGGGGCCTAAATTAAACCACATTAATAATAAGACTGTTAATCCTAATTTAATAAAGTCCCCCAAATGACTGTTGGATAGGTAATACACTACTCACAATGCTGAATTCTTTGCCTCCCTTCTTCTGTGGTTTTGAAACTGAGCAACAATTAACCTTAATACAGCTGCCAGAAACCGCCAAACCTCCATGTGTACCTACCCCTAACACGTTGTATCTTGCCTAGGTTAAGGCTGGGCCAGTTTCTTCACTTAGAAGTCTATACCGGCCTCTCACCAAAAAACATGCTAACTGAAGAATCAAACCAAAAAAAAAAAAAAAAACACCTAGATTTCTCTAAGTAACGGTGATGAAATCACCTATGACTTAGTAACCTGCAACTTCTCACTAATGTTTTGAGATGTCTGGCTGGATAAGCAATTTCCAGATAAACAAGAAAAGGGTAAAACCTCTTTCAGAAAACTCCCTCAATTAGCAATCACCTTCATTTAGCAGCAGCACCTCTACCGTGCCAGCTGCAGGGGAAATTAATTAAATTTAATAGAAGCCACGGGGGAAGTAATTAAATTTAATAGAAGTCATGGATTCCAAATGAAGATAAACTGTATTTGTAATCAGACCTACTGTGTCACTTACTCACTCCCATGTTTGTAAAAGCATGAGCCAAGTATAAACCACCTTCCACAGGAACACTCAGTTACCTGGAATCACTTTCTCATTCTCACTTCAAAATGTAAAATGATTGATGCAGTACACTACGGAAAGCACCCCTAATGTTTTAAAAAATCTTTTTTCAAAATAAAAAATCTGCAACACCTTTAGATGTCAATTATGTATAAATGAGCAGATCTGAATAGCACAGAAGCCCTAGCACAGACAAGAGGTAATGAAAGGTTGGCATGTTTGCTCTGGGAAGGAAAACTAGCAGCCCATTCATCTAAATGCAGTTATGTTTCAATTTAACTAAATTACAAGGTTTGAAATTAGCAATGCTTCAAGCGCCCAGGGCTACCGCTCCCTCCAGAACACTTCATCTTTAATTCCTGCACCAGCTTGCAAATAAAACTAAGGAAAACAGGAGGCAAAAATGCTCAAAACAGCTTTGTAAAAAAGGCCTTCACTAACAACTATGATCTTACGGTTTTACCCCTCAGAATATCTAAAATGTAAATGAGACAAAGCTAAGTAATTTTTTTTAAAACCATACATTCTACTGCATAGTTACTTATATACCTTATTTATCATGATAAACTGTAAGCTCCTTAAGGACGAGGATCTTTTCAGCTTCAAGTTTCTTTTCTCTAGAGTACTTAGCATGTGCTTTGCACATGGGTCAAGGGTTAGAAAATACTTATTATCATACTTTAATGGGAAGGTGATTGCGTCACTCTGAGATCATTACCAACACTAAAGGCAGCTCCTGGTTTGAGCAAAGCAAGCTTTTTCTCCTGGTTGTTAGTAAAGAACCATGCAAGAATGCCCGGATTTTTACCTGATCTGTAAAATGAGAGAAAAAGATCCTATTTTGGAGTTATTTTAAGGATTAAATGCAATGTAGTTTATTAAAATGATTTAAGAGAAAACAGCTAATATAAAACAAGCATCTACCATATGCCAGACACCACACTAAGCACTTTACATAGACTAACTCATTAAATGCTCACAAAACCCCTAGGAGTTGGTTACTGTTTTTATCTCTAATTTACAGTAGAAGAAAGTAAGGTTTAGAGACATTGTATAACTGATCCAAGTACCCAATGGCTAATTGATGGTGGGCCTGGAATTTGAACCAGGCTTAGCCTATTAGGAGTGCTTAAGGTAGTGGGAAAACCTTGTTCATTTTCCAGTGTGCAGATTCTAGATCATGTTCCTTAAAGATAAGAAATATCTACAGCACAAAAGCAAAGGCTATTTTTATTTAGAAGCATTGGTGCCAAGTAAACACAAGATTCACTGATTCAGAAACATCCTTCTTTACATTGTGGCAAACACAAATGTCTTGTTGACATGGCCAGTCACCAGCCATGTAAGAAGCCCCTTGTGCATTTTGAACTCCAGGGCACTTGCTACACAATACTGAAATTAGCTGCCTCTCCCACTAGACTGTGGCCAGCCATTCATGCCAGCATCCCCAGGGCCTGTCATGTAATAGATGCCACAGATACTTTATATAATGTTTCTGGAGTAAATGAAGAACTATTAACTTTTTATAACCTTGGTTCTAGAGACAATAAATATTTGCTACTTATTGAGTCATCTGAGTACATATAACTTCACTTTGTTCCTCTGTTCCGCAAAGATTTTTCTGGTCTTTTTATTTCACACCCCCTCCAACAGAATTAAACACTTACCGAGGCCCTTGTATATATTCCTATTATAGACCATATCAAGCTAGGGCTAGGGCTCACAGAACCCTCAAGCCCGTTGTACAGACTGGGTCACAAATCCTTCACGCACAGGTCCACGAGCTAGGTAATAGGAAAAGATCCTGGGAGCCATGGGTAAAAAATTAACAGGCTTTATTCTGAGCAACTGCCCTAGTGGCCTCCCAGAGCGTCCTGAGAAGCACGGGGGGCAGGAAGCGTGTATCAGAGCCGTTAGTCCTTTATACTTAAATCCATAACCCAGGACACCTGGGTGCCTCTATGTAATTACATTAGGTAGTAACAAAGGAACACCTGGATGCACATGGATATTTACATCAAATGCTCGGCAAGATTCTGAACATCTGAGGGGCCCTGACCATTTTCCTGTATTTTCCCAACACACCTCAACACTTTTTTTCCCACTTAAACGTTCTCCTCTGCTAAACTATAAAGATCTTACATTACTCCTCTTTCATCCTCAACACTCAGCATAGAGCATGCCATATTAGGCACGAAATAATTATTGAAAATAAAAGATTTATGCATGCAGCTCTAGCTCCTTGCCAGCAGGAATGAAAGATTTTCTACTCTGGAGTGGGATAGGGACAAGAAATTACAAACATCATTTACAACTTAAACTTTAATCACTAAACAAATGCAAAAAATATAAACCAAGCACAGCATTTAAAAGGAATCTCCTAACAAAATATTTTGCCTTTTCCAAGTAGCAAAGATCACATCAATTTCTTATGTGTTTCTGTCCTATGCTCTGCCTGTTTTGTAACAAGTATTGAAATGTTTGTCCTCAAATGATCTTTAAACATAAACACACACCCATGCATCTGGAAAGGGCGTCACAAAATCTCATGCTGTACAGTGCTGAGAAACAGGTTTCTTTAAATCCCTTTTAATTCTTTATTCCTTGGTTTATATTACTTTGTATTATTTAAAACAGAGGTTAATACCTATACTTCATGTATTATTTTATTAGAATTTACTATTTTGGTCACTCACGGTATTTGATATCAATCTATACAACTGTTTTTAACAGCCATAGAACTTGAAAAGAAATGAACAGTACACATTATTATTGTTAGAAGGACACTTCTTTTATGGCTCTATCTTATTCTTTAATGTGGCTTTTTTTCCCCACAAGGGAAACCTGGATAAAAAAAGAAAAAAAATACAGAAAATACTAGAAAAGACTTACATCATCTGATCTCTGCTCCCAATGATTATATTCTCAAGGTGCAATTTTTTAAAATTGCCTGTTAACCAAAGGCAGGAATAAATATCTTAATATTTATGTGTAGAACAGACCCTATGTTAATTCAGTAACTGAAGAATCAAACACATTCATAGTGAAGTTGTTTTTGCCCATACACTTACCGTGTGAGATTCAATGGCAGTGGCATAAAAATCAGACCAAGAACTCTACAAGCAGAGAAATGGTTAATATTTTGACATTAGTTACATACGTCACCTGCTCAACCACATTTGCTTCTAAGGATGCATACAGTTATAATGATGAACAATATCATTATTAAGAAATTCACTATGAGGCATTATTATACTTAATTTATTTGAAAATTAAAAACAAATTATCCTTTTCTCTGTAATAGCACTTTAATTTTTTCAAGCTGTTAATGAACCAATTAAACCAAACCATTTATTCTAAATGCATAGACAACAAAATCCTACTCTTAAAAATATATACTAAAAGTTTGGGGTTTTTTATATACAAGAACAATTGCTTTACTGTACATGGCAACCACTCCCCTAAACCAAGCATACTCGGAGTTTGTGTTCTGCAGGACCCGTCATTATAGAAACTATTTCCATAATGACATTAAGACACTATTTATCTTTTCAATGGATGGTACAATCTAGGTGGGTAAAACTACCAATTCTATTAGCATGAATCAAGGCAGGCATACCAAATTTTACTGGTAGTCATTTTACTCTTCACTGACACACAGTCACAGTAAACAAAATGTAGTTTCACTTGAGAATGTCTTTGAAAAACTTGTAAAAGTAGTAATTTTTAGAATCACAATCCTTGAGTATAGCAGTTTAATATTCTGTGATGAAGAAAAGTATACATAAAACATTTCTGCTACACATCAAAAAAGGATATGATTGTTGTCTCAAAGAAAAACACTTTTGAGACTGAGATATGAGTTACACTAGCCACTGTTTCAGTGAAACAAATTTTTATCTGAATGAATGTCTGAAGAAAAACTATTCTGAAGTGGTCATGGCCAACATATTTGGGAAAAGGAATGAGTGAGCCTGTCCAATAAAGGAAAATAGCTGACATTATCTGTTGCTAATGACAAAATTTGAGATTTTAAGCAAAAATTAATATCTTGACAAATGTTTTCCACCATCTTCAGCTTGACAGCTTTCCAACATTTAAAACATTTTCTGATATTAATATTCATGATTATTTGATATATAATGAAATTTGTAAACACTTGGAAGATCTGCACAACTTAGTCAAACAATATTTACCAACTGACCAATGCATGACATTATAAAATTATACATAGGGAAAAGATCCGACCAAAGTGCAAAAAATACCAATGTATTTTAATGTAGACAAAATGCAAAATGTTCATTGATAAAGTTTTAGATTCTGTACTTTAAGAAATTAGAATCTGTAGTTTTGGTATAGTATCAAAGAAGTATATTCATAATTATTTGAAAAGTCTATTAAAATACACCTCCCTTTTGCAACTACATATCAGTGTGGGGCTAGATTTCTTTCATATGTTCAACCAAAACAATTATAAGAGATTGAATGCAGAAGAAGTTATGAAAATGCTGCTGTCTTCTAGTAAACTAGATATCAGAGGTTTGCAAAATATATAAAGAAGTATGTCTTCTTACTAAATTATTATTTTTAAAATGTAGAGTTTTTTCCTCAAAAATACACTTTATGTTAATATGTAATGGGTTTTTCCATTGTTTTTCTTTAATTTCTCAGTTTTAATTTCTCATGTGATGTATATCCACATAAATAAAAGTTATTTTGAGTTCTCAGTAGCTTTTTAAAATCATAAATTTTGGTATTTAGACCAAAAACTTTGAGAATCATTGGGCTAAACTAAACTGAAGACTAGTTATCTAGATTAGAGCATGATTTTCAACAGAGTTTTTACTATAATCCCCTAATAAAATTAAAATATGCTTTTCATAAGCATACTTAAAGAGGGTCTACCAAATGCCAAGCACCGTATTAATTTCTCAGGATGCAAAATGAAAATGCTTAGTTCTTGCCCTCAAGTTGCTTTACAGTCTCACAATAAGATATCCTAATCATCCCAGGACTATTTGGGGACAGGCCATGTGGCAACCTGAGCCCACTCCCAAAGTCTGCACTACTGGTCCACCTATTCAGAATGCTTCTTACAGTCCTAGTGCCACCATTAATCTCTGCTTATCTTATTTCCTCTGTTTTTTGTTTGTTTTGGTCTCCTTTTACTTTTTCTGTATTTTCCAACTCTCATATAAAGGTCCCGCCTCTTACATAAATGTGACCATCTGAGTACTACTGTTTTCACTTAAAGTATACTCAAAAGCATTCAGTACTCTTTCCTGAGTTAATTTGTTTCTGGTTGCTGAGTGTGTCTTCACTACCAAGGAGGGGCACTGTATTCTCTTTATAAGCTTTTAAATATTAAAAACTGCAGATAAGGTAATGTACCTATAAAACTTAAGTTTTAATCATTGGAGAAAATAGTCCAAGCTTTTCTTAAATTAAAATTCTGCAATTATAATGAGGCAAACCATATAAAAATAAGATACAGCAAGATCTCTTATTGAGTACTCATTTCCAAATAATGAGCAGCATCTATTGAAAAATCGCAACAAAATTATAAGCTGATCATGATTAGTCAACACCTTTTTCCTTCACTGTCCAACACCAGGGAGTAACTGAAAAATGATAACAAGCAGACTATAGAGTATGACCAAGTTATGACATTAAGAAAGTTAACTGAGCCATAATCTCTTAAAATTCATGTTGTTCATTACCAGATAGGTCTCCTGTTTTGGCTGGAAAACAACATTAAATTGGCTTCTGGAAAAGGGTACTCTCCAAACCACTCTTAATTCCTAGTAACTTCCTCTGCCTAGTAAGCATAATGTGGTTAAGTATAAACAGCTATGCAGTCAGTGGAGTCTTGGTTCAGAGTTCATAGTGTCACAATGAGCATTCAATTCCGTTAAGCCTATTTCCTCAGACAGAAAAACAGAGCTCCTAACAACTAACCTGAAGATTTAATGATTAAATGTCATCATGAAGGTAAGTAAACAGCACAGTGTCTGTCATATTGTAACCACCTGGAAAATGCTAGCTATAATAGTCCAATCCAAATACAACCATTGTGTACAACTGTACATGTTTGTTTTCCTATGGCAGAAACTGAAAATTAAAAAAAAGTTATTCTATTTCTTTTCTTTAGAATGGAAGTAGTCCACACAAGGGATGGAATTAGACACATGAAATATCCTACTGAGAGGAGCAGAGAATTGGGATCCCCTACACAGGCTCTGGGTCTCCCAATAGTCTGCACCCCTCGGCCCCAGCACCATCCTTTGCTGGCACCATAACTATAGACAAATGGATGGACTTTAGTCTCCAGTTCCTCCTCTGTTGCATGAGGAATTATATTATCTACCACATGGGGTGTTATGAGCATCAAATGAGCTAATGGTTCAAAGGACTAAGCTCAAAACTGGCACAAAATAAGCTCTGAACATTATTTTTTCCAATTGCCCTTGGAGTGTTTCTTCCACGGACCATTTACTTTAGTTTGTAGATGAACAAATATTAGCAAGCACCTCCCAGAACACTCCTCAGAAATTGCTTCAAATGAAATCCATATATTGTGATAAATCTTGGCAAAAGAATATGCCATGTGGTAAAAACAATAGCTATCTTGTAAATTTGCTTTTACAATAAGTAATAAAACTTTGGGATTTGGAATGCATCCAAGCTCTAGATTGGTACTTCTCCACCCTGGCTGCACATAAGAATCACCTGGAGAGACTTTTAAAAATACGATGCATGCTGGGACACCAACTTTTATGCTGAAAATTGATACATAAGGAAGAGAATTGTCCCACTTTGCCATTATAAACTGTATTTCAAGGTAGCCAAATAGACCTAGCAGGTAAAACAAAGTTATTCTGTATAGAATAATTCTAGATAATAAATGGATAAGGAACAATATAATAAGAAAATCTCCATTTTGCATCCCTTAAGGGAATAAAGCAATGGTTTTCAATAAATGACAAAACCATTAGATGTAAGAGACCCTGGAGAGCTCCCTCATCCTTCAGCCATGTGAGGACACAAAAGACAGCTGTCTACGAACCAGGAAGCAGGCCCTCACCAGACACTGAATCTGCTGGCACCATGACCTTGGAACTCCCAGCGTCCAGAACTGTGAGAGATAAATTTCTGTTATTTCTAAGACACCCAAGTCTATGGTATTCCATTATAGCAGCCCAACCTAAATTCTGATGCTGCTAAACACACTTTGATAATAATTCAAAAAGGGCCAGCCAGCCACCAAAAAAAAACCCCAAAAAACAAAACAAAACAAAACAACAACAAAAGGGTTATGTAAACAGTATAGATTTGTGTAGTGATAATGAAACACCTCAAAAGACACAGGTTCTAAGCCATGCTACAGATAACTGGCCATCTTGACCTAAATTTTACTGTTCTCCTTTCACACCAAATTCTTGGTTTCCACGGTAACTTAATGTAGTGCTTTACATGAAAGCTTTTGCAAAGTGCCAATCTCTAGGTAGAAAATATTAAAATATTGGAAAAAGTCAATTAATAGCATAAACAAGATTGAAGATAGAGTGCTAATGTAAAACAAACTATTCAAAGTAACTCAGATGCTTAGTTTTTCTAGCTCCTAATTGATAGGCTAATTATATGTCTCAGAAAAATAATAAAACTTAATTTCTATAAAATTATTTGATTCAAACTTTCAGTTAATTCAGACAGGTGTTGCCCATAACTCATCTAAATTAGCAAGATTGTACTGAAACGCTATTAAGATGCACAGGGAAAAAATAACATGAACTCAAAATGGGTATATTTGCTTATCTGAAATCTCATTAGTAATTCTTATCAGTAAGTACACTCATTTTCTTCTCAGTCTCATGCCAATTCTCTGCTTCTCTGACCTTGAAAGCAGGATACTGCAAGTAGAAAACTACCATTTCCACTTAGGGACTGCAGAAAGATACTCTCAGAATCTAGAAACACTCATCTTCCAAGACCGCAAACAATAAAAATTAAAATATAGTGGCATATCCTACTTTTTAAAATAATTTATCAATCTGTATATAAGCCCAAAGGCAAGCACCCTAACTCCAGAATCAGACTCAAATCCCAGCTCCTCCACTTATTTCAGGGTGTAATTAGAGACAAGTGACTCACATTGCTCTTATTTCAGGGTGTAATTAGGGATAAGTTACTCACATTTCTCTACTTCCCTTCCCTGTCTGTTATATAGGGGTAAACAATAGTTGTCTCCTAGAATTGCTAAATAATTTTAACATGATGATGCACATAAAGCACTTGGTACAATGTCAGGCAGAATAAACCCTCGACATAGACATACGTTGGCAGCCATCACCACACGGTGAATTCTCAGGAACATTAGGACATGAGTACATAAGCAAACTATTACAAGTTTATTCACACTCTATTGTCTGAAGTAACAATTAACGGAAGGGTGAAGATATGCCAGTCATTTTAGAGGAGAACATAATTGTTGGTGATGTTTGTCTGGTACAGTTAAGTGTGAAAAAAACACTTTCATCCTACAGATGGCTATCAGGTACCTGGAGAGAAATGTCCAGAGTCAATTTTTACAGCAACCAAAATACCTTCAAACACCTAACTCACCAAGTTCCAGGACTGATCCACCCTGGAACCATCTAATCTATAACGTGATCCCCTGCATGGACTCAGTCGTCAAAAGAAGTAAATGGGAGAGGCAGGATCAGGGAGTTATCACCAATTACACATCATAAGTCAGTCTCTTTCCAATTATCTTATCATAAATCAGTCTCCTAACAACAGATAAAGTCAAAATGTTAACCCTGTAAAACTCAAAATCCAGAAGTAGAATGTGAGGACACCATCAATATTCTGAGAATCTGTAATACCCTGACAATCTGTGAGATCACAAGTATTTTTCAACAAACAGACTTGACGTATCCACTATGAGCCAGGTACTGGGAATATAAAGAAGGCACAGTCCCTGTCTTTGTGATCTAGCCAGGAAGGCAGAAGCCCAAATGTACTGATTATAATGAGATCAGCCTTATGACAAGTTACGTATCAGGGGCTATGAAACAAAAAAAGTATCAGAAATATTTCTAGATTCAACGAAGTTTGTTAATAGGAATCAAATCTCATTGTTTCCCCTGAGTGTTAGCAATAAAATGAGTAATGGAATACTAACTAAATACTCTTCGTGGCAGCACAAAATGTCACAAGAAAGCAGAGTACCACAAAAACTCTGAAGCTATGCAGTCCATACAGTATGGAAGACCAACTGTAATTATGATATTCTAAACCAAAGACATGGAGATTAAATAATTTAAAGTTGAGGTACTACACACATACATATTACTTGACTGCAAGTATGGATGGGTCTGGACTTTTACTATTCTGTACTACTGACAACTGCTCAACATTAAATCAGATTCAAACTTTTACTTGCAACTGTCAGAAGGGAGAACAAATGTCCTTCATTTTATCTTTGTAAATACAGAAAGATAGAACAGCATTTATTCATACATTTTATGTATAGTTTTTTCATATTTTCCTCTTTAAAAGTAAGCCTAAATTTTAAAAAAAATTACACAACGGGCCGAGCCCGTGGCGCAGTTGGTAGAGTGCTGCGCTGGCAGCGCGGCGACGCTCCCGCCGCGGGTTCGGATCCTATATAGGACTGACCGGTGCACTCACTGGCTGAGTGCCGGTCACGAAAAAACGACAAAAAAAAAAAAAAATTACACAAAATTATTTCCCAAAGATATTTCTATTTCCCTTAAAGACTTGTGCTTCAATAAGAACTCCCAACCTACTCCTTTAATCCAAATCCTATTTGGTCCTGCAGTGAAGTCAAATGTAGGATCCTGACATCAATTTGTTGCCATGGAAATAATTGAGATGTCAATGTTTCCACATTATGATTGTACCATAGGAGCAGATGGGCTGACAGGGGAAAAATCTGCAACTCTCTAATAATTAGCCAAAGGGTGAGGTATTATTCTAAAATTATTTTTGTGATAAAAATTTGAGTAAGATCTATCTAAACAATACAGAATACAACCCATTTCAACTTCCAAATTTACTGAGGAAAATATTTTCAAATTATACAAACAGAAAGCCTTGCCATATTCAATTCACTTGATTATGTTTTCTTGCTTGTTGCATCGCTTTCTGTGCTGCATAAAAATATATAACCAAGTTCAGAATAAATCCAATTTGACAAAAGCAAATCTTATTCCATATAGAGAAGTAGGTGACAATGTTGGATGAGCTGAAGAGAAAGACTTGGTCCATTCACTTCTTTCCACTGGCTTAAAGAAAATATTCTCCTTGTGAAGAATATTGAACTTGGCAAAGTAATCAAATGGCTAATCACTTACAATATATCTCGGCTATAAACTATAAAATCTTTGCAAGGTCCTGTATTTGCCACTGTCCTGTAAATTTGTCCCAGAATATATGCTATTTGAATACAAAAAACAATTTCTTTTCTCGTATCCTCCACAGTACTTAGCCATGTCTCCTGGACTAAGCTGAATTAATAGTCATTTGTGCATTCAATTACAGAGAATTTTCTCCTAAGAATAAAAAGACTTAGTTTGCTTAGGTTAAAATAGGTTTGGATATTATGTGTATGTGCATATATGCATACATACGTGGGTAAATCATGAGGTATAAATCTGTCACTCTCCTGGTCTTCATAAGGTACTGTCATTTGGAACCACTTTATTCTACCACCCACAGTGAGCCCATTTTATCCAAACATGAATACCTTGCTCTTCCCCTAGGTGGGCTAATTACACCATCTGTTTAGCCACAGTACTATTAGTGTAAACTCCTTAACATTCCCACATGTACTGTCAAATGTACAAGTAGTAGACAAGGCAAGAAAATCAGTCTCCCAATTTGTATTCTCAACTTTCCCTACGGGGGGCAGCACCATGGTCTCCATACGGACTTGAGCATTCAATTTCCCTCCATCACTCTTTAGTTTAATAGCACAAATTGTCAAGAGGAACAATAACCGCAACAATAACAAAAATCAATCCCTTTCCTCCCACCAAAACGAAAAATTGGAAAATATGTAAATGTTTTGAGAAAGAGAAGGGAAAGGGAGGACAGATGAAGAGTCAATCACCTTACAGGCATTGCTTATCCTTGAAATTAAGCCGACTTGTTTATTTTATTAGAAATAAAGTGAATAAAAAGATACAAATCTCACAGATTACGGCAGATATACCCACAATATATGGCAGATAACTTTATGCCGAAAAATTAAAAAATAAAATCTTAGAAAAAAACATAAACTAGGTACCTGAATACTGACTAGAAATAAATGGCAAACTAAACATACAGCTAATCACTTACAATATATTTTTGCTATAAAATGTTTGCCAGGTCCTATACTTGCCACTGTCCTATAAATTTGTCCCAGAAAATTGGCCATTTGAATTCAAAGACCCAATTTTTTCTGCAAACTCCACAGTACTTACCACATTTGAATTGTTCACAAGACAACATGCATTTGAAGCACATCTTAAGTGTCCTTGCCATGCACAAAGAGATACACATGAAAAATGGTAACTATGTGTAATGAAGGATGTGCTAATTAATTTGATTGTGGTAATCAGCAGTAATCATTACACAATGTATACCTGTACCAAATCATATTGTACACCTTCAATACATATGACTTTTATTGGTCAACTCTACAATGAAGCTAGAGAAAAAAAAGAAACCATACCATTTGAGAGAACCACAGAGCATTTTTAAATATATTTCTTTGCTTATATATATGAAAAAAATCCTTTATGCTCTGCTCCTTATTGTTCCCTAAACCCATCTCTATCACCAATAAAAAGGCACATAGGATAATTAACAACTCTTCTTGTGGCCATTAAAAATATTCTTTTGGTTATTAAAGCCCACAGAACTTTAGAAATACATGCATTTTTACTAAAATTATATGCACATAAAAATAGGTAAAAACTGGGACATTTAAAAATGGGTATTACAGGTTAAAATTACCAGGAATCTCTTATGAAGCAAGAAAGGGGTTAATGGTAAGTGTGCTGGGATCTTTGGCAGAATTCTCATCTGGAAAATGGGGAGGATGAATTTCATTATCTCTATGTTCCTTCAACTTCTAATATCCAAAAAATCAAAACATCTTCTTATAGTTTGATTATCATACTAATTAACATACCTGGATTCCATAAAGGTCAGAGTGTGGTATCAAAAGTTGGTCAAGCTCATTATACCTCACAGTTTTTATGCCTACTGCTTACATCAGGACCAAAAAAAAAAAAAAAAAAAAAAAAGGCAGGAAAACCACAGCCACCAGTGTACCTTGTGCTATGTCACCAGGTTCCTTCTTGGAGGCCATCCTCCCACCATCTGGGTGGTTTCTATGGAGTCTGAAAGGATGACTTTGTACCCAAAGCTGCTATTAAAAGACACACAAGACAGACTATCACCCAGAGCAACAACAAAGTCATTAGGACCAGAGAAACAAATTAGGCCCCAGGCTGGCCCTGACCTCTACAGACTGCAAGAAGGTGCTAATAGTCTGTTACTATCATTCTTTAAGTTCCTCCAAGTAATAGTAACCCCTTCATGGGTTGCTATTTCTAATAAACAAGGCAATAAGTGCTTATCTTTCAGAATAATGACATTACATTGAAGACAACAGTTGCCTATAAATAATGGGAAAAGATGCAAAGAGGAGGAGAGTCATAACACATTATTGATTACAGATTTATTACATGGCCCAACTGTGGTTTAAAAATCATCAAGAATGTCCTTTGCCTTCCAAAAGAAATAGTCATTAAAGAGGAATATAGTTGCAAGTTTGGGGTTCCTTGCCCATTAAGTCACTGGCACAATTCAAGTGACTATAAAATTCCTCACTTTGAAGGCACAAAGCACACCTAATTTATAGGAGACACAACTGCTGTCCCAGTGTATCTGATGGAAAAGATGAAAGAAAAAAACCTTCCCTATTAAAGATGTTGAACTTCTATAAGGAATGATAAAAACCATGATACTTTCATTTCCTCACTTTTTCCTCACTTACAGTTGGTCCTATGGATCAAAGTTTATATTAGTTTTATGGCTAGTTACTTATATATTTATTTTAAAGGTTAGAAAAGTAAGCCATCTCAAAATGGAGAACAAATATAAAATAAAGGACACTTAAGGCATAAATATAAAAATAACATTAACTTAAAATGTTGCAGTTAACTTGAAATGCTGCAGTTTACAGCTGTCTCTAAAGGAAAATGGTGAAAGAAAAAAATTCAATTTGAAAGAAATTATTTTAAAAATGCCCTTTGATACTAACATTTCTTAAAATAGACCAATTTAATCAAAATATTTATCTTCAGCACACAGAACCCTATACTGACCAGAGTTGTTAGAAAAAGATACATATTTCATATGTATTTCACATATATTTCAATATACATATCAATATGAATACACATATTTCAAATAGTTATTAGAAAAAATTCATACATTTGTGATATAGATAGATATGTGTAACAACCTTGTGGAAAAGATTTTTCTCTTTTGTTATTCTTGTTATATATATATATGAAATCTAGATATCCTAATAAAAAGCCACAATTCATTAGACAGTGGAACATTATTAAGGAATAAAGGGATAAATAAAAGCTATAAAAATGTGTTAAAATGACACAAGTCCATTTGCCTAACAAGTCCCCTTAGGGGAAAAAACTACATTAAAATAACTGTTCTGCACAAACATCAATTTTAAAAAGGGACTGTAACTGCTTACAAAATTTCCAACACGCGTTGACCTGTTTCTATATTTTAAGATGAAATCACCTGACCAATATTGACATTAACAAGAACAAACACTTAATTTCTAGGAAAGCTAAATTGATTAATAAAAGTTAAGTCAGATTTGTCCTATGAAGCAGGAAAAGGGGGGCAGAGCACTAAACAAGACTGACCTGGAACACTTTAACATCATGAGCACTATTTAATAGCTACCATTTTAACAGCTGTTGAGATATAAACCACATGTAACCATAAAATTAGTTTTAAAATGTACAACTCAGAGATTTTTAATACTCAGAGCTGTGCAGCAATCACTACTCTCTAATTTAACATTTCTTCTCCCCTAATGGAAATTCAGTAAGTATTAGCTGTCATTTATTACTTCACCCTCCCCTTTTCCATCTTTATAGACTTGCCTGTTCTAGAAAATTCATACTTAACTGTAATTAAGTTAGTACGTGCTCTATTGTGGCTGGCTTCTTTCACTTAGCATAATGTTTCTGAGGTTCATCTATCTATGTGGGAGCATGTATCAGTACTACACTGTTTGTTACTGCTGAATAATATTCCATCTAACATGTATTTTTAAAGACAGTTTTAGGAGACACTGTTTTCTAATTTCATGGCCCCATGAAAATATTTTTTGAGTGAAAATAGAATGGGTAGAAAGGTGTCCTAAGAGGATTGGTTAACCAAAAAAAAAAAAAAAAAAAAATCAACAAAAGAACCTACAGCATCACTCTCCAATACTAATATAATTAGATCCATGTACGTAATTCTAAATTTTCTACTAGCTACATTTTAGAAAGAAAAAGCACATGAAATTAATTTTAGTCATTTTTTTTTTTTTTTTTAAAAGATGACCGGTAAGGGGATCTTAACCCTTGACTTGGTGTTGTCAGCACCACGCTCAGCCAGTGAGCGAAAGGGCCATCCGTATATGGGATCCGAACCCGGGGCCTTGGTGTTATCAGCACCGCACTCTCCCGAGTGAGCCACGGGCCGGCCCAATTTTAGTCATATTTTATGTAATCCAATATATCCAGAATTTCCCTTTAATATGTAAGCAATATAAAAATAAATGATAGTAACATTCTTTTCTTCATAACCTATCTACTGTACAACTCATATTCCTTACAGAGCTCAATTCAGACTAGCACACATTATAATGGCTCAAAAGGCACACATGACTAGTTGTTACCATTTGGCCAGTATATATCCAGAGCACGGAGTAACAGGAAGGGACATCAGAGAAAGATGAGTATGGTTAGAAAGGATGAGGAGTATGGAAGATGAAAAGAGAGTGAAGAATAGAAGACTATTGGGGGGGAAAACTGGCAAATTTTAATTTCTACTTCAAACATTTTTTGAGTCTCATGTCTATAACACCTATGAACAGTACATGACACACAGTAAATTAACTGACTATGTGTACCCAAGGGGGCTATAAAGAAAAATATATGTATGCCTGACCTCGATAACAAACATACCATCAAGAAAGGAGATAAAACATTTTTAAAATTCTAAGTTAGAAAGTGATGCCCCCTATATGATAAATGAAGATAAAGTGATAAAGAAAGTTTTATAGGTGCTAAAATTTATTCATGACTGGGAGAATCCAGCACTGCCCCTCCAAGTTAGTCCTACACTCTGCTCTTTTATACAATCATCTCTTTTACAATAGTTAAAAACATGTGTTTGATGCTAGTGTTCTGATCGCCTGGCAGCCACAAGCATGCTATTTCCAGGATTAATAATCAGTTTAGGATTTGGATCTCTGCTTACAAATGTTGAATGCCTGTGATGTACATTCACTTCTTCAAACTACTATGATCTTACTTTACCTGTTAGCTATGCCATAATGCCCTATCTAGCCAATGTTCACCAAGCACTCTAGGCCTGTTATTAGTATTTAGTTCTACATCACTGGTGCTATGATTTGAATGTGTCCCCCAAATTTCATGTGTTGGAAACTTAATCCCCAAATGCATATGTTGCATGGAGGTGGGGCTTTGGGGACGTAGTTAGGATTAGATAAGGTCATTACAGTGGGGGCGGGCGCCCACGATGGGAGTGGTGGCTTTATAGGAAACAGACCTGAGCTGACACACACATTCTTTCCCTCTGAGACCACGTGATGACCTCTGCCACCTTACGATGCCACAAGAAGGCCCTCACCAGATGCTGACACCACGCTCTTGAACTTTCCAGCCTCCAGAACTGTACGAAATAAATTTCTGTTCATTATAAATTACCCAGTCTTGGGTATTCTGTTAGCAACAGAAAATGGACAAACACAACTGGCATTCTACCTTAAGCAGATTTATATAAAACAAATTTATACTTTAAGGTTAAATAATGTGACCTTCTAGATAACAATATAAAATTAAAGTACCCATTAGAAACTGAGAGAATTGAAGCATTTTATTCAAATTTTATTTAGTTTCTGCAAAATAATTCAGCCTTCTCTATGAAAGTCAAACTTTATTTTTAAATAAATGATTCCACATGTGAATTCCATGACCAACTTAGAGATAAACTAAATTATGCCTGGAATGCACAGCACCTTCTCATTGTTGTGCAATACTTTAGGCAATTGGCCAAATTACAATAAACACAAAAGTTTTACCTATCTTTATATAGCTAAACAGTTGCTTCAACTATGAAATCATTTAAAAAGTCACAAATTCAGTTATTAAGTCAGAGGGGCAGCCTAATCTCTACATGATTAAGAAAATGTGAGGTCATAAACTAGATAAATGCTGGCATAGAAGCCAAAGCAAATTCCATATGGTCCCTAGGATTTTTCAGAAAGAAAAGAGTATATTAATACTCAAAATGTCATCTGTTTGATCTGCCTTAGTAGACATGAAAGGAAGCAAAAAGCTAATTGGATAAAATCAACAAAGCAGATCTTTGAAATTTACTGTACTGATATGACTCTAAATCAAAAGTAATAAATAAATAATTTTTTAACATTGCATCATTATGGATTTCACAAGGAGCCCTTTAGAAGCTTTATTTTAGTTAAAAATTAAAAAATACAACAGATGGCCACACAGTGGCTCACACACATTCCCCAGTGAGTACCTACCTGTAACACCAGCATGATCAACTCTCTCAACATGTGACAAGGAGAAAACTTGAGCAGTAACACCAATATTATTTCTTTTAATTTAGAAGAAAATAAAGAAAATAAGGTTGCTGAGGTTTAAAAAACAAAAACAACAACAACAACACAACGAAAACTTGCAGGTCCACAGGAGCGAGAAAAACAGAGGTCACAAAGGTTATGGATGGAAAGATTAGCCAATGTATTCTCTCTTTATCTTGGGTGTGTTTTTTGTGCTGAAAAAGGTTTGAGATTTTTGCCATGTATTAAGTCCTGTGCAAAGCAAATATGACTTTTGATAAAGCGATCAAATAAAATTTATAATTTCCAACAAAAGCAGTTTGCTAACAAACCAGGGTAAAGGAAAGGCTAAAATGAATGGAGGGCCAGGGAGAGGTGGAGATAATGTAGAAAATTTTTATTTAATTATAGTAGTCTCCGAATACTGAATCATGAAATGAAATCATAACATAGAAAGATCACGAAGAAAAATTTTTATTAAATAATTAGCATATTTTTTCAACACAATCAGAGTAAAAAATAACTGTACAAATTTGGTATTCATTTTGTAAATCCGTATTTTAAATTCAAATTCCTTCTGTTACTACTATGAGTGTATAAATAGCTCAATTTCAAAAAAAACTTTTTTAATGAAAAGTAAGTTTATGATCTCTGGAAAGACAATTATTATTATACAATATTTGAGAATTCTCCAGGGTTCTGAGTACTATACAACCAAATCCATTCATACACGGCGTTTCAAAATAATGTTAAAAATTTGGGGAACCTCTTTTTATCTTACTTCTAATAATACAACCAATAGATTACAAAGGTAAAGTTTGTTTCTAGGCACTAGTTTACATTAACAGTTGTCAGGGCTCACTACATAATTTGTCTAAAACAAAATGAAAATTCCAGGGAAAAAAATTATTTTACCTTTCTTCTGAGGTGTCTCTCTCAACCCCTCATAGCACTTTTTTTTTCCTATTGCATGCCAAGCTCTCTTGGGCATGAGAACACTCCTGGGGTGATTATAGACCCTCACAGGCACCTGGGGCACTGTATCATACATAATTCAGTAAGCAGCAGGCACGTGCCAGACCCAACCATCCCTTCAGCCTGCGCCCAAGACCCCTCTAGGGGCAGAGGGCAAAGAGCCACTGGAGCCGGGCGGGGACAGGAGAGTGGAGAGCCAAGAAGCCCTCCCAGGGAGGTGAGGCCATGGGAAGCAGACAATGTATGAGCTAAGGGGCCGAGCCTCACTCAACCTCCTAGTCCATTGTCCCCCTGGGCTTCACTTACAGAACCCAAATCAAAGACAAAATCAGTAAGAATTTCAAGGCAGCAATCACCAACATTAAATCCCAAGTGCAGGCCCTGTGTGACTACACTAGTCGTCTTCCCAGGAAGCAAGTCCTGACAATTGCTACTCAGACAAAAGGAAAAAATTTCTGACTTTTTTTGGAGCAACTACTGCCAGTTTACTTGGTTGAATCAGTCTTCCTAACATCTACTGCCAAGTCTTTGTCAATGCCACGATTACAAATAGGGGAAATCTACCAAGAAGAAAAACACATTGGCTATACATTATCTTACCCATCAATTCATGTGTCAGACAATCCATACTAAGTGCAAAGCAAATTAGTCCTGAAACTCAAAGACAATAGCATGGGCAAGAATGGCAAAGATGAATATACCAACAAGCAGACTTTTTTTAATCTAGAAAATAAAGCAATTACAGTTGAAGTACTCCCTATGCATAATGTACAAGGGACTCCTAATGGCCTCAGGGTGACAACTGTCAGTGCATCCATTTCAGGCCTTTGAACTGCCAGAATGACCAGAAACATGGGACAATCATGTACCTAATAACTAGGGAGTAGGTATGATCAGATATTTAGATATTTAAAAAATAAATTACTTTTAATTAAGGATGGGAAAAAACTATAGCTCATTGTAACAAACAAACAACTGAATATTCAATTAAAATGAATTGATAGAAAAGGCAGTTAAAAGAAATGCACACAATATTTTCTTTGAGCTAAGGCACTTAATATACACAAGATTTAAATAAAACAGGAGAATAACAATACACAATTAAAATGTACCCTAAAATAATGTCAGGGAGAAAAGAGGGAGATGAAAATGAACTAAAACTAAAAGATACTGAAAATAACAAAAGAAGCTTTTACTATTATTTTGTGGGCAAGAGAAACAAAATATGCTCATATCAGAGCAGACAGTGTACTATTACAATGGAAAATCCTATTATGCTAATCTCGTTCAGTTTGGTTTTGAGAGGGTAATATAAATATTACATACAAAAAAAAGAAGTAAACCTGGCATACAGATGAGAATTTTATAAAACAGCAAACATCCGCTTCCAGTAATGTTAAATATCCACTCCCAGAAGAATTACTTCCTACTATAAGAAAACTTGCAGTTTCATGCCATTGCAACTACTTTGCCTAAGGTCACTGATGACTTTCATATCACCCATGCAACGCACAGTTTCTGCCCTCACTATTCATATTTTTCATATTCATGTATTTCAGCAGAATTCAATACTGATAATCACTCAGGACAACATTTTTGTTTGTTTGCTTGTTTTGTTTTTTGTTTTTTTAAACTGGTAATTGAGTCATCAGGACAAACTAATTTGGAACTCAATTTCTATGAATATTAACAGGCTGACATGTCTAGGTTACTAAATATATATACATAAAACACACACCATCTTAGACAAAACTTCAGTCTGGCAGCATCACACAAATCTTGAATTTCAAGCTTTTGGTTAGTTAACCTTATATACCCTTCAACAGGAGTTTATTACGACTCATTTATGTGCCTGTCAATGCCACAACTGGACCTTTCTTATCAAGTAATGTTTCTTTGCAAGTAATACAACCTGTCTCTGTTTAGACTGACTCTTTTTTTTTTTTTTCTGTGCTCATTTATATTACTCTTGAATCTAATATTTTTGATATAAAGTTTGAGGAGTAGAATATTGTTCTGGAATAGGTTTACAATAAATAATTTCCCACCAAACCCACCAGCAATTCCATGAGTTCTGTGGACAGCATCCAAGTCTCATCAGTAATTCATTTCTAAACCTGTCCATCAACCCAAGAAATGGTATTTACTAGTATTTAGCACTTTTCTTTAAGTCAGAGATTTCTCCAACCCTTTGAAAAGGTACAATGTTTCTATTTCAATCAGAAATAATTTCTTAAAATCTTTGTACTAAACAGAAACACTGCCCCAGGCCAGGGGAATTCAATATACACACTAAACACCTTTTCAAAAAAAAAAAGTCTTACTGCATCCAATTTCATCAACACAGGATAAGTTTCTTTCCCATAGAAGTTCCCTTTGATAAATAAATCTCACAACTTTGAAACAAAGTATTTGGTTGCTAGCAAAGATAAATGTATTTTTATCTTATTTTCTAAAATAAGAAAAGATAAGAAAAATAAGATCACAATATCCATGGCAAGATTAACAAAACTAGCCCAGTCTCTAACCTTGAAGAAACAGAAATGACCACTATAAATGAGTGCTTTCTTCCATTTATTTTATCTTGCTAGAAAGCATATATTAAGCCATCTATCAAGAAACAAAAGGTTATCTTGTGTACTTAGCTGTAGATGTATGCCAAGGGAAGGTGCTGCTACAAATTAATAAAGTAAGAATGTGCACCAGGAGAACATGCCTGATTCATTCAACTTCCAATAACCTGAAAATAACTCCAAAATAATTTATATTCTGACCTGAAAAGCCACTTCAAATCCAATAAAACAAAAGGCTGGCCACATCCTATATTATTATTTATTAACACCCTAGAGCAGCTTTAAGGGGATGTTCTAACACAAGCGTTGAGGATAAGGGAAAAAACAGGAGAGTGAAATAATCAAATAACACTCTTATCAGTGCATCCAAACAAATGAACATCTAGCTTCTAGTCATATTTTTATTTTAACATGAGTATTGCAATTAGTATTTGTGGTGGACAAAATAATGTGCCCGCACCCCCCAAATATCTATATCGTTATCCCCGGAACCTATGTTAGGTTACATGTAAAGAGGAATTAAGGTTGATGATGGAATTAAGGTTACTAATCAGCTGACTTTGAGATGGGAAGATTATCATGGATTACCCAGGTAAACCCAATGTAATCATAAATGTCCTTATAAATGTGGGAGAGGCAAAAAATAAGAAACAGAGCCGGCAATGTGGGAAGGGCTCAGCCTCACACTGCTAGCTTTAAAGATAAAAAGCCATGAGCCAAGGAAGGTAGCGTCCATTAGATGCTGAAAAAAACAAGGAAAGGGATCCTCCCCTAGAGTCTCCAGAAGTAACTCAGCCCTGCAGACACTTTGATGGATCCAGTGAGACTCATCTGACTTCTGACCTCCAGAAACATAAGATAATACATTTGTGTTGTTTTAAGCCACTACCTTTGTTGCAATTTGTTGCAGAAGCCACAGAAAACAAGTATAATACTTTACAATTAACAAAAACGTTTACATCCTGTTACTCCTAAGCATAAAAATACACTAACCATACTATACTTGACTTTTAGTTTAAAAATAAAGACAAAAATTCATTATTTACTTCAAACTCCACTAAAACAATTAGTTAAGTTACTTCTCCTCGGGTCTCAGTTTCCTCACTTTCAATATAATGGAGCTTGTTGGAATGTTCTAATAAGGTTCCTTCGAGTTCTGAAGTTTCTTTGTCTCCCAAATGGTGATTACAAAGTGTTGTTTAAGCTTTGACTGTTGCTATGAAATCATTTTGTTAACCTCGAATGAGCCTTTTTCACAAAAGTAGTCATGTTAAAATAAATCTGATGTAAGTTCACAAAATTATTCAAAATAACCTACTGCCTTTTACTTCAGGTCTCTAATAATTTCTTTGCTTTACTAGGGCATTTCTCTCATCTTTCAAAAAGATCGAGTTCAAGTAAGATAATGCTTCAGCTAATACTTGCATACAGCTTTTTTCTATCACAGAACGAATGGGCAAGATAAAAAGAAATCAATATCGTTTAGAATTTTGCTTTTAAATGATTCTTTACATATGGATCTTAACAGGTTCAATAAGCCATTATCTAGAAGGAACAATATAACTTTTTTTAAGTGGCTAAAAAGGGGGGAGGAAAGGGGATGGAAAGGACCGGGTAAAGGGGCATGAAAATCTATTACAATGTATATTGAGAAGTAAAATAAATAAATAAATAAACAAATAAACAAATAAATGGCTAAAAAGCCTTTCCTGTAAACTGTACAAGTCCTAGCTATACTGCTTAACATATACTGTTTAAAACAAAAAAAACAAAACAAACAAACAAAAAAAAAAAAACAGAAAAAACTTACTCATTTATCCATGCAGTGAATTTCTATCTCTTTAAAAAGTGTGTGTGGTGGGGGGGTGGCGGTGTTAAAGGAAAGAGTCACTAAACTGAAAAGAAACCAAAGAAAGTTAAATTCACATTACTTTAAGGGCTAGTTTAAGTCTCCTATAAGTTGGAGAGTCAAAATATCCTTATAATATATGATAATGCCTTCAATAAATATCACAAAAGGACATCATTTAAAAGTAAATTTTCTGCAACAATGTCCTCTTGGCTTTAAATGAATTTAGTATTCCTGGGAGTAACTGACAGTCAAGGCCAATAGTGGAAAACAGAAAGTACATACATGCAACATTTTCCCAACCACTATGATGAAATATGCCAACCACAAAAGGTATTTTGCAGGATACCCAGTTTTCTGATATGAGCACTTTGAAATATTTTTTGTATTTAAAAATTTACTTAACAAAATAAAATGTTTTATTTTCAAGACATCTGGAAGTAGAAATTGGAACAGAATACGAATAAGAAAAGAAAAATGAATAGGGCAGAGGATTCTAGAGATTATGAAAGATGAACAGGAAAGGTTGGGACAATCCTGTTCCAGAAGAAAACCAATGATGATAGAAAGTTGTCAGGAAGAGCTAGGACAAGATGCAAACGGGGCAATAGGGATGGATAGAGACTGTATTATAATGGCAAAACGAGAGGTCTTAAAGGAAAGCAACTATAAAGTAATAAAAAATGTAAATCAGAAATCCATTTAACAACTACAAGACAACCTCAAAAAAAAAAACCCCACAAAACACCTACAACAAAAACAGGCCAATCAATAAGGAGAAAGTGGCCTGGCTGTGAAATGGACCAGGCAAATGGACTCAGTGGTGATGCACACTCCTTCCTATTTTTAATCACAAGCTAGAGGTCCAGCAGGTATATGTTAGTGTGTGTGTGTGTGTGTGTGTGTGTGTGTGTGTGTGTGTGTGTGTGTGTGTGTGTGTGTGTGTGTGTGTGTGTGTGTGTGCGCGCGCGCGCGCACTTAACACTGGATATTTTCATACTACACTTCGGAGCTGGTGTCAAATGATTTAAACATAGCTGCACTGATTATGGTTTCTCTTCAGTGATCTTAACTGAGCTCGTGTATAATATGAATATATCAGAAACAAATAAGTCCACATGCCAGCTTATGAAAGAGAGATAAAAGGTAAAAGGAGAAGAGAAAACAATTACAGAAAGGAGGGAGAAGGAGTAGGGGGGAGCAGGGAGGGGGTAGTTAAGGAAGGCCAAGCAAAAGCTGACAGCAGCACAGCCACACCTTGCTGTCTCCCAGGGCTTGAGAGGATAACGCCAAGAGAAATCAGGCAATTCTGCTGAGCCTTTGCGCCTAGTTCCATCCTTTGTTTCCATGGTTTTTTTTTCCCCTCATGAATTCTGCCTTTGATTTGAATAGTCCCCCAGAAGCCTGGATTTGTAGCTTCTGTTTATTCACATGGTTCCATGTGTCACAGATGGTGCCCATAGTTAAATGCAGCCAGTGGGTGTGTGTGTACGTGTGTGTTACTTGTTAGTTTTAGTACCTGCCCCCCACCATTTATTTTATGGAACTCCCTTAATTTGTTTTTATCTTTTTATTTTGAATTAATTTCAAACTTACAGAGAAGTTGCAAGAATAATACAAAGAACTCCTACATAACATTTACCCCAATTTGCCAATTTTCAATATCTTGTCCTATTTGTTCTTTCTTTTTCCATATAACATTTACTCTATATAATTCTATATAATTTATTTATATTTTATAAATAATTTGATAGTAGGTTGCATAAGACATGTCCTTTAACCCTAATAACTCAATGATTATATTTCCTAACCACAAGAATATTCTCTTACACAAACACAAAACTTTTATCAAATGCAGAAAATTTAACATACAATAGGATTATATAATCCAGGGTTTGGCAAACCTGTGGGCCAAATCTGATCTGCCACCTGATTTTGTAAATAAAATTTTACTGGTACACAGCCATGCCCTTTCTTTTCTGCATTATCTATGGCAACAATGTGAACAACAGCAGAGTTGTATAGTGGTTGCAAGAGATACAGTATGGCCTATAAAACCTAAAATATTTATTATTTGGCCTTTTAAAGAAAAAAATTGCTTATCCCTGATATAATTTACAGTCCATATTCAATTGGCAATTGTGTCAATAATGTCTTTTTTTCCAGTCTAGGATTCAGTTCAGGATCATGTATTGCATTTAACTGCAATTCACATCTCTAAATCACCTCTAACCCAGAAGTTACTTAGCCTTTGTTTTTCATGACATTGCCATTTTGAGGAATATAGGACAGGTATTTTCTTTTTTTTTTTTAGACTATTCTTCTATTTGGGTTTGTCTGATGTCTTGTCATGATGAGATGAAGGTAATACATTCTTTGTCAGAATGCTACAAAAATGATTTTGTGTTCTTCTCATGGAATCACACCCAGAGGCACATGATATCTGTCTGCCGCTCCTAAGTGATGTTAATTTTGATGTCCAGTCTCTCCACTGTATAGTTACTATTTTTTGTCCTTGCAATAAATAAAAAATCTGCATGGAGATGCTTTAAGACCTTGCAAGTACCTGTTCTCCATCAAACTTCTCCTGCCCCAAATATAACATCCAACGATAATTCTTTCCCAAATCAATCTTTATCATTATAATTGCAAAGTGGTAATTTTCCTAATTTGTTTGTAATATCACAGAATCGAAGGTGACATCAGTTTATGATCAGAAATAAGATGTCCAGAAATACTAAATGACTCATCTGTTGCTAGTTGTTTTTCAAGGATCCTATAGGAAACTTGAAAGCTTTCAAAACTCTTAATTTTGATGATCCTGAAGTCTCTGAGACTACTGAATGTGTGAACAAATGTTCTTAAGACTCAAACAATATCTTGCTCATTGGTATAAAAGCCTGTCATGAAGCTACCCACTGTTAAAATCTACTACACTTTCAAATCTCCATTTTCACTCTAGAATGAACATTCATTTCCACAGTACAAAGTAGAAAAGAGATATCCAAGATAAAATAACACAAAAACAAAATCTAACATATTTTGCATAATCTGCATTTTGAGTTTGCCCATAAGTCATTCCTTTCTATTTACCCTACCAGGGCGACAGATCACCATTCAATAACCACTGTCTTGAGCTTAAGGAATAAAAGAATAAGGTATGGGGACCAATAACTAAATTATACTTAAGACAACTGCCAGTGTTTTTCTGTGACACTAAACCATATCTAATAATACACTTGGGGCTCCTAATTTGAAGTGGGAGCAGGATGGTTAAAAACCTGAGTTATGTTGTGGAGAAATCTAAATGTTTATTTAGAAGAGGGATGGCACAGGGGGACATGATTAAAAGCCGTCATCAAATAAATGAAAGGTTCTCATATGAGGAAGCATTAGAAATTGACTAACATGTTAAGTCATTTACAAAAGCTTGAATTGTAACCCAGAAAACACTACACATCCTTCAATGGAAAAAATGATCTACTCACCTGACCCTAGAAGAAAAACCATTGACCTCAGAAAACAGAATAAATGCTTAGAATAAACTGTGAATTGAATGAGTGGCAACGAGTTGACAAAATAAGGCTGTATAGTATACTTTTATGTGTATATTCCTTTTCTCAAATCAAACTTAACCTTAAGACAGAGAGCTTTCGATGTCTCTGTCCATCAAAATTTTTTTCTGAACTTCTGCTGCTGCAACATCTGAAAACTCACGAGTGACTCTGGCAGAAGCAAGAAGGGAAATAACTTCAAACCAAGGTTCAGTATGAGATTTCTCTAGAGCAAAATATATGCCCCAAACAACACAGGGCAGGAAAAGACACTGCTAAAAGGCAAAGATTGTGTATGAGTGTTGCAAATACATATGAAAATTCCCAAAGTTTCTACTAATACTGAAGCCATACAATGTAACCAATAGCTTAAGAACCATTAATGCTTATACCAACTCATCATGGTCAAGAAACATTGCCTTCTAGTGGTAATCTTACATGGCAAAATTTAAAAGAATCTCCTTTCCAGAAAGTGGCGAGGCAGGCCACATTCACAGATAATTGATGATATAAAATGAACCCATCTTCTCTCTGTTCACTTTGAATTTCAAACTCTGCCTTTAGGAAGCCAAGAAATTAGAAGCATCATAGCACAGTGTTTCCAAACAGGGTTTGAGCATCAGACTGCCTGGGCCAAATCTGGCCCTGTTATTATCAGCTATGTGACCTTGAAGCAGGTATTTACCTGCTCTGTTATCTACTTCCTCATTTCTAAAATGGAGATAATAAGGGTTAGTACCTCATTTAGTTTTTGTAAAGATTATACAAAATAATATACTTAAAGAGTGCCTTGTGCATAAAAAAAAAAATTAAGAGGTTAAGCTATATTTTGTTGGCAATAGAGGAGCCCTGAATATTAGACAGAACTCACATGATCAGATTTTTGTTTCAGATAAACCACTTTGACAGCTCAGAAAAAAACAGATTGGTTAGAGGGAACGGATTTGTGCAACCTTGGCAAGAGACCAGATAAAAATATTCCAGGGGTCTTAATAACTACAGAAGTACTGGAGCAGGCAGGAGACACAGGTATGGCAGATTTTAAGGACAGTATAGGATTTGTCATAAGTGTAAGAAGAATCCAGATTAACTCCCAACTTTCTGGCTTGAGTTACTGGAACTCTGAAGAATTAGTAGAAAGCATGCTTGAGAGCAAATAATGCTATTGCTTTTAAACATGTTGAGATCGAGGTACCCCTGGGCATCCCTGTGGGTTACTGCCTTAAATAGATCTGAAGCATAAAAGAGAAGGCTAAACTGGGATGCCTATGTGAGAGTCATCATTTCACTGATGAGAAAAATATTTTATTTTAGACAATAAATAGATGGCATTTCCTAATAAAAGACGGGGGGTGGTTTACAGCCAAATTCCATTATAGTGTTCAGTGTCACCTATTTTTGTACATTGTTTAATACTGGTATAAAAGTTCATCCCTCAATATTCCACCAATTCTTCAAAATTAGCGCTTGCTTTGATGAACCAATTCTTTTTCTTAAAAAAAATTCAGATAGAATGTTTTACCAAGACAAGTTTTCTGTATGGTTCAGTCATTATTTCATTCTATAATTCCCCAAAAAGGACATTCATAGTGCCGATCAAATTTTGCTGCCCAAGAACTATACCCTCTCACCCCACGGAAGTCCTTGTGCTCACCAGCACATTTTCCTCTCATACCAAGAGCTCACCTAGTGTTTATGGGGCAATATAATCAGACCCTTAAAAACTCACACACAAATGGTAACTATGGATGTTGATGAAAGTGTTCATTAATACGATAATGGTAATCATTACACAATGTATATCAAACCATCATGTGGTACACCTTGAATACATACAATTTTTATTTGTCAATTAAATATTTTTTAAAACAAATATGATTTGTTCTTGATCTCATTCAACTGCAAAGTACAATGAGATTGGGGGAGGGGTGGCTGGGAAACAAGCATCACCATCCCAAACTCATTTTTTAAAAAGATTAGAAGGAAATAGCTGAATGCTAAAATACTGGTTATCTTTCTACGATAAAATTCTGATAAATTTGTTGGGTTTGTTTTGTTTTGTTTTACCTTTTATTCTGTTCTCCAAATTTTCAATGAGAAAATATTATTTTCATAATAAAAGACACATAAATGTATTTTTAGAACAAAAACACCTTGGGTAGTATTCTTGGTCACAAATATGCTCAGAATGTCCTGTGCATAGGAAGTCATCCTTGTTGTGTGAGGTCAGCCAATCCAAAAGTATGTAAGCAGTATTAACTATCAGCTAGGCATAAATTTTTGGATAAAATATGTATAAATAATAAGCAGAATCATAAAGTCATTTTAATAAAGCAGATTAAGTCCAATAAGTATATAAAACATGCAGATTTAGTTTTGTAAAATTTTTCTTAAATCATAGTAAAAAACACTCTTTTTACTATGGTTTGATAGTCTCTTTAAACAATGTAGTCTCATTCATGCATAAGAAAACATTCTATTTTGGCAGCTGGCCAGTACTGGGATCTGAACTGTTGACTTTGGTGTTATCAGCTCCACATTCTCCCAAGTGAGCTAACCAGCTAGCCCCTTATTTTGGTTTTACTCAGCTAATGTATACATATTTTTCAGGTTTGTCATTTATTTAAGTACTAGAAACCTGCAAATAATTACTGGAGAATTTAGGGTATGTGATATTAAATTCTAGATAATGATATATTTCAACAAGCATAGGTTCTTTCTAAACTACTTTTTTTAAAAAAAAATCAATCTTGAGATTGAAAAAAATAAAATCTTACTTGGTCATTACCACCAGTATGTAAAATGAGGATGCTTTCATGTGTTTAGTTTCCCAAGCACTTAATAAAAAGGCAATAAAAAGTTTAAAATGTGATTTCCACACTTTATGAAGAAGTCAGAGCAATCAAGAAAGCCGAGATAGAATAAAAATGTTTACCCATTTTGGTGTGAAATTATCCTGAACTAATTTTTAGAAAAAGTAACAAACTTATGGCAAATAAAGCAAGCCAATTTTATTTCAGGACGCTAACAAATTCTATTAAAGAAAATATACACAACTACACTTAGGAATTAGCAGATGTATTATAGCTAAGAGAGAGGGAAAAGGGGAAAAAGGAACATTATTTTCATAGCTGCATTCAACATTTACTACAAAGGTGCAATCTCTTTTCTGAAACCTACAAATTAAAGTCTAAAAGCTAAACTTTAAGAACAGTAACCACCATGTATCAACTAATATTATTTAAAAGCAATAAAGAAAAGGCTACACTTACGAAGTTCTTTCAAAAAGACTAAGAAATGAAAAACTGTGTAACAAGCATCTGATATTTGTGATATAAACTTGACACACAGAAAATATTCAAATATACAATTTAGATACTTGCCATTTTTTTTCCATTAAGAACACAGCAAACTTGATAATAAAGTTCATATTTAATAGCCATCTTCTTTTCATAGATTTGATAGAACAGGCGCTGTTCAACTGTTGAGGCATTTGGGGACAAATTAACAGCTCCCCTTTCTGCCATCATTCTCCATCTGCCACAGCCATGGCCACCAAAATAAAGGAGCTTAGGGGGAAAATGATGCACTACATGTAAAGGCAAAATTTAAGCATTACCTTACTTAGGTAATGTGTTGATGCCTCTTAAAACTAATCGAATGGGGGGGGGGTGGCATTAATGTAGTCAAAGTGCAACCTCTTTTGGAGACACTGTTTTGATATCAGTGTTCAATGAAAAAGAGTAGAAAGAGTAGAGCAAAGATTAAAGAGTTTAAGAATTGATACGATTTTGCTTAGGGTTCATGGACTCCTTCCCACCTTACCCACATCTCTCCTCCCTATACTACTGTTTTCTGACAGAATACCAGCAAATATACAGGACCTTCACTTTTAGCCTCCAAGCTGGATTCAGTCCGAAGCCATCACTGTGCCTCGAGCAATGGGACACACCCACCCACACCGGAAGAGCTGCTTGGTACTTTTATTTGATATACTTGGACTGGACTACTCTCCCCCACCTTTGGTCATCTCTCCATTCTGGGAAGTGGAATATGCATCCTCAGGAAGCTGTAGATGACCCTTCTCCTGACAAAGGCAAACAAAATTATGCCAGAAAACAAGAGTGTGGATACAGGCCAATTTAAATTTTTCTGAGACTTTTGGCACTCTAGGGGAGAAATGACTTCAAATACATGTGAGTATTTTTGTTTGTATTTTTGCAAAAGGAAAGATAATTGTGCCTTGGGTGTCTGTTACTTAGCAGAACATTTTCACATTGCTTTACTTTTTACCTGCCCACATCAAAGAAAAGCAGTATTATAGCTAGAAGGGAAAAAGAAAAAAAAAAAAACAGTAAAACAATGTCTTCAAAGTTCTGCTAATTTGCAGGCAAATTAAGAAGTGCCTCAAGTTAAGCTGGAATATATTACTAGGAAATAAAATTCCTAAGATACAAAATGCAGCAGCCATTTCTTACTACACTTCCTCTTCCTGGACGAGCAGGTAAGTTGAACATTGTTCCACCTGGCTAAATGTTCCTCATCCAAAGCAGTAGGGTTCCCCTTCTTCCCTAGAGAGCTACAAAGAAAGCCCAGTGTTCTCAATGGGAAGAAAGGGTAGGCTTCAGGCTAGGGTAAAGCCTCAGCAAACACTATTTATACTAGAGTGTAGCTGGTATTGTTCTAGTTTAAAAAAAAAAAATGTGCTTAGTGACTAGCCCATACTCAAAGATCTGGAAGACTTCTTCTGGTCCTGCCACAATGTTTTTGTTGTATTCAGTGGACCATAAACTCACTAGGGCTTTAATTCCCCAGCATCAATAAAACTGTATGATGCTGGTGCAAAGTTACTGCAACTAATTAGATATATCAGATGGGAAAAAAAAAAGAAATCTGCATTTTACTTCTGAAATAATAACGACACTGAAAATTATAGAGGAAAACCCAGTAATTTTAAGTCATCCTTGTAGCCACCACTACAAGACTTGCATCAATCTCTTATTTACAAACTAAACATAGTAGTAAAGTCCTAGGTTTACTCAATCCCAATCAGTGTCCAATTTCCACTATAACAAAATCCATCTTAATCCACACAGTGTTTATAGATGACGGTGATGAAATCAAACTGGCCCAGGGGCTCTCTGTAGTAAACAGATTGGGAGGGGGTGTAACTGTAATCTCAGTAGTGGAGAAAGAGGAGGTTTCACAACATACGTTTTCTCTCTAATGCCTGAGAGAGAGAGAGAGAGAGAGAGACAAAGAGAGATGCTTCTTTGGCTAAACGGTAGTGAAGTTTAGGTAGGATCTGAAAGAGGAAGGATTAGAAAAGATTGTTAATTGCTCACTGAAGGCAGAATTAGAAATGAAAAAAACTTTTTTTCCTTTTAGCACACAAGTTAAGCATCTTGAATTTTACTTAACACTACTTGTTTTCCTACTTACTAAAGTTCTATATTCTGTCTTTGGATTAAAATTAGAATTTTATCCTTATAATCTCCATTTCCTCCATAAATTGTTTTTCTTCCACTTCAATATTCAGGAAATAGCTTGAGAAAACTGCCCAGAAGCCACCTACCAGCTCACAACCAAATTCAGTGGCTTCTCAACCTCTCAAGTACCCTTGGCCTTCTCCCATTTCTCTACCTATTTTTATCCTTGACTGCCACACTGTTGGCTCTGAATTACATGAATAATTCTCCCCCACTCCACTCCAATACCAACCTTAGGCCAATGCTCTTTTTGTCTTGCCGTTCCTTCCTCACTGAGCTCATTCACTTTTTGTTCTAAAGACAGCCTGAGTGTGGCTGACACCCAGGAGCCAACACTGTTCTTTACCTCTCCCACTCCCCTTCCACACTATTTTCCAGATGCCTGCAGGGACATCTCACTCAGATGTCAGCTGAAATTGGACAGGTGGAAACCTGAGCTCATCTTCTCCCCGCAACAATAAGCAAGTGTTCCCAAATTTCCTGTAACTGTCAATATTACTTACATCTGTCCTCCCTATCCGGTAGGCTATCATAAATTTAAAGTTATTTTTGACTCTTTCTCTTCTTCATCCTCAACATTCAATCTGTCTACAAAATGTCATTTCCACCTCTCCTGTATCTCCGTGATCTATCCTTTCCTCTTCAGTTTTAACTGCTATTCCACCCCAAGCCCTTATTCTTCACACATGAATTATATGTTCCTAGATCATCCACATACCCTAAGTTTCTTCTCAATACTGAACTATCAGAATAATCTTCACTCACATGGAAAGCACCTTACCAATCAGTCTAACCCTCTCATTATCCTGATGAAAAATCAAGACTCAAAGAGGCAAAGTAGTTGGAAGTGGAGCCAAGGCTACAAAACCCAGGGTTCACGATTTCTAGTCCAGTGTCCTACCCAGTGTACTGGGATGCTTCCCAGTATCACCTCAACCACACATGGCCAAGGCCCATTCTGAGTCTTCATATGCCACTTTGTAAAGCCTTAAACCACCCATGGTATAATTCAAGTCATTAAAAACACTTTTACTTATTCTCCAAATTCACCTGTCATTACTCAAGAATATAATCCTTCTTCCCTAAATCACTCTTTGTCATACCCATACCAATGTGACTTTTAGCCCCACTGCTGGATCAGTGTACACCCCTGAACAGATAGTCTTTTTATATCTGACATATCGTACAGCCCTGAAAACAAGTTTTAAGACAAATACAACATTGAATAGGCTTGCATTTCCAATTCCAATTTTAGAGAGCAAAAAATTTACTTAAAAAGCCCAAATTACGTCTTATTTTTGAAGTAATTTTGAAAATGTATTTTCATCATTTCACACATATTCTTTAATTTACACATATTCACACATTCTTTAATTTTGTTCTGCTGTTAAAACTAAACACACAGCAAATTACTTAAGTTCAACTGTTAACTGTCCACTTACCTTACCTCACTGCCAAGATTTAGAACATGAAATCCTGTATCTTTTTTTTTTTAATTTTGCAATTTTGCATACCAGATGCTTTGCATTTTAATTGCTTTATATTGTTGGATGCTTACAAGTTCCAATACTTCCTGATAGACTAACCAACCCAGATCTTGAGACAATAAGATGAGATAAGATGAATGGAGACTCACTTTTTAAGTGATCACTTAATTCACTATTTTCCTATTCTGATGATTTCTGTTTTCCCATGCAAAATCTGCAATGTTGTACTTCAGGGATTGTGGTATTAAGGTAACCTTTACAAGTACAAGTATTAAGAATCCCTCCCACACCTTTTTCTCCTCCAGTTCTCAATCTACCTCCCTCTTTCTTGACCTGATTCAACAATCATTCCTCAGAAATATTGGAGATATTTTGATCACATTAAATCTTTTCAGTTCATTTCTTTTATACTGTTAACTTGTTAAGAGCTAGTCTTCAGGTTCTACCAAGAATTTTCATGAATATACATTTCAAGAGTCTCCAACAAAATTTTACATACTTAAAGGAATTGGGTCTGATAGCTCTTTTATCATTTCCAGTACTATATACCTGCCAGGGGTCAAATGCATCCCCCAGGTGTTGGAAACTTGATTCCCCACTGTAACAGCGTTAAGACGGTGAGAAATCCAATTATGATATTTGAAAGATGGGGTCTTCAGAGAGGTGATTGGATCATGAGGACCTTGCCCTTGTAAATGGATTAATGCATTAGTGGAGTAATGAGTTATGTTTGGTGTGGACTAGTGGCTTTCTAAGGAGGACATGAGAGAGCTCTTGCCATTCTCTTGCCATGTGATACTTTGTGTCACCATGGGACACTGTAGAGAGCTCCCACCCAGGACTTCACCAGATGCCGCCCCTCCTCTCCCCCAGACTGTGGACTTCCTAGCCTCCAAAACTGTAAGAAAAATTTTCATTTCTTTATAAATTACCCAATTTCAGAAATTCTGTTATCAGCAACAGAAATGGACTGACACAATGGCATAGTGTTTTCCAGAAATTGTTTTCCAGAAAACAAACACATAACAGCATGTTAACTTTCTCAAGAGGAGTTATACAACGGACCATCTGGCTGCTGTGCATTTTCTTCTCAGAATTTAATTTTGTTCTAACCCCATACATTGTCCCCCCCAAAATAAATAAATAAATAAGAATGAATGCATGGATTTCAGGCACTAACACAAATTAGCAATTTACATGTTGTTCGTTTGTTTTTAGCACTTGCCCCTAGCAGTTCAAAACTGACTCATGGGCCCTCATGAGACCTAGATCTGCACTGAATGACCTTGGAAAACATTCCCCAGCCCTTTGAAGAAGTGAAGAATCTAGTGAAATAGCCAGGACTATAATATCCACTCCAGCCTACAGGTGAAATTGAAAAGACATTCTGGTGGTTCATCATCTCTGCCTACCTTTTCTCATAGGTCATATTGCACTGTAATACCATATTTGTTTTTAGCCACAATATATTGCTTAAATTACTCTGAAATGGAAGCAGACTTAAGAAAATCCTTACTGTAGATGGCGTGTGGTCATAGGATGAGAAATAGAAGGAGAAGGAGGTGGGGACCAGAAACAGAAAAAAAGGAGGACTAGAAACAGAGACTGTTTAAAATAAAATGTGTCTATCAGAAGAGATGAATAGCAACACACTTTAGGACACAGGCTCAATAGAAATGCTAAAAGTAAACTAGCAATGTGTACATTTTTAGATACTGAGCAATTACACCAAAGTAATAAACAGCCAAATCACAGAAAAGCAGTATCTCCTCAAAAGCCACCCATGTGCCACTTCAGTTAGCTGATCAGTAAACAGTTTCTGCTAGTGATGGACACACACGAACAGAAAAGGCAAAGTGTGAAAGAATACAGAGAATTCCCTCTTCTACTGTCTGCAATCAACAAGATACCGATTGTTCTTAGTTGAATGCCTTATTCTGGGAATTCTTCTGACAGGAGGGATCAGATAGCATCTGTCTCTTACAAGTAAAGGCATGAAGCCAATGAACAGTTCTCATTAGTCCAGACAACGAATGAAGTCAGAGCAAGGAGGAACCAGGTGGTATCCTGCTCATAAAACCACTTGATGCATCAACATTGTGCTTTTTTCTTAACTGAGTTACCTTCCTGAGATGCATGATCTTGATAAAATAAAACTTTACTAATCTGAATTTCTATTAAGTGTTTAGACATGGGCTCTTAACAGTGCAGCGATGCCACCAACACTGAGCCCAGCAATTTCTCTATTTATTTTTTAAAGTTTGAGCATGTATTATATTATCAAGGCCTAAATACAAAAGCAGTATTTTTTTCTACCAAGTTTTTTTAATCCTACTAACTCATTTACAACTTGTTTTCCACCACTCTGACTGTTCAAAACAAAAACGCAGTATGTCTTTAATAAAAACAACATAATTCAAAAATAATATAATTCTGAATTTTAACTTCCTACAAGAGCAGTAATTGTTTTTCTAGCAACTTGTTTTTATCCTATTAACCCATTTACATCTGTCACTTGAGTGTTTGAAAGCAAAAAGCATCATTTTCTTTATAAAAAATAATATGATTCAAAAACAATATAATTCTGATTTTTTACTTCCTTTTCCCCGATATTATAAAATAGTACATTGAGCTTGTCTCTCTTTCAAAAATGAGTAATTATTCATAAAGATAAAAAAAGGAACAGAAAACACATAGTAATAGAAATTTAATGTACTAAAAGAATCGCACTAATGCTCAGGTCACGGACATTATGCTGTGCATTCAGTGTTATTTTGCACATAATCATGACTATCACTTGACAGGAAAAGCCAGTCCTAAATAAGACCTCTGCATTCCCTCATCAGATAGTCAGTGCCTGCAACTAGTTTAGAAATATACTGTAATTAAACTGAAAGTCTAATTAAAAATACTATGCTAATGTGATATGAAATGTCCACAGGCCAATTATGTCTGTTTGCCATTGTCCTCTGGTGTGTATAGATTTTATCTTTCTATAAAAATAACGGAACACAGATTTGGTAATGACATCCTGGACAGGATGTCCTAATAATTTCCAGGGTCAGTCATTTCCTTTTCAATTTATTTTCCCCTGCTCATGGTTCTGTTATATATTCCCAGTTTCCCTTGATTCCTCAGAAATATATCCATTTTACTGAGCAAAGTGTCCTTCAAACATAGTAACTGGCAGATCCTACATATACACATGCTAGAGCTGCCATGTCTATCAAATAAAACAAAATGAACAAAAACAACCTGTTTTTTTCTCATTCAGTTATTAATGGACTTATCCATCACCCTTGGTCCTAAATCATGTCCAGGACAGACTAAAGTAGGCTTAATGAGCAGTGTGATCTTTTAGCAAACCTCCATTTTCCCAATAGTTGGTTTTAGTTCCACTGACCCTTCTTTCTGCTTCCATTTCTAGAAGCCTTAACAATAAATGCTTAGCAACATTTTAAACTCCTAACAGTAAAATCATAATCTAATTCTTTTGGGAAAGTAATGCTTTCTACAGGTTATTTTCAATCCTGTTTATAATCTTAGCTAAATTTTCAAGTAAATTATTAATCTTCAATAAACTTCTACCTACAAGCTTTAGCAAGCTTTAACAATCTAATACTAGCTTCAACAAATTCATTTTTGGTCAGCCAGTTATCAAGTGATAATACTAACAAGTATTTGTTCCCATGGTCAGAAGTAAACCAGGGAAGAAACTGTTTCCTGACTAATCCTTTATAAAGTAAACTTTTAAAACACAAATAAGCCACTTGTAAGTTTTGTTGATGCTCTATTTTAAAAACAAAGTGTTAAGGAAATACTGAGTTATACTTCTGAAATGCAAAAAGAGGCAATGGAAAAGTACCCTCATTTGTATTTTTCCTATTAATGGTGGCCTCAAAAATAAATTTAATTAGCTTAGTTTGTTCAAATCAAATCACATTTTTAAACTCAATAGTTTCCTTCCTTTCAAAAAATACAAATCAAATCCACAATCCTAAGTACTATAATTTTAATTTGCTTTAAAACACATACAAAGCTCACAAAAATTAAATTTCCATTTTAACAAGCAGGCAATCTCAGCAGGATACTCAAAGAATAAAATGCGTTAGAATGAGGTCTCTGAACCCACAATGAAAAGGAAGAATGATCTACATATAACAAATGTAAATTATATGACATTTTAATGCTACCCACAAATAAATACAAGTTATATAATTACAATTCAACTATATAATTGGGAAAATTATCGAATACCTTGTAGTCTACAAAAATTTTAACCTATGGCTTTGTTGCAATCAACCCATAATCACATTTTTTAAAAATCACTTAAGTAATGACATTCTAAATTTAGAACTATTGTTTATAATAGCACGTTATATATTAATCATGAAATTCTAAGCAAGTAACTATCATTCTATTTAGTCTTCACTCAGTTCTGCCGCCATCAGATTTCCAACAATTTCCTTCATTCAGGGAAAAATATAATGTGGAGGGAAGGTGGGAAACATTCCTGGCACTCAATACTAATGCAACTTTACAAAGATTCATATCATTAAAATGTTTTATCTAGTAAATCATTCATTGGTAATGCATGCATACACACATACACACAGATAATGCTTATTACACAGCAATCACAGTTATTACAAAGGCAAGATTCCAATCATGGAGAAGAGATAAAATGAAAGAAAAGAAAAGAGGACTATTCTGGCCACAGTTGTCATGGTGAGGGATGCTGGTCAACAAGGATCCATGGAGTAGCTCTTCCAAAGGGAAAAAGATTAGAGGTGATCTCTACCATGAAAGGATGTACAAGCAGAAGAGGGAAGTTGACAGGGTCCGAGAAGGAACAGAAAGGTGCTCCTGCTGGAAACATCTTATTAATGAAGAAATTAACAGCATTCAGGACAACAATAATGGAAAATACTTTCTAGGAATGAGTGCAGTTTTCCTTGAGTGCTGAACACACTTTTAGAAAAAAAAACTATGTACCATTTTTTCATTTCATCTTTATCTTGCAAAGCCAGAAGACAAACATTATTATCCTCATTTTGACTAAAAAGTTAAACAATTATTTAACTAATGCCACTTAGGTAGTGACTGGTAGAGTTTGGATTTGTGTTTAGTTTTATTTGGGTTCCAAAATCCATGCTCATTCATTAAATAGTCTCATCTTTTCCTCAATCCAGCTTTTAGCAATTAACCCAGGGAATACTACAAAAAATACACAAAATTCTTTATTTTAGTTTTTTTTTTTAAACAAAATAATACAAAAAGGGTGAAAGGAAACCTAAATCTTTAACATGGGTGAAATGGCAATGATACCAATTCATATATTATTCAGAAATGATACCAATTCACATACAGGTTTTTTATGAAAACTATAAATTATAGAAAAGATTTAGGAAAAGAATCATGTTACTTATCAGATGCATTAATTTGGGGGAAAAAAAAAAACAGAAACCAAAATTCTATCTTTGCTGTGGTTATAATTACTGAAAATAACTTATAGAAATAGCATATAGAAAAGGAGAGGCAAAGGGCCGAGCCCGTGGCGCACTCGGTAGAGTGCTGCGCTGGGAGCGCGGCGACGCTCCCGCCGCGGGTTCGGATCCTATATAAGACTGACCAGTGCACTCACTGGCTGAGTGCCGGTCACGGAAAAAAAAAAAAAAAAAAAAAACGACAAAAAAAAAAAAAAAGAAAAGGAGAGGCGAAATATGACACAGAAAAAATAATTTGATTGAGGTGAACATCGCATTGGTTGTAAGTGACAGAAACAGAACTCAAATGGGCTCAGGCAAAAGGAGAAATGTACTGAATTGTAAAATGAAAGGGATAGGGGCCGGCCCGTGGCTCACTTGGGAGAGTGTGGTGCTGGTAAAATGAAAGGGAAAAAAATTTTTATTGAAACAATTATACATATTTGTGGTGTACAGAGCTGAATATCAATACCATACCTGTGTACAATAACTGATGCTTAATTCAGAATAATCAGTGCATTCAACATTACACAATGTAATGATTTTTGTGGCCCTTTATCAATTTCTCACTAGCCTGCCCTCCCCCTCCCCCTTTCCCACCTCTAGTAACCTCGATTCTTGTTCCCTCCTTTAGAAAGTTCAACATATTATTGTGACTGTTATATATTTCTTTCTTTTTGCTTTCTTTAAAAATTTTATTTTAGCTCCCTCTTATGACTGAAGACGTGCACTATTTCTCTTTCTGTGCCTGGCTTATTTCATTTAACATAATTTTCTCTAAGTTCATCCATGTTGCTGCAAAAGGCAGATTTTCATTCTTTTTTATGGCCGAGTAGTATTCTATTGTGTATATATACTACATTTTCCTTATCCAGTCAACCACTGGTGGACATTTAGGTTGGTTCCAGCTCTTGGCTATTGTAAATAGAGCTGCAGTGAACATGAGAGTGCAGATATCCCCTTCGATATGATGATTTTCATTCCTTTGGGATACTCAGCAGCAGGACTGCTGATCATTTGGCAGTTCTATCTGTAGTTGTTTGTGGAATCTCCATAGTGTTTTCCATAATGGCTGCAGTTCCACCAACAGTGTAGGAGGGTTCTCAAAGGAAATGTTGAGTACTTAAACCATAGGATACACAGGAAGAAACCAGTTCTCATAAACAATTGGAACTAGGGATTTTTAACACAGCAGAGCATCTCCACAGTTCCTTTCCCTAAAACTCTCCTACTGTTTTCTTCACATGGAAGGCAAGATGGATGCCATGAGCCCTCACTTTTTAAGTCTTAAAATTTTCACCACCTGTGAGAGAATGACTTTCTCAGTTTCAGTTCTGGAGGAAAACTCATATTTTCCTGGTGTGGCTCAGCTACCAGCATCCTGGATAAAGGAAGGCAGAATGCCTTGACTGAAAGTCCCTCCAAGACTGCAGACAATGAGATGTGATTTCCCAAAGCAAAAACTGGATGCTGGTATCAGAACGGGGAATAGATACTGAACATCCACAAACCACAGTTGCCTACTCTAGGATCCAACAAAATATGCTATTTGTAACATAAACAAAAGCAAATAATTATCTTTGAAACACAGGGGTTCCATTTCATCTTTCATGTTGAGTACACTGGATAATTACATGCTAAAACTGCTTAGAGTACTCAGAACAAAACCTCCATATTTACAGTTGGTTTTGCCAATAGGTAGCCCAGATTTAGCATTTCTGGAAGTGGGTAGCAAAGGGATACAGCTAAAGAAGAAAATGATTATGCCTATGTTGGTATAATGGTATTGAAGTTTTTCAATAAGTAAATTTAAATGTCACTTAATTCTTGAAAATCTGAAAGATAATTCTTGAAATAAAAGTGAATTTCAGCTATGATGAAAAATGCAGTAATCATTTTTTCAGCTTTAACTGACAAATAGAATGGCTTAAAACCAGAACAAGTTTACTCACTTAGTGTAAAAAATTACACTAAGATATAAAGCCATTAATCTAATGGAAAAGAAAAAACTCTTAAAATATTATATTAAAATAATATATTTTCCTCATAATTTACATTCCTTTATTTTTACTGAATAGGCATGAGAAAAGAGCATACTTTAAAAAAAAATAAATGAATAACAATTCACGTGATTCTCTGGTATACTTTCCACAAATCATAAGCCTAGAGTTTTGAAAATATTTCGACAGCAACCAATTTCAGTGCTATAAATTAAGGAATGCACCTGCAGGTATTAAATACGTTAACATATAAAGACAAATGTTTTATTTTGAAAATGGAATATATTTTCTATATATTTTCTATATTTGTTCCATGATGGACAAAATTTCATAAATCATTCCAAAGGCAGTTTATCTTTAGAGTTTTATACTTAAGCGTAACACTCAATGCATTCTCCTGTTTTTTCTAATCCTGGTAAGATTACAGCACACGGAGCAAGTAAAGATTTGGTCTGTGAGCTAGAAGCAAACCTCACTTAGAAATGATGCATAAAAGCAATAATCAGCCACAATGTATATCGACAAAATAAAATTTAAAAAAAAAAAAAAAAAAAGAAATGATGCATATTCTCAGGACTCTATCAGGACATAATTTATAATAACTACATAATAAAAAAGTAAAGTGGTATTAACATGGTTTCAAATATCAAGCTATGCTTATCATATAACTGAATCACATAAAATTAGGTAAAATAAAAAATGAAATATATTAGTTAATAAAATCTAATTATATTTTTATCTATGCCCAAGTACCTGTATCAAATTGCAGTGCGTAAAAGTCACATGACATTGCAAACTGGTTTTAATTTAATTACATCATTAAAAGGAGGATCAGAAAAGAGTCCAAGTCTTTGTTATGTTTTGTTTTCCCATACAATCTACACAACTGCAAATTTATAGAAAGTGTGTAATAAACTCAGAAATAAACTTTTGTTATTTCCCAGACCAATCTCAACATAGATATGCCCTTTTATTTTTTGGTGGCTGGACCATACAGGGATCGAACCCTGGACCTTGGTGATATCAGCAACACATTCTAACCAACTGAGCTAACCAGCCATCCATTCAGCATTGACATGCATACAATCCATTCTGTATCTGCAATTTCAGGCAAGATCCCATAAGTGACTTCACCATCAACAATTACTGTACTGCATTTTTAGAACTGTACCATTTCTTTAGATTTGATGAGATTTAAGTTTCTACCAAAAATATTATCATATTAAAGACTATTCTAAAACATATAACATATTAAACATTTTTAAACAATTAAAAAGTGCTCAATTCATCAGTTAAACCAGTCTTAGGTGTTAACATGATTCAGTTAACTTTAATTCAAACAACTTCTCTTCCTCTCGCGCCTTTCCGCCTTCCTAACCTTTCACAAAAAATTTATTTTCCAAAAGATGGCAGTCAGGGATATACTACAAAAGCAGTCTTTACAGAAATAATGAAACTAATGCTAGGAAAAAAATGAAAGTGGGTTTTGCTATTATTTGAAAAGTTAATGCATAACAAGAAAAATGTTAACAGTGTTTGCTGACCCTGCTCATTCTGAACCATGAGATTGCTTGGGTCACAGCCAATTACCAGCCATGACAAGATTCTGTAGATGCATCATTCCTACACAGTACAGCCCAAAGGGAACAGTCCATGAATACTGTGCACTAGGAAAGCAGAAGGGTGGGTAGAGGAAAGGAGGGGAGGGAAAATGCCAGAGAGAGTATGTGGTCCTACCACCCAGGCCCAGATATTGAGAAGCTTTATCTTCAGGAGAAGCAGGACAACATGGTGGTTAACAGCATTGATTCCATAATCACACTTCCCAGGTGTGAATCCTGCCTCTGTCATTTTCTAGCTGTGTGACATTGGGCCAGTTGTTCAACCTCTTTGTGCTTCCATTTCTCCATGTCATAAAATGGGTACATATTAGTCTATTATGGCTGGCATAACAAAATACCACAGACAAGAAGGCTTAAAGAAAAAAAATTTATTTTCTTGCAGATCCAGAGTCTGGAAGTTCAAGATCAAGGTACCACAACAGGGCTGGTTTCTCCTGAGGCCTCTCCTTGTTTTGCTAGTGGCCACTTCCTGCTATGTGGTTTTTCTATTGCATGCCCATTTCTTCTTCTTACAATGATACCCAGTCAGAATAGATTAGCGCCTCACCCTTATGACCTCATTTAACTATAATTATTTCTTTAAAGGCCCTATCTCCAAATACAATCACATTGGGGGTTAGGATTTCAATACATGAAGTCTGGGGAACACCATTCAGTCTATAACCGTGTATTACACTAATACCTACCTTGCATGATCGTGGTGATGATTAAATGTGTTAATATACATGAAGCATCTAGCACATGGGAAGTTCTATATAAGTGCTTACTATTAAAGCTTCATTAAATTTACATGTCTAACAAGAACCCACAATTCACAGCATCAGGTGGATAAAAACAGACTAATACTCTGTGTTTAAAATTTCTTGTACTGGAATGGTGATAACCTCTGGAGAAAATGTAGGACACATCTTGCTGGTAAAATTTATCTCAATTCAAAACCTGGGTGGTTAATACAGAAATGTTAGCAGTTCCTAACCAGGAGCAAAACCAACAGACAGGTTTGATTTTCTCACATTCCCAGTGGGACACAAAGGCTTTTTGTGTTCCAGGATTATGTGCTGATAAAGAATGCGGAAAGAATGTTTATGAGGAAACAGACAAAAGCAGCCTGGCTCCCGTGTATCCACACTTGGCAGCTCTAATGCAGTTTGGGCTTCACCAAGAATTTCTAATTGTTTTACCTGTAGTCAATTCCTGAGCTGAAAAACTGGGGTGAAAATGACAGATTAATTTAGATGAGCTCAAGTAGATACATGAACACCAACATCTACCACTGAAGTAAACATTAGACTTATATTAATCTGTTATTTTTTTCTCATGTTATTTTCAATCACTCTTCATGATCTTTCCCAGGTTCTGTGTACAACAAACATGACAGATGGAGAATGGAATGGCAGACAGCACCAAGGACAAGGATAGCAAAACCCACCACAAGCACAGACCACTAAAAGCTAAGGTTGCTAGGAAACTAACAGGAAAAGTTTCAAGACATGAAGAGTCCTGGGCAGGAAAGCTTCCCCTGGGAACTGATTTACGACTATTCACATATTTTAAAATGAATTGAACATAACTTTCTAATTGGGTGAATCTGATCCTATCACTCCACTGCCTAAAACCCTGCAATATCTGATGACAAAGTCACCACTCCTTGGTATAGAACCCAAGGGTTTCATGATCTAGCCCCAACAAAGTGCCACATCTACCATCTTCAAAGACAGCAGCAGCTCCCACTGCTTTATTTCTGGGCCATTCACAGGCTAATCTCTCTGCCTAGAAAACACTCCTCGATGGCTTGCTTATACCCTGCCAACTCCTGTACACCTTTAGATCTCAATGCTGGTATCACTTCCTAGGCAAACTCCACCCATCCACTCCCAACTGAGTAGCTTGTCTTTTCAGTGTGTTCCCACAATAACCTAAACCTATTACTGAATTTATCATACTGTTACATGGTTAAATATTTAAGCATGCCCCTGCTCAAAACTATTCATGTGGCCCTTAGAAAAGATGTAACATACAGATGCAATACTAATTTTTTTACAGAATTTTTGGATGATTTAATAAACATACTTGCCACAGCACCTGGCATGAGGACAAGATAATTACTGTTACTATTTTCATCCTCTGGACCTAATTTATCTTCTCCAACTCTATTCAACATAACCTGCTCTCAAAGTTGGACTATCTGTTCTAAAAATACTCTAATTTTTCTCTTCATCTGAAATGTCCCATCTCCCAACCTTTGCCTCTGGAAACCCTGCCGTTCTAGAAACCCCAAGCACCCTGTTCTCCTCACAGGCTTTCTCAAGCCTGGACAAGCTCCCTCCCTTCTCTATCTATCTATGGACAGCCCCTTTTGGGGAACAGAAGAGACTGATGTTTGTTGACTTCTGTGGCCACCCATAACCCTATATCTGACCCCACTCCAGAGAGTGGTGTCCCAGGTTCCACCAGAATGTAAGCATTTTAGGGGCTGACATGTATTTTTATTGCTCCCCAATGTTATCTGGCACATACTAGGCACAGTACATGTTGAATGAATGAATTCATCGCTTCCTCAGCAAAAGGAAAGCAAGCATTCATTCACCTCCTTTACTTTTCTCCAGAGCAAGTTTTATTTACCAAAATCCACTAAGCACTAGGAATTGCACTAGAATTTTTTTAAATTTATTAAACATGAGTATGAATGTCTCAAGCCCAGTTTTAAAAAGCACACACACACCAGTATACTGCTAGCATCAATTCAAAGAACTAGAAGGGAGCCTTAGAAATCATCAAATGTAAATGCTTTATTTTAACAAAGTGGTGACTTGGTTTCTGAGCACCTTTCTTCCATGTCTCTTACCTGGAAACTCTAAGGGTAAGACTTAATACAACTGTTCCTCATCTATGACGCTTTTCCCAATTTCTCCAGTCAGAGCTATTTCCTCCATCATCTGTCTTCTCTCAGCATTTCATTCCTATGCGAGTTACAACATTTATCTACACCTCCCTTTCTCAAAGCTCCTAGAGGGCAAAGCACAAACAGAACCTAACACAGTGCCAGGCATACACTAGTGGTTTACCAGTTTTGCTATTTTTACTGCTGAACAAATAAAGAGTAGAACCTGCCAGTTGATGAATTTGCTTTAGTTTAGTTTTGCTAAGACTAACCTTTATGTTGAAGTTCACCACAATCATTTTTTAAGGATCTAATGATTTCATTAAATTAGATTTTTTGTTTAAAAAAAAAAAAGCTATGCTCAGATAAGTTTTGACAAAGACTTCCTTTCAAAATATATCCCTGAAAATTAGTATATTTTGCTTCAGCTAATACTTAGGATGCTTTCTGATCAGCCAGAATTACAGTGTGTAAATAAGGAACAACGTTGAAACCGCTGCCCAACAGCTGGAGTACTCAGCAGGAGCACTGGAGTAAAAAAACACTTTTGTTTCCTGGGGGCAAAAAGGTTAGAGCCAAACACAACAGTACAGGAGAAACAACAAAACAAGAAAAAATGTTTACAGGATTTATCTTGACTCTTTGGAAAAGAATATAAAATATTACAAGCTTTCAATCGAAGTGGCACCATGCCGTCATGCAATCCAAAAGCATTTTAAAATCTGCCTGTGATGTTTTTTCTAGTAAACATTTCCGAAAGAGCCTGAAACTTGATTTATGTGCATGAAAGGGAATTAAAGTACACCTTCCTACATTTTACAATTCACATTAAAACTGTCATAATACCCTGAAAGTATGTGGGGTAAGAGTTGAATTCCTACTTTTCTGACTTTCGTAAGCAGCCAAATTGTAAAACCTTTGCTATTCTCACAAAAAAAGAATCTGGTTTCAACTTTTTCAAGTATGTGTCCATTTTTCTAAGACAACCCATTACAGAAAATATAAGAATTTTTAAAATTTTTCTTCCTTTCTCCATATTTTATGGAGAAAACTCATCAACTCAGTGCAGTCTAAAAGAAACTGTGTGGGTGAATGGATGTACACACATACGTATATATGCATTCACAGTCAGTCTAGAGAAGAGAAAGTTAACAGGGGAAGAACTTCAAAAATAGTAAAGCTTATCACTCAAAGAAGCGAAAGTATAAAGGAGAGCGAATCAACATATAAATGTGCCTGAGCTGTAAGGACCCTGTTGTTCAGAACCTAAACGGGTAATTTTAAATAACTAAGTTTTCAACAAATGCACATGCACACATACCTACACACACACCTTAAAACAATATAAAGGGAAGTAATTTTTAAAAGTAAGAATATTTAGCAATGTTGCTTAAAACAGAATTACGTAAAATACAGGGAAAAGGTAACATGTAAATATATTTTTAAATCTTCATGGAGGTAAAGGCCCAAAAATCCCAACTTTAATGCTCCCTAGCTTGGTAAGTGTTATAATTCAAAACAGGTTCTCAGGTGGCGTCTCTCATCCTTCCCTCTCACTAAGTCCCCACAAATCTATCAGCAAGTCCTGTCATTCCTGCCTTCAAAATACGTCTTTTACCTATCTACTTCCTACCCATTCCACCTTCATATCAAGACTACTGCTCATCCCTCACTTAGATTACAACAAAATCCACACAGCCCACAGCAAACCATGTATAACACTGTGCTCTCCTTACAAAATGAAAATCTGATCACGTCTTTCTCCTGCTTTGGTTCCATTTTCTCCTCAGAATAAAATCCTCACAATTATGTACAGAGTCCTGCATGGTCTGGTTTCTCTCTGAAGCCACTCTCAGCAAGCTCCCATTCACAATGCCCTCTCCAGCCATGGTGGGTGGGCTTCTCTGAGTTGTTCCAATACACATATTCTCTCAGTCTCCATGTCTTCACAGAGGTTGTAGTCTTTGCCTAGAATCTTCTATCTAGCTTTCTTCATGTCAAAAATTCCTATTTATTCTTTGGTTTTCAGTGACCACAAGCAAGGGCAATCTCCCTAAGAGACATTCTCCTAACCCCCTGTATTTCTTTACAGTACTTTACAAACTCATGATTATGATTATGTATTCACAAGTATCTGTTTAACATTCATCAACCCTAGACTGCAAAGGAGCATGATGAAAAAAGTCCATGATGAAAAGAACCATGTTCTCAGCACCTAAAGCATGCTATGGTGAAGGGACTCAATATACATTTAAAGACTGAGAGCATCCTCTAAATCTTGGGGGGAAATGCAGGCCTAATGAAGAAGTCCATCTCAGATTCCAGCAATGTGATTTTTGGAAAAAACATTCTCCTAAATCTTGAGGTAGAAGAGGAGGGCAAGAGAACGGGCTTGTCCTAAAACCATGTCTAGTAGTAAACTACAGAAGAGAAAATATTAATTCTAAAATTCCCCCTCTGATTATACTTCAGGGAATTTATCATACACATTGTATTCCTATGGTTTCTAGCAAAATGCTGTACATATAGTCACCATTTAATAAATATTTGACTGGATAACTTTTTAATATAAACCATTAAGCAAAAATGAAGTAACTTAAGTTTAATTTAGGATCTTGGTATTTGAGACCAAGTCCACATTTAATCCTTATATGGTTCTGTCCTAGAAGATCAGAAAGACAGTCATCTTCGAAATACTGTAACTTCTTTCACTTTGATGGTTAATAATAACATATACAGCCTTTAAAATTATTACCATCCTTGTTGTAACACCGAGGTCAAGAGTTTGGATCCCCATACAGGCCAGAACCCCCCCCCCCCCCAAAAAAAATACCATCCTATAAAACGTACTGTCTTCTAAACAAATGAATATCGCATAAATCAACTCTAACTGCTTCCAGATTTAGGAAAATCATAATCATTACAAATGATATGATAATAAACTGATGATGATGCAATGTGACATTTTCAGGTGTGGCTTTTGTGAATGACTATATATTATCATCCAAAAAGGTTAAAAAAATAACTCTGCCATAACCCTCCAAGATACACAACAGTATGTGATTAATCACTTGTAAAACTGCATTACATCAATTGTCAGAATTGGGGATGACTGTATTTTATACTACCAGCAGTTAGGTAACTTTTAACTTCAGAGGTACAAAATAAACATGTAAGCACCAGGCAAACACAGAACACTTATTTTAATGGTTTGATGATGCCAGGTAGTGGAAAGAATAAATAACATTAAAGTGAGCTCACTTATTATTTTTTAATTTAATTATGGCTAGCATTATATGCGGAAAATATAAATTTAACACAAAGACTGAAAATAAAATTACTCTGCACATTTGAGATTTTTATCTTGGCTTCAACTGAGTAATTATAAAATTTCACATTGCAGTTAAATATCCATCAAAATGAAAGTCATACTTTTAAAAATCTTAGCTTTTGTGTACTGACTGACCTCATTCATCAATCTTTTCTTTTGCCTCTTATTCCACCACTCTTACACCTTCCTTCTCTCCCAGTATTTATACATCTTCATTTTGTTATTTTATTTACTTTTATTTTAACATTTACTTGTACATATTTGTGGGGTATGGTGTGCTGTTTCAAAACATGCATATACTGCATAATGCTTCACTTAGGATACATAGCATAATTTTGTAGCCATTAGTCCACCACTTCTCTTCCCCCTCTCCCCCACACCTCTGGTAATCATTATTCTACTGTCCACTTCCATGAGGACCACATTTATTTAATTTTATAGATTCCACATATGAAAGAGATCATGCACTATTTCCCTTTTTCTGCTGCACTTATTTCACTTAACATGATGGTTTCTAGTTCCATCCATGTTGCTGCAAATGACAGGATATCATTTCTTTTTACAGCTGAATAGTATTCCATTGTGTGTGCATATCAAAATTTTTTATTCGTTCATCACTGATGGGCATTTAGGTTGTTTACATCTCTTAGCTATTGTGAATAGTGCTGAAGTGAACACAAGTGGGCAGGTGTCTCTTTGATACATTGATATCATTTCCTTTGGGTATACACCCAGCAGTAGGATAGCTGGATCATAAAGTAGATCTATTTTTAGTTCTCTGAGAAACCTCCATACTGTTTTCCACAATGGCTGTACCAATTTACATTCCCACCAACAATGAAAGAGGTTTCCCTTTTCTCTGCATCCTCACCAGTATTTGTTATTTTCTGTCTTGTTGGTAATAGTCATTCTAAAAAGGGTGAGATGGCATCTCATTTTGGGGTTTTAATTTGCATTTCCCTGATCATTAGTAATTTTGAACATTTTTTTATTTGTCTGTTGGCCATTTGTATGTTTTCTCTTGAGAAATGTCTGTTCAGGTCCTTTGCCCATTTTTTAATAGGGTTATTTGGTTTTTTGCTGTTGAGTTGTTTGAGTTCCTTACATATTCTGGATATTAGCCCCTTATCTGATGTGTAGTTTACAAACACTTTCTCCCATTCTGTAGACAGTTACTTCACTTTGTTGACAGTGTTCCTTGCTGTGCAGAAGCTTTTTAGTTTGATATAGTCCCATTTGTGTATTTTTGCTTTAGTTGCCTATGCCTTTGCAGTCTTGCTCAAAAAAGCACTGCCCACTCTCATTTCGAGTAGCATTTCCCCTATGTTTTCTTCTAGTAGTTTCACCGTTTTTGGTCTTGATTTAGGTCTTCAACCATTTTGAGTTGATTTTTGTGTATGATGAGAGATAGGAGTCTAGTTTCAATCTTCTACATGTGGATTATCCAATTTTCCCAAAACCATTTATTGAAGTCTTTCCCCACTGTGTATTCTTGGCACTTTTGTCAAAAACCACTTGGCTGTAAGTGTGTGGGTTTGTTTCTGGGCTCTCTATTCTGCTCCATTTGTCTATTTTCATGCCAGAACCATGCTGTTTTGTTTACAATAACTTTGTAATACATTTTGAAGTCAGGATGTGTGATGCATCCAACTTTGTTATTTTTGTTCAAGATTGCTTTAGATATATAAGGCCTTTTGTGGTTCTATACAAATTTTAATATTTTTTTCCATTTCTGTTAAAAATGTTATATGTATTTTCATAGGGACTGCATTGAATATGTAGATTGTTTTGGGTAAAATGGACATTTTGGTAATGTTAATTCTTCCAATCCAAGAACATGGAATATCTTTCCATTTATTTGTATCCTCTTCAGCTTTTTTCACCAGTGTTTTATAGTTTTCATTATAGAAGTCTTTCACCTCTTTGGTTAAAGTTACTCCTAGGTATTTCTCTTTTTTTGGTAGCTATTGTGAATGGGATTACATTCTTGATTTCTTCTTCTGCTATTTCATTATTGTCATATAGGAAGGCTATTGGTTTTTCTGTATTGATTTTGTATCTTGCCACCATACTGAATTCATTCATTAGTTCTAGTAAATTTTTGGTGGAGTCTTTAGAGTTTTCTACGTATAAGATCATGTCATCCGCAAATAGGAAAGTTTGACTTCCTCTTTCCTAATTTGGATGCCTTTAATTGCTTTCTCTTGCCTTACGGCGCAGGCTAGAACTTCCAGCACTATGCTGAATAAGAGTGGGGAAAGTGGGCATCCCTGTCTCTTTCCAGATCTTAGAGAAAAAGCCTCCAATTTTTGTCCATTCAGTCTGATATTAGCTGTGGGTTTGTGGTATATGGCCTTTTCTGTGTTGAGGTACATTCCCTCTATACCTAATTTTTTGAGTGTTTTTTTATCATGAAGGGTGTTAGATTTTATCAAATGTTTTTCCTGCATCTACTGAAATAATCATAGGGCTTTATACATTCATTATGTTGATGTGCTGTACCAACTTACTGATTTACATATGTTCCCCCAAAACTCAATGAAGCTTGAATTGTGTCCCTAAGTTTTATGTATTAGAAACCTGGTCCCTACTGTGACTGTTAAGAGGGTGGGAAATCATATTACGGTAATTGAAAGGTGGAGCCTTGAAGAGGTGATTAGATTGTAGGACCGTGCCATAGTGAGTGGATTAAAAATGGTGGTCAGGGGCACGGTTCTGAGGGCTTTAAAAGAAGAGAGAGGAGAATCAATCTTGCTCTCTCTGCTTCCACCATCTTGCAATGTGAGAGCCCTGGGTCACTGTCACCACCACCAGATGGACTTTGGACTTCCCAGCCTCAGAAACTGTAAGCAGATAAATTTTGTTTTCTTTATAAAAATACCCAGTTCCATGTATTTTGCTATAAGCAACAGAAACAGACTAACACAGTATGACTCTTGTAAGTTTTTGTGCCATGGTTACCACAAGGCTTACAAAAAAATGCTATAGTTAAAACAGATTATTTTAGACTAATAACAACTTAACTTTGATATCTAAGAAAAAAACCAAAGCCAACTCTACACTTTGGTGTCATTCCTCCCAACTTTCCCCCCAACTTTTTAACAATTTGATGTTTAAAGATTACATCTTCTAATATTGCCTATCTCTTATATGGTTGCTGTATATGTTAGTGCCTTGTTAGGTTTGTGCTTTAGTCTTCATAGTAAGGATGTATGTGGTTTATTCACAACCCTTCCAACACTGGAGTATCTTGAGGTTCTCTTTGAACTTACTTTACTAATGAGTTATGTACCTTGAAATGTTTCTCGCTGCTCCTTAGCATCATCTTCTTTCAGACTGAAGAACTTGCTTTAGCATTTCTTGTAGGGCAGGTCCAGTGTTGATGAATTACTTTAGCTTTTGTTTGTCTGGGAAAGATCATTTCTCCTTCACATGTGAAGATTAGTTTTGCTGGATAGAGAATTCTTGGCTGACAGTCTTTTTCCTTCAGCACCCTGAATATACCATCTCATTCTCTTCTGGCCTATAGGGTTTCTACTGAGAAATCCTCTGAGAGACGTATCAGGGCTCTGTTGAATGTTATATATTTCTTTTCTCTCTCTCCCTATTTTCAGTGCTCTTTCTCTGTCTTTGGTATTTGATAATTTGATTATGCACATGTGCTTTGATGTGTTCCTCCTTTGGATTTAATTTGATTGGCGATCTGTGAGCTTCCTGTACCAGGATGCTGTCATCTTTGTCCACACTTGGGAAATTTTCAGCCATTAGTTTTCCTCTCCTTTGGGTATGCCAATTATGCAGAGGTTATTTTGCTTGAGGGAGTCTCATATTGGCTGTATTTCTACTTTTTCTAATTCTTTTTTTTTTTTTTGCTCCTCTGATTGTATAAGTACATGTGTTATATCTTTGAGGTCACTTATTCTGTTTGATTAAGTCTACTGTTGGAGCTTTATATCAAGTTTTTCAATTTAGATAATATATTCTTTATTTCTACCATTTCTGATTATTCTTATTTTTTTAATTGATTCACTTCCTTTGTCAATTTTCTCATTCTGCTCCAGGATTGTTTTCTATCTGTGTTTTCTTGTGACTCCCTGAACATCCTTAAAAGGGTTATTCTGAATTCTTTGTCAGACCTTTCATAAACCTGCTGTTCCTTTGGGTCCGTTGCTGGTGCTTCATTTGTTTCCGTTGTTGTTGACATATCTCTCTGTTCTTTCTTGACATTTGTGTCTGTAAACTGATACCTGGGCATTTGAGGACACTGCTACCTCTTCTAGTTTTTACAGGTGTTCTTTGCTTGTGTTAGACCTTTACAGGTTAATATCAGAGCTTTGTCTCTGGTATGCAGTTTTGGTTAATTCCAAAATTAGGGGTTCTTCCTTTGGGGACCAGCACTTAAGCTCTGTGATTGTGCTAAATTGCTGCGGATTCTCTGGGAAAGGCTTTCTGTACAGACAGGATGTTAATTCTTGGCCTTTTTATCACTTCCAGGTCTTGTGAGGTCAGATACACTTGGGCTGTGTGGAAATTCTGGCCTGGGACTTAGTCTTTCCAGCAAACTGCACCCCCTGCCATTCTATGGCCCCTATAAGTCACCAATGAGTGAGCCTATGCCAATCAGAAGACGGGTCAGCTGACCATTCTATACCCCAATGTTCTCCCAGGAGGCCTGCCTCCTTCTCACACTGGAAACACTTCCAGTGGGGTGGGCTGTGTGCAGGTCCCTCTCATTGACACACTGGCTTCTGGATGGTTCCTTTCTTCAGCTGGCTGAGGACCCTCACTCCTGTGTGGGTCCACAAGAACCATGTCAGTGGTTTCGCTGGCCTGGGGTTGGTAAGGTGCTCTCCAAGGCCCTCTCCTCCCCTGCAGACTCCAGGCAACTTCATACAAAGTGGCTTGGCTGAGGATTTTGCTGGTTCCTGCTCCCCGTGTGCTGTAGCTTCTTCCTGCCTCTCGCAGGGCCAGCCCTGAAGCTGCTGGGGCTTGGAACAGTCAGAGCAGTTTCTTCTTCCTTCGCTGTGGCTTGTCCCTCCTTCATGAACTCCACAGGTGTCTCCTCTTCGTCCAAGCTCCAGTGCTCCCAGATTGGGAGTTTTTGCTTTTCAATAGATGTAAATTGGCCGACTGTGGGGGAAAGTGACATTGGGGACCGTCTATTCTGGCATCTTAATGAGATCACAACACATCTGTATTTTTTTTTTTTTTTTGTCTTTTTCGTGACCGGTACTCAGCCAGTGAGTGCACCGGCCATTCCTATGTAGGATCCGAACCCACGGCGGGAGCGTCGCTGCGCTCCCAGCGCCGCACTCTCCCGAGTGCGCCACGGGCTCGGCCTACAACACATCTGTATTTTGATAAGCGCTTTTCTCTTAGTTTGGATCTAAAGTTTAAGAGATTATCACTTATCAAAAGGGTTGTTTTTCCCCTCCCCTCTTTCTATTAGATATAGCTATTACATAAACAGTATAAGACTTCATTAACTGTAGGTAGAATGAGGTAATTCTGTGAACCATTTTAAAATCCAAATTACAGAAAATTTTTTAAATATATAAATTTTATAATTTGAAGTACTTTTCATATTAATAAATGTTTTATAAAACACATTAACTAATATGGGTCCTTTAAAGGATTTTTCTCATGAATAGGTATGAATGCTTTGTTATTAGGATATTGTTTATATCTGAAGTGTGAAAAAATAAAACAATTAATTCTCTTAGGAATTGTAAATAAATCCCTGAAACTGTAGTCATCCTAATTCTTTCATATTCTTTCTGTCAAGATGTTAAAAGGACAAATCACAGTCTAGCTTCCTTTCCAAGCATCCCCACTTCCAAACTATGGACAGTTTTCTAGTTTCAAAACAGGTAGCCTTCCCAACCTGGGCTCCTGGACCCTGAGTATGGAGTATACTAACATTTATAAAGCAAATGTATTTCACAGGGCCTAGCCTCCAAAGCCCTGTAGTTTCAGGTTTAGCCTAACTTTTAAAATTACACATAGAAATGTTAAGCTTGCAAAAGACAGGAAGCTTTCCCCAGGCTAAAGTCTCTGTTGTAGATAAAGAATTGTAACACAGCAAAGTTGTTGGCTCAAGGGCTGATGCTCTTGGAGCAGGTTAACCTAAAGTTACTTGATTGTTATGTAAAAATCCTAAGAAAACTGCTGTAGGAAAAGACAGTATTTGCTAAGAACAAGTTTTTGTTGGTGGATCGACTTAACCTTTTGCAAACTGCACTGTGGAATGTCACTTTGTTATTTCACTGACGTTACCAGCTTCTATTGTTAAACTATACTTAGCCATAACTCCACCTATGTCTCTTTTCTGTAACCTCCTGCCCTGGTAAATAAATACTGAGAGAAGACCCTAGTCCAGTGTTATTTTTCCAAGGAGAATGCCTCTCTCTTGAGAGTTTCTGGAAAATTAACCCCTTCAGGGCTTCTCACTGCTCGAAATGGGCTTTGAGTAATACTTTGTGTCTCCATCACCCCGAGTGAGGCAAAGTGACACTGAGGGCCTGTCCCTCCTTGCAGGAATCCAGGGAATCCACATATAACATATTGGTTTGGAAATTTATTTATTTATTTGGAAAACATCAGCACTTGGAAGTATGCTGGCTCTTCCTGTACACTTAAACTAACCAGTTTGCTTCAACCCAGGGGAGAGACATTTACTTGATTCAATAAACAACACTTGGCAAAGAACCCTTCCGCTACCTAATTTGAATCCCAATATCCTCCTCTGCTTTTAGCAAGACTAGGCAAAAGGAATGCTGGAGAACAGAGGCATAATTGCTCCTCTGTCCAGATGACTGACTGTTCCTCTAAATGTTGAGAAATATATCTATGTATGCTAAAGTTCATAACTCTAAGCCTTCAGGATCTATATACTGAATTATGCGGTTATCCTGGAATTAGGCCACACACTAAAAACAGTCTTGGCCAAAAAAAAAAATATTTTTTTTGAGCTAGATTCTTATACATAGATACATAAATTGAATGAATGGCAGAGAGATAAGGGAAAGACAGCAGATAAACATTTACTTTGATAGCTATTTTCACTTATTGAAATACCTCCATTCTCAAGTTTTATAGTTAATTGGAGGTTTTGTGTTTGTTTTTGTTCCTTTGTTGTTTTATTTTTTAGATGCTCCATTGAGTATTACCACGAGCATTTAAAAAAATGTTTTTAATCAAGTTTTATTTATATAGTGTTATTTTGTTTTAAAATCAAGATGCAAGTTTATTTGAAGACAAACATGAATAATGAGTTGTACAGGTATGTCCAAAGTACAATCCCTTCTGTTGTTTTGTCAAGAGTAACACTAAAACAGGAAATGTAAATATAAACAAATATCACAGTTTCTTTATTCACTACAACATCCTGTCATAAATGAGAAACAAAAGACTATAAAAAGTACTCAACAGGACTGATCTCTATTCATGAATCACTGAATTGTAAATTTTTAGGCTTGAAAAATACTTTAAAAGACACTTAATCAAACCTTCTCTAATCAACCCTGGTAGTCAATTAGTATTTGAAGAACCCAACCCTGGTAGTCAATTAGTATTTAAAGAACCAAAGAGAAAGTCTAATAATAATACCTTACTTTTGTAAAGCTCTTCAAGGTTGGAAAAGCATATTCACATAAATTACCTGAGTTGATCCTCACAACCCTATCCAGACTGAGGACAAGAAAACAGGCTACAGTAAGTAAAATTGCTCATTTACCAAATTAAGTTCGGCATTTGATCATCTCACATCATCACAAGGGTGAGTCCAGTACAATAAGGTATTTTGAGACAGACTGTTACATGCTGAACAAAAGTAACCCCATTTTGTTAAACTTCTAAATTAAAAAAAATTTTTTTCTTACTCTTGTAACCTGAACTGCATAGCTTGCAGCTGGACATCAAAATACAATGATTCTTGTGCACATGATTGCCGGAACATAATGACTTTTACTCACACTGTACACAGAATAATTATAGGAGAAATTATTAACCCAGGAATCCATTCTCTACTGGTTTACTAACTAGATCTTTTTGAGGTTAACAAGAACTGAATCTGTGACTTGACTTCATGGAGGATAGTCACCATGAATCAGCTCCCACCCGAGAAGTTCTTTAATGTTTATCTGCAATTTTATGATTATGCCTGCATGTCCCTGCTTAGATCACCTTGAATCAGCCCCCCTACCTCCTGTTCCTATAAAACCCTTTGGCAAGTCTGGGAAAAGCGGAGATGGTCTTTGAGACATGAGTCCACCATCTCCCCAGGCTGCCAGCTTCCTGACTAAAAGCTCTCTTTCCTTACACCAATACTTGTCTCTCAATTATTGGCTATTGAGCAGCGAGCAAAAGGACCTTTGGGGTTTCAGTAATAAGACCACATTTACATAACTTTTACTACAGTACATTGTTATAAGTTTTCTATATTATTAGTTATTGCTATTTATCTCTCACTGTGCCTAACTTATAAATTAAACTTCATCATAGTTATGTATTTATGGGAAAAAAAACATAATATATATAGGGTTCGGTACTATCCACAGTTTCATGCATCCAGTATGGGTCTTGGAACATATCCCCCAAGGATAAGGGGAGACTACTGTATATATGAATGACTTCAGTTTGTGATGAAGAAACAGGTAAAATCCTGATGCCCATATGTCTGGCTACTGCTAAGCTATGGAGAAGGCCTAGAATCCTCACAGCGCCAATTATCTAGCTCTTAATCCTGTTCATGAGGCCAACTGTAAAGCTAGGCAACAACGCTAGTTGTCAGGCTCTTTTACCTGCCGGTAATTCTGTACCGACTGGGCCAATGGTTGAGCTAGGGCTGGGTCTGGAGCTCCCAGACCCCTCAAGCCCATTCACAGACTGGGTCAAAAACCCTTCATATGCCAGGCTGGATTACCAGACCCCTGCATGCCAAGCTGGGTCACCAGACCCCTTCATGCAGGTCTATAAGCTAGGCAACCAGCCACATGGTCCTTGGAAACTGCAAGCCTGAAAAAATATGGCCGCACAGGGCAGGCGCCCAGGAAGTAAAAACACCAGCCAAATAGGTGTCATGCAGGCACACTTACTCCACCCACACATACAATGTTTACTGAACAACCCTGAACCGGCTCAGAGGCGAGGGGAGACTGACCAAATTGTTCCATTTTCCCACCACCATACGTTGTTATACTCAGGTCATCAAGAAGTCAGTGAATGAGTGGCTAATATAGTGAGAAATGAATCACAGATCTTTACCAGGCCCTGCTGAATAAACAGTGTTGAGATACAGAGTAACACAAATTAGAAGTTGTCTGTCAAAAACAGATACTCTAAAATGGGTCATCCTGGTTAATATAATCATGTGATTAACTAAGAATGGGGGTGGTGAGGTCTTATTTCAATCACTGTGACCACTGTAGGTAAGCTTTCCAGCCTTAGGAAGTCCAACTGACCTTGCACAATTACATCTTTAATTATGCTTCCTAATTCAGCCATCATTCTGAATATCAATTAATTGTTATAGTATTATAGGCATAAAAGTTAAGAGATTGAGTTTCAAGTCTACTGATCCCAGGTCATACAGTAAAAATCGATCTTTAAAAATAAATCCCTGAGAGTTTATATTAACATATGCCTTTTTCCTATAACCATGTAAGTGCAGAAAACAAAACTTCCAGTCCACTTTGTACTATACCTTTATTAATTTTGAGTAATATTTGTCTATCTCTTCTCCCACTTAGTTTCCTCAAAGAGAGGAGAGACCACTAATTGGGAAGAGTTAAAATCTACATTTTGTTTTGCACAGTCTGGGAAACTTTTGTCAGGGAATCTACTTTTAAATTGTAAAGTTTGGAATGATTCCAAATTCTTGAAATTGTTCATGTATGAGGGAAAGTAGCTTTTTTGCACAAGATAAAAGATTTTATGTAAGATTTATAAAGAGAATTCATAGAGAAGCCAATTTTGCCAAAATAAATCACTAGGGAACTATATATCATATATCACTGACCTCAATTAACACACACAAACACAGCCCTCTCACCAAAAATAAAAATTAAAAAAAATACATATACAACATATTCACAATCTGCCAACTTCGAGAAATATCTTATACTCTAAAGTATGAAGTATGATTATCTCAGTTTTAGACACTAACTTCTTTGTGGGCAGAGCCTAACAAAGACATGTGGAGCATAGAAGTTTTCACTTAGCACTGCATTAATCCTACAAGACTTTTTGTGGGGCATGGAGTATTCTTGTCTTATAGAAACAAGTATTATAAAAGCATAGGGTTAAGTAAAATTTCACTTTTGTATGTGACATTGGTAAAGAGTAAATAATGAGAGAATTTTAAAAACCAAATAAAATAATCAGAAGTTAAATTTAGCTACTAGTTAGAAGTAACTGATAATTCAGGGGGAAATAATAATAAAGATCATTAAACCAAGACCTCAAATACAGTACTAAGATGAGAAACATTATGCTTTCTATTTTTAAAAGTGTGGATTTTGTAGATGTTAACAATTTCACATATACCTAAAAAAAAAATCCATCAAAGCAACAATGTACAGTCTGTGAGGTCCTTAAGTACAGGGACTTAGTCAACTTTTCATCTTTTTGCTCTCTGTGCTACACACACTGCCTGACACCGAATGGATGCACACTTACTATTTGGTGAACTTAATCAAACATGAAAAAAATGAGACAAGCACATTTTGTTGAACGAAGTGGCTGCTAGCTCATCAGGCTCTCTAACCCTAATGGAGATCCTAATCAATCACATGAATGCACAAATCAATGGTTGCTGCCCCAATAAGGTGTTACCAACAAGAAAGTGCTAATAATTTAGACTGATATCGCCTGTTTTAATATGCTCTGATGGATATTATATTTGACATACTGTCATAAGTTCAAGTCTATTGACACAATGAACAAAATAGATATATTCTTTTTGTCGTGTTCACATAAAAGACAATGCATAATGTAGGTGAAATTCCAACAACAGATGGGGTGACAAGAAGTCTCAGCCTAAAAAGAAACCTCTCACTGCTTTCGAGGCACTAGCCCCTTAAAAAATAAATGCTGATATGACACCCTGCCCTTCCTCTCTCCCCTACCTTTTACTGACTGCATTTGAAAGCAAGATGAGACACTCTTAGTGAAAAAGAGTAAGGCCTGTGAACCAAACTGACTCCATTTTCCCTTGCAGAAGACACTTTGTTACTTTTCCACTCCTCAGTCATGAGACCCCTCAGGGCAAATGATTACCCCATGGGCTGCCCTGACAAAACAGACTGAGATAAGAGAGGAAACAGATATTTACTGAGTTGCAAAACCCCTCCCCAAGGCTTGCTTACTATAATTGTAAAAGTTATAGATTAACCTTAAGACCCCTTTAGGAATTCCCACCTGTACACAAAGCATCAAGGTGACTACTACAATGACCCTACCAGGGTGACAATGATGAACACCACTGCCTACTGAGCATGCGCCCATGATGCAATCAGGAAGAACAGAACGGACCACCTCCAGTGACCCTGGCCTGCCACCCCTTAACTCCTTTCCCTATAAAAGACCCTGGACAGCTCCCCTCCAGGGGCTAGCTTTACTGTTGCTACCCCCTCATGCATAAGTCTATCTCCTCTTTTAATAAAGCATTGCTTGCTTTACTGTTGGGTACATTGTTCATTTCTATGAGTGGAATCCGAGAGCCTAATTTAATCACTGGCAAAAACTAGAAAGCTCTGGGCACCAGAGAGAACTCTAGCTGCAAGAGGCAAGTGGCCACTGGGACTATTTTGCTCCCATGTATCTGTTGCTGGTTGATATCTCCTGGAGTCCCTGGCCTAAATTCTGACAAGGCAATGCTTTATTCTCTTTACCTTTCTCTGATTTTCTGAGCCCTCTTCTGTTTGGTTGGATTGTATCCACTTCTGTATAGGTGCACCCTGGAGGACTCCTGGCTATGCTTTGTTTTTCTGATTTAAATCTAGTTGATACTTTTCTTCTTTATGCTGAAAACAGTGGGGAGAGCTACTTTATCAATTACTGTTAATGGAATAGGTGGGCCCCGCTGATTAGGACTAGGCTAAACTGCACCCCACTGCTCCTCTTTTCTCTTTGTTTGCTTGGTTAGACATTTAGTTGAGTACAACAAATCTGAATAAACCTTCCAATCCTTGCATAAACTTTTGGACTTTCAGATCATTTGTTTAAGGTGAGAGGGCAAGCCGAGCCTGACCTGTCAGTAACATTAGCAAAATTACATGCTTTTCTAAAATGTGTTTGCAGCTGAGGAAGTTTGTGGCATAATTGTGACTGAATGAAGGGGCTGGATAGAATACTACCCAATGGTGTGCTGATTCCAAACTGAAAAAACTGAGAGACTAGGAAAAATTTCAAATGGACTCCAGCGAACTGCATGTAACTGGGAAATCCCAAAGGAGTGCCCTACAGATTCTTGTACATAAGCTAACAAGTGTAAACAACAGCCCTCAAGGCAATTCCCAGTATTTACCTGGGATCTGCACTCCTGATAAGAATCAGCCAGAAAAGGATAAGATCAACCTTGCAAAATTTGAGACTTTGCCTGAATAGCAAGCAATCAGTACACCTGGTTTCTTCTGGAGGTCTCTGCTCTAATATTCCCTGGTTGTGGGTTTTTTCTGACTCCGTAGTATAAAAAGATTGGAATCCAGAGCCTGAAAAAAACACACTGGTTAGTTTCTCATGTACTTTATTATACTTAAGAATACTATTATATAGTGTTTTACTTCCATAAATAGGTCTCCCATTCTCAGTTAATCATTTTCTGATTCAGTATATTTAAGGTATTGTTGTGACAATAAGGAGCAGTCTGCTTTCCAAATAATAACTTTCCAAATAATAACTGACTCTGGAGCCCAGGACAAGCAGTTATGCAAGTTATGCATCCATACCCTCTTTTACAATTGCTTCACATTTAAGTTTAGATGTGCCACAGAAGTTTTGGGGGTTCTTTAATGCTCATTTTTAAAGACTACGAAACTGGTCAAATAATATACCAAAATGAGAACATCTTAAGAAACTTACTTTTCAAATGGAGAAGAGCTGCATGAAGACACCTGCTGCTTACCACAATCACAAAGACCTATGTCAGTAGGAGCATTCAGTAAGAACACAAAATAGTAAATTAAACATGATAAGAGCATTATTTCAGTGAGATATAAGCCTGCAATGTGAAGAACTTGTCTGATAAGTTAACAGAAATATTTCAATATCTGGAGAGAAAATATTTTCACAAATACCACACAAGGAAAAGGGAAGTTGTTTCGATTAAAGCTAGAAAAGTTGCTGTAAAAAGGTGAAAGTAAACAAGAAATCTTAGGCTTGAGTTGAACATAAAATGTTTGTCAAAGTTTAGAAGCTATCCTCTGCATTGACTGGCCAAAGAGCAATTCTGCAAATGAGCTAACAATTGCCAAAAGTTTAGCCAGGCCTTTCCACCATGTGCCAGGACTAAAAATGGCTTTACACAGACGATAAAAAGTCTTGGGATTTAAATAGGCTTTAAAATGTCTTGGGATTTAAATGGATTTGAAACTACCTCATGCCTTTGTGAAGGAAGGAGGATTAAATATCCATGCAACCTTCAAAAAGAAATTCTTAGGTAAATGATGTTCTAAATGCCAGCATGCATTTACTCAGCAAATGTGTCAAATGCAAATAGAAGCAATACAGATAACCCTTTCTCATTCTATAACCTCTAAAGAAACAACATTCTTTAGGAGTTAAGGAGATCGCTCTCATATTTTTGCTTAATTCTAATTCTCTCATTTCTAAACCTGAGTCCTGCTCCTAGACAGGACATTAATATCACTGGGACAGACATTTCTTGAAGTAGCAGAGATTGCATCCCTCAACTTTCTGGTCAATTCCCATTTTAATCTTATTCCCAATTTAGAGTTTTCATATTTTATCTAAGAGTAAATCTCTCCAGGGGGTGAGCAGTTTCATGCATGCCCAAAACTTCCCACCTCCTCCAACCTAAGAAATTTTTTTTTATGTTTTCCAAAGATTTGGGAGTATTTTTATACCTAAAATCTAGTGCTTCTCTCATACTCACTATAAGTGCCCCCAAACATCTTTTACTGTTTTTTGTTTTGTTTTGTTTTTGTTTACCCCAAGATTCTGATTCTTAGGAATTGGTGTAAATTTGCCTCGTTTTCATAAGCATTGAATTACATTCTTCATAGTGCTGCCTGTGGTCTTTCTCAATCAGCATATTGAGTTGATTTATTTCAGGCATCCTATCATCTACTTCTGCTGGTTTTATTTTTAAATAAAAGATAATGCATTTAGAGATTTTAAAAGAAAAAAGCATGAGACTGGATATTCAGCAAACATTGGTTAATTTAGTCCAGTAATAATGATGATGATGATGATGATGATGATAGCTCAAGTGAGTGAATTTTACTAGTGCGCCAGGTACTCTTTTAAGCACTTTAACTCAATATTCCTCAAAACCGGGAACTTTCATTTTCCCATTTTGTAAATACAGAAACGGAAGGAGAGTGGTTAGATCATGTAGCAAGGAAATGTTGGAACCTGTATTCATACTCTGGTAGTCAGGTTCCAGTGTCTGTGCTCTTAAACACTGTGCTATTAGTGGAAATTAGCATTTGGGTGTCTTCTGCCTAAATATAAAATAGGCACAAAAAATATTAGTGAGTTGATAAAACAAAAGTTTTCTAAATTTCCATTTTTGAAACTTAGGTCTACGTAATTTGGCAATTTTCATTTTGATTAGAAAAAAATTGTCCATCTCCAAATTTACTTCTCTCTTTAATTCACACACTGCTGGTCATGGGGGCGCCTCTTCTAAGATAGAAATCCAAAATCTCCATTTCCAGGTAAGACAATATGTATATTTAAATATCAATACTGTTGTCTCTTTCCTAATAAATGACCAAAGCACCAAATAGTGAATAGTCTCCACTTCCTGGATGCAGGTGCTGGGGTAGTTGGGGATGATTCTCTCTGGCCTCCCTCCCTAGTGACTGCCCACTTACTCAGGGCAATGAGCTCCAGGAAGGCAGCAGCAAAGAGAAGGCTGATCAGTGACCAGGAGACAGAGGCGGTCCATAAGCAGCTGTAGGTCACAGCAAATAGGAATCTGCAGTCGAACAACCAGGAATTCTGCATATTGAATGTTCGGGTAGTCAATGCACATTTACATACACTATAGTCAAAGAAGCTGCCTACCAGCCCTCCTAATCCTGCTTCCGGGCGGAGAGTTTGTGACTGTGAGCCTCCAGAAAACAAATGTGTTCTCTCTGTGTCCGACTTTGTTTACACTTTGGATTACACAGCTTTTGGGAAATTCCACTTGGTGGTAATTTTTGTGTAATTCTTTTTCGGTATCCTTTTACTTTTTTTGTTTGTAATCTCAAGGATATGGAAAGACTGCTGATAGACTGAAATTATCCTAGGCAATTTCTGAAGTGACCAGCAGATTGGGAAAGACAGACAGCTTTGAAACTTTCCAAACCACCGGGGGTGTGAGTCAGCTACAAAATAGCTCCAGGCTTCACCTGTGAATCACTAGATGTGAAGCTATGCAGAGATTACTGCTCCTTAAAAGTTCTATATACTCCTCAAGCACAAGGACATCGTCTGGCTTACTTGCCAGCATACCCAGGACCTGGGGCAAAGCACTAGGCACACAGTAGATGCTCAAAGATGTATGAAGTGGAAGAATAAATGAAAGGCCATAAACCTCATCAGAATCATGCTCTCACCAACTAGGAAAACTGGCTTAAATGGCAAGAGCATTTTCTATCTCTTCATGAAAGTATTCAAAAGGAAAAAAAATATACACACAACTTTACTTAAAATTCTTCAATAAAATTATTTTATAATCATATAATCTTTATTGACATATCTGGAGAAAATACAATTTGGTAGCATTCAAGTTTACATATACATAGGAAATACAAATATATGTAAAATAAATTTGGGAGGCTATGCTTTATGATACATTATAGGAGAATTAACCTTTGCTCACAAGAACCATACTAACTCTTTATTATACCACTTTCCCCAAAATTTAGATAGGCAATGTATAACTTAGATAGTCAAATGTATGAAGCATCTACTGTTCTCATTTCCATTCTTCAGCATATACACTTTTGGTCCTTTCAACAATAATTTCCTTATCATCAAAGTCTATACTTTTAACAAAAATAATTTACATTTTTATGGTAGTTTACAGTTGTAAAAGTACTTTTACATATATTATTCATTTTACCTTTAAAGGTGATCTGGTAGAGTAACTACAGATGATTTTAAGGAAATCATTCTTCATTGTAATTACATTCCCATTTTAGTGATAAGGAAATGAAGGATCAAGCAGAAAAGAATTGCCCCCAAGTCTCAGAAAGTGACAGAGATAAGGCTAGAACACAGTCCTTCCTATGGCAAGCCCAATACTCTGCGCACTCCAACAGCCTCCTACATAGATCTCCAAAGCCTTTTGCACTCTCTAAAGCAGGTCACTGCCAGTCCCTTCACCTCAATATTCCCTAAATATTTTAATGTGAGTTTAGAACAAGGGGCAATAGTGTGAGTCAACACTAGATAGCAATCTGCTCCAAACAGCTGTTAGGGCAAATTATTACCAACTCCATCATTCAGGACTCACAGTTATCACAACTGATAAGGCTGTAAGTAAGGGGGGGGAGGGGAGGGTCATGCAGAAAGAAGGCAAAACACGTGGAAGAAACTGATACTTTAATAACTTTTTCAACCAAAGCCGGCCAGCCACAAAAACAAACAAATTTTTTTTTTTTTAAGTTGCATGAAAATAGGCCTCAAGTGACGGAGAGAAGCATGGTTAAGTCAATAAACCTTCCTCCACAACCACTGTCTTCAAGTTCACCCCTATGTGTCAGGCCAGCTGCTCTGGCCGTAGAAACACCATTGTGGACCACAGAAGTTCCTGCGCCTATCCTCTGGCCTAAATCAGCATGGCCATGGTCCTCAGTCAAACCCAGCTTTAGGCCACTAGCACCAACATGTGTCTGAGACAGGCTAAGTAAATCTCTCATTTTAAGAGGTGCTGATTGAGCAAACAGCTGCTACTTCTCTACATTTTATTCATTATTCAGTAACCTAAAATATTTCTTGCAGTAACTCTTCCTGATATCTCGTATTGCTCAGATATGTATTATAAAGTTAGGTGGCAGAAGTGAGAATATCAAAATTATAAACAAATTCACCTTCACCTCTTGCAGTTTTCAAAATTGTTTCTGAAGAGTAAAGAGTTAGTAAGTTTTATTTCTGTGTCAATTAGCATCATTTACCATAGCTTAGTTTACCCTGTCTGTGGCTCACTCGGGAGAATGCTGGGAGTGCCGAGGCCGCGGGTTCAGATCCTATATAGGGATGGCCGGTGCGCTCGAGCGCGGTGCAGGCGACACCAAGCCAAGGGTTACGAAGCCCTTACCGGGTCACAAGAAAAAAAAAAAGAAATTAATGCATACATGTAAACATCTATATATGCATATTTGTATAAATAAATCCCGTCCAGATACCTGAAAACTAAGCAGTTATATAAAATGCTCTCTTTCATTCACAGACATATTATTATCACCTTATATTTGGATTACTAATCTAATCAAAGCCAATGATTAAGTCAGGTTTTTATTTAGAAACATTGTTCTACAAATTCAGAATACAAACTAAAATAAAGAAAATCTTAAATAATATTTACCTACATAAACTACCATTAAGCAAAATGATATATATGTTGTAATAATACTGACCTATAAATAAAATCTTGAGTTTGAGCTTAAGTTCTTCCAAGCTCTATGACTTTAGGGAAGTTGTGTCAAATGAAGGAGTCATTAATTTCTAAGGTCTCTTTTAGCATGTAAAATTCTGTGTATTTTCACCATTGGACTTATTCAATACTAAGGCAGAGAATAAAATAATGAAAATAAATAAAATCCTTGCTTTTAAAGCAGAGCTTAAAGGGAAAACTAAAAAATAAACACTTTCTATGAACAGCTGATCTGTAATATGCACAAACCTGTCTGGCACAAATTGCTTCTTTTTTCTCTCTTCCTCCTCCACCCTTTCTCCCTTAGAGCCCACCATGTTGTTCTCATGTTACCAACTAGTGGTTCGAACAGAGAACTATCTGTCCATCTGTGTCTTCCCCTTTTTCTCCCACAGAAGGATTTATAAACACACACAAAAGTGTTCTCCATTCTTTCCTTTACTGCTCACACCTTATTTAATTCCATCTCAAGCAACTACACTGTAGTTTGGCTGCCTTTCCAGAATCCATTCCCCAGTCTATTGACAACTGATGGTTTGGGAATACACAGTTCCTCACCAGTCTATGTTACCTGGGTGGGGAATTCAGGGCTAAACCCAGAACTCTGAACTAAGCCCATCAGCACACTAACTTCTCAGTCAGAACCTGTGATCCAGCAGCTGGATACATGATCCACAGGATCCAATCACAGCGAACCTCAATGCCTTTTCAGGTGCAACCAGAAGGTAAGTTCACATTTCCCTAATGGATTTGGACCTAGGTAGGATCTTTTGGGTAAGGAGCTGCCACAGCCATCTTGCCTCTATCTGGAGCCTAAGAAGCTCCTGGAGTGCCCCAGAGCTAAGGTGAGCAGGCAGAGAGAGATAATGGAATTATGGGAAATTCTAAATCAAGCTCCACCTGAATTGTCAATTTGGACAGACAATAAATTTATCTTTTGTTGCAACCAGTCTGGGTTGTGTTTTCTGCCAAGATGCAACCAAAAAAATGTCTGATCACTACACATATGTGTATACATTCAATAATGAATTTTGGTTCCTCACATAGCCACTAAAGGCAAGTTATTACTCAACCACTCTAAGCCTCATTTTGTAAAATGGAGATGATACCAATCTCAAAATATTTTTGTGAAGATTTAAGATTATGTAGGGCTGGCTGGTTAGCTCAGTTGGTTAGAGCGTGGTGGTGCTGATAAGAGCAAGGTCCAGGGTTCAATCCCTGTACCAGCTAGCTGCCAAATACATAATTAAATTAGGTTTATTTATTTAAAACATTGGTCATAGGGCCTGTCAGGGCACAAGCTCCCAATAAAGGGCAGCTTCTATTGTTTTTGCACTTGCTTTTGGAAAATTTCTCCTCTCCAACATGTGAGATAATAAGTAAACCAAATTGTTGCTGAGAAGAATAAAAGTAGAACTAGTAAAAATTACAAGCTCTGGAATTTGGAGTGAAATTAGAAAAAGTAACAAGTGAAATTAGAAAACTCTAAAGTTCCTAAAGCTATCTGAAAGCATCTGTCAGAGTTTCCCCATCACTAGTTCCCCTAGAACACTGATTTGTCTCCAATTAAACCTCTTCTTTAAATACTTATCTAAAATATGAAAATCATACTGATTTGTAGCTTATTAATCCAATGACTATATTTTTTGTATTTCAGACAATATACATTAATCAGACTTTTATTTACAATATCAAGAATGTAGAGAACACTGCTATTACCCCAAACTCCAGCTTCTGATATCATGATACGACCAAACTATTATGGATTAACATTAATTTACACTTCTTGTTTTTCATTCATCTCTGCCGTAACCATGTCTTTATGCCAGTATTTTCTGAATCACTAGTGAATGGCAAAAACAAATATAGCAGTTGAGATTTAATCGGAGACTTCACTGTTGGAACAGCACAAGTAGACACATTTAGAATAGTAAATGGATAACAAAAAACACTTACAGGCTCATTAATAAGTAGGCAATTAGGTCTTCTGGGAAAATTCATTTTCTAAAAGAATGCTAAAGCAAGCTATAAAATGCTAGTAAAATTGTGTTTTGACATGAATAGTGTACACTGTCTATTACATCATAATTTTTCTCTTGAGAAAACTGACAAGAATCTCTGTTCTTAAATATGAGCACAAAAGATAGCAAAAAGAACAGCAGTGATATTTAATGCATTCTACCTACTAACTCCCATTCATTAAATTTGACTGTCCTATAAATGAGCTCCTTACTACAAAGATCTTAAATTACACTTGGAAGAAAAAGAGAATTATAAAGCAAAAGACTGTGACTAGTAATGTCAGAGAGAACACTACTTCCTGTATCAACACAACACGCTAAGAACAAAACAATTTTCATATAGCATGCTTGGTTCCTTAGATAGTATGTTTATTTTAAATATTCTTACATAACAATCATAACCAAAACTATTCAGACTTATTTTTATTCTCTTATGAAAATATTTCTTTCAAAACTGTCTGAGTATTCTTTTTATAAAAAAAACTGTATGGTATTGTTTTGATGTGTCTGAGATGTTAAATTCTAATCAAGTAAATATTGATCAGAAATATAATTTCAGGGAAATTTGTTTCATGTCATAATTAATCTTTTCACAGTACTCTCACAATTCTACAGTAAAGTCCATGTGGCAATCTTTTTAAGCTGAGCTTTCTTTGTCTTAGAGCAGTGTTTCTCAAAATTAAATGTTCAAGCAAATCACCTGGAGATTTTATTAAAATGCAGATTCAATTCAGTAGGTCTGGGATGGGCTCTAATCACAGATCATCTCAAGTTCCCAGGTGATGGATCACAATTAAGTAACAAAATCCTATGGCGTGCTGCAGTTGAAGAATCCGATGACCATGAAGCAATCAGCCATCAACCTCATGGGTGGGCAGTGAGAACCCTAGAAAGGATTCTTTTCTACACTTGAATTTGCTGAATGACCTAAGATGAATCACATCAAGGAGCTGAGACCAATCTGCCACTTACACAGCTGCTAGGTCACCCCACACCCAACAATGACTAGGGGCATTTCTGTGGCTGGTCAGCTGCTGCCTTGGACAGAGTTTGGAGAATCAGTCCACGAACAGGCTGCATTGGGAAGGGTTTATATAAATAGACACCAATCTGGAGGAAGATTTATTATTTTCTCATTAAAAGTGAAATATAGTATAGTGTAGCGTAATATATAATATAGTCTACGTAGTTCATTTATTTCTCATTTCAGTTTCTCCAAGTATCAAATAAAGAAAATAATGATCTATTTTCAAAACTCTTTCCAATTAAGAGGGTGTGTGTGTGTGTGTGTGTGTGTGTGTGTGTGTGTGTGTTCATACACACCCAAATCCATACTTACATCTTTCAGCTTCCCCAACAAAATAAATTCAAACAATAACTCAACTAGACACTATTTTATTTGGCTTCATTTCTGAATTCCTCTTATTAAAACAATTCTTAAAATGACACCTGTGGACGAATTCAGCCAGCACTGCCCACTTCATCATTTTTATTAACAGAGCTCTACAATCATATCAAGTGGAAACATGGATTATTTCATTTGAGACTACTTAATTTCTTCCTAAAACAACTGTAAGTGACAAAATAAACCACTTGTAATTTTTATGGATTATCAACACACAGAAGAGAATGCCAAAACCCTTAACCAGAGTTAAGTGGGGAAGTGGCAAAGTTCCAAAACAGGATCAATACAATCCTTACATCCCAGGCCCAGTGTTTTCCCAGAACGTTAACAATCTGAAAAACCTCACAAAATCGAGTTTTTAAACTATGTAAATTCAGTTTTTATTACCAAAATATTAACTACAAATCAAAAGAATTCCCACAGTAATACAAAAGGAAAATAAACATACCTCTCACAAAGAACCTTCATGAAACTTATAAAATCTTCTATGTGGAACTGTGTTTCTTTAAGTATATTTTCATAAAACACAGTTGCATTAGGATGGAGTTTGAAGGTTTTGAGTTGTAAACTATCTACTTGTGTTCACACTGATATCAAACATTCAAACAATAATTTTTTAAAGTTCTCCAAAGCATAGTCGTATGTAACTTATCTCACTTATCTCAAAATACCAGGCAACGTACTCAAATTTTCTAACCCCATTTACAAAAAGGAACTTAAAGTCTCTCTTTCATTCAGGAACACACCACAAATAAACACAACACAACACAAACACAAGCACAACAAATAAACATTCTGTGACATTGAAAGATTATGTCATGGATGTGCAAGTTTGCTTTTGACTTCAACTGAAATAAAAATTAGCCTGATTGACGTATTATTTACTTTCTTTGTTATCAAATACCATAAGACATATCATTAATTGATATGTCTTGTACTATTTTTCAGTAACTATGACAAACAGCATGAGTTTTGATGAAAAAAACAAGTCATGTTCAAAAGCAATTACAACCTTTTTAGGCAAAGAGAAACACCATTTGATAAAGGAACACAGACCAGGTACATATGATCAAAGGGTAAAGTCTGAGAGAAAAACACAGAGGGAAATTTTTACATTGACAGAATAAGAAATTAATGTGTTTGGATGAAGGCAAAGGATGATTCCAATAAACAAGTCAAAAATAGAACTATGTTCCTTCTTCCAAAGATTAAGTAAAAGATCAAACACATACACACACACAATCCCTGTGTCCTTTGTTTTGTCTTTAAAACAATCTGTAAACTCTCTTGATGTTTCCTGCTCTCAATCTTCCAGCATTTCTCTTCCTGCCCTCCATGAAGAAAAAGTAGGGGAAATGGGAACAGCACAGATTCATATTTAGCATAATTTACACTGTCTTCAACATGACCTGAGTAGACCTAGTACACTGCCATTCAAAAATATTAGTAGGCAACAACAGACTTTGTATGGAATCATATCACATGAATTAAATATTCTTTTAGAGGCCATAAAATCATGTATTAAACCATCATTGCAAGAAATATGAGATTTGGTGGAAGAACTGGCATTAGCTTTGCGTAGTGGATGCATCATATTTCAAGTTTTTAAGAACATGTCCAGCAGCAAAAGATATTTAGCGGCAACGAAAAGGCTGTGATTTTTGTGTACATGCATGTGGGGCTTTGTTGTTGCTAGAGAAGAGTGGGAGGGGAGTGTGGGAGGTGAGCGGAGTGGCAGAGGGGTTGATTTATTTTTCAAATTCACATTTGTGAACACAAAAAGAAGAGCTGTCAGCAGCACACATGCCAATGCCCAAATAGCAGCCAGACCTGCCTCTTCCCGTCTGGGCAGGCCAGACACAAAATGACATCTCACAATCTAGGAAAATCAACAGTCAGATATAAGGGGACTAGTGAGAGAAAAAACAGTCCTGGAAATGTCCAGTTCCATATTATTTCTAGTGTTTAGAACTTGGAGTTTTAATGAATTGAGGGACCAAGGGAGACTGGTTAATCAAAATCAGAAAACTAAAAGGCAAACCTCAAAACAAGTTGGCTCCAATGCATCTTCCTAGTAGGTAATAAGTATAAAAGAAATTAATTTCTCATCCAGGACCACAAGGAGTCAGACACGAGGAAAGTGGCGCTGCTTAGATGAGTTGTAAGGTCCTAAGGGATCAAGTGAGTGCACATTAACAGTGTGACATGCCAGGAACTATATCCAAGGCAGGATCCTGAGCTGTATTTCCAGGCTCACATCATACTAGAGAGACAATAGTCCCTCTCTAGGTCATTGATAAGACTGCATCTAAAAAGCTGCATATTATTCTCTAAAATGAGATGAAAAGCTGAACCACTGAACCAAGAGTTGAATAAACAGCTAAAGAGACTGACTAAAAAGATATTTCTTTTCTGTAGTTAGAATGCTAGGAATATTAATAGTGACTCTTTCACAGTTTGAACTCAAGTAAGGATTTACACGAGGTAAGCAAAAAAATTTTTTTAAGGATAATTTCTCTTATTGTGCTGATAACATTATGGTCTGGCGAACCTAGGATGTTTATGTTTAACAACAATTAAAATAAATGGCCTAAGGACACACACACACAAGGACACACACACACAAGGACACACACACACACACACACACACACACACACACACACACACACACACACACACCCCTACACTCCCTAGGGAGAGAGTAACCTTAATGTAAGCTGCATAATGCTTTACAATTTATAGTGCTAGTTCACATAAATTACTTCATTAGATCCTAATAAAAGCCATGTGGAAAGGTCAGGACTGGTATTACCATCCCCATTTTACAGAAGAGAATGCTGAGTTCTCCTCATCTCTGACTGATTTTGTCAGTCATCTGAGTCCTCTATAGAAAACTTTCTTACATTATATCAAGTGACAATAGCTATACAACCCAGTGAATAAACTTTAATACTACTTTGTGCTTCTACGCTCAGTTTCCCCAGATAAAACAGAGATACAACACAGTTGTCATTTTAAGTGAGAGATTAAACTGAAAGAATATAAATAATTTCAGATTTATAGAAAGTTCTGGTTGTAAAGAGGCTCACTGTGCAGCAGTTTTACACTTTAATCCAAAAGCCAAAAAGAAGTCACAATTATGCAAACACTCAAATTTATTGGTTTAAACAAAGTAGACTGAATATGTGTATGATGTATCAAAGACCCAACAAACCTCAGTCTTTCGGAATTTGCTTTTAGAGCTAACTACATTAGGAACCACATGATAATATCAGAAAGTGGTCAACTGGCCTTAATGGTTGTGATTTAAAAAAACATATGTAACAGGATACCTTTAAATTCTGAACATGTGCTCGTTTTAGACTTTTAAAGTATATTTATGGAGATTTATCCAAAGAAATAAAAACTCATCATTTAAAGTAGAATGTAAGAAAAAACAGAAAAAAGAATATACCTCCAATCTCCAATACTTCTCCAACCTGTCTTTACAACAAATCTAACTGCCAAAGAATTTAATGACAGTTGAATACCAAATGATTTATGATACCCAGCAAAAGAAAATATTTACAAAATAAACTTTCAATTAATTAAGTAAGGCAGATCCACAATCTGACTTTAAACTCTGGGAACAAAAGATATTCATTTCTGGGCTTATATGTAAATCCTGAATGATAAATCTTGAGATACAGTCCTCTGAGAAGTGCATTTATTAAAACTGCACATTCGATTAAATAAATACAATGCAAAGTCAGATGTTATGCTTTGTCACTAAAGAAAAGCCAGGCGTGTTTAGCTAAATCACTTAGAACTGGATGTCTACAAACACAATTCATCTGATATATCTAAACGCCAGGTTATCAGAAAAGCTCATCTGCACATTCTGCTGGAGGAAATGTAGTATTTACTAGTTCATTAAAGGGTAAATAAGATTTAAAAAGAGAAAAAGAAAAGTTTCTTTGCTGCCGAAAATATATCCATCAACTGCTGAGACTTTAATAGTTGCAACCCTCGAATCCATGTAAGTTTAATCATGCAACTGGTAGAGTTCAAACTTTCAATTAACAAACTACATGCCTTTTCAAGCGCAGGCTCTCCGTGCAGTGACAAACACTGTGCAGAAATCAATACTCACTCCAACTTGCCTGCATATAATGAGTTACATCAAGCACGGTTCCAATACTAACGGGGATTATATGTCAGAGATGCATGCAGTAATGCTCACTCCTGAGAGAATTAAACCATCGGATCATTCATTGCACAAAGCTGTTGCCCCCTGTATACATCACCCATATAACACGGCTTTTCCTCTGCATGCTGCTGTTTCATAATTTCTGCCTGAGCCTGAGTGTAAAAACATGCTGTCAACTGAATCAGTCGTCTAACTCCTTTTATAGAATTCGGAGGGGGGGGGCACGGAAAGGAAACAAACGATTACTCTGGAAAACAATAATTTGAGTTTATTTCCAGGAAACAGGGCAGACGCTGACAAGTACAAAGTAAGTTCTTTCTCTGCGTCCTGCAGCCTCAGCCAGGAGCGCGGCTGTCGCTTTTCCCGTCTTCTCCATCACCCCCGGGCCACCTCTGCGTCTCCATCTGCACCTCGAACCCAGGCAGCAGATGCGCCCGCCAGCCAAGCTGAGCTGGGCGGGCCGGCCTGAAAAGTTGTCAGGACCGGCGGGAGGCAGACGAGCGCCCGGGAGCCCGCTCCCCAGCGTCCACCTGGTGAAACTTCAGAGCCCCCAGAGGAGAGAACGAAAGAAGCAACCAACCCACAGGAAGGATAACAGAACTGGAAGGGAGCAGAGGACGGGGTCGGGAGGGCCGGCGTTCACGGACTTGAGTGGCTTTACCTAGAACCTAAAGGGCTAACATGCGAGGCCGCCCCACACCTCTCCTTTTGGGTTCAGCTGGCGGGCGGCAGTCGTTCACAGTCCCCATCACAGCCCCGGGGCGGCTCTGGAAGGTGCTGGGCCAGCTTCGCGGTGGCTTTGCCCAAGGTTCAGGCTTCCCCACCGGGCGCCCAGACCTCGCAGCCCAGGGCTGCTCGTGATCCTTAGAATCCCATTTCAAAACATCTTACGAAAGGCTCTGCCAACACAGACACACAACACGTTCCGCGCAGCGCCCGAGCCCCCAGGGCAAGTCCAGGAGCAACCCAACGCTGGGGGAGGAGGCGGGGACCCGGGGAGGGACCGGGAAGTGGCGAGACAATGGTCAGAGGAGGTTATTCCCGGGACAAAAAGCACCTGGCAAAGCGCGCCGAAGTCGGTCGCTTCGAGTCTCCACGTTTCTGACAATGGCTTCCCGGGGAATTATTTAAACACTCTAGTGGCAGACAGCAACAAGCCGCACCGCGAGCAACAGAGTAGCCGTCGCCAGAGTCGTAGCTACTTTTCTTTCCCTCTCTCTTCCCCACTAACCCGGTGCAGGCTGCGCTGGACGCCGGGACCACCCGTTCCCCCAGCACAGCACTCCAGCTCTGCCTGCCAGCCCGCGCCCCGAGCGAGCTTCGGAGAGGAACAATGGGTCGCGACGAGGAAAGTTACCTGCGCCAAGTGGCGCCCGGCCCGGTGCCCCGCGTCCCACCTGGCACAAACTCTGGGGACAGCTCTCCCTCTACCCTGTGCTCCCCCCCCCCCCGGGCCGCAAAATCTTCCCCCAGACCCTTGCCCCCGGCCCTGGCGAGGAGCGGGCTCCATCCCGCGAGCCCCGCGTCCCGGGCATTCGTCGGGACTCCGGCCGCCCCCCGGCCACTCACCTGCGGAGAACTGGCCTTGGGCCGACCCCAGGAGAGGCCAAGGGGAGAGCAGCAAGAGCGCCACAAAAGCAGGCAGCGCCGCCGCCGCCGTATCCATGGCGAGTTTGGGAGAAGTTTCAAGCAGCTTTGCAAAGAGCTACCGGGGGAATCGCGAAATCCACGAGACGGAGGTGCCGGCCGGGCCCCGCGGGGTGAGGGCGGGGAGTCCGACAGCCGCCCGCCCGCACTTTTTCTTTCTTCGCGGTCGCCAAACTACCTCGGGGGCAAAAGCGTCGCCCGCGTCGCCGACCGACCGCGGCGGCAGCTCTCCATGCTCGGCGGAGGCTGCTCCTGTTCGTCAAGAGTTACTTTGCTCGGGGAGGGACGGGGGCGGAGCCGGGGGTGACGTCGCCCCGCGGGCTCCGGGCGCTTCCGAGGAATGCGGGATCGGGCGCGGCGCCGCCGCCTCCAGCCGGAGAGACGCGCGCCAGCCCCGGCCGCGCGCCCCGCTCTCCGCGCCGCCTTTGTTCGCCGCCTGGGCCCCGCCACCCGCGGCCGCTCGGGGGGAGCGAGCGGGAAAGGGGACCCGGCGCGGCTCGCTACCCTGTTCCAGAAACCGGAGTTTGAAAGGCGAGAGTTTGGGCAGCAGAGTGGCCGGAGGACCGAGGACGAGCCCAGAGGAGCACTCGCCGCCCGCGGAGAGGCGACCTGGGGTTAGGTCCCCAAGGTGGAGGTTCCACCGGAGCGGCTGCCGGTAGGAAGAGAGGGGAGTGTGGAAGCGCTCTAAGGATACCCACCCGCATCGAAAACGTACTGTCACTTGTTCATGTAATGAGGAATGACACCCACCCCCATAGAAAACTTATTGTTCTTTAATTGTATAGTAAGTAAAACTTGAGCCCGAATAAACGTTCGGTAACTTTCCAGTGTGAACGGCTGGTTTGTCATTTGCAGAATATTTGAATTTACTCTGCTTCACTGACTTTCCTTGTTGCTCTGAAATCTTATGGCCTCTTTCCCCTTCTCCCCTCACCTAAGAACGGCCGCAGGTCTCATTATCCTTTCCTTTCACCTAGATCTGGTGGTGTAGAAAAAGGGATTTTGTTTTGTTGTTAACACCTAGTAGGTATTCAAGAGGTAAGTATTGAACCAAAGGACTTGACACCGACAATGAAAACAGCAACGACTGATTCATCTGGAGGAAAATAATGCTATATTATGACAGTGAAGTATTTTACAGTTTGCTACTTCTTCAGCAGCTTGAAGTGGTTTCACCATATGCCACCCTGACTTGCTTCTGTGGTAAGACTGTATGGTGCATACTTTATTCATTTTTCTAATATATCACAAAAAAAATAGGTGCGGTCACAACTGAATAAACTTTTATTCAGAATTTTGATGTCGTGTATGCAATTCCTAAGTGGTCTGTTGATTGACATCTGTCAGTTACTAAGACATCTTATCTTTAGCCTTTGTAAATCAAGACAATGTGAAATTCAATTTAATATTGACATCTACATAATTTACCAAGCCACATATTGCTTTAGTCAAATACATGCTATTAATGACCAGACTTATGACAGAGCCTGGAAATATAAACACTAATAAACATACATATATATGCATATATTATATACATATTTTATATGGAAAATGCTTTTTAAAAAATCGATAAGAATAGCAGCTTGATTAAACAATTTCTTGTCTTGTAGCTTGCTCATTAGCACACTGAGTAGCCCAACACTTGTCAATTCAATTCAGCTTAAAGTTCATCCTTCCTTAGGGTACAGTGTAGATTTTTTTTTAACTCATTAACCTATAACTTTTAGCACACTATCACCATTCTTATTTCTTTCATTGAGAAACATTCCTAGATTCCAGGTAACAAAAAACTGAAGGACACGTATTTTTCTTTTTAAGGACTTATTAGAATTTCCTAAAATTTAGCAGCAATTTGCCCCAATAAAAACAAACAAAACCCCACCATGCATATACTAATTCATCTGTTCTTCTATTCTTGCAAGAAAGATGAAAGAAGTTTCTGACTTGGCAATTAGTTTGTTTAAACACACAAATAAAAGCTTTTTTAAAGATTAACATACTGTGCCAGGACAGAGTGCACACAGTTCTTACCTTGCCCATTCCTTGGGACAACTGATAGTTAGTTTCATTTCACTTTCTTTGTCATTTCTTTCTTTGTCACATCTTTCTTCAATATTATTATTGAAGTAATAAGTAATGTTGAGAGAGTGCTTACACATGCTAGGCATACTCTTAACATATACATCTCATTGAGACATTAAGATATACAATGTCTCTGAGTTTAGACAACAATTCCATGATGTAGGTACAATTATTATTCCAATTTGACAAATAAGGAAACAAGGTTAAAGATTAAGTAACTTGCCCAAGCTACACATATGAGGGAGAAATGGAAGAGGAGAATCAAGAGGGGGAAGGAAATTCTCAAAAGTATCAGCAAACCAGCAAATATGGCTTCTCACTAAAAATCAAAGAAATGCAATTAAACTTTTAAACAAGTAAATCAGTCTTTTTGTCCTTAGGGACCATAAGTAATGCTGGCCAATATGGATTGTAATCATTTGAGCAGAGACCATGTGTCTTCCACATAATTAAGTGCCAGTTAAATATTAGGAACTTAATAGGTTGTTGTTTGCAAGAATGAATAAATACATCTCTATCAATCAATAGAAATATAAATTTGGTATGACTTTTTAAAAAATTTGGCCACATGCATTAAAATCATTAAAATATTTGTATTCTTCAGTAAAATTAAAAATATGAAAAATGTTATATACGGTTAGATATTTATTATTTACAAAAGAGAAAAGTGGAAATAATATACATGTCCAACAATAGGCAGATTCATGAGCATTATATAGTAGAAAATCTCACAGCCACTAGAAAGAAATGAAGGTTATGAAAAAAGAGTAAGTTGCAATATGGACAAATGCTTGCCGTAAAATGTTAGGTAAAAAATCATAAGACAGGACAGTCTCAGTTTGGGAAGATGAAAAAGTTCTGGAAAAAAATGGTGGTGATGGTTGCATCACAAAGTGAATGTACTTAATGCTATCAAACTATACACTTGAAAACGGTTAAAATTGTAAAGTTTATGCTATATATACAGCATTTTACAATAAAAAAAATCAAAAGACAAAAGTCTACATGTATTATGATACAAGAAAAAAAGACTGAATGAAAAAAATCAAAGCATAGTATTAATTTAATTAGCAGTAGATATAGAGTAATAAAATTTTATAGCTGATTTTGTTTTCCTATTGTTTTTTGGTATATGGTTATAGTTTTAAAAGAGGACAGATTTGTATTTTGATTGCAGATTTACCACATACTAACTCCAATCACGAACTTAGACCTTTATTTGGCAAAATGTTTTCTGTAGAATTCCAGTTCTACCATACTTTAATAAATGTAATTGGAAAATAGGGTCTCAAGATCAAATGAGGTTGGGGAACTCTAGATTGAGCAAAGTTAGACAGGTTTCTTCACTATAGCAGGATTCTTTACCACAGGATCTTTTCCATGGTTACCAGTATGGTACTGTGCACTATATATCTACTGGAGAGGGAAAAAGAAGGCAGTATTTCTCAAAGTTTTGGACAACAGAACTTTTTAATAGAGGAGTATCTCAAAATTAGAGTTCCAGGGAATAAAATTTGAGAAGCACTGCCTTAAACAACACTTAAATATGTCTATATCTCTATCTCAATTTCTTTAATATGAAAGTGAGGTTAATCAGATTTTTCACAGGACTAAATGAAATATTTATATTTTTCATAGAGGTGTAGACTTTAGTTATGGGTATCGATATAAAAGAGCCTGGATGATAATAGCTGCTGAGTAAATGTTATTTTCCTTCTACTGTTCACTGAAGGATTACACACAAACCTGTACCCAGCAGAAGCAAAGTTTTATTAACCCAGTGACAGATCGTGAGTGTACACACAGCATGTATTTATAGGTAATTACATAATATTCTCAGCTTGTTAATAATAACTAATTGCTTATATTATGCTTTTTAGTTTGTAAAGCATATTCACCCACATGATCTCAATCTACCCTCATTCCAACCCTGTGAAGTGGTAAGGCAGGGAGTATGATTAATTTCACTTAACTAATGAGGAAAACCAAAGCTTAGAGAGATTAAACTATTTGTCCAAGTTTATACAGCTGATTAATAGCAGGACTGTAACTTTGACCTGGGCCTTCCAATTCCAAATCTCATTTATTCCCCAATTCCTATGTACCTAATTCTCGTCTCTAAAAATTTTCACGTGAGTTAGTCAAAATCCTCAATGCCAATTCATCAGGGAACGCGTCTTGGGCTGGTAGGCAGAAATGAGCTATTTTCCCTTTGAAAGGAAAGAAGAAGAAAAAAAACTGAAATACTTCTCTAGCTATATAGCATGGGTATGTGTGTTGTCAGTAGAGTCCCTGGGGATGGGAGGGGCAGGGAATTTCTGACAATGAAGCCCCTAAATAGATCAGAGACTTCCAGAGGAAAAAAAGTGTTTGTTACATCTTTGAAAGCTGTCATTCTGGATGGATGTTGGAGACTTGGGCAAAGCTCTACTGCTCCCTAAAGTTGAGCTGTGACCTGGCCAGTTATTACTTAGATCTTGACACCAGAAAATCCAGGAACAAGAGAAAGAGTGATGGTCACATGCATGCCCAACTCTAAAAAAATTTTCCTGTCTATATGTTCTCAGGCAATTTTGGATCAGATGTAAAGAAATGCACTGTATTCAAAACCACAGTTATTTTGTGAGTCTCTTGAACCCTTTAAAATATCTATGTCTGGGGATTAGTTCAGAAACACTAGTCAAGAAAATGCATGCTCCAAAGGTTTTATCAAGGGAAGCAAAAAATGTGAGCAGCTTGAGAGCTCAGTGTGGCCAATTTGGAAGAGCAATTTGCCTACAGCTGGATATAATTAACAAGCATGGGTCAAAAAGGAAGCCAATCATAAAAGTGTGAATTAGATTGAGGTGGAGGGATGGGACAGCGACAGTCACTTCCAGAGCTGGTATATTCTCACTTGAGAGCCTCTCTTCCCATTTTCAAAAAGCCTGGACCAATGATGTAATAGAAGATTAAACTCTGAGGGGAGAAAAACCCAGTCTTTATAGTAATCCAGTATGTGTTCGACAAATTCTTTTTTTGGGACACTAAATGATGACTTAGTCTCCCTTTATACTAATGTGTATTTTCCATGACCCCCAAAATGTATTTTAAGTGTTTCCTGACTCACTATAGGAGAAAAAGGTATAAAGGGCTCCAGCTGTATAGCACCCCATTGAATCCTGTTTGAATTCTTTTGGTCTGAATGTATAAATCATCCTGAGGTATTTTTTGTTTGTTATTTTAGTAAAAACCGGAAAAGAAGATAACCTAAAAATAATTAAATACATCATGATTCAATAATACATTTTGCAGGGTTAAAAGCTCATATGCAGAATTGCAGCCTAACGAGAATTAACACAGCTGAATAAGAAATTCTCAAATGATTATGCTCCTTCCTTCCTCCCACTTACTTCTGAAGAGGGCAGGGGGGCTGGCTTCACATATGGAACTCTGCAGATCCTGCCATCTTTCTTTTCTGCTTATTCTGGTCTTGAGACAGAATGAAATAGAAGTCTGAACATAAAATGCGATGCTTCCAAAGCTCTGGAGATTTTTCTAATCCTCCAAATGTTCTCCAATAAAATCCTCCCTTTACAATGTTGGTGCTGCCACAGCATTCATAACCAAAGGAAGTCTGACAAGAAAATGAACCATTAAAACCTATACACAAACATAGAGGTTCATTTTCATGCTGAAGTCCTCTTTAACCAAAGCAAAGAATTCATTTCGTCATTTGCAAGCATTTATTAAGTGTACAACACACTGCTAGTTACTTTATGGGGGATACAGGAGAATTAGTAGTTTACGTTTAACAGGCAAAAAAAAAAAAAAGAGAGAGAGAGACAACAAACCACTTGAGGAAAAAGGAAGAAGAAATAAATAAGTATATATGTATATGTATATGTGTGTGTATCCTAAATGTGAAGGAATAGAAAGCAAAATAGTAAGTCATGGTGAAGTGCCGTTAGAGGGAATAGCTTTTGGGGGAATGGCTAGTTTTGAACTAGATGTTGAAGAAAGTGATGGTGTGGCAGTCAGGAAAAAAGACCTGAGGGGTAAACCAATTTGGGAACTTGAACTTCTTACTTAAACAGGCTTTTGGGAAGTAGCTGGCTCTTGATAACTGACCAAAGTGTGCCTTTCATTGACTGCCAGACTAGTCTATCCTGGGGATGAGTTCTCATCGTATTGAATTTTTCAAATCACCTGAGAAGACTTGTTGGTAGATGTATAAAATACATAACAGATTTCTTATAACATCAGTTCATATGCTTTTTAAAGCTTCACAACTGTCTAAACTAAATAAGCCCAGAAAAGCGTTCATTAAAAAATAACCACATGAGCACAGTGGAGTATTAAAATCACATGCAATTTCTTTGGGGCCATAATGAAATAGTCAATTAGCTTTTTTATTTGTTGACAACTGCAGCTGATATAAACTAATGGTCTATTGATCTCAGCAGAAAGTGAAAGAACAAGTCTGGGAAAAGAATCAGAGGCTGAGTTGGTAAAAACCTAGTTTTATTTCGGTTTCCACATCATGTAAAATGTCAACTTAACTACTTTATATAAACTGTAGAGAAACTTTGTGGGCAATGTGAATGTACATATGAAATAATATTGTCTAACTTCAAAAAATACTTTACATGGGATGGTAGACAGAATAATTACAACCAACACCCCCCCCACCAAAAAAAAAAAAAAAGATATCCATGACCTAATCCCTGGAAGACGTGAATATGTTACCTTACAGGGCAAAGCAATTTTGCTGATGTGATTAAGTTAATGACTTGTGATGGTGATATTATCCTGGACTATCTGGGTGGGCTCAGTGTAACCCAGAGGCAGTAGAGTTAGATAGAGAAGATGTAAGGATTGAAGCAGAGATCATAAAGGAGAGAAAATGCTATATGCTGACTTTGAAAATGGAAAAAGGGGCCATGAGCCAAGAAATGCAGGTGGCTTCTAGAAGCTGGAAAAATCAAGAGAATGGATTCTCCCCCAGAGCCTCCAGATGGAACACAACCCTGCTGACTCCTTGACTATAAGCTATTGAAACCCGTTTCAGACTTCTGACCTCCAGATCTGAAAGATAATCAATTTGTGTGGTTTTAAGCCACTAAATTTACAGTAATTTGCTACAAAAGCAATAGGAAGCTAAAACACATGGGTCGTCTCATTGTTCCTTATAATATTATACCCATTTTACAGATGAGAAAATTGATGCTCAAATAGGTTACACAGTTAGCTCAAGTGGTAAAGCTAACATGAAAATTCAGGCACTTTGACTCCAGAGTCTGCACCCTTAACATGCTGTTTCAAAACACTTTTTTAGAATGGCAAAAATTTACTGAATCACCACATAAAGGCAAATCATAATAGAAAATTTATAAAAACTTTATTGAATATATTTGCAATTTTCTCTGTATTCACATTATAAAATTCTTAACATTGTGTTACAGCTCTTTTGCAATAAATGCTAGCAATCATATAATAGTCTGGTATAGATTATTATTTAGTCAGAGGAACATAAGAGATAACCTTTGTCAGTAGTTATCCTGAATCTTAATCATCATTTACATTTGGTATACCTACTGTCATAACTATCATTCTGATGTTTTCTATAGATTGCAAGCTATTGAAAAGTTGACTGTATTTCTACTATGTTCTACAAGGCCCACAGCCTGTGTCACCCTACTTGCTTGCATCTTTGGGTCATTATGAGTCTGTTGATCATTAATGCTGTAGATCATTGGCTCCTTAAGAATGAAACTTTAGTTTATGGGCTCTCACTTTAATTTCCTGGAATTTTAAGATTGTGTATTGTTTAGCATTGTATCCCTGCCCATAAAATAGTTACTATCACATATGAGGGGGTCTTTAAAAATTCATTGAAAGATTCTTGGGACGACCCTGTGGCACACTCGGGAGAGTGCGGCGCTGGGAGCGCGGCGGTGCTCCCACCGTGGGTTCGGATCCTATGGCCGGTGCACTCACTGGCTGAGCGCAGTACGGCCGGTCACAAAAAGACAAAAAAAAAAAAAAAGAAAGAAAGAAAAAAAAAAGAAAGATTCTTATTATCCTTTAAATCCATTTTTCCATGAACTTTTTGAAGTACCTTGTAGTTGTTCAATTAATTGTAGTTGAGGAATGAATGAATGAGCAGACTTTCCAAGTCCAGGTGACTTTATAGTCTAGTAGGAGAAGATGTAGAATTCTGAGAGAATAAAACAATAAACTCCTGAAAAAAGGATTTAAGAATAATAGAATCCAGCAAGAAAATCTTACCCCTATGGCCATTTGAATAGTTTAAAAATATTCTGATGCAAAATATTGAAGTTCATTTTTTCCCCTTTACTCCTACTATTTTTCTTGTTTATAGCTCTAACATTGATAGAGAATGCAAACTTATTTATTTCTTTTTGTATCCTTCCTGCTGTCTGATGAAATATTTTCTTTTGTGTATAACAAACAGCTGTTAACATCACTTATTTACACCCAGAGATACTGAAGGCTTATTTTCATAACTCATTGTGTGATACTCAGAACTCAGTTCCTATTGGAGCAATGGGAGTTGTGAGTTTAAATCCAGGGTGTCCTGGATAAACTGTATTAGTCTGTTTCTGTTGCTTTTAACAGAATACTTGAAACTGGGTAATTTATAAGAAAATAAAATTTATTTCTTACAGTTCAGAGGCTGGGAAGTCCACAGGCCAGGTTGTGCATCTGGTGAGGCCTGTGCATCTGGTGAGGGCCTCTTCGCAGCGTGTCACATGGCAAGAATGGGCTGAGCAATAGAGAGCTAACCCACTCACTCACTTTTCTTACAAATCCATCAAAACCATGCCCATGACCACCCATTAAACCAGCAACCCATTACTCCATGAATGGATCAACCCATTCACTCAGGTAGGTCCTCACAATATAATCACCTCTTAAAGGCCACACCTTTTAATTACCATAATTGGATTTCCTACCCTCTTAATGCTGTTGCAATGGAAATTGTTTCCAATACATGAACTTCTGGGGGACACATTTGACCCATAGCACACACTAAAACATTTTAGGAAGGTTCAAGTCACCTAGATCTCAGAGTGTTGGAGGCTTCCCCCTTCCTAGATAGCGTCAAGGAGGGAAAGCTAAGTTCACACCTTTTATTCAAAATATTCTTTCAGTTGTAAAATACCCTAGTAAACAAATCGTGATCAGGTTGATAGCCCGAGGATCCAGTTGCTGATTGTACACTCTTAAGTCAGGGTGTTTTGACTAAGATATCTCTCCTGCCAGCCTGCCTCAGAGAACCTGATTTCTTCCTTCCTTTATTTTATAAATATTCACTGTGCCAATAGGTGCCAGATACTATTCTAGATACTACTTATACAGTAGGAAGATAAGTAAGCAAAAATCTTTACCCTGTGTTTACATTCCAGTAAAGGGAGATAAACAATAAACAAATAAGTAAGACATATAGGTGCCCCAGAAAAAATAACTGCTATCATTATAATTAACATTTTAATATCTGAAAAATATCAGGAAAAAGAGACTTTTATTATATTTTGCTTCCAAAATCAAGACTAGATTCAACACAGTAAAGTTACCAAACATAAAATTTTGACTCAGCATAAGAAAAGAATGTATGATGAATAGATTAAAAAAATTTTTTTCTTCTAAGCGCTGGGTACTTATATTTTATGAATAATTATGTAATTATTTGGTTTGACCTTTCTACTTTGGCTGCTAGGAAACTCAGAACTAAGTTTTTAGTTATATTTAGTAATTGTGTGACTTACTGGTCTGCATTGCTATATAGTAACTTTCCAGTGGTCTTATTTTACTATTCTACCTTAGTTTTTCTTTCACTTTGATTTCTTTATTTACCTGTATTGTAATACATCGGTTTCAGTTTTATAAAACAAGAGCTAAGCCCACTAATAATAAGCAAAACTAGCCCTCGGGAGGACTTGAGTTTTGTATATTCTTAGAATAAATCAAGGGGTTCTACCTTCTTGCTTCTTAATTTTTTTTGGACAAAAAGTGCCAAGTCACAGAAAGGTAGGATGCCTTATTCAAGATTTTATAATGGATCCTCAAGCATAGCTTATTAATTACCTATCAGACAAGTAGCTAATTAACCACTTGTCATGGTGAAATGTGAGTGGGGGTGGTTTCTGCATTACAAAGGCTACTGGTTAAAATGTAATCTAAGATTATTCATTTCTAAATCATAACATTCTACTAGCTTTTAACTGTTTATTTCTTCTGTGTGACATTCTGCCAGTTATCTCTGAGTTTTGGTAAGAGCAAGAGATTAGGATGACCCATTGGGTACTCCAAATTTTTACCAAAATTGTGAAGAAGAATAAATCTTGGTACAGAATATTTAAGTTATAGCAAATGGACGTGTTTGAGGAGACTAGGTAAAACATTAGAAGTGCCTTTAAATTACTGCAACCTACTCTTGCATTAAAAAGCAATTATGTGATTCAGATCCAAAGTTATGATTTCTCAAAGAAAAATGGCACCTGAGCTGGTAAGTGACAAGACCCATCACAGAGCTATTTTGTCCAGTAGTAAATACAGCTACTGATCAGTATACTAAAGAGCCCAAGGGGCAGATTAATTATTTATCAGTGGAATAAATTGAGAGTTGGCCTTAACTACTTCAATACAAATTGAAATATAACAGACTCTGCAAAACTCTCAGCAATAATCACAGAAAATGTGAGTGAATTTGAAACCAGGTTTTATAATTGGTCTAACATCACTATCTCCTTTTTCTTCCTTTTAACCTCAACCTCCACTTCCCCACTCTGCCTCATCCAATTACCACCTCCCCTACACCCACCATTTCACACTAACAATACCTTCTTAACATGGCAATTCCTCTCTGCATCTTCCCTCCCCCCTCGCCCCTCCTTTCCTAATGCCCTGTACAGGCCACAGAGATAGAGCACAGGATCCCACACCTCCAAGGGCATAACTTGTCATCTAATGGTGAGTATGGGGACAGGGAGAATAATACGTGAAAAAAGAATTAAGAATAAATGCAAAAACGATAGGCACAACTGAGGTCCAAACAACCTGCTATGGAAACACAGATGAAGAGGCAATTAATTTCTGTCATTTTCTAGCAAGGGTGGGTGACAAATATATTCACTCTGCTTATTCCCCTTCCATCTGTTTCTCTCATTTCTTTTTTTTTTTTTTTTTTTGTTTCTCTCATTTCTAATGGGGACAATTTGGGATCTGGGTTGTCAGTTTCTGCTACTGAAATGTGAAACTGGAGGATGAAATTTATTCTGATGTCAACCACAGAAGATGCTGTATTTAATTTAAGGTAGTGAAGGAGCAGTTTAGTGACCCAATCTCTATAAGGAACAACTGTCCTAGGTTTCTATTGCCAGATACTGCTTTAGGACCCCGAACACTAGTTGCTTTCAGCTGTGTTTTCACATTTCTCCCTCTTTCCTCCAACTTCCCAGTCGCTTCCTGGATTTTCCAGTGTGTTGCTTTTTCTACCTCACTAGTTCTTTTTATCAGGCCATTCCAGCTGCCTTATACTTCAAGTGTAGATCAGACTATGCACCAAGATGACATGGCTTCCTATGTGTTTTGAATTTAGAGGCACACTCCAAAGTCACTTTGTCTAAAATGCCACCATTTAATGAGTCTTATCAGACATCTAAATGTCCCTGTGAGGGCAGAGCAGAAGGTCTATCAGTTATTTACACCTCAGTTAAAATTATTTCATCATATCAGTTCTCTCTAAATACCTAGCAAAAATGAATTACCCTGGAGAAGCTAATTCACTCATTCAGCCATTGTTTACTTAGCATCCTATTATATGTTAAGTTGTTACAAAAATGAATCAGACTTGTCTGACTCATATGCCAGTTGGGGAAAGAAACACAACTGTAATTTTAATAAGTGATAATTGTATGGAGGAACCACTAACACTACATTGGGCACTGGGTAAGGCTTCAGAGAGAGAACCAGAGATTTGAGGTAAATCTTGACGTTTTATTTGAAGGTGACCAGAGCAAGGGAAGGAGGAAAAAAAACTGAATTCATGATCACTCTGAAATGGGAAGAGTTTGGGTGAAGTCTGGCATAGAGACTTCAAGCAGCCAGGAATAGCATAAGACATTGTGGGTAGGGGAGGAGAAATAGATTCAGTACTTGGGAGAAAATGCCAAAAGGGAGAAAGGGACATGCAAAGATTGTAAGACAGTCTGCGACTATTTTAAATTTTTGCCATTGAGAACTTGCGTTAAGAGGCAAAGAAATGAGGCAGTTAGGATCAGATTAGTAGGATAATTTGGAAGGAATCAGAATACAAATAATGGACTGACATTGCTTAAATAGTCAACATTTCTTTTAAGCAATTCCTTCTCCCAGTCTCTCAGGTCTGTGTTATTTGTTACACGTAAACATGTCGAAAAGCACAGGAGTCCTGATTCTACCATTAGCTAACTGCATGCAAGTACCCTAAACACCCAGGGATCCAATTTTTCATACTTCGTAGGGATGCAGTAGAAAAGATGATCCTTAAGATCTCTTTTAGTTCTAAAGACTATGACTATTTTTATATCTTGGAAGAATTGTGCTGTATATAGCAGTATCTAAATAGACACTATCTCCTCCTACTACGAGCATAAGCATTATCATAGAACATTGGCATTAAAGAACTCAGGGTTTTATTTTAAATTTTAAAAATAACTTTTTCCGCCTTACAAAAATAACACACGTTCATTACAGAAAAATTAGAAAGAAAATTGTAAAACATCACAACTCCTACCTACTCAGACACTACCACAGTTAATACTTGCTTGGTATATATATAATCTTACTAAGAAGACTATTATTTTGTGTAAGATTACACAAGGGTACTTCAAAAAGTTCACAGAAAGATTCACATTATCTTTTAATTCTATTTTTCCATGAGCTTTTTGAAGTACCCTCATATTAAATAAATGGTGAATTATTCTCTAATAGAAAAAGCATGTTTGTTTGCTTCTTCTAGAGCCAAGAGATTTTCACACAAACAGCTATTGAGCATTTCATGGGGTTCAATGAATCTAGGCAGAATTCATTTTCACTTTCACAAAGTCAATCAACATACACTAACTGCTTTAAATTGCAAGATAGGAAGACTTGTCTGTTATGCAATAGTGAGTTAGAAAACTTGCATTTTAAGCAGGTTAGTTTGAAGAAAATTGGGGTTACAGCAGTGTGGAGCAGGGATTTGAACAGGTCACTATATTCCACACCTACAGTTTGGGGAGCATTACACCAAGCTGCCTTCCTCCACTCCAGTGTGGGCTATAGCCATCGACCAGTGGGTCCTCACTTCTTACTTCAGGATGCACAGGTATTGTCTGCCTCAAAGATTTAGTTCATTGACTCCAAGCTTACATGTTCAAGTTTCACTTGATTGCAGTAGGGGACTTGACATTTGGCCAAGTTGTGACTGCAATTTTCAGTGGTCTTATAAAGGGGAAGATAGAACTGCCTAGACCAGGAAACTTGAAGGGAATAATCTCAGGGTTAGCAAGACTTGTCAATATTAAAGAACTGGAGGAGAAAGCAAGCTGGTCTTGGCTTTTGGTCACTCCACATATATTCCCTATTGATGAACCTTTGGCCATATCACCCTTGCAACAAAGGGGAGCAGGAATGAGTGAAGAAACTCAGGAACCATTCACTGAGCTACGTTCTTTCCTATACAGTGCAATTTAAATAACCACTTAAATAACTGCCTACTGGGAACACTTCATTTACGGTCAAGGAACCTTTCAATAATAGAACATAAAAATACCAAAATTCATTATTTTCTTTTTAAGTCTCAAGTACAAACAGAAACTGATTTATCACAAAGCCAGATTAATGGAGCTTAATCTATAGGCCCCTTGCATGGATCCCTTTTAAAACCCTGGGAAAGCCCTCACAGTGTTGTATGATCATAAGCATTTTGTAAAATTTGCAAGTAGAGATATTGCACCTGCAATTGATTAAGACTCTTTCCTTTTCAACGTGCTTTGTGCCATATTTTGATATTAGAGTAGTGGTGGGCCTTTTGGTATTTAATTAATAAGATGAGTTGAGAATACTATTAGATTTGTATAATGCAGTGCCTCTCAACTGGGGGTGATTTTGCCCCAAAGGAGACATTTTGCAATACCTATATGTATTTTGGGGTGTCACAAGTGGGGCAAAAGTTGGGGGTGCTACTGGCATCTAGTGGATAGAGGACAGGAAGGCCACCTAACATCCTGGAATTCACAGAATGACCCTTCACCCAGCAAAGATTTATCTGGCCCAAAATGTCAGTAGTGCCAAGCTTGAGAAACCCTGGTTTAGTGGAATGAATTTTTGTGGTTTGCAAACACTTTCATGTATAGTTAAGTTATTCCTGGTTGTCTGGGTATAGAAATGGCTTCCAGGAATATTCTGTGCTGACTTGCCCAGTGCTATGATATTAAGGTAGAGGACCAGAGATTGTATCATCAAATGAACTTGCCCTACAGTAATTAGCACTAGACATATATAGGTAGTGGAGGGGAAAGGTTTGAAATAAGCCAGAAGCTAGTCTGAGATAAGTTTTTCAAACACTGAACATGTAAAAGTAAGGGGAGGATGACTACAAATACCAGAAGGAACATAATAATGCAGCATGCACAATTATAAATGCCCCACAAGTTTTTCTCTTTATTTGATAAAAATTATGTAAAATGTAATTTACAAAATTCTTGTGATGATAGGGTACAAATCTATAGCAGTACTATGAACACCATGTATGTCTGGGTGTTTTTACTTTTATTTTTTAACTGTACATTGAAGTCATTTAATTTTATTGGCTACATTGGGTATTACTCTAAAAAACATTCTTTGCCTTAATCTACAGCAATGACTTTTGGAAGCAGTAAAAATGGGACCATTTCACTGGAGTCAGCCACAATAGCTCTGGAGTCAAACAACCCAGGGGTTTGTTTCAGTTGTGGAATCATATCCCCCAGAGATTCTGAGTCATGGGCCAGAAAACCACATGTGCACGCAAGCTACACATGAGGCATGGGCTGATATGTCTGTTTTAAAAGTCACATTTTATGCATCCCAACGCAAAGGGGAATTGTTATGACATTAGCAACCATGAGTTGTGAAGCTGAAAGCAAGCTCTCTAAACTCTTTTTAATTTCAAACATATTTGATCTACGAGGCTAGAAGAAAGACTGAATTATCTTTTTATTCCAACTGCATAAAATATTATAGGAAGTGTCATATAAAAAATGATCGAAGCTATACAAATAAAAATGCCAAGAAAATATTATTTTAGAGGTATGTTAGCAATTAATTAACTAATTAAAATGTTACATTTTTCTTGAATTTTTGTGATATATATTTTATCAGTCAACTATTTAAAATGTGTAATTTGTTGTGATTTCTTTAATCCTATTAAATATTGACTTTTGAACCTAATTTTGAATTTGTAAGTTTAATTTCTTTTTCTTAAGGAAGGTCAAAAAGTTGTATAAACTTCAGACCCTACAGAACCCGGATATTCCCCTATAGTCACAATTTATTTTGAAATAAAATATTGAATTGCATTTCTTTTATTTCATTAAAGACAATGTTTGCTTTCACTCACAGCTCATTTCAGAAAGAACCCCACTGAGAAGTCCATTTTTTCCCCCTCTTCTGCTCTGTCTTTCTAGGACTACAATATTTTCTTCCATTCTCCTTACTTATTGGAAAATGAAGATGCAAGAAAAAAAAATCCTATTACCTCTGTGAAACGTGCTGTCCTAAAGTCACAAACATAATTTATGGATTCTAGCCATGCTTGCATTCCTTGCCATGCCAATAAAATTTATTGAAATTGGAATTAGAATTAAAAAGCTTAAACCAAAACAATCAGTCCATGGGTTAAAAAAATACACACACACACACACACGTAGGTTAAAATACACACACACACACACACGTAGGTTAAAATACACACACACACACACACGTAAGTTAAAATACACACACACACACGTAGGTTAAAATACACACACACACACGTAGGTTAAAATACACACACACACACGTAGGTTAAAATACACACACACACACACGTAGGTTAAAATACACACACACACACACGTAGGTTAAAATACACACACACACACACACGTAGGTTAAAATACACACACACACACGTAGGTTAAAATACACACACACACACACGTAGGTTAAAATACACACACACACACACACAGGTTAAAATACACACACACACACACACACACACACACGTAGGTTAAACCCAAAGAAGAATATTGAGCTACCTCCAGCCAGACTGTAATGGAAGTTAATAAAAAGTAGTCTGTTTTAATTTTTAAGCCAAGCTAATCATGTTAACATTAAGGAAAATTTTCATTTTTATTTAATATTTTATGATTTAGGACATTTCATTCCATAATAGAATGGGGATCGAAGAAAAAGAGAACATTTTGCCTTTTGGTTCAGAGTTCTAGGGCATTAAGATTTAGAGAGAATATGATAAAAAAAAAAAAAATCTATGGTAGGGCTAAAATTACTAGTCAGGGTGAACATTATAAAAATGTAAGTAAAAATGAATTTAAAAGTGATATGAGTACAGTGAATTGGTTGAAATGTAAAATCCCACAGAGAAGTATTTGTGGATTGCTGCAGGAAATCTACATTAAAGTACATTATTTCATGCAGAGAGAATCTTGCTGAAATTATAAAGTACTCCTATGGCAAAAAGGAAAGAACAACCCACAGCTTTATAGCAGCAGTCAGAGTAACAGCACACATCTCAAAATAAATCCCTCACACTTTCAGAGGAATAACTACTGCTAATCAAATGTCTCAAAACATCTGGGCACTACTGGAAGTTGCCTGAACACTTACTCTGGCCAAAGAGACAGAAATGTAGGTTGCAATAGGGCGTAATAATATTTCAGAGACTGCAGCCGAAGCATTTCTAATTTCATTCAGTCTCAGATTGCCCCAGACTAATAGGAAGACCCAAAGATGATGGGCATCAAGAGCCCTTGACTTCAGATTAGGGAATATGTGAAGCTAAAAAAGATCAGTAGGCTGGATGTGTGGGGATAATAGCACAAAAGAAGCATTTGAACTCCTGATTCAACTTCTTATACTCTGTGTAGCCTGAGAGTAATCAGAGAGGCTTGTTGGTCAGAAACTTTTAATGAATATCTGTATATGCTAACCTTTTAGTTTGAGAATTTAGTTGAAAATTTTACTAATCACCTACCATTAAGAAAAACATCTAGGCGGCTCTGTAAACTTAATCTTTTGCAGAATAAAGAAAAAAAGAAAGTATTCTGATATATTTAAAAGCTCCCAATCTGGAGACAGAGAAACCGTGCATGACTGTGACCTGGGTAAAATTCTTAACCTTATTTGTAAAATATATAATTGCACACATCTGAGGAAGCTGGGATGTAGATTAAATAATGGTGATGTATGTGAAACACCCTCACATGGGGCTGGAAAGAGAGTGGTTTTGTTGTTGCTGTGTTGTTTGTTTTAAGTTATCCTTCTCTTCCTTTCTCCAACCCTGAAATCTGTTTACCTACTATATTTTGAAATTCATCATGATCATTTTGCTTCTTTATATGGATAAATATCTTGAAATTTGAGGGAGAGGGTGTTAACAATATGAAGAGAAAGACTTACTCATTAGGTGATCCACAGAATAACAGAGTTCTTACTTGTTGAGGGGTGTGTTTTAGTCTGTTTTGTGTTGCTATAAGAGAAATACCTGAGACTGGGTAATTTATAAGGAAAAGAGGTTTATTTGGCTTACGATTCTGGGACAGCTGCATCTGGCACAGGCCTCAGGCTGCTTCTACTCATGGCGGAAAGTGGCAGGCAGCTGGCGGATATAAGCAGATCACATGGCGAGAGGAAGCAAGAGAGAGAGAGGAGGTGCCAGGGTCTTTTTAAGCAACCAGCTCTTGCGGGAACTAGTAGAGCGAGAACTCACTCATTAATCCCCCCTCCCCCAGGGAGAGCATTAATCCATTCATGAGGGATCCGCCCCCATGGCTCAGTTTCCAACACTGCCACATTGGGGATCAAATTTCCACATGAGTTTTGGAGGGGACAACACATCCAAACTCCATCAGGGTGGGAATGGGAACTCAGCCTTCTAAAAATATCTTACCTTTATAAGTACTCAGACTACTTTGTGTACTTGGGAGTTCTATTTAGCAAGTAAGTCTGTTTTCTATTTATCAAATATGTTTTTATAAAAAACAGTATTACATATGAAAACCATGCCAAAATCAAGTTAAAGTAAAATCATGTTGAAAAATAAGTGCGTATTTTAATTTAAACAGGAATCTTGGGCTAACAATTTCTACCGTCATACGTGGAAACGTGTAATACATTACTCACCAGAATGAAATACACTTGGATTTCTTTCTCTATTTTTGTTAACAAGTTTGTGATGGAACAGAAGTTATTTGGGCTTCAATTTCAATCTACTAAGTTTTAGTCCTAAAAGATTTCACTGTCAGTCTTATCTATAAGGTTATCCTGCAAAGACCCTGATGACAGCATCCTAAGGAGGTTCCAGTGTAACAGGAACATATTCTACTATCTTCAATACACTATAGAAAATATGTGTAAAAGTATATCTTCAATATACTATCTGAAATGTTATATCACAATTCTTAAAATTCTGTCCACCACACCATCATTCATAATTGTTGAATTGTTTTCTCTAAAAATAGCAGTATTGATAGACATTAATCCATCTATACTCTTTTTTGTCTTGTTCCCCTACAAACCATTAACTTGGGCAGCTGTTATTTGGTTATAATTGTTAGTCTAAAATGCACAAAGTATACACATTGATTTCATTAATTCATATCTACACTTTTCAGAAACGACTTGGCCATTCCATAAAAATTCTGGAAAAACAAAATTGAGATACAATAGTTTAACTCTTCTCAGTCATAATTCTATATTTTTAGCACCTTGAAAGTTAAAAGAATCTGTTAAAATGTGTGCATATATATTTTTTGTATTTAAACTTGTCCAGTTTTATGCCACAGCTTCTTTCTCTCTTTTTTAAGTTATTGAAATTACAGGTCCACAGAGCCTTATCTGCAAATCTGAAATCCAAAATGATCTGACGTCCAAAAGGGTTTTTGAAACTCATTTGATGGCAGACCTGCCATGGCTGAATATGAGGTTATTTATGATCTCTGTTTTGCACACTTATGGATATGCATGCATTTCCCTCCACAAAATAGTTATGTCTTTGATAACGGTGGATGTAATGTATGTAATTTATAGTATACGTACCACACCACTGTTCTAAAATCATAAACGTTCTTAACTTTGATACACATCTAGCCTCAAGGACTTCAGGACAGAGATTGCAGGCCTGGACTTCCTTCAGGATTACTCTTCTCTCAACTCTCAACATTTTTTCTTTATTTCTATTTTTTAAAATTCAGTAAATTTGGATTACATTAAAGGTCAGCTGTGTTTAGAAATTGATAAAATGTTAATAGTTCAGGACCTCTTGTGAACTATTAAAAGTGGGATTGAAGTTATTTCTGTTAGAGAGGAGGGGAAAACAGGAACATTCATTTGAAAACAAACAAAAGGATATAATTCCTTATCATGGAGGGAATTAGGATGCTGAATTCTAGATAAACTTATTGAAATGTAGAAGTTTTATTTTATCAATTCTCAAATACCAGATGCCTGGCATTGTATACTAACTGATAAGAGTCCTATGATTTTCTACCATAATCCAGCTGTTTTCAAAGTTTTTGATAGATGGCCCTTACTGCTCTGCCATCTTGCTCTGTGAATCATGTAATTGTTTACTGTCCTGGTCCATTTAACTCCCATTTAGGACCATATCTCATACATATCCAGAGAATTTATATTTTCTTCCTTTGAACATAAAAAGAAAACATTTTGTTTTCTACATATGGGATTTCAGAAGTCATCATTAATGTAATAGGGTAGTTTTTTTCTCCTCTCCCTCCCTTCCTTCCTTCCCTCTTCCTCCCTCCTTTAGTCCTTCCCTCTGTCTCTCTCATTTTCCCTTTCTTTCTTCAAATGAATATTATCTTTAAGGAACTATGGTGCATGTGGAGCCCTTTTCTTGAAATACAATGCTTTTTCCCACACGGAAGTTAAACTTACATAAATATTGCCTTATTTAAAGCAGTTGTAATCCACTTTGTCTTTATTATGAGAATGCTATGAGATAGACTTGATCAATTGATAATATGATTATATCAATTAAGCAAATATAGATCATATGTTAATGATATTTGGTATGACAAATAGGAATTTGAAAATGCTTATGGGTAGAATGTTTGTCTCCATCCAAAGCTCACGCTGGAACTTCATCCCCAATAGGGTATTTAAAAGTTAGGACCTTTTTTTTTTTTTGTCTTTTTCGTGACCGGCACTCAGTCAGTGAGTGCACCGAACCCGTGGCGGGAACGTTGCTGCGCTCCCAGCGCCGCATTCTCCTGAGTGTGCCACGGGCTTGGCCCAAAGTTAGGACCTTTAAAAGGTGATTAGATCATGAGGGCTATGCCCTCATGAATGGATTAATCAATTCATAGAATAATGGGTTAGTGGATGAATGGGTTATTACAGGAGAGGCACTAGCAGCTTTAAAAGTAAAAGAGGAAGCACATTAGCTGGCTCTTGCCCAGCACTCACTGTGTGATACCCTGCCTGGCCACAGGCTCTGTAGAAAGTCCCCACTAGGAAGAGACCCCTCACCAGATGTGCCCTCTCGACCTTGGATTTCCCAGCCTCCAAAATTGTTAGAAATAAATTCTGTTTCTTTATAAATTACCAAGTGTCAGGTATTCCAAGTGACAGAAAATGAGCTGATACAGAAAGTAAGTAAATTTCTTTAACTTGGTAAAATTTCCAAATCAACTCAGAAGAAGGATAGAAATATCATTCAATAATCTCCACAAAGTTAAAAGTGTACAATTTGATAAATTTTGGCATATGCATACACCTGTGAAAACATCAACAAATCAAGATTTTGAACATATCCATCACACCCAAAAGGTTCTTCAAGATACTTTGTCATCCATTTCTCCAACCCCTTTTGGCTCTCTTCCCTAACTTGTCCCCAGGCGACCACTAATCTGCTTTCTGTCACTATAGAATAATTTGCGTTCTTTAGAATTTTATATAAATGGAATCACACAGTGCATATTCCTTTTTTTTTTCTTACTGACTTTGCTCAGTGTGATTATTTTGAGATCTATGCTGATTATTTTGAGGTCCATTAATAGTTTATTACTTTTTTAATGTTGTGTATTGTTATATTGCATGGATATGCCACAATTTCTTTATCTGTATACTTGTTTATGCATCAATTTGGTTATATTTCTATTTTTGATATTACAAATAAAACTACTTTGAACATTTCTGTGTAAGGACATAGCTTTCATTTTTTCTCAAGTAAATATCTAGCAGTAGAATAAATGGAGCATATGGTAGGTGTATATTTAACTTGTGAAGAACCTGCCACATTGTCTTTCAAAGCAGTTATATCATTTTACATTCCCATTAGGAGTATATGAGAGATCCAGTTACTCCACATTCTCATCAATATTTGGTATGGCTAGCCTTTTAGTTTGAAACATTTGAATAAGTATGTAGTGATATCTAATCATAGTTTTAATTTACATTCTTTTAATGACTGATGATGTTGAGAATCTTTTCATGTGACTATTTTTCATCTATATATCTTTTTTTGGTGAAGTGTCTATTCAAATCTTATACCCATTCCTTAAAAATAGACTTTATTTTTTAGAACATTTTTAGATTTATGGAAAAACTGAGTAGTACAGAGTTCTCATATATCCTTCACCCAGTTTCCCTAACATCTTACATTGGTATGGTATATTTGTTACAATTAATGACCAATATTTATATATTATCATTAACTAAAATCTATACTCTATTTCTATTTCCTTAGTTTTTACCTAATTTTCTATATTTGTTCCAGGATCTCATCCAGTATATGACATAACATTTAGTTATCACTTCTCCTTAGACTCTTCTTGTCTGTGATAGCTTTTTAGACTCTCCTTGTTTTTGGTGGCCCTGATAGTTTTGAGTAGTATAGATCAGGTATTCTGTAGAATGCTCCCCTAATTGAATTTGGTATTTTTCTAATGGTTATACTGGGATTATAGTTTTTGTGAAGAAAATCACAGTGGCAAAGTTCCATTTTCATCAAATTGTACTCAAGGATTCATACTATCAACTTGATTTATTACTGTTAGTGTTAATCTTGGTTCCTGATTAAGGTAGAGTTTGTCAGTTTTCTCCACTGTAAAGACACTCTCCTCCCTTCTTTCCATACTGTACGCTTCACAAAGACGTCACTACGTGCATCCCATACTCACTGAGTGGAACGTTATGCTGCCCCAACTTGAGGATGAAGTATTTGTATATATTATTCGGAATTTTTCTGCACAGGAGAAGAGTCATCTCTTTTCTTCCATTATTTATTTAATCATTTATTTATATCAATGTTCTCTTATTCATGAAAATTTATTTTATACTCTGGGTTATATATTTTTAAATAATCCAATATTTCTTTCTTCTTGTTTTTTTATTGTTTGGAATAAATGGAAGGTGGTTGTTTGTTGTGTTTTGTTTTTGAGTACCTCCTTACTTTCTCATATAAAAGACACTCCTGCTTATTCTTGCTTATGCCCATTTTTAAATTAGGTTGTTGTTTTCTTTTATATGAGATTTGAGGGTTCTTTATATATTTGGCATATGAGCTCTTAACGAAATGTAGGATTTGCACATATTTCTCCATATCTGTGGCTTGTCTTTTAATTCTCTTAACAGTACCTTTTGAAGAGCAGAAGTTTTTAATTTGATAGGCTCCCACTTATAATTTTTTTGTTTTGTTTTGTTTTGTTAAATGAATGATGCTTTCAGGATTGAATCTAAAAAACCTTTGCCCAACCCATTGCCTCAGTCCATTTTTTGTTTTTATAACAGAATATCACAGACTGAGTGATTATAAAGAAAAAAAAAAAACATATTTCTCATAGTTCTGAAGGCTGGGAAGTCCAAGAGCACGGTGCTGGCCTCTGGTGCAAGTCTTTATGTTGCATTATCCATGGCAGAAGGGCAAGTGAGCTTGTGAGACAGAGAGAAGAAATCAGGCCACATTCATCCTTTTATCAGAAATCCACTACTGAGATAACTAAACAATTCCCATGATAACAGCATTAATCTACTTATGAGGGCAGAGCCCTCATGATCTAATCACCTCTTAAAGGTCCCACTTCTTAACACTGTTACAATGGAGATTAAGTTTCCAACACATGAAAATGGGGGGACACATTCAAACCATAGCACCCACTGTCACAAATTTTCTACCGTATTTCTTCTAGAATTCTTAGTTTTAAGTTTTACACTTATGCCTATGATTCCTTTTCATTTCTTTGTGTATATGGAGTGAGGTATGGATTGAGGTTCACTTATTTTGGTATACAGGTTTCCAACATCATTTTATAAAGAATGATAAACATATGCTTTTGCCAGTGAATTTTTTTTGCACCTTTGTCAAAGAACAATTGGCCATATCTATGTGTATTTATCTCCAGACTCTGTATTCTCTTCCTTTGCTCTACTGTTTCCTTTTTATCTTTACACCATTACCACACTGTATCTTAATTTTTTTCTGGAAATCAGGTAATATAATTCTTCCTATGTTCTTCTTTTTCAAATTTGTATTAACTATTCCAGGTTCTTTGAATTTCCAGATAAATTTTAGAATCAGCTTGCCAATTTCTGCAAAACAAAGATGGATGGAATTTTTGTTGGAATTCCATTGAATCCATAGATAAATGTGTGGAGAATTGACATCTTAACACTATTAAGCTTGAGAACATATTACGCTGTGATCCATTAACATAGTACATCTTTCAATTTATTTAGGTCTTTAATTTTTCTCAGCAATGTTTTGAAGTTTTTAGTGTACAGGAATGTTTTGGAGTTTGCACAACTTTTGTCATATTTATTCTTAATTCATTTTTATATTTTGTACTATTGTATATGATATTTTAAAATTTCAAGTTCTGATTGTTCACTACTAGCATATAGAAATGCAGTTGATTATGTATATTGAACTTGTATACTGAAAACTTGCTGATCTAACTTATTGGTTCTAGAAGCTTTTAAAATAAATTATAAAAGATTTTTTCATTCACATCATCTGAGAACGAAGATAATTTTACATTTTTCTTTACACTTTGGATGCCTTTTATCTTCTTGCCTCATTGCACTGGCTAGAACCTCCAGTTACATACTAAGTAGAAGTGGTGAGAGTTGACATCCTAGCTTTATCCTTGATCTTAAGGAGAAAAAATTCTATCTTTTCCCGTTTAGTATGTTACCTTATTTTATATCTTAATCAGAAAGCATTCAATGTTTTATTTTAAGTAGCTTTAGGTTAATTGTTGATTGTGGACCTTATTAGGTTGAAGATTTTTCCCTTCTATTCCTAGTTAGTGGGGAATTTTTTTTCAATCAAGAACGTATGTTGGAGTTTTGTCAAATGCTATTTCCGCATTTACTGAAATGTTCACAGAGTTTTTAATTTTTATTCTGGTAATATGGTGAATTACATTGATTTATGTATAACTAATTTCAATTTCACTAAAATTTTGTTAAGAATTATTTCATATATGTCTATCATAAATATTGGTCTGGTTTTGATATTAGCATATTAGTGCTATCACTATAGAATGACTTGGAAAGTATTCCTTCTTGCATTGTCTGGAACATTTTGTAATCAATATTATGTCCTTATTGAAAGTTTGGTTGAATTTACAAGTTAAGCGATCTAGGACTTGTGTTTTCTTTGTATAAAAGTTTTTAACTGTAAATTCAATTTTTAAAGTAGGTACAGGGTAATTCAAGGAGATGAGTGAAACCTGAAAAGGACAAACTCAAAGAAATTCACACAAAGCCACATCAGTGTTAAACTTCTGAAAACTAAGACCAAGAAAATCTCTTAAAAACAGAAAGAGAGAAGTTACACCTTAACTATTGGGAAAAAAAGAAAACAATTCAAATGAGAGTGGATTTCTTTTCAGAAACCATGAAGACAGCAAGGAAGTAGTACAATATTTTTGAAGTGGTTGAAGAAAAAGACTGTCAACCCTGAAATTCTATATTCAGCAAAAATATCCTTCATGGATAAAGTAGTTATCAAAGATGCTCAGATGAATAAAAGCTAAAAGAATTTGTTGCCAGCAGACCTATTCTCAAATAATGGCTAAAGGAAGTTTCTTAACATGAAAGAAATGATAAAAGAACAAATCTTGAAATACTAGGAAGGAAGAAAAAACAATGAAAAGTGTTATGAAATGTAATGAAAAATGAAATGCTTAGTTCCAATATTTTCTTGTCCACTTGAATTTTTAAATCGTGCTTCCCCGTTGAATCAATAATTATAATACTGTCTGATGTGGTTCTACATGTATATAGAGGAAATATTTAAGACAAGTATGCTATAAATGGGTACAGTTGTAAGGGAGCTAAAGTTTCTATACTTCACTCAATCTAATAAAATATCAACACCAGTAGGTTGTCATTAGTTATATAAGTTATGTATATATGATGTGATACCTAGCAAAACCACTGAGAAAGATGTATAAAAAGATCCACTGAGAAACATTGTTCATAAATCAAAATGGAATTCTAAAAAAGGTTTCAGTAACACACAGAAAAGTGGGAAAAGAAAAAAAAAAAGCAAAAAAGAGAGGGAACAAACAGAAAACAGACAAACAAACAAAAAACCAGTAGGCTTAAACTTTAACCTATTGATAATGACACAAAATTTAAATGATATAAATACACAATTAAAAGACAAATATTGGAAAAGGGGATAAAAAGGCATGGTCTAACTATACCATCTGTAAGAAAAATCATGTCATGTATCATAATATATATAAGTAGGTTGAAAGAAAAAAAATGGGAAAAAGTATATCATACAAACTTAATCAAAAGAAAGCAGGAGTGGCTGTATTAATATCAGGTAAAGTAGACTTGAGATCAAAGAAAATTATTAGAGATAGAGAAGGATGTTATTGATAAAAAGGCCAATCCACTAAGAAGACATAGCAATCTTAATGCTTTGAACAATGAGCTGCAAAATATGTGAGGCATAAAGTGAGGGCCAACCCGTGGCTCACTCGGGAGAGTGCGGCGCTGGGAGCGCAGCGGCACTCCCTCCGCAGGTTCAGATCCTACATAGGGATGGCCGGTGCGCTCACTGGCTGAGTGCAGTGCAGGTGACACCAAGCCAAGGGTTGCGATCCCCTTACCGGTCACAAAAATAAATAAATAAATAAATAAACCAAAAAGTGAAAGAACTAAAAGGAGAAATAGACATATTCATATTATATTTGGAGATTTCAACTCTCCTCTGTTCATAATTGATAGAAAACTAGAGAGATTTAGAAGAACTCAACAACACCATCAACCAGTAAGACTGAGTTGAGATTACAGATCATTCTACCCAACAACAGAAGAATACACATTCTTTACAAATGCCACAGAACGTACACCAAGTTAGACCATATCCTGGGCCATAAAACATACCTCAGCAAATTTTAAAGAGTTGAAATCATACAGAGCACATTCTCTGAAAACAATGGAATCAAACTAGAAATTAATTACCAAAAGATTACTGGAAAACCTTCAGAAACTTGCAAACAAACAACACACTTCTAAATAATTCATGGGTCAGAGAAGAAGTCTCATGGGAAATAAAAAAATACATTGAACTGAATGAAAATGAAAAAAACAATATATAAAAATGTGCGGGATACAGATAAAACAGCTCGAAGTGGGAATTTTTTTTTCATTATTAAATAATTGTGATTTTCAAGTCTTTTTCTAAACTTTTTAAAAAATTTATTTTATTTATTGAATCAAAATATATTATTCATATTTTTGGGGTTGAACATTGAGATATGTTGATTAAATCAATATTACTAGCATATATATTGTTACAAATCGTAATTATTCTTTATGCCCCTTGTCCAATCTCTCCCCTTTCCCCATTCCCTCCTCCTCCCCCCTCTAATTGCCCTAGATTTCTTTTCTCCTTCTGAAAGAATAATGGTTACTCTGTTAACTTGTTGCTTAGATGATCTGTCCAATGCTGAGAGATGTGATCAGGTCCCCCAATATTATCTTAGAGCACATGCTGCTTCTGTCACTCTGAAATGGGTTTTGTGGAAAGAGACATCCTCTTCTTTTCTTTGTCTCTGCTGGTGACTCTTGTGTGAATGCACTGCAGTGGTTGGCGGACCATCTGTGTGGTGGCTGTGGCGTCTAGCTACTTTTGCAGCAGCCGTGTTTATTGTGGTGGCTGTGGTGGGCCACTTGTGGGGGTGCTGTTTTTGGCATGCTCCTTGGCACTGGCGGTATGCCTGGTTATGGGGTGTGTTTGGTTCCCTTCTCCATGCCTCTAGTCCCTGGGCAGGCCCAAAGGTGCTGGTGCCATGTGCCTGGTTGTGGAAGGGTGGTCTGGTCCCCTTCTCCATGCCCTGGGTCCCTGAATGGGGCCCAAGGTGCTGGCATGGTGTGCCTGGTTGTGGGAGAGAGGTCCAGTCCTCGACTCCTTATCCTGGGTCCCTGGGCGGGCCCCAAGGTGCTGGCGTGGTGTGCCTGGTTGTGGGAGGAGGGTCCAGTCCCCTTCTCCATGCCGCAGGTCCCCAGGTGGGCCCTGAAGCGCTGGCTCGGTGTGCCTGGTTGTGGGAGAGAGGTCCGTTCCCCTTCTCCTTGCCTCAAGTCCCGGGGCAGTCCCCAAGGTGCTGGCATCGTGTGCCTGGTTGTGGGAGGGGGGTCCAGTCCCCTTCTCCATACCTTGGGTTCATGGGTGGGCCCTGAAGCTCTGGCGCAGTGTGCCTGGTTGTGGGAGAAAGGAACGTTCCTCAAAGAGGGAATTTTATAGCTCTAAGTATTATACTAGAAAAGAAAAATGTCTCAAGTCAATAATATAAACTCACATCTCAAGGACTTAGAAAAACAAGAAAAAATAAACTTAAACCAAGCAGAAGGAAGGGAATAATAAAAAATGAATATTAATAATAATAAAAAGAGTAGAAAGCAATGACATTGAAAATATAAAAACAATTTTTAAAAAATGCAGAAAAATCTGTTCTTCGAGAAGACCAATACATCTGGCAACCTCTAACAAGACTGACAAAGAAAAAAAAGCAAAAGAGAGAAGACACAAATTACTAGTATCAGTAATGAAATACAGGATATTACTACATATCCTGCAGCCATTCAAATGATAGTAAATGAATACTATAAACATTTTTATGCTCATAAATTTGACTGCTTAGCTTAATTCCTCAAAAAACATAAAGTATCCTAACTCACTCAACATGAAATAAATGATTTGAATAGCTTTATATTAAGGAAATTGAATTTATAAGTAAAAATTTCAAAATATTCAGACCTGGATGATTTTATTCTGGGATTTTACTGTGGGAACTCCAAAAACAATACCTCAAAGTATGGGGCTTTGGCATGCTGAACACTTAAAACTAAATGAGATAAGTATGGCCTGAGGTGAAGTTTCAGAAGCAAAATCTATGACCTTCTCCTGTCCTCCTGTCTCCCACCCCTTTTTTCCCCCAAGGCAAGCCATAGAAACCAGAATTCCTCTCCTCAAGGTGGGTCATAAAATCCAGAACCCCTCTCCCTGAAAGGCAGCCATAAAACCTAGGAATATTACTCTAACCTTGTACCTTTTTGTGTAGGAGCTGATCATAAAGAAATTCTCTGACTTATCTTGTTTGATAGTAGATCATAAGACCCTCATTCCAGAAGGAGTCCTGCTCTATACCTGGGAGGAAGGAATGATGCATAGACAGGCCAAGAAGAATCTGAACAGACAGACATTTCTTGGTATCCTTCCTCAGTAAATTACCATTAGATCATACCCTAAGCACAAAAACAGAAAAGTTTTCCCTGGGTATTTGGGTCTTCATTCTGAAGGCTCCCGTATCATGATAAACTTTGATTAAATGGATTTGACATGCTTTTCTCCTGGTAAACTGTCTTTTGTTACAGGAGTGTTGGTCATGACCCTTATGGTGGGTGAGGAAAAGTATCACATATTTCTGCCAATATACTACTAATGGTTAATGATAATTCTACATAATCTCTTTCATAAAATAGAAGAGAGTATACTTCCTAACCATTTTATGAAGCTAGTATTACCCTGACACTAAAATCAAACAAAGATAATACAAAAGAAAAAAAGTACAGATCAATATCTCCTATGAATATAGATGCCAAAATTCTAAAGAAAATATTAGCAAATATAATTCAGCAATATAAAAAGAATTATATACCATGATGTATTGGGATGTATTTCAGAGCTACAAGGTTAGATAGATATTTGAAAAGCAATCAATATAATTCACCATATTAATAGGCTAAAGAAGAAATATGTGATCATATCAATTGGTATGAAAAATATTTGACAAAATTTAACACCTATTTGTGATAAAAATGCTCAGAAAACTTGGACAAGGGAACTTTCTCAAACTGATAAAAGACATCCACAGAAAATTTACAACAAAAATCATACTTAATGGGTGAAAGATTGAGTGCTTTTCACCTGAAATCAGGCACAAGGCAACTATGTCTGCTGTACTCATTAGTATTCAACATGGTACTAGAAGTTCTAGACAGAGCAAAAAGTTAAGAAAATGAAATAAACATAAAGATAAGAAATAAATAACATTGTACATGCTTACAGATGCCATGAGGTTCTACATAAAAAATCCTAAGGGATCTACTAAACAACTCTTAGAACTAAGTGAGTTCAGCAAGGTAATGGTATACAAAATCAACACACAAAAATCAATTGCATATTTATATCCTAACAATGAATATGTGAACTCCAAAATTAGAAGTATAATACCACTTACAATCACTAAAATGTTAGGTGTAAATGTAACAAAACATGTATAGGATCAAAAACTACAAAATAAAAATACTTCTAAATAAGTGGATTGGAAGTCTCGACGTAGTATAGATGTTAATTTTCCCCAAACTGATACATAAGTAAAACACAATTCCTGTCAAAATCCTGGCAAGATTTGCTTTTAGATATAGACAGAATGATTCTAAATTTAAATGGAAAGGCAAAGGGACTAAAACAGTTAAAACAATTTTGTAAAAGGAGAATAAAGTGGAAGAAATCATTTACTCGGTATCAAGATTTACGTAGCTATAGTAATCAAGACTACGTGGCGTTGGTGGAGGGATAGGTACATACATCAGTAAAACAGAAAAGAGAATTCATGTATAGCTTTAAGCAGGTATGGCCAACTGATTTTTTTTTTTTTTTTAACAAAGATGCAAAAACAATTCGATAGAGTAAGGATAGCCTTTTTAACAAATGGTGCCGGAATAATTGGATATCCACAAGCAAAGAATCTCCAGTTCAACCTTTTACCTCGACTCAAAATGGATTGTAGTTTTTTTTTTTAGTAATTTTTTTTTTTTTTTTTTTTTGTCGTTTTTTCGTGACCGGCACTCAGCCAGTGAGTGCACCAGTCATTCCTATATGGGATCCGAACCCGCGGCGGGAGCGTCGCTGCGCTCCCAGCGCAGCACTCTACCGAGTGCGCCACGGGCTTGGCCCTGGATTGTAGTTTTAAACGTAAAACATAAATGTATTCAATGTTTCAAAGATTTGATAGAAGAAAATCTTTAAGACCTGGGGCTTAGTGAAACATCTTAAACATGACACTAAAAAGCATGATCCTCAGATGAAAAGAAATCAATAAATTGGAGTTCATTAAAACTAAGAATTTTTGCTCTTCAAAAGATGCTATAAAGATGATGAAAAGGTACAGAATGGGAGAAAATATTTACAAACTTCATATCAGACACAGGACTCACAGTTGGAATATATAAAGTGTTCGCATAATTCAGCAGTCAAAAAACCAAAAAACCCAATTAGAGAATGGGAAAAAAAAAATCCCATAAAGATAAATTTCACTGAAGAGGATATACAGATGAAAAATAAGCATGTGAAAAGATGTTCAGCGTCACTAGCCATTAGGGAAATGCAAATTAAGATCATGGGATAGCACTTCAGATATATTAAAACAGCTAAAATAAAAAAGATTGACGATACCAAATGCTTGTGATGCTGTAGAGAAACTTGATCTCTCACATATGGCTGCTGCGAATGTAATATGGTACAGCCCCTCTGGAAAAAGAGTTTGACAGCTTCTTAAAAACCTACAAACACTTACCATGTATTTCAACACTTGCACTCCTGGGCATTTACCCCAAACAAATGTAAACTTATGTGCACACATCAAAACCTATACATGATTGTTTACAGCAGCTTTATTTGTAATGGCTCCAAAGTGTAAACAATCAACATGTCTCTATAGCTGAATGCTTAAAAAACTGTGGTATATCCATTCCGCAGAATATTACTCAGCAATAAAAAGGAATGAACTATAAATACATCTTGACTACTTGGATGAAACTCTAAAGTATTATGGTGAGTTTAAATAGCGAAACTCAAAAATCACATAGTGTATGATTCCTTTTACATAACATTCTCAAGATGAAAGTTTGTAGAAATGTAAAGTAGATGAGTGGTTATCAAGGACTGAAAAGGGTGAGAAAAATGGGATGAATATGACTATAAATGAATAGCAGTATGGAATCTTTGAGCTAAGGGAATAGTTCTATATCTTGGTTGAAATGGTGGTTACATGAATCTACACATATAATAGAATGGTATAGAACTATGTACACACATTGGCCAATGTCCAGTTCCGGGTTTATATTGTACTATAGCTACGTAAGATGTAACCATTGGGGAAATTGGGTGACAGGTGCATTGAATGTTTCTGTACTCTTTTTGCAATTTCCAGTGACTCCACAATTATTTCAAAATAAAAAGGCTTCTAAAAGAGATAGTAAGTTAAACTAATTTTGCTACTTGTCATGTTGGCAAAAGTATGGGCTTGAAAACCTTGTAAGAATTTTCTTCTTATAAGGTTTTTAGATTATAAATTTCTAGGTTTTAAAATTGTTTTCCCTGAGAACAAAAGTGAAAATATAAGTGAATATTTACATAGAATACAGAAAAACAAGAGACGTTTTAAGCCCAATGGGGAGAGAGTAAATTATTTAATAAACTACGTGTATTATGGGCTACATATGTAAAAGTATATTTCAAATGCATCAAATTCTAACATTATTGGGAGGAAATATGAGAGAATATTTGATATAGTCTTGGTGTGGAATTTTTTTTCTTTTTAAAAGCAGGATCAAAAAGAAAAAACATTGTCCATTAAATAAAGATGGTCAGATTTGAATACCAAAATAGCAGTCATCCAAATAGCAGTAAACCAACTAATTTACCAATATGTGTAACTCATATTTCTGAGTATAAAAGCTGAAGAATAAAAGCTAAAAAGTATAAAAAGTAAAAGCATGGAATCTGGAGCCAAACTAATGGTTCAGATCTCACCAGTGCCACTGTATTACTTATTAGGCTTTGGACAATTTTTACAAACACTGTGCCTCAATTCTTGTTCTAAAAAATGATACTAATAATACTTTATAAGACTATATAAAGGTTAGTTATTACTACTATTTTATTATAAACAGTATGTAAAATATACCCATTACGTATAACAGAACTCTTAAAGTTTTGGAAAGTCTATTGAAAAGATGACTGACCCCTTTGAAAAAGGGGCAAAGAACATAAAAAAGCAAATTAGAAAAGAAATACAAATAATAAATAAAATAAAAATGCTTCATGTCATTAATAATTAAAGAACTGATATTTGTGAAATAAGATATTTATCAACTCTTAAAAGGAAAAATACTTAAAATGATTATAAATGTCTTTAATCAGAAGGCATGGGAAAAATAGGCATTACCATAGACTACTGGTGAGAGTGTAAATAGTGACATTTTGTGTTTTGTTCTCTGTGTTGAATGCTGGAGATTTTCCTCAAATGTGTTTGGATTTGTAGCTTATTGCTGGTGTTCTTGGACACTGGCAATGGAAAAGTTGGTGATTATTGGGGTGGTAGTTGTAACTATTCAACATTTAGTCTTTCACTTACTCAATTTCTTATTTTCAATCTAATGCTTCCATATTCCTGATTAAACCTCTGGTCTTCTGCTCAAGTAGGGGGAAGTAATTTGAGAGTCACTGGGCTCCAGTGCCTATTTCTGATGCATCGGTATCGAAGCCTCCATGTCCCTAGGCTTCCTGGGATTCCAAAGGGTGAGTCAGCTAGCTACTTTTTAATATTCTCCTTTGCAGGTCTTAGATTTCATCTTGCTCTGACAATTTGATTACCACTCCTGCATCTGCTTTTCATCTTCCAAAAATTTGTTCACATCTCTCACCCGTGTTGTCTTCTCTCTAATTCTCTTTGTCCTTGCAGGTTTATTCTTTTATTAGCATTACTTTCCATTACTTTTATTTCTAGAGGGAGTGGAAATAAACAGTAAAATTCAATCTACCATGCTTAAAGGAAACCTGTTTCCTAAAATTACCACAAGAAATATGATTAAATTTTAAAATGTAAAAAGCCACTTTAAAATGAATGTTGCATTTGACAGATCAGACCAGCATCATCTCTACATTCCTATGATCCTATAATTAAGCATGAATCAAACCAAGTAAATTGACTGTTTTATAATGTCCACATCACATGTATTCAGCAAAGCCCTATTAAGTATAATATTTTTAAAGGCTGAGGTTTGATTCTTAATTTGCCGAACTGTTGTTTATATTTGATGTAGGGCCACTGCATGCAGGATGGCTGTAAAGGACTTGTGCGTTGAAGAACTGTCAGCACCCTGTGAAGGAAAACTTCAGGGCTAGATTCAGGGAATATTTGTCTAGTTTATATTTTTTTGAGTCCAAATTGTGGGGGATTTATGAAAGAAACACATTATTAACAACATTATAAATGTAAAAAGCCAGATAACCATTAGCAATTTTATGAAAATGTTAATTGGAATAATAATATATTTTTTAAAAAGTCTCTTGACCAATGTAATATGTTATTGATTTTAGTTTGGGTTAACTTTAGTATCATCCCATGTGTAAATAACTACCTTATATATGAATGTCAGTTTGTACCTCCTCACGGACAATAATACAGAATTCTCAATGAGAAGTTTGAACTTTTCTGCTCTATAATTGTTTTCATTTCCATTGAAAGAGAAAGGTGCAAATAGTAGAATGAAAGCATGCAATCTATGCTATGTCAGTAAATCCTTGATGTCTATTAAAACCCACCTAAACTTGCAATTCCTTCACCAGAGCATGTAGGAAGGCCTTTCTCCAGGTGCTGTTTTTGCTGATGAGATGCCAAATGTCTTTACAGATACATTTCCAAAGAAAAAGAGAGAGAGAAAGAGAGATGGAAATGCAATTACAGGATCTCTGCTCTTAAAAGAAGTGGTTCAGAAAAGGTGAGTGATTTTATATTTACTAGATCATTGCACGAGGATGATTTCAAATGATGTTCATTAACAATAAGAGAATTGTATCTGATTTTTAAATATTGGTTTATATCTATAAAATGTCCATCAATTGTCACTCAAAATTGTGGAGCTTCATTCTGTCATGATTTTTTTGTTTAAAAATGTTGAAATTTTAAACTGTACATTCTTTTCATTTACCTAAAATCCAGCTTATTTTTATATGTCAAATCTCATGAGCTATACTCTGAAGACCTGTTATACCACAATGAATATAGAGGCATTCATGTAAATATTACCTATTTTCATGCATATCTTGTTTTTATGTATAATAATATAGCAAAGGAGTAGCACTAGTGTTATAAATATAAACACTATATTCAAAATTTCAAGAATTTTCTATTTTCTATTTTTAAAAATCCAAATTTCCATTACTCCTGATTATCATACTGTCCATCTTCCAAAGAACCTGTTTCCAATATTCATATTTGTGAACATATTATTGGCATTAATCGTCTTTTATGAGAATCAGTACACCACAAAAACTTCTAACTTCAAACTTAGAATTTCAGAAATATTTATTGTTTGCTTATTGCAATATTCTCCAGGAGTTTACAATCAGAATTATAACTTGGGAAGATGGCTGGTGAGGAGCTAAACAGAGGAGTATCAAGAAAATTCTGAAAACCCCATTCCCAACCCCCCACCCACAGCCATGCAAAATCCTACTACAGCGGAAAGCATCCCTGGCGCTGTGTCCCACTGGACAGAGGCAGCCAGCCGTGGAGTCTGGGGTCAGGCCCAACTCTTGAGCAGAACACAACACATTGGGCTTTAGCTGTGTTTCTCATTTATTGTCGGTGTGTGGGGTGGGGGCTGAGGTAGGGAGGGAGAGCGATGCATGGATTTTGGTTTGTTCCCTATTAGAAACCAACAGTTTTGTTCTTAATTTCATTTCATTTGTAGCTAAGGGGACTAATTTGATGATTTTCAGTCTCTTCTCCCCATCCTGATTTTAAAAGCCTTTCTTCTTCTTCTTCTTCTTTTTTTTTTCTTTTCTTTTAGGCATATGTAGTAATATTAGCACAATTTAATTTGGGCAACTTTGATTCTTAAAAGAGAAAACAAAGCATGTGAATAAACATTGACGTGTTCACCTCAATTTGGGACCAAACTGCTTGGATCTTTGTAAAAACTGGTTTTGTACGTCAAGGAGGAGTTTAAGGCCTTTCTGACCACCTTGTGCTCCCCTTTTCTGAGCAGCCATGTATCACATGGAGTTGCTCCTGACACCCCCACGCCCCTACTCCCATATTTTCTTCTGGGCTGCGCTTCCCTTTCTCCACCAGCAACTCCAGTATCCCGAACTTTCTAGTCCTGCTGATCTGTCAGCAACAGGGGTGGAAACTGGAGGGCAGTTTCTGGTCTGTTTTCTAAGAAACTTATGAATTCTATTCTCTTTACAAATATGAGAAAATAATTTTTCAATATTTTTTTATTAATCTTTTTATAAAATGAAAAGAAACTCCTATGGTCGTTTAAGGAAGGTGGTTATGGCTGGGTGGTTCGTGGGGTCTTCTGGTTTTTTGTGTGTGGTTTTTTTTTGTTTTGTTTAGTTTTTTCTTTTTAACCTTAAGCTTAAATTGAAACATTCTCAGATGTTTGGGGGGGAAAAAAAAACCTCTTAAAATGGGTCCTTGTGGGGGGGCTGGCTGGTTAGGTCGGTTGGTTAGAGAGCAGCCTTGTAACCAAGGTCAAGGGTTCAGTTCTCCATATTGGCCAGCCACTAAAAAAAAAAAAAAGAAAGAAAGAAATTGGGCCTTTGTGCTTGCCTTTTGGGGAGGCGGTCCTGAGCAGATGAATCTTATGGCATTTATGCATATGTTGTATGTGGACTGCAACCCCCTCTATCCACTCCCCCCAACCTTTGCTTCCTGGTTGTGCTTTCCCCTTATTTTGCTACATTTCTATAGTTAAGTTGGTTTTACTTGAATGATTAATGTTTAGGGGAAAAAAATGAAAAACACCCTTAAAATTTGTTTCAACTCTTCCTGCAAATAAAAGAAAATAATAATAATAAAGTGGCAGATGTAAAAAAAAAAATTATAACTTCGTACAATTATGGCATAGTAAATAAAAATCTTCAAAGGTAACAACAAAAAAAACCCCAAAATGTTTCCCATTAACTTTTCCTCTCTCTTCTCTGTCTCCCTCCCATCCTCCTATTCCCTCTCTCATCTTCTTTTTAACAGTAGTAAACATAGCAAATTGAGTTCACAGCTATTTGAGATTAGATGATATTTCTTATTTCATCACTTTCTTAGTTAGATTCCACATCTGTTCTTTAAAGCATCAAATTGTTACAAAAGTGTGCAGGAAAAATAAAACTGCCTTTGAGGCTGGGTGATACATTTTTAGTGTTCTTGAATATAGGTGTAAATTGAAATGGAATAAAACAAGCAACAGCAAACATGGTAAGAATGAAAAACACTTTGTCTTTGTTCTTTCATTTCCTTTGCTACAGAGAACAATCAATACGTTACAACAGGGTTAATACAGTCTCTTCAAATATGCTATTATTCTTTCACAAGAGCACAATAACTTTATTAGTTATGCTGTCTGCAATCTTTCCAAAGTGACAAGACTGTGTGGGTGTGTCTATCACGAGCAATTCTTGGTGCCCTCTGTTGTAGTATTTTCAGTGTACACTAACAGAAGTGTACACCAACGAAAGAGACAAGAACCATACAGCTGCGGGCAATTTTAATAGTGAAAGTTCTAATTTTAATTAGTGTAATTAACTAAAACAGCAACAAAAAAGAGATTTACTCTTTCTGCCCACTAGTTATTGAATATTCAGATCTTACATCTGCTCCTCATTCAAGCGAAGCCTGAGTTTCATTACTTTGTTTCAAAGCAGTCTTAGCTTTAATTCATTTGAAGACAATAACTCAACTTACTCCTGGATGCTTTAGCAGAGTTCAATGTTTCTTTTTGTAAGTAACATACATATGTGGGTTTTTGTTTTTCTAAACATATATGAAGATAAAAACAAAATTATTTGAGCAACATACAACTTCATTACTAAAACTTCTATTTCAATCCATGTTTATTATTACGATTACCACCAAAGTGACTAATATTAAAAACATTATAAGCATAGAAATCAAAATCAAATAATGTGAATTAAACATCTACAGCATACATAACATCAGACTAGGGAATTCATCAGTATGATTTTAAATGAGAAAGAAACGGGAAGAAAGATATCCGTTATGGGTTGAACTGTTTCATCAAAAAACATATGTCAAAATCCGAACCCTGGTGCCTATGAATATGATCTTTATTGCAAATAGGATCTTTGCGGATGTAATAAAGTTAATACAAGGTCATATTAGATTAGAGTGGACCCTAATGCAATGCTGGAGTCATTATAAGAAGAGAAAACAGAAACACAGAGACACAGACACACAGACACACAGGAAGAAGCCTATGTGAAGACAGAGGCAGAGATTGTAGTTATTTTGCCACACGCCAGGTAACTCCCAGGATTGCCAGTTACCACCAGAAGTGAGGAAGAGCCAAGAGAGTATCCTCCCATAGAGCCTTCAGAGAGAGCAGAGCACTACCAACATCTTGATTTTAGACTTCTAGTCTCCCAAACTGTGAGACAATAAATTTCTATTGCTTTAAGCTGCATGATCTGTGGTATTTCTTACAACAGCCCTCAGAAACTAGCACAGCATCCTCTGGCCAAGTGAGATTCTGTTATACATTAAGGTCTTTAAAGCCCCACATCCCACACAATTTGGCTGGGAGTGCAGGTGATGCTGAGAGAACAGTTTGTAGGAGAAGAGGACATACCAACTGCTTTTGTACACAATTACGGGAGACAGTTACCCAACACCCAATTGCCAAAGCCGATAAACAATACTATAATAATAGAGCGTATTCTTATTTTCCTCAATTACTCTGATTCTGAAATAGGAAAACGGCAACATGTACATCCCCTCCTTACCACCTGCATAACACAACTGATGATCTTTTTAAAAAACTTTCTTTGAGCAATTATCAAAGTGGAGAATCATCAAATATAAAACAGACCATCGAGTGAAAGTTTCAAGTAATTTAGGACTGGGCGTTAGGACCAATCCTATTAACTTATTACCCTATTTGGCCTTTTTCCCCTGACGCTTGCTCTTTTGAGTTTTGGCCCTGGCTTATTACAATCCAGCATCAACTTGCAATATTACTTGCAAATACTAGTAATTCCCTAATAATGAGACAGCAAAACATAGATGATCCAGAGAGGATCATGTATTAGATTGAGAGTAGAGAGGAAGAAGATAGAAACAGAACTCCGACAGATGGACTGGATACAAAATAATGAAAAGATGGTATATTACATCAAGTAGAGGAAATAAACATTGGGAAGGAAGCAGGAGGAGAGTCAGAAACAGTGCCCTGGAAAGATAGGGAAGATCGAAACAAAATTAGAAGCAGGAAAAAAAAAAAAAAAAAAGACCTGAATTGCCTTTGAGAAAATATTTTACAATACATAGGATTATAACTCCATAAATACCTTTATGAAATGATAATTTAATTCAAAACAACTATTAAATAATAATTACGTATATGCGGCTTCTTTTTAAAAATCAAATGTTATTGGGGAGGTTTATAATGGGTTTGTCAGAATTATAGAGGAGAATAGATGTTTACAGTTCCCAATTCTACATGTGTGTCAACTAATCTCAGGGCTGATAAGTTCACTGTGTTTTTCCCCTTTAGATATTGTTAATAGGAGCTTCTCTGATGTTTAGTTAATTAGTGCTTATATAATACTCTGATCATTTTCAAAAATGTGATACAAAACATAATAAACTATTATCAGAATTTCTGTATGCATTTTGTGTGTGTGTGTGTGATGGTACCCACCAATAAGCAATACAACACCTTTTTTTCAGAAAGCCTTATCTGCTCAGCTAATGTTCACACTCAATTACTCATTTGATGGGAACAAGCTCATCTGCTGCTGTGAACAGATAAGAGGCAAAAAGTATGCAAGAAAAGAATGGAGTGGAAGAAACATTTTGCAATTTATCAAGATCTGCTGTCAGTAAGGTATTTAAAAAAATAAACATTATTATTATAAGGTCATTTCATTCCTGTTTGCTTTTCTACTATTTGTGTTATTTTCCTTTGTTCCAATTATTTCCCATTTTTTACATTTTGACTGTGAACTTGGCCCTTGAAATTATTAAGTTTCTAAAATGCTATTAGTATGGAAAATGTATATTCTCACAACCCACATCAATCTATACTACCTGATTCCCTCTTTTGTTCATTTTTTCTCTTTTCTGTTGCCTAGAGAACTACCTAGTATGTCAAAATTCTCTCTGCTATTTACTTATTTATTTTGGTGGCTGGCTGGCACAGGAATCCAAACCCTTGACCTTGGGGTTATTATTCCATTCTCTAATCAGCGGAGCTAACCAGCCAGCCCTTCTCCCTTCTCTTTATGATTCCATAAAGGTCCTTTGCCTTTATGATGAATAAAAGAGAGATGAGGGGTGATAAGGGATGATGAACATTAAGTTTAATTCAAATCTCTTCAAATTCCTATAGATCATGGGGATATAAAATATTCTTTTGGTAGGGCAGGGCATGTATATTTCTTTATAGAATACATGTAAACATTTTTTTAAAAAAGGTGTGCATCTGAGGGCCTGGTGTACACTATCTCCTTTCGCATCTCTAACTCTTCCCAGTTGCTTCTTTAACACCTAGTATTAGATGCCTTTTGTTTACTTTCTAAAAGGATTTGAACAATGCTTTCTGTTTAAATGCAAAACACATTAATCTATCATTAACTAACATTTTAATGGAGATTATCCATGAAGAGCACTCCAGTGGCAGGTCTTGTGGGGAAGAGATGAATCCCTATGAATGCAGAGAGCTTGGGAGGTTAGAAAGACTCAAAGGGAAGGAAAGTGAGATGGGAGGAGCCCCGCCAACCTACGTGCTACGAGTGTCCATTGTCCAAAGCTTTGCCACAATTTCTCTAAGATTCAATACTTAATTCTCATCTGTGGCTATAATTTAGTTTTGTCCATTTGGTTTGAGAGCACAGACAGGAACCTGTTCAGTATCCTCCCAGGTACTTGTGCTCTGACACTACTGAAAGCTTATATTTGTTTGTTCTAGACCCAGATGTATTGAATAAATCCACTCATTGGAAACATAATAGAGAAACTTGTCATAAATACTTGCGTTTTCCTCTTGAGTATTATTGTAGTTTGACTTCTCTTTAAAAAAGATTTTTCTTTTTCTGATTTTGGTTATCATCTCTATAGCTCAAGCCTCCATTCTGCTGCTTCATTCGCTAACTTTCAAAAAATGACTATAATTTTATTAACACTTTTGGTTACTGGTTTTCTTTTCACTATTTTTGTGTGTGTGTTTAATTTCTTCCTTTTCCTCAATAAACCCATATTCTTTACATCCTTCTATAGGATGTTCAAAGTCACCCCTGATCGACGACCAGGTCTTTGTTCATGCTTGCTCGCCTCTGTTTTTTTCAAGCTCTCCATCCTGCACTCAATCTCAGCCTTTTGCTGTCCTTGATTGCTAAGAGCTCCTTCTTTGCACTATGAACCCCTTATCTTTAATTTTCTTATCCTTTTCCTTTTTTTCCTGATCCATTAAATCTCTCACTCTCCAAATGATTTTGTTCTCTCATAAACTGCGACATCTGTTCAATTCACTTCTAAATTATAAAGAAATATCTGTTATCTCTAAGATCCTTCAAACTCGTTTGTCATACTCTAAGCTTTCCTTTAAATGTGCATATTAATGGTTTTGGTAATTAATGATGTATATGAGTCCCTGTTTTTTAAACAGGATTGGCCCAAAGAGAACTGGCAAAATCCACAACTGTAAAGTGTGAAATTGGGAAAACAATTCAAAACTATTACAAATATAAAATAAACCCTACTCATTCAATAACAGCTAACATCAGAAAGTCTCATTGTTGAAGCTGCAACCGTGTTGAGGATTTGAGTATCTTGATTGTATGAATGAGGTAAAGCATTATTTATTTATACAAATTCAACAGGTATTTAGTAAAGTTTTGTTATGCTTCTATGTGATGTAAAAAATAGAAATATGTTTGAGAAATTATGTACATCTTGTATAAACAATTTAGCGGCTTTATCTTTGTAATTCTTATATTACTTACTGTGCCTTCTTTATGCTTAAAAGTAATTATTACCTAAATCATAGTCATGTGAGCTACAGAATTCATGTTTTAGCTACATTATATTTTTTCACAGGATCTATTGACATTTCTTTAAAGATTTCTCATCTATCCTCTTCTCATTAATACACTATTATCACTTTAGTTGGGGCCTTCTTTAACAATTAACTAAATAATTATATTAGCCCCCTAACTTGTCTTCTTGCCTCCTATGAAAGACTTTCTCTTTCTCTTTATTTCCACTTGTCCATCTGTCTATGTATCTACTTATTGTCTGCTATTTGCCATGTTCCTGACTAATCTTTGGTATTACTATAAGGAACTGACAACCTTGTCTAACTTACTACTGTTTGAGTGAACCTTATATTTCCCTTCTTTAAAAACCTTTAACATCTTTCAGGATAAGGTTCAAATTTATCAAGGCTTGTAAGACCCTTCACATTCAGCCCAATATATTATTATCTAGGGGGAAGGGCAGGAGCTAGGGATGATTGATGTCCTACAATATGCAAGGCAGTTCTATATAAGAAAGAATTGTCCTACATCTTGCATGACTTTCACATGCCCCATAATATGTTCAAAGAGATGAGAATTCATCTAATTCATCTAAATGTAGAGCCTAACTATTTTTCATAATGTACAAAGCTGCTGTAGATTGGATGCCCCCCAACTTCATTGAGGCTTACTCCCCAGTGTAATTGTTGAGAGCAGGAAATCTTATTAAGGTAATTGAAAGGTGGGGTCTTAAAGAGGTGATTAGGTTGTAGGAAAATGCCCTAGTGAATGGATTTAAATTGGTGGTCGGGGAGTGGTTCCTAGGGCTTTGAAAGGAGAGTGAATGAGGTTAGTCTCTCTCTGCTTCCACCATCTTGAAATATGAGACCCCTGGGTCACCGTCACCAGCACCAGATGTGTTCCTTGCACTTGGGACTTCTGAGCCTCCAAAACTATAAGCAATAAATTGTTTTCTTTATAATTCACCCAGTTTCAGGTATTTTGTTATAAGCAACAGAAACAAACTAATACAAAAGCTTTCATTTGATTTAATTTGTTTGGAATGGTTTTCATATGAACTGATTTTGATGCTAATTTCAACCAAGATACTGAACTAGCCCGATTGTTAGATCCTGCTCCTATTTTCAAACGTCAGGATCCAGAACAGGAAGATGAAAAGCATTGTGAGAAACCCCTGGGTCATTCCCCCTCTGATACCCCCTCAGCAATTTGTCAGGGTGCATATCTGTGAGAAAGGGTGGTTTTAGCTGAGATAGGGTGTAGCCTGATAGAACATTTAGAGAATAAATTAGAGTTCAGTTGGAGTCCTGTTCCTGCTCTCCCTGCCCCCATTATCTTGCCAGAAACAGCGACAACTCCAAATCCCCACTCAGAACTCTTGTCCCAGTAACCTCAGGAGTAAATTGGGAGCAGTAAAGTAGCTCTTTCCCTCTGAGGAGGTAAGAAAAACAGGTGGAGGCCATCTGACCTGGGCAGTCATGTCTCCACCCCTCATTCTCTAAATTCTTGGGACAGTAGTGCTCAACCTTACTGCACCATGGAGTTATTTACAGAACTTTAAGAAATACTAATGCCTGGGTCCCACCACAACAGCTTCTGATTTAATTGATTTAGGGTGTGACCTGGTGATTCTACAGTGGTTCTCCCCACAGCCTAGGACTAGGGAATTATCGTCTGGGCAGTATCTCCTCCTAATGCTAATTCTGCCTAAGGTGGTGGAAGAGAGACCCAACCTGAGATTTTGGGGGTACAGGGTGAGGAGTGATTTCTTTGATATCATCAATCCCCCATCTGCACTGTCCGATATATTGGGCTGACACATTAGAAAATACACATTTCCTGACAGCATAGCTGGCACTCCTAGAGAAGTGGTCCCCCACTTTTGCTGCATATTGAAATCACCTGGACATCTTTAAAAAAAAAAAAATCACTGACAACTGGCTTCCACTTCTAGACATGCTGATTTAATTGCTATGGAGTGGGACCTGACTTTGGTATTTTAAAAAGTTCCATGGGTGATTCTAATTGGTGTCAAAACTTTGGACCTAGCCATAGTGAAAAGCAGTTCACAGACAATGCAATCAGACATCTGAGGAGTACAGCCATTTCAAAACAATATTCTGGATTAGAGATAAAACAGAAATAGTAAGACAAACAGAGTGTGAATTTAAAGTTAGGTAAGATATTTAAAAAACGAAAGACAAATTCACACCATGTACATGTGTAAAAATTTCAAGACCAGAACACCAACAAAGAATCTAAAACCAGACTGATACTAGATTTTTCAAAAGCAAACACTGTATGCAAGAAGATAATGAAGAGGTATTTTATAAGTACTAAAGGAAAATAATTTAAAATATAGAATTTTCTATCCAAACTGTCTTCAAATATGCCAACATAATAAAAATATTCTCAAGAATGAAAAGCCTCCAGAGGTTTGCCATGCAGAGACTTGCATAGACAAGACAACAGTTTTTGAGTAAAGTACCAGAAGAGAAAAATCCAAGAGATACTACAACAGATATTTGAATTAAAGTTGATTAAGTAGCGTGGCAGAAGTTGTTCTTGTCTTGGCCATTTATTTAAGAACAAATAAAAAGAGAAAACATATTCATTATAATTCAGAATTAAAAGTATAGGAAAAACACAATGGGGGGGTTTTGTGCAGGAGAACTAACGAACTTAAAAATTTACTAATTTCTTGTCTTAGAGAGTATCAGGTTTTTGTTTTTGTTTTTAAGGAGAAAGCACTAAAAATAAAACAGAAAAGGTAAAATAAACAAAATAATCTAAGATCAGAGAAACATGTCCAAGTATATCAGTAATGATTGTGAATTTAAATAAACTAGACTCACCAATTTAATTTCCAATATTGACAAATTGAATATTAAAATTAATTCAGATATGTATTGTTTAAAAGACACATGAACTTCACTTGTGTCCTAGATGGAACAACAGGAACCAGATTTACCCCTCTATCTGACAGAACCCTAAAACTAGGCAAATATAGGAAAAAATGGTTCTCAAGACATTGGCATCAAAGAGCAAAGGACACTGATCTCTAGCAGACAGGAAGCAAATGATTGAATTTCCAGGCTATAAGGAGGGAAAACCAGGTGGAGACCATTGAACTCCCTGAGTTGAGATGGAGCTAAGAATCCATGGAGAAGAATGCTGCTAAACATCACATGGTAGCCAGAGCATCAGAGAAAGAGCCACACAGAGATAAAACTCTGGACAGGTATAGAGAATCAGCCTTTAATAATCACCAACATTCTGATCAGTGCATGCATTTGAGGAAACTACTTCAATAGTAACTGAGAAAAGGTTCACCCAAAATTATTTAAAAGAAAATAGGACACAGCACTCACATAGGATGGGAAATAGTGCTTGTTCCCAGCAGCCAGACTGGAAAACCTCACAATTTCCAGGGCCTTGAGTAGAAAGGACCCGTCTTGGCGGTGGAGAATTATTAACCCTAGACTAAACATGGTGCTGGTCTTGCATAACAAATCTCAAAATCAAGACACTAAAGGATCAAATTGCTTCCAAGTAACTTAACTGCCTCTCAGAAAAAGCTCAAAATATTTTTAGGATACCAAATATCCAGCACCCAAAAAGGTGAAATTCACAATGCCTGGCATCTAATAAAAAATTACTAGGCATAAAAAGAGTAGGAAAAAAAACCCCATAATGAGGGGAAAAAATAGTTGACCAAAACTGATCAATCAAAGCTGACAAAGACGTTATAATTAGCAGACAGGGACATCAAAACTTATAATTCAGGCTGACTGGTTAGCTTACTCAGTTAGAGCATGTTGCTGATAACACCAAGGCAAGGGATCAGATCCCATTACCAGCCAACTGCCACCCTAAAAGAAACAAACAAACAAACAACCCCCCCCCCCATTATTCTATATGCTAAAATAGCTAGAAGAAAGATTAAACATGATATTAAGAGAACTGGAAAATCTAACAGAGAACCAAATAGAACTTTTAGGTATGAAAAACTACAATGTCAGAAATGCAAAATACACTACATGGTACTAATAGCAGACAAAGCACTGCAGAAAAAAAAGGTTAGTGAACTTAATAGACATAACAATAGAAATTATCCAAAATGAAACAGGTAGACAAAAGACTTAAAAAGAAAATGAGTGTTTCAGTTAGCTCTGAGACAATTTCAGGTTGCTTAATGGACAAGTAATTGGAGTTTGGAAGGGGAGGGGCAGAGAAATAATTAAAGAAATAATGGCCAAAATACTTCCATATTTGAGGAAAGCCATAAACTCACAGGTCAAAAAGAAAAAAATAAGGGAGAAACTCTAAGCACAAGACACATAAAGAAACTTACACCAAAGCCTCTCAATTAATTTGTTCAAAATAAGTGATAAAGAGGAAAATCTTAAAAGAAGTCAGAGAGAAAAGATGTTACAGCTGAGGGTAGGGATGACAGCAGATTTCTCGTTGGAAACAACACAAATGAGATGATAGTAGAGCAGCATCTTTAAAAAACCTGGGGGAGAGAGGAACAAACCTGTGTACCTAAAATTCTGTAACTAGCAAAAATATACCTCAAAAATAATGGTAAAATAAGGATGTTTTTAGACTATGCACAGAAATGAAGAGAACGGGAAATAACACTGTGGGTGCACCTATAAGAATTGTTTTTTCTCATTCAAATCTCTTTAAAAGAAAATTGACAGTTCAAAAAGTTATAAAATGTATTTTGGGGGTTATAACATATACAGAACTAAAATGTATGACAGCAGTTGCATAAAGGTCAGGAGGGAACAAATGGAAATATATGTGCATAAGAGTATTGTACGTGAAGTGGGACAATACCGCTAGAAGGTAGACTGTAATATGATAGAAAGAGGCACAGCTAAAATGTTACAACAGTAAAAGGTTGAAAATAAAAGAAAAGCCAATCTTTCATTTTTTTTAATTAAAAAAGCAGGTGTACATATGTTAGGACCAGATACAACAACATTGAAAGAATCATTAGAGATGGAGAGGATCACTCCATAATGAAAAAGGTTTTCAAAACATGCATATACCTAATAAAATAGTCCCAAAATATGTGAAGCAAAAACTGATAGAAATACTACAGAAACTGATAAATCCAACATTATGTGAGAAATCCAACATTATATGAGAAATCCAACATTATAAAGAGAAATTTTAATACACCCCTTTAATTTTTAGTTGGTCAAAGTGACAATACCAAGTACAGTCATGCATTGCTTAATGACAGGGATACATTCTGAGAAAAAGTGTCTTTAGGCTAATTTGTCACCATGTGAACATCATGGAGTGTAGTGACATAACCTAGATGGTATAGCCTGTTTCAAACCTAGGCTATACAGTGCAGTCATTATAATCTTATGGTCCATCATTGACCAAAACATTAGATGGCACATGACTGTATGTATAAGAGATAAAAACACAATCAACAAACTTTATTTAATCAACACGTATAGAATTTTGCAGACCACAATTAGAGAGTACACATTTTTCTATTGAGGACACAGAAAACAAGCTATAGGCTTTTAAAAAGCTATGATCTCTCACCACAAAACAATTAAGTTAAACAACAGCAACAACTTATTAGAAATCAATAACCTTTCAAGAATTTTCAAGGAATGTAGCAATGGTGCAAACAAAAGTATATTTTATTTGAAATTTTATGAAGAGTTTTTCACCAATATGGAAAATAATGTCACATTAACTATATTAATGGTATTTGATTGTGATTAGGGTATCAGAATTAGGGTGAGCAAGCGAGGCAACCAGCGTGCAAAAGTCAAGGAGGCAATCACTTTTAAAATCTTGCAAATGCAAGATAAAATCTTTAAATTTTCTTGTCCAAGAAGCCTCGTATGCCTCACCGTAGCCCTGGCCTTGGTATTTGAATTCAACTGAACAATTCACTTGTATTGATCTACATTTGTAGCCCTTGCATGTAAATATGATAGAGATTTCTGATTCCTTTGAACATGTTTAGAACATCATTAAATTAATGGTGAAATAGCAAGCTCAGGCATCTCATTAGTAAAGGTAACTTTAAAAATATTTCATATTTCTCAACCTATATATTTTTAATTTAATTTTAATTTCTAGTTTAATTTTTAATTTATTCTGTAACCCATTGGTAAGTAATCTATCAAAAAAAAAAGCCTAATGAGATTATTTATATAATTTTGGGGTGGCTATATTTTCAAACTTACTCAGACATGGTCCTCAGAGGGTAAATGTACTCTTAGAACCTTGTTTCATCATTTGTTTGCTTGTATGTTTTCTCTCAGTCTATCCTTTATTCCCCATCACCAATAGCTATACTTCAAGTTCTGAATATCAAAAGCCTAACATAAGCCAGGCTTTCCAGAAATGAGACATGTTTTCTGTGATGATACATCATTGTCTCATTCCATGCCATAAGGAATTATTTTGTCTCTATATTTATAAAGGTCAGCTCATTTGTGAAGGTATCATATTTCCCCTTTTCTTCCCTATGGAAGTTTGTGATTTGTCTTAGTTTGTCATCCTTACTTCAATTGAGGTTATGTTCTTCTTTCTCTTATCATATAAGCAAGATTGGTCTGTTTACTTTTTGTATGAATTTTCTATTGCTGCTGTCACAAATGATTACAAACTTGGTGGCTTAAAACAACAAAAATTTATTATCTTCTGGTTCTTCAGGTTAGATATCTGACACAGGTCTCACCAGGATAAAAATCACAGTTTTGACAGGATAGTGTTCCTTTCTGGAGGCTTCAGGGATGAACCTGTGTCCTCGCCTTTTTCAGCTTCTAGAAGATGCCAGCATTCCTTAACTTGTGGCCTCCTCCACCTTCAAAGCTAGTGCCAGTAAGCTGTGTCTTTCTCACAGCTGTGTCACTCTGACCTGGCTTCTGTCTCCACATCTCTTTCTCTGACTCTTTTACTCTATTTCTTTGTTTGTTGGTTCCTTAGGTTGTAGATAGTGTTTTTGTTAGCTTGTTTTCTCTTCATGAATGCCATTTTTATTGTACTAGTGGGTTTAGATTTTTCTTAGGTTTTTATGGCAGTGGTAGTTATTTTTCAGGAACCAAACCCAGTACTCCCTTGCGGATTTCTTGTAAGGGTGGTCTTGTGGTAGTGAACTCCCGCAGTTTTTGTTTGTCTGAGAAATATACTATTTGCCCCTCATTTCGGAAGGATAGCCTTGCAGGGTAGAGTATTCTTGGCTGGCAATCTTTGTCTTTTAGTATTTTGAAAATATCATCCCATTCCTTTCTAGCTTTTAGGGTTTGTGATGAAAAGTCTGATGTTAACCTGATTGGGGCTCCCTTATAGGTGATTTGACGCTTCTCTCTTGCAGCTTTTAAGATTCTCTCTTTGTCTCTGAGTTTTGCCAATTTGACTATGACATGTCTTGGAGAAGGCCTTTTTGGGTTGAATACGTTTGGAGATCGTTGAGCTTCCTGGATCTGAAGATCTGTGATTTTTCCTATACCTGGGAAGTTTTCTGCCACTATTTTGTTGAATATGTTTTCAATGGAATCTCCATTTTCCTCCCATTCTGGAATACCCATGACTCGGATATTTGAGCGCTTGAGGTTGTCTGATATCTCTCTCAGATTTTCTTCCATGTCCTTGATTCTTTTTTCTTTCTTTTTGTCTGCTTGTGTTATTTCAAACAGCCCATCTTCAAGTTCAGAGGTTCTCTCTTCAACTTCGACAAGCCTGCTGGTTAAACTCTCCGTTGTGTTTTTTATTTCGCTGAATAACTTCTTCAGTTCAGCAAGTTCTGCTACATTTTTTTTCAGGACATTGATTTCCTTGTATATTTCCTCTTTCAGATCCTGTATACTTTTCCTCATTTCATCATGATGTCTAGCTGAGTTTTCTTGTATCTCATTCAGTTTCCTTAGAATTATCACTCGAAATTCCTTGTCAGTTATTTCAAGGGCTTCTTGTTCTATAGGATCTAGAGTATGAGATTTATTAACTTTTGGTGGTGTACTTTCTTGATTTTTTGTATTTCTGGTGTCTTTTTTTTGGTGTTTATTCATTGTGGCAGGGGGTTTCACAGTCCACCGGTTTGAGACTAATGACTAACTAGGATGTTGCTGTGGTTGCCAATTTGGTATGGCTCCCGCCGTGACTGCTCAGTTGGCCTCTAGTGTCTTGTGTGTGTGGTTGCCTCGGGTCTTGGGCTTCTCCGGGGATCCACCTTTCTGGTCAGCTTGGACTCTGCTGGGCTGGTGGATCACGTACCACAGGGTGTGTGATCTCTGTTGAGCTTTCACTTTCTGTACAGGACTTCTCCCCGTTCCGTGTGCTCTGGCCCAGGCTGTTAGATCGTGCAGTGGCGACCCCACCGGGTGTGTGGTTTCTGTCGAGTCTCCGCCTCCCTGGCCGCACGTCTCCCCCCTCTGTGCGCACTGTGCTGGGCTGGGGTGTGTCTTCTGCACCCCTCGTCTATCAGCTGGGCCTTCAAGACCCTGCTCAGCACCGCCTCGCCCAGGAATTCTACCAGGTTTCTGCTAGGCACAGACGACCGGTCTCTCTGGGTGCCTTTGTAGCACTGTGTAGATCTTTCTCGGGTCTTGTTCACCTTTGTATCCGCCCGGTATAAACCGAGTCTAGTGCCCGCCTGCAGCCTGCTCTCCGGCAGGTTCAAGCGGACCTGGGAACTCTCCTACCACACTATTCCCAACCAGAAATTCGTTAGGCTTTTTTCCAAACTGGTGGTCGCAGAGATGGTATCTGCCTCCCAGTAACAGGAAGTTTACCGGGGCCGGAGTCCAGGGTGTGGTGGAGTGACAGTCGGCCCGCCCGTACTTCCTAGCCCTCCCAACACTGGTCGGGACGCCCCACACCCCCAGCCCCGCCAGAGAACCGCGGAGGGAGTGGGAGAGGAGGCCGGCCCGCAGGGTCCGGAAAGCCCCGCGCCAGGCCAAGCAAATGGGCTCAGTGATGGCCGAGCAGGGTGGAGCTGCCCGCACCTGGGAGAATGGAGGCAGCACCGGGGCAGTGAGTGGCCTGGTGGTGCAGGCGGGAGCCGCGTGGGCATCCACCCCCCGAACAGAGCTGTGCCAGGGATCACTCACAGTGCTGTGCCAGGTCGGGCACTCGCTCTGTCTCTGGTTTGTTGCCTTCCGTGTTCTCGGCGCTGCCACCTCGGGCTGTTCAGTCGCGGCACCGCTCGGGCGCTCCCAGGAATCTTCTTTAATGCCGGCCTGAAACCTCGAATCCTGAATAGGGCAGCTGGCCGCCTTCAGTGCGGCCCCAGCCTCCGGGATCCTGGCTGCATCCACAGCAGCCCTGGCGCCGTGTTCCCTGTTTCAAGACTCGCTTTTGCAGCTAAGAATCAGTTCTTTTCCTGCTCCACACTTCAAAGCTGTTGCCTGTAAATGAGGCAGCCTCTCCTGCCGGGGGCAAAGTGGCGTTGAGCCCCCACGACCGGCCAGCAGCAGCAGTCCTCCCTTAAGAGATGGCCAGAGGAAGGTCCACAAGTTTCCCGGCTGCCTGAGGCCCAGTGGCCACCTTTTCCACCTCAGCTACTCCGCGCCAGCCGCCGCAGCCGCCGCCATCTTGAAACTCTGACTCTTTTACTCTAATGATCCTCACGATTACATGAGGCCCACCCACACAATCCAGATACTCTTCCTAATTTACAATCTTAATTCCACCTGCCCAAACTTAATTTCTCTTTTTCATGAAACATAATATTTTCACATATTCTAGGGATTAGAATGTTAGTATTTTTTTGTAGGGGGGAGGGGCATTATTCTGCCTACCACATTTTTTTTTCCTAACACCAATTTTTGTCTTAGCATTCATGCACCTCCCTCTCTTTGGTCTTCCTGTGCTTATGCAAAATGAGCTCACCTCACGCTACATGTCACGAGTCATACCTTGTTCATTTCATGTAGGTACAAACAACTCACAATTTCATACATCTTCTGGTGGACTTGTATCCAAGTTTTTACATGTTGGAATGTAAATTATTTTAAGATATTTTCCTATTATGGCTCTATAATTTGACAGTTAGGGAATCCTCGTTCCCCGCTTTTCCTCTTCTTTTTGTTTTTCTTGAAATTATTTGTTGGTAGGTTATATTAACTGTGAATTTTATTTCAGAATCATAAAGGGAGTGTAGCAAAATAATAATAAAAAATGAGCATTGGATATGTTAAGATGAGAGCCACTGTAGTAGAAGCAAGAAGTTGACTCCTTGGACTATAAGCAGAAGCCCCTTCAAGGCTAATTGAGGTGCTCTGTTCAACAAAAACTGTACACATACCACCCACCCCACCTTCAAATAATTTGGATATTCAGGCAGATCTACATCCACTGCCAGTGAAAATAATGACCTTAGTATGTCATTTAATTGTTTTAGTTTTATCAAGAACCTCTGCTTGCAGACCTGTGACTAGAGTATGAAACAGAGCTTATTTAACTTTTGTTAAAAGGTCTGCAGAGCAATAATGGAAAATTAGCAAATTAGTGAACAATTGAAATAAAATGGGCTAGTTTAACATTTTTTCTAGATAAAAACTTAATCTGTCAACTTTGTGCTGGCTACTAAATAATAATGTGCATGCATTTTAAAAATTAAAACAAAGATTGTATTCTTTGTGGCACTTTTAATTTCTGCTTTATATGGTTTATAATGTAATTCATCTTCAAAAGATTCTTTAATTTTATGGTGACAGTTTACATATACATTTATACTAAATTACAAAGTTTTAGTTTTTTAAAAAGTTCTCTAAATTTTCCAACAGAGTAAATCCCATCCCTAATGTTACAAGTAAAACACAAGCCTCCATCAGATTTCTTTGGCTTCCTTCCCAAATATAACAGAGAAACTCAATATACTGCTTCAGAATTTTTCTAACAACCTGTTCTCCCTTCTCTAGCTATGTAGTGATGGGGTGGGTGGGGGTGGGGTGGGGAAGGTGATGGTAGTGTTAGGATAGGATTGGGCATGAAGTTCTGAGAACCCTATTCCTTTCATGACTATTTCACAGTTTGTTCCTTCCAGGGGAGTGCTACAGAAAATAGACACCACAGCATCCAGAAATAATTACATAAAGATAATTTGTGGAAATCCTACCCCTTGAATGTCTCTGGAGAGAAATGTCCTTAATGATTTTCTCCTTCTATAAATACATGTGCACCTTCTAAAATTATGGCTTGGGTAGGTGTGGTCTTCTGCCTCCAAGAAACTGTCAATCAAAACTCAAATTGCCCCCACTTTCCATATACAAGTTCCAGTGAGTGTCTGCATGGGTACAGTGATTCACCATGTGTCCCTGCTCCCCTTCCTGGTTTAGACAATAATAATAACAGATAACTATTGTCAATTCTCTTTTCCTACATATGGTGCTCTTTATTCACATTATTTCTGATAAACTAGAAATCTGCTCTAAGGTCAGCTAAATTCCTAAAGGCGTTGGGGAGTCTGAAATGAGGGAACACTCGCATCTCCACATCCTGAAACTGTTACTACAAGACTTTTCATTTTTTAAAAAAATTTAAATTTTTATTGAAATATATTGATTGTGCACTTTTGTGGGGTATAGAGTTATATTTCAATACATGTATGCAATGTGTTATGATCTAATCAGGGTAATTAGCATGTTCATCATTGCAAAACTTAAGCATTTCTTTGTGATGTAGACATTTGATCTCCTCTCTTCTAGTTGTTTGATAACATGCAGTAAATTATTGTTAATTATAGATTCCTGGGCTGACTGTACACCCATATTTTGAACTTAGATTTTCTATCTAGCTGTAGTTTTGTATCCATCATCCAGTGTCTCACTTAAAAACTATTTTAAACCTAAATCCAGACTTACTGATGCCTAAAAGGCTATGTATCAACTTAGGAATGCTGAAATGTATCTTATGATCCTTACTCATTCATCTGTACCTAAAATGTAACTGAGGACCAGTCACTAATCTATGTAATACTATGTAACCAATAGAAAACCTGATGTGCCAATTAAAAGGCCATTCCTTTTTTCCTCTTTGTTTTTCACTTTTCTGTGATTATAAAAATGCTAAAGTTCTGCCCATGCTTCAGAAAATAATTCCCAAGGCAACTTGGTGGTGGTTTCCTAGGCTGCAGTCACTCATATTGGCTCAGATAAACTCTCTGACATTTTATCACTGCCTCAGGATCTTTTTCCAGGTCAACATTTTATTTAATGCTCACAGCATCTCTATCTGGTTAAAACTAGTATTTTACAAATGACGGAAAGCAAAAGACATTTAGGGAGGTCAATAACTCTTAAGGTTATGCAGTGCTATAAAAGAGCTATAGTCTGACACACTTGTATCATTCATTCATTCAACAAAATAATTCAGTACTTAATATATGTCAAGGAGTGAGTTAAACGTCAAGAATGCAATGATCAACAACACAGAAGGTGCCTGCCCTTTGGGAGATGAGATTTTACTGAGGGAAAATGAGGAAATAGATCAAATAGTTCAAATTTATAATAATTTTGAAGAAGAAATCACATAAGGAGCCCCAGGAGGGAAAAGGTAAAAAAAAAAAAAAAAAAAAAAAAAGTAGAAAGTTCAGGGAAGATCTCTCTGAATAGTAACCATTTAAGCTAAAAAGCTTAAGAAAAAAGGTATGGTCTGTGGAGATTATGGGGGTAACAGGAACATTCCAGGCATGCACACAAGTCAGTGTGGAGGAAGATGAATCACATGCACTTTGAATAAAACTGGAGAGATCATATAGGTAAAGCTTTTTTTTTTTAAAGTATGATTTGGCAATCTCCATCCACATTTTAAAATATATTTAAATTTTTCTTGGTTACAGAGCTTTCTTTTAGCTTAAAAAAAAAAAGTCTTGCATGTGTGAAATAAGCTACGTGAAATCAGGTAAATTTTTTCCTTTCTTAAGGGTCAGGTGGGTATGGGACCCCAGGTTGTTGTTGCCGTTTATCCTTTTTCTTTTTCTATCCTCTGGACTGTATGTTATAATGTTCCATTTTAGATTTTTTTCCTACTCTGCAGGCAGTCACTGATAGAGATCTTGCCTGGAATAGTAATAGGAAAATAATGCACTGCAAAGCTAACATACCACATGCTGGGATGTATTTAAGGTGCAGTCATAACGTTTAATAATAAAAAAGTTTACTTTGGTAAAATATCTTTCCAGCTGTCCTAACAGATACCAAAGAGAAATGTCCTCTTGGGACAGAGTGGTTGTGGGAAGCCATCCCAGTTCCCCAAGGGGCGTGCCCTTGGCACAGAGTCTCAGAGCACTCACATAGTGTAGTTGGAAGATTGCAGCTATACCAGAAAAACCTGCTCTGTAGGACTATACCAGGATGGATTTTTATTTGTGCTTTTGTTTTCCTATAAATCTCTTTTGAGTTTCTGTTTCTCAAGTCTGTAAGCAGCAGGTGTGTAATTTTGGCAGAACCTTTCCCAGTGGGTTTCTAGTGGTTTTAATTTTTTTTTTTTTTTTTTAGAGTGTGGGGGTGAGTAATAGTGAAGAGATGGTATCACAGGTTAAGACTGGGCAGATTTCCACTTGCAGATCTTCTAGGTCTCTACATCCTAGGCATAATGAACAGTTAAGGCAATTATCCAGGTAGGTCAGGCAAAAAGGTACAAACAAAGAGGGTGATTTAATGCTCTCCCCACCTCTTGCTTGTTTTATTGAGGTAAAAAACCACAGCATGCTGCTTTAGTTTGGCTATGGAAAACTGAGCTTTGCATGGTGGTGACTCGTGTTGGGAAAGTAAACTCCGTTAAGCTCGGTGGGCTGTGACTTCTCTGTGTGTGACATAAGGAATAAGTGAGATTAACTAGGGCATGCAGATAGACATGATTGAATTCCTGGTTCAAAACTTACCCCCCTATTGCCTCGTTTCTTTTCCTTTTGTATGCTGTTAAATCCCCAGCATAATTTGCATCAATATATTTAGTTCTATTAAAAATTCTCCAGGTTCACATCATGTGGTCATTTTGGATAGACCAGGACATGGATTCACATGGGTTTTATCCACCTTCCTCCCTGCCTTCCTCTACCTTCCTTCCTTTTTTTTTTCTACATCTCTCCTTTCTACCTTGCTTCCTACCTTCCTTCCTTTCATTCACATTTATTTAGTGTCTATAGTATTCCAGATATTCTGCTACATATTAGAGAAACAAAGTAAAAAAAAAGCATAATTCTTATCCTAACAAACTTACAGTACAGCTGTTGGGGGAAAAGACAAGTAAATAGAGAATAATACTATTTTAATAGAAATATATCTTAAAAGCTGCTGGAGAATAATACCTGATAACATTAGAATTCCCTGACTAATATGCTCACACACACAGAAAATACACAAAAACCAAACAAATCAAGCAAACAGAAAACTAATAGTAAATAGCAAAGCTACCCGGAAAGGAAAATCCAGAATGTCAACCCACATGCACATTAGCACAACTTAGTTATTATAGTTTTACAGGAAATGAACTGATATACAATTATTGGTGATCTAGGAATACAGATGAACTGGATAAAATAATAATGAAAAAAAGAGATTTAATCTTTCTCACTGAATTGTAAACTCCATTAGAGTATACATGTTTATTATTATTTTTGAATTATCTACATTTCCTGACACATAATAGATGCTTAATTAAAATGTTTGGGAAAAAGGAGAAGTAAATGCCATGACATAAAATGTAATGATTCTTTTTTTTGTAAGAAATACAGTTGGCTCTCTGTATTGGTGGGTTCTGCCTCCATGTATTAAACCAAAATCGAAAATATTCAGGAAAAAATGTGTCTGTACTGAGCATGTACAGACTTTTTTTTCTTGTCATTGCCTAAACAAGACAGTAAAACAACTATTTACATAGCATTTACACTGTATTTGGTATTGTAAATAATCTAGAGATGATGTAAAGTATTTGGGAGGATGTATGTAGGTTATATGAAAATACTACGCCACTTTCTTTTTTTTTTTTTTTTTGTCTTTTTCGTGACTGGCACTCAGCCAGTGAGTGCACTGGCCATTATAGGATCCGAACCCGCGGCGGGAGCGTCGCTGCGCTCCCAGCGCCGCACTCTCACGAGTGCGCCCCGGGCTCGGCCCTCCTATGCCACTTTCTAAAAGGGACTTGAGCATCTGTGGATTTTTGTATCCCCAGGAAGTCCTAGGACCAATCCCCCATGGACACCGAGGGACGACTTTATTTATAAAACATATTATATACCTCTGTATTAGTAAGTAGAGCATTGAATATAACTTACCATTTCTTTGAGAACTCAGTCATTTTCATGAACAATAATTATTTAATTGACCTTTATGTGTACATGTAGATGAAGATGCAGGCTATAGTGCCAAATGGGTATCAACATGAGGAGGTACCCCACATTTTCTTTCTTGAACAGTTTCCCAGATTGCTGAATGCTTGCTTCTAGGTTATTTTCATTGTTTTGTTTTCTTTCTCCCATATGTGGAAGAAAAGTAATGTACTCAATTGCTAGGCCCCAAGGGAAGTATAACATGGCTATTCTTTTACAATGTAAATCATGAAATAAAAATACAGTTTCCTCTCAAATTACTTTCTTGCCCTCCAGAAAATTCTTCTTTCTCTTTGCCAGTTGATTTCTCAGTAGCATTCAGATCATTTCGTTTTTTTTCTATCCTGTCACTATTAACATATCAACTTCAATATATTTTTCTTTATATTTATACTGACATTTATTAAACAAATATTTATTCAACACCTGTTATATTTGAGGCATTGTTCTAGGAGTTCAAGGTACACCAATGAACAAAACATTCAGAATCCTTAACTTCATGAAGTTTATAACCTAGTATGTATAATTGAAGTGTCTTACTGTGTTAAGAATTTGTGTTAATGTAACTGAGACTGCTTTTTCAAAGTATATTTTATAATGACAAGAACACATTCATTAAGGATTTTATATTTTACAGCTGACAATGCTTTTAGAGAATACCATTTCATTAGAATTTCACAGTAACTTGGAAGATACATAGGACAGGTGTTATAATTGTTTTTTGTAATGTACACATGGAGAATTCAGGCTTAGACAGTAAATTACTTCTCAAGGTCATACAGATATAAGTAGTAGAGCTGATGCTTGAATCTAGAATATTGAAAAATTACAAAGTGCCTCAGTATTTTTTAATTCAGAAAATATTGTTATATTCATTATTTAATTTGTTCTTCACAGTGACCTACTTTAAGTAGTACTTACTGATCTCACTCTAATTTTGGTATGTGATGATATGAAATTGTTAGGTTATCTGCCCAAGGTCATCTAGCTGATATTGGTGGAAATGGGAATCAAACTAGGTTAATTGAAAACATTAACTCTATATGCTAAACACCAGACCAATATTTTCTTTAATCTCTCTATATTATTCAGGCAAATAGAATTTTAAAAATTCATTGTAAACATGATAGAATTTTTAAAATGCTGTATAAATTAATTTCCCATGAAATCAATTTTTCTTATTATATATTCGGAATAACACCCAGGTATACAGTTTAAATAATGAGATGACAGTGGCAGGCAGCAAAATCACAAAACTATTACACAACATATTCTGCTTTTCAGAGTATATTCTACAATTTTCTTAAGTGAACCTATCACTTAGACAAAGCTTTTTAAAAGTACATTGCAGGTGCCAAAATAACGTTAAAACAACCAGAAAAACAAAACAAAATTGTAGCCACCCATCTATTAACACATACCTTGAAAATATAGAGCTAGAAATGTATATTATTTTTGATGGATGGAATTTCCAACAGTGAAGGTTTTATTACATAAAAGACAGCAAAAATGGTATATGCAAAAGCTGTTAAGGCATCCTTTTTAAACTCAGCAGTTTGAGATTATTACTGTTTGGCAAGCAGGAGTAAATTGGACCACAATTTTAATAGATTTATAGGAATCTTCCAGGAGAGAGTATTCATAAGGAAGTCCTAAAATGCCATGTGCTTGTACTTTTCCTGCAGCTTCATTGTTTGACTTTCCATGGACACACTCAGCCCTTAGGTTTCATGTCGCACTGACACATGTGAAAACTGCATTTCAGAAATCAGCTGGCACAAGTGGCACATAAAAAGCTTCTGCCTTTTTGTTAGTGGGAGACCTTCGTATAGTAATCTGCCTTTCTATAGAACTCTTTGTTATCCTTCTTGTATATACCTGAATGTTGCCCTGGACAATATGATGGTTTCCTTTACCAGCGGATACCCCAGTGAAGGGTTTCTTGCCCAGTACTTTTTGGAGTACCCTCCAATACAGCAGTGCCGTTGAAGCTTGTATGGTTGATAGGACTCAGATTGCCCTCCTCCGTGAAAAGCCTAGAAGAAATATAGCCTATATATAGCTATTTTGTATTTTGTTCTAAGGGTTTATTGGGGTATTCAGAATAAGGGAAAAGATAGGAAATTATCATATACTGTGCACTTATTATTTACCTGGCACTGTGAGCTGCTTTCCATATGCTATCTTATTGTCACACATGCAAAAAACTCCCTACAATTATGTATTATTCCACTTTACAGATGAGAAATCTGGTACTCAAGATAGTTGAATAGCTTGTCCGAAGTCAAATAATAGAGGTGGGACTTCAAGTTCAGAATTATTTCACTCCTAAGATCACACTCTTCCTACTCACCATTTGGTTTACTGGGCTATACCAAATGACACCGAAAAAATTTCTCTTCTGATAGGCAAACTGGCAAACCAAACTTATTTTTCTTGAAAAGTCTTTTACTTTCCATAGCTCCATTTTCTTAATTCAATTTTATTTATATTTATGGGGTACAGTGTGTAGTTCTGATACATGCATATACCGCTCAACGATTCACCTACCGTAGATAGTACAGTTTTGTCCCCATTAGTTCACCCATCATCTCACCCCCGACTCTCATCGCTCCCAGCCTCTGGTAACCATTATTCTACTCTCTACTTTTTCTTTCTTTCTTTTTTTTTTTTATAAATCACACAAAGATTAGCATCCTTATTGCAAAAGGAACTCTTAAAAATAAATTAGAAAAATCTAAGCAGAAATTTGGTGAAGGACGTGAGCAGATGTCACACACCCCAAAGCAACACACGTGGTTGGTAAGCACATTCTAGGATCTAGCTGCGGGTGGGGGCGGGGCTGGCCCTGCCTCGGTGTCAGGATCCAGGGCGTTGGCGGGCGCCCTCGCTGACCTGAGGGTGAGGCAGCGGGGGCGGGGCTGAGGCCCACTGCCGTCCTCGCCCAGGACCCCCCAGGGCGGGCATCCGGCTGGCTCCTTTGTTGGCCTGGCTCCGTGTCTTTGTTTGCTAGTTTTCTGTTGGTAATAGAGCATATCCAGTCAGAAGTAAGCCTGGTTAGGGTGGAATTTTGAAAGTTGAGTGGGCGTGGGGCTGCCTGACGGTTTTGCCCACTCTTTGCTCCAAATCTTGATTGTAATATGTACGGTCTCTCAATCCAGATATCTCTGTGAAAGTAGGTTAGAAAGATTATTTTACTTGAGACTTTGAAAAGCAGACTCAAAGTCTTATTAAGAATAACTAACTGCATTCAGGATTGGGGACTACAGTACATTTATTTTCTGTACAGACACCTGAGTCTAGCTAGGGTGGCCATGGGAATAGCTTTTACACATAATTGTTTTGGAGGCTTTGTATCCTCAGAGCGTTGAATCCTTTATCTTTTAGGTGATTTATCCAGGCTCTAGTACCTGAAATTGCTGATACTTGGAACCCTTACTAACAAGATTTTGCATCTATAAATAGCCAAAATTCACTTTAAGTAGTGTTTATTTATAGAATTCTATGGACTGTTTGCATTCTCCAATATGCTTGCTGCTTGATACGCTTATTAGCTCTTGTCTCTTGGCTTTGTCTCTACTTATTTAGGTAGAAGGAGGTTTTGTTTTGTCTGTTTTATTTTTGGTTAAAGTAACAGAGAACCCAACTCAAGCTGACTTGAAAAATAAAAGCGATTAATCCACTCAGATAACTGAAAGTTTTCATGGTAGTGTAGTCTTCAGGTTTGCTAATGAAGAACCTGGCTCTATATCTCTGCTATTTTCTTGGCTCTGGGCTCCTGCAATTTTAGCTTTGCCCTCAGTCTGGCTTGCCTATAGTTATAAAATGGCTGCCAGCATTTTAGTTCCTCTGGAGTGTTCTGTTTCTCCACTCAGGTTTATAGAAGAAAAAAGACAGCATTGCTTCCCAAACCATTAAACCAAAGTTCTAAATTTTTTTCTGAATGAACCAATCATGAATGCCCACGGGGCATAAAATTAACCTAACTGATTTGTTCTAATCAAGACTCATTTCGGAAGGAGGGCAATTGCACCACAAATGCATGGTTTCTGTGCAATGGAGATTGACAAATAGTAGTCAAAATGCCCTCAATATGGCACTGAACCTTACCCTTAAATTCGTCTTTAATCTCTTCGATGTCTGTTTTGCCACTAGCACTGGAGGAAGGTTGTTGGGATCTTTTTGATGAGAAAGTGATATCTTATTGGTAACCACGATGAAAACATTATCTTCTGTGTATCACACACAGTGTCATAAGCTGCTTTCAGCAGTAGTCTAACCAACTAGTTCTTAAAGTCAGTCTCCTTAGCCAGCAGCAACAGCACCTTCAGGGAATGTTTAGAAATGCAAATATTGAAACGGAAACTCTGGGGTGGGGCAAATCTGAGTTTTAACTAATACTGCAGTTGATTTTGATCGTGCTAAAGTTTGAAATTTACTGGTCTAACAATTACTTCCACTGTCACTGTCTTGTGGTTTACGTGTGTACTTGACAGGCTCTTTTACTTTCATTTAATTGCTATTTGAGATTGTGTGTGGCCAGAGAACTGAGCCCCAGATAAATTATTTTCTTGTTATATTCTGGTACATACCAATAAAATTTTGAATTCAACCAACATTGCCCACTCAGTTCTGCTATAATGATTGTTTTTAAAAATGTGAATTTTTTCCAATGAAGTTGATATATTGGGTAACAAGTTTAGCATGTGGTGAATTTTGCATTTGCATATATACTATTTCATCCACTAGAAAAACTAAGTGAATGCAGGAAACTGTTCACAGCATGGCTGAGTTTTGTAGGAATACACAAAACATATGTACCCACACCTCACAAGGACAATAAGTAGCCACAACCATCAACAGGTAGTGTTAGAACTTCCCTTCTATTTCAGAAAACATTCCTTCCACCACTTCACAATTCTAAGTACAGCCCTTCCACAAACAAATTTCAGGTCACTTTCAAGACAAAGTGCCATACTTGTTGTAGTATTTATGTATTTCTTAACCATGTAACGATTTTAAGTGTAAAACTGTGTGCCATTTTATTAGCCGCTATTTAAAAATGTTCCACTGATAAATATTTTGAGCATTGTGCCCTAACTCCATGATATTTATTGTGTTCTTTTGTATGGTGTTGAAATTTTAGAAACATCTATGTTGTATTAAAGCAGAACTGAGTGTAAGTTGAGCAAACCATAGCACCTTATAACTGTTATAATCTTTATTTCAGGGCAAACTTCTTATTTTGTATTTACAGTTATTCTGTATCCTCATTAGTAGCACAGAACACCGAATTTAAAGTATTCAACATCAGGGAATGATAGCCTTTAAAATATTTACCAGTATTCATGTTGTTGAGCTAGGGCTGGGTCTGCAGCTCACAGACCCCCTCAAGCCGGTTCACAGACTGGGTCACAAACCCTTTACATGCAGGTCTCCAAGCTAGGTAACCAGCAAAAAGTTCCTTGGAGCTGTAGGTTTGAGAGCATGGCTGCACGGGGGGTGGGGGGTGGGATGGGGGGGGCAGATGCCTGAGGCAGTAAATGCCAGCCAGGTGGTGGTGCCATGCATGTGCACTAACTCCATCCACACCCAACTCGGTTACAAAGAATGTGCTGCACCACCCCCAACCGGACCTAAGGTAAGGGGGCCTGATTAAATTATTCTATTTTCCCAACACATGTTGATATACTTTGTTTGAATCTTACATTCCAGGCTTTAGAGACTAAAATATATTAGTTTAAATCAGAAAACATTCTGAGAAAAAAATTGCAAAAATCTCCTTAGTTTCCTCCATCTTTGGTAGCCAGTTATCACAGTAATATACAAATACCTGAAAATTGCCCAAATTTTCCTTGTCTTTTTGGAACAAAGATTTACTGATGAAATCCAAAAGATTTTTACAAAAACATGGGGAGTTTGACACCACAGTAGGAAGATTTAAAAGCAAAGGCTGTTTATTATTATCACCATTGTTGCTATTATCATTTCCTCAGATATATATTTCTTTGTCTTATTTACCCTTTTCCAAAAGATTTTTGTTCTTATATTTTTAATCATCTCTTTAAAGAATTAAAAAAAAAAAAAAGCCTGTCAATTATAGTCATCCTTGTTATATGAAGGGGGAAAGTTCTTTGGTAATTAGCTGTGGATATTTGCCATTAAAACAATTGGCTTAAGTATTGTTGTACAGAAATGACTTTCTAGACTTATTTATTTCTCACTGTATTCCCCACTCCCTCAACACTTCTCTATCTAGTGATGCAGTGCTAGGAAATCATGATCTCTCAAGGAATGAAACCTCAGGGAGGAAATAGCACCTGATGGCCCTTTAAAGCATTTAGCAATCAAAAGAGAGCTATTTAAAATGCATTTACCCTGAACAAAAATACAAGGAAACTACTAAGTTTTATCTTTGTAATTATTCATTGCTTATTATTTTGTTGTTTGCATACCCACTATGTTTTCCACATCAGTGTTATCTGTCTTAGATTATGATCTGTCTCAACCTAGACTCTGTTTTCTAAATTGCTCTGTGCAATTAAGTGCTTTGTGATCATGATAAAAAGCATCATTATAACTGTTAGACTAGGGGTCTACACACAAAGCTATGTCCCATGGAGAGCAGCTTCTGTCACTGAGCAACGGCTGGCTGGGTACACTCTGTATGAGGGAGGAACTGAGGATTATTCAGTTTAAAATAATCACTTATGCATAACTCTCAATATAGAACACTAGGCTAGGGTGCATGTGTGCGCGCGTGTGTGCATGTGTGTGGGATTCACTGCTCAATCTATAAAAAATAGAATACCAATTAAATTGGGTTATTCAGGAAGATCAATTAACACATTTGTTCACTGAAGACCTTTTGATGGCTTTGTTGATCTCCTATGGTTGGATCTCTTAAATCTGCAGTCTTTATTAACTCGCTGTCACTCTCAGTAAATGGTGAGGCATTTACATCTATAAATATACTTTAAAATACCAAACGTTGTGCTTTGTAGCAATGAAGTCACAGGCAATATTCTCAATTAACTCCCATTAATATTTAATTTATGTCTGATAAATCACTAGACATAGAGTCCTCCTTAACCAACAAAATACTTTTCACAAAATACTCTTTTCCAAAATTAAACTAACAGTATTTGCTAAGATATTCACATTAGGAAAACAAACAAACAAACAAACAAAAAAACACTATTACACAGATCAGGCCAATGGACCTGAATCAGTTGACAGAAATAAGTATTTGACACCCCCTTTCTGAACAGTCTATAAAAACACCTTGTAAAGCTACACTACTATGCCAGTTGTCTAGCTAGGGCTGGGTCTGAAGCTCACAGACCCCTCAAGCCTGTTCACAGACTGGGTCACAAATGCTTCACATGCCAGGCTGGGTCCCCAGACACCCCACATGCCAGGCTGGGTCAACAGACCCCTTATATGCAGGTCTATGAGCTAGGTAACTGGCAAACATGTCCTTTGGAAGCCATAGGTTGGAAAGCATGGCTGCATGCATGGGTGGCTGCCCGAGGCAGTAAAATCTAGCCAAGGTGGCAGCGCTGTGCAGGTGCACTAACTCCACCCACACACAATCTACCCACAAAGAATGCTGCACCACCCCCAACCTGCCCTAAGGTGAGGGTGCCTGATTAAATTATTCTATTTTCCCAACACACTTGAAGAACTAAGACTAGACATTATTTTTAAAAAATTTTCCTCCAACTGAGTTTTAGTCTCCTATTTGCTACCAAATACCAACTGGGCTTAAAAAAAAGAAAAAAACAAAACACCAAAAAACCCCAGAAATGAATGTTTCATTCATGCATGTGAACTTTTGACGTTGTAAAGTACCTCTAAATCCTTGATGAATGAACATCTTGAATGCCAAATAGAATTTCAGGTGATATGTAAACTGACAAACATTTCTAAATTTCTAAAGTAAATTTCCAAATTCTAAATTAGTCTCTTATAATGTACAAAACCCTTTAGTCTTCAATAGAAAGTACTTTTTCATTAAAAAAACAAAAACAAACAAAAAACTCTGACATTTGGAAATAAAAGTTTATATTTCAGAGAGTTGGTGAGAAAATACTTTGTTAAGGACTGCTTTTATAAACATTAACTGCTGGGGGAAAAATAAGAATTTTAAAACACAATGAAAATGTTCTGATATTCCAGCCAGATTTAGCACTGATGAATTGTTTTCTAGTTCTGGCACCTTCATAAACTCAAGGTTTGACCTTGGGCAGATCATTTTATCTCTGAAGACCTTATTTCTTTTATGTCAAAGGGAGAGGTTTGTCTGTAAAATCTTTAAAGTCCTTCTGTTCCTAAAATATTATCAAATTATTATTCAGATAGTTACCTACATATTACCTGTTAAATTTAATGCCCTGTAGCACTCAACTAATTGTATTGCACCCCTCATTTGTGTATGCTTGTTTATCTCGAGTAAAGTTTATTTCAAAGATCAGTGCCCCTGAGTTAGATAGGAAAAGTGCAAAGCTCTTAAATCAGTCCTACGTACGTCAACTAAAATCTTCAGAATTAGTTGTATTTTGTATTTCTTGTTACACTCTGAATTACAGGGTAGAGAAAGAGAACGAAATCACAAGGCAGGTATTTTTCTATAGTGGTTTGATTTAGCGAATATTGGACTAGTAAACCATTAACTGAATATAAAAAACATTGCACATACATATTTTTCATGTTTATTTTCATGTTGTCTGCCATCCTGACAACTAATGGGGAAATAATGTACTTGTAGGAGTAGGTAATCCTTGTGTCTCTAAGTTTCTGGCGCCTGAAATAATTAATTGGCAGAATCTGAAATGCAGACACAGAAAGTCAGCCTTGATATGATGCCTTTTTTTGGCTTTTCATGTTTTTATTTTGGTGCATTTTTTTCCTGATATCAAATATTACCTTGGTGCTAAGAGATCAAGAGGGGAAAATGCAGAGAGGAAAATGAAGAGAATCAGCTCATTACTTCTCTCCTGTGTGTGATTTGGCTCATGTGATTGGTGCATTAGACTTTGTAGTGTCATTTCACTCCTTTCTCTGTAGACATCAATACTAGCAAATGAAAAGCAAAATCCTAAAATATGAGGATAAGCACCAATTACTTATGTATGCACATAGTTTGCATGGGCTTATAACTATTGAACTTCAAGTAAATGTCTAGACTGAAGTAGATTTAAATGTATACATAGTTGTGCTGAATTTTTACACTTATTGTAATTTCTAGAAAAGCAAGAAGGAAAAAAGAAATTGTTACTCTTATTATTTTCTCTAATTGCCTCTGCAAAAGTAGGGAAGAGAAGGATAGTTTCTACTACCTGAAACAGACATTTAAACTATAGCGAATTTAAAAATTCTTAGGCATTTTCCTCAAAGTTTTCCTTCAGTGAAAATTGATATGAATCAAAATTTATATATTTTTAAAAAATGGCAGGGCCATTGCTCCTAGCAGAGCTACCTGAATGATTTGCTAGGCTAAGCAATCTGTTCACTATTTTCCTCTAGATCATGGGATTAGTATATCAGGCCAGATTCTTACCCTGTGTAATGTTTTTTTTTTTTTTTTTGTCTTTTTCGTGACCGGCACTCAGCCAGTGAGCACACCGGCCATTCCTATATAGGATCTGAACCCGCGGAGGGAGCATCACCGCGCTCCCAGCGCTGCACTCTCCCGAGTGCGCCACGGGCTTGGCCCATATCCTGTGTAATGTTGAGCAAAGTTATTTTGGAATCTGACAGAGTGTATGACTTGACACTCCTAAAGAAGACTTTCTAAGACTTTACTTCTAAAAACTGAGTGAATATTATAGTAAAATAAAATCCCTGTGCTAAAATACAGCTGTAAAAACTAAAATGCAGTTTGAATACATTCAGAGTGAGTCGTCAGTGCTTTCTCCATTAAATAAAAAGATTCAAAATTAAAAGTACTCAAAAATTGCAGTTGACATTCAGAAACTCATTAGCTTCATTCTTTTCCAAAATCATCATAGCAATTAGTCTAAACTTCAATTAGGCAAAATTGTTCATCATTAAAACACTGATTTTTAAAAGACCATTTTTTTCCTATGACTTGGACTTAAATTTTTTGGAATTTTAAATCCTTTCTCTACTAGTTCCTGAAATGCTCAAGCATATTTGAATTTCACCTGTCCAAAGAAGACATTCCTTCCTTTGAACTCTCTCATTCTGATCTCTCCTACTTGGTTAAATGACTGTGAGAATCCTGTACTGATGAGCTATAGATTGTATGCCAATCCATATTTTTGAAGGGGAACAAATGTGTACATAGGGTCCAGTATATATTCAGAAATTTCAGTTCGGATCTTTTGCCACTTCTTACTTTCTGTTTGTGATATAAACTTTACTTCTTTTGGAAGTGGGGGGCTGGCCAGTACGGGGATCCGAACCCTTGATCTTGGTGTTTCTTTACATTTTTATCTCAATTTAACTTGTTCAGTTTAAAATATTGCTTCCTTATTAAAATATTGATCACTTAAAAATTACCCACTATGACTTAATATATGCAAACTTTTATATTTCTTCCTTCCTTCATGTGCCCAGTCAATTAATCATTTGTTCATTCAGTATATTCCAGTGCTGACACTGTGCTAGAAATATGGAGTAAGAAGAGGAAAGAGATGTATTCTATGATCTAAAAATGCTTATAAAGTTCAGGCCAACAAACAAATGCATTTAAATGTTAAGAGAACAAAGGCAGTAGAATATGCAGGACATGCTGGAGGCCCAAAGGAAGGTAGGGATTTTACATCTGGAAGGCGTCTGGTGAATCAGAAAGCTTGCAGGTGCAGATGATGATTGAGCTGAGTGTTCAAAGGTGTTTATTGCCAGATAGTCAATGGGTGAAGGTGTTCTCCCTACAGAAGGAGAACCAGAGGAAAAATAGAGTAGGAAACTGCAGGATGAATTGAAGGAAAATGAGTAGTACATTCTGGCTAAAGCAGAATGAGAAGGCAAAAATGAGAGGCAGGGAACAATTAATAGATGATATCAAGACAGTGTCTAGATTTCAAACAATAAAATATGGATAAGGGGGAGAATTAGCAAAGTTTAGCAAGAAAAGTAATATGATATATGAATATGAACATATATTTTTGTTTTAGAGAGAAAATACTTCTTGGAGAAATAGAAAGAAAACATTTCAGAATCTAGCTTTTGCTTCTCATTAATAAAGTCTACACTAAGGTGGAAGAAAACAGAAGTATGAAACCGCGGGAGAGAATTTGCTTTTCTTCATGTAATGACAAAAATGGTGAACTATGGAACACTGGAAATATGAGGACCTAAGCATAGGTCCTAAATTCCATCTTGTTCACCAGTGCTGGGTAAATATGTGGGTAAATATAAAATTATATTCAATTAATTTTCTTAAAAGCCATATGGTAAAAACCAAAACTATAAACTATATGATTGAGAAAATATTTGTAGAAATAATATATATAACAACACTAGCAATAAAGACAGGGTGGATAAATGGAAGTTTATTTGCAAAGTACTTGCATTTTATTTGAAGTGCTATATTAACTCTAAGTAGATTGTGGTAATTAATGATGCATGTTGTAGTCCCCTAAACATGGACAAAAAAATAATGTAAAATGTATACTTAAAGAGCCAATAGAGGAATTCAAGGAATATTAAAAAAAAAAAAATTCAGTTAATCTAAGAAAAGGCAGGAAAGGAAAAAGGAACAAAAATACAGATGAAACAAACAGAAACCAAATAAGAAGTTATAGCTATGTCTTTCTTTTTTTTATCCAGGCTAAGAATCTCTGTCTTTTAGTAGGAGAAAGTAATCCATTTATACCAAATACAATTATCAATTAAATTGGGCTTAAGACCTGTTAAAAGACATGGATTCTTAGCCTGGATAAAAATGTGAAGCCCAATTATATCCTGCCTATGAGAGAAAAGCTTTATTAAAAAAATACAGATCGATTGAAGAAAAACAATGGAAAAATTATACCATGCAGTCAGTAAGCACAGGAGATATGGAGTGGCTGTATTAATATGAGACAAAATAGACTTCGACACAAAGAATATTATTAGATATATAAAAAATTAAATAATGATAAATTATTGACTCATTAGGGAAATGTAACAATTATATATGTATGTATCTAACAAAGGAGCTTCAAAATTAATGGGGGAAAAAAAAAACACCTGACAGAACCATAATGAAAAATATACAATTTCAATGGTCATATTACCGCTCTCTCATTAAGGTAGAACTAGACAAAAATCAGTAAATATATAGAATATAGCAATAATATCAGCTACCTTGAGCTAATTGATATTGATAGAATACACACAGCAATTGCAGAATACACATTTATTTTATGTGCACAGAGAACATTCACCAATATAGTTGATGTGCTAAGCCCTGTGAGATATCTAACTAGATTTCAAAAGATTGCAATATTGCTGAGTGTATTCTCTGACTACAACGAATGTAGACTATAAATAAATGTCTAGAAAAGTCTGAAATATTTGGAAATCAAATAACTGGCTCTAAATAATATATGGGTCAAAGATAAATTCACAGAGAATATTAGAAAATATTTTGAACTGAATGATAATAATCATACAAGAAATTGTTGGATGAAATACAAAATTCCATTTTCTTCTATGATGGAATAACTGATAAAGTAATTGCCCTTTCTCTGTAAACAACTAGAAAAGTGCATCAAATATATAGAACAATTGTTTTAAACTTTGGCTCATAGATATGAAAGGACTGTTATTTCTTTATCAAATGAGTTAAGCCCTACCAGTCAAAGGGAAGAAAGGCACATGAGAATGATCACAGACCTCTCTTCAAAAACAATGCAAGTCGGAAAGTTAAAAAACAATATTTTTAAAGTGCTAAGATAAAAAATAACTGTCAGCCTAGAATTCTATCTCCCATAGAATATCTGCAAAAATGGCAGGCAAGTAAAGACTTTTTTAGACAAACACAAACTGGAAGAATTTGTTGCCAGCAGATTTGAACTACTAGAAATATTAAAGATCTTCAGGTTGAAGAAAAATGATGAAATAGAAATCTATGCAAAGGAATAATGAGTGCCAGAAATGGTAAATATGGAGTCAATATAAAATTCTTTTTCTATGGAAAATATGCATAACATAAAATTTACCATTTTACAGACTTAAGAGCATAGTTCAGTGGAATTAAGTACTATCTATCACTACCATCCATCCATCTCCAGGACTTTTCTATCCTCCCCAAATTTCTTTTTTTCTTGTTTATTTTTCACTTGATTCAAAGATATTACAGTACTTAAAACAAAAATAATGACAATGTATTTTGTGATTTGTAACATATAGAAGTACAATATATAACAAGAATAGCACGAGGTGGGGAGATATAAGTTTACAGTCATAATGAATGTCCTTAACGTTATGCATAAGGAAGTATGGTATTATTTTAATGTTGAATAAATTATTTAAATTTAATAACTTAAAAAAACATTGGAAAAAGTTCAAGACACATATTATAAATCATAAAGAAACCATTGATAAATATAAAACAAATAGATATAGCTAATAAACCAACAGTGGAGATGAAATAGAGTACTAAAAAATATTCATAATCCAAAAGAAATAAAAGAGAAAAAAAGGAAAAAGAACCGATGGAACAAATAGAAAAGAATGCAACCATATCAACAGTTAGATTAATTCAAATGATTTAAATACCCTAACCTAGAGGCAAAGACTGCCAAACTGGATACAAAAATGGAGCTCTCAACTACATACTGTCTACATACATGAGATACATTTTTAATGTAATAACACAGAAAAGTCTAATAAAATAATAGAAAAAGATATGCCATGCATTAGAAAACTATTATGATACAGTGAGAAACATAAAGCATCACTTCTGTGGTAGTCCTGCCAAAAATGCATATCCTAAATCTAGTCATAAGGAAACATCAGACAATCCAATATGGGAAATCCCACAAAATGACTGACCTGTCCTCTACACAAGTGTCCAGGTTATAAAAATCAAAGGAAAACAAGAATTGTTCCAGAATGATGGAAACAAAGAGACCTGCAAGGGGTGATTCTGAACCAGATCTTTTACATATATACATTGTTGAGACAATCGTCCAAACTTGAAAAAGATCCAAAGTCTAAAGTTAAAAGAGTTAAATGATAGTATTGCATCAATGTGAATTATTGGATTTTCATTGCTGAATTTTATTATGTAGGAGAAAGTTAAATGTCTTTGTAAGACATTCTTGCATGGTTCAGGAAAAAATTCTTTCTGCTATTTGTGCAAATTTTCTGTATGTTGAGAATTAAAAAACAAAAACAAAAACCCAGCTTTAGAATTGACCATAAAAATGAGGCTGGTCAGATAGCTCAGTTGGTTAGAACACAGTGTCATAACATCAATATCAAGGGTTCAGATCCCCATACTGGACAACCACCACCAAAAAAAAAAAAAAAAAAAAAAAAAAAAAAATTTAACATGAAAGTAAACAACAAGTGAGATACCATTTAAATTCTCAATAAAAACACTAGATGACACAGATAGTGGTGTAGTGCCTTCAAAATTCTGAGAGAAACTATTGTTCACCATGGAATTCCATATCCAGATCACTTATTCATCAAGTATGAAGGCAAAATAGCAACATTTTCAGATACATAAGAACTTAGAAGGCTTCTTCCCTCTATTGAAAACTGGAAAATATACTCTAGGAAAATGAGGAAATAAAAGAAATACATCCATTGGTGTAGGGAAATTTCAAAATGACAGTGTTATAACAGCTAAATACAAAAAATAATTTCAATGGATGTATAGTTGAGCTAGGCATCTTTAATTACCAGTAATTATCGAGGGAATATGAAATGTACTCATCACCAAGAAATGATAAAGTTTTATAATGATGAATGTGCTAATATCACTGATTTGATCATCACACATCATGTGCATGTATTGATATTCAACTCTGTGCCCCACAAATATGTTAACCAATACATTTCAATAAAAAAAATACAAAACAGTGCTCTGGTGGCCTAAAGATTTAAAAGGGGGGCCAAGGGTAGCAGAAATTGGGGGGGGGTGAGGAGAAACATATACATCTGGAAATTACTATTATTCAGTATAGGTCTTTAAAAATAGACATGTGCATTACTTTAATGACTATTTTAAATAATTGTGTCTAAAATGAATTAAATAGGAAAAATAAAATGAATGAAATATGGAGAAGTGAATGAGGAAGTAGAGATGGCAAATGAAGGCTATTCTTAACAATAATAGGAAGGAGAAAGAAGAAAAGGTAGTTAGAAAGGAATATAGGTTTGAGAGATATTTATTTTCCTGCTAAATTAAGAGAAGTAGCATGGTGCTACAATCTGAGGGAAACCCAGAGAGTGGGTGATCAAAAAAAAAAAAAAAAAAATGTACTAAGAGTGCTTATTCATGGAGGCTGTTAGAAAAGAGATGATGTCATCATATAGACAGAGATAATTTGTAGTCTTGTGTGCTACAGAGAACCTTGCTTTTCTTCATACAAAGGCATATGCTAAGAAAAACAAAACAAAACAAAACAGGACATAGATAGGACAAAGAGGATTGCAAACCTTGGTGAAAAGTTGAAATAACATTTGTGCCTCATAGTTGAGGGAGCTTAAAGATGGACACAGAGAAAAATTGCCAAGCAGCATGTATAGTTCAGCCTAGGACGTGAACATGAATTTTTAGCAGCAGTACCTGCATATTTTTATGTATCTTTCCTTCAAATATTTTCATCCAACTGCGGATGGAAAATACTCAGGAAAAAAAAATGAGTCTGTACTGAACATGCAGAGACTCTTTTTCCTTGTCTTTACTGCCTAAGCAATACAGTGTAATAACTATTTACACAGCATTTACATTGTATTAGGTATTATACGTAATCTAGAGATGATTTAAAGTATAGAGGAGGATGTGTGTAGATTAGATGCAAATACTGTGCCATTCATATTGGGGACCTGAGCATCCATGGATTTTGGGATTGGCAGAAGGTACTGAAACCAATTCCCCATAGATACGGAGGGACAGCTGTAATAACCCAGGGGCTGGGATAAACTGAAGGGAACAAGAAGGGAAACTGCAGGGATGAGAGACTGTATCGAGGGAGAGGGTGAAACACTAGAGATTAAGATGCACTGAAATTGCACTTGGAGTGAGATAAAAAGAGCAAAAAGCTGGGATGATTTGAAGTTGTGGTCTAAGAAAGAATGGGAGGTGGGAGAGGAGAAATTCGGAATTTGGACTGACCGTTCAAAAGAAGCACTGGAGGAAAAACTGCCAATCAATCATAGAAAGAGGAAAACCAGAGAAGTGCGGAGGGAACAAGGAGCTGAGCTTAGGTTGACTTAGAACTTCTTGCTGTGTCCTTGCGTTCTTGGAGATAACATTTCTTGGATGAATCAAACTGCCACCACATCTGACTATCTGTGAGTGATAAACCACCTACTGTGAAGTTGGCTTTTTCTAGGATTTTACCTTGGCACCAGTTTAACACCTGAGTCATTCCTAGCAAGTTTGATTTTATTTTTGTTTTCAATTTCCTCTGCATTTCAGTGATAGTTGTCTTAGGACACAGCCACAGCTGTAGACAGCTTTTATTTTTAGGTTTTCCTATTCAGAAAGAGTAGCACCTGTTTAGGGATTTCACTGTCATGCTGAGCTTTTCACTGAGCTACGACCCTGCAGCTTTCTTCAAATTCAAGTCACTGGGGAGGCCTTTTGAAGCGCTCAAAAGACAAGACAGCATTTTGTACAAAGAGGAAAAAGCAACCAAAAAGAGATTCCAGGACCAAGTAGATACCATGAAGGGGACAGAGAAGTATAGCCAGTGACAGGAGCCAAAAGGACACGGGACAATATAACAAATCCTTGATAAGCCAGCCAGAAGCACCAAGACCAAGGACAATAACTTGTAGTTAGAAGTTTGCACACAGGGAAGGAAATTCTTGCCTCATAATTCCCAAAAGTACCACCCAAGTTACTACAGGTAATCTAAATACTTCCTCTTATTAAAATGAGGAAATTACTTTTTGGTCCGTATTATTAGTGAACTGGTTAGTTTTTGAGAGCTCTCCTTGAAATTCCTTCAGGTATAGATTTTCAAAGGGGTAAGTACATTATTTGAGTTAAATAACCTCATTTTGAACCTATATTTTAAAAAAAGAATGGCATAGTTAAGTAGACTCATGCCTGGAATTGAAAATATATTTATTTAAGCATTGACATATTTTATAAAGGATGTTTGAATCCCTCTTTCCAATATTTAGCAATCCTAGGTATAATGCAAGATAGACTAATAGATAAGCCACAAAGTAATTGTAATAAAATATAAAGGTACAATTCAGAGCATGCATAATGTGCCTTTAAATATAGATGTCTGGAGCAATATATACATTGTACGATGTCCAAATATACCACATTTCTGTCTGTTTGAAGAGCGTGAAACCAGTCACGGTCAGGAGAGGATGCAAAGAGCAAGTCACGTGGTATTTGCAAAGCTGTAGGAGGAAAGTTCTAGAAAGCTTTAAAGTTTTGTGGCTGACCGATGAGGCTCTTTTTGTCCTAGAATGTTTTAAGGATAATTTTTCAGTCATTTATTTCCTCAAAGGAAATGGTATTTTTATCTAAAATACTGCAGCCCCTTGAGGTAGAGATGCAAGAAGAAACACCACAAGTCCACTTTTGTACCCCACCACCTGTCTCAGTGAACATCTCTTGTGGCCACTCACTGATTCACTGCTTTTTGCTCTTAGCATATGAGGTACCCTGCCCAGACTCATTCACTCTCAGCAGGGTGAGAGGGAACTCCAGAAGTAGGGGCAGGTACACAGGCTGGCTCAGTCTAGGGGACCGAGCTGAGTCTAGGGGACAGCTGCGTGTCAGACCAGTCTTGCTTTATCTCCTCTCCACTTTCTACCTTTTTTTGGCTCTGCCAACAATGTGTCCTCTCTGGTCACACATTCTGCTTTTCCTCTTGCATTTCTAGCTATCATCCAGAAGCTGTTTGCTGGGGGCTCTAAAACTCCTGGCTTGCAATATTTTTGTCCATCCTCTTGATTTTTTTGTTTACCCATTTTTCTGATATTTTAAAATGTGTTTTTCCCCAGCTTTTGCTTTTCTCCTGGCCTCCATTATGCTTTGTCCCCAGACAGGCTGCCTTAATTAATGCTGAATGAAACTAGTAACAATACTGGAAATTCACAAATAATTTGAACACAAAACAAAACAAAACGTACCCAAAAATCAACTTACCATTTTTTCCAAAATGTCACCGTAGATTTAACTGTTACCTTTTCTACAGTGGCATCAGTGGCATTAAATGACAAATTACTTCTGGAGGTTGTATGATGATTCAGGGTCAAGCTCTTCATTCAGGTCCAATGAGTCACTAGTTTGTACTTGTGAACTGGTATTAACTTTGCCTCATTTGCAAACATCAGCAAGAATTTTGAAGACAAACTATAGTTACTGTAAGAATTGGCTTTGGAGTAAGTTAGGTTGAGTTCCTTTCCCAGCTCTGCCATGTCATAACTTTGATCAGGATAACAATAATAATATTACTTCCCCCCACCCCCACCAGTCTTACCTAGAGCTTGGTACATAGAAAGTACTCAATATGAGGGTACTTCAAAAAGTTCACGGAAAGACTTGTATTATCTTTTAATTTTATTTTTCCACAAACTTTTAAAAGTAACTTCATATGTATTAACTGTTATGGTGATGGAAAAAATGTTTAATGAAAGAGTCCCTTTTAGAGGGACTTTTTTAGCAGGTGCCTGGCTCTCCCAAATTTCTCATATCCATGATACTTTAAGCTTAGCTGAGCTTGTCAGTATACTCTGCACTCTCCCTCCCAACAGTCTGTGCTGCCAGTTTCCACCTGGTGCGATAGTCTCTGCCTAGTCAGATGCTAACTTTCTGGCCTGGGACACACCTCCTAGAGGTATTTCTTTCAAAGTTCACCAGTTGACCTTAGGAACCACTTGAAAAGTTTCCCTCATGAATATAACTCAGCATCTCTGGCCAAGCTATTCATACTTCATGACCAAAGACCATTAGGAAATGAGGTCAGTGGGAAAATGGCACTCACCTCTTTTATTATCTCTATCTTTTCCTCATTATGACTAGCCTCATAATCTTTAGGTCATTGTCCTGTTGCTAGAGTTCTTCCTTGGCTTTTATGGCACTTGTCACTTGTGATTGTAGTTGGTTGTTTTCAGAATGTTTCCCCTTCAAAACTCTAAGTTTTATGAAAACAGAGATGCATATACCCCTTGATTATTGTTATGTCCCCACTTCCTAGCCCAGAGATTGGTATTATTACGTAGTGGTTAAGAGCTGGTGATCTGGAGTCAGACTGCTTGATTCAACTTACAACTCCACTTCCTACTGTTTATGTGAATTTAGGCAAGTTACTTAAATTACTTCTACTTCAGTTTGCTTGCCTGAAAAATAGGTATTTTAATAAGTGTTTACCTCTTAGAGGAGATTAAATAAGTTAATATGTATAAGCACTTAGGACAGTGCTTGGCACAAAGCAAATAGCTATTAAAGTAGGTGCTCAATAAATATTTGATGGATTACTAAATGCCACAATAGATCCTGCCATCAGCATTCTGCAAGCATTGTTTAATCAATCTGAATAGTCCAGCTGCATTGAGAGTCTCTTGATTTTTTTTATGCATTCTTTTTTAGTTACTACCTTTCAGGCTTTATTGTATTTGTGTCAAATCTGCTTGTCTAAACATTTAAAAAAGCAAAACAGTGTTGCATAGTTTTTAAAACCATTATAATTTGACTCTATGGATTTATAAAACTTCACCTACTAGTTCCTAATTGCCTCATTCAAGGTTTCACGTTGCTGAGAAGTCCACTCATTTAATAAGAATGTAGTAATGCGGTGTGTAGTGTGTAAAACAGGATGCTAAATCAGTGTTTGTGTGTGGGTAGGTATGTTTGTATGTGTGCCTGTGTATGTTTTTATGCGTATGTGAGTTAGGAGTGGAGCTGCAATGCCAAAGATAAATAAGATGAAATTTCTGCTCTGTGGAATCTTGACATTTAATAAAGGAGATGACCATGCAAGCAACTAACTAAACCATAGGCACAGTCCTCTGTGAGCCTGTGAGTATCTGCATCCTGCTCTGGGAAAGTGTAATAATCTCTTTGTGTCTGCAATTTTATCCTGGCTGGCATCTGAGTTAGATTGTAGGCTTCTAATGTTTCACTTTACCAGTTTGTACAATGCCCCACGTCTGTGTACACTAAAATAAAATGTTGTTGTTAGCACGATGGGGAAAGGATGGCTTTTTCCCTGAAGGAACAAAAGTGGTGCCATGAAGCTATAGAAAAAGGTAAGTCTCTCAGTAAAACGATTTTCCCTAGAAGGATTTTCTAAGAAACACTTTAAGGTGTTTAAATAAACAAACAAATGAAATAAGACGACTGAGTAGAGTTTAAGCCTGTGCTCCCTTCCGTATTCTCTCATCCTGGTTCTTTCGACCTTTAGTGAATCAATTCTTTGGGTTATTTATTTCCACCCCCACTCTGTAGTAATGCAAAGAGAATTCCCTGAGGGGAGACTATAGAAGTCTGTCAGCAGTAGGGTCTATTCTGGCAGGAAAACTACTCTATAAAAGACAGAAGAAATGGATTTCCTCTCCCTACAGTTCAATATTTTCTTCCTTTACATGTTGGCTACATTCCTCCATCCTATTTCCTCACAAATGTCAGGGTTGGGTTGCCCCACTCTCAGACAGCTCTGTTCATTATGATTATCAGTGTTAATGCCATGTCATTAATCCTCGTGGGTATACGAGGCCTCACACTGAATGAATGGGGAAGGTCACCATGGAAACATTTGTCTCTATAGCTGACTCATTGCAACCCCCATAACTGCTGAACCACATCCTGTCTCCCAATTGCACTGGATGAAGCCACAAATTTTGGCATCTCCTATAGGGCCATATTTTTTTAAACGCTATTAAAAATCTATGCCAGGGAAACATTCCTCAGACTCATGGTAATAATACTATGTGTGATGTGTTTAAGTGGGTGATGCCATGCAATTAGTTATTGACACTTTGTAATAAATGCATGCAGTAAACATTGCCTGTGGTTTTTTAACTTCCAATGTCTGCACAGTGTTCTCGTCTCTGGAGATAGGCACTGGCAAGGAAAAAGTGCCTGTGTAGAAAATAAGCAAAACATCTGCCCTCTCATATTTCAGAATTGATCCCCCCTTAGGGGTTAGTATGGTCTATCAACCTGTATCACAGTGAAGTGGAGGGGAATAAAAAGGGCTTTGGATTTTTTTTTATTTTTGGCTGCTTCACTTAAAAAAAGCAAGCAAGATAACCCATGTAGAAAAATTACATTTGATGACTGCAGATTTCTCGCTTAGCCTTATCACGGCAGGGCAGGATATCAGTGTTTCCTAAATGGGAAATTAGGTCTATGTTGGGAGATATCAGGCTTAAATAAAAGCATATAAGAACTCCAGTGTACATCCCAGTCACCTCAGCACAGCTAGACTGAGCAATCTGTGTAGGGTTGCCATGTTCAGAGTTGGCTGTAACACATAAGCCCAGCAGGAGGTATAACATGGGAGTGAAAAAGGGAACAAACTATTTCCCAAACTATGCACGTTTGCGGGATCTGCATAGAGGCAGGTTCTCATCTCCTGTTTATACTTTGGATCCCAGATGGAAGTCTTAAACTCGAGTGATCGTAATCTTAGACATTTATATAGCACTCACCTAAGCATATGCCAAGCTGTCTGTATATTAGCTTGTGTGATTCTGTGCGTGATCTTATGAGATGGGTAGTATTCCTTACTTCACTTGACAGATTAAGAAACCGAGGCATGGAGAGTTTAAGTGTTTTCTTCCACAGTCACATTGCTCTTAAGTGGCTAAGCTGGGACATGAAACCAGGCAGTTGGCCTCCAGAGTTCATTTACTTAAATATTAAGCCATATATTGGCCCTTTATGCAGTCCTATTTATTCATTCTCTCTCCTCCCTTTCCCTATCAGTCTCTTTCTCATCTCCTTCCTACTACTCCCACCATCTGCCACCATCTCTCCCCTCATGCCCATGCCCACTTCCACCTTTTCCCTCCTTCCCTCCTTCTCAGTGTCTCAGTACAAGAGAGTCTGGCCCCTCCCTGGAAAAAGCTAGTCTTTACTTCCAGATCTCCCCCTCCCACCAACACTCCCTTGTCTCTCTCCCATCTCCTTTCTTTTCAACATGCTTCTAGTTCTCTAGCACCTTTTACTCTAGTATATCACAGAGTTTCTTCTGTTATTATTGAAATCTAGAGGCTCTGGGTCTTTGCAAACAAACAACAGTGCCTCTGACAGAATCAAATAAAAAACATGATCCAAAGCTTCCATTATTGCTAATCCCACTTTTTATCTAATGCACTTCCCATCATCTTGCATACCATCTGTTAATCTAATGAAATGCTCCAAGGCTCAAATTGGTAAATTAAAAAATTTTTCTTTTTCTGGTGTGTCACTGAAGATCCCATCCTGATTTGGATTAGATCTTTAATAAAGGACTGGGGGCAACTAACATCATTTGTCTCAATTCCCTGCCTCCAGGCAGGAATGGGTCTCGGGAATCCACTCACTTGCCCTTCCTTCCAAGCATACATATAGAAGGAGCAAGTGGTGAACCACACTTTGAAGATGGGGCAGCTATAGCAAATGGTTGCAGAAAATCTGAACAAATTGAGAAGGGAAAAGCACCATACATTCTTCAAATAATTGCTGAATAACTTTAGAGGTGACAAAGCTATTACTGGTGGAAAGTCAGCATGAAAAGTCCTGTATCCTGAGGGAATATGCCCACCAAAATGAGAAAATTGAAGCTTTAAGGGAAGACATACAAATATTAAAGCATATTAAAGGTGAGCCCTTAGACTTCCTCACCTCCTCTGTCTCTTGTAGATTGCTGTCCTATCACAAGAATGAAACTGCTTTCATTACTGTATGTCATCAATGATCTTTCAACTGACAAAATTAATAGATTATTTTCACTCAGCCTATTATATTTTGGGGGGACTGTGGCACTGTTTGACCATTCCCCTCTAATTAATGCTGCTATCTCCTACTTTGACTTTGGTGAAACTGCTCTCCCCTGGTGTTCTTGCTAACTGATCCTTCTCAGTTTCCTTGAATGATGACTCCTTTTTCCACTTTCATAATTGGTCCCCTTTCCTCCGGCTTCCATACACCTATCCTCAGACAGATTTCTATTCTTGTATTCTCTCTCGTAGTTACCAAGTCTCTGAAATGAGAACTCTAAAAGTCATTTTATACTTCTCTTTTTTACCACCAGTCTATTCCTCTTATCCTTTTTGCCACAAAGTCCTATTGGTTCTTCTTTTAAATATGTCTGAGCCTTTAACTCTTTTCTTAATCAAGGTTGTTTTTGTTTGTGATCTCTATGGAACTGGAAGCTCTTCGAACATGAGGCTTATTGATCTTTTCCTCATTACAAATCTTAAAAGTGTATAAAACGTATTCAGTATGTTTTGTGGAAATGAACTAAATGATCTGGTCCCTAGTTTTTCAGATTCATGTCCTACTACCCTTGCATACCATACTCCAGCAACCTTGAACAACCAGCTCTTCCCCCAATACCCCAGATATTCCTTTGCCTTTATGTCGGGTAGGGGTGGAGTCAGCGTCCGCACCGGCGCCCCGACAACCAGCTAAACCACGCTTGGCTCAAGGGAACGAGGCCGAAGATTACTCCCTGCCTCCTCCTCCCTGTGCAAGAGGAAGCGGGGCAGGAGAGCGCAGGAGATAGGTAAGTGCAGCCACCGGCCCCTATCCAGCTCGCAAAGGAACACTCAGAGGCGGTGGGGGTTCTGTCAAGCAGTTCCGTTTATTCAACTCCAAGCCTACGTATTTATGCATAAATAGGCTAAATGGGTGGGGGATTCTGGCGGGGGTCTCCACCTAACAGGCCAATCACCCTATAGGTCATGCGTGCGTGCCTGGCTCCTGCCTATGCTTATAGTTAAGATCATGAAGTGTCCACGAGCCCGGAAGGCTTTCTGCACCAATGATGTTAAGCCCAGTAAATGGGGTGAGGTTTTACCCGACATCACAGTCACTCCCCCTTTACATCCTCCAGGCACCATCCTGAACATGTGTGAAGAACAAAGAAGGGAACAAGCAGTCTCCATTAGGTGTAGTAACCATCAGTGCCAGGAAGGTAGCTGCCACCCAACACCTTTATACATGTTTCCTTACTTTTACACAAGCTGTTACTTCTGCCTGAAATGCTCCTTGATTTGTATTCCTCCTGGAAAGTAAGCCATATCTTTGAAGAATTAGTAGAAGAATTAACACCTTTGTGAAATTTTCCATTATTCCTCTACTTTTGGGCAGACTCTGCTGCAGAATACCAGGTACATTTCTTTTTCTTTCTGACATAGAACAAAACATTTCTCAGCCTCACGTGTTGTTTGACATGGCCATAGAAAGTGAGTGGAAACGATGTGTATACTCTCAGGCTTGACCCTTAAGTTTCTCCCAATCATGATCCTCCATACTGTTTCCCAGTATGCCAGATTTAAAGAACCTATTCAGATTGCCGATTTAAGGAACCCCCTCCAAGAGACCTCAGGAGCCACGGGTGGATGACTGTAGAGCTATTTGAAAAAAGGGTCCCTGGCCCCTGAGTCACTGCTTAGAGGAGAGCTGCTCAACCAGCGACTAGTGCAAGAGACCATTGTGAAAATGAGAAATAAACTTCCACTGTGCTAAATCACTGAGATTTCAAAATGTGTCTATTATATCCATTAGTATAACTTAATGCAGCTTTTGTTGCATTTTGTATGTGCCTCTATTATAGCTCATCATATTAGACAGTAATAATCTGTGGATATGTCTATTCCTCCTGTAGACTGTGCCTGTGCTATCAACTTAGTGTGTATCAATGTTCCCAGGATCTGGCACAAAATAGGTGTTATTTTATAAACATAAACTCTAAATTTTATGAGAGAACCACATTTACTATATTGTCCTTTTCTCAAGTCATTTTTTTTTTCAACCTGGGATTTTTTCCCCCCATATTTTTTGTTGTGGTAAAATACACATAACATAAAATTTACCATCTTAATCATTTTTAATTAGACAGTTCAGTGGCATTAAACACCTTCATAATGTTGTGTAATCATTACCATTATCCATCTCCATAACTCTTTTCACCTTGTTAAACTGAAACTCTATACCCATTAAACAATAATTCCCCATTCCCTCCTCCCCCAGCCCTTGGCAACCACCAGTCTACTCTCTGTCTCTATAATTTTGACTACTGTAAATACTTAATATACATGGAATCATATGTTTGTACTCTTGTGGCTTATTTCACTTGGCATATTTCCCTCGGCATTGATCCATGTTGAAGCATACTCAGTATTTCTTTTTTAAGGTTGAATAATATTCCGTTTATGTATATACAACATTCAGCTTTTTCTTTCATGGACACTTGAGTTACTTCCATGTTTTAGCTACTGTGAATAATGCTTCTTTGAACATGGTGTACAAATATGGTCTTCAAGACTCTACTTTCAATTCTTTGGATAAATATCCAGAATTAAAATTTCTGGATAATAAAGTAATTCTATTTTTAATTTTAAGGAATTTCCATACTGTTTTCTTTTCTTTTCTTTTTTTTTTTTGTCTTTTTCGTGACCGGCACTCAGCCAGTAAGTGCACCGGCCATCCCTATATAGGATCCAAATCCGTGGTGGGAGCGTCGCTGCACTCCCAGCGCCGCACTCTCCCGAGTGCGCCACGGGCTCGGCCCCCATACTGTTTTCTACAGCACCTATATCATTATACATTCCAGAAACAGTGCATAAGGGTTCCAATTTCTTCATATTCTCATCAACATTCATTATTTTCTGTTTTGCTTTTTTTCATAGTATCCATCCCAATGGGTGTGAGGTGGTATTTCATTGCAGTTTTGATTTGTATTTTTCTAATGACTAGTGATGCTGAGCATCTTTTCATGTACTTATTGGCTATTTGTATATCTTCTTTGGAGAAGTGACTATTTAAATTTCTTGCTTAATTTTTAATGTACTGTTTTTTATTGTCGTTGAGTTTTAGGAGCTGTCTGTACATTTTGTATATTAATCCCTTACGAAATTTATAACTTGCAAATATTTTCCCTCATTCTGTTTGTTGCCTTTTGCTCTGTTGACATTGTCCTTTAAAAATATTAATTTATTTATTAAAAAATTTCCACCAGCTTTATTATAATATTATTGACAAATAAAAATTGTATATATTTATAGTATACAATGTGATGTTTTGATGTATGTGTACATTGTGAAATAACTAAATCAAGCTGATTAATATATCCATCACCCCACATACATTTTTTTGTGTGTGAAGAACATTAATATATACTCTTTTAGGAAATTTCAAGTAAACAATATATTATTAGTCACCAAGTACAAAATATTATCTTTTGATGGACAACTTTTTTTTATTTTCATGAAGTTCAATTTGTCTATTTTTTTCTTTTGTTTTCTGTGCCTTTGGTATCATATTCAAGAAATCATTGACAAATCCAAAGTCATGAAGATTTGCTGTATGTTTTCTTTTGAGAGTTTTATAGTTTTAAGGCTTAAATTTAGATCTTTCATTTTTTTTTTTATTATAAAAGATGACTGGTAAGGTGATCTTAACCCTTTACTTGGTGTTGTCAGCACCATGCTCTCCCAAGTGAGCAAACTGGCCATCCCTATATAGGGATCTGAACCCTTGGTCTTGGTATTATCAGCACCACACTCTCCCAAGTGAGCCACAGGCTGGCCCTAGGTCTTTGATTCATTTTAAGTTAATTTTTGTGTATGACATTAGGTAAGGGTCCAGCTTCATTACTTTGCATGTGGATATCCAGCTTTCTCAGCACCATTTGTTAAAAAGATTAGTCTGATTTTTCAAAAGAAGGTACACAAATGTGGAACATGTGCATGAAAAAATGCTTAACATCACTTTTCTACAGGGAAATGCAAATTAAAATCACAATGAGATATTATCTCACTACAGTTGGAATGGCTATTATCAATAAAACAGAAAATAACAAATGTTGGCAAGTATATGGAGAAAAGGGAACACTCCTACATTGTTAGTGAGAAGGCAAACTGGCACAGCCATTGTGGAAAACAGTATGGAGGTTCCTCAAAGAACGAATAGTAGATCTACCTTACGACCAAGCTATCCCACTGCTGGGTATATACCCAAAGGAAATAAAATCCATATATCAAAAAGACATCTGCACTCCCATGTTCATCACAACACTATTCACAGTAGCCAAAGGATGGAATCAACCTGAATGCCCACCTATGGATGAATGAATAAAAAAACCTGTGTGATATATATACACAATCGAATATTGAGCTATAAAAAAGATGAAATCCTATCATTTCCAGCAACATGGATGGAACTGGAAATCATCTTGTTAAGTAAAGTAAGTCAGGCACAGAAAGACAAATAGCACATGATCTCATATATAGAATATATATACATAAAAAAAAGAAGTAAAAAATGGTTCTTATAGAAGAGGAGAGTACAATAGTGGTTACCAGAGGCAGGGCAAGAAGAGGGTTGCGAGGGGGAGGAGAAGTATCGGACTAACTGGTGCAAAACTATGCTTTTTAACCTAAGTGGATCATTGTGCAGTATATGCATGTGTTGAAACAATACACGTATCCCACAAACATGTACAAGTAAATGTTAAAAAAAAAAAAATCAAGTCCCCCCCCAAAAAAAAAGACTGGTCCTTTCCTATTGAATGGTCTGGAACCCTTGTTTAAATCATTTGACAATATATGTGAGGATTTATTTCTGGGCTCTCTATTGTATTCCATTAGTTTGTATGTCTATCTGTATGTCGGTACCACATTGTTTTGAATACTGTAGCTTTGTAGTAAGTTTTGACATCAGAAAATGGAAGTCCTCCAGGTTTTTCTTTTTCAAGACAGTTTTGGCTATTTGGAGTACTTTGAGATTCCCTATAAATTTTAGTATGGGTTTTTCCTGTTTCTATAAAAATTGTCATTGGGATTTTGATAGGGATTGCATTGAATCTATAGATCATTTTGCGTAGTATTGATATCTTAAAAATATTAAGTCTTCTAATCCATGGACATAGGATGTGTTTTTATTTATTTATGTCTTTAATTTCTTTCAGCAATGTTTTGTAGTTTTCCTTGTACAAGTCTTTCACCTTTTTGGTTGTTAATTTCTAAGTATTTTATTCTATTTTTTTCATTCAAACATATTTGTTAGGTACCCACGCTGTTTCCTACATTATCCTAGGCAGTTGTTACAAAGTGATGAGTAAGACAGACAAAGACTCATGGAGCTTCCTTACTCATGTCTTTTGGTACCATCGATTTATCTCCTGTGGCCTCTGGCAAATGTATCTTAGACTCTAGTCTAAGAGTTTGGTACTTCAGAAAGTTCATCTTTTAATCTTATTTTTTCCATGAACTTTTGAAGTTCCCTTGTACTTATTCTCATGTACTAACCCAGCTGCACTTTGGTTAAAAAAAAGGCTGAAACTTGATTTTCCTGTGTAAATCAACTATTCCACGCGCTTAAAGTGTATTTTATTCTGTTTGCAAGAACTCTGGATATTTTTCTTCAGAAAATGCTTTGTAATGAATATATTAACTGTTATTTTGAGATAGTGGGCAAAATGAATGGTTATAATTTGAAAGAGAAGGAATATCCATGCAGCTGCCTGTTTTTACTCTTATCACCTACTTTCAGTTTTTAGCTCTTTTTTTTTTCCTTTTTTCCTGACCTGTGAGGGGATCATGACCTTTGGCACAGTGTGGTCTGCACCATGCTCAGCCAGTGAGTGCACTGGCCATCCCTGTATAGGATCCAAACCCGTGGCCTCGGCGCTCCCGGCACCACACTCTCCCTAGTGAGCCACGGGGCCAGCCCTTTAATTCTTTTTTTTAAAAAAATTATAAATGCATACACATGTACACACACCCATTTAATTCATCCTTAATCTATGATATTCCAGGTTTCCATTATACAGATTAATCCAGTCATGTTTTCTGGCCTTATTAAATTAAGAAGTCAATAACAAAAAGACCATCTTTAGCACATGGACAACCAGTGGAAAATGTTTTATTCAGTCTTGTGAAAGAGTTACTTGTTCTTAGAACAAAAGTTTAAATGTAAGGCTTTCTGTTCATTCAAAATGAAGAATCTTTTTCTTATCACTTTTTTTTAGCACCTGAAACTGTCAAGAAAGTACATTACCCTAATGTCTATTTCAGAAAGAAAATTATTACTGTTTTTAAATAATTGAATACAGTTTACAAATGTTGTTTTGGAAAGTCTAGATTCTTCTATCAAGTGAACAAAGTATAAGCCAGGAAAGTAATATCAAAGAAGCAACCACATACACCTGTCACTTTTATTTCTAACATTCTGATCTTCCTTTGATGCATTGGGCAATCCTAATGAGGAAGGTGTTGATGGCTTGGATGGAGAACAGGTACACAAATTTCTCATTCTGTGTTTCCCCATCTACCAGTTTGGAATTTATTCTCTCTGCACTTCTCATGTTTTGTCTAAAAATTTTAAAAGGCATACTCAATAATATTTAAAGTTAATCTACATATTTGTCTTTATCCCAAACATTCAAGGACCCTAGAAATTTTAATCATTCCTCTCCCATATTACACATTTTTGTCCAGTATTTTATTTCCTTATTACTTGTTAAATTCTACCAATTAGATTTTTTTTATTGTTTTATATAGTCAATGCTTATCTGGCTTTACCCTCATATTTCTTCAATTTTTTGAAAGAGTTTGAGAAGGATTGGGTTGTGGTATTAGTTGTTTAAATGTTACATCTTGATATATTGTGTGTTCAAAAACATAAACTAATAACTCTTTTAATACATTAGTCTCTTAAATTATATAGAAAACACAATGTAGAGGTACAAACCAAAGTTACAATAATACCTGATTTTAGATTAATAATTTAAAAGAAAATATATTTGTCTCTTAAGTCCATAGAAAACAAAAAATGGAGTTAAAAACCATTATGACAATAACACTGGCTTTTATAATTGCTCATGTATTTACCTTTATTGAGTTAATACTGCTTTATTTTTTCATATGGCTTTGAATTGCTCTCTAGTGTCCTTTCATTTCACCCTACAGGATTCCTTTGAGCATTTTTTGTGGGGCAGGTCTAGTGATAACGAACTCTCTCAGCTTGTATGTGGGAATGTCTTAATTTCTCTTTCACTTTTGAAGAACAGTTTGGGCAGATATAGGATTTTTGGTTGACAGTTTTTTTCTTTTAGCACTTTGAAATATACTGGCCCAATGCCTTCTGGTCTCCAAAGTTTCTGATGAGAAATCTGCTGGTGATCTTATTGAAGATCTTTTGTATATGATGAGTCATATCACTCTTGCTTCTTTTAAGATTCTCTCTCTCTTATTGTCTTTCAAAAGTTTGATTTTAATGTGTCTTAGAGTGAGTCTCCTTGAGCTCATTTACTTATAGTTCATTGAGCTTCCTGAATGTTTATATTCATGTCTTTCATCAAATTTGAGACATTTTCAGCCATTATTTCTTAAAATATTCTAAAACTTTCTTTCTTCTTCTGGAATGTCCACATGCTTGATTGGGTCCCACAGGTCCCTTAGGCTCTGTTCATTTTCCTTTAATGTTTTTTTCTTTTTCACAGACCCAATATTTTCTATTTTCTTTACTCTAAGTTCGCTGATTCTTTCTTCTGCCTGCTCAAATCTGCCTTTGAATCCCTATAGTGAATTTTTTATTTGAGTGATTGTATTTTTCATCTCCAGAATTCCATTTTGCTCACGCATTGTTTTCTTGACTTTCTCCATATTTTCCTTTAGTTCTTTGAGCATCTTTAAGACAGTTGTTTTAAAGTCTTTGTCTAGTAGATCTTCCATTTGGTCTTTTTCAGGGATAGTTTCTGGGTTTTTTGTTTTTCCTTTTAGCGGGTCATACTTTTCTGCTTCTTTGTATGCCTTGTGATTTTTTTTTTTTGGAGAAAATTGGATATTTGAATCTAATAATATGATAACTCTAGAAATCAGATGTTTCCCTTTCTCTGAATTTCCTATTTTTTATTATTGTTTTTATTTATTTATTTTATTTTTTTTGAGTTGTTCTAGAGTGTTTTTGTACCAAGGATCAGACTGAAATATGCATGTAAGTTCTCAGATCTTTTCTGAGTCTATATCTTTCCTTGAGCATGTGTGATCACTTTCTAATTTTCCTCATATATGTAGCTGCTTTTGAATGTCCCAGTCTTTTTTAATGTCTGGCTCCCAAGAAGAGAAAAAGAGAAAAAGGAAGGAGTTGGGGAGGGTAAGGGGTACTGGGCCTTTCAGTCCCCTGGAAGTCACTTCAGCCACAGGGGGTGGGGGATTGCAGCAATAGGGGGAGGTGCAACAACAATGGCCACCTGCTTTCTGAGATCAGAAGCAGCAATCAGTGATCAGAGCACAGATCCTGATATTTGGAGCACATGGTCCTTTCTGCCCATACTGGTTTCCACAAGCTGTATTCAAGCTGTTCCAGGAACATAGGCATGCCTGCCTGTCAGGGAGCTGGGTGTGAGGGATGGGTAGCTACTCCTGTGCTAAGAGATGAAATTGGCCAAAACTAACAGCAATTCACTGCACGAGCCTTCCTGTGGAACTTGCAAGCCTTCAATAGACTCCAGAGTTCCAAAACAGTTACATCAGACAGATTCTACCAGTATAATTGCTGTCTGGGTGGGGAGATAAATTTCTGGTTCTTCTGCCTCTGCCATTTTCCCAGAATCCTTCTCAAATTGTTTTTTGAGGAGGATTCCCAAAAAATAGTCCTCAGAATTATAGGTAAGTAGACTTTTTTACACATGAAATTCTCTTATTAGAAAACCTATTAGGTGGGGCCGACCCCGTGGCACACTCGGGAGAGTGCGGCGCTGGGAGTGCAGCAGTGCTCCCGCCGCAGGTTCGGATCCTATATAAGGACGGCCGGAGCGCGGTATGGCCGGTCACAAAAAGACAAAAAAAAAAAAAAAAAAAAGAAAACCTATTAGGTGTAAGCAGTCACATTTTTACTCAATAACCACATGCAGTTCCTTCCATTAAGGGTAAAGAGTGATACTAAAGATTCTCAAATTCAAATGTGATTCTAAAATGTATAATTTATTATTTGTATATCGTCAATGCCAAGTGCAATGGTAGTTTGTGCAAATTAATGCTCACAGTAGGAGTGTTTTAGTACTATTGAATAATAATAGTGTGTAATTTGAAAGGTAATTTCATTATGGCAAGCTTCCTGGGAAAAATAAGTGACCTGGCTGTTATAAAATTTGGACTCATTGCTAGGAATTACAAGTTTATTGAATAATAAATACAGTAGTCACTTGGCCTTTAAAGTGATATTTTGAATTGGTGGGAAACGAGGTAGTTTTATATAACTCCTTTCATTATTTGTCTCCTTGTATCCAAATTATCAAATCCTGTTTTGGAAGTAAGAGTGAATTGTGAAGAGAGCAAAAGGTTAATTGTTGTAAAAGTAAAAAATAATAACTCTTTTAGTTCTTTCTAAGCATTTTCCTTTGTTCCAGGACAAATAAGATATTTTCAAGCCACTTTAATTATAATGAGTGATTGTTAAAATCACAAAGAATGGAAAATGCTTCTGCTACTCAGAATTATTCTGGAAAGTAATTAGTTCAAGTAGATATAGGAAGTATTGGTTACTAAAATCTCATACATGGTTATGGGAATATTATTGTTTTATAGAACCCTATTTTATATTTTATCTTTAGAGTAAAATCTCATTAATTTGAATTGATGATTATTTGGAATTTATAAGTCAAACACTTTAGTCTGAAGTTTGGTTTATTTGTTTTAAAAGTTTATGGTAAAATGGAATTTCAGAAAGCTTCTTTGACCTACTTACAGTGTTTAGAGAAAGAAATATACGTATATGTCCTGTTCATAGAATTAATGCCAGTTATGATGGATTCATAGCTATTCAGCATAGTGAATATAATGGGATCTTGATTTATCAATAATTGAGTTTAGATTAATGCATATATTTGAGGTGGATGCAACTACATTTCTTTGAAAGTATCATAGAATCTTATTTTTTTTCTGTTTTGTTCATAGGTTTCTTTATTAAACAATAAGGGGCAGGCAGATAGAGTTTAAAAGATTATCACTGAATCTTTTCTGGTTTCCAAAAGTGAATTTTTTTTTTTTTTTTAATAAAGGAAAGGGAATTTGACAATCTTCAGACATCCTCCAGGTCCCCAAGCTTGGGCAAGAGTGACAGGTACTTTAGCAAGGACTTCTACACTTCTGGTAGACCATGAGAGAGATCTCTTTGTCTTTCAATATTAGTGCTGCTTTCATCAATTTCGCCCTCCACAACTAGTTCTGAGTTCCACTGAGCAGATAAATGAAATGAAACCAAAAACACCTCAAGGGGTTCAGCAGCCGGGAGAGGAAGATTACTCAGAACAAACAAAACACATGCCAATCAAAATTTAGCTCCTAAAGGAGACAGAAAATAGTTTGAAATAAATAGAGCGCTCAAGAAGATTCAAGTGCTTCTCAGGAAATCTTTTTTGGAGTTAAAATAAACCAACCAACCATCATATAAAATCTACGATCCCCCCCCAAAAAAGAAAGAAAACAAACAAAAGAAAAATGTGACTTTCTAACCAAACAATTTACTAGAAGAATGAAGGAGTGGTGGTCTTTGTTGAGTGTGATAAACAACTATGTGGCTACTTTTTTTTTTTTTTTTCCTGGACATGTAGGTAGAATACATTCCCCAGCCTCCTTTGCAGTTATGAATGCCCATGCCATTGAGTTCTTGCTAATGGCATATGAATAGAAGTAATGTGCACCAATTCCAGAACTAACCAACATCTTCCAGTGATGATCCTCTACTCTCTCCCATCTACTGGCTGGATATTGATGCCCAAGGAGACCTGGGAAGCCCTACGCTGAAGATGACAATTCTCCATCAGACTAAGTTGCCTGAGTAACATATTCTCTCCCTAATATTTACCATTTACTCTTAACGCAATCAAGAAACTGCAATTGTGTTAAGCAACTGAATTAATCTGGTATACCTTGATTAAGCATACCTTAATGAATACAGTGAGTTGACAATTAGTGGCTTGGAAGACTGAATGAAAGAAGCATCTCAACGCACACATTTTATCAATAGATTTATGGAAATTATAAGAAACTTGGTAGGTAACTAATATGTGAACTAATAAAATTCAAGAAGGAAAAAAGAAACAGGTAGAGGAGAGAAAATGATGGAACTAATAGTAGAAAAGTTCTGTGAGATGGACACCGAAGAGAACTTAAGGAAGTTCACGTGTAATTGATGTGAATGCATGCACCTAGGAATTTCACAATGAAATGTTTAAACAGAGATTCTTACAAGTATCCAGCCTGAAAAGAAGAAAAAAAAAAAAATACTACAGAGGAAAGAGGCTGTAATGGAATTCTCATCTGTAAAAGGTGAATATAAAAGAGCATGGAGTAACATCTTGAAGGGAGAAACACTGCAAGCCTGGAGTCGTATGCCAACTCATAAAATATATTCAAATTTCAGGGTGAAAGAAAGATATTTGTTATTATGCAAAACCATGGAATATATGCTGCACCGGAATAAAACAATTGAGAAAGCAATGTATTCAAACCATAAGTAAAACAGAAGAGAGAACCTGCAATAGAGGATTAGGATAAACAACCATATTACCATATCTGTATAGATAGTAATATCTCATTGTCTTGGACTGTTACCATAAATGTTAAATATGGGGTCTTGAAACTGAAGGAGCGTATTGGGAATGAATATACTCCTACAATCAAAAGTATTAAAAAGTATTTGAGTAAAACCCAGGAGTTTAGGAGAGAAGTGAAAGTGAAAGTATTTCAATAGTTTTATCTAGGACATGCAGAAGATGGGGAGACTAAGCACAACTCACTGGTGTGTTTAGTGTGTCCACATGTGTATGCATATATGCTCGAGTGTGGTTATGAGTAGGGATGGGAAAGCAGGAAGCAGGATGAAATTAGAGCATCTCGATTGGGGAAAGAGTTACCATGTAATTTCTAAGTATGTAGTACGCAGATGAGAAAGATAATGGGCTTGGTTAAGAATCTCATTAATTTAACCATTAAAAAGGTAGAAAAATACAGAATGTACCAATTAACGTGAGTGAAAAAAATGAAATGAATCATAACAATCTAATCAGAAAAAATAAGAAAAAAAAGAAAATATCATGTAAAGTGCAGCCATTTCTACCATAACTCAATATGTCCGTTCCTAAAAATGATTGCTTTCTGCAGAATCATATAGTTAGAAAACAGTGTGTGTATGGGTAAAATGGGGCTAGTGTGTAACACTCAAACTTCGCAAGTGACATATTAAAAATGATAGGAACCTAATAAAAACAGTAGGACAATTTTATACATGTTAAGTGGTTAAAAAAACATAAATAGTACGATAAATATGGCAATTTACCTTGAAAAAGTCTGCAGTTCGCTTGTGACAGTGAGAGTAGGAAGGATTTCAACTTGTGAGTTATTACGAAGTGGTGGAAGGAGGGCTATCAAAATTTGCAGTCTTTTGTAGCCTTAAATCCTGTGTGATGTTCTTTTTTTTTTTTTTTTGCCTTTGAGATGTAGGTCCTTGGAGGCATATGTTTATAACATATACCTGTTTTCTAAATATTTCAAATTCGATATAATGCATAGCCTTCTCTTTCAATTAACTTCTGTATCACTGCTGGAAATCCTCTGTGGCTGTCTCATTTGTAGTCATAGCAATACTGACATGACAGCTTTGGGAATTGTACTGGTGTTTGAAACCACCAAACCAGTCTCTGGTAGCACTAAAAGGAGCTCTTATGCAGGGTTTGGTAATTATGGTCTTTGTATATAGATGGTGCTTTCTCTTTGATTGTGAGAAAGGCTGTTCCTGATCTTTGCACTGTTTGATCTTCAATTCATATACTAGACATTATTTCAGTTTCTTGTATTTCTTTAGGCTTTGTTCTTGTTGACTTTACACCATTTGAAGTTGTTCCAGAGAGAGAAGTTTATTTTTGCAGAGTTGTTTGTGATGATCCACAATGTGGATTCCTTCAGGCTTTCTGCTCTGTAGATATCACGTGTTCTCTCATTTCTTTCAAAACACTTTTAGTTCAAGATTCTCCTCAATACTTAAAGCTTTTCTTTTACATACACCATTTGCTGCTTTTGAACCCAGATATTTAGATATGTTTGGGATGCTAATTAAGAGTGTTTTTGTATATAGAAAAGTTCATAAATTCAAGAGATTAGAAAAACAGAACCATGTAGGCTAACACATGCTGTGGTAGATGGCTCAGGTGTGAGCATACGTGTGTTTTGTGTATTAGTTACCACGTGGCTCTTTTCAGCTGGTGCAGTTTTCTGCATTTACCTAGTGTTTCTCGGGATGAAATGATTCATAAGCAAGCACAAAATTTGTTTTATGCTCAAATTGTTCCCTAATGTGTCAATCATGTTGGAACAAATTCATGTTTTAAAACAAGTGCAGAACTGACTGTATGTCATAAAAAAGTAACAAAAGGAACGTTATATCTGTCATTACACTAAGTGTTAATCGACTGAAATCTTCCTTTACAAGAGACCATCAAATTGAACTAAAAAAAAAAGCACAGCTATGTACTGCTTTTAGAGAAAACATAGTAACAAAGAGATGAGCAGAAAGATATGTGGTAAATGCAAACAAAATAAAATGTGGCATTATGTGTATCTGAGTAGCTGAAATCTAAGAAGAGCAGTAATCAGGACAAAAAAGGACATAAAATAAAATAAAATTAGTACTTATGGAGGAGATATGATGATTATAAACTTTTGTATACCAAATATAGCAAGTAAGTACACAAACTAAAACCTTTTAGAAATTGAATTAAATTGTAGTAGAATTTATATTTATAATGAAACTTTAGGGTATCACTTTCAAGTTTGAATAGGTCCAGTATGGAAAAAAAATTTTTTTTTGAATAAAACTATCTTATATACATACTAGCAAACATACAACACACACATATACATGTATATGACCATTAATATAACATTTTACGTCCCTTAAGTAGAGAAAATATAAATCAGTCTTACACTATAACATATAGGTTAAAAAAAAATTAGAGAAAGAGCCATAATTTATCAAAGAATTAATACATTATGATAAAAGTTTTATTTAAGAAATAAATGGTGATTCATTATCAGGAAGTCTGCCACTAGAATTTAACACAAGATTTAATACAAAACAGTTTAAAGAGAATAATCATATGGTCATATCAATAATAAAAATTGCATTAAAAATTTTATCAGGGATTTCTAATAAAACTTTATATTAGAAAAAAACAGAAAAAAAAACAACTTTAAAACAAAAAAGGAATTTACCAAAAACACAACTGAAGTTTTTTTCTTTCTTAAATGGTGAAATACTAAAAAGTACTTAAAAATCATTGAGGGTATGTATGTTTCCAAATGACAATGTGGACAAAGGATATGAATGGGCAATTTATTGGACAGAAAACCCAAATGGTCAACAAATACATGAAATGATGATCAACGCATCAGGAGTCTGGAAAATGCAAATTAAATTAAAAATGGTATGTTACTACACACTGGATTAGATTGGCCAAATTAAATTTTTTTTTTCTACTGCTTATGGTGATATAGAGAAATAGGATTTCCAAATATTGTTTATGGGTATATTAATTATTGCTTTTTTTGAACAGGAAATATAGCAATAGCTATTATAATTGAAAAAGAAAGAAAGAAAGAGACAAAAAACTCCTTGTATACCCTTTGATGAAGCAATCCCATATTGGGTATTTAGGCCATAGAGTAAAAAACACCAGTATGTAAGTATAAGAGTATAAGGATGCTTAATTAAGCATTATTGATAATAGCAAAAAAAAAAAAAAAGAAAAAAGGAGGAAAAATAAATATCCATTATTATAATGGTTGAATTATGGTACTTGGATGTAATGAATTATTTTGCAGCTATTAAATTAGAGCTGTATCAAGGTACTTTGTAGAATTTCTGTGAGGTAGTATTGGATGAAAAGGAAAGGAAGCAGAAAAGTATATATATTAAAATTTTATTTTTTGTTGCAAATAATGAAAAAAAAATATATTTATGCATGTATTTGCTGCAAATATGGTAGGATACCTACTACATTTTATGCATGATTTTTCTTGGGAAAGGTGGAATATATATAAAGTGGGGAGGAAGGGAAGGTGGTATCAAGAACACAGAAAAGGAAAACAGACAAGTCATAAGACTACAAAAGAAAAACAAAATGTCCAATATATAATCACATTTGTGCATTTATGTAAATTTGCATTCTGCTAATCATGCTTATTAGAAGGGAAAGATTGATACTCAACAGTTAAATGGCTCAATTATAAATGCAATAAAAGCCCCAATAATGGACAGCCTCACTCTATCAGAATATCAAGCTCCAAAAATGTGTAATTACTTAGAAAATTTGGATTTAAAAACAGCGTATTTTGTCTAGGCTCCACTTGTATCCTGCAGACCAGAGAGGACATAGGCAAGGTGCTGACCTTACCTTGCCTCAGGTACGGTAGTGATGGCTTGAGGACTACAGTTTCAGCAGGATTATATTTAAAGGAGGGTCCCATTACTTTGCTTTGCCTTCTCCATTGGCCGCTGGAGCCAATTGTGGAAGAAGGTTGTGACAGGCAGCCACCTATGTACAGGAACATGAAAAATTCCTGCCTTACAGAAGGTTTCCTTAGGTTTTAAAAAAAATCCTAATGCCTGGGTCTCAACTTCAGAGATTCTAATTCAATTGGTATAGGGGGAAGGGCTGTGTTTCTTTTTTTTTTTTTTTTTTTCTTTTTAATGGGATCCGAACCCGCGGCCTCGGCGCTCCCAGCGAAGGGCTGTGTTTCTGACCTACAAAGACAGAGATAGAGGGAGAGAGTGTTTATACACCCAAGTTATTCTGTTGCTCAGAGGGAATTATATTCCATTTCAATTCTACCTAAAATTTTTGCCATTACAAATGATTCCACATTAGGCTTAGTTACCAGGCGGAACAAGATCCAATGAGGGCTATATTATTTAATTCTCATCTGTTAGTAAACTTAGGCAAAATAGAGTTTTGTCCAAAGACATCCAGAGAGGGGATAGAAGGGAAACGGGATGTTTCTCCTCAAGTAAATACATATGAGGTGGGACAAAGATTAGTATAGAAGAGATGAACCTCTAACTGTGGTAACCCTTGACAGTACATTAGAATCACCTGGGGAAATTAAAAAAATACTGATACCCTCTCAAACTCTGATGCAACTGTCCTGAGTATAGAGATTTTAAAAGTTACCTGTGGGATTCTATTATGTAGCTAGAGTTGAAAACCACTGACCTAAAAGGAAATAGCACTGAAAAAAGTGTGTTTGTGTAGAGATGCAAGGACCCTTTGAGATGGATGTCACTTTATTATTTATTTATTTATTCCAGTTGTTTGGTCATTCTTAAATTAATTGCATTCAATTAATTTAATATTTATTATAACACCTACTTTGTATTTGTCACTGAATTAGAGGCAGAGTTTATGCAATCCCCAACAATACCACTTGATAGCTAAAATACAAATTTGTTTTTACTGATTTCTTTTTGTGCCTGGAAAGCATCTCTTATTCTGACTCTGGCTCTGTTGGAAAGAGAGACAAAGTTTCTATTTTTTTTTTTTTTCCTCTTCTCTCTTATCTTTTCTTATTTAGTTTTAGTAAAGTGGGAAGGATAAGGTTTGGGAAAGAGCCTAGAAAACTTTTGTTTGGTTCCTACTCTGCTAGGCAAAGATTAGCATTTCACAGTTGGAATCTCACAAATCTGTGAAGTAGGCATTATTAACTCCATTTTATAAATGAGGATACTGAGACTCAAAAAGATTAAGTAACTTGTTGAAGGCCAAAAAGCCACTTAGTTGCAAAGCTAGGATGTAAACTGCCAAGGACTTCCTAAAAAACTTTGATTACAGTGTCTTTAAAGTCAGAGGAGAGTACGATTATGTCCCCACTAGAAATGTGCATGTATGCATGCAGTTGGGGAGGTGTTCTGGGAATGTAGTTTCTTTGAAATTTCTTCTTGCATTTAAAAAATTCGCTTGAATTTTATGTCATTCCCTACGTGTTATTTAAAGTATAAAAATTCTGTTTAGTTTACAATTAGGAAAAAATAGTCTGTTACTGCATTAGTGGGTGCAATTGTATTGAGCTTATCAATTTTAACTTCAGAAAATTTTAAAAAAGAGAAATGACTCCACATATAAGGTCTAGCATCTAGGACATTTCTCTGCTCTGGCTTGTTATCACTGAATTTCTGGAATTCATAATAACGTGAATCGGGAGATACTAATGGCAGCAGACTCTTCTTCACTGTGTTTCTGAATCTCTGACAAGTCTTGCTGAATAGTGACCCTCAAATGCTGCCTGAATTGAAACTGCCTCTGCTTCCACGGGCCGGTCTCGCTCACTGATGCTGATTTTTTTTTTTTTTGCCTTTATGGCATAACTCTCATTTCATGAATCAGGTATCTCAAGAGACTCATAGTCCCTGTTGTTAACTCTCTTCATCCAGGTAAAGCTTCATTTTCTTTGTAGTGATCCTATGTGTATTTCTACCACTCAGTTTGCAGCACTTTGCACTCTTGTAATTATTTACTCAATTCTTGTGTTTATCTCTTTAATATTTCCTGCTGGTATAAGCTCTAGCAAGGTAGGAATCTCGTCTATTTTTTAACTAATGTACCCCCACAGCTCACATTTGTCCTGGTATATATTAGGCATTCAGTATTTGTCAAATCATTATAGTATAAGACTTTCCCAAATAATTTACTCTTAAAATATGCTTTTTACATGTTAAGCTTCACTGACCTTGAAGAAAGCCCGAAGTCATTTTTAACTTTGTTGATGTGCTTTTTTACTGTATTATTCTATCTGTGAATTTTTTGTTGCAAAACATCTTGAAACACTTGTGAGAAATTTGTTTGAAATGTTGCTGCAAGAATGATGATGTCTTACTGTTATTGCCTAGGGATTTTAAGAAATCTCACCCAGTATTTGGGATTATTTATATCTTTACCATAATAAAATTTAAAGTATAAATAAGCATATCAAAATTCATCAACACCTTTAGTATTAATATCTTCTATGTTACTAACAATTCACAAGTTCGAGTTAGAAAAATATCCTTTGGTTGTTCCTTCTGTTAAAATTATCTCAGAGACATCTGATGGACAAATGACTCCATGTTATCAGACTGCTATGCGTTATCATTGTCTTGTATGTTTTACATGGTTTCAGGTCTATTTTTATATTATTGGTTTTTAAATCCCTCTCAATATTGCCCATTAAAAATATAGCTTAAAAATCATTTTCCTTCTTTAAAGCAAACACAAAAGATAATAACTTCCCTCACCTACTCACAATTATTAGCGTTCTCATGTAATTGGGAAGCTTATAATATCAGGAACTGGTATAATATCAAACTTGCCCTATGCATAGCCAGTATCCAGACATATACGACCACTGTATTTCATTTATGGTATTGTTTCATCTGGATTCTTTATCACATGTCTGATTATATAATTTTATCACATACAAGTATATATATCATTTTTTAGTAATACACGACAATTTTACATTATCTCATATTATCCTCACATTAACAAAGAAGATATTTGCTGTCCCTTAAAAAATAAAACATATAACAGAAAGCAGCTGAGAATATTGAGACCCAGTCTTGCCCAAGGTCACATGTGCTTATAAAGAGTTAGAACCTGTTGTGGATTTGCTCTTCGTCTGGTGCTATCCACTCTGATTTCAAAGTAGTGGTCCCCGCTCACTCTCTCCTGTTTTAATTTCAGAGTTCTGGCAGAATGAAAGGAATAGAAAGAAAATGGTTCACAGCTTCCTCTGGTGTACACTTTATCTCGTGAGAATTTATGGTGGGCAGTGCTTGACAGCGGTGCCTGCATGCAGTTCTTGCAGCATCTCTCCTGCTGTATATCATCTCATTTTCTTACTTGCTGCACTGTAAATCAGCTTTTCAAATAGCCACTCACACAGGGGAGCAACACTTTAGGCTGGATGGCATAGTACTTTCCAATCTTGTGTATGGTTTAGTAAGCTATATCTGCTAAATATGCCACATTTTTTATCACCGTCTTCTTTAAAAACATAATTAATATTAACCGACAAGTGGTGATCCAGGTAAGAGTTTCAAACTCTTTTGGCAAAGAAATGAGGCCATCACAGCACAACTTTGTCAGGCAGGATGTATGTGGGTAACTAACACTTTTAGGATATCTAAATAACTATTCTGGGGAGATGAAGAAGCTTTCACCAATAGTTGTCAAAAAAAAAAAAATGATGTGGTATAGTAAGATGCTGCTGAAAAATAACCTTGGCAGAAAGCAGAACAGGCAAAAAGTACATCTTTAGAGCTCTTTTCAAGAAAAGTTTTGAGCTGATCCAACTGAGTATTAAGTAGAGCTACATGGACAGGGTAAGGCTCTGCAAAAAACATTGACTGTGTTTGTGTGTGTGGTTTTCAAAGCTAGAACTAGCTAGTGTGCCCATGGCTTTGACAGCTGCTGGTGGGTGGGAACCAGCATGAGTCGTTGAGGGAGCAAGCGCTGGACTAGCCAGAGGCACCCCAGTTCCAGCTAAAGAGTTGACCTAGCCTCTTGCCTGGGGCTGAGAAGCTGCAGTCGGCCTAGATCAAGGACCTAGGGAGGAACTAAGCAGGTGGTTTGATCTGAAAGATTTGAACTGGCACAAGGACAAGTAGGCCAGACAGGTGGGGCAGAGGCAGGCATTACAAGGGCTTCGTGAACTTGTGGTTTTGAGAGGAAATGCTTGGCCTCTGTTCTTTTTGGCTAAGGGCTACTCAGTTGTTCTTTGCTTTTTCCACTCCCTCATGGGTTGGTATGTGTGGGCTTAAAAGGTTCACAATGTTGGGAAAAGCCTTGATACCTGGAGATAATATCATGTCCTTAGTCTCTTAAGAAAAGTCTTGTGTTCTGAATTAGAACTTATCATTGATCTCTGTCCTCAGTGTTAAATCATTCCCTGGTCCTAGGGAAAGGGGAATCTTAAAGCTTAGGATGCATCTGTCCCTAGGAAGTAAAATCCTGACCTGTGAGGATCCGTAGAATCTGCAGATGTCCTTATTTTGCCCTTGATGCTGTCAGCTCCCTTACTTAAAAAAATAATATGGAGCAGACTGATAACATGGGTTCCCCAGAGTACATCCACCACCCCCTCTTCAATCTGACTGTGGGTTGACAGTTTATATAACACTAACTCTGAATATATGGAACTGACAGTTGTCAAATTAATATTTATACAGAATTTGCTCTGTATGCAAAACCAGTCAGGCTCCATTTTAAACAGGGACACTGGTTTTAAGTTTCTGATGCTTTAAACACCATCCTCGTATGCCTGAGTCTTACCTTGGCATAGAAGTGTGGTAGCGTGAGGGAGTGGTGGGGCCACTTTTAGTGCACAGTGATTAAGTATTTCTTGCAGGATAATTTTATTATTATCCCTCAAGATAACCATGAGACTTTTAAAACTATTCTTTCTTTTCTCTCCTGTCTAGCTCCAGTCACAACTTCTCACACAAAAGAGTCTTAACTAAGTTTTCATTTTTTTTCCGGTAAATTTTGTACAGCTCCATTAGAGCTTCAGCATTTGGAATAGGTGCAAAGTCTCCCCTTAAGGCTATTCACTGACCAAAAGTTTCTCTATGCTTGCAAAATGAACAATAAACTTATGGTATCATTACTCCAACAAATCACACAAGCTGCAAATATATACGTAATTAATGCCACATATACATTATATATATATAAATGTTTAAAACATTTAGATTCATCTGAGCAATGCCCCTCTCACCTGTAAACATTATGGAAGACAATTATTCTCATAATAGGTCTCCATGGCAGTTAAATGGTCAAAGCCAACATATCCGGAGCCATGAAGATGTTTGAGGAACAACTCTTTGGTCAACAAGCAACTACTGGGGAATCTCTGAGCAGGAAAGTAAATAAAACTAAGAGCAGTTAAGAAAGGGAATGCAAAAGAACAAGGAAGAAAATCCTCTCTCACTTGCCCATCAGACATTTTCATCATCCCGTCTATTGTTCTCTTATGGCACTTGGTGACGTTAGAATTATATATGTAAGTGAGTCTTTGAATGGTGTCTATTTCCAGAAATAAACTATAAAATCCACAAGGGTAAAGACATTGCTTGTGTTCCTCATCTTGAATGTCCCATACACTGTGCATGAGTGATACAGGGCCTGCACGAGGTGAGAACTCCATATATTTTGTTTTGAAAGAATAAATCAATTAATGGAAGAATGAATGAGTCGAGTAGATAAGTAGGGGTTTAGACAGTCAAGAAAGTAAGTCCAGAGATGCCAAGGAGTCAGAATAGTTGACATGGGATCATAGACTAAAGGTTCTGTGCTTTGTGCCCTGATTTACAGCCTGTCGGGTACCAGTGGCCCTCAGTGGCTGGGAAGCATTGCAAGACCTGAAGGTGATTCTTTTCTGTGATAGCACTGGTGGTAGCCAGCTGTTATCTTACCCTGGATTCTGATTACATATACAGTTATTGTGTAATGAGCCAGGTGAGCATAAAACAAAGGCTGTCTTTTCTTAAACTCCCTGTGCAATTCTTTTACATAAGAGATGATAAACAATTTTGGCAAATAGTCAAATGTTTAAATATGTTTTCAGGTTCGTCAAGAATACATCATTATTGTAATTCCTCAAAGTTCATGGTAAGTTTTAATTGTATGTTCAATAGGAACAAATCCAAGTGGACCTGTCTAACTAGTTGGTTGTGCAATAATTAAAACACATGATAAAGACATTAAAGGACAATATTAGCTAATAATAGCAAATGTATCTTCCTTAAATGGGCTTTTCCCCCCAAAACAACTTACAATATGATTTATTTGGGCTAGTTTATGTTCACATGTCTTTATATACAGTCTACTGGAAGCAAAATTTTTTTTTCCTTAACAGGCTTATAAATTTGAGTTTTAAAGGCAATTAAAGAGAAAATCGCCAAATGAACTCAGCCTAATTTATTTAACTAAATGCTTTTACAAAAAAAAAAAAAAATATGGAATTGTATGTCTTATTTTGTTTTTAATGACTCTCATTGTAGTACTTTAAACTTTCTTTTAAAAGAAAATGTAATTTTATTAATATTATTCTTTACATTCTAGGATTTGCAGAGCAGTTGGGGGGGAGAGGGAGAAGGGAAAAGGGAAGGAAATGGGATGGAAGAAGGAGGAAGGAAGTGGGGCAGGACTGAAGCCTGTGGCACCCCCCTCATTCCCACAGGGGAGACCAGGGGGATTCCAGCAATGGCTTGGTCATTGCTAGGCTGGGTGCAGATGTTAGGCGGTTGTGGCAGAAGCCCTCAACCCCCACCATCCCAGCTTGGGAACCCAGGGCTCTTCTCGTTGTGGCTTGGTGGTCGTCAGTGGGCTGGCTGCACATGCCAGGGAGGTGTGGCCAAGGCCCGAGGCCCCCTACTCCCCAGGTCAGGAGAGCCTGGGAAGCTTCCTGTGGCAACTTGGTGGTCACTGCTGGGCTGGTTGCAGTTGTCAGGGGGGCGTTGAATGCACCTATTACATAACCTTTAGAATGGAGTTAGTACTTTAATGGTTATCCTCTAAATATTACTGAGGTGTTATATTATAAGCTGTAAACTCCTCCAAATAATGTCAACCACAAAATGTTCAAAACAAACCTGTATTAAGAAATTTGTTTTTACCTCTTTTTTACTAAAATATTTTTTTAAAAGTCTCAATGGTTTTAGAACACATTTATTCAAACACCAGGCTAGATATCTGGGATATAGAGATGAAAAATATAATCTTTGTTCTCAGGAAGTTTACTATATATTGGGACTATAGATAAGGAAACCAAGCATTTCATTTCAGTGTGATGAGTAAGATAATAGAGGAATTCACACAATATTTAAAGATGAGAGCAGAGAACAGAGGCTTTTTTTTAACCCTAGAAATTTACTTTTTTGTCAAAGAAGATTTTCTAAAGGCCATTATACTTGATGGGTTTGAGAAGATACCGGCCAGGAGGAAATGGATGTGTGCGGGTGCATGTCTGTGAGAGAGAGGGGCTGTAGTTTGGGTATTTAAAGTATGTGCAAAACATGTGCAAAGACATCAAGACATCGAATAGCAATTTCTTTTTGTAGGTCTACATAGTATTTATGTTTAGAAATCATGGATGAGGAGCTGGGAGAGAGACACAGGAGTCAGATCATGAATAACCCGGTAAAACATGCTAAACAAATGGCTGTTTATGCTAAAAATAATGTTAACCCACTGAAAAATTTTACATAGTATAGTTTGCTAGTTTCTTTTCTCTTCTTTTTTTAGAGTACATGTTCTCTTTCATTACTTTTTGGCAGGTTCCCAGTAATGGGATCAGAACCTTTGGCCTTGGTGTTGCAACACCATGTTCTAACCAACTGAGTTAATTGGCCAGCCTTTCGCTTTCAATATACATAAAAAGACTATGGCCTCCTTTAAAATATTTTGAAGTTCAAAATAAATATTATTTCTAAGAATAAAGAAATTATAATCTCCAATAAGGTTTTCCTAATTACTCTATCATGAATATGATTTATTTAATTAAGGAAGTCTTCTTTCTTTTACCCTATTCCTTCACCAGTACTTAGATGGAATTATTATATGATTTTCTTGCAGTCAACCTGTTGAGAATAACAGCTTTAGGGTCAATGTGGAATATAGATAGAGGAATTTCAGAATGAACTTGGGAAATCTGTTAGGAGGCTACTGGGTATTGCAGGTAAGAATGAAGAGTGCCTGAACTGAAGTAGCAGTGGTAAGTATGAGAGAATGGGGTTGGTGTAAAAGATACTGAAGAGGTTGGATCAATAGGACTTGGTGATAGATTGAACAAGGGATGGAAAAGACAGAATGGTTAAAGTTGATTGCCAAGTTTCTGGCTCAACCTACTGGGTAGATGGAGACCCATAATACAGTGTTTTGAAGAGGTGAATATGCAAAAGAGATAGGAAAGATTGTGAGTTCAATTGGGGATCTATTGATTGACAGATGAGTGGTATGTAATAGGCATATGGATATTAAGGCATGAGCTCAAGAAAGATATCTGATAGGCAAATCCAGATTTGAAACTCATCGTTGAGCAGATGGTAGTTGAATTCACAGTTTCGGCTAAGATGTTCTAGGTCAGAGAATTAACTGGAATCAGAAGAGTACAAATGAAGAAAAATCGGGAAACCCCCATATTTAAAGGGGGAAGGGGAAGATGAAACCTAAAAGAGACTGAGAAAGAGCAATCATGTAAGTAGGAATTAAACCAAGACATAACAGAATCTTGGAAGATGACAGAGGAAAAAATTTCAAGGCAGAAAAAATAGCCACAGTGTCAAAAGCGACCAAGAGGTCAAATAACATGAGTACGTACAAGTGTTCACTCAGTTTTGGAGTGAAAAAGTCAATGGTGGCCAGATTGCCTCATCTGTGGAAATTCAGATGGCTTTTAAAGGATTTTTGTTAAGCAAAATGATTTCTCTTGGAGGGATAAAGCAAACCAAATCAAAAATACTCCGAAAGCCTAAAAGTATTTCCTTTAAAAAATTTTTCTAAATGTTACAAGACCTGTTGGCCATTTGGTCTTAAATTACAAGAAAACAGGAGGGGAGAGGAAGCATTGTATTTGCTGTATGAGCATTCTTATTATTTCAGTGAATTGTTCATTTTAATAAATCCATATACTCAAAGTGACACAACTGGCCCCTCAGATCTGTTTCTATTTCTTTTCATGACATTAGTTGATATTTCTTCTAATTAAAATAATAATGTCACTTTCTAGAATAGCATTAATGATTCTGGATTCATGATGTAGGGATTATAGTGTGAAATTTAGTATCAAGTTTGGAAGAAGGTAAGACAAAATTTAACTTAAAAACAAGACAAAACAAAACACAAAACCCATAGCATCTCTTATGAAGAGGGGCTATGGGCTTCTCTAAGTTAATCAGCAAATTAAAAGCCTCAAAGAAAATTTATTCCTAGAGCAAGGTTTTTCTGTCTGATTCAGATTTTCCAGTTTCACCCTTAAATATGGGAAACAGTGTACATAAAGTTTGAATCTGGTGACAATGAAAATGGAAAAACAGAAATATAAAGACTTACCCGCATGACATAACAGTATTGTTGTAAACAACAGGCCTACTTCTACTTCAAAGTAAAGTGATCACAAAAGCTCAAAATAGCCTTGGGCTGTACAGAAGAGCAGAGAAAGTACTGAACTGGATGCCAGAGATAAAATCTTATGAGAGTGGACAGGTGAAAAAATAGCATTTTGAGCCTAGGAAAGAATGGGATGGTTCCAAGGGGCTATCCACTACCTTAAACAGGATTGTGCAAATTATGTTTCCTAGATATATAACACCTGTAATGTAGATGGTTAGGAATTTTGGATAATTTAAATTGATTGCTTATTTTATTCCAGGTCAATGTAAACATTTCTCAATATACAGAACATCTCTACAATTAACAAAAGGAAGTTCCAAAAAATGTAGCACTTCCTAAGTCAGGGTCTACTTGGTGAACAAGATGGGTTCTTATTTCCTTATCTACCCATGGGGCAGGGACAAGACTGATGAAGAGGGTTTGCATTCTCTCAATAAATTTAGCAGAGCCAGTTGGAGCCCTTGGCCTTCAGAACATCCTCAAGGAAATTATGTCCTCTAATCCAGATTGTGAGAGACAGAAGAGCTCCTGTATCTCCAGAGTCAGAGATGCACTCTAGACATTCTAGAAGTTTAGATGCACAAAAACATTCCAGAAATCCCATATGAATCTGTATCTCGAAGCAGTAATTTCCATTTTAATTGATTGAAAAATTTGTTTGGAAACCAATTAGAATTTTTACCTAAATATATCAACCTAGCACTTTGCATCTTACTTAAAACACCTTTGAAGATCAATGCATATGTCCATGGACACACAAGACTTGGAGAATCAATTGAGGACATGACTCAAGGAGATATCAGATTAAGCACTGCCATGGAAAAATTTCAAATCCTGATTTTTATGTCTGTACCATAGTTTCCATTTTGCTAGATATCTGAAAGTGGTTTTTAAAAGAGCTATACAAAAGCGCTTTGGAAAAGAGGCATACTTCTCTAGAAAGGTTATCAACCAAATGATAAACAAAGGTTACCAGCTAGGAACAGGTGATTGCTCAAATTTCTGTGATCTTGTGAAACATCATAAAAATAGCTAATTATTTGATGCATTTTATTTCCAGTTTTAAATACGTGAGAGTTACTGGAAACGGTGTTAAAAAGTATATCATAATCTCTCTCTGGAATGAATAAAATTGCCACTAGAGATATTGAGGCAGTTCCTTAGCTTTGGCTTGTCAAATCCTGGCTATGAGAGGGTGACATTTTTCTGACATCCAGGTCCCACCACTCTTGTTCAAAGATATTCACTGACTGCATATTAGCTAACAAATAACCCTTCCCCCAGCTCTACCTGACAAAAATCTTACTCATTTTCAAGTTCTTTCTGAAATGCCACCTCTTTCATGAAGTCTTTTCTGAATCTTTTCAACTGAATGTAATCTCTCATCTCTGACCTCACAAAGTATCTCACTCTTCACTTTGTGACATTTATTCGTTTAATTTGTCCACTTGCCACAGTACTTTGTAACTTCTTTGAAGGCACAGAGTTTCTTCTTTAGGTTTGTATTCTCTATCTCATCAGACCACTATCAGATAGATAGATGGATGAACAGATAGATAATTGATGTTAAATATTTTATTTTAAATTAAATTATAGAGAGGAAAAGCAGGCAGACATAAAAGGATTTTTTGAAAGATGGAAGACAATTTGGCCAAAAATTTTCAGCAGCAGCATGCTAATGAGCCTAAAATTGGAGGCATTTTGCCAGTCCATGTAGGTACTAGTTCTTTTTTTTTTTTTTGTCAACACATGATTTTCACTCTTGTCACACTAGCCTGTTTATTATATTCTTCTCTTGACTCACTTGCCTCCTATTGTTGGGTCCTGGAATGGTCATGTCCCAGTTGGCCAAAGCAGGAAATGCTTACAAGTTTACTTGTGGAGGTCAAAGTTGTTACAATTTTAAAGTCATCTTAATTCTGCAGTTTTAATCAACTATTCAGTTCATCTTTATATTTGGTTTTGTGTACTTCCAACTCTTGAATGTAATTTTGCTTCTCACTTTGGACCCAATCTCAGGACCTTCAGCTCTGTGAGCTTTGGGTCCCAGCTGGCTCCTGGCTCCTCTACTCCTGCCTCTCAGTAACTCACAACCCTGGCACGATCTTTTACAAGATTCTTTTTAGATATTTTTATTGGATTAAAGGAAAAGTGTGTAGGGGAATTGTGCAGAAGAAAATACATTTGATTGCTTTCAGTGTTACCTAAGTTTATGTGATTATTATCACGTAACTCTTGCCCTTTAGTTTGTCTGAAGGTCATTTCTTTCCAAGTGGTCCCGAAGTCTTGTTAGGGACCCTTCTGCTTCTGTGATAACCCCATAGGTCAAGTGCAGTCTAGAACATTCAAACTTGGGTTTTCATCTTCTTGATTACTGATTGACTCCAACTTCCAATATCTACCACTAAGACTTTGCAGTCAAGTTAAAAGTCTTTAATTGATTACTGTGTATTTGAAGGACAGGCAAATTTATTTCACTGGAATTTCAAAATCAAAGGAGATGTAATTCCAGAAAGCAGTATTGTGGCCCTCATATCCTCTGGTTTTACCTGCTCTTAAAGATATGGAGAAACTTGGGATATTCTGTGATGGTCTATATCATAGTTTTTAGGAAGTAAGAAACAAAAGTGGAAAAAAACCCTTCAAAACACATTACTAAGAAGGTAAACTATACATTTTGAAAACTGTTGAATGTGTGGTAAAAATAATTATATGCTTAACATATTCATTTAAAATTTGGATAAGTAAAATAAATTTAATTTAAAAATAGTTCTACTTTTATAATTTCTAAATTTCTTTTCTTTTTTTTTTTTAAAAATCAAAGATGACTGGTAAGGGGATCTTAAACCTTCACTTGGTGTTGTCAGCACCACGCTCACCCAGTGAGCTAACTGGCCATCCCTATATGGGATCCGAACCCATGGCCTTGGTGTTATCAGCACTACACTCTCCCGAGTAAGCCACAGGCCAGCCCTAATTTCTAAATTTCTAATAGCTCTACTTTTATTTCAAAATTAAATTCTAAAATTCATTGTATACTACAAAGTAAATTTCATTTTTCAGAAATGATCTAAAATTTTGTTTTCTCTAAATGTGCTAAAATAACCTTACGATTTTATTTTATTTATTTGGTTTTATTTTATTTTTATTTTAACACGTACTTGTACATATCTATGGGGTACAGCATGTCATTTCAATACGTGTATGTACTACACAATGATTCACTTAGGGTAGATGGCCTGGTTTGTATCCATTAGTCCACCACTTCTTCTCCCCACCCCCTGCTCCCTTTCTCTGGTAACCATTGTTCTATTCTCTATTCTTATAAGAACCACTTTAAAAAAAAAAATTCCACATATGAGTGATATCATGTGGTATTTGTCTTTCTGTGCCTGACTCGCTTCACTTACCATGAAGGTTTCTAGTTCCGTCCATGTTGCCACAAATGATAGTATATCATTTCTTTTCATAGTTGAACAGTATTCCATTGTGTATATATACCACAGTTATTTTTTTTTTTAACCATTTATCCATTGATGAGCATTTAGGTTGATTCCGTCTCTTGGCTATTGTGAGTAGTGTTGCGATGAACATGGGAGTGCAAGTGTCTTGTCATTTCCTTTATCCCAGTAGAGGGATAGCTGAGTTATAAGGTAGATCTATTTTTAGTTCTCTTAGGAACCTTCATACTGTTTTCCACAGCGGGTATATCAATTTACATTCTCACTAACAGTGAGAATTTTCTCCTCATCCTTGTCATATTTATTTTGTCTCGTTGATAATATAACCTCATAATTTTAGATTCAGATTGATTCAATTTAGTAAGCCATTTAAAATGTGCTTGTAATTCCTGGTAATAGTATGAAAAGGTAGCTTCTCCTTATTTGTTTATTTATCCAAATTATAAGTATTTCTTGGCAATTCATGCAATATTTATATCCTATTTTTGTCTTGGTTGATTTCTCTTTGGAACAATATGGGAGACAATACAATTTCACTTTCTCAGGAAGAAAAAGAGAATCTTATTATTATTCAGTGCCTATTATGTGTCAATAACTGTTAGTGATTGATACTTTAATCTCACAAGTACCCTTTGAGGTGGCTAATTATTCTTATTATTATTTTGCCTTTTTATTTGGTTGAAGAAACAAAACACCAAGAAATTAAGTAACTTATTTGGAAATAATCTAAATGACTCAAAGCTAATTGATTTAACAAATTGTAGTACATTCATGTGTTACAACACAAAAAAAGCAATAAAAAGTTAATAAGTATATTATTTGATAACATAAAATACTAGATATTGATAAATTAAAAAAATTATATATCCATATACAGACATATTATATGTGTGTGTATACATATATCTATTCTTAAAAAGTAAGCTAAAGACAAATATACAATGCAAAGACAGAATCACAAAGAATCAGAGAATCACAAAAAACAGAGAACCTGGTAAAATTTGCTTTAGTTCTTATTTTAGAGTAGTGGATTACATGTGACTTTCTTTTGTTTATTTACTCTAAATTTCTAACAGTGACTATATCTCTTTTATATTTTAGAAAAGCAACATATCTACTATTATTTTAAAAAATAAATACTCCAGTGTCACACAATTATAAATATTAGAGCTCAGATTTGAAATACACAGTTATATTGTTTCCGCCATGATCAAAGATAGCCTGTCTAAGGAAAAACACTTAAACACGTGTGTGTGCGTGTGTGCGTGTGTGCGTGTGAGAGAGAGAGAGAGAGAGAGAGACAGACAGACAGACAGACAGACAGAGTGAAGAGATAGAGGAGAGAGACAGGAGAGAGAGAGACAGAAGGAATACCAGAGAGCTTGAGTTTACATTTGGCTATTTTTCATGTGAAACAACCTTCACACTAATTATTCTTTGTGCAGATGTACAAGTCCTTCCCAAATTGTACACAAGGATACTTTCTGAGTTTTGCTATTGCAAAGTCATGAAGATATGTATAATTACCTCCAGGCAGTTGCAAATGTAGAGTTTCAGGGAAGTCTGGGTACAGATTCTTTTGGAATAGCTGGGCCAGATGAAAGTATGGTGAAGTTAATGTTCAGGACAATGGAATTTGGCTCTTCCTGTTTAAATGGGAAATTTAACCAGGGTCTATATTAAAGAATCCCAAACCAAATTAGTGGTACACAGAGAAGATCCTGGAACAAAGAAAAAAAAATCCATTTGAACAGCAGACTAGGAGTAGTAATTGGGCCTGAAGATCACAGGCCCAACAAACAACTGGGAATGTTTTATTACAAAGCCAATATCAGCAATAAAAGGAAATGGAGCCAGGTGACTAAGTCAAGGTCAGGTATGACAATGGTTATGAATCAGAACAAATAATTGACCAAAATTTAAGGACAGATAGACCAGAAGCAGATGAATGGGAGACTCAAGTAAGTTGTTGCATGTGGTAATGTGACTCTGATATCCTCCCTTCCTTCCTTCCTTACCTTTTTAAAACTTCCTTTCCTCATTTTCTTCCTTTTGCAAAAATAATTTCTACCACATGCACTGTTTGAAGTGCTTATTATAATGAAGAAGGCGTTTCCTGCCTAAACCGAGTTCTCAAACTACATGTGTTGAGATCATAGGTTAATATTTGTCTTTACTTAATACGTCTCAAGTACTCATTTGCAGTGTTTTAGTTGTTCACTATCTAAAATGTGAATCTAATGCTGAACACGTGGCTCATGCTGGAGAAAATTATGAGCTTTTGGGCAGAAAACCCACCCTTGACCTTCAAAATGAAATAAATGTTCTAATTGATGTAATGTGTATAGCTAATGATGTTATACAGTAGAATTCATTTGTAATAGTAGTGCTGAGAGACTTGGACAAAGGCCACACGTAGACAGTGATAAAACGAGAGAAATTCATGATGAAACTTTAAGTAAGAGGACATGATTTTTCTTGCAGTATAACTAAAATCCTTCCTATTATATGAAACATTAGGGCGAAATTTTATAGAATTAAACAAAACATGTTGAACTATTGTTGCAATAGTATGAAGTGTGATATCAAACCCAGACTTGATAGAATACAAGTTTAGACTTAAAATAAATTGTATTTCAAGTTGAACTTTATGACAGCTGAGTAAGGAATATGATATTGCCTTTTAATGAGCTAATTTCTTCCCAATTTTAAGAGTGACCTAAGGTTAGCCCTTCTGGATTGCACAGCACACACTTGTAAGAAATCCTTATAAATCATTCTTATGTTCAAGTGCAAGGCAAGTATAATACAACTCTATGTTTTAAAAGTGCCTTTCAAAATATGGGAGGGAGAAGCAAATGCTCACAGTAACGATATGCTAAATGCTTTATGAAATAGAAAATTAACCTTAGTAGTTTCTCGGTGGACGAGGATTAGATAGAATAGAAAGTTAGTCCTTAGAGGGTACGAAACCATGTAGAACAATTCTTGTGTTGGTGTGGATGTATGTACCATCTGTTCACTTCTGGGGGTCAGACCTGCCTTATCCCACATTTTAGAAAATGTAAACTATATACAGTGTGACCCTAATGAATCAGGTTTAGAGAGGGGTTGCTGAAACATTGGAACATTCCTGAATGTTGCATGCAGAGAGATTGAAATATAGCAAGTGCCACATCTGAAACCAGTACAGAACCTAGAGGTAGGTAGTTGGTGTTGGTGTTCAAAGAGAAGTGTTTCTGGGCTGGCCCCGTGGCTTACTTGGGAGAGTGCAGCGCTGGTAGCGCCGGGGCTGCGGGGTCTGATCTTATATAGGGATGGCTGGTGCGCTCACTGGCTGCGTGTGGTGCAGACCACACTGTGCCAAAGGTTGCGATCCCCTTACTGGTAAGGAAAAAAAAAAAGAGAGAAGTGTTTCTACTAAGATTGTAGTAAAAGGGATATAGCAATGGGAATATAAATTGGTATAATCTTTTTTTTTTTTTTTTTTGTTGTCTTTTTCGTGACTGGTACTCAGCCAGTGAGCACACTGGCCATTCCTATATAGCATCCGAACCCGCGGCGGGAGCGTCGCTGCGCTCCCAGCGCCGCACTCTCCCGAGTGCGCCAGGGGGTCAGCCCTGGTATAATCTTTTTCAATGGCAAATTACACTCATGCACCACGTAATGACATTTCAGTCAACAGACTACATATATGATGGTGGTCCCATAAGATTATAAAGGAGCTGAAAAATTCCTATTGCTTACTGATGTCATAGCCATCATAATGTCATAGCACAATTACTTAATTTTAAAATAAATGTAGTGTAGCTGTATTTGTCCATTTTTGCATTGCGATAACAGAATATCTGAGATTGGGTGATTTATAAAGAACAGAGTTTTATTGGCTCATGAGTCTGGGACAGCTGCATCTGGTGCAGGCCTCAGGCTGCTTCTACTCATGGTGGAAAGTGGAGTGGCAGGCAAGCTGGCAGGTAGAAGCAGATGACATGGACAGAGGAAGCGAGGGAGAGGAAGTGATGGGGGGGAGAGAGAGAGGGGTGCTAGGGTCCTACAAACAACCAGCTCTCACAGGAACTAATAGAGGGAGAACTCACTCACTACCCCCAACCCCCAGGGAGAGCATTAATCCATTCATGTGGGATCCGCCCCCATGACTCAAAAAGCTCCCTATACTGCCACATTGGGGATCAGATTGCCACGTGAGTTTTGGGGGAACAACACACCTAAACTCTATCAGTAGCCTAAGTATACAGCATGTATAAAAGCCTACAGTAATGTCCTATGGCTTCACATCCATTCATCACGCACTCTGAGGAACTGACCCAGAGCAACTTCATATCCTGCAATCTCAATTCATGGTAAGTGTCCTATACAGGTGTACTATTTTTTAAAATCTTTTATACTGTATTTTCACTGTATGTCTTCTATGTTTAGGTATGTTAAGATATACAAATACTTATCATTGTGTTACAGTTGCCTACAGTATTCAGTACAGTAACATACCATAGAGCTTTGTAATCTAGGAACCATAGGCTGTACCATATAGTCCAGTTGTGTGGTAGGCTATACCATCCAGGTTTGTGTAAGTGCACTCTGTGATCACACAACAACAAAATCACCCAAGGACTCCGTTCTCAGAACACATCCCTGTCATTAAAGTACACTTGACTGTATTACTCAGAATTAGCTAGCATTAGTTTAGTTTTTTCTATATGCCAGGAACTGTACAGAGTTATTTACATATAATTTAATAACTGAATTAGTTACTTTGTGTCAGGAGTCTTAAAAGCGTTAATTTTCTTGCCCAAGCATTTCTCCATCTAGGAAAGCATACTATAGTAATAATCAATGATCTATATAAAAAATTATGCACTAAGATGTTTGCCCAGCATTATTTATATAGAGTCTGAAACAAATGACCAACAATAAAGAATGCTTAGGCAAAGTTACATAGTAGGATATTATGTACTTATTCCAGGCGCAGAAACAGAAATACCACACGTCCTCACTCAAAGGTGGGAGCTAAAGAAAAAAGATAATTAATTAAATCAAAAAAGGAAAGAAAGATACAACAATCACAGTAATTCATTGAACTTGAGGCTACTAGAGGTGGGAAAAGGGGAGGGTGTTAGCAAGAAATTGGTAAAGGGCCACAAAAAATGATTACATTGCATAATGTTGAATACACTAATTATCCTGATTTGAGCATATTATACACAGGCATTCAATGCTGTAGCCCACAGATATGTACGATCAATCATGTTTCAGTTAAAGAACACATACACACAGGATATTATGCACTTATTGAAATCATGTTTGCAAAGAATACTTAATAAAATGGGAGAATGAGCTCCATGCAATGTTAAGTGAAAAATGAAGTAGAATGCAAAATAGTATATATAAAATAACTTCAAAGTTACAATAAACAGAAAGCAGACACTTTTATAAAAAAGAATTAGAGGAAATACAGCAAAATGTTAATTGTGGTTTTATCTGAACGATGAGAATTATGAATAGTTTTAGTCTTTTAAAATGCACTTCTGCACTTTCCAAATTTTCTACAATAAGTATACATTAAGTTTATAATCAGAAAAATAAGCTTAAATTTTCCAGCTCAATGTAATGTCTGGCTTCTCTACAGGAAGATTCTCTTTACATGGTTCTCTGCTCAATTACCTTGTCAGTGGCACATCTTGTTCATCTGAAATTTTTTTTTATGCTAGTTTTTGGATCTCTAGGCTAGAGCAATTTTCTTCTGGATTTTGGAGCATTTAGTTTCCTCCCTCTTAGGAAATTACCCCACGCAGCTGACTATTGACTGTAGTATCTGCCTTTGATGAAATGATGCTCAGGTTGAGATGGTAAACCATTCCATTCCACTTTTAGTTGCTCACTGCTACACTGGCTGGCTTCATGTTTTACTGTGTGCACTCTAGTAGGACCTCCTGGGATTTACTGAGTGTCCCAAAAGGTATTGAAATTTTGGGATGTCAAGGGGGAATATCTAGCAGTCCTTAGCACTCAGAGGCTTGGCTACACCTCTCTACACATGTGCCTGTCTACATTGTGGACTTTACTTTCAAGACAGGCTACAAAAATGCTTTCCTGAAAGTCCCCAAGACTCTGGGGTACATTAGGGGTAAGAGACTTTGAGATTAAAAGTCAGTTGCACTGAGACCTTGAAGCATTATAGGAAATATTTGATGAAGAAAATAATGCTGGGGGAGATATAATAATATAATAAATATTTTTATTAATGAAAAGAATAACAACTGTTTTTTCAGAGGTAGGAGGTGGTGAAGACATATGAAAGAAGGAGGTAGGGAAAATTGAGGCACAAATACCCCATCTTGGGACAAACATTCAATGTTTGAAGGAAAAAGAGAACAATTTAGGGTGATATGATATAAGTAAATGTGGAGATACTTGATATCAACTCTTCAACAAAGGATGTTATAAATTGTTTCTTCTAAGGATCCAAAAAGGTAAAATTTTTATGGCCCAGACCTTTTATGGCTGACTGTAGTAGGTTGAATAGTGGCCAACCCAAAATATCAAGTCCTAATCTCTGGGGTTTGTAAATGCTGCCTTACTTGGAAAAAGAGTCTTTGCAGATGAGTCTAAATTAAGGATTTTGAGATGAAGAGATTACCTTGGCTAACCTTGGTCAACCCTAAATACTATCACAAAAGTCCTTATAAAATAGAGGCAGAAACTGGAGGTTGATTTCCTAGAAAAAGAGCTAAAAATATACTTCAGTGTTCAATAGAGAAATTTCTGGAAACTAGTGAATACTCTATTGTGTTTTTACCTCAAGTTTGAAAATCAGAATGGAACCCACTTCAATTTATTGAGGCTGATAATTCAATCACAAACTACCTCTTCATTTGTTTACCTGAGGCAGTTCTCTTTAGCGGCCCTCTGTTCTGATGCACACACACACACAGACACACACACAGACACACAGACACAGACACACAGACACACAGACACACAGACACACAGACACACACACACACACACACACACACACACACACAAAGACAGACAGGAAGAGGAGGAGCAAATGTGACCATGGAAACAAAGATTGGAGTAATGCAGCCACAACTTAAGAAGCGTTTGCTGTCACCGGAAGGTGGGGACGACAAGAGAGGATACTCCCCTAGAGTCCCTGTAAGGGCTATGGTCCTGCTAACACACTGATTTCAGACTTCTGGCCTTCAGAACTGTGAGGGGAAAAAAAAATTCCTGTTGTTTCAAATTTTTAAGTTTGTGGTAATTTGTTACAGCAGCCTTAGGCAACAAATACAGTGACTAAAATAACTCATGTTGGAGAACATCCTTATTCCGATTGGTTGGGGAGAAACGTGATTCAACATAGCATGCTTGCAGGATGGTGAAAGGTGGAATCAGTTTGGAAGAGCAGGAAGGCAGTGGTGGTAGGTGTCTGCGAATACAATTGTGACGATAACACTTGCTACTGGGGAATAAAGGGGAGAGATAGGAGAGGAGGAGTCTTCTTCCTGAGTACCCCAATCTCTTTTAGTTGACACATCAGACCTAACCACCCAGCTGAGATGAAACTGTCCTAGTTACGATGCTAAGTGGAAACTGGAGCCACATACTCTGTGAGGTTATTTATCCAAATCCAAGATTATTCTTCCAAACTGCATGGCTGGGCAAGCAGGATTTATGCTACAGTTTATCAAGATGGAAACCAATAGGAGGAAAGTGGTCTGATTAATTTTTCTGGACCTGAAAAACAGTTCTATTTAAAGGAATGGTTTAAATTGCAGGTTAAAAAAAAAAAAATCTCTGCTGCTTCGAAACTCAAATTAGACCACCTTCAAAATCATTCTTTCTTCAAAGCTACCTTGTAGATGCCAGACCTAGCAAACGTACATTTGACAGACAAACAGGAAACTTTTTCACGCTACACAAAGGCAACATTATAATCTTGCTGTCAGGCCGCAGCTCCCCTGATGCGCTGAGATGTGGGACAGATGAAGATAACTCGGGGAATCCAGCTGCAGCGACAGTCTCAGGGAGCCCTCGCTCAGTTGGTTGAAATCCCAAACGCTTATCACAACAGCAAGAGAAATTTGAGAATGACCTGGCGGTGGTAACCAGACTTATTCTTGCTAGAACAAGAAAGTGATATTCAGAGATTGACATACTCTTATAACGATCAAAAGGAAAATGCAAGGGCTTTCTTTTCAGAGGTCAAATCATGCTGAGTTTGGTCAGATAGTGTGAGGGGCCCAGTCCAGTAGAGTATGTAAAATAAAGTTGGAAAAGAAAAGAAAAGATTGAAAAGAATGAGTTATTTATTTACTAAAAGGACCAATGAAACTGATCCCCTCTGAGTGTAAAAGGGGGAGGGGAGGTTACTCTGCCAGGAATTTACAATGTGTGGACGAAAGATTATTTCCAGAGGACACAGTACATACTTGCCATTGTATGTACCAAAGGCAACAGAATTTTGTTTTGTCACTTATCACAAAATAATGGATTAAGAAACTGATATTTATTTTCTGTTTACAAAGGTAATACCTATTCATTACTCAAAAAAAAAAAAAAAAAAGAATTGTAATAAAGTCATATGACAAGGAGGGTACATTCCCACGATGTCCACTCTTTGGAGTCAGCCACAATTAACAGCGTGGTGTATGAAATCACAGATGTAAGTTCTGGTAAATTTGTAGACACTGTCTAATTCAATTCCTTTACTTTATAATGGAGGAAAATGAGATACAAACAAGGCTACTGAGTTATTGAAGTTTGTGTAGCTAATTAGAAAAAGATCTTGGTTTCCTCTTATATCACCTAAAGATATAGATGCTTTTGTTCACCTGTTTTTTTCTCTTGAGCTACCAGGGAAACATACCCGAGATATTCTAAACCACCTCCGAGGTTTACTAAAACAAAGCAAGGAAACAAACTTTAAAAATAGCAGAGGGCCATTAAAGGGAGCTGCCTAAGGTAAGCAAATGAAGAGGTAGTTTATTGTCAGCCTCGAGAAATTACAGTGGGTTTCTGTATGCTTCCAATCTATCTTAGGCAGCACCCCCAAAGCTGCTTATTTTGTGGCAAATAATATCAAAGAATTTTTGAATTTTCTCTGAGATATTCAAAATATCATTGAATGCTGATGCTTTTTCTTCTAAAAAGAAACCTTTATTTCTATAAAAGCCGTATTCTAAAAAAAGCCACATTTAATATTAATCTTATAGAAGCTATGTTTAACATTTATCTTCTCTAGGGAGATTGTTTTCAGTACTAAGAAAATTCCAGAAAAGTGACTAGAACCATTTTACATATTCTTAACCTGTCCTAATGTCATTTCTCTCTTGAATATGTCTTTTTTTTTCATAATTTTATGCTTTCTTATTTTCTCAAAGTAAAGCAGTGAGCAGTCTAAGGAGAGAGACAGTTAATATAGATTTTCCCCCCCTCACAGTGCAGAGAACAGTCATCAAAATGCCCTAAGGTATGTGTATGAATGGCACTTCAAGAATATATGTATAAATATTCTGCATACATATGTGTTTATCTATGTACATATGCACTGACAAATGTAGGGTTCACAAATTTTTGAATAGGAAAGAACTTGGACTTTGAGCCATGTGGGTTTGGTATCAAATGTTGACTCTGACTTCTGGCTGTATGATCTTGAACTTTCTGAAACTTAGATTCTTCATTTATAAAATGAGGATAATAATGACTATTTTAAGGTGTTGGCACAAGGATTAAATAACATAATGAAATAAAGGGCCTGATATAATACTTGGTATATATTAGATGTCAACGAACAGTAGTTATTATCATTATTTTCTCATGTAATCCCATCACATTATATTTTCAAAGGACTAAACAATATTGCCTGAAAGTATTCAGCATTTGTCCTTTCTGATCTAATTTCTGACCTTTAGAAAATGTACTTCTTTGAGATCATTTGCAGATTGTGTCTTTATTCAGTCTTTCTCAAACTTACGTTTTCTCTTCTCCATCTCTTGAGAACTGTAACTGCTCTGCTATTATCACTTTCTGGTTTTTCTACTTGTTCATGCATTGTTTCAGACTGGATTGCAACATGTTCTGGAACTATTTCAGGTATTCTTTCCTCTGTGCAACTGCCTTAGAATGAGCTTCTCCCACAATTGGTTGTCACTGGTTACATTTTTATCGGTTGACCAAAATGCTTAGTTGAATATAGATTAGGTTGTCATGCCTCTGGAGTGCCTGCTGTTCAGAACTTTTTACTGGACACTTTCTCTTGTCACTTGATGCTAAGAGCAGCATGTCAACAGTGACATTTATCTGGAAGTTGAATATGATGCAACTGATAGATTTAGGTGTCACATTATATAGTAGACAGTAGTGTTCTTGATAGAACATTGTTTGACTCTGAGACAAAAGACACGTCGGGTTCACTATAGCTGTCTAGCTCTTCGTATATCAGTATGTCATTTGCTAACATGCTAAAAATGAAGCAAGAGGCCAGGATTATTTTTAGTTGGAAAAGCTTCATTTATTTCTTATAGGCGAACTAGGTCTTTAATGAATAACGTCTTTAATTTAGTCTTGTTTTTAACATATTTAAAGGGAGTAAATATTCAGTGATTCAAATAATAAGACCTCTGTAAAAATTAAAGATTTAAAAGTTCCTACTAGAAGCATTAATCTACCATAATGTTTCTTTTAGATATTCACAGATATTTTCTAAGTGAGAGTGATCTTTTTAAAAAATAAACATAAGATTATAAACAGAGTTTTCGTCTTGAACTTTTAGTACTCAGAAGTGAGCCTTTATCCAGATTGCTCAAGGTATTTTCCTTAATTGTTGCATGCATAAGAATCAACATTAATTTTACCATAAATTTAGAGATAAAACCCCAGATTTTAGTGACTGGCATGAAATGTTTTTTGGAGCAGGAAACTGGAATTGGTTTTCCTTTCCCATTAACTTAGTCATCATTTAATGCTATCTGATATTAAATGCCACATTTTCAACAATCTAAAATGATGGACAAGTTACAAAATATTTCAATTCCATTGTTATGGTGTTAAATACGGTGGACTGTATATATTAATACAAGCTCACCAATAATGAATTTACTGAGATTAATTGTGAAATCTGGGTGGGAGATATGCCTACAAAGGATTATTCTGCCTTAAGAGTAAGAACCATGAAGGAGGTTCATTCATTTTGCTAAAGATTTAAGTTCATGCTTGTTTGGAGGACAACTTTTCCTCCATTTCCCATTTATGTGTAACCACAGAAAAATAGCATTTTCAGATAATGTCTTATAGTAAATTAAGACAACAATAGCCCTTCTATTTTTCATTCATGTAGCATTTGAGATTTCTTAGTGAAAAGCCCTGATATATGACTTCACTAGTATTGCTGTTGAGGTGTTTTGTTGTTGTTGTTGTTTGTTTTTCTCTTTTTAAATTGTCTAAAGGACTATTTATTAATCACTTTTTGGCTGTTTTAAACTTGTGGTGTTTTCCTGTATTGATAGGTTTCAGTCTGAAAATCAGAAGTCACTCTCTGTGTTCAAATAGGAAAGTTTTTGATACAGGAATCATAGGTATAACCATTGTTAGGGTTGGGGAGTGAGGGTCAGGAAAGCCTGTCTGCTGAACTCAGTGGCTAGGAGACGTAGAGAAGATTCTCAGGAGTTTATCTGGAAGTTGCTGTGAATCTCAAGAATCTCCAAGAAGTGGCTGCTAATGTTTCTGCTGCCTAAAGCACTGAAAGTGGCCATTTGGAAGCCCTCACACACAGAATCTCATGTCTGCCTGTATATATTTCTTTCCCTGCTGCTAGAAAAGAATGCTTTTTTCTTCATTGCTAACTTCTGCTTCTTAGTGCTTGCCTATTACTTGCAGACTAATCTGTCACCATTCAGTTAAAGGACTTCTGGGGAATGAAGTTTCAGGTTCCTCTCCTCTGAAGGAGACAAAAAAATAAAACAGGGACAGTAATGACATCAGGTTGAACACAGATCTGGCATAGTTCACACTTTGTCAATTCAGCATCCATATGCACACTTCTACCCACATTTTAACTTTAGAAAAACAACCACCCAACTTCATACTTCCGCATAATATACCTATGCCTTATACAGCCATATATACGTACAGCCATATGCAGTTCACTTTCTCTCAGAAGGGATAGTTCCTTGAATCAGTGTACCTATCTCTAGGTGATGCCCATTCTTTTTCTAACTCAGTTCTAAATTTACTTTGATATTCTGTAACTTACGGAATGAACTATATATCACTACTTGATGGAGTTTGGATGTATTGTCCTCCCAGAACTCATGTGGAAATCTGATCCCCAATGTGGCAGTGTCAGGAGCTGTTTGAGTCATAGGGGCAGATCCCTCATTATCATCTCCACTTTATTTTTGGGAAAATTCTCTGCCCCTTTGTGAACATTTACTTGGGGCACAAATAACTACAAACTCTTACCCATTCCCAGGAGTTTATCTCTTCTTATTCAGACCTTCTTGTTGTCCAATCCCTTACTTTGTTTTTTTCAAAATCCTGAGCAATGGAAAAATCATCACCCATTGCCCATTGTGTAGATAAGCCATCTCTTTCAAGAAATAGAAAAAAGTTGAATGCAGCTCTGCCCACTAGGAAGATTTCCTTTCCTGCCATCCTTAAGGGCCATTACCTAGTGAGACTAAAACGCTACAGATGGTGCAAGATTATTGTGTAGACACATCTGTAAAAAAGGATTGATTTATTCTACCTCAGTCACTTGATCATGAAGTCCTCCTGAATTCCAAAAAGTGGTTTGCAGTATAGTTGTCAATGCAAACTTTTAGTGTCAAAAGTTTGAATTCTGTTGTCAGTTCAGATTCCCCTCAATGTCCCTTTTCTACTCTGGCTGGTGAGAATTCTAATGTGAGCTTTCTAATGTGAGAATTCTAATGTGAGAACCCATGTGAGCTTTCTAAATTTTTCACTCTAATGCAACTCACCTGTGCTTTCAGGACTAATTGAGCTCAGTTTCACATATGCCATTTAAGTTTGATAACGGAGTGCTGCTATGCACACTTTAAAAAAATTAAGCCAATTTTATTGAGATTTAATTTATACATAGAAATGCATCTATTTTAAATGCATAATTTGAATTTGACAGATGTATATTCTCTGTCAACAAAACCCACTGTATAGAACATTTCTTTCATTTAAAAAGTAAACTGTGCTTCTTTGCAGTCTAAACCCCTACTTACCCTGGCCTCAAACAAACACCAGTTTCCTTTCCATCAGTCTAGATTGGTTTTGCCTATTCTAGAATTTCATAGAAGCGCAATCATGCAGTGTATAGTATTTTTTAGTCTGGCTTCATTTCACTGTATAATGTTTCTGAGATTTATCCATGTTGCTGCATGTATCAGTAGGAGTGTACTTCAAAAATGTTGTGAAAAGATTTGTATTATCTTTCAATTCTATTTTTCTACAAACTTTTTCACTTGATCTGAGCCAAAAGGCTGAGAAGCGATATTTTTCTACGAACTTGTTGAAGTTCTCTCGTACATGAGAGTTCTCGTTGCTTCACCTTCTTTGCCAGCATTTTCCGTTGTCTTACTTTTCAATTTTAGCAATTTCTCGTGGGTGTTTGGTGGCTTTAATTTGTATTTTCCTGTTGATTAATGATGTTTCATATTGGCAATTTATATATCTTATAAATTTATAAGCAATAAAAATAAATTTATAAGCAATTTGTATATCTTATGAAGTATTAAATGTTTTGGTCATTTAAAGTTTTATTATTTTTTTTATTATTGATTTGTAAGAGGTTTTTCTATAATCTGGAGATAAGTTCTTTGCAGATATGTATATTGTGAATGTTTACTCCCAGTCTGTGACTTGCCTTTTTATTTTTGTAAAGGTGTCTTTCAAAGGGCAGTCATTTTTAATTTTGATGAATTACAAATATAATTTTTTCTTTTATGTTCATGCTTTCTATATACTGTGTAAAAAAATAACACACAAAACCAATAAAAATAGTATACCAAGGTCACAAAGATTTTCTCCTAGGTTTCATTCTAGAAGTTTTATGGTTTTAACTTATATACTTAGGGCAATGATTTATTCTCAGTTAATTTTTATGTATGATTTGATGTAAGTGTAGAAGCTTGTTTTTACATTGTTGTCTTTGCCTCTAGTGTGATTTAGGTCTTTTTCAAATCATCCATGTTTCTATTTAAAATGCTTAATCTTTCCTCTAGCCTCTTAAATACCTGAGTACAGTCATAATAACTGTTTTAATGTCCTTGTTTATGTATTTCCTTATCATAATTTCTGGGTCGGTTTAGATTGATTTTTCTCAAAAAGTCATATTTGTCATATTTTCCTGCTCTTTATACGTTTGTATGGCAGATTTTATGAAATTTACCTAGTTGGGTACTGGGTATTTTTGTATTCCTATGAATGTTTTTGGACTTTATTCTGGGATGTAGTTAAGTTACTTGTAAACAGATTGGTTCTTTCAGGTCTTGAATTTAATCTTCGTTAAGTGGGATCAGAGCAGCTAATATTGTCATACTACTGAGGAAAAACCATTATGCTTATTCTACCCAATGCCCTATTTTCTACTCTTGACTAGTGAGTTGAGGAACTATTTCTGGCCCTATGAGAACTTCATGAGTTTTCCCCTCTAATCTTTTTGGGTTGCTCTTTTTGCATCTGAAACAGGAGCTGCTCAGTTTCCATGGGTTTGGGTTTCAGGACACATCTCTGGGTTTTATGCCACTCCCTGGGGTCTCAGGCTCCTCCTCTAAGCCCTCCCCTGTTGCTTGTTGGACCTATTTTCAGCACCAACACAGGGAAATTGAGACTTCAGGGGACTGACTGATGCAAATCCAGTGGCTTGGTATGCTTGGTAGAAAGGGGCTTTATAATCCTAGTAGCTATGCATGCTTAGTAAAGTGGAATTTATCCTTTGAGTGACCTTCCAATAGAAACACTGGAGAGCACTGAATATTCTTTTTTTTTTTTTTTTGTCTTTTTCGTGACGGGCACTCAGCCAGTGAGTGCATCGGCCATTCCTATGTAGGATCCGAACCCGCGGCGGTGGCGGGAGCGTTGCCGCACTCTCCCGAGTGCGCCACGGGCTCGGCCCTGAATATTCTTAAATATGTCCAGTGCATGAGATAGAATTTGATCAATGAACATGCCCTAAAAAGATACCAACTGAGCATGTGCAAGTCTGTCACATGACTGGGAACCACCCCCTTAGTTGAATATTCATTAGACATCATGAATATGCATCAGATAGTGAAACTATAAAAGTGGAATCCTGGCAGAAGGTGGGGTTGTTGCTCACTTTCCTGGGGCCAACCTTCACTTTAACGGCTGAGGTGCATATGTTTTATTTTTTCATCAAACTTACTTTCAGCAAGTGGCTACTCACTCTTGAGCCAGACTGCACTCTGTACTAAACTTTAAGTGTGTATTTCTTACTTTTGTTTTAAACTTGATGTGAGACCTGCTCAGTTTCTGGAGTTAGGACGCATTTTCTCTGTGAAGTCTATATTTCTTATCTGTTACATCAAACCTGTTTTCACTTTCTACTGTGACTGTGCTCTTAAATTCTTTCCTGTGGCAGAGTCAAGAACCTGGTAAGAGGACAGGGAGGGTTGAGGCCAGCTATCGAGCCTCCCCAGACCCTCTCCTCTGGCATCACATCCTCAGAGAATTTCCTCACAGAAATGCAATTACCAGTATTTAGTTGAAGACTCAAAGAAGCAGGAATCCTGTGAAGATTTCTGAATCTTTCTCTGTGTGCAGCTTTCTCCTTCTCTGATACTTTGACCAGCGAAACGTAGCCTTCTCCAAAAAGACCTGAGCAATTTGTCAGGGATTAAAGTATACTGGCTCTAAAATGATATTAACTATCAGAGAAATAATAGGTTGTGTGGTGATACCAATTTTAGGACATCATTTCCTCATTGTAGAAAATCTCTCTCATGCAGGCAAGAAAGCTCATATCAGCTGACTAGAAGTCCTCTCACTGACAAGGCTAGAAACTCTGTGAATCTGGCCATTTTAGTCTCCTTTTCCTTTATGCATGTTGACATGCCTTTGCTTGATAAGCTCTCTTTTTTTAGTGATAATTTGGAGCTCTCTTAGTCCAAGTCACATTACAATCTTTGCTGATTAGTCATAAGACCTGGGATTTCCAAAACTCTTTATTCACAAATACTGATAGTCACATGAGTCATTTCCATAAATGAGTAATTGAATAATTATGTGTTGATTTTCTCCAGTTTTGCTTTCAGAGATCAGTTCCATTGTAGAAGTTGTGACCACAATTATTGTGAATTAAGAATCTTTGAACATATTCCTGTTTTTTAAAAATATCATTACTGGATCCTTCTATCATATTTGTATGAGCTCCTTTATAACCTAGATTTTTTTAGTATCATTTATTGTCAATATTTTCTAGTTTTCTCTTGCCTTTTTAATTTTAGTGATATTTCATAATCTATAAAATTTAAATTCTTATATAGTAAAAACTTTTGATCTTTACTTTTATTGCTTGTTCTCTCACTTCAGTGTCTATGAAGAAATGAATCTCAAATCCAGAGACCTGATAAACATTAAATTCAATTTCTGCTAGATTTTTGAGTATTTATTTTATATTTGCAGACATATTGGAGTGATGTTCCATCTCTCATATTTCACTCCTTCCTACCTGCCCTGCATCACTTGGCTAATCTGCAGCATCCTGGGGTGTGTCCATGACAGACATTTTGGCACAATCTGGTTCTTCCTCCCTGGTGATAACTTTGTAACACAGTGACTATCTGAATCAAGAGATCCTCATTAGCATTATTTTCTTGAGACTTTTGAATTTGGGCTGTAAAGTTTAAATAGAAGAGAAGGAGAGTCACTTGAATGGATAAGATGTCATCTTAGGGTGCTATAAGATAGGTATCTTCATTCAACCATATCACCGAGGCCTTCAGAGAGAGAGGTGAATAACTAAAGTTAATGCTCAGCAAGAAGCAGAGGGAAGGTGAGGAGAAAGGGGATTTTCTGGGGCTTTGATGTCTTCCATTTTCTAGTTCCAGTGTTTCTCTGAAGCCAGCCTACATGTCTGTCCTTGGGCATTAATGAAATGTACTTACATCTTTAAAATCAGTTTTGTCTCTTTCTCCCTCTTTTACTTAATTTAGATAAATTTAATTTATAGTGCTCCAATCCCAGGAGTTCCAACTAATAAAGTATTCAACTTTTTTTCCTTTTTGGTAATAATTTTGGTATCATCTGTCAGATGTGATATACAACATCCACCCTAAGAGTGGTAACTAGATAAACTATATATCATCTTCTGGGCAGCATATGAAGATAGTTTGCAAAAGAAGGATGCAGAATTCCATGACTGGCGATATATCCAGAGGATAGGTAATCAGTATATCTAAGAGATATCTGCACTCCCATGTTTATTGTAGCACGATTCACAATAGCCAGGTGATGAAATCAACAGATGAATGGATAAAAGAAAACGTGATGTATACACAGTGGAGTACTAGTCAGCCATAAGAATGAAATCCTGTCATTTGCAACAACATGGATGAAGCTAAAGGACATCATGTTAAGTGAAATAAGCCAGGCACAGAAAGACAATACCATGTGGTCTCACTCCCTCACATGTGGAATCTAAAAATTTTTTAAAAATTGGTATCATAGAAGCAGAGACCAGAACAATGGTTAACAAAGACTGGAGAGGGGAGAGAGTGAGTAGAGTGGAGAGAAGTTGCTCAACAGATACAAAGTTACAATTAGGAGGAATAAGTGCTGGTGTTCTATTGCACAGTAGGGTGACTATGGTTAACAGTAAGATATTCTATATTACAAAATAGTAGAAGAGAGGCTATTGAATGTTCTCACCACAAAGAAATGATAAATGCATAAGGTGATAGACATGCTAACTCCTCTGATTTGATCATTATATAATATATATGTATCCAAACATCACATTGTACATCATAAATATGTTCAATTACAGTGTGTCAATTAAAATGTAAAAATAAAAAAAGGATGCTGAGGTCAGGTCAGAGGCTAGTTATGCAGATGTCTATCAGATCCTATAATTTCTAAGACAAGAGAGGTTGAACTTGAGCTAGGTTAAAATAATTCTGTGTGGGAAGCTGGTTGTACCAATTCTCTAGAGCTGGTGATGGGACAAAAGGAAAATGGAAGGGTGAAGAGAAAAGTTGGGAAGTAACATTTAGTAAAACTAGGTAGTCCACGCAGAATGAAGTCTAAGAAGAATCTCATGATTAGGGGGTTTAGTTAATCATTTAATTTTTCATTCAGCAGCTATGCAGGTGCATAAAACACTGGCCAAAACCTGGACACATACCAGAGATCAAGGTGGGCTCTGACCTCCCCTTATGGAGCTTACATTCTTGTGGGGGTGGAGGAGGAAAATGTTAAGCAATTAAGTACACATTTATTTACTTCATTGTTACAGTGATGAGTACCGTTAAGGTGAACCATTAAGACCTAAGCTGAAGGAAGTTGACCCAGTCTGGGTGACAAGGAATGATTCTTTGAGAAAGCGAAATAAAGTCTCTTTGTATATATTTTGTTGGCCAGATGTTTAAATTGGTAGGCTTGTTCCAATGGGCGTGTGGTTTTTTTTTTTTTTTTAAAAATTCCCTTCATAATTACTTGCAAGAAAAAGCAGCAGAAATGTAAAAGTGTATGGATTTAAATTTCTGAGGTTTTTTTTGATGCTTTTGACATTAATTTCCTTCTCGAAATAAGTGTTAGTTTTGTGACTTAAAATGCAGAGAATGATTCACATTGTCTAGCTTTGTCAGAAGGATGCAGTGAATGCAAAGAATTACCCTGCCTAAGAAATCTATCGTTCTAAGTGAAAAGGCTTTAAATCGAGTAATAAACCTGGTGCTGGTTACATGTGTTTCCTTACCCCATTTCAGTTATGCTTTTCTTCTTTCTGCTGCTAACCTTACATTGCTCAGACTTTTCTCTAAACCTTCAGACACAGGGAAGAAAATGAAGGTAGGAGAACTGACAGGATTTTAAACACGAGTTATGCACGAAGTCCAGTAGGGGTGGCTGGCTATTTCTGGCTGCTTCTTTATCCTTAGAAATCCATTCTTTTCATTATCGATCTATTCATATCTCATTCTCTAACAGAAAGAGCTTTTTTACCAAGGCCATGGGGATAGACCTTTAGAGTTATTGAATGGACTTCACGGTGTCAGTGAAAATTTAGAAATTGTATGCATAATTGTGTGTGTGTGTGTGTGTGTGTGTGTGTGTGTGTGTGTGTGTGTTGGGGGGGATTGGTTTACGGGACAGAAATGAGTTCATAGCAGTTACCAGCTTTAAGAGAAAATAATGAGTCAAAATTATTAGGTAGCCATGGTCAAAATTCTTGCCATGCTTGAAAACTTTAGCCCATATTGATCTCACTCTAGAAGTTCTGAAAGACTTAACATACTGAAACATACACTGGTTCACGTTGCTACTTAATTGGTTTGAGAAATGAATGTCTTCTCTTACAGATTAGGTAGAAAGTACCTAGATGTACAGCTCTTTTATGCCTTTCATATCTGGTTTCTAGCACTGGGGTTTAATCTTAAAGGGTAATTAAATAATTCTTGTTAATAAATAATATAAATTATGGTTTCTTAAAATCATTAAAAATTGAATTTTTTAATTGAAAATTCATATGCCATCATATATTTCTTACATTTCTGAGATTTACTATTGAATCTGATTGTTGTTCACAGGAATTTTTTATTTGTAAAAATAACAATAAAAAGTATGTTTAGTTTAATGAACAATACACAGACTTAATTCATTTTGTTATTACCTCATATTATTGGGTTGTTTTGAAAGGGACCTTGTAAATGTTAACTTCTTTTCCTATAATGCATCATTTAAAAAAATATCAAGGTTAGTAGGTTAAATAATATTAACTACTCAGTATATAGTAGGCAGAATTATAGTCTCCCAAAGATATCTGCCTCCTAATCTCTGAATCTCTGAATAAATTATGTTGGCATAACTTCACGGCAATTGGGAGTGAGGTTGAAGGTGGAATTAGGGTTGCTAATCAATTGACCTTAGAATAAAAATGGAAGAGGAAGGCAGAAGGATCAGAGTCAGAGCGATTCAATGTGAGAAAGACCCATGGTCCATCGCTAGCTATGATGTCAGGAGGCCACAGTAGGTGGCCTCTAGCAGCTGGCAAAGGCAAGAAAACAGATTCTCCCCTGGAGCCTCCAGGAAGGCATATAGTCCTGTGGACACCTTGACTTTAGCCCAGTGAGACCCATTTTGAACTTCTGACCTTCAGAATTATAAGATAATAAATTTGTGTTGTTTTAAGCCACTGAATTTTTAGTAATGTGTTATAGTAGCAACTGGAAACTTAATATCAACTAATAGCTAAGAACATTAGATTACTGTTATTGTCCACACACTGTGGGACAAGTAATTGGTTAAATACTTTACATACAGATTTTTTTTTTCTGTTTGATTCCAGAATCTATAATCTTAACCACTGTGCTCTATATAACCTCTCATTTATCAATCATTGAATGGATGATTTAAATATGTAACAAGCCAGTGCGTGTATGGAACACATATGATGTACTCAGAAAATACTTATACATAATTCATTTTGTGATTACAAATTGGATTTTCTATTAGAACTCAATTTTTAATTTTCTAAAGAGCAACATTTTGGTCAATAGGAATATTCAGGGGGCTAGAGTTATTCTCCTTCCTTGGATAGAGGTGTCAGTGGCTGGAACAGCTTTGAGTTTAGTTATTTCTATTTTAGCTGTTCATCACATTCATCAATTTAGAGATACTCAAGCCTTTGAGAGTTCATTTCTTATAATTCCAAGAATAAGAAGATATATGAACCTCCTAGTACACCCTGGTGAATCATCTTAATCAGGGTGTTTCCCTCAAGGTGTTCCAAACAGACATTTTTTATAGTAGGAGGAAGTGAAAGCATATTGAACCTAAGGCGAAGTTATAGATTCCCTGAAGGTAAGCATCATATAAAACAACTCATCCATTTTTTCTTCAACTTTCTAAACTTGTTTTTGTCCATTTGCTTGAAATGTTTTCTCTCTTGCTCTATAAGTACGTTATGTGTAGTGCCTGATTCTCCCTACGGTATTTACTTTCCATTAACTTCCTATTGATTTTCAGTTACGTGTACATAGCACTGCAGGAGCATAAACTGCAAACACCAGACTTAAAGAAGTTCTGAACTATAACTGTTTCATCTTGGTGACATAGTACTGTAACATGAATATTATCTGTGGCCTCTTTGAAAAAATGTATTTAAAGGCAGTTTTGACAAGTAGGGTCAAGTCTAACTGAGTGACGATGTATATAAATTACAGTAGGGACATATCTGGCATCTGGAGATGAAATATGTTCAAGTAGAAAGGACAGGCTGGAATGGATAAAGATGAGTTTCTGAAAATATGGCATTACAGAAGGTGAAGAAAAGTGTAAATCTATGAAAAGAAAGGTATCAAAAGATGAGAAAAGTGGGGAGCGGTGGAAAGGAAGTAATATACAGCAAGTTGAGACGACACCTAAGAGGGAATACAGTTTTTGAAACAAGTGAAATTAAAAAAGCTATTCTAAATTAATATGATTAATAATATCTCTCACATATTCAAGCATTCACATTTTTATTGTTTTGCTGTAGAATCTCAAACAGAGTCGCAGCACTTTGTAATCAGAGAGACTTGCAAAAACACTTAACTTCATTAGTCTCAGTTACATCGTCTGTAAGATGGAGACAATAAATATTAACTCACAGAGTTATTGAATGGCTTAAGAATATGTAGGGAAACCAGTAAAGTGCCTGTGTAGTTTTTATACTTTTTAGAAGTAATAGAAGTAACCAATATCTGTATTTACATTGAAGCTGACTGAAGTGAAAAACAGTAAATGTGATAGTGATAAATAAAAAGAGTTAAAATAGTCAGGCAAAAAAAGATTTTAATTTATGCCAATTATTTTATAGGTTTTGATGGAAGTCTACAATGCTGATTAAAAGTACATCCTCATTAATAGACATTAATAGTGCAGAAGAGATAAACTAAGGATATTGATGGCAAGAAATAAGATTATTTAAAGCTGATGCTTTGTGAAAACAATCTTAAATTAAAAGATTGTGGCAAAATTCCTTTATATTACAATCTTACGTTTCAAGAGTTTGTAAATGCATGATTGCACTGAGCTAAAACTGAAGCTGAATAATTTTTTTCTGTTTTCTGTATCAAATCAACAAGAAGTAATTTTCTAGAATTTAAAGATTGTGCTCCACTTTCAGATAGTATTTTTAGACATGGAACTAAGTTATAAATACGAGAAAATTTTGTCATGTTACTGAAAAATGTTTACATAAAAGACCTATATCATGAAGTACCTTTTTTATTTCTAATTAAAAAATTTTTTTTCCATTTTATTCAAAATATTTTAACATTTACTTGTACATGTTTATGGGGTACAGTGTGTTATTTCAATACATGCATATACTGCACAATGATTCACTTAGGGTAGATAGCATAGTTTTGTACCTGTTCATCTACCACTTTTCCTCTCCGCCACACCCTCACTCCCCCATTCCCCCTGCCCATTTCTGGTGACCATTCTTTTACTCTACTTCTATGTGAACCACTTTTCTTTCTTTCTTTTTTTTTTTAGATTCCAAATATGGGTGATATCATGTGGCATTTGTATTTTTGTGTCTGACTTACCTCACTTAACATGATGGTTTCTAGTTTCATCCATGTTGCTGCAAATGATAGGATATCATTTTTTGAAATAGTTGAGTAGTATTCCATTGTGTGTATATACCACAGTGTTTTTATCCATTCATCCACTGATGGACATTTAGGCTGATTCCATCTCAAGTATTGTGAATAGTGCTGTGATGAACATGGGAGTGCAGGTGTCTTCATTTCCTTTGGGTATATACCCAAGAGTGGGATAGCTGGGTCATGGGGTTGATCTATTGTTAATTCTCTGAGGAATCTCCATACTGTTTTCCACAGTGGCTGAAACAATTTACATTCCCACCAGCGATGTAGTAGAATTCCTTTTTCTCCACGTCCTTGCTAGCATTTGTTATTTTTTTGTCTTGTTGATGATAGCTATTCTAATTAGAGTGAGATGACATCTCATTTTGGTTTTAATTTGCATTTTCCTAATGATGATGTTGAGCAGTTTTTCATCTGACTATTGGCCATTTGTATGTCTTCTTTTGAGAAAATGTCTGTTCTGGTCCTTTGCCCATTTTTTAATAGGGTCATTTGTTCTTTTGCTGCAGAATCATTGAAGTTCCTTACACATTCTGGATAATAGCCCCTTCCTTGTCGGATGTGTGGGCAGCAAATGCTTTCTCCTATTCTGTAGGTTGTCTCTTCACTTTTTTGACAATGTTTCTTGTTGTGCAGAAACTTTTTAGTTTGATGTAGTCTCGTTTGTGTATTTTTGCTTTAGTTGCCTGTGCCTTCGTAGTCTTGCTCAAAAAAGCAGCACCGACCACTCCCATTTTGTGTAGCATTTCCCTTATGTTTTCTTCTAGTAGTTTCATAGTTTTGGGTCCTAAATTTGGATCTTTAATCTATTTTGAGTTGTTTTTGTGTATTGTGAAAGATAGGGTTCTAGTTTCAATCTTTGGCATGTAGATATCCAGTCTTCCCAGAACTATTTGTTAAAGAAGCTGTCCTTTCCCCATTATATATTTTTGGTACCTTTGTTGAAAATCAGTTGATTGTAAGTGTGTGGGTTTATTTTGGGGTTCTCTATTCTATTCCATTGGCCAATTTGTTTTTATGCCAATACCATTTTGTTTTGGTTAAAATAGCTTTATAATATATATTGAAGTCAGGGAATATGATGCCTCCAATTTTGTTCTTTACATTCAAGATTGCTTTTGCTAAACAGGGTCTTTTGTGGTTTCATGTGAATTTTAGGATTGTTTTTTCTATTTCTATGAAGAATGTCATTGGCATTTTGGTAGGCATTGTGTTGAATGTGTAGATTGCTTTGGATAATATGGACATTTTGATGATGTCAATTCTTCCACCCGTAATGAAGGGATATCTTTCCATTTAATTGTATCCTCTTCAATTTTTTTCACCAATGTTTTATAAGTTTTTGTTGTGGAAGTCTTTCACCTCCTCCATTAAATTTACTTCTAGTTATTTTATTTTTTTGGGAGCTATTGTGAATGGGATTATTTTTTTGATTTCTTGCAGAAGTACCTTTAAGCAATGTTCATCTACATGAACAAGATGTCTCCTTTGAAGCTTCTTTATTATTAGAGCTAGGGAATAAAGAAGGGAGTATTTTTGGAGGAAAGATAAGTTGCCTCTGTCTTAGTTTTACGCCTTTCTTATTGCATATCATTTGTGAAAAAAGTTTTTTTATTTATCTTTTATCAGTTAATTGAAATGCTATTTTGTTATTTTTACTATATTTTGTTTGAAGAGTTCAAGATTCTAAAGCAAGAAGTTAGTTACCTAATATTTTATATTGATCTTGCTTCTTTTCTTTCCATCAAAAAGTTCTTACAAATGCTTCAAGTGCACGAAATAACACTTTGATGTTTTTTTCCTTTGCATGGCTGAGTTGGGGCTGAGTTGGGGCTGTGTTGGGTTGAGTGGGTTACTGAAGTATGATTGACAGAATAACTTATTCTTGCAGAATGACTTTTTGGACCATGCACTAATTTGCAAAAACTGAATTAAATTGTCATTAGCCTAATTACAAGCTGCTATCAAATTAAGCATTTCTTACACAAATTATTAAAGGAAAAGAGTGCCTCTTTATTGAGTGCCTACTTTTCCATTCTCACCATCTTCCATGGATACCCTCCTGGTTGGGACAAACATTGCCTCTTGATAGATTACTTGGTACTGCTATAGTATTAAGGGCTCCTTCTGGACCATGGTTGGGTATTGCAAGTTGTTTCCTGACTGAAGAGGAGGAAGGCTAGGCATTTGAGTATCTTAACAGAGAGTGATAATGCCTGTGGTAGTCCTGTTATATGATCAGGGCTTAAATCTTTTAAAAGGAGCTTCTCTAAGAACTATCTATCTCAATGTAGCTTTTCCTGGTGAGTGGTTCCCCAATACCATTACATCAAATGAGAACATGGAGGAATTAGGGTGGGTTTTGTATGTACGTGATGCATAATTCTTATTGGCTTATTTCCTCATAATTTAAAGAAACGTGTATGGCGTGGTTGCTCTAAATACTATTTGTTTACCTACTTTACCTTTCTTTGGGAAATAAGATCAAGAAATCAGAACATTCTGTTGACTTCTATTTACCAAAGTTATCTTTGAATCATCCTAATGTAGAGCCAGAACACAGTTACTTTTTGAACACTGCAATTTAGTTTTATTTTTCAAGGTAAGAAAAACTATAGAGGAAAATTCCCACTTGCAGCCTAATTCATTTATCAGCTGAACATTCAAGGCTGCATCACTTAACCAAAGTTTAAGAGATATCCCCTGCAATGGCAGTAAATACCCCTGATCCTGTCTTTACTTCATGTTTAGTTATTCTCAGGTTGTCACTTCCAGATTGGGAATGTGATAGGTATAGCAATTGACTCTATTCCCTTTCCAACATATCCTTTCCTTTCTAGTGAGGTAAATCTTGGCTCTTTCACTGTGTTCATAATGTCAGCACTTTGTGTTAGAAATTTGAGAGTGGAAACATTACAATACATTCAATGTATTTTTCAGTGCCTCCTATGTGGAAGTATGGTAGAATATGCAGCTAGCACTGAGATAGCTAGTTTTAATGGGAGGAGAAACTAGTGCAGGAATAGGAACAGAGCAATTAGGATGTGTAACCATCAGACCCTCAAGATATATTTGTATTTGCTACAGAAAATACTTTCTCTGTTCAAGGCAGACCACTGGTAATTTTAAGGAAGAAGAAAAAAAGAAACAGAGATGATGTGAAAAAAAATTGAGGAAGTTGCAGAATCAATGTTCAATAAATATTTGGGATGTTAACAGTACAACCTTCATCAGCGGCTTCAAATATTAGACTCTATATTTTTATGGTAAAAAGATGATCAATCCAAGATAGCACAGAGGCTTGTGCTTGCAAAAGGACATCTTACAGGCTGTTGATCTAGAGGGCAGCATTTCTCTTAGCACATTCATCACCGTTCAGGTCTAACTTTGCATTCTTTCAGGCATGGATGCCTGACCCATCACACAGCAAGAGAAGGTCAGTCTCAAGCAGTGGACTCATTCTGACCAAACACACAGGCAGTGTGTGTAAACCTGTCTTCCTCAAGGCCACATCTGACCACAGTATTCATTATTCATATGAAAGACTGTGGAAAGTGTGGTAAGGCTACCCCTGTAACTGCACTTTCCTCCCATCTGAGGCTGCAGAAACCATTTGAAAAGTGGCTACCCTCTCCAGCTAAGGGTGTTGCTTCAGATACTCTGCTTTTAACTCTACCTGAATTCCTCCCTGAACCTGTTTTCTCTCATCTGGTTCTACTCTTTCCACCCTATGCCTCTTTCCTAATTCTTCTTTTAATTCCTTATATTGGGGTTCAGTCAGATGTCTGATGGATCATTCATTTCAACTCTTCCCTTAGATGTTGCCTTCAAATGACTCAGTTTGATTTCAAAAACTGAAACTCAATCCCTGCACCAATTTTGGGCTCTGCACTTCAATCCTGTGCCCATATCCTAGAATGGGACCAAAGATTCAGGAACTTACTTGACTGGGCAGGAGAGTTAGTTACATAACACAATGCTTAATAGTATGTGAAAAAGAGAGCCTAATACATCCGTCTGCACAATAGGCATATATGAGTTGGACAGGTCATATCTTTGGGCTGTCACCTCCTTCCTAAAGAGCACCTAAATAAATACTCCTAATATTTATCTCTGAGAGACTTCTTTTTCTAGGATTGCATTTCTAACCATCTCTACCTCTGATAGACCATTTATATATATATATATATATATTAATACTCTCAATAGGGTGTCAAAACTGGGTAACTTTGGAGTTATTCTCTTTCTGGTAATGTCCACTGCCTTGCTTGAATCAGTAATGTGTTGGATTATGGTTTTTCTCAGGTGGCATTTTTTTCTCTTATTTCCAAAATCTTGATGGGATACTTCACTACTATTCCCATATATCATCCACAATATTTATATTATATACTGGCAGTTGAATATGGATTCCATATATAGAACACATCATTCTACATCCATTTGCTATACAAATGATTGAGATCCACTGTATGTCAAACACTGGAATAATTTGTTAATTAATTCAGTCACTTATTAATTCCTTTAAGGCATACTGTATTTATTGAGCATGTACTGTTAAGCTGTAGTAAATATTGAGCACTATGTTAGACGTCTGGTATACCATAATGAATAAGCTAGACACAGTGTCTACCGTCAAGGTGTTTACAGAACAGTTGGGAAATCCAGTGAACAGCAATACAACACTACTGATAAGAAATAACATAGGGAGCAATAGGGTTTTATGGGAACATTGTATAAATACAGTGGCTTTTAGTGATTGTAATTTGAATAAAATTTACAAAGGGACCCAAACAGATGAAGTAGGGAATTAAAATATTAGCTAGTAGTAAAATAATTGAAGAACATTTGCTGATCTGGAAATTTTGCCAAGTCTTTTTGAATGAAAGGAAAATAAAATTTTTAGGTTTGTTCCCTAGTAAACCAAAAGGCAAAGCAAAATCCAACAGCAATCTGAGAAGCAGAAAATCAGTCAAGAATAAGGTTAAAAGTGAACTTACATCTTTGATAAGTAAAAGTAGAAATGTGGAAATAAACAGAAGTTTGGCAGAAAGAACAGATTAAAAATTGTAACCCTCAAGAGAAAAAAGAACCTAGATCTTCATGAAACAAAGCTTTAGAAGATAAAAGTTAATGTTAGAAAGCACACAAAATTCTAAAAGCTTAGAATGTTTAGATCCCTAAAGAAATAAGGGTACCATCATATAGATTTTATGAGGCATTTTATTTTCACAATAGTTGATACTGAAAGTTATTTTTTTTCCAGAGAGAATCTACCATATAACAACTATTGTAATAGCAAAAACAACAGGTAAAATTGGATAAAAGACTCCATCTTCTAGCAGTCCAGGAATTTACCCTGTAATTTGTCTTTTATTTTTCTACTTAGCCCAACCCTGACTGTCTCACAAAACAATTGGTTTGTAGATTATCCCATCATCGAGTCATTTGACTGTCCTGAATCAAAAGCCAGGAAAGCATAGAGAGTCTCTTTCTTGGATTCCAACAGCATTCAAACTAACCTAAATATGTCACTAGTTTGATTTTTAAAAATCTTTTCTGAAGGAGAGGACACAATCTTTCTTTCTTTTATAAGCTCTATGGAAAGCATCTAATTGGTAGGCTATTTTTAGATACATTATCAAAGACTGTGCTTTTTCCAAGTCTCTTCTTAATGTAGTACTTGCACATGATGCTAACAGCCCAGTTATTGTCATATCATTCTAGGACTTTAATTAATAGACCCCTAAGAAGAATGAGTTTATCCCATTGAAATGAGAGATAGGTTTCCTTTCTTAATCTCATCCATAGTTTCAACTCACACCCAGATCATGTCTTTTATTTGTTTTATATTCTACATAGCACTCTCTTTGCCTTTAGACAAGGTTAGAAGAAGCACTGAGGATGGGTAGTTAAAAGGGTGGTAGAATTAGATTTGGGCTGGGTGTTAAAGGGCTTGGGGAGGTAGTTGCTGGGGCAAGAGGAAAAGTTGAAACTTTGTCATCAGAGAAATCTTGGAGGGGCAGAACAGTGTCTTTGTCAAAGAACATTCTGGACCCGGTGAGCTGGGAACATTAATCAAGACTGGTACAGGATTTTGAATGTAGCTGTGACTACTTAACTTGTAAGTTGGCATACCTGTGTCCTTACCACTGTTACTATGTAGTTAACACTATACTTTAAAATACTCATCTGAATATATCTGCCGCTAGATATCTGCTACTTTGCCCACCCAGAACCCGTTGCCTTTTCTGGTACAACATAGTTCGCCTCCCCTTTGGGGTGAAATCATCTCCTTTGGAATATCATTCTGCCCCATTTTGAACGCATGTGATTTGGAAGGAGAGGCCACCCACCAACATAGTGCCAGGTGAAGCTGTGATGCAGGCCTAGCCAATACGTTTATTCAATTCCTGTACCTATGAGGCATGATTAAAAGGTGATAAACAAAATCACGGTTTAGGGGCAGTTCTAGGGTTGAAGATGTGAAAAGGAGAAGCTCTTTCAATTGTGGTTGCCAAAGCTACAGGACATAGCCTGGAGCTGCTCGCAGCCATCTTGCCACTCCCTAGGATAAGCCTGACTGAATGGAGTCCACACAGAGAAAAGCAGAGAGAAGGAAGGAGACCAAGTCCTTGTCGAGCCACTTGATCTAGTGCCTTCTGCACATTCAGTTTCTTGAACCTGTAGATTACCCTACCCCCCTTTATTTCCCACAAGCAACTGTCACTTGCATTTTTCTGTTACTCACAATCCAAACAGCCCTTGGTAATAAAACATGTTTGTTTTGCTTCCACATCTATAAAGGGGCTTGAGAGAGTCTGTATTACAAAGAGTGAGAATTCTACACAGAATCCACTTCCCTTCTGTCTTGCTTCACCATCTGAGGAGAGGAGCACGAAGGCAGACGTGAGTGGCCATCGAGCCAGGCATATGACAAAAATGGCTGCCATGAGTCATCTCTTGTATTCTCATAGCATAAGAAATACTTCCTTCCTCTGTTAGGGAGCAAGGTGGATTTATTTTAAACTAAAATTTATTGCGTAGTGAATCACAATGAAAAACTAGTATTTTCTAAGAGAGTTTGCTACCAATACTCTTTGGTAAAGCCCAAGAGGCTGCGAGGAGAAAGGAATGACATGGCAATTTTACTCTCTAAGCAGCCCAAATGGAATCTTAATAGAGAAATTTTTAGGTTATAACCTTCTTTCATCTAGCAAGACTAGTGTTACAGAGAATCACGGATGCTAGTCGCTTGTTCTTGCCCCTTAGAAGGGGTGGATAAAAGAAAGCAATGTCCTTCAGTGAAAAGGCATGATCTACAATATCTGAAGTTGGGTTCTTTCCCTGGAAGACAGTGTCGTTATGAGATACAGAGATGTTATGATACTATTCTGGTGGTTTAAAGAAAACTAAATAAATGTACAACACCAGACATTAATTATATTAGATAATGTACATCATTTGTAATACTAGGAAAGAAAAAAGCTCTTATTTTCTTTTTTAATTTTCAAGTTATTGCATCATTTTTTCTTCTCAGTACTCAGCATGAAGGCCGTTTATATACTGGAAGATGAGATGTCAAGTTGAGAAGACTCTAAGACATTTGACAGTAGGGAAAGTGTTAGATTTCTTCTAACTTGGCAGCAGATTTTATTTTATTTTTAGAAAACTTCAAAAAATATATAACTTAAAACTGAAAACTGTACGAATCGTAAATGGACAGCTTCAAAAATTCTCACAAAATGAACGTATCAGTGTAACAAACACCCAAATCAATAAACACGAAATGATTAACTCCCCCAAATCCTCTACTTAGTTACTGTCTACCTGCATTCCCACCCAAGGTAACTTCCACCCTGACTTCCAACACTGTAGATTAGTTATTGGCAGAGATTTTGAAACGCAGAATGCTTTGCTGAAATGGGAGGGAAATTCTACTAATGGCTTTCAACCTAAAACTATGTGAATATCTTTTACAACAATACTTACTTTCCTTCAACCCACACAGGAACCTACCCATGCCTATCCCGCATTTCTTCTAGAGCATTTTTTTTTATATTAAGTTTTAAATCTTGCAGTTTGATGTAAGACACTTTGGCATAAAGATCTTATTCCACGGCATGGAGGAAGGATGTCATGGGGGTGTCTGAGTCAAGTAAGCATCTGTGATAGTCACTGGCAGCCCCATCCTTTCCTCCCTGCTTTTGTCCTGCTCCATAACTACCAATGTTTACTCTTTAAATATAAGAAAAAGGGAAAGAAATACAAGTATCATTTAAAGGGTTTCATTTTAAGTGTCTTGCTTCATCCTTAAACCCTGTTTAATCTTTCCTGATTTCTCCCTTGAGGTATACAAATCTCTTTTGGCGTGCTCTAGCTTTCTTCTGAGGAATGAAAACTGAACACAAGCAAACAGGTTTAAAGATAGTTCAGGAGCACTGGCCAGCATGTGCCCTACATGGCTGGGTTAAGTGGGGTGAAAAAGTGACTTGTGTTGGAAGAATAATGGTCATTCCAATGTACTGCTGGCTGTTCTGGCATTTGGAGTGTGATAGCATCCAGCTAACGCAATCTCTTGGCCATTTACCATGGAGAATACCGAATGATTAACAGAACCTTGCAAAAAATGTAGATGTACAATCCTCAAACTAATAGGTGTTACTCATCATGTTGGGATATTGGGGGACATTTGACTTTTAGAAGCATTGAGAAATGATATGGAATTATACAAATGTTCAGAACATTAAACAGATTCAGAATTCAAATAATGTGCCTCCAGAGACAAACAGTATGATCTCACTTATATGTGGGATCTGAAGAAGTCAAACTCATAGAAGTAAAAAGTGGAATGGTGGTTACCAGGGGCTTGGGAGGTGGGGAGTGGGTGGAGAAAGTGGAGACATTGGTGCACAGGAATAAACTTTCTGTTGGATAAGACAGGAGGAATGAGTTCTGGTGTTTTATTGTACACATGGTGACTATAATTAACAATAATGTATTGTTATATTCCAATATATCTAAATGAGAGAATTTTAAAAGTTCTCACCACAAAGAAATGATAGATATTTGAAATAATGGACATCTTAATTAGCCTGATTTAATCATTTCACAATGTATACAGGTATCAAAACATCACATATATACAATTATTATTTGTCAGTTAAAAATACAATAAAATTAAATCTTTAAAAAAAATGTGCCTTAAGTGATATTTTTTGTTCTTTTCATTGAACAATAATCTCAGTGACACTGACAGTGAGAATGTATGGATTTAGCGATTTCCAGAGTAGTCATTTTAATTTGATTTAAAAGGAATATTTTACTAGAAAATACCCTCAAAATATCTTTATATAGTAGTGTCATGATTTATTATGCAGAGTTCATTTAAAGACACACATGCAGCATTTTACATTAGCTTCCTATAATCCTATAAATTGCACATTTTTCTTCTTGCAATGAGAAATTACTGAGAATAGTTGAGGGTGATTTTAAGAATTTAACAAAGAAGGCTTCTACCCTTAGAAGGTTGCAGTGTTCTTGAAAACAGAGATTCTTCGTTTGTGTTTTGGCTTAGTGTCACCCTTGCCTGAAATAATATGTGGAAAATCACAGTAATGGAAGTGAGCAGAGTGTGTTTGAGGGAAGAGTAGACAGATCAGCCCAACTGAATGCTGTGTGTAGGCACGCGCGCGCGCGCGTCTGTGTTTATGCAAGTGCAAAATAAAGTAGGAGTCAGAAAAATTGGACATATTATGGACAGTCTTGCATAGCAGTAGACACAGTTGCACTCAATAAATGTGGAATGAATAAACGAATGAACAAAAAGCTTTGAATACCTAATGCAGGATTAGGGTCTTCATCTTGTAGGTAACAAGAAGATACAAGTTATTTCTCCATCTGTGACCAAAAAGACTAGAATTCTTTTGATAGATAGAGCAAAGTTGCCAGTTCTCAAATAGATGGAAACTGAAACAACTTTTCAGCTGTATAGAGTAAATCCTACCTGACATTGTACATATTTCAATTTATGTGAAGTTGCTTACAGGCAATGGAGAGGGTTAGTAAAAAAAAAAATGAAAAAGAAACCTCAAAACATCTTGTACTGGTATATAAATTTGGTGGTTCAGTATCCTATGAAGTATAACAATCTATTTTTCCCAAAGCCTAATTGCACTTTTCTCTGACATTACAAGGCTTTAAATTATACCAGCAAGATTTGTGACAATATCATGTGCTAGAGTGATAAATATCAAATGCTAGAGTGACAAAACCAAAATGCCATATATGTACACGTATTTATATGTGTGTGTACATATATATACTTTGAAATGCTCTCTTTCTATATACATACATACACACTGTATGTAAATGCTATATGCATACATACATACACACCTTCTTATTAACTACGTTTTTAAAAATTTCATGTGACAAGATTCTGAAAACTTTAAACCATGTTAGTTTATTAGACTTTCTAATAGGAATCCAAATTTTAGAAGTCTTTCCTTTAGGTCAGATCTATGAATTTTTTAATACACACTAATTTTTTTTGTTGTTTTGATTTGTTTTGTTATGATTTTATTTTTAGTAATTAGTCAAAATGGTCCATTTGTTATGCTCATGTGTGTAGCTAATGTCAGCATATTACTAGCTAGATGTAGACAAAATATCTTAGGTTCTATGGCTACACTGTCACCATCAACATTGTTACCAAGTGTGAGATGGGCCATGAAAGTCAATTATTTTCTGATTCTTACAGTCTGTGTAATTTGGTTATCCCCTAGATACAATCTCTATAAATAATGTTGGGTTCTGGAAACTAAAGTGGACAGATGGCATATGGGGAAATATTCACCAGTCTTACCCAAGTATATAACAGATCCAAGTACAGTATAAAGAAGACTTGGACTTTTCTTCTGGTCAGCATGACATTTTGCTTACAAGTTTACAACATAACATCAAATTAAACACAAAAGAGGTGAGAAAAATATAGCTTTAGGAATATTTTCATCCTGCTATTTTTGGAGAACAAGTGAGAGTCTGGTATATTTGGCATATTTGGATTATTTTAATGGATTATGTCCCAGATGGATATTAGCATATTGGTAGGGCATGGTCAGCTAAAAAAGCAACAGCTACTGGATTGGCTTGAACCGTTTCCTTAAAATGGCAGATTAGTTTTATGAGTGTTGTTTTTAATACAGCTTCACAGCAAAGCAGATTTGTGTAATTTGGCCACCTGCTATAAACATCAATTTTAATCAATCATATATATCTTTGCCAATATAGTTTATCAGTGGTAAATGTTTGAAGATTTTCAAATAAATTTCATGGTAAAATTAAGCAGCCATCTGGAATTATAATACAGGTTTTCTCTAAATGGTTTTGCAAGTCATAAATTTGAAACACTATGTATAGAGAATAACACACACAAGTGTACATCCATTTGTCCCTGTTTGCAATACTGTTTGTGAAAACATTTTAGTGTAAATAATGTGGAAAATTTACTTACTTAACAGGGCCTACAAACAGCATTGGCAGAGAGATGTTTGAGTTTTGCTGGTCTAGACCTGTGTATTTAGATAATGAATCCAGCTGCTCTAGCCAGGGCCTCTTAGTGATTACGATTCAATCTCTGTAGCTTTCCAGTCAGTGTAAAATTATTGCAAAAAAACCAAGCTGCTTTCCGATATTTATTTCAAGTAATGTTGCTTTAATAATGTACCCCCAATCCAAATATAATTTATGGGGAAAATGCTGTATTTATCGCCAATGCAAGTTAAATATCCTCCTCCCCCCAGTCATAGTAGTAACTTCCCAAACTGTTTAGGAAAGATACATTCAAATAATTTCTATAAATATTATATTACAATCTGGATCTGTGAAATCAAAGATCTTAAATATCTAAATTAGTAGTGATTTCTACAGGTTATCCCTCAATCCACTTATTACAGGGACACGGCTTATTTTAGGCTTTCTTTTCTCAGCTTTCTTTTAGATTTATTGATTTATTCATTACCAGTGGTAAGGAATGTGGGGGTTGGTTTTTATCTCCTATGTTTTATCCCCCTTTTTATACTTCTTTTATTGCTCATTTTAACATGCCACCTGTGGGGGTTTCTCCTTGAAATAACTAGATTTCCTCCAGCTAAGAACATATTTTATTAGTTTTATGGCTTATCCTGCCTTTTATTCAAAATCGTAGGTATTGAAGAAGACTGGATCCAAAATCAAAAATGTAATATGTAAAAATAAACAAAAATACATTTTAAAAAAGACTTGGGATTGTCAATAAAAGACTCGCTATCAGTACTTACACAGTAAGCTATTTAAAAACCCTTAGGGATGACATGTTATTCTTTTAATTTCTGTGGCAATACTGAAAATATTTGGGATATATAATTCCTCCTTTTAGAGATTCACTTTGAAAAGTAAATAAACCAAAACTCATATAACCAGTCTTGTGAATTCTTGATTTCATTTAAAATTAAAATATTTTATATATTTGAAGTGTATCCTTAGGTTATCTCCTCATATAGAGAGACGTAGGTCTTCAACACTTAGTCATTTAACAAAACACATATAAGGGACTGAGTACTCACCTACAACATCTGATGTAAAAACCCTGTGAGGTATTTGAGGCTGACTCTAGATGGCAAGCTATTATCAATACACGACATTACCTCTCATGTAAACAAATATTGTTTACAAATATTGTATACACACAACTGGATGTATGGTATAATATTATGAATTAATGTCTGTTTGGAAAATAGAGGAGGAAGCAATTCACTCTTCCTTGAATAGTAAGTAATAATTGCACTGATGATGTAATATTTATACTGGGACTTGAGGAATGCATAGGAATTTATCAGGCAGCGATTAGAGGTGAAGAGTATTTCAACAGAAAGAATCATATGAAAGACTATAATCTGTTAAGGGAAGGCCATATACTTGGGAAAGTGAACAGACTGGGGGAGAAGTAGAGTAAGCGGCTTAGAACTCATCTCAGGGTATTATTGCTTTGAGAAGGAATTATTCTTCAGATATGGAGAGCTAGCTAATATTTTAAAGCAGAGGACTGACATCAATTGATAGGCTTCTATAAATTATAAAGTGATGGCGTAGAGGTTGTACCAAACAGAAACAGACCCATAGCAGAGTCAGTTATACAGAAATGGTGCTAATCTGAGATTTTTCTTTTTCAGCAGTAAATTAAACCATGGATTTTTCTAGGAAGATTTGGAGGATCTTCCTTACATATATCACTTACTAGCATTGGTTTTACTGCTAGATTATAACAAAATATATAAAGATTAAAAATACTGTGCATATTTGAATTTTTTAAAGTTTAATTTTTAACAAAAATGTTTATCATCCTATGATGATTTTAGTGTATCTTTATACTTTTTTCAAATCTTATGACTTTTTTCATATGTCTTGCTTACTATTCTCCACATTGCTGAGAGAGGTCCATGAAGTTGATGAATTGACTCTATTGTAACCTAAAACAGTATTTTAAAAAATAAATATGTGTCTCCTCTACTAACATTTTGCAGATATCCAAAAGCAAAAGCAATTGATTTGTGTTTTGCCTCCTTTACCTGACTCTTCTTCAAAAGTAGACACAATGTAAATTTCTGGAGAAATATCCAAAAGGCAGCTGACTGATTAGAAAAGGGGAAGAAAGTACATAAATGATAATATAATGCCAAAAGATAATTTAATTTTTGTATAATTGGAAGTTGAAAGACAAAGTGTTTTGGGCTTTGGAAAGTAGAAACTCTTGTTATGAAAATTATTATTACTGGTATATATAATGTTTTAAATTTCTACTCTATTGTCTTGTTTATACTGTTCAAAATCCTTACCATAATGGGTTATGAAACAGGGTATTCTCATGCCTGGTATTGTTTCTCCATGTCAAAGATTATTTGATGGTTTTGACTTGATTTGACAGATTGGGTCAATCAAAACAATCAAACAAGCTTCTATACCATATCCAGTCTAATTTTACTGTCAAAATTTAGATGTTTTATGACAGTAAAGCATATTAATTGTTTGCTGCAAGGAGTTTAGTGTTCTTAACCGCACTTCTAGCATGTAAAGTGTTGTACACTTTAGTGAATATGCAAAGGAATAGTTGAATTAACTTTTGAGTAAAGCAATTTATTTCCTTAATGCAAGACTAGTACTAATGATTCTTGTAACAATTGTCATAAAGATGATTCATATTTTTCTATGTGGCTTTATAAATGCACTATCTAGCATAAGATAGAAGATTCTAGTTTAATTGCTAACATTTATCTTTTTGGGTCTCATTTTCCCCCTGGAGTAACATTTCTAGAAATGATAAAAAATAAATCTTTACTTAAAAGATTGGGCTTTAAAAATGGTATTCAAGGTTATTAGATAAAAGTTTGTAGGAAGGAGGGAGAGCACATGTATTATCCTAGTTTATTTTGTCTGTTAAGCCACAGATATAATTAAAGGACTAATTGTCTATTGGGGGTAGAAGTTTAGATTAAATAAACAACTAAAATTTGCTGTGTTTTAAATGTAAGAGCAGAAATTTGCGTCACCCTTTTAAACGATACCATATGTGAGTAACTCTTCCTTTTTGCCATACCCCTTCTCTTGCCCTCTGCCCCTTGCTTCTTTTCCTTTCACAAATATTTGAGTGATCACTGAATGAATATAAAATGTGTTAATGTAATGGCAAATATGTTGCTGTACAAACAAATGCAAAGATTTCTTAGATTAAAAGTACTATTAAGATTAGTCTTGGGCAATATTTGAAGAGAAGGGCCACACTGTTAGAAGGAAGACATCATACATCTAGGCAAAATTGGCCATTTAAGGCTAAGTCAAAAAGTCTAGCTAGGTAGAAGGAGTCTTATAGGCACTGCAGGTTTAGCAGGCCAGAGATCTTGTACCAGCAAGCAGAGCGGGAAGGTTCTATTAGACAATGACTCAAGTAAGGAAATAATAAATTACAGTTCTTCATGGGTATTTAGCAGGCCTTTACAAGGAAAAAGTCTGTGGTGCAAAAAGAAGCATGGGCAATAAAGAGCAGGGATGCTGAAGCAGTGGCTTGGGCTGTCAAAGCAGATGAATTCATCACGAGAGAAACTGAGTCACTTTATTTGACGTCAACAGTGAGCATTAGTTGGACTGTACTGAGGCTGGCCAAGCAAGTTGGGCCCTTGTCAAAAATATTAATTTAAATTGGTTAGCTGCTTTTGTTTGGTTGTTCTTTTTTTGAGGGGAGAATATGCCTATTGTGGAATCAAAATGACATCTAAGGAGGATAATTTTAGAGAGCATAGTGGTTAAGAGCATGCACTTTGGAATCAGACTGCCTGGATTCAAATCCTAACTTCACTGCTTATAAACTATGTGATTTTGGGGCAAATTATTTAACCTCTTTGTGCTTCAGTGTTCTCATCTCCATACTGGGGAAATTGATAATACACACCTCATAGGATTGTTATACGGATTAATTGAAATAATATTTGTAAAGCACTTAGAATAATACCTAGTCAATAATAAGTGTTTGTTAAATATATATAAATAAAAATAAAGGCTGTATGCATGAATAGCTGATGATAGAAATGGTAAATCCTCCCATTGTAGGGAAAAAAAGACAAGTGTGAGGTAGTTCAGAACTTGGAAAAGAAGCGTGGTTTGTGGTATGTAAAGGAAGGAATAAATCTAGATTTGTTTCCTGTGGTTTTATAAGGCCAATAGGTTCTTGCATAGACATGCCAGGTTGGCCTGGATGTATTATAAGCTCAGTCCTGTAAGTATTAAAAGAATCTAAGATTTCAAATTCCTACATGAAGGGACAAAGGCTGTTGAGATCCCAAATCTACTCTAGTGTTAGCAAAACTGGACCAAACTTCTCTCTCCAGAGATCTTGAGACTATTCAGGGTTAGAAACCTTCTGGCTTCTGAGAAAAATATCATGCCACACAGTCCACATGGGTCCACAGACTCCAAACAAATAGGCCAAACACAACAGCTTTTTAAAAAGATATTAAAGGTAGTTTAGAGGCTGTTACATATGTTTGGCTCATTAATGAATAGCTGGTCCTTGTGATTTGTAATGTTTATTGTGAGTAGCACCTGGGAATTTTTGACATTTGAAAGTCTCATTTAATCTTTGAGTCTGTGATGTATCCATTTGGAGAGTCCTAAAAATGTGGAGATATTTTGTAGAGATTTGAGAATGATGCAGATGAAGAATTGGTTAATTGTTCTGCTATGAGGTTGATTCATATTTTCTGTTATTTTAGGAGGAGAGTTCTATTGATGACAAAAATGTGAATTTCTCTCTGTGTTAGCTCTGTTCAGTCTATGGGGAGTAGCAAAAGATGATTCTTTACAGTATGTCTTCTAATGTCTTGTCCAAACTAATTTTGTATTCCAGAGTCACATATTGCTCTTGGGTTTTCCTCCCTACATTTCCCCCCAGTGCATTACCTATACTTTTAACAAAATGATGAATGGTTCTTTGTATTTTCTAAATGTGTTTATTTCCTCTGGAGAATGTCAGCGAAACAAGTACATTCTTGCAGAAGAATCCTAATATGATTACCTATTCCTTTGAAATTGTCTTCATCTTTGATTCTAAGAATTCTGTACAAATTGAATGCTGTATATTAAAAAGCTACAATATTTCATATTTTAGGAGCAGAGATAAAATTGTAGAAACAAGTCATAATACAGAAGGGATTTTACTTTCTTCTGGAGAAGTGTATTTCATAACATAAAATAAATCCATTTAGGGATTAAAAAATTTTGTTCTCTATATGTTACTACGAAACTTGTAAAGGCATGAAGTTATTTTTCTCCCTCTTGGAGATCCTTTCTCTCTCTCTCTCTCTCTCTCTGTCTCTCTGCTTCTCTGCCTCTGTCTCTGTCTCTCTCTCTCTCTTTCTGCCTCCTCCTCCCCCATTTGTTGTACTTTGGCACTTAAGCATTTTACTACAATTTTGACCTAAGAGATATATCTGTTTGTTTCCATACAGTAAGATAAAATGGTTGATATGGAGGATAAAGAACAAGGCAAAGTGAAGATACAGGGCAACTAAGGTGCAAAATTTCCCAGTGTATTGCTTTCCCCCCCTATCTAATTAAAGTATTACCAAAAATTATATTTAAGCTTTTGGAATTTCTTAAATTGGAATGATAGTAAATATCATTTAGAAAATTTTAAAAATATACTTACGAACACAAGCAGAAGTAATTGTGCAGAAGTTAGAATGAATAGAAAATATATAAAGCTTAGCTGTCATTGATCCTATTCAAAACCATTTATAAGATGGACTTTAGCAAACAACAGATTTTTAAGTTTAAAAAAATTTAAAAATCTGATCAAGGCATTGTGGTACTTATATGGGGATGTATACATGTACATGACATGATCCCCAAAGTCCAGGGATTTATAATTTTGTTGAAAACAAAAGAAGTAGACAATTTAGGAGATGGTAGGCAGATGTGTGTATACACGGTTCTCTGGAGAAAGAACTCATATATTCCATTAGCTTCTCCCCAAACTTTAAAACCATAATTGCTCTCATGGTTGAGGAAGCTGTTGGAAAAATCAGGGATGGTCTCTTGGAGGAAGGAAGATCAACTCAGAGCCTAACAGTTGTGTGAGATACCTAGGAGTGGGGTCATATACAGAGAAAAAGGAGTGTTCCATGAGAAGTCAAGAGTGTGAATGGATAACATAAAGAAGGAAGGAGTAAAGTCAATTTATTCAGAAAATGGTGAGTAGCCAGCCAAGCTAAATTAGAGCAGAATAAAACTGGGCCGATAATAGAAAGCTTTGGATTCCAATTGAGACATCATCGGTGGAATGGAGACTTTAAATGTCTTTGAAAGCCAAAATGGACTGTGATGTGTAAAACGGATTGGGAAGTGGAAAGAGATGATGTGGGTGTTATTATTATTGTTACTATTGTTATTTTTACACAGCACATTTAAGTACATGTAAGATTTAACAAGAGGAAGAAAAAGAAATGAGGATGAGAGAAAATGGTAAGAAAACAAGTAAAGTCTTTTCAATTAGATGTGGAATAAAAGGAGCTATAAATACATTTGTTCACTCCAACAAAATGTGATTGAGTTCCTGTATTGTGAGCCAGACACTGTTGCAGAGATACAAAATACATAAGCAAAGTGATTGCTCCTGAGGTGTTTACATTCCAGGAGGTGAAACGGAAGTCCTTAGTGACTACAACAATTGTGGTGGCACAAATGCTAGTTGTGAAAGAGATAACTGTCACCAAGTAGCGGAGCTATTGCTAAATTTTTGTGGCAAAACAGTAGGCAAGAAATTCGTTCGTTGGAGTTTGAAAGAGAACTATTATTTGTCATTAATATTTCATTTGAACTAATGAGAAAAGGAACAGAAGAGGATTTATATTAAACAATTGTTTCAGAATAATTTTACATCTCCTCAGTTTGAATATTCTACAGTAGACTGATGGAGAAAAGAAAAAAGAAATAAAGAGAAACAACGAGGAAATAGAAAAATAAATGAAAAAAAAAATCAGAAGTGCTTTGGATAACCAAATAACATCATTCAACTAATCAGGTATTAAACATCATGTAAAACAAAAGGCAGTTTCCAATCATGTTTGCAATAGTGAAATTTAACTCTGAGAAATACTTTCCTCTAGAGTGTTTCTATCAGTGAAGCTGACTAGTTACCATCTCACTAGGCACTGGGAAAGGATTGAAGGTGAGCTGCTACAATTCACACAGAACACCAGTCCTGTAATAATATTAGGAACTTTCTCTGCTTGGTGTAGACTTATGTGCAATTCAAAATTTAAATTTAGCAAATAATTATGGAATATTTTCTATGTTCAAAGGGCTGTAAAAGTCAATGGAAATAATGTTTTAAAAGAAGAATTAGAAACACAATTTGTCTCCAAGAAATGCCCCATCCAAATAGGGAAGCAAGCATACTAAAAAGCCAAACCAAACCAAAGCTGTAATAAAACATGGTTAAAGGAACTTAGAAAAAGGATGTCTAATTTTGCTTCGGGCTATCTGGCAAGCTATGACCAGAGAAGTGAATCTCAAGATAAGACCCAAAGGTAGACCCGGTAGGAAAGGGCATTTCAGGCACAGGAAACTATATAAGCCAAGGCATTGAAGTGGCATAAAGTAGAAAATGCTAAGGAAATTGCAAACTGCATGCTGGCGGGGTTGTCAAAGGCACGGTGCTGGAGTATCGATGCAAAGGTCAGCTCATGAAAGGCCTTGAACATTAGCACCTTTTAGAACATTCTGAAGTGAAGTCCTTTGAGCCCTGCAAGGTTAGAAGAAATAATACTGTCCTTAAAATCCCCAAACATAATATGTCAAGCCATAAGTCTATGAAGTGTTGTGAAAAAGGATGGTGCAGTCTAATGTGAAACAGGTGGTCATTTTTTACAGGATGAATCTAGATTCCCTGGGGTGAAGAAGAGTCAGACCATAAGTAGGTATGGGAGGTTTAATGAGCTTCAAAAGGCAATCTTCATCTAGTCAGAGTGTAGAAGAGAGTCACAAAAAAGAATAACACAAATTTATTAATTTATCCAATAAATATTTATTAACTGTGTGTAATGTGTCACTATGGGAGATGAGAGTCTTGCTTTTGAGGAGTTCATAAAGTACCACAAGCATGGAGATCTTTGACTCTGAAAAACTAAAGTAGTAGAATTGCCCAGGCTATGTTGGGCCTACTTCCTGCCCCCCTGGTATCTTGAGTGAATTATATTGCTGATCTTCAAAGAGTAGGAAGGTTAATGGACAATTGCATTTCTTAATGAGCTTGTAAGTGCTTCTTTTGTGAACTGAATGTTAGCCTATTTATAAGACATGCCACAAAGTGGTCCAGTGGGAACTCTTCAAGCTAGTGCTACATACGAACTCGGGGTTGTGCAACATAAAACAAATGTCAGTGTTTTCAGTATATAGTGAAAGTAGGAGAGAAAAAGATAGATGAGCAGAACAAAGAGACAGCTTTAGTAACCATGACAGACACTGTTGTTTGGTGGCCTGTACACAAACATTCATTGATTTTTTTTCACACTCTGCTCAGGGAGCTTGAGCATGAGGAGAATTTGGATTCCTTTCCAACTCCAGGGGTGAAACTTGATTAGTCCAAGCCAATTACGGTAACTCCATATCCCTGCCAAATGATTCATTCTGGCACTGGCATGTGATAGAATTTCGCGAGTGAGATATGAAAGGAAATCATTTGGATAGCTCTGGGACAGTTTTAGCCATTCTTCTTAGGGACATAAGGAAGAGAATATGCCCTCTCTCCATTCTGGCTTTTGGATATTGCTGGGTGAGAATGTGATATGTGAAGCTGCTGCAGGCATCTTGCTTTCATGAAGGAAGGGACAAACCTGCGAACCTACGAGTATTTCTACATTCTGATGGTGGCAGCGTGGAAGAGATGGAATGAACTGGAGTTACTCACGGTGTAACGGAGACATGAATTAATTGACTAGCCATTCCTGCCCTACCGTAGCTGTAAACTCCTATACAGTGTAACACGTCTTTACTGAAGCCAATTTTGTTGTAATGGCTTTTCTATTTCTTGCAGCCAAAAGCATTGTTGGGGAGGAAAACTTTTTCTCTACCCTCTTAGTTCAGTATCTGGGGGGCCTGCACATTTAACTGACAAAAGATAGAATCACAGGAAAAAAGGTGTATGTCTCTTTTTCTTTTTTAAAACCACTTTATTGAGGTATGATTGAAATACATATTTAATGTATACAAGTTGATGAGTTTGGAGATAAGCATATACCCATGAAGCCATCACCACAGTCTACGCCATAAACCTTTTCATCACCTACAAAAGTTTCCTCCTGACGTCTTATTTCTTCTTCTTATTGTTATTATTTTGTGTAACAACACTAAACGTAGGATCTACCCTTTTAGCGTATTTTGAAGTATAAAATACCTTATTGTTAACTATAGGCAGTATAGGGCACAGTATTTTATATAACCAAAACTTTGTGTTTGTTGACTAATACCTCCCCATTATCCCCTCCTGTCAGCTCCTGGTCACCATCATTCCGCTCTTCGCTTCTGTGAGTTTGACTATTTCAGATTCATCATATAAGTGGTATCACACAGTATTTATTCTTCTGTGTTTAGCTTATTTCACTTAGCATAATGTCCTGTAGGTTTGTTCATGTTGTTGGAAATAGCAGGAGTTTCTTCTTTTCTAAGGCAGAATAATATTCTATTGTACATATATACCACATTTTGTTTATTCATTTATTCATCAATAGACATTTAGGCTGACCCCATGTCTTGGCCATTGAGAATAATACCGCAATTAACATGGTAGTGCAGATATCACTTTAAGATCCTAATTTCAGTTCCTTTGGCATATAACAGAGGTACATTTGCTGGATCATGTGGTAGTTTTATTTTTAATTTTTTGAGGAACAACCATACTGTTTCCTATAGTGGCTATAAATTTCCCCCTGCTTTTGTTATGTCCTGTAAGTGTTAGTATATTGTGTTTTCATTTTCATTTGTTCAAAGATATTTTCTAATTTACATTTTGATTTCTTCTTTGATTCAATGACTGTTCAAGAGTGTGTTGTTTAATTTTCATGTATTTGTGAATTTTTTCATTTTCCTTTTGTTATTGGTTTCTACTTTCATTCCATTGTGGTCAGGAAAAGATACTCGGAATAATTTCAGTCTTCTTACATGTGTTAAGACTTGTTCTGTGACCTAGGATATGATCTATTCTGAAGAATGTTCCATGTGTGTTCTACTGTTGTAGGTCCTTTTGATGAAAAGTATAGTTCAAGTGTGCTCTTTCCTTATTGATTTTCTGTCTGAATGACCTGTTTGTTTTTGTAAGGGGGATATTGAAATCACCTACAATTATTGCATTGCTGTATATTTCTCTCTTCAGATCTGTCAATGTTTGCTTTATGTGTTTAGGTGGTCTGATGTTGATATCTATAAGATATATCTATGCTTATATATTCCTGTTAAATTGACCATTTTATGATAATAGTCTTTGTCTAATGTGACAGTTTTTGAGTTAAAGTCAATTTTGTTTGATATAAGTATGGCAACTCATGCTCTCTTTTGGTTACCATTTGCATGGAATATCTTCTACATCTCTTTACTTTCACATTAAGTGTGCCCTTAAATATAAATTTGGTCCCTTGTAGACTGCATTTAGTTGCATCCCTTTTTAAAAATTCATTCAGCCACTCTGTCTTTTGATTGGTGAGTTTAATCTACTTACATTTAAAGTAGTTAGTGATAGGTAAGAACTTACTACTGCCTTATGTTAATTTTATGCCTGATTTGCAGTTCTTTTGTTTCTCTCTCTGTCTCTATGTGTTTTGTTGAGTTTTTTGGAGTGATGTGCATTGATTTCTTTTTTTTTTCTTTTTTGTATCTGCTATAGATTTTTTCTTTGTGGATACCATGAGGCTTGCATAAAACTTCTTAATAACCGTCTGTTTTGAGGCGATGACAATGTCATTTGCATACAAAAACTCTACCCTTTTACACCCCTACACACACTATTTTATTTTATCAATGTTAGAATTTACTGCTTTTTATATTGTGAATCCATTAATTAATTTTTTGTGGTTATAGTTATTCTTAATACTCTGGTCTTTTAAATCCTATGGCTGGGCTGATTGATTTATGCACCATTATGTTACATTCTTCTGCATTTATGTATATATTTACCTTTACCATTGAGATTTGTACTTTCATATTGCTATTTAATGTCCTTTTATTTCAACTTGAAGAATTTCCTTTAGTACTGTTTGTATGGCAGATCTGGTGATGAACTCAGTTTTTGCTTGTCTGGAAAAGTCTTTATATCCCCTTAATTTTTAAAGAATAGATTTTCCAGGTATAGTATTCCTAATTGGCAGTTTTTTCTTTCAGCACATTGGGTATATCATTGTACTGTCTCCTAGCCTGCAAGGTTTCTGCTGAAAATTCACTGATAGTCTCATGGGGATCCCTTCTATGTGATGAGTCACATTTCTCCTGCTTTCAAAATTCTCCCTTTGACTTTTGATAATTTAGTTATAATGTGTCTCAATATTGACCTCTTTAGGTTCCATCTACTTGGGGCTGTTTAGTATGGTTTGTTACGTACATAAGAGTTATATTCCAATTCCTGGTACAGGAGAGGGGAAAACCTTTACAAATGGAGATTTATATCATTTTTACAAAGGGAAATTTATGCCCTGGTTTTAGGCAGAAATGAGGAGAGCCAAGAATTCTTCCTGGTGCTTCTCAATTGCCTTTAGGTCAAAACGATCCTTATGCCAATGTGGACTCCTTTGGGTGGCATATTCTGATACTCTTCAGAATCCTGCCTGGTATAGCAATTACCCCATTCGTGTCCTCAGATGTTGGGCTTGAGCCTTTTATTCAGGCTTGTGGCTGTATTTTGCACTCTCTAGGAGCTAAAGCAGATTGGGAGGGGGGATTAGTTTTCATGTTAGACACATTTATGAATTATAATTTTTATCTCTATAGTAAAACCAAATCTTAAGCATTATTACAGCCAAGCTGAAGATGGTAAATAAGTTGAGAAATTTAACATAAGTATTGAAATAGTAAAAAAAAAAAAAAAAAAAAAGGTAAAAAAAAAGCACATGCAGATTTTAAACTAAGATTTAATAGTTTACAATTAAGATACTGTTCTTGTTTTTATGACTACTTAGAGTAAAACACAAAGACAAAATAATGAAAAACTAGCAATGGATTGGGCAGGCAGTTATTTTTCAGGTATAAAAATGCATGTGATAAAGGGAATGGATAACCTCGAGTTCTCCCTTAAACTAGACATATGAGAGAGACAAAGTTTAATCCTTTATTTATAAAGTCTTGGAGTAAGGAAATTCAGAAATTTGAATCATATGACCAATAAAATGTCTCTTTTTATATCACCTTTGATATCATTTGTGTAGGGGTTTGAGTGACATTTAAGAACCTTTTGGTTATATAAAATTGAATTTCAGTGAAACTAGGCTGCTATTTTCTGAAGTAGCTGACTTAGCAATTTTTCTTTAGAAAGGTATCATTTTAATTAGTGTATTTGAAGGTCGAGTGGATAGCTTTATCCTTTTTAAGTAGTAATTTTCTTCACAGACTTCAGTTCTATGTCATATACTACTGACCTTTACGATGTCTCTGAATTACTGCTGTTTTCCCTTATAAATTGGGAGAACTTTATTCCTGATTGAGAAGTAAGAACTGAAAATGTCACTTCTCCCTTTGAGGTGTAATGGAAATCTTTTGGAAATGTTCAGTCTTCTGGTTTCATGATGTGCAACTTATACCTGTATAGTATGTTAGGTCAAAATTTTTTACCAGTGGCATTTCTTACATTCAAATGTAAGGGCTTGATGCTCATGTAAATACAAAAAATCTCCACCTGTTTCAGAGAATTCAGTCCCCAATTGAGAGCAATTACATTATATTAACATGTTACCAAGAAATATCAGAGCTCAAATGGCCAGTCTGAGTGTTCACTTTTTCCTGTACTTGCTCTGTGATCCTGGCATAAGAAGGTTCCCTTGTTAAGGAAGGTTGTTACCTCATGTGGATTGAAAGGTGAAAGGGATGGTTTTTATCATATGTGTCATGGCTCCCAACAAAGTGAAAATTATTCTCTCATTCAGACAATGTCTTTAGTATAGAATTTGATGTCTTGAAATTCATTAAGGGTTTATTGTGTGAATGGATTGTCTCTAAAAAGTGCTTATAAAAATTGTTCTAAGAGCTTGCTAGACTGCATGCAGAATAATTTCATTTTCTCAACTATTAATTGGGTATCACCTCAGGACATGGGCCTGTGCTAGGTTCTTGATAGCTATAGATAATTAAGAATCTATAGTCTGGTAGAAGGAAGTAGATGTGTACATGCAGAGATACATAAGTGTAATGAGCTTCAGGTGATATACTTGAGGTACAATTATAGTTGAGGTACAGGGGACAGAGATTAGGTACCATTCGATGAAGACAAAAACATCCATCATTCATGCAACAACTATCCATTGACTATCTCTAATGTGCCAGGGACTGTACTTTGTAGAAGAGTTATGATGGTGAACAAAATAGACTTTTGCAGCTTATTCTTGGATAGTAATGTGTTAATTTAAAGGCCTCACTAATATTTATTACAAACTAGATTAAGTGTTGTGGTTCAAGTGTACAGCTGGATGGGGTATATCTAGGGCAGAGAATTTAACTTCTGTGTTTTCTTAATGAACTGGGAACCACGAGGTATGTTCTATACATAGACACAGCTGAGTGACCTTTTTATGCTTCATTCTCCTCATCTTCAAAACTAGGAAAAGCTATATTTATCTTATCTCATAGAGCACATTAACATAAATGAAGGAGCCTTGGAAAAAGAAAAGCATTATGTTAATATAAGTCTTATAGTGTTACAGAATAATAGAAGTACTGAGGCAAGGAATATCCTTTGTAGGACTGATTATTTGTTATCCAAGATTAATTATGGTACAGCCAATAAATAGACTTTTTTGTTGCAAGGGTTTCACAAAAATATTTTGCAGTAGGTTGTTGACTTTTGAGAACAGTCTGTAGAATGCTAGATACAGAAAACAGGTTGTAGTGATTTCAGGAGAAAATCCAAAGGGAGGAGGAGACACAAGGTGGGGCCAGAGGGGAAAGTCTTGGTTCAGTTTATTTAGCAGAGGCACATGCTGGGGGAAATATCTCCTTTTTTATTTTCTTACGGAGAAAATCTCCCCTGTCATTCTCCCTCTCAAGCTTACCTCTGCCCATTTGGCCAGCAGTGTCTTGTCTTTCCAGTGAGCTGATTATAACTTCTCTGTGAGCTAAATCAGTAGAAGATCCCCTAAGGACCCATTCCTGGGGTGCTTCTAGATTAAGGGTGTTCCTCTTCCTCTTTCAAACAGAGTATTCTCTAATGTTATCTATTCCTTTCACTTTTTCTGAATTCTCTTCTGATTTATATTGTCCACATATTGTTCTTCTAATAGTAAATCTTTAAAGACCAAATTCTGTAGATCTTGTGCTTGCTTCAACCTACTCCATGGCATACTGAAAGCAGATTAAATATTGCATGTTTTTGACTCCTGCTGGGTAGTCATCACAGGTCTCTAATAGTAAATGCATGACAAATCAACAGAAGTAGCCCATGACTTTTTGTCTTTGTTAAACCACTCAAAGCTATAATCTATTTCAGGAAGGAAAAAACAAAATCCTAAAGCTTTTTGTTTTCTTCCTTTATGTCAGATAAGCACCCTTTTGACATTGTAGCTTTTTAAGGAACATGTCACATGGAATTAATAGGTTCTTTTGGTAGATTTGCCAACTGTGATATTTATTTCATGCCTACACATCATTCTCAGTAGGTCAAAAACCACTGTATTGTGAACATCTAAATTGGTTCTTTAACATATTTATGGTAGCAGCACATCTCTTGAAAAGCGATACTTAAATAGGTTCTACAAGACATAGGGTGATGTGGCATTGATATCTGTCAGTCCATTGAGCACTAAGGATGATCTGGCTAAATTAATTTGTTTCTTGGTTATCCCTTTTCTCTTTTACTGCTGCATTTGTGTCCTTTACCAGGTTGCAATCTTGGAAACATTAGAGATACCTTTCAAAATAAGACAAGAGTTTCTGTCAAAGATATGAAAATCAAGCACATAAGCGTAACATCAGTTAAGTTTAGTTTCCAAAACATAAAACATCACTGGACTTTTTGGTGTCCCCTCTACAGAAGAATGCTTCAAATTCATCAGCAATTCTTCAGACAGTTAATGACAGTTTGCTTTATGCCAGGCGCTCACTGTAAGGTGGGAGCTCAGGCTGCAGACTGGGGGGGAAGGTGGGGGTGGGGGATGGAGTGTGGGTGGGGCTGGGGGGATATGAGAATGAATGCAGGTGCACACACCCACCCACAGAGAAAGCGCTTTCAGACCTTCAATTTCATACCACCTGCCTGTATATCTATTTAAACATAAAAAATTTTTTTAAAAAACCTTTCTTTTTTTGGTGGGGGGAGTTGTCTTTCACCAAATAAGGCAGATTATTTTTTCCTTTGTACTTGCAATGATCTTTTCTGTAGTTTATATTATCCTTGTACTCTATGTGTTTGTTTCTCAAGGGTTTCCTACCTGCGAGAACACTCTCTTTTCTGTTTTCGTGACCATTTTTATTTATAGGGAAAATTAGAAAAAAGTAAATCAGGACAAGCCTATATTACTTTGTGCTCTTTGTTATTTCTCATCGTTTTTTGTCTCTTTTCTCCTCTACTTAAAAACAAACAAACAAAAAACCTTTGCTGTGCTTTTCCCTATCTTCTGAATACTTTTCTTACTTTTTCTTTTTCTCTTTTGTCTTTTCTGTCTTAGTTAACATTACAAGTTTTCTAAGTTTTTCTAAATTGTTTTTGAAGAGTCCCATTACGCTTCTACAAAATTCCTCTGTATTCCTCCAGCCATCCATCTTCTATATGACTTTAATGTGTTCTCTGCTTGAACAACTAGTATAAATATCATTATTATTTCTGCACAGATTACACAGTGTGAACAAGACTCTGTCCTCGTATTTTCCACCTAAAAACACATGTATTGCAATTCATGTTTGTGTTCAAAAAGTGACTTAGAGCCTTATCTCAGCACTGTCACTTATTTGCTCTAACTCTTCTTTGTTTGATTAGGGAATCCTTCCTGTGACTTCTTTCAGGGTGTGACCACACTGTAATACTAATTATTCACGTCAGCTGGAAAAAACCGTGAGGCCACAATGGTTGACATTTGCATTTCTGAAAGAGGCGCTTTGTTTTATCAAAAGGTGATGGTGCGAATTAGGATTTATGAGTGCTGCTTCATTTCCACAATTACAAAGGTAGAGGAAAGCTCAGAAGTGAAGGTCATTGTGAAAGTGACTAGATGATAAAACTTGTACCGGTGTAAGACATGAGACAAACAAACGTTTTAGACAAGAAAAAAAAAAAAAAAAAAAGAGAAAGGAAGCTGACTTTAGCACTATTAGAAATTCTACCCTGGAAATGGGAAATTGAAATGAAGGGTAAATAGCTTTAATCAACCCCAAACTCAACTCCATATTGAAAGTACTATATATTACAAATTTGCTAATCTTGATAAAATAACCCTTATGTACATTTACCTCAGGTCTGTCAATGCCATTCATCAACATTATCATCATTACCTTTGATCAGAGGTATTGTCTAATCTCTGTCTGTAGTACAAACACATAAAATTTTACTTTGAATGCTCTGTCACACTGTAGAACATCCAAGCAGAGATGACAACAGGCATATGGAAATTAGGAGAGAGGGTGAAATAATAAATATAGGCTTGGAAGACAATGACAGTGATATAGCATTGATGAGTTGGATATTGGATAATCGAAGCATCACCCAAAGAAAGAGCATAGCAAATGCTTAAAAAGGGGATTTAAAGAATGGTTTCAAAAATGAGGGACATAGATGGAACCCTGGTATGGTGTAGACTTTTAACTGCCACTTAATGTCCATTTTTTCTTCTTGCTTTGCAACAAAACAAATTATTGCTTAGATAAAAGTCTATTTTGTACCCTTCCTTGTAGTTTGGTATAACCACATGATTAATTTTTTTCCAATGGTATATGAGCGTACTTCAAAAAGTTCATGGAAAAATAAAATTAAAAGATAATACAAACCTTTCCACAAACGTTTGGAAGTACCCTCCTGTAAGTAGAAATGTTATGTGGGATTTCTACAAAATCTCCTCAAAAAGAGCAAGTGTGCTCTATGTCTCTCTCTCCCTTTTTTGGAACTGTAAGTTGATCTTTAGAAGCACTAGGAAGGTAAAGGAAGAAGATAGAAGTCTAGGTCTTGGAAACTGTTGACTGCCTTCTTCCAGAATTCTTTTCTGTGGGAGAAAATTATATTACTATTTTGTTCAAGCCACTATTAATTTTTGTTTTTTTTGACTCATGCAGCTGATCCAAATCCTAAATGGTACACGAGGGAACACCAACATTTAACATGAATAACTCCATGGTGTACTGAACCTATACTCAATACGTCATATTTCTGATTCTTTTCTGATAGACATCAGAGTCTCATGATAGCAAAAGCACCAAAAATCAGTAGAAGATATAACCTCTGACTTTTTGTCATTCTCAAACCAATCAAATTTATAATCTATTTCAGGAAGGAAAAAGAAAAAAAAAAAAAAAAAAAGAAACTACCTAGAGCTCCCTATCCACCTTTTTCTAAGATGAGCAAGCTCCATGGCTTTCTAGGTTTTTAGGGAACTAATACCTTTGGAAAATCACCATTCAAAGAAAAGTAGAAAAGGGATCTATTTTTAGGTCTTTAGTACTACATGAAGTATATAGATCCTATGGAAGGTGAAATAAAAAAGGCATGTGATCATAAAGACTGTAATTGATTCTGGTAAACCAGTTCTTTCTATAAGCTCTTATATATAGATAACATCTTGGGAGATTTAGAGGGCAATGGAATTAATGAGCAATAAATAACATGCTTTTATAAAGGATAAATCATGTTGAAATTGATAGCTTCATATAGAATTACAAACTTTGAGAATAGATGATAGATAGTATATGCAATATGTAGTTCTCGGATTTTAATAAACCATTAAAAGTACCTGAAGAAATATGTGAAATATTAATTTAAATTGGCACTGTCACTTTGGCTGAGAAATGAATGGCATTGAATGAATTGAAAACTGTCTGATGGGTGATAAATATATGGTAGGATGAATGGCAATAAATACACGGTAGGATTAATGGAATTGCACTGAATTTTGGCAGAGCTGTACAGGAACAAGTCAGGGCTATGAAGATCTTTTTCTCTCTTCCCTTCTCTCCCACTTCATCCCCCACATCTTCCCTCCTTCCTTCTTTCCTTTCTCCCTCCCTCTCCCCTTTCCTCCTTCTTTCCTTTCTTTCTTTGTCTATCTCTTTCTTTCCTTCTTTCTCAGCATACTTTTTATTGGTCTTCTGAAAAGATGATACCACATAGTATTATAGCCGATTAATACACACATCTACATTGGATATTGGACTGTTTTACTGACCAAAAGTTTTGATTATGATTAACTGATTAATTGATCATGATTGATCATTTTGTTTTAATTTAATGTCTTTGCTTTTCATGAAGCTGCATTTCATAGTTGTGGTGGCTGCAAGGTTCTTTGACAGATGCACGATCTATACTATTTTCCTTATTCTTAAAATTTTTTGGAGGAGGCAAAACTTTCTACTAGAACTTTTCTTGTTTTGCTCTATTTTCTTGAATAAACTTTTATTTCACTCCCCCACTGTTTTTTCTTTACTACTTTTTTTCTTTGGTTCAGGTGCAGTTCTCACTAAGTGTTCGTTAGTATAAATGGGTAATAAGATGTTACCATTGTAAAGTAGAAAAAGGTTGGTCTTCAGAGTTAGCTCTGGTTTATAATTATTACTCATATTAATTGGGTGATCTTGGGCAGTTTAATACCTTTGAGCATGATTTTAAATTATAAAGTCGGCATATAAATATATATTTTACAGACGTTGTGAAGATTAATGATAAGACACATATAAAAATGGTAATGGATGCACCTTAAAACGTAGGTAGGTGCTCAATAAAGTTTTATTTTCTCTCTGTTCTTTTTTCTTATGTACATCCATCCTTCCACCCTCCCTTCCCTTTATCTCTTCAAAGTAACATGTTTGTAGTTTAATAGGGATGACAGTATCCAAATCTAAGGCTTAGCTTTATTATACTTCTTAAATCACACTTTGCCAAATTTTTATTCATTTACTAGAGCCTCACATCATCTTTGAAAGAAAAAAAAAAAAGAGGAAACAAAATATTTCTGACCATGAGTGTTTTTATACTGGCATATTCAGTGTGAACTCGGGGAAATGTTAGCATTGGCTATTTCATGTGTCTTCTTAGGAGTATTTTCTCCTTCCCCTCTTGCTTTCACTCACCCACTCATTTTGATTAATGTTCTAGTGGTGGCAAGCATGTATGATGTCTAAAAATTTAGAAATAGTAAGAAAGGGGCTGTTGCAAGGCAGCATTTTGAAGTGACTATTGTCGTGAGGGTTGACCATCTCTCTCTCCTGCCAGAGTTCATGACTTCAGTGACAGTTTCTAGTCAAGTGCAATCCCACTGGTGAAGAAATAAAAGCAGTGACACTGAATGTGACTAAATATTCTCTTCTCTGAGGCTATGGTGCCCATCATGTCACTTCCTGTCTCCCACCTTCCTTTACACTGACTGGACCACTTTGATTTGAAATGTTAAGCACTAACGCAGACCCTCTCCCACCATCCCCTCTCTTTGCTTCCTTCCTTTCTTAGATGCTTACTGCTTTGTAACACTGCCGCTCATGATAAACTAGTTTACATCTTCTTAAAAAGTGAAACTATTGCAGGTTGACCTATTATGTAGACGTACATACTTCTCAGTAGAAGGCAAGTTATGATTGTAGAAATTATGTGTTTAGTGAGAAGTTGCTACTTAAGTGACTACTTTGGAAAAGAGGCACTGAAATAGTTGACACTCCCAAGGAGACACGGATCCACTGAAGTTGAGTGTGTTGTAGATGCTTTTGAATATTTGAATTATGAGTAAGTGGTGCAAATACAAAGAGAAATTCATACTCTATGGAAGTAAAAGGACAAGGAATGTGTTTTCCTAACTCTGTGAATGTACCCTATAATTCATCAGAAACAGCAAATTCACAAACAAAATTGACAGAAATATGCAAAACTTTTCCAACAGTTTACTTCTGAATACATTACAAAATATGACAGAACATAGTAAATTTTTTGTCATTTTATTTCCCAAGGGAAGTGATAGGTTTGTAAGTCCTAGAATATCATCAAACTGTGTTTTGAACTTCATTTCTTTTTGAGCCAGAATTTTAAAAGATTACATATTTTCTTGCAAAAAATGTTTATTCAGTTACTAATAATGATGCTGAAGAAATGGAAATGTAATTTCTGGAAACCACTTACCACTTTTTAAAGTTTTATACTTCATGAACTGAAATGCTGAAGATTGATTTAATATTTGGTTGAAGGAGAGTTTATTATTTATAGCTCTGATATTAGAATTATTTGAGGTTTCTATTATCAAACTTCATAAAATATATTTCATAAAAATGATTCATAAATTAAGTTATATAAGAAAAAAAAAGTATACGGAAAGGAATTAGATCTTTAACATTGTAGCTGACCTAAATACATTGGGGAAAGATCTTAAACAATTTTGTTTTATTTTCCCATCAATAAATGGAACGATAATAATACTTAATTATTTATTGCACAGGAGTCTTGCAATAATTAATTAATGCTTTAAAGTACTTTGAAGATGAAAACAATTTTATAGACCTCATTATTAAAGGTGAATTTTTATGGTAAATATTAACCAGCCAAAGTCAGGCATTTGGTCTCCATAATTTATTTTTAAATGCTGCATTTGGATCCCTATGTTAATTAAGAATTTTAAAAACAACACACAAAAAGGATGTGAAATCCTGCTTTCAATCTTGATGCTTAGCCTGTCATGGATAGCATGCTTTTCAAAATTTGTGTTTTTTATGATCGTAAGCTTCTCTCATGTCCCACTGCGTGAGCAAGTATTGCTTCCAGCTCAGTATTACAAAAACAGGTTCTCCATGTTAGAGCCTGTGAGTTTTGTCTTTCTCTAAAGTCCTGTGCTTAATGCTAAGCAAAAGGGTCCCTATATAACGGCAATTCTGCATATTGAAAACACAAGGTTATTCATTCATTTAAACAAATATTATTGTGCATGTTTTATAGCCTGTGAAAGATATGCCACTAGGTATATCACGGAATATAGTATTGTTTACATCCTCATAGAATTTTTATCTCATGAAAAAATTTAAGTAATTGAATTCAAGGCAGAAAGTGATAGGCGCTACATAGAAGGCTAAAAATCAGTTACAAAGGCTTAGCAAAGAGAGACATGATATATGACTTCAGGAAGCACTTAATTTTTGTAAAGCTAACATCCTAGAGGTGCCTTTATTTTTAATAGAAAAAAAAAAAAAGAAAGATGTGGTATAGTAGAACAGTGGTTCTCAACAGGGAGCAATCATCTCACCAACTTCCCCCTGCCCCAGGACATTTAACATGTCTGGAGATATATTTTTTATCACAAACGGAGAAGTGCTACTCACATCTAGTGGGATACTGCTAAACATCCTACAATACGGAGGACAGACTCCCACAACAGAGAATGATATACACCTAAATGTCAACAAGAAATACTGTTTTTAAAAAAAATTTTATTATTATTTTTTTACATTCTACAATGTTGTAGAGTAGTTGGGAGGGGGAGGAAGAGGGGAAAGGGGAAGGAAATGAGATGGAAGGAGGAGGAAGGAGGAGTGTTGGGATCGAGGCCTGTGGCACCCCCCACATTCCCACAGGGGAGACCGGTGGGCTTCCAGCGGTGGCTTGGATATTGCTGGGCTGATGTCAAGGGGGTGTGGCAATAGCCCTTGCCCCCAACCACGCCAGCTCGGGAACCCGCGGCCCTTCTTCCTGAGGCTTGCTGGTTGTCACTGGGCTGGGGGTGTGTGTGAATGAGGCTGTCTGCCCCCCACTGCCCCAGATTGGGAGAGCCCGGGACATTTCCTGTGGTGGCTTGGTGGTTGTTGCTGGGGTGGTTGCACTTGTCAGGGGTATGTGGCTGAGGCCCGAGGCCCCTATCCTCAGGACTGGTCGTGGGTGTCAGGGGGCATGGCTGAGGCCCCTGGCCTTCCCCACTTCCTGGCTTGGTAGCCCATGGGACTTGCAGTCCTTCTAGGTGTAATAGGTGTTCTTTGGTGAAATGAGACCTTTACTAGCTATCAAACTTTGTCTCTGGTTGTGGGTACTTTGTTTATTCTTTCAGTTCTGTGTTGGATTATTTGCTGTTCCCAACACTTAACTAATTTGTTGTCCTTTGCTTACTTCTAAAATGGAGGGACTTCCTGTGGGGACCAGTACTTGAGCTCTGTGGTTGAGCTAAATTGCTGCTTTGCTGCTGATTCCCTAGGGAAGGCTTTTTGTGTAGCTCAGGTTGCAATTGTTGACTTTACAGGTACTTCTGGATCTGGTGAAATCTGGTGTACCTGGGTTGTATAGAAACACTGGTCTGGGCCTGAGTCTTTTCATCAAACCACACCCCTTGCAATTCTATATTCCTGACCAGTCTCCTCTGAGTGGTCCTATGCTGATTGGGGGGCAGATCAGCTGTTCTTGCTGTGCCCCAGTGTTCCCCTGGTGGGCCTGTTTCCCTCATCACCCATGCTCCAAACACTCCCCTTGGGATGGGCTGTGCTCTGGTCACTTGTGATCACTCACTGGCTTCTGAGTGGCTCCTTTTTTTCAGCTGTTGTGGTTCCTTGCTCCTATGTGGGTCCACGGGAACCCTGTTTTGGTACTGCTGGCCTGGGGGCCATCAAGGCCCTCCTCTCCCCTGCTGCCTCCAAGCAACTTCATCTGAAGGGCACAGCTGTGGCTTTTTGCCAGCTCCTGCTCCATGCACTCAGCAGCTCTAGCCTTAATGTGTCCATGGCATGAAATGGTCAGAGTGATTTTTTCTTTCTCTCATTGTGGCTTCTTCCACCTTCATGTAGATCTCTCCTCCTGTAGATCTCTCCTCCTCTTCCCCTGAGCTCTAGCAGCCCCAGCTTGGCTGTCGTTGCTTTTGAATAGTTGTAAATTGTTTGATTTATGGGAGAGAGTGACGGTGGAGTCTGTCTATTCGCCATCTTGCCCAGAAGCCCCAATAAATTCTGTTCTTGGTGGAGAACACAGAACTGTCAAAATCATCAGACAGAGAAAGTATAGGATGTATATCAGAAGCAGTTGGGCAGGAGTAGAGAAATAGAGGTAGGTAACATTGAAAGCGTTATTAGGATAGCCTTAATTATTAGATTAGTCTACAGAACTGATTCATTCTTTTTACTCACTCACTCACTCATGCCCTCACTTTTTCTTTCAATAAACATTTATATCTCAGGCAATGGGGACAGAGAGAGGAAAGATATACTTCTTGATTCCAAGTTTATTGTGCAGTTGGAGAGAGTCAGGTAAACCAACCACCTGTAAATCACCAATTCTACTGTGTCTTCAAAAAGAGTTCAATTAAAAATAAAGTTTTGAAAAGAGTGCATACTGTATCACTCCCCATACTTGGGACTACATAAAATCCTGTTTATATATATATATATATAGGTACATATATGTGTGTGTATATATATATATGTTTCTAAATAACATTTATTATATATCTAATGTTTGACTTTATGTTTAAATATCATATTATGACCTTTGAGAATCTATTGAAGAATTTATCTGTTAGCTTATTTATCGGTGTCTTTATTTTTATATGTGGCGCACCTCAGAGGGTAAGCTGTTTCACAGAACCATTCTGATGTTCTCTGAGTAATTTCATTTTTGGTACATTTGATTTCAGAGTAAATTTAAGGTTTTGGAAAAATGAAGAGGCTCAGAAGGAGCTGTGCTTTATCCTGGCAGATGGATTGTAAAGGAGAAAAGGAGGCAATGAGACAAGGAGACCAACTGAGATGCACATTCCATAGTGAGTAATTAACATTTTATTTCTCATGTTTTCCTTTGTTTTTCTCATTCTCAAAAAATAAAGACAATGCTTTAAGAAGTGCAGGTAATGACTTGAAGAGAGTTAGCACTGGCAGGGAAAGCCAGCATGGAAGAGGGATTATGCTAGTGTAACTGACAGTGGTTTCAGCTTATTGGATGTGATAGTGTAGAATGACAATGTGAGATGAGCCGGAAAAGATGGTAATGAAAATGCAAAACGTGATGCAAAGAAAAAACCTCTGTCTGCACCACCCCTGCCCCCCATGTCAATTCCTTTAAGCTACCAATCATGTCTATCTCTTATATGAATTTTATAGTTAGAGTTTATATTGAGATTAGGTTAGCATTCCAGGGTATGACAATAAACTTTTACTTAAATGGAGACTCAGTTAATGAGGATGGTAACTCCTGCTGTCAATTAACTGGAGAAAAAGTGTTGCTTTTTACAGAAAATGAACTCCAAAGGCAGACCCTAAATAGACTGAAGCAAGGTCTCTATTTCTCTCTTTTGATCTTTGCAGTATTCATATCTCTATCAAGGACGTATAGTGGTGGGTGTGTACCAGTGGAGATGGGTCAGAGACTACAGAGAGAGTGAAAACCTCATTTTTGTCCTGGGGTCAAAAGTGAATAAAATAGATATGTACCCCCGGAGAAAAAAATGTTTGTTGCAGACCAGTTTAGCTTAAGTAAAGGCACTCTTTGTGGGCTTGTTGTTTTTCTTTGGTTAAGATAATTTACACTGACTGGGGACCATACTTGTCAATCTCCGTCACCAATTCTAGGAATAAACAAATGAATAGGATATGGTCCCTACATTTCCTTTAATAACCTGTGAACTTCCCAACTATGTGTCAACTGTGCTATGGGGAAAAAGAAATGGCTCATTTATTCAACTTTTGATAAACGTATACGCTCCCTGGCTAGCATGGTAAGAAAATCTAAAATCGTTGTGAACCTCAGAACCAAATGAGGGTGGTTGGTGTGATCCAACCATTCTTCTCCACCAGGAGATACTCTCCATGGCCAACCTGGGACTGTCTTGTTTTTTTGGTCCTTTAAGGAAGGTAGCACTTCCTTTTAGTTAATGCTGGGATTTCCCACCCCTGAGAGATTATAATAATGGCTGCGTAACAAAGTTAGTATCAGGTTAGTGTCCATTTTAATTGCAAAATTTTAAAAAATAATATTTTCAGTCTGAATGATACAATTCTGATCAACAAGTGTCAGTCACATACCTTTTAGAAACAATCAGAAGGAACACAAAGCTTTTATGGTGCTTTATATCTGATGCACCTGGATGAGTATTTGAAGAAGAGGTATTTTATTTTCGAAGATACTTTATTTTTGAATATATGCATTTTGTCATCTCTAACTCCTTTTTTTGTTTGTTTTCCCAACTCTTCTTCTCAATTACCAGCATCACCAAATACCCACCCCATCTCTGAGTAATTTATGTGTCCTATCATATTTTTAACAGCTTTATTAAGGTGTAATTTACATAAAATAAAATTCACCTATTTTAAGTGTACAATTCGATGAAGTTTAGTAAATTTATATAATTGCACGGCCACCACCACAATTGTTTTATAATATTTCAATTACCAAGGTTTCCTCTTGCCCCTTTGCAGTTAATTCCTGCTCCCCCTCTAGCCTCAGACAACCACTAATCTTTTCCTCTCTATAATTTCGACTTTTCTAGAAATTTTTTATAAATGGAATTATACAATATGTAATCTTTTGTATGTAATTTCTTTGCTTCATATAATGTTTTTGTATTATTAAGTTGCTGCATTTAGTTCTTTGTTTAGTACTTTGCTACATATTAGTACTTTGTTACTTTCATCTCTGAGTAGTCTATATTAGGATATACCATATTTTGTTTATTCATTCATAAGTTGATAGATGTTTGGATTGTTTCATTTTATTTTTTATTATGAACTATTCTAAACAAGCAATTATGAATATTCTTATTTGCACACAAGTGTTTGTATAAATATGTTTCATTTTTCTTGGGTAGATACCTCAGACCAAAATTTCTGTGTTATGAAACTACCACGCTAACACTGTTCTGACATGGCTGTCCCATTGTACATCACCATCAGCAATGTAAGAGGGTTCCAGTTTCTCCACATTCTTACAAACACTTGATATTGTCAGTTGTTTTGATTATAATCACTAGAGTGGGTGGTAATGGTATCACTTTGTGGTTTAATGCACATTTGCCTAATGGTTATTTACATTGAACTTCTTTTCATATGCTTTTGAATATCCTTTTAAAATAGAGTATACATGTCTTTTGCTTATTATTAAATTGGGTTATTGTTTTATTGGATTGTAGGATTTTTATTCATATTTTGGATAAAAGCCCATTGCCAGGTATATTTTGCACATATTTTGTCTCAGCTTGAGGCCTGTCCTTTCATTTTCTTAATGGTGTCTTTTAAAGTCTTGCTTATATAAATGTACATATCGATAAACATAAACATATGCAGGGATTTTATTTGGTCTTTTTGGCTTTAATCAAATGTAATCTGACTCTATATACCTCTCATCCTCTTGATTTTCTCACTCAGCATTACCTCACAAAAATTTCTTCATTGGTTTTAATTCATTATTTTTAATGACTGCATATGATTCCACTGTATGCATTCCCCTACTGTTGAGTAATCAATTTGTTTCTAGGCTTATTCCCCCATCTCCAACAGCCAGGGAAACAGAAATCACGTTTGTACCCCTATCTGTATATTCTTAAGTACTGGTGCTTTTTATTTCTATAGCTTGGAGCCCAGGAGTAAGATTTTGGGCTCCAAAGTCTATATACATTTTATTTTGATAGATGTTGCTAGGTTACTTTTTGAAATGTATCCGATAAGTCACTTTTCTTTCAAATATGTGAGCATCCTTTCTCCCATATCCACACAAATCAGAGAAATGTCCACTTAAAAGGGTTGCACACTGAGAAAGGTAAAATGTGACTGGACATTTGGATTTCTATGATGACTAGCAAATTTGGGCATTTAAAAAATATGTTTGCCAGTTGATCGAATTAGCTCATCTATTAATTCCTCTTTACAACTTTATACATTTTTCTATCAGATTGTCTTTTTCTTTTTTCAGAGTATAAGTATATTTGTATATCACACATGTTAGCTTTTGCCATTTGAATTGCAAAAGTAGTTATGCTTGACCACTGGTTTCAGGGTACCACTGGTATACTTTTCTATAAGGATTTTAAAATTTTACAACAGCAAGTCTTGGTTAAGAGGGTCATCTTCATCTATAGTTTCATGCAGTTTCTTAAAATATTTATATCATCTTTACTATTTATTTTCTAATTAGTTTGTAATTCTTTAATGGGGGCACTAAGTTTTTTTATTTTTGTCTTTTTCCTTTAATAATGAAGTAATTTCCTGAAAGCAGTGACATCCCAGTATCAAACACCTAGAGTCCAGATCTTGGTTTTTGAATGCCATTCACTTCTAAAAAGAACCAAGGGTCTTTGCAGAAATGACTGCTTATAAGTTGTGGGGGAAAATATAATCAAGTTTAGATTATTTTGTGGTGCCAGAAACAAGGATGTACTCAGGGACTACTGAGATCATATTAAAAGGGACTACTGAGATCATATTGAAGGAGCTCCTGCTGGTCTAATTTGGTGAAATTAAAATATCAAAAAATAAAATAATAATAAAAAAACCCAAATAGCAGTGATAGTAAATGATCATAAAACATTTGAATAAACAAAAAAGTTTGTGTCAATAGAGATATTTTAAAAAAGAAATGAGAGAGAGAGAGAAAGAGATAAAGAAGACTAAGAATTATAGAAAAATATATGTATTTTAAAATCACTGTTGCAACCCCAATGTAATATTAGATTAGGCAGGAACATTGATGGAGGTTAATACTTTGGCCATTAGGTTGTTGGGGAACGTGATAGTCTCACAGTGATAAAGTATTACTCCATAAATTGCTTACTAATTGCAAAGAGGGAAATGTACCTTTAGTACGGAAAGATATGACAACCACGTAGACAAACTTAGCATTTCTAATAATAGGACAACCTGACAGTTTGTTTCTCCTCCTCTATGCAGTATAAAGTATATAAATCTTCACTGACAAATTATACTTGCCCAAAATATTTATTTTAAATAAAGCATATACCTAACTTCTGGTTGACATGAGGTATTGGAATTAGAGAAACATGTTAAGTGGTACTGTTATGCATCAATCAGATGAATCCATAATTTGGGACTCAAACGCAACTCATTTGGACTTTTCAAAAAGTCAAAGTCAAGAGAAAATAAAAATGTAGGAGGCTTTCTAGATTAAAAGTGCTTTCAGAGATACAATGGTATTTATTACAATATGTGAATTTTTATTTTGATACTGGAGTTGTTAAAAAAAAGCTATAAAATATATTTTGATGGCAATTGGTAAAATTTGAATATGGATTGAATTAGATGACATGAAATTATTACTATTATTATTTTAGTTGTGATAGTGTTATTGTGCTTATGTAGAAGCACGTCCTTAGGATATCTGTGCTGAGATGTTGTAGGTTTTAATTGCTGTAAAAGCCTTCCTGGTTTAGAGTCAAAATCTTTTAAGTACTACCTATTGGTCATCATTCTGCCATTTGGAGCTAAAAGCATAAATTGATATTGTTAAAAGAAAAATGTCATCTTTGTTCTCAGCAAACTAATTAAAATAAAAATGTATATATACAAGATACAGGATTACAAAAATTGGGTATCCTGATACTATTATATTAATTATACACCACTATGGAATACACCCTTTTAAATGCATGATTCTTCTTAATAGATACGTTAGGCAGAAGTATCTACTATATCAACTCTTTCCCACCACTTAGATGCTGTATTAGTGAGTTTTCTGTCACTTATAATGGAAAACCTGAAACTGGGTAATTTATAAAGAAATAAAATTTCTTATAGGTTTGGAGGCTGGGAAGTCCAAGGCAAGAGAATACATCTGGTGAGGTGTTGGGTGGCAGCTACCTTCCTAGTACAGATGGTTGCTACACCTAATGATGACTGCTTGTTCCCTTCTTTGTTCTTCACACATGTTTAGGATGGTGCCTGGAGGATGTAAAGGGAGAGTGACTATGGTGTCAGGTAAAACCTCACCCCATTTACTGGGCTTAACATCATTGGTGCAGAGAGCCTTCCGGGCTCGTGGACACTTCATGATCTTTACTATAAGCATAGGCAGGAGCCATGCATGGATGCATGACCTATAGGGTGATTGGCCTGTTAGGTGGAGACCCCCACCTGAATCTCCTGCCCATTTAGCCCATTTATGCATAAATATGTAGGCTTTGAGTTGAATAAATGGAACTGCTTGACAGAACCCCCACCGGGTCTGAGTGTTCCTTTGAGAGCTGGATAGGGGCTGGTGGCTGCACTTACCTATCTCCTGGGCTCTCTCTCCCACTCCATCTCACACGGGGAGAAAGAGGCAGGGAGTAATTTTCGGCCTCGTTCCCTTGAGCTGAGCATGGTTTAGCTACTTGTTGTGGTGCTGGCGTGGGCACCAACTCCCCCCCCACCCTGACAGTGAGGGCCTTCGTCTTGGTGGGAACTCTTTGAAGAGTCCCAAGTTGATGCAGAAAATCACATGGCAAGGATGGCAAGAGCTCTTTCATGTGCTCTTATGATAAAGCCACCATTCCACACCCATGATAACCAATTATTGGATTAATCCATTCATAAGAGCAGGGCTCTCATAATCCAATCACCTCCTAAAGGCCCCACCTTTCAACACTGCCACATTGGGGAACAATCTTCCACATGAGCTTTGGAGGGGACAAGCATTCAATCCACATCAGATGCTAGGCAGTTGTAGTGGATTAAATAAATATTTATTTGGTAGTCTGCAAGAATAATCTATTTTAAAATGTTTTTTAAAAGGTATATGTATATATCTACATGCACAGACATATATATATTTTTTACATAGAAACTATATATTTTATGCAACAGATGTTATATAGTATAAGAAATATTGCATTATTATAAAATAATATGGCCTGTAAAACTATTTTTTCTTGAATTTGTTAAAATATTTTTTGCCATTTTGCATTTGGTAGGCTTTACAAGGATTTCAAGGACATATAAAAATAATGAAAGTTGTCTGGGGTAACTCTTCCTTTCCACTCCTTACCCCATCCTCCCATTAGGAAAAAGGTTGATTTAACTAATGGTGAGTAGAGTGTGTGTAACACCATTGCTCCATGTCCTTGGAAGTTAAAAGTCATCTTTGCAACATACTGAGTAGGTGAGGCCGGAATTCTGCTTCCAGCTAACTGGGTGAGGTTGTCTGTTCCCAAAGACTCAACATATCCATTGGTGGGGAATCTCAAGGTCTAGACTTAGGGGGAAGTACTAGGAAGTCCATATCATTACAGGTTTAAACTACATCCTCCGACTGAGTACTGTAATCGACAGTGCCGATATTTTGATATCCATCTCTTTTATACCTGCTTCTGTTTCTGAAGTGTTTAGAACTGGAAGAGAGAGGAAGGTTTAATTTAGTGCGGCCCCCAAGCCCCAACATTTAGTGATGCGGAGATATTATGTATTTTAAGCATGGGCCATAGTAGCCAAAGGGAATCCAGAATGGTACTGTTTATGTGCATTTTAATTTGACTACAGAATGGTTTGTTTTAGGCCCTTTGATCCAATGCTAATTTAAATCACTGTCAATGGAACATTGTTTCTTTCCCTTCATGCTTTACAATCCCAAATAATAAAAGATACCATCATTTACTTTAAAGTCCATATTCTCTAGTCATGATTTTTGAGCCTCATGAATGTGAGGAAGATTGATGAATGTTAGTGGTGTGGTGGTTACAGAGGCAGTTGCACAGGGAGAAGAGTTTGGTTTTAAATCCCAGCTCTGCCTTATATTAACTGGGTCAACAGGTTAAAATTACTTGATCTCTCTGCTCCTCTGTTTCCTTACATGTAAAATAAGAATAACAACAGCGTAGCTGGGAAGATTAAATGAGCTGAGACATGGGCAGTGGTTACCATGCTGCCTGCCATATAAACCTCAGAAATTTAAATCTTTTTTTTGTTTGTTTTTAAATTTATTTTTCAATTGACACACCGATTTTACATAATTATGGGGTACAGAGTTATATTTCAGTACATGTGGACAATGTGTGATGATAAAATCAGAGTAATTAGCATATTCATCATCATAAAACTTTATCTTTTCTTGGTGATGAGAACATTTTATCTCTGCTCTTCTAGCCATTTGAGAACGTAGAATACATACTTGTTAATTAAAGATGCCTAGTACTACTGTTCAGCACTAGTACTTATTTTTCCTATTTAGCTGTGATTTTGTATCCATTAACCAACCTCTCACTATCCCTTTGCCCGCTTCCCTTCTAGTCTCTAGTGACCAGAAAATATTTAGCTCTTATGCTTACTTGGTTAATAAGTAGGTGAAGAATTACATGTGAACACTGGGAATTCATTCTTGCCATGATTATGGTGAATAGTGATCCCTTTGTAAAGCAAAGGAGAGACCTCTCCTGAAATAGAGAGGGGAAATGGCCATGATCTGTGCCCTAGAGAAATGAAAACAAATGCAAACTACACTCCATTAAAGATTAAAAAAAAAAAAATTAAAATATCAAGGACAGAATTCTGAGGGGGAGGAAAGAAAAAGAACAGAAAAGTGATCAGTTATGTAGGGGGGAAGAAAACCTAAAAAAGGAAATCAAAAGAAGGGACTAAAGAAATATAAAGGTGATGATTTTGAACTGATCCACCCATCAATGGGCTAATCAAACAGTACTTGCAAGGTGGAAGTATGAATTCTTCCTGACCACTATTTACACAGTAGGTGCTTTCTCTACTTAATGAAAACTACAATAAGGCAACTGGAAAAGTCACTCAACCAGCATGCCCCACTCCATTTTTGTTGACTTTCCTGATGAAAGCTTTGTCTCTGTAGAGGTCCATATTTTATCCTAGATACCAGACCGACAATAGAAATAAGAAGTTGCTGTGCTTTGGCGTTTGTATTTTCCTATCTAATTTTTTTGGTTGGTACTTTGCAGATTTGGAGAGAAAAAGTTTGGTGAGAAAAACAGTAGTGTTAATGCATATTTAGATATAGCTGCTACCATTTTTTATGTAAAAATAATTCTGCTTTTAAATGATACTTCTTTAGTTGTGATCTGTTGTTTCTATAGTATCATTACTATTGTAGCAGTTAAAAGTCTCTAAGCCTGATAGTATACTTAGAAAAATGCAAAGAAAAATGAGCACTGATTTCAAAGATGCTAATAAGAAGTAGTTTAATTAACAAATTAGTTTAATTTTAGTTTATAATAATCTACAATTTTGGAAACATTTCTTTTTTACATATCACAATGTGCTTTTTTATTAGATATTTCTTAGAATAACGTGCTTATTTTCAGAGGCTTGCAAGGATGCAATATACAAGGGGTCTTCCAAAAGTTCATGAAACGATTGTATTATCTTCTAATTCCATTTTCCACGAACTTTTTGAAGTACGCTAGTACATCATTTTGTTTAATATATGTAACTGGGAATAGATTTAACATTGAAAGTTTCAAGCACTTTCTTTTATAATTTGGATTTTAATTTTTATTCTCTCTAGCAAGATAACACTGAGATATGTGTGAAAAATATAAAGCAGATGGCAAAATAGAATGCTACGATATGAAGGAAAATTTGATGAAACTATAATTGATTTGGAGATTTTTGTTGAACAAATAGAACCAACTAGTTTTTCCCCAACATCATAAACTAATTGCATTTCTTTCTGATTTCCTTGGAGACACATGTGGAATAAAATGTAATAAATACTGTACTTGTGTGTTTACTTACCAGAATGTTCTCCTCCGAAAAAGTAATGATACCCTTTCATTGACATCATCCAAGTGATAATATACTTTTGTTTCTGTCATTGGAGTAATAATAACCTTTCAACCACATCACTGCCTAGTGCTTCTTTCTTTTATTGTACATAATGCATAAAAATAAAAAGGCTATATTATTTCTTAAGAAAAAAGGTGGTTATTTAAATAAATTCACAGACATCAGAAAACTACAGTTCCTTGTTAATGTGTACTAAAATTTCTATAGATACTTGGAACTTTGTACAAAAATTTAATTTTAATATTCTTTCAATTGTCACATTATACTTAACTACAGACCTCTGCTATTTCATATCTCAAAAATAAGACTTAAAACCAGTTATAGTTTATACCACGATAAAAGAGATTACATTTTTTTGCCACATACTTCTCAGGCGAGGTTTCAAAGTCTGGTTTGTATAAAATATTATTGGTAGATAAATTGTTTATTAATAAAGGACAAATATTATGTTCAAGCTTATGTTGATGGGTGAATTTAAAATAATTCAGTAAAGGCTGACACTACTCATGGTGAGAATTTAGCCTTTTTCTCTCAGATACTCAAAATACTTTAATTACTTAAATGAATTCACAACTTTAATGTAAAGCATTTGATATGTATTTAATAGTATTTTACAAATTGCTTCTTATCATAATAAATTGAATACAGTGTGAAATAATTTGTGACTTTGATATCTATACTTAGTATCTCTTCAGATTGAAGAATATGTCTTTTCCATTTTTGGTGAAGTTTGATTTATGCCATCATAAATTGTAACAATATAATTTATACTAGATGATAGAAATCCAAACCCTGTTACTCTGTATAATAAGAAAAGTGAACCATATTTTGAATGTTTAATGTAAAGAACTAATCTTAATAAACTAATCAGATAGTTTCATCATGCAGATATGAAACTCAAGAAGTAACCCTAGAGGAATTTTTATAGCAATTAATTATAAAACTGTACATGCTTTAAATAAATCTTTATTAAATAAGTGTCTATTTCTGGCCTTGTTCCATGCTCCAAAGAACTTTATCTGAGCTCAGTAACATTGGTTTGAAGGCACACTTGCAAATGTAGGGAAGTAATGTTACCACAATTTCAAGATTTTTAATATAGTTGTCTATTGAATTTTATTGAAACAAGGGAAGCCTAATGTAGTGGATTGAATTATGTTACCCCAAAACTCACTGAAGCTTGAATTGTGTATCCCAAGTTTTATGTATTAGCAACTTAGCCCCCACTATGATTGTTAAGAGGGTGGGAAATCCTCTTATGGTAGTTGAAAGGTGGAGCCTTGAAGAGGTGATTGGATTGTAGGACCGTGCAGTAGGGGATGGATTGGAAACAGTGGTCAGGGGCATGGTTCTGAGGGCTTTACGAGAAGAGGAGAGTCTGTCTTCCTCTCTCTCTGCTCTCTCTGCTCCCACCACCTTGCAATGTGAGACCTGTGGGTCGCTGTCACCATCACCAGATGGACTATGGACTTCCCAGTCTCAGAAACTGTAAGCAATAAATGTTTTTCTTTATAAATCACCGAGTCTCAGGTATGCTGTTATAGTAACACAAAAACGGAGTAATATAGAAAATTGGTACTAGAGAAGTGGGGTGTTGCTTATAACAGATACTTGAAAATGTGAAAACAGCTTAGGAACTGGGTATCGAGGAGATTGGAGGAGTTTGGAGGACTCAGAAGAAGAAAAAAAGACAGGGGAAACGTTGGAATGTCTTAGAGACTGGTTATGTGGTGGTGAGCAGAATGCTGATAGAAATATGGACTGCAAAGACCATTCTAAGGAGGTCTCAGATAGAAATCAGAAGGAGTTTTTTGGAAACTGGGGCAAAGATCACCCTTGCTGTGAGCTGGCAAGGAAGTTGCTGCATTGTGCTCGTGCCCTAGGACTTTGTGGAAGTTGGAACCAGAGGAGGAGGAACCAGAGTTGTGAACCAGAGTACTTGGTGGAAGAAATTTCTAAGCAGCAAAGCATTAAGGAAGCTGCATGGCTACTTGCAAAAGCCTAGGCTGAGTTATGGCAGCAAAGGCACGATGATAAGCCAGAATTTAAAAGGGAAGCAGGACATAAAAATTTAGAAAAAGTTCAGCCTGGCCATGTGGTAGAGAAGCAGAGAGCATGCAATGGTGCAGCCCAGAGACCGTTAGCTAAGAAGATTAGAACAAAGAAAAGGGATTATTCAGAGATCGGGGAAAAGGCCATGAAGGCATTGCAGAAGCCTCTGTGGCCAACCCTTCCATTTCAGGCCTAAAGGCCTAGGGTGGTCTTGGGGAAGAGGCCCAATGTGCCCTCCATGGGCCTGCTGCCCAGGGTCACCTGGAGAAGCTGCTTCCAGCACCAATACCCCAGCTGCTTTGGCTTCTCCAGCCATGGCTAAATTGGCCCCAGGTGTGGCTGGACCCACAGCTTCGGAAAATACAAGCTGGAAGCGTTGGTGGCATCCCCGTGGTGTTAGGTCTGCAGGCTCACAGAATGCCAGAGGTCTGAAGGCTTGGGAGCCTCCATCCAGATTTCAAAGGATGTATGGAAAAGTCTGGGGGCACAGGAAGAGATCTGTCACAGGAGCAGAGTCACCACAGGGTTCCTTCACTAGAGCAATGCCAAGTGGAAACATGGGGACAGAATTGCAGCCAAGAAACCCCAACAATGCCACGCCTAGCAGAGCTGTGAGAGCAGGACCACCACGGAGACCCCAGACCTGTGGAGCTACCAGCATGCAATGCCAGCCTGGGAGAGCTGAAGCATCACCTGAGACCAGGAAAGGCATAGAAGCAGAGCTGCCTGAGGACTTGGGGACCCAACCCCCATACCAGAGTGTAGAGGACATCAACATGGAGTCAAGGTGCATGATTTGCCAACTTTGAGATTTAATGCCTGCCCTGCTGAGTTTCAGACTTGTTTGGGACCTATTACCCCTTTCTTTTTGCCTATTTCTCCCTTTTGGAATGGGAATGTGTACCCTATGTTTGTCCCACCATTGCATCATGGAAATAGATAACTGGTTTTGATTTCACAGATGGGACTTTGGACTTTTGAGTTGAAACAAGTTAAGACTTTGGGGATGAAATAAATGTATTTGCATGGGAAAAGGACATAAGTTTTGGGGGGCCAGGGATGGAATGTAGTGGATTGAATTATGTCCCCCCAAAACTCCCTGAAGCTTGAATTGTGTCCCCTAGTCTTATGTATTAGAAACTTAGCCCCCACTGTGACTGTTAAGAGGGCATGAAATCCTATTATGGTAATTGGAAGGTGGAGCCTTGAAGAGGTGATTGGATTGTAGGCCCATGCAGTAGTGAATGGGTTGAAAACAGTGGTCAGGGGTGTGGTTCTGAGGGCTTTAGAAGAAGAGAAGAGTCTGTCTCTCTCTCTTGCTGTCTCTGCTCTCTCTGCTTCCACCATCTTGCAATGTGAGACCCTTGGGTCACTGTCATCACCACCAGATGGACTTTGGACTTCCCAGCCTCAGAAACTGTAAGCAATACATTTCATTTTCTTTATAAATTACCCAGCTCCAAGTATTTTGTTATAAGCAACAGGAACGGACTAATATACCTAATTAAAGCTTTTTTTTTGAAATATGTATTTACTCAGCAGAACAAGAAAACCATTTCAAAATTGATGTTCAGCTATTCTAAAAGTCAACTTTTGGTTTTATTGTTGGAAAGAGGGATTGTTTATCAAATCAGTGAAAATAAGAGTACTGAGATGGCACTGTTATTTAACTGGTGTGACTTAGCATGTCTGATCCCTTTCTGTGAGTACTAAAAGTGATGTGTTACTCTCAGCTGAGATTGTTCTAATAATTGTTTTGGTAATAGCTATTGAGATATAACTCACAGACCATACAATTTACCCATTTAAAGTGTACAATCTAATGATTTTTAATATATGCAGTTACACAACTATTGCTACTATCAATTTCTGAACATATTCATCACCCCCAGAAGAAATCCTACGCCTTCTAGCAGTCACTCCCCATTTTCTCCTAACTACTCCCTACTCACCTTCCAGCCCTAGGCAACTACCAATTTACTTTCTGTCCCTATAGATTTACCTATTCTGGACATTTCATATATTTGGAATCATACAATATGTAGTCTTCTGTGACTAACTTCTCTCACTTAGCAGAATATTCTCAAAGCTCATCCATGTTATAGCTTGTGTCAGTATATCATTGCTTTTTATTGCCAAATAATCGATTGTATTGATATACCACATTTTATTTAGTCATTCATCAGCTGAAGGACATTTGGGTTGTTCCCGCACTTTGGCTATTATGAGTCATGCTGCTATGAATAGTTCTGTATAAGTTTATGCTTTTATTTCTCTTGGGTATATGCCTTGGAGTGGAATTGCTGGATCATATGGTAACTCTATGATTAACCCTTTGAAGGACTGCTTCCAAAGAGGCTGTGCCATTTTACGTTCCCACCTGTGCTGAATGGGGGTACCAGTTTCTACATATCCTCACCAATGCTTGTTATTATCAGTGTTTTTGATTATCGCTATCCTAGTGGGGATTAAGTGGGATCTCATTTTGATTTTTATTTGCATTTCCTTGATGATGTTGACATGCTTCAGGTGCTTATTGGCCATTTGTATATTTTCTAGAGCAAATGTCTATTCAGATGTTTTTCCCACTTAAACAATTACTTTGTCTTTTTATTATTGTTATAAGAATTCTTTATATATTGTTTTATCAATTTTGCTTTGTGTGGTTTACTGTGATGGAAACCTTAGGTATATGTGTGGTTAGTAAATTCAATTATTAGAAAAAATTATTCCATCAATTAAGTATAACTTTTGGTTGAAGTGATGTTGGGAAACTAATTTGACTTAACTTTTCTTTCAATTGTTCTGAAATCTGGTTGACTACCAAAATTTGTGGATTTTAATATGTTCCCCAGTGTACAGCTTATAAAATAGTTAGAGGTATTGATTGGGAGGTTACTTTCAGGGAAGTAAATTTTTTTGTTTTGTGTCTTCAGAAGGTGTTCTCCTTTTGGAAAGATATCACATGACTAAAGAAGTAAATTTTGTGAAACTGTAGTTTTTTAAAAAAAAACAACTTAAAATTTTGTGTTTGTGCAGTCATCTTTTCTTCTTTTAAATTTTTCTCATAATCCTTTCCCTGTGCATATTATTATTTACAGGATGTAAATTAAACCTAAAAGAACATAAATGTTTTTCTATTTCAACAAAGACTATCATCTTTACTCCTCATTCCTTTATCTTCAATTGAACAACTAAGAGAAAAAGTAAAAATTATGGTTGTCCCTTGATGTTGCTGGTCTGACCCATTACTGAAGCAAAGATGTAAACCTGGTTTGCATGGAAGATAACTTAAGGACAATCAAGGATTGGAGAGGAAATCAGTTGCCACTAAAATGTCAAAATATTAAGTATTTCTGCATGTGTCATTAGAGGAAATAGAGAAGACAGCAGAGTGCTCATGATGAGGCCCAAGGTCCTTGGCATTTGAAGGAAGGGGGATAGGTGTTGATGGTCCATTCATTTGGATCTTTTTCCCTGGGTCTGGAATGTACATGAAAATCGCCTTAAAAATACCAGCCAGAAAGAATGTGAAGCTCAACACAACTCCCTTTTAGGAAACAAAGACAATTTGGGGGGAGTATTACTAAAAATTATCATCCCTATTTATAGACTCACTTGTACAATATAAATGTCTCTTAGAGCTTCTAATGTATTTTTGTCAGACAATAAGACTTCACCACAAAAACCAAAATGAAATCTACTAAAAAAGTGAACTTAACTAAAAAATCAGCTAAAAAACTGAGCTTAGTGATAAAACTGAAAGTTTGGCTATACACAGGGAATCAGCATTTAAAATACAATCCCTACTTATGTATTCTTTGAAATAAAGCAAGGTATGAGGGCAGGGCATAGCTTTAAGATAAAATAAAATCATAAATGTATATATATGAATACATTTATAAATGTATATCAATATTTTTTTTAAAGCAGATGCAATTCTTGGTCACAAACAGATGAAATCCTAAATACGAGCAAGTTTCTACTAACAAGAAGATGCAGAATGTAAGTCATGATCCAAGACCTGGACACAGGGATAACTCTGGGGTCTGGTTTGAGTAATAGCTCCTCTCATCAGGTGTCAGCAACATCGTCTTCTGAACTTTTCACTCTTAAGTCTACCTTTCTTTATTTCAGCTCACAGATAAGCAGTTGGAATTTTGCCATTTAATAGCCAAACCCTGTGGCAGGATAATAAGTAACAGTCCACTAACATGAGTGTAGAGAAAAGCATGAGTTAGCCCAGCAGGAATGGAAAATGTCCCCATAGAAGAAAAAAAAGAAAGTAAGAGGGAAAGAAAGAGTAAGAGCAATAAAACCTTAAGGGCAAGAATTTTCTACTTACAAATATGCTTTCTTTTGGCACTAGCTTTTGCAAGTGGGTGGCTGCATTTTGTGGTCTTAGTAAATCATGGCTGCTTAATCATGCATTTAAAGCTATTAAATTAAGTTACCAACAGCCAATACACCAAAACTTATAAGCACGAAAAGATGTAAAAATAAAATAAAACCATAAAGAAAATTTCCTATTTAAAATTTAATGTTGATATGATTAAAAACATATATCAACAGCTTAAAGGCAATCAGACTTCATAATCAAGGAGTAGGCTTGTTATAATAAAAATCAGCTTTATTGTCATTTCTGGTGCAGGTTTAATTTATTATGATTTTTTAAAAAGCCGAAAATAGTAGGGGGTGATTCATTTATTTGTATTGAAAATGACATCTGGTTCAGAGTTAATAGCCCTCTAAAAAGTAAAGTGTCATTTGAGAAAGCTTGGGGGTACGTCTGAAGCTTTTTACTTTTACATCATTTGCTAATAAGCTGTTATCTGGTAGCTATTAAATTAGAATGTTTGATTTTGCTGAGATTAAAAAGAAGTATTTGACTCACAGTATTTTGTGCAGAAAGCTTCCATTACATTCTGCAGTTTTTAAAATCCAAGGTAACAGTTTGTGTTTTTTGTTTTTATTTTTTGTTTTTGCTTTAGGAAATATGTTATACATGAAATTAAGTATAAAAATTGAAGTAGAATAATGTTCTGAGCTTGTTTTACAAAGTTTCAAACTTTAGAACCATGTCTTATTTAAAGAATTTCATGGTTAATATTTGTGCTACATAATTTTACTGGTTTCCACTACTATGTACTAAATTCCAGAAAGCCTATATCTGAAGAATAATTAATTACTAACAACAAAAGTATTTTTTCCCTTTGTCTCTAATAAGAAGATATGTATAGTTAGGAAAACATGAGCATAGTAGTGAACTACTCAGGAAGAAACTAAAATTGAGGAAAAGATAGCAGGGAGAGAATGTCAACATTACACTTACACTTAAATGTATATTTGGCAAGTGTTATAAGTTTTTAGGGTGCAATTAAAAAAATTTGGTTTCTCTTCTTTTTTTTTTCCACTAAAATTATTTTCTGGCACAAACAAAACATGTTTCCACTTTGAGGAGAATTTTAGAATGCTGGTGTCTATTTAGTTTTGCAAGCTCGTGGCACACATGTATATGTGTGTGTGATGTTTGAAAGTATTAGAGAAGTTTTTATTCTAAGAAAATGTTAAATACAAATTTGAATTTATTACCTTTCTCTTTTGCCTAGCATTTTATACAAATTCTGTCTAGTTTTGGAAACACATTACAGTAAACACTTTGCAGACTCTCTGATCATATTCTTTCCTTAAAAGTTCTTACTTATTAGAAATGTCTATATTGACTTATTTTAACTGGAATATAGTCACAAGTAGATCACCCTATAGTACTTTTCTCAAGGTTCCAGCTAAGGAACTGTAAATATGAAAATGCTACAACTAATTTCTTCTACTACTTATCAAACACAGCCTTCAGTTACAGTTGAAAATCAGCATCTTTGGAAAAGGTGGCTATTGACTATGAATGAAGTTTTTCAAATTTCTCTTATAAGGTGATTTAGAAATTTCAGAAATAATTTTCCCCTTGCAACAACACTAAAAGAATGGGACCTGGCCCAAGAATGACCCTGGTTTGTTTATCTCATAATAAAACTGACATGCAAAAATCTAGAATTTAACCAATGTATTATTTTCAGGAAAAAAAAAGTGAGTTGAAGTACTCCTCGTTTTCTGATTTGCAAGGATTTTGCTCTGCCTGTGCAATCCGATTCTTATTCCTGGCTGCACAACCCCATAAGGAGAGAAGAAACAGTTCAGATTTGGCTCACGCCAATTTTATGCTTATTTGAACTGAGCCCATTCCAGAGCCCTTCTATTTTTATTTGTTTCTTACTGGTTCTCCAAGAAAACATCCAAAAGAGTAGCTGCCTTGGATATTTTATCCTCCCTTTATCCTTCCAATTCTGTATTCCCTTTCTTGTCAAGTTCCATCCTTCTTCATCAAATGATTATCCTTTCTATTTATTTGAAAAGATTCAGGGTACTTTCCCAACTCCTCAGCTTGTTAATTTGTGTTTTCCTTCAATTTTGGAGAAAGAGATGAACCTGTCTCTTTGTCCTGGACTCAGCTCTCCCTGTTTCATAAGGGACGATGTTATTTCTTTTCTAGTCTTTACACACACATTTGTTTCCTCACCCCCTCTAGTTCCTGTCCTGCTCCTACTTCTCCTTTGCTAAAAATATGTTCAATGTCCCTTTCATCTCTATCAGCCTGGTCTTAAGTTCATTTGTTTTCTCTTCTCTCCTTTTCTATTGAGATTTACCTTCTCGAGATCAACTTTTTGTCAGCTCTAATAGCCACTTATTTGCTCTTGATCCACTTAATTCTTTAATGCATTTCACTCCTTAGCACTGTTTTTCTCTTGACTTCTGGGAAAGTACATTGTATTGCTCCGCAATACTCAGCTTCTTCTTCTCTTCCTACCTCCTAAATGCTCAATCTTTTTCAAGTATTCCTTTTCACTCTGTTGTTTTCTCTACTAAATACTAAACCTAGGACTGCAACTCTCCCTTCTGTGTGAAAAGTCGCAAAATAACAATAATTATGCTTTTGCTTGCATAATTAAATCTAATCTTCAACGTGAATCTGTGAGATAGATATTATTACACTCATTTTACCAACTTCTGAATTCATCTTTTCAGCTTCCAACTATCTGGCCACTTTCCAAAAGTCAACTAGACTTGTATTGTACTCAGGCATTGTGCACAGTGTAGTAATACATCCAAGATTAAATTTATAATCTTTTTCTGTCCCATTCTGTGTCCCCTCTCAACTTTCCTATTGAGCTTAATAATACAACTGCTAGTCAAGTCTGTTAGTTCAAAATATTAGAGTTAAGTTTGATTTTAAACAGTAGAGGCTTCTAATGGGATTCACCTGGGTCATCATCTACCTTCGTCACCTGTCAACTCATCCCTTAAAAGCCCGCTCAAATGCTAACTCCTTCACTGAATCTTCTCCTGGTCCCAACATTCCTAGGGAACTTCTCACAACTCTATGTTCCTGTGGCACTTTTTTGCCCCCGTGCTGATATTGTTGAATCGTCTGGCTGTCAGAGAGGATCTCGGGTCAGACAAGCCTGTATTCTACTCATTGTGCTGCCACTTACAAGTTGGATGACTCCTTGCAAGTCACTTAGCTTTCTGAAGCTTCATTTTTCCATGTTGGTAAACTGTGTTCATAATAATAATGCCTAATTTGTTGCATACCTAAAAAGATTAGATGAGGTAATAATTGTAATATATGTAGCTGGAGCATAGTAAGTGCTCAAAAAAAATGTTAGCTAGCTCACCTCCTAAAGCATGGTATTGTGAATATATGCAGAACCTGGAGTTTTAAGATGCAGTTCTTGATTTTTGTGCCCCTTGGTTTACAATGCCATGACCTGGTCATAATACCTAAACTCATAGTGCTTTCATTATCTCTGCTACACAGTGGGATGAATTATAATTTAAACGAGTATTTGTGGGATAAAATGAGAAAAATCTCTGTAAAGAGGCTCATAAGCTAGAGATTCTTGGGAAAGTGTAGAAAAAATTAAAATCAGCATTTGAACAGAGGAACCAATTTTTGTACATCTCTGCATTTTGTGCATCACATGAGCTGTAACAGAGTGGCTTATCTATAAGAAGTTTTAGTTTTTACTTTGATATTAATCCTTTATTTTTCATATACAGACACTTTCCAAATCCTGTAACCCAAAGCCACTCCCCTAATCACACCCCAACCTCCTTTGAGAGTAATTCTAAGTGCCTCCTACTAGGCCTTCTTGCCTCCAGCTTTTAACTCTGTTAAAACATTCATTATATTGATGTAGAATAATCTTCCTGAAATATGCATTTGACCATACCATTCCGTTGTTTGAGGACTTTCAATGGCTTGCTTTTTCCTAGCACAACAAAGCTAAACTTCTCCCCTGAATTTGAAAATCCTCCATCTGTTTCTACTCTTCCTATGCAATATTATTTTCTGTTATTCCTTAACAAGCTTCCATTGCCCCACCGAGAGAGGTATATTTTTTGTCTCTAGTAAACTAGTCCCTGAAGATAAAAATTGGCATAAAATATTCAGTCGCATGGTCCTTGTTTCCCTCTTCTATGCTTTTACACATGTTGTTTGAGTCTCCTGGCATGCCTTCTTCTTGCCTATCACCGTACATAAATTGATGTAAACTCCATGACCCAACAAATGATTTTTCTCCCCTATCAAATCTTACTTCCAGTTCTCATTAATCTCCCCCCACCTTAATGTTATTACATAGTTTTGAAAAAATAGTCTAAAATAGATGATTGAATCACACTGAATAAGTTTCAGAAGGTATGATGGGACACACAGTTATATTCTCTGACCCCCAGCAGTCTTCCAATTCCCTCCTTTTTTCAGCGATGTTCTCTATATAAACAAATGCTGTATACATTCTTTTCAACACTCTCTCCCCCTCCTTTTTAATACAAATGATGGAGGGAGTGGTGAAACTGTCCCTAAGGAAGTCCCATTTAGGCAGAAACCTGAATGAAATTATTGAGCAAGTGAGGTGAAGATCTGTTGAAAGAAAATTCCAGGCAAAGTAAGTGGTAATCGCAGAGTTCTTCAGGTGGCAGTAAGTTTGTGCTCCAGGAGAAACAAGCTGGCCAGTGTTATCTACATTGAAAAGTGAGGAAGAGATCACAGCAGGTAAGGATAGGGAGGTATTAGGAGCCAAATCAAGGAGAGTGATCTAAGCCGTGGTCAGGAGTTTGGAATTCTAAACTCGATGAAAATCTATTGTCAAGTTTTGAGTAGAGCATGCCATGAAATTTTCATATTTTAAAATGACCATGTGGGTGTTCTGTTGAGATTTGACAATAGGCAGGTATGAATAGCAGGGAGGATGTTGAAGGGTTTCAGCAAACGATGAAAAGTTAAAATTGAATTAAAAAAAAAAAGAAAACTGTAAAAACACTTTCCTAAATTGACCTTGACATTGTAAATAAATTAAAATTACAGATTACTTAGAAATTAATGACATTAAGATTACTATATATTAAAACCCATAGGATATAAGCAGAGTGGTACTTAGGGGGAAATTCATAACAGTAGAAACATCTATTTAAAATGTTGAAGGTAGACAAACAACTAAACAAAAGTAGAAGGATTAACAAAGTAAGATAAAATAATTTAGGTAGAAAAGATGAAGTAAGCTATAAATAGGAATTAAATATAAATAAAATAAAATCAATGATTAAAATTGGTAAGTTTGAAGAAGAAGAAAAGAAGGGGAGACACATTATTACCTGTTGTAGGTAACTCTTGTGAGGGGGATCCAGCACAGAATTTCACCTTTTCGAGGACTGGCCTCCAATGTATAGAGATTGATGCTTGGCTCCATGTGTGGTGTGTGGCCCTATCCCAGTAGCTATCATTCATTTAGTAAGGACTAGGAAACTCACCCAAACTGGACCAATTATATTTTTTCCTGTAAATTTACATTTAAAAGTGTTAAGAAACAGTGGTTAGAGAGAGCATAGAACAGTAGTTTTCATCTGGAGATGTGTCTCTGTGGATATGTGTAGATACCCCAAATGTTACTGGGATTTCTGGATAGTCTTTTTCCCCCAAGTTTTATTTTATTTTGATTGACAAATAATAATTGTATATATTTATGGGTTGCAGTATGAAGTTTTGATACATATATATACATTGTGGAATGATCAAATCAGGCTAATTGACATATCTATTACCTCAGATATTTATCATTTTTTTTTTTGCTGTGAGAACATTTAAAATCCTCTCTTTTAGTTATTTAGAAATATGCAATACGTTATTATTAACTATAGTCACCAAGCTGAGCAACAGAACCTTAGAACTTATTTCTCTTATATAATGAAACTTTGTACTCTTTGACCAATGTCTTCCCTTTCCCATCTACCCTGTAACCCCGGCCTCTGGTAACCACCATTATATTCTCTATTTCTATGAGGTTGACTTTTTTAGGTTCCACATATAAGTGAAATCATGCAGTATTTGTCCTTCTGTGCCTGGCTTATTAACATAATGTCTCTAGGTTCACCCATGTTGTCATAAATGACAGAATTTCCTGTGGTGTTATTTATTTATTTTTTTTGGCTGAATAGTGTTTAGTATTCCATTGTATATAAATACTATATTTTAAAAATCCATTCATTGGTTGATAGACGGTTAGGTTGTTTCCATATCTTGGTTATTGTGAATAATGCTGCAATGAACACGGGAGTGCAGATACCTTTTTGACATACTGATTTCAATTCCTTTGGGTATGTATCCAGAAGTGGGATTACTGGATTGTATTGTAATTCCACTTTTAGCTTTTTGTGGAATCTCCATACTGTTTTCCAAAATGACTGTACTAATTTACAATACCACAGACAGTGTACAAGGGTTCCCTTTACTCCACATCCTTGTCAATACTTGTTATCTTTCATCTTATTGATAATAGCCAATCTAAAAGGTTTGAGTTGATAGTCTCATTGTGGTTTCAATTTGCATTTCTCTGATGATTGCAGATGTTGAACGTTTTTCATATATCTGTTGGCTATTTACGTCTTCCTTTAAAAAATGTCTATTCAAGATGGTATGTTTAGCTCAGATGGTTAGAGCGTGGTGCTGATAACACCAAGGTCCAGAGTTTCATCTCTGTACTGGCCAGCCACCAAAAATTAAAGACAGAAAGGAAAAGGTCTATTTAAGTCTTTTGCTCATTTCTTAATAGGATTATTTGTTTTCTTGTTATTGAGTAACTTGTGTTTCATGGAGAGTTTAAGGGAATCAATATCCATATCCTCATCATGTATATGCACTCTTTCCTAAAATCGATCTTCCTGAAAGGAGCCCAAGATGAAAAAGTATGCTTTTCTCATTTTTATTTTCACAATAACCTTTTTCTCCTTTACAAAAAAAGAGGCATATGCCTCCCCCAGTCTTATTGAGTATTACAATGGAACATTGTACTAGTGTGTAAAAACTGCCAGGGTGTCAAACAAAGGACAACTGGAAATATTGATGTTGGTGTTGAGAAAGTGAATGCCTAATGATTGGGTAACAAATTCCCTTGCAAATTAGGAGATTTCCTTTTCATGTCATTAAACAAAACTTAAAGACAACCTAATAGAATTTCCATTCATTAATCATTAAAATAATTTTTAGAAGAAATATCACTAAGTAATTTTTGACATATACCCAATAACGAGTTCAAAGATTTGAGTAATGTTGCTATATAAAAACTTTCTCTAGTTATTAATTTATGTCAACAAGCCTTCTTAGCACTTACATCTATGAAAATGAAAATAGGGATAATATGGATGTTGAATCTTATCCCATTGACAATAATATTCATCAATGAATATGTGAATAATAAAAATAAGTGAGAAATCAGGAAAGCTCAGTCTCATTCATTTTATTAGAAAATGCATTTTTTTCTTTTTTTTTCAGGGAAATGCATTTTCAATTAAAGTTTACATTTTCATGATTGAGAGTTGTCAAAAATTGTGAATTTGTTGTTTAAATCAACTAAGTACAACTAATAATTATAATAACATTTCAATCCAAAAGCAAAAATAATTCAACTCTTAGAAACTAAGAGTCAAAGGAAATTAAACATTAAATTTATATATATGGTTTTCTTGTTAAAATACATGTAACCAATATAACATGCTCAAGCATAAAGTTTAATCACTATAAGATGCCCAAACATAAAAATGTATATTATCTTAGTATAAAATTTTATGGGGCAAGTAAAAGACAAATAAGAAGAAGGAATAATGTAAAATTTTTATTTACAAAGAAAAGGTTTTTAAGAAATGAATTTTGGTGGGTGTCAACTCACTATGGTATTTAGATTCCACTAGAAGCATTTTAAGGTGACATAGCAATTTTATCTTTAAAGTAACATATTTACAATAAATTGAATGTTATCTTTTTGCAACTACTTAAATTTACAGTGAAACATTTTAGTTCTCAATTTAAATATTCTTATGGAGGTATATAAGAAAGTGATTGAAGACCTCTATTCTAGATAGGCCTACCCAGAAAACTGTGCCGCAGAGGTCTCACATGAGAACTTCTGCCTTTCACAAAGTAAATCAGATTTGCAATTGAAAGAACCACAAGAATTGCCAGATTTTTGTAGTGTACAGGTTGAGAACACAGTCTTCGAGTTTGAACCCTTGAAAGGCCACTGGGTCTCTGTATGATACTGGGCGAGTAATGTACTAATTTATGTCTCACTTTCCTCATCTGAAAAATTGGAAAAAATGTGGTAACTCTCAAAAAGTTGTTGTGAGAATTACATTAATAAGTGCCGACATAGAGTAGACATCTAAAATATTCATATTGTTATAATGAAGAAATGAACTCTAATTAAAGATATGAAGGTCAAAAAAAAAATTAGGATACCAGGGGTCATCAGAAAGTTCATGGAAAGAGTCATATTATCTTTTAATTCTATTTTGCCACAAACATTTTGAAGTACCTTTGTATTTTAAGCAAGTGTTTGACAAAATAACTGAAAAACTAGATTAATTGGATTTATCTTTAAGAAAATATATATTATTGATTTCGATTCATATAAAATAGAAAACTTGAACAGAGCAACAATTATAAAAGAAACTAGTACCTAAGAAAGGTACCAGGATTAGCATAACACTGATAGCTAAACCTGTCACAGAAAGGAATCATTTATATGAGGGTACTTTAAAAAGTTTATGGAAAGATTTGTATTATCTTTTAGTTCTATTTTTCCATGAACTTTTTGAAGTACTGTTGTAAATACACACACACACACACACACACACACAGAGAAAAATGACAGATCTCACTTATGAAATACTATTTAAAAATCAAAGTTTATTGCAGGAATGTAAGCATGCTTAAGTATTTTTATTTATTTTTATTTTTTTAAATTTTAACTTCTAAATATACATTGTAGTTGATTTTCATGACCCTTTTACCTGTTCCTCTCCCCCCTTACCTCCCCTCCCCCACATCATATCTGTTCACTTGCCTTAAAAAGTTCAAGGAATTGTTGTGATTGTTGTGTCTTCTTCCCCCCCAAAAACCTTTATTTGTTTGTATGTTTATTTATTTATTTATTTTTAACTCCCACAAATAAGTGCGAACATGTGGTATTTCTCTTTCTGTGCCTGACTTGTTTCACTTAACATAATTTTCTCTAAGTCCATCCATGTTGTTGCAAATGCTAGTATTTCATTCTTTCTTATAGCAGAGTAGGATTCCATTGTGTAGATATACCATAGTTTTCCTATCCACTCATCTGATGGTGGGCATTTGGGCTGGTTCTAACTCTTGGCTATTGTAAAGAGTGCTGCAATAAACATTGGAGTACAGGTATCCCTTTGGCATGATGATTTCCCATTCATTTGGGTATATTCCCAGCAGTGGGATAGCTGGGTCATATGGTAGATCTATCTGTAATTGTTTGAGGAACCTCCAAACCATTTTCCATAAAGCCTGCACCATCTTTCAGGCCCACTAATAGTGTATGAGAATTCCTTTTTCTCCACAATCTCTCCAGCACTTATCATTCTGAGTCTTTTGGATATCAGCCATCCTGACTAGAGTGAGATGGCATCTCAAAGTGGTCTTGAATTGCATTTCCCAGATGCTGAGTAATGCTGAGCATTTTTTCATGCATGCTTAAGTATTAGAAAAACTATTGGCATAGTGATATGAAAAAATATTGACAAAAACACCACATCATATCACATATTTATATTGAAAGTTGCTGACCTGAGAAATAGAGACATGTAGGATGTTCTTGGCTGAGAAAACTCAGTATGTAGAGCTATCAATTGTCCCTAAATTATTCTATAAGTTGAGTGTAATTCAAATAAAAATTTCAATAGAATCTTGATTCTCATTTTTATTTGAGTTAATCAATGTGTGCAAAGAAATGGCCACTATCAGTCATGCTTGGTTGGAGTGCTATTTGCTACAATATTTGGGGGGGGGGGAATAGTATGACATTATATATCTAAAAGCATAATGTACATATTGTTTGATCTAGCAGTAAGGTCGATATTTATTGATTGGTGGGTGTTGGTTAGTAAAAGAAGAAAGCAAGTTGAAAAATCATGTTTAATATAATTTTATTTTGCTAAAAATTTATATTTATGTATGAATATTTAGGCACATATATATATATAAATGTCTTGAAAGATGCACATCTAAATGTTAACTGATGAGGCATTAAGAACTCTATTTACTACATACTGTAATGTTAGGTATCTTTTTTTAAGACAATGAGAACACAAATTTTCATAATTAAAATAAAAGTCAAGTCTTGGGAAAATTCATAAGATTGGCAGTGGCTATTGGCAAAACGTGTTGTTTAGTGTGGAATTACAGACAAAGTGACATGGGCTGACAGGGAGAAGTCAGGCTCAGAAAAAGTATTTCTTTACAACCTCTTCTCTGTTTAGTAATTAGTGGCAGATCTATGTTAGAAACTTGATTTGCCCTCACTTCATTGTCTCTCGCAGTTGCATGTTTAGACTTAAGCATAAGACCTGACATGTATCTCATTTAATGTTATCATTAAATTATCCCATTCTCCTAACCTAATCCAGATGGTTTGGGGACTTTTGATCAATCAAAACAACACACTTTTTTTTTTTTTTTTTTTTGCCAGTTTTATGTTGTGTTAAAATTTAAGTTATTGCTTAAATGTTTTCATCGTATAGAACAAAGGATAGGATAAAAGTCTGAGTTTCAGTATCAAAAAGTCTCCTTGTTTCAAGAATATGGGTGTTAAAATAAAGATAGACTTTTACAAAACTGTAATGCCAGCCATTTATCCTTGGGGTGAATACACGTTCCCGTCTTGTCTTTTGTGGTTGTGCCTTCCAGTCATGACTTTTGCTCTGAACCCACTGGGAAGTGGTATACTTCCATTCTCCCCCAGCTTTTCTCATGGCTTCTCCTACTTTCCCTGTGTAGCCTTAACTATGCTTCTCACCCTCTGCCAAAGTGCTTGCTCTGTCTCTTTCTCTCGTTTATCTAACTACCATCTACCTATCTATTTATCTATACGTCTGCCTCTCCATCTTTCATCTGTCCATGTTTTCTGTACAGGCAGCTGCCCTCAATTTTCACATGGATGTGATAAACATACTTACACTTTTATTTTAACAGTTTTATATGTTATCTCTCCCAGGAGAGTCTAATTTGAAAAGAGAATTTGGCCTCATACCTTTCTATAGATTTATTCCAACTAGAAGAATAAAATCTCTATAAACCCAAAGGACTTGAGAAAATAGCTTAAAGCACCCCAGCAAATGCTAAATGTCTGTACTAGTGTATATACTAAATACTAAATATCTTTGAAGCTCCATGTTTTATCTCTATACTTCAAGCATTGCTGAATTCCGCTGTAAAAGATATTTATTTTAGTATAAAACTGTGGCTTCAAATATGAAATAAAATGAATCATTCATTTCACCAAATTTTTAATAAAATGGATTTTCCAAGAAGATGTGTTCTGTTACTACTATCACTTCTCAGGCTTCCTTACACACCACCTCCCCCTAGCATGATATTTCTTAGTTAATTTTCAAATACATTTATGTTTGGGAGAGTGTATGTGTTAGGGTAAGGTATTATATTATTTTGTGGTATTGTTTGGTAAGAAGAGGTTGCCTTCCTCACATTTCTTAGGGACCTGCTATGCTTATTTGTAGGAGTTATGTGTAAAGAAAAGCATAATCTGTACAGAAGCTGCTTCCTAGGATTTCTATGCACTTTGAAAGCTGAATTTCAAAGAGGCCATTTCAGTGCCTTATGAAATTAGTCGCTGGAAGGAATTGATGCAGGTTTTAAAAGAAACAGTTCTCAGAGTGTGCTAATACTCTGCTAGCATGAGCATCAGTAGGCAGGTAAATCAGTCACACAAAATGAAATTATGTATGCACCTATTAAAGATTACTTTCTTGCAAAATAAATGAAAATTTTTATGATAGACATATTGCTTGTAATTGAAAGTCCTTGATTGCAGGCATATAATGACAGCAGGAACTCAAGGCAACCTGTCTGCATGAATTGTTTTTATAAAAATACTGAAAATGCAGATTAAAATAGGGTACGTTAATTTCTTCTAAATGTTTGAACTCAGAAAGAGAAAAGGAGCAAAATAAATCTCTTAGTGTCAAATAATCCTAGAGAGTAAAATTTTGTTTTTCTTAACATAAATATATACTTTAAATAATTTAGAATATACGATCTAAATAATTAACAGTTACAAGTCAGATAACAGATGTTTACTAGGAACTATTTATGTGAAACAAAAAAGAGATACCTTTCTTGATAAAAGTGAGGGGGCACCTATAGGATAAAGCCAGAGGATATAGGAGTAAAACAAAAAGAAATATCCACTTCAAACCAAATTTAGGGACTTTGGTAAGGCTTGGAGGGTTTCAATAACTAACGAAAATTGTTTGGTAGAAATGACACTTGGAAAGCAAAAGTTGCTGGCTGAGATGTTTTCACCATGTGAAAGATTCTCTTTTTATGGAAGCATTAGAATAAAGCAAGAAGGTGAATCCAGACCCTTTGAACTAAATGTGTTTGTTGTATGGATGATGTATGAGGTGTCAGCAGTCACTGATAATAGCAGAAGTTCTATTGTCCTTCTAGGTTCTACCTACTGTATTAAACTGGCAATTTCATCACCATACCCAATATCCTTCTCATCCTGAATTCCCCCATCATTCTGTACTTTTTCTTGTTGCACCTATATAAGTAAAAGGAAGTGGCAGAGCTGTCCTCAGCACAAACTTTGCATAAGAAACTCTTATGTCACTTTGGCACCTGAAACTCAAAAGGAAAACATTAAATTTCTAATTTTTGCTTAGCTCTGTGCTGGTGCCAAGCCAGCTCCAGTCAAGAGACTTAGTAAATAATAGCAATACAACTAAATAGGAGAGAACGTCAGAGCTTTCTTACGTACTGTATTGTTTCCTTCAGGAGGAATTTCTCTTCAAAATATAAGATTTTCCTGTCTCAGCTTGTCCTCTTTTTTGCCAAAGTCTCCTCTTCTTGAGTGACAATGAGTTCAAATGAGGTAGTAAGTCACTTTTGACCTCTCATTTCATTTCATTTTGTCACAAGTGACAGGTGTTTAAGCTGAACCGTTTTCCTTTTTTTGCAGGACCAGTGACCTTAAGCTTATGAAGGTGAATTTTTCGATGCCAAGACTAGTAAGGAAGTAAATGATTCTCTCAAGATTTTCTTGCTAAATACTTTAAATAAGTGTAATACTGTGGCTTAAGTATAAATTGTCATCTTCAGTGCAATGTGGAGTTAATGTTTAATCTTTATTTTTTCCCTTGGCTAGTTTTCTCTTTGCTCATTCAAGCAAATCTTGTGCCTTTTTCCTCTTATTTTAACTTTTGATTTGTACGTTTGTTGTGAATGAACAGGAGTTTATGTGGGAGGAGGAACTGTTGTCACTTAGAAGATTCTCTTAAAGAATTTTAATAATATCTTAACTAATAATGATTTATGTGTCTAAAGACAATTAAGGTAAATGAATTTGGTATTTTGATTTGTTTTGTAATGCCTGCTACTGAATTCTTCCCCACATTTTTGGAGCTGTGTATGAATTTGCTTTCTAAAGGCTAACACTAGGGGTCACCCTTCTTTATTTTAAAGTTTTAGTCATTGCCCAGATCCCACTGACAGCCCATTAATCTCAGAAGAAAGTAAGCAGTTTTGTAAAGGAAAGCAAAAGACTTCTGGCTCTAAGAGTGCTAGTAATTTTGCTTTTTGTCCTTGCCCTGTCATGAAGCCCAAATTTGCAACAGAGTTTTATGAATGAGGGAATATTGTTGAGGTTTTTTGGGCAAAACTATTTTGAGAATAAAAATTAACTTAGTTGGTGTGAAGCAAGACTTAAAAAATAAGCATTATAGGGTATAATATATACAGTATTACTTGAAACCATTAAATTTAAACATGAGTTTTTTATTTAATAGTTTACTTTGATTACAGATATGATAACGATTTTGCTTAATAAAGTAGTATAAATATCTTCATAAAATGAAATGGGAGGAGTTAGGTAATTAATGATTATTCATTTCATAAATATGGGCTTATTCAAATTACTTGAGAATGAAATTGTAGATTAAAAGAATATGCTGAACTGTATGATATTTATTCATGCTTGTTTGGGGTATGCGTGTGTCTGGTTGAAAGAATACTTTTATCTATGATAGTGCAATGAATCTGTAGAGTAGCAATCACTAGTTCAGAGATTTGCTCTGCAGTTCAATTTGAAGATAAGTCTTATAGTTTTATTGGAAAGCTTGTATTTCTCTGACTCTATTTATTCTTAGCTGGAATAGTTCAACCATAATGTGGCTCTAAAAAAGATCACAGTTCTGTTCAACAGTCTTAAACACTTAAAATTCTCTTAAAAACTCTTACCTCTCCCCTCTTCTCCCTTATACTTTTTCGTTTGTTTAGAATGTGTTTCTGTTGAACTTTTATTTCAGACATCCAGATGAGAAAGATAATAATCTTAGTTATTTAATGCTTATTATATATGCTAAGCACTAAGTCTTCACAACATCTTCATTTTACAGATGAAGAAACTCAGGCACAGTGGTTTAAGTAAAGTGCTAGAGGCACGATCTGAACTGAGGCCACTGGGCTCCAGAATGCATGTTCCTAAGCTCTAGGCTAAGACGAATTTTCCAGCTGACCTCAAAATTGCTCATTAGTTACACAGCGTATGTACATAAGCACCCCAAGAGCACATATTTAAACATTAGGTGGTAAATGTACAATTACCAGTAGTCTTCTGATAGTGATATAATTCCAAAGAAATGATTCTAAGAGTGACATTTTGGACACAATAGGGGGTTAGTAGGGCAGCTATGTGAGAAAAGTGGGGATCACACAACACCCAAATTTTGCCTACAGAGGGAGCCATATCAGCTTGGGGGGAAGAGCCTTATTCAAGTGGTTAGCAGAGCCAACTGGGTGAAGCACTCCTGCTTTTTGGTCACAGTGGTGGTTCAGTGTGTTGGGAAGACAGGGAGTGGATAAATGGGAATTTAATGACGTTTAATTGTTTTCTAAAATTTATTTAATTTTATTTTTTTATTTTAAAAATGATTTTTATTTATACATATTTATGGGATACAGAGTTGACTATCAGTATTTGTATACAGAATGTGATGATCAAATCAATATTATTAGCATGTTCATCATTATAAATCATAATTTCTTTTTGTGTCCGTTATCCAATTACTCCCTATCCCACCACCCCGTCCCCATTTCCCACCTTTAGTAACTATAGGTCTGTTCTCTCCTTCTGAAAGTTCAACATTTTATTATGGTCTTTCTTTGTTTCTTTCTTTCTTTGTTTCTTAGATCCCACTCATGAGTGAGGACTTGTGGTATTTTTCTATCTGTGCCAGTCTTACTTAACTTAACATAATATTATTTCTCCAAGCTCATCCATGTTGCTGCAAATGGCAGAATTTCATTCTATTTTACGGCTGAGTAATGTTCCATTGTGTATATACACCACATTTTCCTTATCCAGTCATCTGCTGATGGACATTTAGGTTGGTTCCATATTTTGGCTATTGTAAATAGAATTGCAATAAACACGGGAGTGCAGGTATTCCTTCAACAGGATGATTTCCATGTACCCAGAAGTGGGATTTCTGGATCATGTGGAATTTCTATCTGTAGTTGTTTGAGAAACCTCCATATTGTTTTCCATAATGGCTGCACCAATTTATAGTCCCACCGACAGTGAGGAAGAGTTCCCTTTTCTCCACATTCTTGTCAGTGTTTGTTATTCTCAGTCTTTTTGATAATAACCAGTCTAACTGAGGTAAGATGATATCTCAGTGTGGTTTTCATTTGCATTTCCCTGACAATAGTGATGTTGAGTATTTTCTCATGTACCTGTTGGTCATTTTTATGTCTTGCTTTAAAAAATATCTATTCAGGGCTGGCCCGTGGCTCACTTGGGAGAGTGTGGTGCTGATAACACCAAGGCCACGGGTTCAGATCCCATATAGGAATGGCTATTTAGCTCACTGGGTGAGCATGGTGCTGACAACACCAAGTCAAGGGTTAAGATCCCCTTACCGGTCAAAAAAAAAAAAATCTATTTGGCTCCTTTGCCCATTTTTAATTGGATTATTTGTTTTTCTACTGTGAAGTTGTTTGAGTTCCTTGTATATTCTGGATATTACTCCCTTGTCAGATGTATGGTTTGTAAGTATTTTCTCCCATTCAGTAGGTTTTCTTTTCACTCTGTTGATTGTTTCCTTGGCTGTGCAGAAGCTTTTTAGTTTGGTATAATCCCATTTGTTTATTTTTTTTCTTTTGTTGCTTGTGCTTTTGGGATCTTATTCATAAAGTCTTTGCCCAGTTTTCTGTCCTGAAGTGTTTCCTCTATGTTTTCTTCTAGGAATTTTATAGTTTCTGGTCTTTTACTTAAGTCTTTAATCTATTTTGAGTTGATTTTGGTATATGGTGAGAGGTATGAGTCTAGTTTCATTCTTCTACACATGGTTATCCAGTTTCCCCAGAACCATTTATTGAAGAGGCTCTCTTTTCGCCAATGTATATTCTTGGTGCCTTTGTCAAAGATCAGCTGGCTGTAAGTACCTGGGTTGATGAATTGGTTTTTAGGTAAGTTTTTTCCCCCTGTGTGTATCTTTTTCCAAATCCACAGGAACAACAGATTTCTCCTTCTTCTGTGCTTCTGTAGAACGTGTGTGTGTATTATCACTGTAATTTTCTCCTTACCTCGTAATTATGTCTTTAGTTTCCTGCACCTAATCTACAAGCTCAGTGAAACTGAGAGTATGTCTTATTCTTTGTGTCATCCCTAACATGTAACACAGTTTTGAACATGTGAAAAACTGAAAAAAATGCTTGTGAAGAAACGAATTCTCAATTTTAAGAGACTCTTTGCTATATTGGCAACATGAGATGAAACTATTGCTCATCACTGATCAGGTGGGGATTGGGGCTGGGGTGGGCAGGGATGCTGTGCTGGGCAGTCACAGCAGGTTACCGGTGACTAGGAGAGAGAAAGGGAGAGGGGGAGAGGGCTCAAGCTGAATTTCTGGGAAATGATGAGGCTCGTTCCTTTCCTGGACCGGGGTAGCTGTTCTGTGTCAATTCCCAGGTAGCAGTCTGCATATTGTACTGAAAAGGTTAAAACAATAGTTTGCCAAACTGTGTTTGGTACAGGCAATTAAATTTCCCCACTTCATTTTCAGAGTTAAAAGTGTATCTCTCTTCAAGTACCCTTTACTTCTTTCTCCAATCCTCTTAAATCCATGCGGGGGCTCTTGTAATCTAGATGCCTGTTGAGGCATCTGTCACTCCTCCGTATCCACACCTGCTGCTTCTGTTTGTGCTGCATCGGTCGAGTTAGGAAATCTTCCAATTTCCCATATTTTCCCACAACGTTTTCACTCATGCTTAGTATTTTTGGAGTTTAAAAATTCTCTTTGAGACTTGTGAGGCCACAGAGTCACATGCCCACCTCCATATTAGCTTATTCTGTCCTCTTAACCTATCCCATCTCTCTCTCCTTTGAGCCAATCGTTTCCCTGGCCTCATGTAACCTTGGCACAAGCTGGTTGAAGAAAAGAGAGGAAATGATCAGGAATGTTCTTATGTGACTGATGCTTTCATGAGCTGGCACTGAGCTGTCTGGGACTTGAAGCTGTTTTCAAGCCATAAGGTGCTTTTGTGGGTTCCTCACAGACACCGTCACCTCCTGTCACACTGTGGACGTCCTCGCACCTGTGGTTCTCTCGAGAGGGGAAGTTACTTCTTTTTCATTATATTTAGATGTACGTCACTCTAAATGGTTTCTTCAAAGACCTCTGTTTGGTCTTGAGATGAAGACAAATGAAACCTTAATTCCCTTTCCCTTGGGTAGGGGAGAAGCATTGCACACCAACTCTCCAAAAATCACTACTAAATTTCTCCAACACTTTTGTACACTTAGTGCAGGTGAGATATATTAGGCTCCCAAGACCATTTCCTCTCACCATTTTCTGCAAATTTCATGGGTGGTCTTATGCCTGACTTTATGTGGTCATAGGCTTTGGCTGAAAATTGAGATTAAAATAGTTCTGTTTTAATGCTCTGTTAATCAAAGTGTAACTTGTGCCAGTATGCCGAGAAAGAACTAAAACTCCACATGGTTAAAATCCTTGCCCGGTGTCACATATACAGTAAAAGGCAGAATCTGCTTTTTAAAAAAATGGTGGTAAAATAGACATAACATGAAATTTACCATTTTAACCATTTTTTAGTGTACAATTCAGTGGCTTTAAGTACACTCACATTGTTGTTCACTGAATCTACTTTAAACCAAATTCTTCCTTCTTCTAGGCTGTGTGCACATTTTGTGACACCAGTGATTTTTATTCTGTGTTTTGTGGCCCCCTAGGCTTCATGAGAGGTGCCTCTCTTCAACTACCTTTTACTTCTTTCTCCAACCCTCTAAAACCCAAGCAACTTCCCTATGATTAATGGGGTTTCTTATATAAATATTTTACTTTTAACTTCTACTCAAAGTAAATATTTTCAACAACTACTTCACTATATCTTTTCTCAAGGAACAGTAATGCTATTTCACCCCATCTTTGCCCATTCCTACTAGAGTTTTCCTCATAGTGAAAAAAAACTGAGTGTGATTTATAAGAGTAAACCTAGGTAATATCAATTTACTAACTCCAATCTCTAAAGCCCATCCTTCTTGAAAGTTTAACCATATCCTCTTCTCATAATTAAGCAATTCAGGTAATGATGTCATGTTTCCTGCCTTGGCCTAGGACCTCACTCATTAATTTGTACAATATCTGTAAAAATATAAGTAAGGAATTAACCATAAAGGAAAAATGGATAAATATGTTATGTAAATTTACAATGTTATTTCAAAAGACAATATAAACAAAGGTAAAATCCAACTGACAAACCAAAAAAATTTTTTTCATATATATATAGATATATATTTATGTATCTATATATCTATATGTCAGAACTGGTGAATACTTGTTTTTAACACTGATGCTTTTGCTTGTCCGCCAGTGTTTCTCCTTTTTGAGCCAGCCTCACATGACCTGTCCTTCCTTTGAAGAGCTGCTCCTCCCCAATTTTGACAGTGTGGCTATCTAGCTGATTTCAGTCCCTGAATCCCCTGGTCATGGGTAGGGAGAGGCTCTTGACCAAGACCAGTCATAAGACTCATTTCCTTTGGCCACATGGAAGGTTGTCACATATTCCAAGGCAGGACAAGATGGGAGTCCCTCTGATCTTCTTAGTAGAAGTGAGGCTGTGGAGCACGGTATCTCAGTCTCTGCTCGGACATTGTTAACTTGGGATAATGTAAATCTGGCCTGGCCAGTGGCATTCCTTCCCATCTCATCATCTTATGAAGGAAACTGTCTGAAGTAAAAGAAAATGAGGACACTATAAGAGAATCCAAGCAAGACATATATTCAGCTATGGCGATGTGGTTTGGATGCTGGAATTTAGTCATCATCAAAATAAATTCCTTTAATATACCCATAAGTTTTCCTCTTTGTAAAAATTTCAGTTTTCTTTCTGTCATTTATAATCTAAAGAATCCTGACAAATAATACTCTTCATATATATATATTCCTTTCAATCACTAAGAAAAAAATATAAGCAACCTAAGAGAAATGGCCAAGATTATGAAGTAGAAGAAATCAAAATGGTCAAAAAAATGTATGAAAAAATTAAGTCCCTTGTTCATACTTGCCACCAAAAATGAAAAGAATTGAGGTACGTTAGTGATTTAAATGTGAATAAATTATCAAAAAGAATATATAGAAATATATGTTTTTTTCTAATATTTGGGTAGCAAAGATCTTCCTTACCATGAAAGAATCATAGGAGCCATGAGGAAAAAGTCAGATTTGACTACGTGTAAACCTAAGCAAAATTAATAATGGACAGTAAGATGAGATGAATATTTGTAATATTTACAGACATAAGTACACATATTCTTTTTTTAAAAAAAGAATTTAATAAAAAATGAGAAAAAAGATAAATAGATGGTTGCTAAGATAATACTTGGCAAAAATATATAAAAGCTAGTTTTCATAATAAGTAGATGCAAAAGAAAATGAGGTACTGTTTTTTACTCTCTAGACTGTTGATCAGAAGATGTGATAATCTTTAGTGTGGCAAGTGTGAAACAAAACAGGACTTTTTCATACACTGTTGGTAGGAGGTTAAATTGGTGCAAAATTTTCTGTAGGATTGGGCAAAATATTTTTATGTGCTAACTCAAAAATATTTATTTAGTGCCTACAATGGGCAATGGGGTTAAAGCAGTGAACATGATAGATAAAAATCTCTGACCTCACAGAATTTCATTCTATCAAAACTTAGTATGTAAGCTCTTTGACCCAAAAATTGCACTTTGAGAATCTTATGACAAAAAAGCTTGCAAAAGTGCACGGAGGTTTATGTAAAATGATATTCATTGTAGCACTGTTAGTCATGTAAAAAATCAGAAGCAATCTAAAGTTCGATATAGGGCTGATTGAATAAATCATGGTCTGCATTGTGCAAAACTTTTCTGTAGCTATTAAAAATGAGGTAGATTTAGGTCTATGTGTTCAGGCATAAAAGATGTTTATCTATGTATATATGTATTTGCATGGGAGAAATTCTGGCAGCATATACAAAAATGATTTCCTCTAGAGGAGAAATTATGACAGACTTTCATTTCTTTGTGCATTTCTAAGTAGTATAAATGTGTTTTCAAAAGGGCTTGTATTGTTTGTACAATCAGAATTTTAAAAATAAAATATAAGAAAAGTATGATCTTATTAGTAATCAAAGAAATCCAAGTTAAAACAACATGAGATACCACTGTTGTCTTTCAAATGGATTTTAAAAAAAGAAACAACAACAACAACAACACAGTATTGGCAAAGGTGTGGAGAAATAGATATTAATACATGGATGTTCCATTGGTACCACTTTTAATAAAGGACAGTAATTTGGCAAGGTCAGCTTTGACTGTCAGGCTATCTTGTGGTTTAGGCAATACTGCTCCCTAGAGGCCGTCATCATTCTCCGGCCATACAAACTTTCAGACATCCAAGGGACTTGCAAATAGATACCCAGCTAGGAGTGTAGGCCTAGGAGTCCATGCATGAGGGCATTGCTTTATCATCCAGTAAACTGGTAATCTGTCCACCCCCAGTTCTGCCTTTGTCATCCGAGAAAGAGGTCAGTGATATGCAAGGAGAGAGCTGTGTCATCAGAGGCCCATTTCTCTCAAGAGCAAGGTTTTAAAGAGGAAAGAGTGTTGTTGTTGTCTGACAATGGACAAAGGCACCAGTATTCACAATTCCAGAAGAGGGCAGGGCTAAGTTCTGTGTGGGCAGCTGGGGGCCTGTGGGAAAAGGCAGGAGACTGCAAGCTGAGAGGAGAAGACAGTCCAGCAAGGGGACTACAGGACTGTTAATACCTCCCTCTACTTTAGCCCTGTACTTATGAGAGAACTTAATTAGGAGAATAAACCTGGAAAACACCAAACTCGCTCCTAATTTGTATTATCATGCTGTATTTAACTCATTGTATTTTCCAGCAGGAAGGCCAGTGACAAAGATCCACATGGCAGGGGCCAAAGGGTACATCTGTTCAGCTAATAATTCCACTTTGTAGGAATTCATCTAAAGGAAAAATACTTGGCATGGCCACAGATTTATGCACAACAATGGTTATTACAAATAGTAGAAATAATCTTAAATCCAATAACAAGGAATTGCTGAAGTATATTCATGACAATTTTGTAAGAAATCTAAAAAGAATGTGTGTATTTATATGATCAACAGGATATATGTACCAAAATGTTAACAGTAGTTATTCTGGGTAGGTGGGATTTTTTTATGAGTGATATTTTCCTCCTTATAGTTTTGTATACTTGCAGATTTTTAAAAATAATAAACATATATTTTATAATTAGAAAATATTTAATCTTGGTAAGGATCCCTGTTTGAGTTGTAGGTACAATTCAAATTCTCCTTATGTAACTGTTCTCATAGTTTTTTATTGGCCTAATTTAGATTTTTAGATAGCCTAATATATATCTTTAAGATTGTTCTCTCATTATTTAATCACAAAGAACATAGTGATATATATCATTTGGTTTTAAAAATATATATGTTTTAGTCTCTTTAAAAAAACTTTTTAAAAGGAGAATGGTTTGTGTAGGTTGGAGAAGCATACTCCTCTATAGAATAGAGCTAATGTCACTATCATATCACCATAAATTCTTTTAGAGAAGTATAAGAAATTCATTCCTGCAAAAAGCCTCACAAAGTGCCAGCTCATAATAAGTAGTCTATACTTATTACCTATTATTACCACCATCAGCAGCACATCTATTACATTATTGCTTCCTCCTTTGCTTTCATTTCTTAGGACTGATTATGCATGCTTTTCAGAGAGTTGTATATTCAGTATACCTACAATTGGTTGGATAGATTCTGGAAAGCAAATGACCACCATTCAACAATTTTTATTCCCCATCTTTCTGAGAAAAATTCTTAAGTCTTCAACAACTAGATCAAATCTTTTACCAAAACCCATATGGACACAACACTGTTAAATTCTTTTTGACTCTTCATTTGTCTTCATTTTAATCAGTGGTTGAAGGAAAGTACCATCTTCTTGGTAAAATATTTTAAGGTCTGTTGATTTTTGTTCTTTTTATAAGCTCACTTCTTGACATAATCAAACTTTACTCAAATTCATCAACTAAGTAAACAAAGTAGAAAGTTATTCTAAATGGTTCTACATTCCACTGAGATTCACACTGTGAACAACGTCGGTAAACAGATGAATTAAAAAGGAGATGAGCAAATACAAAAAGCACAAATAATTACTTCATATTTATAGAAAAATTTTGTCATGCCCACACCCGTACCCAGGAAATTTAGAGCCAGTCTGGGCTTTAACTATTAACCATTTTACAATAGTGCAGCATTGCGGTATTTCTAAATAAATATCATGACAATGTCAATTCCTACGTGACATCTTGCTACCCAGAAATGAGTTGAAAATAAAGAATCTCTAAAGTCATTCTTCTTTTTGTTTTTTTGGATGGGTAAATTGAGACACACAATCTTAGTCTGAAAGGTGATTTTTGCATTTATTTTTTGCCATTCTTCTACATCAAACAAAACCTATTCATTGGGCAAGCCAAACTTGTTACAATAGTAGAAATGTGCAAAGTTAAATAGATTTATTAAAATTCAAAGCACATACCCCTATATAATTATTAGGCTATTAAGCCATAGGTAAGAAACACATAATTTCAATGTAATGAATCACTAACTCTGAAAATTTTGTCATGGGAACTAGAATGGCCAGCTTTTCAGAGTATGAATTATTTATTAACAAGAAATAATTGTGAAATGGTTTACTATTAACATGTTTATAGGGCTGTAATATAAAAAAGAAGCAATATTTAAAGTGTCAGAGGAAGTAGCAAACTCAATTTAAATTTACTTATAGTAAGAATTCAGGACTTTTACCTCCCATGATTTCTGATCTCGCAACTTTTAAAAATCCAGGACAGAAGAGAGACTTGTGAATCTCAAGTATATTGGACAGTCCAAGCAGGATTAGTCCCTCCTTGGAAGCTGTACATTACAACTTGCTTACTGACTTGTTATGTGCATTTATGCCTCCAGTTGGAACTAATATAGTTTTCTCTGGAAATTTCACTTCATGTAATTTATTTCAGATTTTAATTTACAAAATTTAAAGCAATTTTCTACTGGGAATTTAAGACAATAAAGAAAAATAAATTGTTCTCAATCATATTGTACATGTTTGTTACTATTTCCAAAGATATGGTGGATAATATACCCTAAATAATCCTCCCAAACAAGACAATTACAAAGCCTTTTAGAATATTTAAACATCTTGAAATGTATTGCTTAGCTGGCACAAAGGAAAGGAATTTAAAGAGGACAAACAGAAAATGAAGGGAGAAACCCTTGGAGGGTAAGGAAGAGCCAAAACCTGCTTTCACTCTGAAAGACCTTGACCTTACTTTTGGGAGGGCACAGGAAGTGTAGGGTATAGGATATAAAGCCTAGAAAGCATGCAGAGTGGAGAGTCTTGCCAGAGACATTTGCACAAAGCTGAGGCTGTAGTGTAAGCACGCAACGGTAAAGAGGAAAGAACATGCAATGCAGAAGGGGACAGCAAGAAAATTTTCCTGTCTCAACCTTTGTTCTGGGAGAGAGGAAAAAAAACATGAAAATACATGTTTATAAACCAATTATTAAGAAAGTTTGAGGTCCATATCCACACTGTGTTATTCTAAAACACTTAAATGGAAAAATTTTAAAGTTGCACAGGGTTGGTAGTGCTTGTAGGCAATTTTCAAAAGCAAACACAATTCCTGCCTGGAGAAGTACAACCTTAAATGTGTCTTCAAATAATTTATATCAAGTTCCCAGAAAGAGGAGTGCAAGGTAAAAAAACAAAAACAGAAACAAATTCTCTCTCTCTCTCTCTCTCTCTCTCTCTCTCACACACACACACACACACAGAAATAAGACTATTTGAGAAAGCTGGATGAAACAATAGACTTCACAATGAAATTCAACACTTTAGACTTTGTTAAAAATGCATCTTAAATTCTAAAGGATAACCATGAAAGTGTATACTGATGGAGTATAATTTTCAAACAGGTAGAAGAAATAACGTGATGAAGAAAACCAAACTCCAATCTCAAAGAAAACAAGAAATTAGTAAAAGCAAAAAAGAAACAGAAAAACCCAGGTCAATAATAAGGACGTGAAGTTTGTATAAATAAATCCAAACACAGCAGTAATCACAATAAATATAAACGTGTTAAACTCTCAAGTTTGGGTTAAACTCTCATAATGAATAAAACTCTCATAATTTCCAAACTAATAAGAGAAATGAGAAACAAGACTATAATCCAAAAGAAAACAAAAAATTAGTAAAAAAGAGGGGGGAAGAAAACACCAGAAAAAGTAAACAGAAAAAATATATATAAGAAAGTGGTGCAAAAAGATTCACACACAGCTGTAATCACAATAAATATAAACTGTTAAACTAAACTTTCTAAGTAACACAAAAGCGATCAAATTAGAGTAGAAATTAAGGTACTTGCTGCTTATATGAGATATACACTTTATATTATAAAAATGTAAGAGAAAAAAGATGGGAAAAAGACCCACAACAATACCAAGTCAAAGAAAGTTATGTTATTATCAGGCAATATAGACTTTTAAAAGCAAAAAGCATTATTAGATATGAAAAAGACTCTAAATTATTTATTTTTATTGAAATGTATTGATTATACATAATTATGGGGTGCAGAGTTGAATATCAATACATGTATACAATGTGTGATGATCAAATCAGGGTAATTAGCATATTCATCATTACAAAACTTTATCATTTCTTTGTGATGAGGGCATTCGATTTCCTCTGTTCTAGCCATTGATAGCATGCTGTAAATTATTGTTGATTCTAGCTTGACTGTACACCCACAGAATTTATTTTTCCCATCTAGCAGCTTTGTGTCCATTGACCAACCTCTTGCCACCCCCCTGTCCTCTTTTTCTGGCTTCTAGTAGCTACAGTTCTGTTTTCTCTTTTTGAAAGTTCAGCTTATTATTATTATTATTATTATTGCTTGTTTCCTAGCTTCCACATATGAGTGAGAACGTGTGGTATTTCTCTTTCTGTGCCTGGCTTATTTCACTTAATGCAATTTTCTCCAAGCTCATCCATGTTGCTGTGAGTGGCAGAATTTCTTTCTTTTTATGGCTGAATAATATTCCATTGTGTAAATATACCACATTTTTTATCTGATTGTCCATGGATCGACATTTAGGCTGGTTCCATATCTTGGCTATTGTGAATAGAGCTGCAATAAACATGGGAGTGAAGATACTACTTTTTTTGTGTGTGTGTTTTTCGTGATTGGTACTCAGCCAGTGAGTGCACCGGCCATTCCTATATAGGATCCGAACCTGCAGCGGGAGCGTCGCTGCGCTCCCAGCGCCACACTCTCCCGAGTGCGCCATGGGCTTGGATCAAGATATTCCTTTGATATGCTGATTTCCATTCCTTTGGGTATATACCCAGTAGTGGAATTGCTAGATCATATGGTAGTTCTATCTGTAGTTGTTTGAGAAACCTCCATGCTGTTTCCAAAATGTCTATACAAATTTACAATCCCACCAACAGTGTATAAGGGTTCCCCTTTTTTGGCATCCTTGCCAGCATTTGTTATTTTCTGTCTTTTTACAATAGCCAGTCTAACTGGGGTGAGATGATATCTTGATGTAGTTTTGATTTGCATGTCTCTGATGATTAGTGATGTTGAGCATTTTTTCATATAGCTGTTGTCCACTTGTATGTCTTCTTTTGAGAAATATCTATTCTGCTCCTTTGCACATTTTAAATTGAAATTTTTAAAATTATTGAGTTCCTTGTATATTCTAAATATTAATTCTGTCAGTTGCATAGTTTGCAAATAATTTCTCCCATTCTGTAGGTTGTCTTTTCACTCTGTTGATTGTTTCCATTGCTGTGCAGAAGGTTTTAGTTTAATGTAGTCCCATTTGTTTAGAAAAACGTACATTTGTGTAAAAATGATTAAAATATAAAGAAACAAATCCATTAATTTTCTACTAGAATTTTAAAATGCATTTCTTCAGGAATTGATCATTCAAGGAAAAATAAATAAATAGCAAAGATTCATAACATTGATATGTTTGGTCTAATATACAAAGAATTATGCTCCCAAGGTATCCTAAAAGACTTCACTTGGACAAACTCAGTGTTAAATATTTCATCAGTTGCCACTGATCTGCTTTACCTCTGTTGCATATGTTTTCCATATGTGTGAAGATCTGTTTCTAGGCTATCTATTCTCTACTTATTTATCTCTGCATTGAAATAACACTGGCATAATTGTTATAGTTTTTAAATAAAAAAAATGGTAAGTCGGTATCTTCACCTTGCTTTTCTTCTTCAGAAGTTTATTTTATATTAGTAAATCATGGGACTTCCACATGAGTTTTAAAAACAGAGAATCAAGTTCCACAAAATTCTGTCACAATTTTACAAAGTTTCCCAAAATTTCACAAGATTTCCTTTGGAATTGCATTGAGACTATAAATTACTGTCTGTCACAATTGCAATTGAATCTCACTTTCTATTATATTTTATAATGGAAGATTACTGATATATAGGAATAGTAACTTTTTTGCAATGCCCTTTATTATTCTAACAATATGGGTCTAGATTGCCTTTGGTTTTCTAAGTAATGTTTTCTGAAAATATAGCCAGTTTTTCCATTCACATTCTTGTAACTCAGTGATTTTCTTGTTTTATTAAAATGGTTGAAACCACCAGTATAATGTTCAATAGGCTAGTCATAGCAGGCCTAATAACAGGTTCTCCTTCTGACTTCATTGTCAATTTCTATTGTGTTTCCTATGAATTTTTGTAAGATATCCTTTTTCAAGACATAGTAATTTACTTCCAATTCCATTTTCTTAGCTTTTTTTTTTAACCATCAATTTTGAATTTGACCAAATATTTTTTTCTTCTCTATTGAGATTGTCACATAGGTTTACCTTTTTTTTTTTTTTTGACCAGTAAGGGGATTGCAACCCTCAGCATGGTGTTGTTTGTGCCACGCTCAGCCAGTGAGCACACCAGCCATCCCTATATAGGATCCGAACCCGCGGCCTCGGCACTCCTAGCACCGCACTCTCCCGAGTGAGCCACGGGGCCAGCCCTAAATTTACCCTTTTGATTAGAGACAATAATGCCTTAAATTAATATTTAAGTATCTTAATGATAAAACCAAGCAAAACATGTGTGTGTATGTAAGATATTGATGACTTGCTAATCTTAAGATTTTTTTTGCAAATACGCTCATAAAGGATAATGATAAATAATTTGCCCTTTTCCCCCCAACTATCCTTCTGTAGTTCTGGCATCAAGGTTACACTAGGCTCATGAAATTAGTTATTGAGTACTCTCAACTTTTTTTTTCACTTGTAAATATTTTGCATGTGATTGAGATCTGTTCCTTGACTTTCTTATGGATATTACCTCTTTCGGTGGAAAATAATTAAATATGTGTGTGTGTATATGTGTGAGTGTGTGAGTGATTTTAAAAATCAAGTTATTTATTACTGGTTTATATTTGTTATTGAGTTATATATAAAACAGTTATTTCACATGTGCTCAGATAAAAAGTTATGGTTTTACTTTAAAAGGAGAAGAATTAATTTGAGAAAAAATTAGCGGGTGCCTGCTTCTATATATTTAATAAATATCCTAAATAGTTCTATGAAAATTTCCTGTAGTCTTCCTAATTTGTTTTATACTGTCCTAACTATTTCTGACAGAGGTTTGTTAAAAATTTTCACCATGTTGGCAGATTTTAAAAACTTCTCCTTATAATTTGAGCAGATTTTGCATTTTACATTTCAGGCCTAAATTTTTAAGTACGTAAGATTCCATGATTATTTTAAATTCTTGGAAAATTGTTTCTTTTATGATTGTATAGCAACCTTCTTTATTCCTATTAATGTTTTTTGCATTAAATTTTGTTTTCCCTTATATTATTGTCAATACTGCTTTGACATCTTTGTAACCATTATTATTTGCATGTCATATTTAGTGGATTGAATGTTCCCCTCAAACTAATTGAAATTTGGATTGTGTCCTCCAACTTCTATATATTAGAAACTTGGCCCCAACTGTGACTGTTAAGAGGGTGGGGAATCCTATTATGATAATTGAAAGGTGGGGCCTTGAAGAGGTGATTAGGTTGTAGGACTCTGCTGTAGTGAATAGATTAATAATGGTTGTCAGGGGTGTGGTTCTGAGGGCTTTAAAAGGAGAGTGAATGCGAAGGTTTCTCTGCTCTCTCTGCTATTCTATTTTCTGTCATATGAGACCCCTGCATTTCTGTAAAGCCACCACCAAAGAAGAACCTCACCAAATGTGTTCCCTGGAATTTGGACTTCTTAACCTCTGAAACTGTAAGCAATGAATTTCATTTTCTTATAAATCATCCAGTTCAGGCATTTCTGTTATAAACAACATAAATGGGCTAATACAGCATATATTTTTAACTTTTTTTATTTTCAAACTTTCTTCATGGTTTTATTTGAGGGAAGTTACTCATAAGTAGAATACTGCACTCTTTCTTTATATACTCTATATTTGTTTAAGTAGATATATATTTAATTTTTTCTATGGACTTGGCAGGTAAATATTGTATTTTTACTTCTAAATTAACATAATTTAGAACTATAATTTTAAATTCAAATCTATAATTTTGTAGTATTTTTGTGTCCACCACATAATAATAAAGATCTTAACATGATTGCCCACTGAACAATCTATGACACTTTCTCATCTTGTTATTTTAGCTAAGAATTTTGATTTCTCTACTTTTTTTTTTTTTTCCAACTGAATTAGTCTTTTTTTATTCTTTTGGTAATCTCTTCCAGAGTTAACTATTTCCATTGTAGGTGATGAAATGTATAAGGCTCCACTTCAAATGTTGGCACTGCCATGAGCACGGTCTTTCCCTTTACTGCAACTGAGAATTAAAACTTTTGATTCTTGTTTGTTATATTCCAGTCCCAGAAGTAGCTTTCACTGTAGAAGTTATCTGAAGACAGTCTTATGCTTTTTAGCAGTGGATTTAGTTTAAATATGTATTAAACTAAGGAGCATTCTCTCAAGTGAGTTTAAATGCACTTTATTTTTAGACAACCTACATGACATGTTTTTTTCTTAAAAACAATGCCTCCACTCCAAATAAATCATGGTCAAAATAAATGAAGAGCTCAAGATGGCATCAGTCCCATTTGTCTTAAGTCCTGGTGTTGTGTGGATGACAAGCAGCAGCCAGTTATGACGACAGGTGATAGATCCAAAGTAATTGCCAAATGTGTTAACATTTTTCCATTTCTAAACCATCCTTAAAGAAAATCATATATGGGGTCACACCATCCTCACGGTAGTCCAGCAGAGCAACCATGCCATCTGGATTCATGTTTTCACCAATAAAGAATTGGTAGTTTTTGAAATTAGCAAGGATGTGCTTGATTTGTTCTGCAGCCCCTGTCATAAAAGGTTTTACTCTTTCTGGCCTCTGTTCTTCAAGTTTCCCTTTGATTGATTTCATGTAATCTTTGATGTACTTCTTGTAGGCTTCTTTCGTGAAGCTAGTTTCCTGCAAGTGATGGTTCATGACAATATCAACACCAGTGATTACTGTGCTTTCAGTACCTTCGCCCTCGGGCCCTTCAGCGGAGGCATTTCCACCAATGAGCGAGTCATCAATGTTACCCTCTGTCCTACTGACCATCTTCCCCTCCACTTCCAGGCACAGCCCGTCCGCGATCTCCCGGATCTTGTAAATGTCGGAGAACATCTCATCATGGCTGATGAGGTCCCGGTAGATGATCATGATGGCGGCCGGAGGGAGACAACGGCGGCGCTAGCTTGGCAGGAGCCCGGAGCTCGGAGCGAGCGCGCTGGAGCCGGAGCAGCGCTCGGGGGGAGGGGGGAGCGGGCGGAAAAGGTTTTCTCTACTTTTGAAACACAAAATTATTATTTAAAAATGTATTTAATTAAATTTACTAGAATATTTTGTCAAATTCAGTGCTCACCAATTTTTTTTTTTTTAAACACTTCGCTATGTGATCGTTTATTTTATATGTCAACGACACTGGGTTGAAGGGTGCCCTGATACCTGGTAAAACATCATTTTTGACTACAACTATGAGGATGTTTCTAGAAGAGATTAGCATTTGAATCCGTGGAATAAGTAAGGAAGATCTGCCCTCATCAGTTTGGGCAGGCATCATTTAATTTGTTGAAGGCCCACCGGGATAGAACAAAATCATAGATGACGTGCAATTTCTGGCTCTCTCTTCTTGAGAGCAGACGTTCACCTGCCTTTAGATATTGGATCTCTTGGTTTAGGACTCTGCTGGGACTTACACACCAGTACCCTTCCTCCCCTCCCACTGCCTTTGGCCTTGGATTAGGAGTTACACTGTCAGCTCACCTGGTTCTAAAGCCTTCGGACTTGGACTGAATTATACTACCTGCTTTCCTAGTTCTCCAGCTTGCAGATGGCATGAAATGAGACTTCTCAGTCTCCATAATCAAGTGAGCCCATTCCCATACTAAATCTCCTCTTATATATGTATACATATAAGTACATGTATCCTTTCGGTTTTGTTTCTCTGGAGAACCCTGACTAATAATCTAACTTACCTTATTGTTCGTTTTTCCTTTGATAAAATAGATGACTCAGTTTTCTGTTAGAGAATAACTAGTGGGTAAATGATTTTAGATATTATCTTTATTTTGTTCTTTCCCTTGAATAATAGTTAAGTATAAATTCTATGTTAGTTTTCTTTTTCACCCTTTTATCTGTCCTTGGATATAATTATTCCACGAAATTTTGAAATAGATTGTTAAAGATGATAAACTTACCTTTAGTCTAATTGTCATTTGTAAGTAATTTGTCTTTTTTGCTCTGGTAGCTTTCAAGAATGTCACTTTATCCCCGATGCTCTATAGTATCAATACACTGTCTATATGCATGGAATTTACCAACAAATCAGAGTATGCTTGTGACCTGGGGACTCAAGCTGGAGAATTCTGGATAATTTTCAAGCAGTTATCTTCAAATATTACATCTCTACTAGTCTCTCCCATTAGATAAGTGTTTTAGCCATCCAATTAAATCCTCTGTATTTCTTAACTGCTTTTTCGTATTTGTCTGGCTTCTCCAAACTGTGCTTTAGATGAGTTTCTTCCTTATGTTCATCTTCCTAGTCATTATGTACTTGTTTCCATTTTTATATTAATCACCTATATTACATTTTATTTTAATGACATTTATTTTTTATTTTCAGGATATTTAAATAAACATTTTATGTTCTCAACTTATTTTTTAAGGATTTCTAAATTTCACAATTTGTTAAGTTTAAAGGTGGCTGTCTCCTTTTTCCGTTTAAAACCTTTGACATATTTATTTTAGAATTCTTGCCCCAGTTTTTTTTTAACGAAATTTAAATTAATTGGAATGAATTTACAGTATAATTCTTAATTTCCTTGGTTATGTTTTAGTATTGTATTTCTTTATGTGTTTTATAATTTTGAGTGTCTTGCTCTCTTTCTCTCTCTTCCCCTCCCCCTTTACCTTCCCTCTCTTTTCTCCCACCCAGTCACACTCTGTCACATCTCCCTACCAGCATTTTGGTTTTGCTTTTAGCTGGCCCTCCTATTCTCCAATTCAAAACCAGGTCAGACAACCGCAATAAGTAGTTATTGGCTGGTGATGATACTGGGAATATATTAACATAGCCAGTGATTGCTTTGCTTCAACTACTTGCCATAAGGTCATATATCTTTTTGTCTATTTTCTCATCCTGAAACAGTGTCTTACAGTGTTTTGCATTTATATTCCATTTCTGGCCAATGGAGATATTTACTTTGAATTTGAGTCTATGTCATTTTGTTTTTCTATATTTTATTTGCCATTTCTATTGAACGGGAAAGTTTATCAAAGGATGTACCTTTTGTACTATTTTGACTTGGATGCCTGTTCACTCATCTTAATGCTTACTTTTTCATCATCCTTTTCTGTCTTGACCCATATTTTGTCTTCTTGATATTGTGATAATTTTTGAAAGTTGGCTATAGGTCTTTCAAGGTCTTTTTACATTTGTTTTATGTCTGGCTACTGAATTATTAGCCATTGCCACATTTCCAAGAGTAGATCTATTATTGTTAGAACTGCTGTTGCACTGTTTCATGGTCCTCTGTATTTGATTCTGTGCCATAGTCTATTCTTCTCTCAGACTCTCATGTTCTGCATTTACTCTCGAATGCACTGTAAGGGAGAAAAAGAAATAACTTTTTCTCACTTGTTTCTAGGTTCATGGCCAAGGCAACTGTCATAAAAGACAGATTAACAGAAGAAAAGCATATAAATTTATTTAATACATTTTATATGAATGGAGCCTTCAGAAATAAATAAGACCCAAAGAGACAGGGAAACCTTTGTGTTTTTATATTTAGGTTTGATAATGAGTGAACAGTCGTGGGGAAGTATGATCGAACAAAGGGAGTATGATCTAATGGTAATAAACTGGCGTGAACTTAACAAGACCTGTTCAGTTCTTCTCTGTGTCCCTGTATCTTCAGAGATAAAGATGTTCCCGTTCTTCTGGAATGAGGGTCTATAACTTTCTTCAGGGAAAGGTCAGACCGTTCTTTTACAGCTTGCTTCGGGAAGGTTAGAAAACCTTCCTCCTTCTGCTGTTCCTTGAATGCCAAGGTGCCATAGTTTGGGGTAGCGTGTCCTGAATCCCATCAGCACATTTTTTTCTCTTTCTATTGGCCACCTAGATATAGATCTTATTTTAAGTTCTCTCAATTCTAGCCAACTGACGAAAGTGCCCTTGAGTTTATTGGATTCATTCTCGCTAAATGTGACCAGATCTTATCTTGGTTATTTTAATTTTGACAGATACTGTTCATGTCTCATCCATGCCCTGTTGGCATTCACTCTAAATGCTTAGGCTTACTTTTTGCAAACACACATGACCCCTGCATGAGGACATTTTTTGGCTATAGTGGTTTGCTTGGGCCACGTGCAGCGCACACCAGAATTTCTGCAGTGTGAATGCCTCCAGAAGCAGTCCCCAGAAATACTGGACAAGATGTGGTGTGTAACTATTACAGGCTTCTTGCCCCTCATTTGGGATAACTCTGCAACATATTTTACAGTGTCTCCCGGAGTTCCTTAGTGAGATTTAGCTCCAGATGTCCGCGATGGTAATTTATTTGTAATGTAGCTTTTATTGGCTTCTTACCCTTTCTCTTTCCCTTGCTCTTTTATAGATACTTACCTGGATTACTTACCAAACATTCTAGCCTTTTTTCTCTGTGTTTGTTTCTGAGAGAATTCAAACTCAGATACAAACCATCTCTACCTAGCTAGTGGTCATCCATTCCTGTTTGGTCTCACAATAGATTTTGGTTATCTTTTAGTTTTAGTTTGCTTGCTATACATATGTTTGCTTTTTATATGTGCTGAACTTTTAAGTATATACTATTTAAAAGAGGTCTACTTATTTGCACAAAAGGTGTTAAGATTCCAGCAATGTGATTGAGAAATATTTTCCCTTGTCTACTTCTTAGGCTTCTTCTGTTTGCTTTTTCTTGTGTCTTTTTCAAAACATTATAAGCTGTAGGAAAAAAAATTCTTTTTTCTAGATTCATGCTGTAGTTTTTACAACCAGGAACAGTTGGAGCAGGCTTAGGCAAGACTTAATATTCCTCTTAAAAAGGATATTATGAGTTTGTTCCTTTTGCGCCAGCAAAGGCTTGATTGCATGGTGTGTCTGGGGGGTAGAAAACTAGACTTGTTTGCTTAACTTGAGAATTGGAAGTAATAGAGTAGTGGATGGTGTGGTTGAAAGCTTGGTCTATAAGAATGAGCTGCAGTGGTGTCTTACAGTAGCACTACTTCTCTTCCTCCTCCTCTTTTTACATAGTGATAAAATACTTGATGGGTAAAATGGCGTATCTTTGCAAATGTATTCTGGATATGTAACTAATTTTTCTAGTACTATGACTGTCAAAAGCATTCTTGTTTCCTGTTTGTCTCCACTGTTTCCATTTTTCAACAGAGAAATCACATTAATTTCTGCTATAGAAAGTCTAAAATTGCCACGAACTGCTCTACGGGACAATTTAATCTCAATATTCAGCTAGTTGAATAGATATCAGAGGGAAAGATACCACCATGAAAATTCAAGAGCATTGACGCCAAATTTATTTTTAATCTTTCTCCAGTTGACAATAGGCAAATATTGATACTGGGTACTAAAATCTGTAAAGCAAAAAAGAATGATTTTCATGGCTATTGAAAAAAGTCACTGGAGTCACTTTGCCAGTTGTATCCTTTTATCTTTTTGAATTGGCTTATTGTTTCAGGCTTTGTCCCTCACTAAGAGACACTTATAAAGAATAGAGATTTTCATTTGCATATTCTGTTGAAGAATTCAAAACATGTTTCCTTGGAAACCTTGGTTGCCTGAAACAGTTATTTAAATAAACAATGTTTTCATCAAAGCTAATGTTTCCAAAGGAAGGGGGATATTAATAGTTTGTCCCAAATAAAGCATAGTTAAGACTAAAATATTTCTTCCTGAGATTCATTGAGTTTAGGAAAACTTAGTTACTTCATAATAACGTGAAATAATTACAAAGAAATTACTTTTATGATATTTATTAGTTTACATATTCTACATATTCCTCCTACCCAATTCAGGACTGGTGAAAAGTTAACTGAAATAGTTGTTTAAAATGGACCAGCAGAAAAAAGGATAGATATTGTTAAAGAAAAACTTATTCATGACACTGTTAAAGATGGTAAGGCAGAGTTTATTGAAAGGAGGCCCTGGCGATGGGGACCACTGCAATGGGATCTTATAGTGAAGGAGAGAGATTGGACTCAACCCAATGCCAATAAAATCAAGTGGGGATTTAAAAGCAAGGAGCAGGGTGGGAGTCAGTGGATGGAGAATTACTAAGGGGAAACATAAAAAATAAGAGGTTCTGGCTAAACTAAGAGAAACTGAGGTTGAACATATAAGCATGGAGTTTACTGAGCCAATATGGTGACTGTAGCTGGGAAATACATAGGTCAGGTAGCCCTGAGAAATGCACTCTAAAGGGGCCAGCAGAACCCAGCATTTTATAATCACACAAAGTGGGAGAATCAAAGGAGAGAGAAAGAGAAGAGGACAGACAGATCCTAATCATTACACCAGTTTTCTATCGGTTAGTACATATATATAGACATTTTGGATTGTTGCAAAGTTACATTCTGCATGCAGGAATCTAGGATAAGGATTATAAGAAGCATTCTAGGTCATTTTATTACTTCTTCTTGTGCCAGCATGTCTAGTTTCTGAGTTAAAATGGTCTTATAATAATCTTTTTCAGGACACAAATTTCCCAAATTTCCCAAGACACTGCAATTTAGCTGACCTGATGAGAGCAGATTTTTAAGTTATCACTTGATAGGATTATTGCTGAAGGCAGGCCACCAGTGATAAGATATCTACGATATTGAGGCTGGTCAGATACCAACAACAACAACAATGAGGAATTTTCTCTTCACAGACCTAAAAGGATGCTTACTCAAACTGGATTCAGCAATGACAAGAGAGGGAAGACCAGGCTCTGCACTTTGTCCTGGTGATACAAGAGTGAATAAAACAGATAGGAATCCCTGCCAGCATGGAGAGACATATCAGTAAATTGGTAAATGAATAGTAATTAGTAAATAACTGTAATCTCTCTAATGACAAATCAGGGAGGTCCTCTCCTTGAATACCTTCCCACATTCACAATATGTGTATGGTCCTTTGCTTGTCTGAGGTCCCTGACATTGAAGTTAAGAGCTATCCCAAAGGCCCTTCCCAGTGTATTCCAAAGGCTTCTCCCCAGTATTAACTCTCTGAGACTGAAAAGGTGTGTCATCTGGTTGAAGATGTGACCAGTCTTTGCATTCAACTTTTCTATTCACCATGACTTTTCTGACTTTGAGTAAGGTATGCATTCTGGCTGAAGATTTTCTCCAGCATGCGCTCTCTGAGCAGAACTTCAAGGGCACTTAAAGAGTAGTTGGCAGCATTCAGGATGCTGTGGCACCAGCCAGTATTTTTCATAGTAGGAATGGACAGAGTGACTGACTTTGTTGTCAGTCAAGTAGACTGATTCTTTCTCATGTATTTATTATTACATTATGATTTGGGGGCACAGGAATACAATTAAGCATGTGCTATGATTATTTTTTCTGATTGGAACACTAAAAATATTTTGTTCCAGAAAATATAAATGCAGCCATGTTCACATTATGTTGACATATCAGTACTATTTTATTATTTTATCTAAAAATTAATATCATAATAATAAGGTATATGTTTACTTATAACTTTTTATCAATGTCACAAACCAACTTTCTAAAACTTATTTTATTTTCAATGACTTGTTTATTAAATCTATTTGATACTTCTCTTTTATGCCATATAATGTCATAGTATTACAGAAATGAGTCATAAAGAAATACATTGTGTTTGGTTTACTTTACCTTGAAAAAAAAAACAAGAGCACTATGTCTATTTTAAATAAACACAAACACTAAACATATACAGTGTAATAATGAATCTATTTGAACAACCCCACTGTGTCAGTAAATAAAACATTATTTTATTTTAAAATTTTGACTCTAGCTATTTCTTTACCACAACAAAATCAACTTAATTGTAGTTTTCCTTTTGTAGCTATTATGATTTCCTATGGAGCAATTTTAGGCAAAGTATAAACACTTGTATGTATGGGAAACAAGTGGCAGAATGAGCTTGGAATTCAAAGGAAACAAATATAACATGCTGTGTGATATCTCTTGATCTTTTTTTTAAAAAATGATATTGCAGTTTTTATTTCTCATATTTTTCAGAAAATATTTTTGGTAATATTTTCAAGTTTGAAGCTGAACTTTTAATTCATTCATTAATTAAGCATTTACCAAGCACTAAGTAGCAGGCATAATTCTAAATATTTGGGATTTATCAATGACCAAAGTAGCCAATATTCCTGTCTTTAAGCAGGAAAGACAAATGATAATAATCAACAACAACAACAACAACAACAAAAAACCAAGTAAATTATATAGTGTGTGTGTATTAGTCCGTTTCTGTGGCTTAAAACAGAAATACCTGAACTGGGTGATTTATAAGAAAATGAAATTTATTGCTTACAGTTTCAGAGGCTAAGAAGTCTGAAGTCCAGGAAACATATCTGGTGAGGGTCTTCTTTGGTGGTGGCTTTATAGCAATGCAGGGGTCTCACATGGCAGAAGATGGCAGAGCAGAGAGAGAGAGAGATTCTCATGTGCTCTCCTTTTAAAGCCTTCAGAAACATGCCTCTGACCACCATTATTAATCCATTTACTATGGCATGGCCCTACAGTCTAATTGCCTATTCAAGGCCCCATCTTTTAATTATCCTAATAGGATTTCCCACCCTCAACATTTGCAGTGGGAATTAAGCCTCTAATATGTGAACTTTGGGGTATGCAATTCAATCAATCCACAGCAGTATATTAAGTGATAAGCACTGTGGAAAAGGAGGCACAGGAGAGTAAGGGGGTTTGGGAGTGTTAGGGGAATTGTGGAGGAAAAGTAAGTCCCATTTGGAAGGTGATATTTGGTCACAAATGTGCAAGAAATAAAGGGTAAGTTAGGTAGCTGTGGTAGGGAGAAGAAACTGGTTTAAGTTGTAAAGGAAAAATAATTTTCTCTCTAACATTATAAATTCACTGCTGGGATCCCTGTAAACAAAAGACTTTCAGATTAATAAGAGAAAACAAAAGAAAGTTTTTTATTAACACGTATATTTCGTGTATGCATAGAAAACTCAGAGAAAGAGTAACTCTCAAAGAGGTGGCTGACAACTCTGGCTTATATAGATAGCATCTTCAACCAAGAACAATAATTTTTTCAGAGAATTGACAAGATAAGGGAAAAGACCTTGAGTCTCTAGGGGTAGCAAATTGTGGAAAGGCAACTAAATGGGGAAACTAATAAAGATAAAGGCTAGTTAGTAAAGTTTGGTATGGAGATTCCTCTTGTCGTGTCTCTAAGAATTTAAAGGTGCCTTAGTCCATTCAGGCTGCTATAACAAAATACTATAAACTGGTATTAAATATTTCTTAGAAAAACAAAAATTTGTGTCTTAAAGTTCTGGAGGTTGGGAGGTCTAAAATTAGAGTACAAGAATATACAGTGTCTGGTGAGATCTGCTTTCTGGTTCACAGATGGCACCTTCTATCTGTGTCCTCATGGGGAAAGGAAGACCTCTGATCTCTTCAGCTCCTTATAAGTGCACTAATCTCATTCATGAGGGCTCCACCCTCATGATCTAGTCACCTCCAAAGGCCCCACCTCCTAATATTATCACATTGGGGCTTAGGTTTCAACTTATGAATGTGGGGGGGGGGCGGGCACAAACACTCAGACCACAGCAAAAGGATCTAAAGTCCATCTGTGGTGATTCACTTTTGTTCTTCCTCATAGAGAGGGAAGGAGGGACATCTTTGTAAATTAATATCCTCCTTTTAGGCAAATGGAAGATAGAGGACTTTTCTTGTATCTGCTGCTTCTTAGTTGGCTTCAGCTTAAAATAATCCTTATGTCAAAGTGGAATATTTTGTGGTGGCATAGTCTGCTACCCTTCAAAGTCTCTGAGGTAGAAATATGCCTGAGGTGATGGAGGATACATATCAAGGGGACTGGGAGGCAGGAGCTGAGTGACTGAAGTGCGTTTTAAAAAGAGAAAAGTCAGAGCAGCAGGGAGGTGTAATTGTTACTGGGCACAGGTCCAGCTGCCTGCTCCTTTCAAAAGCAAACCACTCAAACATCAAATGTTGGTGAAAATGGAAGTCAGCTTTTATTCAGGAATATTGGTGACCTGAGGAGAGATGTTAGGCTAACCCATCTTTCTGGTAAACCTGGAGAATGGGCAGGCTAAATCCATCTCAAAGACTCATACTTACTGAGGGCTTTCTAAAGAGGGGACTGAGGGAATGGAACATGGGAAATGAAAAGCAGGAGGGATGGGATGTGAGCCGAAGGGGCTCCATGCAAGGAGCCAGGTTCAAGGTGTCGCCAAGACTCTGGTTTCTGCTCCTGTCTTTGCTGTTAGGTCAGGGTCCTGCTGGAGGGGTGAAGTCAGCATAGCTTTATTGTCTTCCTTGATTTCCTGGGATCTGGATAGTACGTGCAAGTCTGAAGCTTCATGCTCACTGGAAAACAACTCTATATTCATGTAAATAATGTCGTCTTGCCCCATAACGAAGATTCAAAATATCAAATGACCATGGGAAAAGAGGAAACTCAGAGAAATGCATGACAAGAACAAATTGTGTCCTTTTAAAATCTTTTAGATCCCATGCAGTTTTAAGTCCCAACATGGCTTCAGTCCTGCTCACTCCAATATGATCTCAACATTTTAAAAGTATCACTCCAGTTGCAATGCTGTTAATAAAATGTATGTGGCCAAACGAAGAAGTACAAAGAACAGCTGGGAAGCTATTGAAACAAAACAGATGAGAAATGATGGTGGTCTAGACCCTGGGTTTTATGTGGTAGGAGTCTGGATATATTTTGAAGCCAGAGGCCTTAAAATTCATATTATTGTATTTAAAAAAAAATAGTATTCCACTTCTTTGCATGGCATGAAAATCATATATGAGAATCAAATATTGGAAAGATTCTGTTATTGCTTTGCAAAAATTCTAGACACAACTAATTACTCTCCCTTAGCATTAAACATTTTAAAATATCTATCTGGCTTATATTCATTCCCAACAATATGTTTTTTTAGTGGAGGTGATTGATAATTGGTGATATGTTTTCCAGATTGTACATGGATTAGTTTTTAAGATGAGCTTGGGAGAAATATAAAGGGAGTGGGTCAAGACAGCTGACGAGAAGACTCTACCACTCTCTCCCACAAAGACAAAACAACAAACAAACAACTACACTTGGAAGAACTAAAGGAGAGAGCTGGAGAACAGTAAAGGAGTATCAGAAATGCTGGTGACCACAGGTAGTCAGGATAGCCACATAGAGAATGGGAGAAAATACCTGGTCTTCACCACCTCATCACTCAGCCAGGAGCAACACAGAACCAGGAGAGACTTTTGCCTGAAAGGAAAAGGTAAGCACAAGTTGTGCCACGGACACCTGAAATCCAAGCTACAAGGGAGCCGTGTGGCCCTCGCAGGCTGTGAGCCCAGTGTGGGGAGCTACTGGGAGACCACATAACTTCATTAATCCAGGGAGGGGGTTCACACTGAGCCCCCTCATCCCCGGGTCCTGGGCTGCAACAGCATGTCGCCATTTTGAGATTGGAGCCAACATCCAAGTGCATTATGCCCTGAGGACCAACAGCCCCAGCATCTCCACAGTCCTAGGGTCCCCATATCTCACCAGGACTCTGGCATCCAAGCCCATGTGGCACTCTGCACCCTGGGAAGAAGCAGTCCAACGCAGTGCAAAGGCCACCCTCAGGACAGAGGGAGCCAGTGTGCGCACTTTCCAGAGCCAGGGAGCTGACTCATAGGGACCTCCTGCCACTGTCAGCAGCCCTGCTGTCTTCAGTGGAGCACCTCTACACCTCTCCCAGGGGCACAGCATCCCATGTTGGCTCCAGGAAGCCCACCCAGGGCCATGCAATCCAGCTGGAAATTGTGGAGCATCCACACATCTCTCTTAGGGGCACAGAACCCTGTCTGCTGCTCCAGTGAGACCACCCAGGGCCACCCAGGGCCACCCCCTGCAACTGCGGACCTGTACAGTGACCCAGAATCTCTCCTGGGGGCACAGGAGCCCACCTTGTGTGGGGAGGCCCACTCCAGTTGAGGAGCTTCAGAACTAGCAGAAAAAGGAAAAGAAATCAAGAAGGTAATCCCATTGACACTAGCTACCGAAAAACTAAAATACCTAGGAATTAATTTAATCAAGGAGGTGAAAGATTTCAACAATGAAATCTACAAAACACTGATGAAAGAAATTAAAGAGAACACAAAAAAATGGAAAGACAGTTCATGTGCATCAATTGGAAGAATTAATATTGTCAAAATGACCATATTACCTAAAGCGATATACAGATTTAATGTAATCCCTATTAAAATACCAATGACATGCTTCACAGATATAGAAAAACAATCTTAAAATTCATGTGAAACCACAAAAGACCCTGAGTAGCCAAAACAATCCTGAGCAAGAAGAATAAAGGTGGCAGTGTTGCGCTACCTGACTTTAAAATGTACTACTAAGCTGTAGTAACCAAAATAGCATGGTAGATGTATAAACAGACACATGGCCAATGGAACAGAACAAAGAACCTGGAAAAAACTCCACACATTTACAGCCAACTGATCTTTAACAAAGGTGTCAAGAACAGACATTGGGGAAAGAACAGCCTCTTCAATAAGTGGTGCTGGGAAAACTAGATATCCATATGCCAAAGAGTGAAACTAGACCTCTACATCTTGATACTTACCAAAATCAACTCAAAATGAGTTAAAGATTTAAATGTAAGATCTAAAACTGTAAAACTACTAGAAGCAAACCTAGATGAAACACTCCAAGACATTGTTCTGGGCAAAAATTTCATGGAGATGACTTCTAAAGCACAGGCAAGGAAAGCAATAACAGACAAGTGGGATTATGTCAAACTAAAAAGCTTCTGTACATCATAGAAACATTCAACAGTGTGAAAAGGCAACCAGCAGAATGGGAGAAAATATTTTCAAACTATTCATCCAACAAGGATTAATATTCAGAATATACAAGGAAATGTAACAACTCAATAGTAAAAAAATAATAATCTGATTAAAAAATGGTCTAATGAGCTGATTAGATATTTCTTTCAAAAGAAGTCATTAAAATGGCCAACAGGTGTATTAGAAAATGCTCAATGTCATTAGTCATCAGAAAAGTGCAAATCAAAACCACAACAAGATATTTGCTCACCCCAGTTAGAATGGCTAGTATCAAAAAGACAAAAAATAACAAATACTGGTCAGGAATCAGAGATAGAGGAATTCATACACTGTTGGAATGAACGTAAATTAGTACAGCCATTATGTAAAAGTGTACAGATGTTCCTCAAAAAATGACAGTAGAACTACCATATGATCCAGAAATTCCACTGCTGGGTATATACCCAAAGGAATGGAAATCATCATGTTGAAGGGATACCTGCACTCCCATGTTTATCACAGCTCTATTGACAGTAGCCAAGAATTGGAACCAACCTAGGTGTCTGTCGACAGATGAATGGATAAAGAAAATGTGTTGTACATACATAACGGAATACTACTCAGCTATGAAAAAGAATAAAATCCTGTCATTTTGTGGCAACATGAATGAACCTGGAAGGCATTATGTTAAGTGAAATAAGTCTGGCACAGAGACATAAATACTGCATATTCTCACCTACATGTGAGAGTTTAAAAAAAAAAAATTTACTTGAACTTTTAGAAGTAAAAAAAGAAAAGATGAGCTCGGCTTTTCCATATTGTATCATTTCTCAGTTCCTTGCACATAAACATATCTACTAATTACAGAAATATTGTAGTTCATGCCAAATTTTAATTTTAAAATTTATTTTCAAACTAAACACTATAGTTAAGATGCAAATATATATATATATATATATATATATATATATAAAGACGATATACATATAAGTACCTCAGGCATATTCTTTTTAAATGAGAACTCATAAACTAATAACTTATGTCTTCTCTTTTATTACCAAATTATTTGAAATGTTCTTATGTATATCTTATGAGTTTTCTGTTTTCTCTAAGTGTCAGCTCTCTTCAGAAATTTGAAAAACAAATACGTATCACCAACTCATTTAACATTTTTTGTCAAAATCATTTAACTTTACCTATAGCTGCTCTCTAGATCTTTATACCTAATTATGACCAGGCATCTAGTGTGTCTTTTCTAGTCTTTTACTCTAATCTCTATTTCAGCAGCTTATTTTCTTTTCCCAAATTCAAAGGTATGTCATAACTAATTTATTGACTTTCTACTGACAAAAAGTTATATTGAAGAATTTTAAGTTGTAAGAAGTGATGTGACAGTGGAAAAAAACAGACTTGGAAATGATTAAAGCATGTGCAAGGACAGGGAATAAATGCACCATAGTGGTAAAATCCAGTTTTCTTCCCAGACAGAAATTTAAATGTCCCGAACACCTTCTATATTAGCCTGAGTCTGGCAGCCTAGATCTTACTAACAGTTGAAAATATGTGTTGAACGCTTCAAAATTTCTTCAGTTTGAATATTGATAGATAAGCTATTGTCTTCTGGAAAAACCAACATTTTCTTTATTGGAATTAGGCAGTTATCTCAACCTTTACGGATGATATAGACTCAAAATGATGACAGAAATGGAATAAAAAACCAAAAAAATCTCCCAAATGGTTCCAAATTGGAGTTGTTTGCATTTTATTTAGATCAATTTCAGTTGTCAAATTAAAAACCACTCACAAATTTCTCTCTCCAGGCCGATCTTTCCCGTGAATATAAGGATTGTATATTTTTCTGCCTACTGTTAGTGAATCTGCCCCACTCCACACCACTTCACCTTCCCAAACTCCATAAAAATAATCTCCATCTTAATTGATAGCACCTAATCCTTCCAAGTGTTTTGGCCCAGAACTTGGATTTATTGACTCCTCTTTTTCTCTTGTAATCCCATATCCAGTCATCAGGAGTCCTGTTTGCTGTAATTTTGAAGTTTATATAGTATCTAACTAACCACTTTTCTGTCTGAACTACCATATACAGACGAGAAGACTGCAACAGACTTTTAAATGTTCTTTCTAGACTTCCAAATGGTTTTCCTACCTCTCACCTTTCTCTTTTACAATTTATTCATATTAGAGCAGCCAAGTGAACCATTTAAATCACAAATAATTTTTATGTCACTTCTCTGCTGAAAACCTTCATTGGTTCTTCATTTCAGTTGGAATAAAAGCCAAAGTTCTCACAATGACGTATAATCTCATACATGACCTGGCCTACTGTTACCTCTTTCACACAGGAATATTGTCTAAGATTCACTAGGGAAAGGGGCCTTAGTAGAAAATGTCAAATAAAACACTGAGGAGGTCTCTGTAAAAGTGACTACAAACCAGAGGAGTCAAAACCGTAATCCAGGATCAGTTTAGTTTCTGATTAGAATAAGATAATAGGTATACCCCTTAACTCTATTTGTCAAGCAGAGAGGGAGGGAAAACCTCCCTGGAGGAAGCCATTGTTCTCTGGAGTCACCACAATTTTTTTTACACAAATTTGTTCTTTTTCATTAAATACTGTTAGGCATGCTATGAAATAGGACCATATGATCAGAAATACAGAGTAAAAAAACAGACAATATAAGCAGATTCACAGGTAATCTAGTTATTTGAGTTAGCAGATAAAAACATTAACATAACTCTATAATTAATATGTTCAAGAAAATAGAGGAAAACATGGGGAAAAAGATGAAAAGTTAGAGAATGTTGTCATAGAATTAGAAATTGAAAAACCAATTGACTTTTGCGGATGAAATTAAGAACTCTGTAAAAGATTAGAAACAGCAGAAGACAGGATTCAATAGAAAATATTCAACTTGAATCCTCAAAGGAGAAAAGACATCTGAGATGTGTGGAGCACATATATGATTTGGAGTTCCACAAGTAGAAAGAAAATGTAGCAGAGGCAATATTTGGATAGATAACAGCCTAAATTTTCTAAAACTGTCAAAAGACTCAATAGAAATACTCAAAGACTCTGCTAGAAAACCTCTACTAGGATAATTAGAAAGAAATCATATCCAGGCAAATCATAGCAAAACTTTGAAAACCAAAGACGAATAGAAAACCTTAAAACCTTAAAACCAAGGGAAAACCTTAAAACCAAGGGAAAATCAACGACAAACACAAACAAAACCCACAAAAAATACTTCATCTTCAAAGACTGATAGCTATTTATTCAGCAGAAATGATGAAAGTCAGAAATCAGTAGAATGACATCTTTAAAATGCTAGAGAAAAGAAATGCCTTCCTGAATTTATATCAAGCAAAACAATCCTCCAAATATGTAGACAAAATAACAGTGACATTCCCAGACAAACAAAAAGTGGGAAGTCACCACCAGCAGATCTGAATGCACAGAAATATTTAAGAAATTATGCAGAAGTAAAATGATTTGAGATAGAAACATAGAAATGCAAGATGTAAAGAAAAATACATGGGTAAATCCAAACATACAGTTCATGTAAAACAATGATAATAGTAATGATTTGTGGTGCTTAAAATATGTGAAGAATTAAAATGCATGACAATACAAAATATCAGAAAGGGTAATAAACCAATTTATACTATTAACATTCTGAGTTTTAAAATTTTTTCCCTAGAACTACAAGCTGGATGACTTCCCATGTACTTTTGTTGACCATTTCACCAAATACTTTGTCATTGCATGATATATAGTTTTCCATCTTTTCCATTTCTGATGTCAGTTTCCTGCCTGTTTACTAAGACAATGCCACACATGCAAGGTATTCCCTAAAGAAATTATCCCACTTCAAATTACCAGTATCTATATTAGTTAAGATAATATCAGAAGCAGTAAAATTCACAAGCAAAACCAAACCAAACAAAATTTTGGTGGGTTAATATAACTGAAAATTATTTTTTGCTCAAGTAATAGATGCATGAGCTCCTGGTCAATAAGTAGCCTTATCCAGTGACTCAGGGACTCAAGCTCCTTGGGTCTCCACCATCTTTTATGACTTTGCAGTCCCCTGCATTTACTTAGCATGTAGAAAAGGTGTGTGAATAAAGCAGACTGTTTCTCAGCCTGAAGTAACATACATCACTTTAACTTACATTATATCCGTGTCCCTGCCTAAAGGTGGCAAAGGATTGGAATTGTAGACTTTGGATGGACAGCTGCTTCTCAATAGGAACTGTTGCATTACTGAGAGAAATCACAAATTTTTCTCTGACAGCCAATTCTGTCACAAGAGGATTTTTGAACGAAAAAAATAGCACAATGGCTTAAAATTTGTAAATAAAGTCTACCTCCCATCACAGTAACCTCATAACCCGTTCATAATTAAATATACTTGTTAAGGTACCTACAGTGCAGGGATGGGAAAGTCATGTATTTTGTGTCATTAGGTAAAAACTTTCAGTTAAATCACTTATCTGGGAGTACATACCACTAAAATTACAAGTGTAATTTGAAAATCAATCATGCAATCAATCATGTGATATATATGGTGAAAAAATTGATACATTTTACTTGAAAGAAATATTTTGTATTTTAACCTATCTGTAATGAACTTAAAGACACTAGAAATTAAGAGAAGGTATTAGTGAGAGTGTTTTACTTTAGTAAATTTCATAAATGGTAACTGAAGAGGGTTGGTTGTTTGAAATGAGCTCCACTTATTGTTCCCACTTTGCATTTAGGACTTTTCTCTCTTAAATGTGGGTCTTGTATCTATAAAGCACAGGCTTCGTTCACTCAACTTGAGTTTCTGTTTAAAAGGGACCTTCCAGTCCTTTATTTTTATGTTCATTAGCAATAAAGTCCTGAAGTTAGATTTTCAAGATTTAGATTAGTCTTTTAAAACTCAATCCTCTTAAACATGGGAGGGCATAATAAAAGTGTGCACATTTAAAGAGATTGTGCCAAAATGCTTAATTTTGAAAATCACTCATATCTTTAACAGTGAAAGAAACAACTAATAATTATGGTCCTCTCATTTGTGACCTAAGCTCATACTTCCAGAGGAGAGAGATGATTATTTTGACAATATAAATTCAAACTGACAGGCTATTGCATATATTAGATAAATGCTGCAGTAGCAAGCCCAATTAATTGGAAAACATATTTTGTGAGATGCAATAACAATATAACACATAAAAATATGTCTTATAATATTAAATCTAAATTAAATATCTACTCTTGACTATTTATATTAACCATTTCATATGGAAGTCTTACTTTTTATGTTTTAACTTATGAATAGCAACATTTAAAACAATTGCATTCATCCATGGATATATTTATTTGTAGCTCAAAATCTAATGAGAGGGCCATTTAGACACTGCTGAATCTTATATACTGAGCCTTCTATTAGTTTGCTGAACCCATTTGGATTTAATGAAAGTCTTTTATCAGTTAGCTAATTTCTGAAATTTTTATTAAATCAGGGCTGAAAAATTGTGTTTATAAGCACAGGGTTCATTTATTAGAGTTGAGTTCCTATTCAAAAAGCACCTTCCAGTATGACACAATAAAGATTCCATTAAAAAGTTTTAAACATCATATTAAATGCTAATTAGACCAAGCCAAATACGTATTAAATTTTTATTATAGTTTGTTGTGTCCTTGGTTTATTATTGAACACAATATTTGAATTTTTTTAACTTGGTAGCAAATGAATTGTTTTCAATTATACAATAATCATTAAAACTGCAAACAACCTGTTGATTTTCCTTTTGTTTGATACAGGATTTTTATTTGGATTTCACAATGGAGTGTTTTTTTTTTTTTTTTAAATTTTATTTTGTCGATATACATTGTGGTTGATTATTGTTGCCCCTTACTAAAACCTCCCTCCCTCCTCCCTCTCCTCCCTCCCCCCAACAATGTCCTTTCTGTTTGCTTGTCGTATCAACTTCAAGTAATTGTTGTTGTTATATCTTCTCCCCCCCCCCCCCGGTTATTTATTTTTTTTGTGTGTGTGTGTGTGAATTTATATATTAAATTTTAGCTCCCACCAATAAGTGAGAACATGTGGTATTTCTCTTTCTGTGACTGACTCGTTTCACTTAATATAATTCTCTCAAGGTCCATCCATGTTGTTGCAAATGGTATTTCATTCCTTTTTATAGCTAGGTAGTATTCCATTGTGTAGATGTACCACATTTTCCGTATCCACTCATCCGATGATGGACATTTGGGCTGGTTCCAACTCTTGGCTATTGTAGAGTGCTGTGATGAACATTGGGGAACAGGTATACCTTCAAATTGATGATTTCCATTCCTCTGCGTATATTCCCAGCAGTGGGATAGCTGGGTCATATGGTAGATCTATCTGCAATTGTTTGAGGAACCTCCATACCCTTTTCCATAGAGGCTGCACCATTTTGCAGTCCCACCAACAATGTATGAGAGTTCCTTTTTCTCCGCAACCTCGCCAGCATTTATCGTTCTGAGTCTTTTGGATTTTAGCCATCCTAACTGGGGTTAGGTGGTATCTCAGTGTGGTTTTGATTTGCATTTCCCGGATGCTGAGTGATGTTGAGCATTTTTTCATATGTCTGTTGGCCATTTGTATATCTTCCTTAGAGAAATGCCTACATAGCTCTTTTGCCCATTTTTTAATTGGGTTGCTTGTTTTTTTCTTGTAAAGTTGTTGGAGTTCCTTGTATATTCTGGATATTAATCCTTTGTCAGATGTATATTTTGCAAATATTTTCTCCCACTCTGTTGGTTGTCTTTTAACTCTATTAATTGTTTCTTTTGCTGTGCAGAAGCTCTTTAGTTTGATATAATCCCGTTTGTTTATTTTTCCTTTGGTTGCCCATGCTTTGGGGGTCGTATTCATGAAGTCTGTGCCCAGTCCTATTTCCTGAAGTGTTTCTCCTATGTTTTCTTTAAGAAGTTTTATTGTTTCAGGGTGTATATTTAAATCCTTAATCCATTTTGAGTTGATTTTAGTATATGGTGAGAGGTATGGGTCTAGTTTCATTCTCCTGCATATGGATATCCAGTTATCCCAGCACCATTTCTGAAAAGGCAGTCCCTTCCCCCGTGAATAGGCTTGGTGCCTTTGTCAAAGATCAGATGGCAGTAAGTGTGTGGGTTGATTTCTGGATTCTCTATTCTATTCCATTGATCGGTGTGTCTGTTTTTATGCCAGTACCATACTGTTTTGGTTATTATAGCTTTGTAGTATAGCTTAAAGTTAGGTAGTGTTTTGCCTCCAGCTTTATTTTTTTTTCTCAGCATTGCTTTGGCTACGTGTGGTCTTTTATTATTCCAAAATGTCTGGATAGTTCTTTCATTTCTGAGAAAAATGTCTTTGGTATTTTGATGAGGATTGCATTGAATTTGTATATCACTTTGGGTAGTATGGACATTTTCACTATGTTGATTCTTCCAATCCAAGAGCATGGGATATCTTTCCATCTTCTTGTATCCTCTCTAATTTTTCTCAGCAGTGGTTTGTAGTTCTCATTATAGAGATTTTTCACCTCCTTGGTTAACTCAATTCCTGAGTATTTTATTTTTTTGGTGGCTATTGTAAATGGGCAGGCTTTCTTGATTTCTCGTTCTGCATGATCACTATTGGAGAAAAGAAATGCTACTGATTTTTGTGTGTTGATTTTGTAACCTGCTACTGTGCTGAAATCATTTATCAATTCCAGCAGTTTTTTTGTAGAGGTTTTAGGCTGTTCGATATATAGGATCATGTCATCTGCAAACAGGGACAGTTTGACTTCGTCTTTTCCAATCTGGATGCCCTTTATTTCCTTCTCTTCTCTGATTGCTCTGACTAGTACTTCCAACACTATGTTGAATAGGAGTGGTGAGAGTGGGCATCCTTGCCTAGTTCCTGTTCTTAAAGGAAAAGCTTTCAGCTTTTCCCCACTCAGGATGATATTGGCAGTGGGTTTGTCATATGTGGCTTTAATTATGTTGAGATACTTTCCCTCTATACCTAACTTATAGAGGGTCTTTGTCATGAATGAGTGCTGAACTTTATCAAATGCTTTTTCAGCATCTATAGAGATGATCATATGGTCCTTGTGTTTGAGTTTATTAATATGGTGTATCACATTTATTGATTTGCGTATGTTGAACCAACCTTGCATCCCTGGGATGAATCCCACTTGATCGTGATGAATAATTTTACGTATGTGTTGCTGTATTCTGTTTGCTAGTATTTTAGTGAGAATTTTTGCATCTATATTCATCAAGGATATCGGCCTGTAGTTTTCTTTTTTGGTTATATCTTTACCTGGTTTTGGTATCAGGATGATGTTTGCTTCATAGAATGAGTTTGGGAGATTTGTGTCCGTTTCAATCTTTTGGAATAGTTTGTAAAGAATCGGTGTCAATTCCTTTTTGAATGTTTGGTAAAATTCTGCTGTGAATCCATCTGGTCCTGGGCTTTTCTTTGTTGGGAGCCTTCTGATAACAGCTTCAATCTCCTTTATTGTTATTGGTCTGTTCAAATTTTCTACGTCTTCATGGTTCAGTTTTGGGAGCTTGTGTGTGTCCAGAAATTTATCCATTTCCTCCAGATTTTCAAATTTGTTGGCATATAGTTGTTTATAGTAGTCTCGAATGATTCCTTGTATTTCAGATGAATCAGTTGTAATATCGCCTTTTTCATTTCTAATTTTTGTTATTTGAGTCTTCTCTCTTCTTTTTTTTTGTTAGCCATGCTAATGGTTTGTCCATTTTATTTATCTTTTCAATAAACCAACTTTTTGATTCATTGATTGTTTGTATTGTTTTTTGGTTTTCAATTTCATTCAGTTCTGCTCTGATCTTAATGATTTCTTTCCGTCTGCTAACTTTAGGTTTGGATTGTTCTTGTTTTTCTAGTTCTTTAAGGTGAAGTGTTAGGTTGTTCACTTGCCATCTTTCTGTTCTTCTGAGGTGAGCATTTAATGCAATAAATTTCCCCCTTAATACTGCTTTTGCAGCATCCCACAGGTTTTGGTATGATGTATCATTATTTTCATTACTTTCAATAAATTTTTTGATTTCCTGTTTGGTTTCGTCTTGGACCCATATGTCATTAAGTAGAATGCTGTTTAATTTCCATGTGTTTGTATAGTTTCCAGAGTTTCGTTTGTTATTAATTTCTAGTTTTAATCCATTGTGGTCTGAGAAAATACATGGGATAATTCCATTTTTTTTGAATTTATTGAGACTTGATTTGTGACCTAATATGTGATCTATCCTGGAGAATCATCCATGTGCTGATGAGAAGAATGAATATTCTGAGGTTGTTGGATGGAATGTTTTGTAGATATCTGCCAATTCCAATTGGTCTAGAGTATTGTTTAGATCTTGTGTTTCTCTACTGATTCTTTGCCTAGATGATTTGTCTAATATTGACAGTGGGGTGTTCAGGTCCCCTGCTATTATGGTATTAGTGTCTATTTCCTTCTTTAGGTCTAATAGAGTTTGTTTTATAAATCTGGCTGCTCCAATATTGGGTGCATACATATTTATGATTGTTATGTCTTCTTGATGGATCAGTCCTTTTGTCATTAAGTAGTGTCCCTCATTGTCTCTTTTTATGGTTTTTAGTTTAAAGTCTATTTTGTCAGATATAAGAATAGCTACTCCAGCTCGTTTTCCTTTTCTGTTTGCATGGTAAATCTTTTTCCATCCTTTCATTCTTAGTCTATGTGAATCTTTATGGGTGAGGTGGGTCTCTTGTAGGCAGCATATAGTTGGGTCCTCCTTTTTGAACCAGTCAGCCAGTCTGTGTCTTTTGATTGGGGAATTTAAGCCTGTTACATTAAGAGTTGTTATTGAAAGGTGTTGATTTATTCCTAGCATTTTATTGGTTGTTTGGTTGTCTTAGGTGTCTCTTGCTTTCTGATTTACTGTTTGGTTTCTGTGTTTGTTGGTTCCTTAGGTTGTAGATAGCGTTTTTGTTTGTTTGTTTTCTCTTCATGAATGCCATTTTAATTATACTAGTGGGTTTAGATTTTTCTTGGGTGTTTATGGCAGTGGTAGTTATTTTTCAGGAACCAAACCCAGTACTCCCTTGAGGATTTCTTGTAAGGGTGGTCGTGTGGTAGTGAACTCCCGCAGTTTTTGTTTGTCTGAGAAATATACTATTTGCCCCTCATTTCGGAAGGATAGCCTTGAAGGGTAGAGTATTCTTGGCTGGCAGTCTTTGTCTTTTAGTATTTTGAAAATATCATCCCATTCCTTTCTAGCTTTTAGGGTTTGTGATGAAAAGTCTGATGTTAACCTGATTGGGGCTCCCTTATAGGTGATTTGACGCTTCTCTCTTGCAGCTTTTAAGATTCTCTCTTTGTCTCTGAGTTTTGCCAATTTGACTATGACATGTCTTGGAGAAGGCCTTTTTGGGTTGAATACGTTTGGAGATCGTTGAGCTTCCTGGATCTGAAAATCTGTGACTTTTCCTGTACCTGGGAAGTTTTCTGCCACTATTTTGTTGAATATGTTTTCAATGGAGTCTCCATTTTCCTCCCCTTTTGGAATACCCATGACTCGGATATTTGAGCGCTTAAGGTTGTCTGATATCTCTCTCAGATTTTCTTCAATGTCTTTGATTCTTTTTTTTTTTTTTTGTCTGCTTGTTTTATTTCAAACAGCCCATCTTCAAATTCAGAGGTTCTCTCTTCAATTTCGACAAGCCTGCTGGTTAAACTCTCCATTGTGTTTTTTATTTCGCTGAGTAGCTTCTTCAGTTCGGCAAGTTCTGCTACATTTTTTTTCAAGACATTGATTTCCTTGTACATTTCCTCTTTCAGGTCCTGTATATTTTTCTTCGTTTCTTCATGATGTCTAGCTGAGTTTTTTGGTATCTCATTCAGTTTCCTTAGAATTATCACTCGAAATTCCTTGTCAGTCATTTCAAGGCCTTTTGTTCTATAGGATCTAGAGTTTGAGATTTATTAACTTTTGGTGGTGTACTTTCTTGATTTTTTGTATTTCTGCTATCTTTTTTTTGATGTTTATTCATTGTGGCAGGGGGTTACGCAGTCCACGGGTTTGAGACTATTGACTAACTAAGATGTTGCTGTGGTTGCCAATTTGGTATGGCTACCTCCATGACTGCTCAGTTGGCCTCTAGTGCCTTGTGTGTGTGGTTGCATCGGGTCTTGGGCCTCTCCGGGGAGCCACCTCTCTGTTCAGCTTGGACTCTGCTGGGCTGCTGGATCATGGGGCGGTGCCGCAGGGTGTGTGGTCTCTGCTGAGCTTCCACTTCCCGTGCAGGACTTCTCCCTGTTCCATGCGCTCTGGCCCGGGCTGCTGGATCATGCAGTGGCGGCCCTACCGGGTGTGTGGTTTCTGTCGAGTCTCCACCTCCCTAGCCGGACATCTCCCCACTCTGTGCGCACTATGCTGGGCTGCTGGATCTCGCAGTGGCGGCCCCACAGGATGTGTGTTTTCTTCTGAGTCTCCGCCTCCCTAGCCAGACGTCTCCCCACTCTGTGCGCACTGGGCTGGGCTGGGACATGTCTTCGGCAACCCTCATCTATCAGCTGGGCCTTCAATACCCTGCTCGGCACCGCCTCGCCCCGGAAGTCTACCAGGTTTCTGCTAGGTGCAGACGACTGGTTACTCTGGGTGCCTTTGTAGCACTGTGTCGATCTTTCTCGGGACTTATCACCTTCCTCCTAGTATCGCGGTTATTTGTGTACTTGTCTTATCTCCCACACCAGAGCGTGAGCTCCTTGGGGGAGGCGCCCGCAGCACACGGTTCACCTTTCAATCCCCCCGGCGTGGACCAACTCTGGTGCCTGCCCACAGTCAGCTCTCTGGCAGGTTCAAGCAAACTCTGGAATGCTCCGAGCACACTATTCCTAACCAGAAATCGGTTAGGCGTTTTTCCGAACTGGTGGCCGCAGAGATGGTATCTGCTTCCCGGTAACAGGAAGTTTACTGGGGGCGGAACCCAGGGTGCGGTTGAGTGACAGTCGGCCCAGCCCATACCTCCTTGCCCTCCTGACACTGGCCGGGGATGCACCATGCCACCAGCCCCGCCAGAGAACTGTGGAGGGAGTGGGAGGGGAGGCCGGCCCGCAGGCCCCGGGAAGCCCTGTGCCATGGCAAGCAAGTGGGAAGGCTCAGTGAGGAGCCGAGCCGGGTGAGGAGGACAGGCCTGGCCAATCTGGGCTGGAGCCGCCCCCACCTGAGAAAATGGAGGCAGCCCTGTGGCCGGTGAATGGCCCGGTGGGGCAGGTGGAAGCTAGGCGGGCATCCGCCTCCCGAGCAGGGCCAGGCCAGGGGTCACTCACGGGTCCGGACCGGGCTGGGTGGCTCCCTCTCTGCCTCCACGTCATCGCCGTCCCCGTCCTCGGCCGCCGCCACCTCGGGCTGCTCACTCGGTCCCGCGGCGCAGCTCGGGCACTCTCAGGAATCTTCTTTTATGCCAGCCTGAAACCTCGAATCCTAAATAGGGCAGCTGGCCTCTGCAGCTAAGAAACAGTTCTTTTACTACTCCACACTTCAAAGCTGTTGCCTGTAAACGAGGCAGCTTCTCCCTGGCAACAACTTTTCAAGGTGCTCTAGGTCCAAAGAAAAAGGATGCAACTCTGCTTTCCCATAAATAAACTGCCCTATATCTTGGCAGAGGGAGATGGGTTAGAGGTGAAAATGGTCTCAGCCTGCCTCAGTCTCAGGTATTCCCAGACGGTCCTAGAAATAAATTTCAAGAAAGTTGTATGTAGGTTCTTTTGAAGTAGGAAGAGATACTAAGGCAGGGAGAACAAATACGAAAGACTCACAATGGTGTTTTTTGAATAGACAAATTAGATGAAGACCTACCTTTGAGATATTTATTTTGCCTTCAGGGCCAACACCAGAAAAAATTAATGCTGTATGTACATTTCATTGTTGGAATCAAGGAAGTTTTGGTCCTTTTAAAGACTGTAAATTACTTAAGGGCAACAAGTATGTCTTGGAAAGTTTTATGGTCTGCAGCTGTGCCAAAGGAAGTGGAGTTGGGACTGGGAGAGGAAAGCGCAGGGACAGGGCAAGCAGAATCCCGTGCTTCACCAGAACCAGCGAAGTGAATGAAAAATTGCCCTGTGGCAGGCACTCACAAGATCAGCCTCTTCCATGAACATAGACTGTCTTTCTGTTTGTTAAATTCTCTCAGAAAACTTTTGTAGTTTTCATTGTATAGGACTCGCATATCCCACCTTAAGTTTCTTCCCAAGTATTTTTTGTTCTTTAATGCCAACATAAATAGTATTTAAAAAAATTTCCTTTCACAATTGTTTTTTTGCTCACATAGAGAAACAATGGATTTTTAAAGTACTGGCTTTGTATTCTATAACTTTGCTAGATTTATTTATTCATTTAGTAGCTTGTTTTGTAAATTAAGTTTCTGTATATAGTGATACAACCTGAAAATAAACACAGTTTTATTTCTTGCTTTCATATCTTTATTTAAAAAAAAATTTCTCTTTCTTGCCTTATTGCACCTCCTTTGACTTCCAGCAAAATTTTGGGTAGAAGTGTTGAGAGTGGGCATCTTTGCCCTGTTTCATATACATTCATGCACTGCATAATGACATTTTGGTCAATGATAGACCACATAAAGGACAGCGATCCTGTAAGATTATAATGGAGTTATTTTAAGCTAAATGTTACTACAAAAAAGCCAAAAAGTTTAAAAAAATTAAAAAGCTTATAAAGTAAAAAAGTTACAGTAAGCAAAGGTTAATTTATTATTAAATAAAGAATTAAAAAAATAAACAGTGTGGCCTAAGTGTTCAGTATTTATTTATAAAGTCTATACTTTATGTACAGTAATGTCCCAGACCTTCACATTCACTCACCACTCAATTGCTGACTTACCCAGAGCTACTTCTAGTCCAGCAAACCAGCAAGCATGGTAAATGTCCTACATAAGTGTATCATTTTTTAAATCTTTCATACTGTACTTTTACTGTGCCCTTTCTGTATTTAGATATGTTTAGTTATACAAATACTTACCATTGTGTTACAATTGCTTACAGTATTCAGTACAGTAACATGTGCAGATTTGTAGCCTAGGAGCCATAGGCTATACCGTATAGCCTCGGTGTGTAGTAGGCTATACCATGTATGTTTGTGTAAGTACACTTTATGATGCTTGCACAATGAAATTGCCTAATGATACATTTCTCAGAATGTATCCCTGTTAAGCAATGCATGACTATGTTAACTTAAAGCTTTTGCTATTTTACTTAAGTAGCTGTAGGTTTATTGTAGATATCTTCATCAGATTGATGAAGTTCTCTTTTATTCTTAGTTGCAGAAAATTTCTGTCATAAATGGGTGTTACATTTTGTCAAATGTTTTTTCTGCATTGATTGAAATTATTATATGACTTATTTTGTTAATATGGTGGATTTCATTGATAGATGTTAAAATGTTAAACTGAACTTGCATTCCTATGTTAAAACCAATTTAGTTGATATATTATTTTTTTACATATTCATGAATTATGTTTGCTACTATTTTGTGAAAAAATTTTGCATCTATATTCATAAAATATTGTTCTGTAATTTTCTTTGCTTTTAATGCCTGTGTCATGGGGGTTCTGGATGTTACTCTAATCTTATAAAATGAATTAAATATTGGTTCCTTGTCATTTTTCTGAACAAAATTTATCTAAGTTATCTTTAAATGTTTGATGGAATTCACCATTAAAGCCATCTGATCATGGAGTTTTCCTTGTGGGAAGAATATTAATAAAAATAGTAAAATGTATTTAAATTTTCCAGTTCCTATGCCAATTTTGTTGAATCATGTTTTCCAATGAATTTTCTATTTCGTGTAAAGCATTAAATTGAATGGTTTAATGTTTTTCATAACATTAGTTTTTTAAGGTCATAGGATCTATATATTGACACCATCTTTTCATTTCTGATATTGGTAATTGCTGCTTTCTCAGTCTTTTTTTTCTTGGTTTTTTTAATTAGAGTTTTATTATTTTTGTGAAAAATTTTTTAGCTTTGTTGATTTTTCCCTCTTGTATTTTTTCTATTTCGTTGATTTCCACTCTGATTTTATTATTGTTTTTTCCCTACTTATTCTGGGTTTAATGTGTTCTTTTTGTAGCTTCTTAAGGTAGAAGCAAAGATTCAACTCTTAAATTTTTATTCTTTTCTATTGTAAGCATTTAAAGTTATGCATTTTCATCTAATTAATGCTTTGGCTATATCACATAAATTTTAATATTTGTAAAGGTATTTTATATTTAGCTTGAAACAGTGTTCTTATTCTGTGATTTCTTCTTTTACCATTGTTGTCCTCTCTTTGTCCTCACATAGATTTGTCACCTCTCTTCCACTGGGTGATGGAGACGCTAAACGGATTACTCAAAGCCCAACTCTCCTTAGCAGTGAAACACCCTGAAGGGGTTAACTTCTTGGAACCGTCAAGAGAGAGGCATTTCTCCTTTGGGAAATTAACCCTGAACTGGGGTTCTGTCTCAATACTTATTCTCCAAACCAGAAGGTTACAGAAAAGCAACATAGGTGGAGTTATAGCTAAGTATAGATTAACAACAGAGGCTGGTAACTTCAATGAGATAACGAAGTGACATTCCATAATGCAGTTTGCAAAAGGTTAAGTCAATCCACTAACAAACGCTTGTTCTCAGCAAACATTTTCTTTCCTTACAGCAATTTCCTTAGTACGTTTACATAACAATTAAGTAAGGTTAACCTGCACCAAGGACATCTACCCTTTGAGCCAGCAATTTTGCAGTGTTATAATTCTATATCTATATCAGAGACATTAGCCTGGGGAAAGTTTCCTGTCTTCTGCAAGGTTAGCATTTCTATATGTAATTTTCAGAAGTTAGGCTAAACCTGAAACTGCAGGGCTTTGGAAACTAGGCCCTGTGAAATACATTTGTTTTATAAATGTTAGTATATTCCACACCAAACGTTTGGATATTTTCTAGATACTTCTTTGTTAGTAATTCTCATTTAATTTAGGTGTCATAGAACAAAATAGTCAACATTATTACAATTCTTTGTAATTTATTGAGACTTGTTTTATCATTTAGCTCAAGGTGTATCTTGACAAGTATTCCAGGTACACTTGATAAGAATGTATATTCTGCATAGGTTGTGTGTAGTGTCTATGAATGTGCATTAGATCAAGTAAGTTGATAATGTTTTACAAGTCTCCTTTAGCTTTAGTGAATTTTCTAATTTTTTTATTAGTTACTAACCAGGAAATGTTAAAATAAAAACTATGCTTGGAGATCTATTTCTTGCTTTAATTCTGTCAATTATTGTTTCAGGTATTTCTACATTCTGTTATTAGACAAAATATATTTGTCTTTATGAATTGATCTATTTATCATGATAAAATATTCCTTTTTATTTTGTCAGTGCTCTTATCTTGACATGTACACTATCTCATATTAATATAGTCATATCTGCTTTCTTATGATTATTGCTTATGTGGTCTATTTCCAATGTTTTACTAGCAACCCATCTGAATCTTTATATTTATATGTATCTTTTTCAAAGACATTGTAGTTTGATTTTTTTAGAACATTCAATCTTATAATGTCTTCTTTTAATTGGAGTATTTAATCCATTTGCATTTTATGTGATGCTAAATAGAGATGGATTTTAGACTAACCTCTTGCTTTTTTTCTATTTATTCTATTTGTTCTTTTTCCCTTTGTTCTTTGCCATCCTTTGTATTGATCCCCTCTATTAACTTTTTAATTATAATTCTTGGTTTTATTTTACTTTTAGTGATTTCTCTAGAGAATGCAATATGCACCCTTAATTTGCTCAGTCTACCTTGTATCAATATTACACTATTTCACCTATGAAAAATTAATGTCATTTACTTTCCCTTCCATTGTGCTATTGCTTTTATATATTCTTCTTCTATGTTTATAATAAATCCTGCAGTACATCATTATTATTTTTGTTTTAAATAATCTATTGCCTTTCAAAGAGATTTCAAAAAGTGTTTTATATGTCTCACATGTCTGTCATTTCTGATGATCTTTATTCCTTTCTCTACAGCTTGACAAAAAAATTGCTTACAAGTTCTTATAATTCTGGTACTGGTAATGAATTCTCCTATTTTTAAAAAAATATGAAATTGTGTTTATTTCACCTTCATTTTTGAAAGATATGTTCACTGAATATATAATTTGAGCTTACAGTTTTTCTCCTTAGAACTTTAAATATGTTGTTTTACTGTCTTCTTTTTTTATGGTAACAAGTCAGCTGTTATTCTATTCAGCATTCTTTTTTTTTCCTTTGGTGGTTTTTAAGATTTTTTTCATTATCTTTGTTTTTCAGACATTTGATTACAAGTACCTATGTGTGGTTTTCTTGATATTTATACTGCTTGTGATTTGTTGAGATTCTTGCATCTATGTGTGATGTGTTTCATCAGTGTTGCTAAAAAGTCTCCCATTAATTCATTAAACATTTTTTCCTTGCTCTAGTCTTCTGTCCTTTTTTTGGGAATCCAAACACAGATACAACCACTTGATATTGTTCCAATGGGCATTTCCTATATCATTTCCAATATTTTTAGTTTTATGCTTCATGATGAGTAATTTCTGTTGATTTCTCTTGAGTTTTACAGATTCTTTCTTCTTTGACTAATCTGCTTTTAAATCCATCATAGGTATATACCTATATGTATTTTTTTAAATTTCAGATATTTTATTTTTGATTTTTAGATTCTCATTTTTTTTAAGGGTTTCAATTTCTCTCTTGAAATTCTAGTTGCCTCCATCCATTATATCTTTCTTGTTTTTGCAAATCTGTTAACATATTTATACTACTTGTTTCAATGTACTTTTTCCTAATTCAGAAGTCTGAGTCATCTGTGAGTTTGTTTTATTGATTTTCATTCTTGAGTATGTGCCACATTTTCTTGTTTCTTGACATATCTCATAATTTCGATTTAATTCTAGACATTGTGTTTTTATCTCAGCGTGGGCAGGCCTAGTAGCTAGGGTGAGGGGCTCATCATTAAAATTCCACCAGAAGTCACACTGAGCTGGTTTGGGCCGCAACTTTTTTTTTTTTGTTGTTGGCTTGCCAGTCAGCAGATCTGAACCCTTGACCTTGGTGTTGTCAGCACCACACTCTAACCAAGTGAGCTAACTGGCCAGCCCCGTGGGTCACAGCTTTGAATAGTTTTGTTTTACCAGTGGATTCATTTCCAGCAGGACTCTGGAAATCTTGCACCCGAAAAGGCATAAGACTGCATGAATTTGGTTAAATATTCTTTTCCTACTGCGACTTCTTCCTGAAAGTAAAATTCATAAAGTTGTGGGACAAATTGCCAGACACATTGATTATTTTTTGCATGTGGGGCTTTTCCAGATTTCAGTCCTGTCTTCCAGCCCAAATAGCTTTTAAAAGCTAGGCTGTTTTTTTCCCTATTCCTGCAAAGATTTTCTATTTATGCCAGTCTATTTGCTTCCCACCTGTACCCAGACAACTCATGTGCCTCCAGACGTGGCATGCAAGGTTCAATTCTTGCTGCGATTTAGCTCCTTACAGCTTCCAGGCATTCACCACCCTTGAGAGTACTATAGAACATTATGTGTGTGTTTGTTATTTATTATTTTTTCTTGTTGCGCTTATGCATGTTTTTTTTTTTTGGAATCTGTCTACATCCTACCCTGAAGCAGAAATTCTTTCATCTATCTTATATTGGGCTTTCTGTTTGTGGAGATGCAGAATTATCCCTACTGTCTGTGTTTACTGACAAACTGATTTTTTTTTCCTGCAACCCTTTCATGTATGGCACAGCCCTCCATGGGTCCAGTTGTGGGTGTGTTCAAGATCGTGTCTCTTACTTTTCATCTGTACCTTAAAATCCAAGCCTCTAGTTCATTAAAATCAATAAATAGCTCATGAAGAGTCATAGTTAGGTTTTAGCATACCACGAGGGTTGTCAGTGCTTTCTCTTTTCTTTTCTTTCTTCTCTCACTCTTTTAGCAACCCTTGGAGAATTCCCCTATTTTCAAGTGAACTGAGCACTGCTTATAAAAGCTTGTTTTCTAGATTCTATGCAGGATTTCTAGGTGCTCTGTGGTTGGATAATATCTAGGGTGCCATATTGACAGAAAACATTAGTCATGCTTAGTCCTTCTTATAGCTTTTAACTGTTCACCCACACAATCTGAAAATACTATTTTTCTTCCTCTGAAACCCTCCAATAATTTTCAGTTCCCCTTTAATGACATTTAACACGTTCTGTGTTATGTGCATGCATGTCCTAGTTGTATAAGAATTAAGTTCAATACAAAAGTGATTTTCTCAATTCTTTATATGATCTGTAGGACCTGGGGCAATACATTGCACTCAGTGGAGGAACTGATGTACGAAGAGTGCAATAATGTCAATGAATTTCTACAGAGAAAAAGCAAAAACATTTCTGGGACCAAAGTAAAAATTTGAAGCTATTTATCCTTTTAATTGTAGACATAGACAGAACTAAATCCGAAGGCAAGAAAACAGTGATGCTTTTCTCAAACCAATTACCCCAAAGTTATGTATTCTTCATATTACAGTTGTCAGATTTAGGAAATAATCATAATCATGTAAAGCATTCAGTTAAATTTAAATTTCAGATGAACAATAATTTTTGAATATAAGCATGTCTCAAATTGCAATTTCCAATATTTGTTGTTCATCTGAAATTTAAATTTAACTGGGTATTCTGTATTTTATCTGTTAACTTTATTCTCATTACAACTAGGATGCCCAGAAGCCCACTATTAAATTTTCCATGTTTAGCTTCCTTGGACTGTATCCTATACCGACAACCTTCTCCCTGAAACTCACTTCTCTCATGACGATAATTTTCTTAATATTCTTCCTCCTATTTTTCCAGATGACAATTAGCAAATTGATAAAACTAAGCTGTGTTGCAAGTGAATAATGGTAGGCATATCTGGGAATTTACAACTCTCATGTAATATGTGCCCAAGGTCATAGTGCTTTTTTGGAATCAACGTCTTAATCCAAGTAGGTGATTCTGTTAATGGAAATCTCAAACCAGAGACAAAGATATCACCAAAAAGCAAGGATGAAGCTTGTCTTCAAAGCAACCCAGTAAGGTGACTGCTAATGACAGCTATGTTTAGAAGAGTGCTTCCGGCTTGTTGGGATCCTTCGCATATATAGACTTTTGATTATTAGCTATCTGATCTCAACCATAATTAAAAAAACTTTTTTGTTGTTGTTTTGAAAAAATCTTAAAAAATTTTTTCTTGAAATATTTTAAATCTTTGAATGATCTCTTGCAATCTCGTGTTCTAAAAATTTAGTAAAAAATTATAATAAAACATAATTAAAACCATAATGTCATAAAATTATGCACACCACCAGTATTTCTCTCCATATCACATACCTCTTGCTGCACATGACTTCCTTGTTTATTAAAATAAGCAGTAAATCAGGAAATCAAATAAAACATAATTGGAATAAGGAATAAATAAACTGTAAATAAAGTACTCATCTCACTAGCTGGGTTTTTTGTTTGTTTGTTTTTGCATTTGGAACTAATGAGAACCCACTTACTTATAATTTTAGATTCAAGGTTGGTCTTCTGAGAGAATATTTTTATTAGAAGAAGGGATAGAAAAAGGATTTATAATGTTTTCAACTAAAATAAGAATTTTATGAGTATTTTAAATACACATTTTGTTTTATGGAATAATAGAGATTTTAAATTATAGTAGAAACAATAGTTGCATGCAATATAAGGAAATACCATCACCGGAGTGCATAACTGGGAAGACGGCCGACAATAGTGGACGATTTTCAGAGGAACCCTGATAGTCATTGTTTTGAGATGATATCTTCTTGATGACTTTGTTAATTCTAAAGACTTCTCTATGGTTTATTTCTGTACAACAAATCAAGTTTTCGAGCTGAAATGGACTATTTTTTGTGTGTGGTTCTCAACCATTTTTTCCACTATTCAACGCACCTGAGGAAAACAACCAACTACTTTAGGTAACCACTGGAGTCGTTCCCAAAAGGTAGCTTAGAATCTTGGTGAAAGAGGCTACAGAGAGGCATGGATAGTTTAATGAAGTCCTCCAGGCAATTCTCATATCTTTGTTCTTTCCTTAAGGATCTTGTAACTAATGTAAACTTTTTTTTAAGGAGGCAAATGAGAGTCAGTTTTGTCCAGTATTGTCCAGAAAATTAGGTGAGGGGATAGAATTGGAGCAACCATTTTCCAAATACAGTGAGCTTTCCTAGTGCATCATGTTTTCACCATATTCCTCATGAACTTATCTTAGTGTCAGCAATGATTTATCACTTCAGTTCAGAAATGCACACAGATTCTTTGCCTTTTTTTTTTTTTTTAACTGATTTCCCTTAACTGGTATAAAACAAAGGGTCTCTGAAATACTCAAATATGAATTGCCTGAGTTATTCCTAGTTTGATGCTTCCTGACAAACTCAGAGGTATCAGTACAGGTTTACCAGTCCTTAAGCAGATCTTGTCTTCTTTTATTACTTTAGGTTTTGGAACACATTGTTAGAATGTTTAATCAAGGATGAAAAATGTCAGAGCTCTTGCCCTAATGACTAATTCTGATTAATTCATCCAACCAGTCTGGTTTACATTTCCATCCCGTGGTTTCACTAATTTCGTAAGTTCAGACTTTACTGTAACTAGGAGGATAATCTTAGGGGACAGCCGACAGTGATGGTGTACATTCCTGTTCTGGTACTGGAGACAAGTCTGTGAAAAGAGGCATTGTTATGCAGTTGGGATCTGGCAGCCCCTGCTCAGGGCACCAGCTTCTTGGGTGAGAATCAGAGACCATCCTTTTTCATTCACATACTCCCTATACAAATTTTTTTTATGTCCCTCGATGTAATTTCTGAGCTTTGAAAGATGCTCTTATTTGTTGTTATGTCGGGAAATTTCTTTTATCTGCTAAATATGTATGTATATAAACTCTAATCAGAACTATATTCTTTTAGTACAGATTCATTTATTTATTAAGAAAATGCTCACTGAGTGCCTACTACGTGCCAAACATTGTTGTAGGTCCTGGGCACACAGCAGTCAATAAAGCAAAATCTTTGTTCTTGTGGAATTTATATTCTGGTTGGAACTTGTAGTTTTTAGTCTGGTTGGTAGAGATTTTATACATACACATATGCATGTATATATATGTCTACATACATATGAGGGGGTCTTCAAAAAGTTCATAGAAAGATTTCTATTATCTTTTAATTCTATTTTTCCACAAACTTTTTGAAGTACCCTTGTACATGTCTACATACATATATATGCATACGTGTGTGTGTATGTTTGCTCACTTCATAGAGTGAGCAGGGAGCAGAGAATTTCATAGGGGTGCTATTTGAGCAAGTCAGGAAATGCCTCCCTGCTGCAGTGACAGTTAAGTAGAGATATAGATTCAGTGAAGGAGGGAGCCAGGACGGTGTTAGAGGGAAGAACATTTCAGGGCCAGGGAGGAGCTTGCTTTGTATATTTGCAGAATTATGGAGAAGTGATACAGCTAGAGCACTGTGAGAGGAGAATGACAGGACATGAGGTCTGAGACACTGTCCAGAGCCAGGTCATGTAGACCTTTGTAGGCCTAGTAAAAACTTTGGGTTTTATTCTCTATAAATCGGGCATATACTGCAGGGTTTTGAACTGAGGAAGGGCATGATCTGGTTTATGTTTGAAAAATTACTGTGTGTGTGGTGTCAGAAATAGGCTATCATGGAACTAATGTAGACGCACACATGCATTTGGGGGACTAGGGGAAAGGACAGGTAAGAACTGATGCTGCTGGACTGCTGTGTTATCTATCTGGAGAGGGGTCAAATTCCCAATATATTCTGAAGTTAGAACCAGCAAGACCTGTTGAATTTTTCTTTTTCTTTCTTTTTTTTTTTTTTTGGCGGCTGGCAGACCTAATCCTTTACCTTGGTGTTATAACACTGAGCTGTAACCAACTGAGCTAACCGGACAGCTCCCCCCACCTTTTGTTTTCCTGGTGTTTTGGGTATGGAATGTGAGAGGAAGGAAAGCTACAATGACTCTATGAGTTTTGGCTTGAAAAACTGGAAGAACAAAAGTTGCCATTTTAGTGTGAGGGAGAAATAATATTAGGTAAGTAGTGATTTCCAAAGTCTTCCTTAGTAACATAACAGTTCTCACTGGATCTGAGTAAAAACTCCTCCAAAAGATTGAACTGGTTCAGTACCTCTTTATGTTGCTTCTTGAACATTTGTCATACTTGCTAATGAAAGCTCAGGTTGGCAGCAGAGATAAAAATGATTGGTGGAGCTATTAGGGAAGTATTCACAGAGGCTAACAACTATCTTGCTTGACAGGCAGAAACAATGACTACTTAAATGGTTTTAGAGTTGATGAGTGGCCTAAAAAACCCCTAGCTTGAAGGAATGCCAGCTTTACCATGGCCACACAAAGTCCCTGACTTTAGTATATGTTTGCTACTACAAAGGAAATAGGGGAGCTTCCCTGCTTTGTTGGATTTTAAATCAGTACTAAATGCTTAAATGCCAAAAATTAAATTGATTTACTTTTTATTTTATAATTAACAGAAAAGGACTTGTTTAATTGATCCTTGGGAGTAGAAAGAAGAAATATATGACCACTTAGAATACTGATATTTTTCATACTGACAGAAAAGTAATTCAACAATTAGCATAATTATAGAAAATACTGAAGATATTAAAAAATAATATGTAAGAATAATTCTTAAAATTTGTATTATGGACTGTTTTTTTTCTAGATACATGCTTTTAATTTTTATCTGTGGATTTCATATAATCTAGCATATTTTATTGCTAGGAAAAACTGTATTTTTAAAAAGAACACACTCAAGTAGTAATTCAAAATATTCAGTAATGTACCAGAATGCATTCCTAATAATGACACAATATTTTATGTGCGATATTAATATCCTACATGCTAGCTCCTAAAGCAATATTTTTTATTCCCTAAAGAACTATGCTATGATCTCAGATATTTCAGACCAAATTTACTGTTTACCCTAAGAAAATAAGCTACAAACCCCCAAATTTCCAGGTTCCCAAAAGCAGGAATATTCCCCCCCCAAAATTTAAAAATCGTGTTTTAAACTCATTCCTGAAATATACAATTTTTCAACTGATCATTTCCCCCAATTCTTTGCTTCTCCTGATGACACTTATTCTGTCCCACAACATTGTCATCAGGTCCCAGGACTCTCTTCTTTCATTTACAAACCACTATTTCTGTGACATCCTATAAAATACGTTGCCTTTTTGGAAACATTTACCATGATTCTAAGCCACTTTCCTCATTTCTTTCATGAACAATCTTCTCAGTCTTTCTTTCCCGTTCACTGAAGACTTTAATATGTAAATACAGTTTTCCACTTCACACCATATTCCTGCCTTCATTTTTGGTAGCTGTGACAAACATGGATGACTTATGAAACATTTGGATTTCTCAGTTTCTTGCACTCTTGTTTCCATCCGTCTTCATTCCCTCAGTCATGTTGTCATATTTTAGAAACTTCTAACTCAGGACTTGGCTACCTCTAAAATATTTGCTTGAAAATTCTTATTTCTGTCCCCAGCCTCTTCTCACAGCAACTTTCTCACTTAGTTCTTCCCACCTTGTCTTTTCTCTGTCCTCACTGGGGCCTCCAGCGTATGAGCCTTCTAATTTTCCTCCTTCACCTGCCCCTGCCCTCACAGGCATTCTTATCTAGTGCTGATGTTCTGGTTTATTCATTCTCTTTCCAGTATCTTCAAACTCACATCGATTTCTCCTTCCATCTCATCTGCTGGGCAAAACATGCCTGTCTGTATCCACCAGGAATCCTCATGGCAAGAGATGGAAACTGCTTCCAACTCATGAGGACAGAAAGGAATTTATAAGGAAAATCCTTACCAGGTATCTCACAGAGTATGCGGGAAGACAGGAGAACATAGCTCAGAAAATAGACAAGCACCAAGGAAGGTTCTGCAAAGAAGCTGTGAATTGGGTCAGGCCACAAAGACATTTGGTTAGAATGATGACTTTGAAATGGCTCCTCTGAACAGTGCTGCTACCGCATACCTGACACTGATACCGCTGGATTACCAAAGCTGTGCTGTTGCCACAGAGCATTTCTAAACTGCAGCTATGTCTCTGCATCACTTTCTCAAGATGCAAAGTCTCAGGTGGGAACATATGTTAGACTGAACGTAGTTCAAACAATTATATCCTGGTTTTAAGAATAGGAAGTAGAAAGTTTTTCTCTCTCATCTTCTGTAGCAGGAGGTGAGGCAGTGAGTACTATCAGCTGCACAAAATGGGAATCTTCACCCAAATAGGAAAAGCGTTTGGAAGCTGGCTGGCTGAAACTTTGAGAAATGCCTGACATACTAAGCGTATGCTAATTCAGTTGGTTTCCTCATCTCACTCATGGGCAGAACACTGTTTGAGAAAATTAGATAACCATAAATATATATTCTTTGATCTAAATTAGAACTTCAGCATTTCCTAAAAATGTCTTCTATACATTCCTGATTAATTATCTCTCTGTTCTCCATAACAGTTATTGCCCATTTCTCCACTGTTCTTATTTTTCTAATCCTTCACCTTTTTCTCTTATTCTTAGTTTCCTTCATTCCTTCCTTTAGAGAGAAAAATATAATAGAAATAGTTTGTTTGCTACTATTCAAACAAACTCATCTTGTCATTTTCATATTTTCTTTGTCTCAGTCATTAATCTTCCTGTCTGTACTCTAGATCCTGCCCCTGCACTTTTTCAGATTCTTCACTTGGTTTTTACGGTTGTTTGCAAACTTTTCTGCTTTTGCTTATTTGACATATGCATTGACATGTAAACATGTTAAATTACTAACAAATTTCTTTAACCCATATTACTCAAGCTACTCCCCTATTACTCTATTCAGTGATGCTAGAACACTTTTTATGGTTGTCCTGAAAGTATGCTTTATTTCTGGCATAATTTTGTTGGAAACCAGATGGAAAATTTAATCAAAGAGGTTGCAGAATTACAAGGCAAGTTAAACACACAGACTTTCCAAGTCCCTGGTTAGGAGGGAGTAGGATCCCAAATTAGGTTGACTTGAACAGAGAGGAGAATCTTTCAGACATTACCTTTGCCGACAGAAAGAGTTCCTCCTCCTGGTTCTGAGGAGACTAACCTCCTGCTTCCTGAACCTCTTAAATTTCCTCATCTAAGACAGTTGCCTAGTAATAGGTGCTTACTCTCCTCATCCTGTACTGATTTCCTATTGCTGCCATAAAACATCATCTTAAATTTAGTGGGTTAAAACAACACAGATCTTATGGTTTTCCAGGTTAGAAGTTCAGCAACTGGTCTCAGTGGGCTAAAATCAGTGTCAGCAGGGCTGCATTCTCTTCTGGAGGCTTTAGGAGAAAATCCATTTCCTTGCCTTTTCCAGCTTCTAGAGGCTGCTTGCATTTCATGACTCATGGTCCCCTTCCTCCATCTTCAAAACTAGCAATCAGGTTCAAGTTCTCAGATCACATTATGCTGACCTCCTCTTCTGTCTTCCTCTTCCACTTTTAAGAACCCTTGTGATTACATTGAACCCGCTGGAATAATCCAGAATAATCATCTCAAGGTCCTCAACTTAATCACATCTGCAAAATCCCTTTGCCATGTAAGATAACATGTTCACAGATTCTGGCAATTAGAACATGAACATCACTGAGAACCATTATCTTCCCTACCACACACCTCAAAAATCCTTTGTTGCCATTGGACCCATAGCTATGATCATTTATCAGCACACCCTAGAGTGGAAGGTAAAAAATCTGAACAGGAAGAAAACAGCTTATTCACCAAAGGAACTGCAGTTTTTTCGTATGTATTGCAGATACCTCAGGAGTAGATGTGGGAGTGTATTCTAAGTTTATTAGATCAAGGAAGACAGAATATAACGTGTTGGACCAAATTTTGAAATGAGTAAAATTAACAGATATTTTAGATCTTATATGTTAACTTTTGCAGCTGGAAATAGCTTTAATATTTTTTGTTGTTGATTGGAACTTTGATTGAAAGAGGTTGATATGCCAAGACTTCCTTAGTGTAATGAGAAGGAAGGAATCCCAAAGGCCTAAGAAAATGGGATGTTGAAAACTTTGTCATGTATAATCTGTGCATTCCCACCCACTATGTATTTCAAGGATCCTTGCTTCACTAAGGTGTTGAGCACCCGTGTCCTCGAAAAGCTCTGTGGTGACTGTCTTCTGTAGGCCAGTGATGACCGTATGAGATGCTGCCAGTGAGACAGGTTCCCTGATTTTGATAGGGATGATAGGATCCAAGAGCAACAGAAGCTTAGTAGCTGTGCTTTAATAGGACCAAAGACATGGTGGATGGTAATCTAAAACCCACAGGAATCTTTGGAGGAGACTGTTTTTAAGAATTGGTTTGTACCAAAAGTATATCTAACTCTACTGGTGGAGAAAACAGGATGGTAAAGCTGATCCAAAAAAACCCCCAACAAAAACAAAAACAGAAACACCCCCAAAACTATAGGGTAGAAAGTATCATTTATAGCCATGGGGGAAAAATTACTAGATTAAGATTTCTCAATTACATATAAAAAATTTTAATGTCCTACAGACCATGCAATGTTTTCTATGGAATACTTAATCTGCTCTGCTATAGAAACAGAATATTCTGTATAACTATCAGTTTTTTACTCTTCAACACCTACCTTATAGAGTTGTAAAATACTATAATCAAAGGTACATCCCCCTAGGGGTTAGATAATCCTTGTTAGATAAGACTCTTCGACAATACTCTAGCATGACATTGAAAGGACAGGCAATCCTCCATTTGCCTATTTCCACATTTCAAACTTTTTTGTTGTCTTAACAGTCTCTCCCTTGTAAACACAGATAAATTCTCTTTACTCCTGGCTGCAGATAACCACTCATGTTTTATGTCACTATAAATTAGATTTGTCCTCTTAAAGATTCCAGAAATAGAATCATGCAGAATGTACTCTTTTGAGTCTTGATAATATTTGCTTATCATAATATTGTTGAGATAAATATATTGTAGTGTTTATCAGTAGTTAATATTTTTGTTGTTGTTGAGCTGTATTCTGTTGTAACAATATGCCAAAATTTGTCTGTTCACTTTTGTGTCTTTTCAACTTTTTGTGTCTTTCCAGTTTTAGCTATTTTGAATGAAGCTGCTAAGAATCTTCATATATAATGTCTTATGTGAATATATGTTTTAATTTCAACAGGGTAAATAACTCTGAGTGGAATTAATGAGTTGTGTGGATGTATATATTTACCTTTATAAGAAACTGCCAACAAATTTTTCAAGTGGTAATATCATTTTAGATTCCTGCGAGTAGCGTAGGAGAGTACTAGGGACTCACCCTCACCAACAATTGATATTGTTAATCTTCTTCATTTTAGCCATAATAATGAGTAGTAGTGATAACTAATTGTAGTTTGAATTTTCATTTAACTAATTACTAATGACTTTGAGAATTTTTTCATGTGTATCTTTTGTGAGGTAACTGATTCAGTTTGTTGCCTATTTTGGAGGGGGTGCTTTTTCTTCTAAATATTTAGTTACAAATGTGCTTTATGTTCTGGGTACAAGTCATTTTCCAAATATATGTATTGAGAACATTTTCTTTCAGTTCTTGGATTGCCTTTCCATTTTCTTAAGTGTCTTTTGAAGAGCAGTAATTTTAACTATAAGAGGTTCAGGACATGCCACTCCAAAATATGTTGCTGTGGTATATTGATTAATTTGAGCTGAAGGCACTTGTGAAATAGCAAATGCAGGAGAGGCTTTCTCTGAACTGTCCTTTCCTGTCTAAAGACAGATCCTCCAAAAGGACCTCAGTTGTCATAAATCCCTTCCCCAGGAGTTTCATCAGACAGGGAAGATTGACTCTTATCACAGGAGAGGAGACTGGAAGCCAGCAGCACATCTAGACCAACTTTGTCACAATCACATCTCTCATCTATTGTCTTAAGGGACAATTCATTCTTTCTAAAAGTCACTTACTCTCCCCTAAGTGGCCTACTTTCCCCATCCCCTTCCCCAATTTAGACAATATATAAACTTTCAAATCTCACTGCTTTTTTGGGTATTCACTTTTTTCCCTGTGATGCCCCATGCATGTAATATTACAAATTAATAAATTTTTATACCCTTTCTCCTGTTAATCTGTTGTCAGTTTATTTCATTGATCTAACTATCAAACCTAGGATAATATTTGCTTAGTACAACAGGAATGTAAAGGGAAAGTCTTTCCTGCTCTACAGAATTCTAATGAAGTCCGATTTACCAATTTTTAAATGAATGGTACTTCTTCTGTACCATCTTTCCTACTCCAGTATCACAGATATATTATGCCTTATGTTTTCATATTAGAAATGTTTTATTTATAAGTTTTATGTTTGGGTCCTATAATACACTTTGAACTAGTGTTTGTGTGCTATAAGGTAATGGTAGAGGTTTATATTTTTCTCTATTGAGCTGTTCTGGCACCATTTGTTTAAAGACTACAATTTTTCTATTAAATTACTTTAGCACCTTTGTCAAAATAAATTAACCACCAATGTGTAGATCCGTATTTTAGCACTCCGTATTTTGTTCCTTTAGTTCTTATCCTGATCCTTAAACCAATGACAAATTGTCTTGATTTCTGTAGCTTTATACAAAGCCCTGAAATCAAGTAATGCATGCTCTTCAACTTTTTTCTTTCTTTATAAAACTATTTTTATTATTATAGGTTTTGCATTTCCATATAATTTTAGAATCACCTTAATTTTCCTCAAAAAGACTCCTTGTGTTTTAGTGGGATTGAATTGATAATGTAGATAAATTGTGGAGAATTATCTTAATAATATGGAATCTAGAAATTTATTAACTTGGCATATCTTTCCATTCCTATAGTTTTAAAATTTTGGGCCGACCCCATGGCGCACTCACGTGAGTGTGGCACTGGGAGCGCAGCAGCGCTCCCGCCGCGGGTTGGGATCCTATATAGGGATGGCCGGTGCGCTCACTGGCTGAGCCCAGTGTGGCCGGTCACAAAAAAAAAAAAAAAAATTTTGCCCAGCAATATGTGGAAGTCTTTAATATACAAATTTTCCATACATTTTAATAAATTTATCCCTAAGCATTTCATGTCTTTTGTTGCTTTTGTAAATCATTGCATTTCAATTTCAATTTTCAATTGTTCATTGCTGGTATACAGAAATGCAATGGATTTTTAAAATTGATTGTGTATCTTGTGAACTTTTGTTAAGTTTATTTATTATTCCTCAGAATCTCTTTGTATATTTCTTGTTTTTTTTTATGTGAATGATCACATCATCTGTGAATAAAGACATCTATATTTCCTCCTTATCAATGAGTATGCATTTTATTTTTTTATTTATTTGCCATATTGCATTGGTCCCAATTTCCAGTATAGTTTGAGTGGAAAGAGTTAGAGTGGATATCCCTTCATTGTTCCTGATATTTGATGAAAGCATACAGTCTTTCATTATTAAGTATTGTGTCAGTTATATATATATGCCCTATATCTGATTGAGGAAGTTTTTCTAAATTCCCATTTTGCTCAGAACTTTTCATATGAATAAGCAACAAATTTTGCCAAAAGTTTTTCTGCTGTTGAGATATTCATATGACTTATCACCTTTATTTTGTTATTATGATGAATTATATTGATTGATTTTCAGATGTTGCATTCCTAAATTCTGAAATTGCATTCCTGAGACGATCACCACTTTTCCCACTTTTTCATTGGGATTTCAGTTTACAGTTTTCTTTTCTCGCTCTCTCTTTCCTTTTAAATATGTTTGCCTGTTTTCATATCAGGGTAATGTTGGCCTTATAAAATCATTTGTAAAGTGTATTTTCTGAGAGAGTTTATTATTATTATTGTTATTTGTATGTTTCTTTCTCAAAACATTTGATAGAATTCAATAGGAAACTTTGATTCTGGAATTTTCTTTGTGGTAAAGTGAATTGAATATAAATTCAATTTCTTTAGTAAGTTTAGGGCCACTCAACTTTTCACTTTTTTTTGGAGCAAACTTTGGTTGTTTATGTCTTATAAGAAATTTTTTCATTTTCTCAAAGTTGTCAAATTTATGCCATAAAGTAGTTCATTATATTTTCTATTCTCCTTTTAATGGCTATAGTATCTCCTCTGATGACTTCTCTTTCACTCTTGGTATAGGAATATCAGGAATGAAAGTTTGGGTCACAACATCCACTAACTCCCCAAGATCTGCTGAGGTGAAAGGGGGAGAATTTTGAGTGGGACACGGAGGAGGGAATAATTGAGTACTAGTCGCGGTTCTGAGACCCACCAGATCAATGGGAGCTGATGTTCTTCCTACTAACCTTCCTTTTCTAAGTTTCTCCTAAGGAAAAGAACCTTCTGGAATCCATGGGGGGCCTGGTCCTCAAATCTGTGTAGAGAAGTAGATGGGTATATGTCAAGCAGTGGGGTGTCATGGTCATGAAAATGGACCACTCGAATCCGCTCCTGCAGAGGGTGTAGTTGATGGTCACACACACAAAGGTGTTCACACTTCCTGTGGTTGCTCTCAGACAAGAAATGAGAATGTTAGGGAAACTAATGAAGCTTCATTTCTGTAAAACACGGAACTGTTCTGATAGTTGACTTTGGCTCAAGGATTCCCTACCAGCCTGGTTAAAACATTTGTAGAACTGTTCTGAGAGTCTTCCTACCTAGCATTCCTTCCTTCCCAGGGTTCAGATTAACATTCCATGATGAAAACTCTGCTTGTTTTTTCTAAACTCTCTCCCATTTTTCCTCACAGGGATTTCGCTTAATGAATCTTGTGCCCGTCTAATTCTGTTGTGATTTCTGCTTCTTAGAAAGCCCAAACTAAATCATTCAGGTAACTGTTCATCTCACAGCTTCCTGGTAGTCTCTTTGGCTTTGTATGTAGTGTAACAATATGAAAGTTGCACTCGGTGCAACAATTAGGTTCTCTTTGGGATCTTTTCCATAAACTGAGGTATGTACTGTGCCTCCACACTGAAATCCAGAGCAATGTAAGTCTTACTGATTTGTTTTCTGACTCTCAGTTGTTTCATATATATTTTTCCCAGTTTTCTAGCTGTTTACGGTGAAAGTGCTATTAGGATATTGTTACTCCATCTTAGTCAGAAGCAGAATGCTTAAAATCATTTTAGGTTATGGTATGAGATAAGGATTTAACTTCTCTTATTTCTAAGTAGTAAATGAAATTTTAAAAGCATTGTTTAAAATCTTTATCCATTGATTTGAAACATCAACTTTATCATAAAGTAAATTCTTAAGTGTACTTATATCTATTTCTGGAGTTACTATCCTCTTTAATTTATGTGTTTGTTTGTACTTAAGAAAGTATCTGATAGTTTAAAAATATATTTTAGAATCTCTTAGTGCAGTTCCCTTTAATTATCTTTCTTTTTTGGTAATTATGTATAATATGTTATGAGGAAAAAATGGGAATATAAGACTTTGTATATTTCTCTTTTTAATATATCATAATGCACAAGCTTTTTTCTTCTTTCTTTAAAAATATAATTTAGCCTCACTTTGGTAAAGTACAGACTATTCTAAATTTAGTTATTTAGTAGTTTTTTAGAGTTGATAAAAAATAAGAATGGAGTAGTCTGAGCAAGTTATTAGATATTAAAAGTTTTATTTTCTTGATGCTATATTGTAGATAAATGGATGAACTGGTATATCTGAGCTATTAGTGAGATTGGTATAAGTTCAAAGTAATATTAATAACTTTCAACTCATAAATCTTAAATATAACGCTGAAAGTTTAAGGTAAACAATCTACATAAGGAATTGAGAATTTGATTTGATTCAACTTTATAGCAGTAAAAGTATATTTTTGTAGATTGAGGATATTGAACTGAATTAAGTAAATAAAATAAAATTTCAATAAAAATATGAGCTTTTGAAACCGAATGTAATAATATATCATGCAGAGATATGAGGAATTCTTATATGGAAGCTACAGTTGAAATTAAATTTGTAGAAACAAATATAAATATTAAAAACCTTATGTGAAAGCAGGAAGCATATGTGAAAGAAGATAAAGTATTCATTTGGCTTTAGAAGAATTTGTTTAACTTTGCTAATTCATTAATTTATTCAATTTACAAACATTTATTGAGTTTAGCACCTGCAGTAAAGCACATTGCTATGTGTTGAGGATATAAAGTTATGAAAGATATTCTTTAACTTCAAGGAAGTCACATGCTCAAAAAGATCAAAATTAATTTTGATATATTACTAAAATTGATAATATAGATAAATACTAATATGTTCCATGAATAGATACAATCCATAAATTTTATAACATTAATAATAATCATGCTAATATTATGAATTATGTTAGCCTAATGTATTTCCTAGCTTAAAAAATAGTACTCTATAGTATTTGCATATTGTGTTTGCGTATAGCTGAAAGTTAGTTTTTATATCTCCATTGAAAACAGTATCCCTTTAGTCTTTTAGAGTCCTACAGTTTGGGGCATTGGAATTTTTATGACTAGAAACAGTCAGTCTTTTCCAAAAGGTTCTGTAGTCAGGGGTGATAAACTTGTGGGAGCCAAAAGGAACACTGAAAGAGTGTAAATGTGTTATGATGACTTCAGCTGACAGACTGGTTTCTACGCATAACTGAAGCATCCTTCAATACTTCTAGAAAAAAATCTGGGGCATAAATGGAAGGGACCTCATTTTCTACTTAGGCATATAGGAGAGAGGTTAACGGTTCTTAATTCAAGATCTCCCTGTTTTTGAACCACAAGCTTGTTAGTCTTGGGAATACTGGATATAATTAAATTAAATTTCTACCAACAGAGATATCATCATCATATCCTAAAATGTTCCTCCAACCTGAAGAAGCTTAACTAACACAATTATATTGTACACATCTTACAAGAAGTTAGTATAGGCAACAGTATTGAGAGTATTTTGTTCTGTTAAATTAATTCAAAAACAAGAAAGACTGAAAGTTATGTTATTTTTATTTATTTTTTTTGCATTTCAAACCAGAAAGGGTTGCTATCAGATAAAAAACAATAGGCTGTAGCCACCAGTGCTGCTGCCACTTCCACAAGGTAACTCCACTGCCACCAACGACACCACAGATGTGAGAGAGGCAGTTGCAGCTGTTGGCACCTCTGCCGCCCCCATGAGGTAACCCTGCTGCCATCAAGGACACTGCCAAGGACACTGCGGATGTGAGGGAGGCAGTTGCAGCTACTGGCACCACTGGTGACAACACGAGGTAACCTTGCTGTTGCCAAGGACACCACAGATGTGAGTGAGGTAGTTGCAGCCAATGGTGCTGCTGCCGCCCCAGTGAGGTAACTCCACTGCCACTGTGGATGCTGCAGATGCCAGGGAGGCAATTGTAAACACCAGCACTGCTACCGCCCCCACAAGGTAATGCAGCTGCTGTCAAAGATGCTGCACACCACAGGGAGGCAGTTGCAGCCACTGATGCTGCTTCCACTAATACGAGGTAACCTCACTGCTGCAGGAAACACTGTAGCTGTGTGCGCTGCCACTGTGGACACTGCAGTCAAGTAGGCAGCTGCTGCAACTGCCACTGCCACAGTTGCTGCCACCAATGGCACTGCCAGGCTGCCACCATCATTATGTGAGCAGCGTGCTGCTGCTGGAGCCACCACTGCCATGTAGGTAGCCTGCCAAAGCCACCTCTACAGCCACTGTTGCCACAGGGGTGGCCTGCTACCACAGCAGCAGCTGCAGCAGCTACTGCCACTGTGCAGGTAGATTGCTGACCATTCAAGTCAAGCATTGACACAAAGAGGGTCACTAGCAAAGTCCAAGGAAGGAAAGTAATAGAAGAAGCAACTGCTCCATCAGTTGACCAGACACCAATGTAGAGATATGAGAAATATGAAAAAAACAAGAAAATATGAGTCCACTAAAGGAATACAATAACACTCAAGTATCAGACCCCATAGAGCAGGAAACCCTTGAAATGACTGGAAAAAAAATCTGAGTAAAAATCTTAAGGAAACTCTATGAAATACAAGCAGATACAGTTGGACAATACTATGAAATGAGGAAAACTGTCCAGGATATGAAGGAGGAAATTTACAAAGAGATTAATACATTATAAAGGAATGTAGCAGATCTCATGGAACTGAAGGAGCCATTCAGTGAAATAAAAAACACAACTGACAGCTTAAACATCAGACTAGAGCAAACAGAAGAAAAAATCTCTGATCTTGAAGACAATCTTTTTGGAATAACTCAGGCAAACAAAAAAAGAACACCAATTTAAAAAAATTAAGAAAATCTAAGAGAGATAGCAGACAACCTTAAGGGCACAAACATCCAAATCATGTGTATTCCTGAAAGGGAGGAAAAAGGAAAAGGCATTGAAAACATTTTCAATGCAATAGAAGTGGAAAACTTCCCAGGTATAGGGAGAGATATGGACATTGAGATTCAGGAGGCTCAAAGATGACCAAACAGTTTCAATCAAAAAGGGTCCTCTCCAAGGCACATTATCATCAAACTGAAAAAATAAAGACAAAGAGATTCCTAAAAACAGCAAGACAAAAGCATCAAGTCACCAATTAATGAGGCCCCATCAGGCTAACATCAAACTTCTCAACAGAAATTCTACAGGCCAGATGAAAATGGGATGATAAATTCAAAATACTAAAAGAAAAAAGTCCTGCCAGCCAAGAATACTATACCCAGCAAGTCTATCCTTCAGAAGTGAAAGAGAAATAGTGTATTTCCCAGACAAACAAAAACTATGAGAGTTTACCACCATATGACCAGCCCACATGAAATCCTCAAGGGAATCCTGCATCTGGAATCCAAAAAGTGATAATCACCACCATGAATACTCAAGAAAGAACAAAATCCATTGGCAGAATAAAAATGCAAATGAGAAAGATTAAGAAACTGTATCTTACCACCTCCAAAACCCAACAAACATTGAAGACAAACAATAAAAGAGAAAGAAATAAACAAAACATATTTAAAACATCCAAATGAAAATTGAAAAAATGCCAGAAGTAAGAGAGTACCTTTCAATATCAACTCTAAATGTAAATGGAATTAATTCCCCTCTCAAAAGACACAGACTGGCTGATTGTATTAAAAAGCTAGACCCAACTATATGCTGTCACATATTGAATGAAGAGATGGAAAAAGATACACCACACAAATGGAAATCAAAAATGAGCAGGAGTGGCTATTCTTGTATCAGATAAAACAGACTTTAAACCAAAAACCTTAAAAAAGGCAAAGAAAGCCAGTATACAATAATAAAGGGATCTACCAAACAAGAAAACATAACAACCATAAATATATATGCACCCAACATTGAAGCACCAAATATATAAAGCAAACACTATTACACCTAGGGAAAGAGATAGACCCAGATACAATAACAGTTGGTGACCTGAACACCCCTCTCTCAGCATTGAACAGATCATCTAGGCAACAAATCAATAGAGAAACACAGGATTTAAACCACACTTTAGACAAATTAGACATTGCAGAAATCTATAAAACATTTCATTCAACAACCACAGAATAATACATTCTTCTTATCAGCACGTGGAATGTTCTCTAGGATAGACCACACGTTAAGTCCCAAATCAAATCTCCACAACATATATATATGTTATATATATATATATAAACATTCAAGTATCTTTTCAGACCACAATGCATTAAACTAGAAATCAACATGCAAAACTCTGGAAACTATAAAACACATGGAAAAAAAACAACATGTTCCTGAATGACATATGGGTCCAAAAAGAAATTAAACAGGAAATCAAAAAATTTCTTAAGCTAATGAAAATAAAGACACATTATACCCAAACCTGCAAAAATGGTTCTAAGAGGGAAGATTATTGCAATAAATGCTTACATCAAAAGAGTAGAAAGATTTCAAATAAACAACCTGATGCTATACCTCAAATAATTAGACAAACAAGAACAGTCCAATCTTAAAAGTAGTAGACGGAAAGAAATAATTAATATCAGAGCAGAGGTAAATGAAATAGAAACCCAAAGAATGATCCAAAAAATCAATAAAACAAAAAGTTGGTTTTTTGAGGAGATAAACAAAATAGACAAACCATTAGCTAAGTGTACTGAAGAAGAGAGAAGACCCAAATTACTAAAATCAGAAATGAAAAAGGACACATTGCCACCAATACCACAGAAATACAAAGAATCATTAGAGACTATTATAAACAACTACACACTAACAAATTTGAAAGCCTAGAGGAAATGGATAATCTTCTAGACATATCGAATCAAGAAGTAGAAAACCAAAACAGACCAATAACAAACAATGAGATCGAAGCTCTGATCAACAGTCTCCTGAAAAGGAGATTCTAGCACCAGATGGCTTTACTGCTGAATTTTACTGTATCTTTAAAGAAAAATTGATACCAATTGTCTTCAAACTATTCCAAAAAATTGAAACAGATGCCATTCTCCCAAACTTATTCTGTGATGCCAGCATCACCCTGATACCAAAACCAAAGATATGATAAAAAAAAGAAAACTATAGGCCAATATCTTTGATGAATATAGACACAATAAGCCATGATAGAATATTAGCAAATAGAATAGAGCAACACATCCAAAAAATTATACACCATGATCAAATGGGTTAACCCCACTTGATGAAAGGACAGTTTAACATATGCAAGTCAATAAATGGGAGGTATCATATCAACAAAATCAAAGACAGAAACCATATAGACACAGAAAAAGCATTTGTCAAAATTCAACATCTCTTTGTGATAAAGACTCTCAGCAAATTAGGTATAGAAGGAAAGTATCTCAACACAATAAAACCATGTACTACAAACCTACCAACAATACCATCCTAAATGGGGAAAAGTAGAAAGCTTTTCCCTTAAGAATGAGAACAAGACAAGGATGCCCACTCTCACTAATCCTATTTAACGTAATATTGGAAGTAGGAGCCAGAGCAATCAGGCAAGAGAAAGAAATAAAGGGCATCCAGACAGGAAAAGATGATGTCAAATTTTCCTTGTTTACTGATGACATGATCCTCTATATAGAAAAGCCTAAAAGCCTAATGACACTACAAAAAACTCTTAGAATTGATAAGTGGTTTTGGTAAAGTTGCAGGACACAAAATCAACATGCAAAAATCAGGAGCATTTTTATACTCAAAAAATGAACTAACAGAAAAAGATCAAGAAAGCTAACTCATTTATAATAGTCACTGAAAAAATAAAATATGCAGGAATCAATTTAACCAAGGAAGTGAAAGATCTCTACAATGAGAACTACAAATTTCTGTTGAAAGAAATTAAAGGGGACACAAAAAGATGGAAAGACATTCCATGCTCTTGAATTGGAAGAATTAACATTGTGAACATTGTGAAAATGTCCATACTAACCAAAGCAATCCATGGATTCAATGCAATCAGCATTAAAATGCCAATGACATTCTTCACAGAAATAGGAAAATAATCAAAACATTTATATGGAACAACAAAAGACCCCAAATAGCCAAAGTAATCCTGAGCAAGAAAAATAAAGCCAGATGCATAACACTACCTGACTTCAAATTATATTACAAAGCTATAGTAACCAAGACAGCATGGTATGGGCATAAAAACAGACACTTGGACCAATGGAACAGAATAGGGAACCCAGAAATCAACCAACGAAGTTACAGCCAATTGATCTTTGACAAAGTTACCAAGGACATACACTGGGAAAAAGAACTGCCTCTTCAATAAATGGTGCTGGGAAAACTGAACATCCATATGTAGAAGAATAAAACTAGACTTGTATCTCTTGCCATATACTAAAATCAACTCAAAATGGATTAAAGACTTAAATACAAGACCTGAAACTATAAAACTCCTAAAAGAAAAAGGGGAAACACTTCAGGAAGCAAGACTGCGAAAAGACTGTGAATATGACCCCAAAAGCATAGGTAACAAAAGAAAAAATAAACAAATGGGATTATATCAAACTAAAAAGCTTCTGCACAGCAGAAAAGCAATTAACAGAGCAAAAAAAACAACTTATATAATGAGAGAAAATGTTTGCAAACTATGCATCTGACAAGGGATTAATATCCAGAATATACAAGGAACTCAAATAACTTGACAGTAAGAAAACAAATAACTCTATTAAAAAATGGGTAAAGGAGCTGAATATGCATTTCTCAAAGGAAAATATACAAATGGCTAACAGACACAAGAAAAAATGCTCAACATCACTAATTGTCAGGGAAATGCAAATCAAAACCACATTGAGGTATCATCTCACCTCAGTAAGACTGGATATTATCAAAAAGATTGAGAATAAAAAATGCAGGCAAGGATGCAGAGAAAGGGAACACTCCTACACTGTTGGTGGGACTGTAAACTAGTGCAGCATTATGGAAAATACTATGGAGATTCCTTAAACAGCTAAAGATATAATTGCCATATGGTCCAGCAATTCCACTGCTGGGTACATACCCAAAAGAACGGAAATCATCATCTTGAAGGTATACCTGCACTGCCATGTTTATTGCAACTCTATGTACAATAGACAAGAGTTGGCTCCAACTTAAATATTCATCATCAGATGACTGGATAAGTGAAATGTGGATTATATATACACAGTGGACTACTTACTCTGCCATAAAAAAAGAATGAAATACTTCCATTCACAGCAGTATGTATGAACTTAAACTCTTGTTGAGTGAAATAAGCCAGGCATAGAAAGAGAAATACTGCATTTCCTCACTCATAAATGGGAGCTAAAAAATAAATAAAATAAGAAAGATTCAGCACTCACAATAATTCATTGAACTTTCAAAAGGAGAGAACAGAACTGAAGTGTCCAGAGGAGGGAAAGGGGGAGGGGGAGATGGGTAAGGGAGGAATTGGTAAAGGGCCAGTGAAAACAATTACATTGTATAATGTTGAGTACATTAATTATCCTGATTTGAACATCACATATTGCACACATGTGTCAACATTCAACTCTGTACCTCACACATATGTACAATCAACTATGTTACTATAGTAAGAAAAAAGAAAAAGCAACAGTCATGTGTTAGAAATTTTTTCATAGAAATAAGTAGTTGAATGAACTTGTATAGTTTAGCAAATTAACCATTACGATAAAAAGAAATATACTTATTTTTATTTAAACTTTTATTTTGGAAAATATAATAAACTTACTAGTAGCTGCAAAAATAGTACAGAGAGGGTTTATGCATGTATCATTCAGTTTCTGCCATGAGTGGCATCTTTTGCAGTACATTATCTAACTCAGAATATTGATATTGCCAAATTGCAATTAAACTAGATCAGTTCCTCTTACACCACAAACTACTTAAATGCACCCGAGATAACACAGACAATCTGACTGCTCCTGCAACTATTAGAGAAATTGAATATATAATTTAAAAACTTCAAAAAAATGAATTTTATTGGAGTATTTTACCAGGTACTTAAGGAAGAATTAATATCAATTTTATACAACCTTTTCCAGAAAACAGAAGAGGAGCATACACTTCCCAACTCATTTTCTGAGGCCAAATTATCATGATACAAAAACCAGATGAAGATTGTACTAAAAAGCAAACTATGGACTAGTATTCCTCATGAACATAGAAGGAAAAATTCTCAACAAAATGTAATCAAATTGAATCCAGCAATACATTAAAAAAAAACAACAACACCATGACCAAGTGGATTTTATTCCACATATGCAAGGCTAGTTCAACAATCAAAAATCCATCAGTGTACCCACCATATGAAGACACTTGAGAAGAATAATCACATGGTTTTATTAATTAATAAAAAATAGCAGAAAAAATAGCCGACAAAATGCAACGTTTATTTTTGATAAAAAACTTTCAGCTACCTGAGAATAGAAAGGAACTTTCTCAAGCTGCTATGGAGTGTCTATGAAAAACCTACAACCTACCTTACCCTCAACACTGAATATGCTGGAAATGAGGCAAGGATGTCCACTCTCATCATTCTTATTTAACACACTAATGGAAGACCTTGCTGGTAAAAAAGACAAGAAAATAAAATAAAAAGCACACAGATTGGAAAGCAAAAAATAAAACTGTCTCTATTTTGAGGTGACATCATTCACTATGTATATAGACAAACAGAAGGAATCTGAAAAAAAAATAAATCCTAGAACTGCTAAGTGGGTTCAGCAAGGTCACAGGATACAAGGTCAATGCACAAATCAATTGCACTTCTTTGTACTAACAATAAACTATTGAAAAACAAAATTTGAAAAAATACCATTGCTAGATGACTAGATAGGAAAAATGTGGTATATATACATAATAGAATACCACTGAGCCATAAAAAAAGAATGAAAATCTGCCATTTGCATCAACATGGATGAGCCTGGAGAAAATTATGTTAAATGAAATAAGACAGACATGGAAAGAGAAATACTTCATGTTCTCACTCCTAACAGGGTGATAAGAAAGAAGTAAGGAAAGAAAGAAAGACAGAAAGAAAGAAAAGGAAAGAAAAGACCACAACAATATTTTGGACTTTCAGAAGGAGAGAACAAACCTAAGGATACTAGAGATGGGGGTAAGGGAGGGGGCGTTGGGAAGTGATAGGTCAGGTAAATGGCATAAAGAAAAATTATGATTTGTAATAGTGAATATGCTAATTATAAAAAAATACAATACTATTTATAATCACTCCATAATATGTGAAATGCTTATCTATAAATTTAATAAAACATGAACAGAATCTTTATGGTGAAAACTACAAAACCATGATGAAAAAACTAAAGATCTTAATAAATGGAGAGATAAATCATGTTCATGAATTAGAAGACTCAGCATAATACAGATGTCAGTTCTTCCCAAACTGATCTATAGATTAAATACAATTCCTTTCAAATTCCCTACGAGATTTTTTTGTAGACATAGGCAAGTGTATCTTAAATATAGTAAGACAAAAGAACTATAACAGCTCAAAGAATTTTTAAACAGAATAAATCTAGAGGAATCACAGCACCCAAGTTTATGACAGTTTGGTATTGGCAGCAGGATAGATATATTGATCAATGTAACAAAATAGAGAAGTAGATCTACACAAATATGCCCAGGTAATTTTTGTCAATGGCGCTAAAGCAATTCAATGGAGAAAGGATAGTCTTTTCAACAAGTAGTCCATGAACATTGAACATCAATAGAACAACAACAACATAAAAGACCCTTGCCTATATCCTTATACAGACATCAGCTCAAATTAGATCATCATCTAAAACATAAAGCTATAAACTTTTAGAAGAGAATGTAGGAGAAAATCTTCTGCCCGAGTTAGGCAGATTTCTTAGACATAATGCCAAAAACATCCATAAGAGAAAAAATAGATAAATTAGACTTCATAAAAATTTTAAATGTTTGCTGTGTAAAGATTCTGTTAAAGGATGAAATAAAAGCCACTGACTGGGAGAAAATATTTGCGAATCATGTATATGACAGGAACCTGAATGCAGAATATAAATTTTCAACTCAACAGTAGGGGGGGAAAAAGGAATCCAATTAGAAAATAGGCAAAAATCTTGGACATAGATTTCACCAAAGTTATACAAATGGCAAATAAAAACAAGACAAGTGTTCAACATCACTAGCAATTAGAGAAATACAAATTTAAAGCTGCAATGAGATGCCATTACGCACCTATTAGAATGAGCAAAATAAAAAAATACAAATAATGCAAAATGTCAAGGGTGTAGTACAAAAATGGGATCTCTCATACATTACTGGTGGAAATGTAAAATGATATAGGCCACTCTGGAAATCAGCCTGGCATTTTCTTAAAAAGTTAACCATACACTTACCATGCAACCCAGCAATCACAGTTCTAGTTATTTATCCTAGAAAAATGAAAATTTCTGCTTATTGAAATGTACACAAATGTTCATAGCAGCTTTTTTTATAGCCACAGACAAATATACCCAAAAGTCTTTCGACAGGCATAGTTAAGGAAACAGCGGTGTGTCTATACAATGGAACACTATTCTGCAATAAAAATCAATGAACCATTGAGACACACAGCAACTTGCATGGATCTCAAAGTCATAATGCTGAATAAAAAAGCCAATCTCAAAAGGTTACATGGTGTAGGACTTCCATTCATTTAAATTCATTAATAGTTATTTATCATCCAGATTACTGTCTATCTTAGTAAATATTCTTTGCATTCTTGAAAGGAATTTGTATTCCTTTTTGACTAATGATGTTTAATATCATTTTAGAGCATTCCATAAATGTCAATCAAGTGAAGTTGGTTGATAGTGTTGCTCAGTTCTTCCATATCCCACCTGGAATTTTAGCTCTGTTTTCTGCATCCAGTGAGTCTCCCATTCTCCTCCCGTGTACCCTCTTCCTACACAGAAGTCTGGAAACTTTCAAGGCAGTGAGCTGGGACAGTAGTGGGACTTGCTTTATTGGATCCCATCTCTCAGAGATCACTGTCTTTCATCTGACACATTGAAAACCCTTGTTTCATATATTTTCTCTGCTTTTTCAGTTGTTTCAAGTAGAAGGGTAAACTCAGTCTCCGTAACTCCTTCCTAGCCAGATGTGAAAGTCTTCAACCATTCTATTTTCTCTGGACATTTTTAATATTTCCTACATTCTCTCCCTGGCCTCAACTACTTCAATTTGATATCTTCCTATTCTTTTTATAGCCTACACAGAAGCTCCACAGAACTTGGAGTTCTTCAAAGGTAAGGAGACAGTCTTGCATCTTTAAATGTTCATGCTTCTTTGCCCTTTTGTCCTAGGTATCTCTTCCTCATCCTTAAATGGAGAACATTTAAGATATACTTCTTCTAGGTTTAACTCAGTACCTACCACAAAGCAGGTAATTCATAAATATTTCCTTTTGTGTATTGTTATTTGGCCATGGGTGGGGAAAGATAAAGTCAAAAATAGACTAATCCTAAATATTAGTGACATTTTGTTTTAAAACTGAATAAATTCTAAATAAAATTATATTATTTATGCTTATCTTCTCAAAATCCTTCCTTTTATACTCAACAGTTAAAAGTTTGTCTATTTTCAATAACTCAAGCTTGCAGTAGAGTTTATCCACCTGTTTCCTTCTCACTCCTGCTGAGTCATCTGGACTTTCTCCAGGGCTCTCCATTTAGTGCCAGATTTCACCCAATACAAGGCTGGCAAAGTCACTCAATTTTATTCCAGGAAAGGTCCTTCTATTTATTTCCTAGGCCACCTGGCATCTTAAAATCCTTTCCAATATTCATGGGCTATCTCATGTTCCAGGTTCTTCTTGCCTTGGCTTTTTCTCATAACACTGGATTCTTTAATGAGGCAAAGGCCATTTGTCTTGACTGCTGGTCGAGTCAATTCATAGTCATATCACAAACCACCAAGCATCTAGTAAGACAAGATGGTATTTAAAATTAAAAAAAAAATCAAAGGATAAAAGTAAAGGGCAAAATCTGATTCTGTACTTTAAATGAAGGTCCTCAGGACAATATTCTCACACAAAACTATAACATATTATTATTATTATTATTATTATTATTATTATTATTATTATCATCATCATCATCTTGGGCAGCTGCCTGGTATGGGGATCTGGAACCTTGACCCTAGTGTTACAAGAACATTTTTAATTACTAATATAATAATATACTTTGGAGTATGTTTCAAAAATATATATTTTAATTAAATGACTTGAAAGTTTGTCTACAATAATACTTTTTAAATATTACTTTTCTCTGCTTTTAATTTTTGGAGACTTCTTGAATATAAACTGGGTTTAATACTTGAATTATATATCCTTTTGTCATAAAATATTGATTAAGCGTTGACATATACTGTGGGAGCACATATGCTTGACAAAGAACCAGGAGTGCACCAAGGGCAAAAGTCCTAAATGCACTTATGCAGAAACTAAGCGTTGAAAACAGCATGTGCTGGAAACAGCAAATAGTTTCTGCTAGGTTAGATAAGAACATTAAGGTCATTTCTTATCCAGCTTCACTCCTTTTCCTTTGTTTCTCAAGATGTTTTCCAGAGAATGCCCAATAGACAATTTCTTTTCATTCCTTTGATAAATGATTGATTATGTTGTTTTTTTTCTCTTGTATTTTCTTGTCTTTACAATAAAAGCTCAGAGCAGTACCTTGTTTCTCCCTTCTTGAGGGAATTTTCTCGGTGCAGTCCTTTCTGGCTTCTCATTGCTCTTAATATTCGGGCTCTGACTAATTTTTGCATCTCCATCACGCAGCAAGAAGTGACAACATACAAACCACAGTGCTTCACTTGGGGGACGTAAAAGGGTCAACATTGGACATGTGGTGTCTGCCTTCATGCATCTGTATGTGAATAGATCACTCGGGGGCAAGTTATTGGTTCAGAGATGAACTGCAAAATTTTAGAGCATCTACACTGCCTAACTATATTGTATACCTGTTATAATTTTTTGTACTTTGCAGAAACTGATACATTAATTACATTTATCTTTCTTTTCATTCTATTATTTCTTTGTATGCATTGTTTCAGTATTTATCTTTGTTTTATCACATGCTCTCATTAGTGATTCTTGTATACCTTATTTATTAGTTTGTTTTAATTTATAAGCAATAGTGTAACAGATACCAATCAACGAACCTAACACCTGGTTTAGACACTAGAACATCTAATGATCTGGTTCTTCCAATTTCTGTTCCCTACATATTCTCTCACCACCTTCCTGTCAGTATTTTTCTGGATCACATATGTATATTATCTTGCTATTAAAAATATGACTTAGTCATAGCTATGTATCCTTAAAAAAGTATTTGTTTTGTTTTTATTGTTTTAAATTTTATAAAATATATTGTGTACTATCTTAACTTTCTTGATTTACTTTTTCCACTTAACTTTAGGTTGCTTATATTTATTTGTATTGCTGTATGCAATATTATTTATTCATTAGTTGACATTATTGCATTTAGTGAATATAAAATAATTTATTCATCCACTTGCCCACCAGTGTGCTTTTGGATTGTTTCCAGATTTTTACTATTGCAAACATTGCTAATGTAAACTGATACGTCTGGTATTCTGTACATATACCCTGGTTTATCTTTGCAAGTGATTATCTTTGCTATAAATTTTCTAAATTAATCATGCATTTCCTAAGAGTTATCGGAAAAAAATAGGATCTAGACTAAATTATGTGGTTATGTGAACTCATGTATCTCAGACAAATTCTATTTATTGTGATGTACATGTGTGTAGAAATATAATTTTAATACTTTTCTAAAAGTTAATTTTTTCAGAAATCTTAAATTTGCCATAAAAGGATTAAATTCAACCTGCAAATATTTTTGTTTGCCTCACAGAGTACTTTTATATATTAAATGCCAACATTTATTTATTGAAATATAAAATACAAATCCTGGTTTTTACTTCCTCGTGAAAAATAGAATCATTTGTCAGCACTGAGACTTCATATTAACACAAAAAATTAGCAAGAACTGTGTAGTGACAGGCTCCTTGAAACTGGGTATATTACTTTAGAGACATAAGCCTACAAATAACAATATCTGACTAATATCTGACAAATAACTAATATCTGAAAGGTAGCTTAATTATAAATCTCCCTTAATTGCAGAGATAGATGGTTTTAGCAGTTCAGCTTCTTAGCAACTCAGTTTTTTTCCTCATGTCCACAATAGGATGGTTATGTCGCCTAACATTATCTTTTCAAATGACAATGTCCAGGGCAGGTAGGAAAAAAGTAGATTTCTCCTCTTTACCTGGGAGGACAGTTTTTTCCAGCCATCCCATCAGGTTCTATTGGTTAGGATTGTGACTTTCTTAGTTGGTTTTGTGCTGCTATGACAGAATATCTGACACTGGGTAATTTATAAGAAATGGAAATTTGTTGGCTCACAGTTCTGGAGGCTGAGAAGTCTGATATTAAGGTGTGAGCATCTGGGGAGGACCTTCTTGCTGCATCATCACATGATGTAAGGGCAAAGAGCGAGCAAGAGGAGGCCCAGCTCACCCTTTTATAAGGACAAATTCAATCCCACCTGTGAAGGTGGAGCCTTCATGGTCTAATCACCTCTTAAAAGTCTTACTTCTTAATAATGTTGCAATGGCAGTTAAATTTCAACATGAGTTTTGAAAGAGACAAACATTTAAACCATAGCAGTGACACAAGCAGTAGCCTAGCTACATGGGAGGCTAAGTGAACACCTGGAATTTTTAATCTTTCCAGCAGGAGGAAGGTTCTGCCAGACAAGAAGAAGGAACTTATACAGTTTTCCAATGTTTCTACCCAGACTAATTAACTGACATAGACTTCCTTCATGGCCTATGTAGGCATTGGTGGACTTTGCTCAACATATTCATTTATCTGACAGTTTTAAAGAATCCTCAGGCTTATGCAAATTTGAGCAACATTTTTATTCACCAGAACATATTGCTGTCTCTCATTTCAATCTGTATGCTCCTACTAAAAATTGCAAACATCTTTTGGTAATATACTGTGACAATAACTTCTGTATTTTGGATCTCAACAAAAAGCAAAAGATTAGCAATGAAAGTGGAGTAGAGGAGCTAGAATTTCAGACTTTTAATTAAGACATGAGCAAGAGAGACAATTAATACAGACATATTAATTCAAACTTTAAAGATCTTTTAATAGAATGTTTTGCTGCAAATTTTATGAAAAAACGTTATAATGTGAAAGGGGCCCTGTGTTTTTCTGTCTTATTTTCAAAGGTAAGCAAGTGCTCTTTTTCCTAATTAAAAACAAAAACAAAAAAACACGCTAGATACTTACCATGTTATTTATCATTGGCTATATCAGTCAACGTGAGGAAACCATCCAGTTTTGCACAGGACAAGCACTTCTCATGTTTAGCTAAGAAAAGTAAGGCAAGAATTGTAGACGGATTTGATAGGTTGAGAGAATCTAGAAAGTATTGTTGAAATACAGTTTTCTCACATGATAGAGCACAGATGTTTGAACAAGATATATCAAACTAGTGAAATAAATGAATCCACTGAAATGTGTCCAATAAATTGACATTATTCAACATTTCTTTCAATGGTCTCTTACAAACTTAATTTGAAATTGTCATTTTGTCCTAAACCCTCTTATTCAAATCATTTATCTTGTATCTCCTTTTCACAATGTAAAACTCACGCTAATTTTTTTTTTTTTTCCGTGATCAGGTAGGGCAATGGTAGGTACTGAAGGTATTTGCTTCTGTTAGGGTTGCCTTTATGCTTAGAAAAATTTTAAGGTTGCATGTGTAATTTATTACTTTACCACAAGGGTGCACTAAGAAGCCCTCATAAACACAAGAATCAGCTACTTAATTTGCTGTAACTCCTTTACCCAGAGCAGTAAAATGTTTTTATTGGATTCACTTGAAGGTGTTGATACTCAAAGAACATTGTTAGAGATACTGTGTATAGGAGCAAAAATGTATTCCCCTCACAAAATACAGAAGACAGAGTTTCTTTTCAGTGATTACTAAATCTTTAAAAACATTTCATGAAATGTTTCAGGCATGCAACTGGATTTAGTGAGAGTTTTTTTTGTTTGTTTTATTATTATTTCTTTGACACTTAAAAAAATAGTTTTCCTTTTGAAAAATAATTTTTAATTATTTGGGAGAAATAATGATAGGATTTTGGTATATATTCTAATTATAAGCTGTAAAATTTTATATTTCATTAGCGTTATGTCAATTTTTCTTCATTACTTGAATTGTTAAGTAAAATTGTATATTGGGTTTTTATGAGTCTTACAAAAATCAAGAGGCACTTCACATACTGCTTATACCAACCTAAACCATTGTAGATGAGTAGATTACTTGTACAAAACAAACAAAACACACCTAATAATACCTATAATATTAGAAACATATCACCTTTGTCATTTTACTTACAAAAAGTGGCAATCATTTTGCTTTTAGATAAAGCTTTGCAATTGTTGATGTATAGATCTTCTGCATCCTTTGTTCTCCAGTGAGCATTTATTAACTGCCTATTGTATGTCAGGCACTGTGATAGATCTTACAGAATCGAGATTTAATAACAGCAACAACAAAGGCCCCTTTAAGGCTTTCACTGTCTATTAGAATGGAACTGAAGATGGAGCTATTAGAAAAAAGGTTGAGGGGTCAAAGTTTTCTTCAATATTTGTTGGAGAGTTTGAATTAATAGACTGGATTTATTAGAAAGGGACACTATCTTGATCACGTGTTTAGACTGGGTAGTGAAAGAAGCACTAGGTTGGGAGGCAGAAGTTTCGGGTTTTAGTCTCAGCTCAGTCAGTAACACCTTGGGAACTTCAAAAAATTGTTTTCTCATTTGTAAAATACAAGAGTTAGAGTAAACTGTCTTTCAGTTTTCTTCAGACATGCTGTGATTTCATTTATGTGACTGCATAATTAAGAGATTTGCTCTACTAAAATGCAAAAAAAAAAAAAAAAGTGGATTGCAAACTGAACTTTTTGTAGTAATAGGACAATAAATATATTGTGAGCTCTTAATTTTGAACAGAAAGACATTATTCATTTTTACAGTTTAGTTCAGCAGTGGGCATCTTGCCAATATGATAGGCACAAAACGACCCCTTACATACAAAATAATCCTTTGAGTACCACAGCATTCCGGTCCACTGCTGTTCACCACTGTAAATTCTTGGTAGGCTAATCGGCTCAATGGTAGAAAAATATAGAATACTCATCCAGGAAACTGTATTTAGTATCAAAGACTAAATGCTGTGGAATTTTACCAAGAACATCCTTACTTCCCATCACGCCTTTATTTTACACTTAAAAACCTTTTAAGATTTATATTTCATTTTTTAAAGCTCTTTTTTAAAATTTATTTTTTACTATTTTTTTAAAGAAACATAATTGATTGTATGTATCTGTGGGGTACTGAGTTGAGTATCAATACCTGAGTGCAATAAGTAATGCTCAAATTAGGATAATAGGGACAGTCAACACAATGTAATCATTTTTTGTGGCCCTTTACCTGTTTCTTGCTTCCCCTTCCCCCTCCCCCTTTCCCACCTCTGGTAACCTCAGTTCTGTGCTCTCCTTTTGAAAGTTCAACGTATTATTGTGATTGTTGTATCTTTCTTTTTAAAAATTTTTTTATTTGCTTATTTTTTAGCTCCCACTTATGAGCGAGGACTTGTCATATTTCTCTTTCTGTGCCTGGCTTATTTCACTAAGTATAATTTTCTCTAAGTTCATCTGTGTTGCTGTGAATGGCAGAATTTAATTCTTTTTTATGGCATAATAGTATTCCACTGAGTATATATAGGACATTTTTCTTATCCAGTCATCCATCAATGGACATTTACTAAAAACCTTTTTTTTAAATTATGGAAAATGTCAAACATAATAAAGTATGAAAGAGAATGGTATAATAAATCTCGTGTATTCATTACACAGCCTTAGCAGTTATCAATTCATGACCTATCTTTATTACACTGTGCCATCACTCCAGATTACCATGTAGTCTGTAAATACAATCACAAAGCCATCCAACCCATTTGCAAACCAAGCTAAGACTTTTTCCTACTCCGTCAGTTGCTTGTATTTGATCATCTTCTTCCCACATGACCACCATGTGAGCTGAGGGTGTGGCACTGGCACAAACATGGCAGGTATAGAAGTCTGGGATGCCTGGTCATCTGTTTCATTAATGTTCTTTAGTCTTGTTTGGGCTTGATCTTGGATGTACCATTTCTGTCTTATGATGAATCGCTGCTGGGTCTGTCTGACTTTATAACTTAGTAGACCCAACAGAACACAGCTAATGATAGGCAGTTCCACATCCATGATCAAGAGTTTTATCTTTACCAGAGCCCAGTAGTTCATCAGGAGCAGTTCTTCAAAAGGCATATAATTCTTCAGTACAGATGGCATGGTCTTGCTCTAGAATCCCAGGTGCCTGTATTGTGATTCACCTACTAGAGCTTACCATAAATTCCTCACTGTTTCCACAACCGAAACTTCCACTTTACTATAAGGTCTGCTGACCCATATAGCCCGAGCAACAGGCTTCTCACACCCTAGTCTGAACCTTTTTTGTACCTCTTATCTGCTCCAACTCCAGCCAAAAACAGCAGCATTTCATGGCACCCAGTTTACACACTAGATCAATATTCCTAAGTGAGGAATGTGTTGCCTTCACAACCTTAAGAGAGTTAAGAACAAATGTGTTTCCCACTCTGTGGTTGGGAATTCAAGATACAGCAGTTTGTCTTTTTTTTTAAAGGTGTCTTGCCATGCCTCTGACCACTGGACATCCTGAAATTTTGCTGATATGTCAGGCCCCTGAAGCTTCATAGACACTTACTGCATAGGAGTTTACTGTAGCTCATGTGTATTACCAACACTTCTAATATGTCCACCTTTTTTTTGCTCATCCTGCCTGATCAGCATGGTATTATTGATGCAATAGATCCATGTGATGTTCTGGGGGCTGTTCATAGTACTGAGGTCTTTGAACTGTCAGAGTATTATGACATGGAGGTTGAGAGTTAACCCAGACTTGAGGCAAAACTTTGGTTGTGTTTTGTCAGGTATTCCATGGGAGGGCAAACCCCCTTGTTTTTTTTTTTTTTTTTCTCCTGAAAGGGATAGAAACATACATGCACAGCCACATATACACACTCTCTCAATGTACCATATGCCATGTACTTGAGGCCTTTTTAATGTGCTTAAGAAAAAATTCCATGTTCATCAGAGCAGTTGCAATTGGACTGCTACTTGGTCAAACTTGTGTCAATCTATAGTCATTCTCCAGAATCCATCTGTTTTTTTAGGAGTTAGATTGCAATTCAATGAATATATATGGTAGGGACCACCACTCTCTGTCACTCACCATTGTCTGCCCACCCCACTCCCAGAATTAGATTTTGCCTGTGATTTTCTATCTTAGCCGGGAGGTCAGGGGGCGGGGAGAGTGGAGTTTCTGAGTCTTACTCTTGGTATTCCCCTCTATGATAGCTCTTATCCTAAGTGCAAGGGCTACTCCAGCTATCAAGACTATCACAATTATGCATTCAGGAACTGGGTAGGTCTGTCTATCCAGTGAACCCACTGTAAAGTAGACTTTAGCTTGAACTCCATTTGTCACCTACTACCCCTCCCCCTTTGTTTGCCCCACTGTGAAAGGGAGGCCATGGTGATTCCTCATGTTTCTGGAGATCAGTGTTAACCTATATCCTCTATTCAATACTCCTCAAAATGTCTGGTTATTCCTAGTACAGAGATTCAAGCCCTGAGAAAAATGGCCGTGGATACCCCTGAAGAATGTCTGGGATCATCACAGGGTGTACTTGTCATGGTGTGGCAGGGTCCTCTTTTCTGCTGAATTCATTTGTGTTTTCTCGTAGATTTGGTATTGATTTCTGGAAATCAAATTGGTGGGTCAAATGGTAAATGTATACATAATTTGCTAAATGCTTTCAAATATCCCTCCGTAAGTGTTGTGTTATTTTCCTTTCCCACAGCAATGTTTAGCAGCGCCTATTTCCCTATAGCTTCCCCAGAAGTATTTGGCTAAATTTGGAACTTTTACTAATTTGATGAGTGAAAACTATTGCAGTGTAATTTCAATTTGCACCTTTTTAAAAATTTTTCTTTCTTGCAGCTGGCCAGTATGGGGATCCAAACCCGTGACTTTGGTGTTATAAGGCTGCACTCTAACCAACTCAGCTAACCAACCAGCCCCCTGTTTGCGTTTTTTTAACCACAAGTGACATAGAGTAACTTTTCATTGAGTTGAGTGCTATTTGCGTTTCTTTTTCTGTAAATTCTGTTCATAATTCTATGAAATTATTATAGAGTTTTGGATTTTTTTCCTTTATAATTATGGAAGCATTTGATACATTTGTGATATTAACTATTTTCTGTGATAGAGATTTGAGATATTTTCTCCACTTTGTCATTTGATTTTTACTTTTCTTATGACTTTTTTGTCATGCATATTTTATGTAATAAAATGTATCAATCTTTCTCCTTATAGCTTTTGGAATCTGAGTAATAGCAGGGAAATTTTCCCCACACCTGGGTTACACTTCAATTCACCCATGGTTTAATTTATTTTTGTTTATAAATTTGTTTAAATTTATTTATTTATTTAAAATGTCAATCCCTTTGGAATTTGTTATAATATATAGTATGAGGAATGAATCTACTGTTATTTTTATTTCCTATCCACTTCAAAAATATTTGATTTCCTAGTATTAACTTGAGATGCTGCTGTCTTTCTTGTATCTTAAATTTTCATAAGCAATTAAGTATACATGCAGACACACACATCATTGATTTGTGTGCATTAGCATTTTAATTATAGAGGCCTTATAATATATTTTAATACATATATGGGAGTGCTAAACCTCTCCCCTAGAAGTTAGTCTTTTATTAATCAGCGTTTTTCTGTTTATTCTTATTTATTTGTTTTTCCAAATGAACTTTATAATAATCTTATCTGGCTCAAGAAAAAGTCCTTAATGACATTTTTATATTTAAGTTAATGTAGGGAGTACTGATATCTTTATGGCATTGAATCTTCCTGTCCAAGGTTACTTTTGTGTCTTTGGTGATTTCAATGTATAGGTTTTGTATACTTCTTGGTAAGTTTACTTCTTGATATATATATGTATATTAATATATCCATGTATATAATCTGTTTATATATATATGTATATACATTTGTTATCATAAATGGGATCTTAACCAGTCACTGTATATATGAAAGCCATCGATTTTATAACCTGCTACTTTATCAAATTACCTAATTGTTTGTAGTAGTTTCTCCATTAAATCTTTGGGCTTTCCAGATACATAATTATTTCATTTGTAGACAGAAAATGTTTACTTCTTTCTCTCCAAATATTATGCCTTTAATTGCTTCCTTTTTTTAGTTTCTTTGGCTAATACTTTCAACAAAAACATTAAATAGTAGTGGATATAATCAGCATTTTTGTCTTGTTCCTAACTTTAGCAGAAACACCTCTAATAAGGTGTTTCCTGTTAAGTATGATGTTGGCTTTTGGACTGAGATGAGTATATATGATTGTTAAGAAAATATCAGTAAATTGTGTTTGTCCTGGATGAACTCTAACCATTTTCTACTTAATGGCAAATGGTATGTTTAAGCATTTTATTTCTATCGGAGACAATTTTGGTAGGTTGCATTTTGCAAATTATCCTTTTCATTTAGATGAAATATGTTAGCACAGAATTGTTTGAAGTAATCACATTACTTTTTAACATCCCTAGTTTTCAAGGAAGTTATCTCTCTCTTTTTTTAATTTTTGAGTATTGTAGCTAGTTTTGTGTCTATTCTGTTGACAACTTCGAACTTCCCAACCTCCCAAACTGTAAGAAATGAACCTCGTTTCTTTATACATTACCCAGTTTCAGGTATTCTGTTATAAGCAACAGATAACTAACATAGCCCTGTAATATTTTTTGTTATATTTACATTTAAGTATGTTATGTGCTCAAACATATAGTCCTATTTTGTCCATTTTATTTGCTCTCTGTCAATCTCTTTCTCTTTGACATATCTTTTGATATTTAGAAAATATACATTTCTGTTCTAATGGCTATATTTATACTAATGTCTTTATACAATACTCTATTCCTTCTCTACTGCCTTTTTTTTTTCTTTTGCTATTGCCCATTGATGTTCTACTGTGAATATTAATGCATTTAGTTAGTGTGTTTGTTTCCTAAGGTTACCACTACAAATTACCACAAGCTTGGTGGCTTCAAACAATAGAAACTTATTCTCTCACAGTTCTGGAGGCCAGAAATACAAATTCAAGGGGTCAGCAGGGTCACACTCCCTCCAGAGCTCTAGGGGAGGTTCACTCCTTACCTCTTCCAGCCTCTGGTGGCAGTTGGCATTTTTTGGCATTTCTTTGCTGGATAACTCCAATCTCTGCTTCCATGGTCACGATGCTTCCTGCTCTTCTGTCTGTTTTCCTGTGTGTGTCTCTTATAAGGTTCTTGTCATTGGATTTAAGGCACACTAACATAATCCAGGATAATCTTTTTTCAAGGTCCTTCATGTAATTACATCTGCAGTATACCATTTTCCTTATAAACATCATTTAGTTTTAGTCCAACAGGTCAATATGTACTTAAAGCTCATTCCAGATTTAGGTTGCTGAAACTTCTTTCCTAATAGATTCCTCCAGAAGTGCTCACAGAAGCAATATGCTCTGTATTCTTGATATTACTAATAGTTGGAAGCTTTTTCTCCTTTTAACACGTAGTATTCAGGCACTTAGCCTGAATACAAAAATCATTGCCTTACATTTTCTTTCATTGTGTTTTTCGAGTATGTTTCCTCATTTTCTTCTGGTATAAAGTGCTACTGTTGAACAGTCTAATAACAATGCAATTTTCTATTCTTGTTAAGTGTCTTGTCATATCATTTATAAGTTAATTCTTATTTAAGCTGTTCATAGCTTCTAACATTTTCTTAATCTATTTGGACTCATTTTTAACGATTAGGCAAGAGTTTTGTGGGAATGTCTTTCAAGTGCACCTTCATTGTCTATAGGCACATAAGATTTCTCCTTAATCTCAGTTTTATTTCAATAATTTTATCTGTGATTTGACTGTGATCCTTTTCATTGCTTGTGCTTGAAATAACTTATCCATATTCTTAGAAGAGAAGGGTGGGTAAGATTATATTTCTTAGGTTCCTTATTATAGACTCTCTTCTTCTGTTAGCTTAGTGAAGTACTAAAAAAAAGAATATGTCCTTGTACTCTCTGAGATATTATGGCTTTTTTCCTCTCGTCTGCATTAGGGGACCTTTCTGTTTCTTTGCTCTATTGCACATCTCCTGCTCAGTTTGGTTCTATTCCCCAGCAGATCTTGAAAGGAGCTTTGCTTGATTTTTGTTTTAGTATTTTTTTTAAACTAAGTTCAAAAGACTCAGATCACCTCAACACCATATGACCTTACCATGTTTTCCTAGTTGTACATGCAAATTAAAGCCTGCCAAGTCCTTTCCTAAATCAATTACTCTTTCTATATTTGCTTTCTAAACTTTCCAGGGCTTGGTGATTTGGGTGTTCTCTAGGTGTCATGGCTCTCTGTGCCTTTCTTCTGCTTTCTGCTGCACAGTCAGCGAGACCGTTTTGGTCTTGTTCTTACTGTGTTCACCTATTAGCCTTTTTAGGTTTGTGAAGATAACTTGCCACCTAGTGTCGATGTAAAGGTTGACCATAGTTTTTGATTTTGCTACTCCCAGTGCTCCCTCAGCTTTTATGGGAACATTAGGGAAGATTCAAAAACTGTGCATGTTAGCTTGCTAGGCTGCCATAAAAAGGTACCAGAGACTGGGTGTCTTAAACAACAGATATGTGCTGTCTCAAAGTTCTGGAGGCTGGAAGTCCAAAATCAAGGTGTTAGCAGGTTGTTTCCTTCTTTGGGCTGAGGGGGAAAAATCTGCTCTATGCCTTTCTCGTCGGTTCATAGACAGTCATCTTCTCCTTTAGGGAGGTCACAGTTCAAACTGTAACACTACGTAACAACTGCTGACATTCAATTCTTATTTTCTAATTTAAATTTGCTTATTCACAAAGAAAAAATTAATCAAAACACTTTAAACCATAACATATACTTATAATGTCTTTAAAAGAAGATTTCTGACTTTAAGAAATTTGCAAACAAATGGAGGGACAATTGTAAGATTGAAACACTGAAAATTGAGTGGCACATAGATGCTTTAGGAATTGAAACAAGAGCTTAATGAAGGTTTGTATAATCAGGAAAAGTTTCCTTTGAACTGAGAATTGACTTAAATGTTGAAGAATAATGGGAAGGATCTGGGTAAATTGAAAAGAGCATGTTTCAAATGTGATCAAAGGCCTAGGCGTGAGAGAATGTGGATGCCTGTCCAAATTGTCTAGAGAAGACTTAGAGATTACAGTGAGTCAGGAAGTGATGGGGAAATGGTTGCATAGGAATGATGTGAGCAGCTTTTGGTGACCTTGAAAGTCAGGCAGAGGAGCTGGTCTGACTATCTGAGAAAAGAAACTGAAAGCTGATCAGTCTTGAAGCATATTGTGTGTTAAAGCAAATTTAAGGAGATTAGTCTATCAGCAATATGCTTGGTGTATTCAAAATGAAATTAAAATTAGATTAGTTTACAATTTGTAAAATATGTTTACATCCATTTTCTCCATGCTAATGGATGGGAAATGAAGACTTATTTAGCTTCTATAATTTCCCAGGAGATTTGCACAACTGTTATTTCATCTACTCCCTGCAAAAACACCTTGATATGTGTGTTAATGCTCATCTATTGCAAATAATAAACTTAAGTGCAGAGGGGTGAAGTAACTGCAAAAACATACATTTTATACATGTTTAAGTTAAAATTTGAATCCCGGTCTCTCTGGCTTCCAAGTCATTCTCTCTCCACTAACCTGTACTGCCTCAGTGTATTGTTTCAGTGGTGTTATAAAATATATATCAGAGATTTGGCAATGAGGCCAAAGAGGAAGGGATGAGAGATTTGGGGGAAGGAAAATGAGTTAGTGAGTGACCATATTCTTTGAGGCCAGGGATCATATCTAGCTCATTTTGGCATTTCCTGCACCCAGCACATTGTGACAACACATTAGTCTATAAACTTTTTATGGCAATGCAATGCTGAATCTTATTCTCAGTATTATGCAGGTTAAAATGGCATTCTATAATCTCTTTTTCCCCACTAGAGTAAAAAGAAATGTTTCAAAAATTAATAGTATCTAATGAATTATCTATAGATTTAATTGTCTCATATATTAAGGTAAACTTATTTCTTTCACTGTTTTCCTTAAGTTAGTGGTCACTTGTCTTCTGCTTATTGTGGGTGTAATGGTTAATTTTAGGTGTCAATTTTAAGGGATACTTCCTAGCTGGTAAAGCTTGATTTCTCGGTATGTCTGTGAGAGTGTTTCCAAAACAGAGGGGCATTTGACTCAGTGGGCTCAGGAAGCTCCCCCCTCACGCAGTGGTGAGGCAGGCACCATCTAATTGTTCGAGGGCCTGGATAGAACAAAAAGGCACAGGAGAGGTAAATTCTCTCTCTCTGTCCTGGAGCCAGGACATTCTTTTTTTCCCGCCTTTGGACATTAGAACTCCAGGTTGTCAGACCTTTGGCCTCAGACAGAGTTTTACCATCAGTTTCTCTTGTTCTCAGGCTTGCAGACTGGGACTGAGCTACATTACTGGCTTCCCTGGTTCTCCAACTTGCCAACAACCTATCATGGGACTTTTTAGCCTCCATAATTGCATGAGTCAGTTCCCATAGTAAATCCCCTCTTATCTAGCTCCTATTGGTTCTGTTTATCTGGAGAACCTGACTAATACAGTGGATTTGAGAAAAGCCTATTTAATAGTTAAAAGTATCAAAAGAAAATTGAGAGAAGGAAAAGGAGAGCAGGAGTCATTAGCTACGTCTTTCTTTTCGGAGGGGTAGTATTAAGCCCAATCATGCCATTTTGCCTCCGTCCTGCCCCTGGTCTGGTTTGTGGTCTCTTACGTTTCTACATGCAGAATGAATTTTGGACCTCTCAATTACATCACATTACAGAAAACGTGAGGATGTTACTGTGTTGGCTGCACAAAACAGAAATGAGAAATAAGGGATACTAATTACAATGCAAATATGGACAGAGTGAGGCATTTCTTACAGTTATTATTTTAAGTTATGTTTTGTATGATGTTAAAAATAAATTATATTATGTCAAAGCATTATGTTAATATTTGTATTATGGTAAATTGTATTATATTGAAATTTTGGAATTATGTTAAAAATTAAGAAATATATATTTATTTGAGCCTTATTAATAGTTATTGAATATTATTATTATTATTTTTATTGAATATTATTTTAAAAATACTTTTGGTGTACTATATTATAAAATTAAAAGCTTCATAAAATTAACTTTAACAATTATGTAATGAATAATCAATGTATTAAATTTATTATCATAATAAAAATAAATTAATATATGGGAATAATGGTGGAGTCACATTATAAAACTTTTTTTAATCAAAAGAGCATTGATTAGAGTTCTGATTCCAATAACGGTGACTAATTTTTATCATACTGATCATATTATTGATAACTATTATAACTCTGGATTTTAAAAAACTGTTTGGAAACATGAGAGAAACCCCAAAGCATCAGAAAGTGAATGAGACAAATTTTTTTAAAGAAAAGAAGTGAACAGGGTAGTACTTTTATTTGGTTGGTTTTCTCCCTGAGGGTACTTTCTAGTTTCCTGAGGCATATAAAGAAATACAATTCAAATAAAAATTTGCGGTCTTCCTGGACTGAAAAGACAGAGGTTGAAAAAGACAAGAGCAGATGAAAATTGAGAGGAAAATCACAAAAACGAGAAAGCCACAGGAAAAGGATGCTCACCCCCAAATTCTGCATACACAATTGTGTACACTCTTTTTTTCAGCTCCTTTAGTGATTCCTAAAATATGCATATGTCAAGCAAGGCTCCAATGAGCCAAGAGGAGAGCAAAAGCTGGGAGGCTAAAGAAATGACGAGAGACTTCAATATCAGCCTCTTGCTCAGGAAAAAGAGTTTGCCATGTAAATGTTGCTAAGTTCTATTCTCCAGAACCACGAGACCATTAGTTTCTGTTGTTGAAGCCACACAGTTTGTGTACTTTGTTACGAAAGCCCTAACAAACCAATACAATGAGCAAATCACATGCTGCCAAATGTAACAAAGAAAATAAATCATGACCAAGTGCAGTTTATTCTGCAAATGCAAGATTGGTTTAACATTTTAAATGTCAGTGTAATTTCAACCCATTAACAAGAAAAGGGAAGAAAAAAATATGGTCGCCTCAATAGATGAAGAAAAATCATTGACAAAATTCAACATTGATTCATGAGTAAAAAGGAAAATCTCCCAGCCTACTAGAGATACACAGAAGCATCCCCAATCTGATTGAAAACATCTATGGAAAACTTACAATTAACATCTTATATATTAGCTGAGTGACTGAAAGTCATCTCCCTCACATATAGAATAAGGGACTCTTTGCTCTCACCATTTCTATTTGACATTGAAATGAAAGTCCTACCCATAAATGAAGCAAGAAAAAAAAATAATAAAGAAGACAGGAAGGTTCAAGAGAATAAGAAGGCAAGCCACAGACTGACAGACTGGGAGAAGAAATTTGCAAAAGATGCGTGTGATAGAGAACTGTTATCCAAAATACACAACTCGTAAAACTCAACAATAAGAAAACAAGCAACTCAATTATAAAATGGGCCAAAGACCTTAACAGACATCTCACTAAAGAAGATATAGAGATGGCAAATAAGCATGTGAAAAGATGCTCCATGTCATATGTCATCAGGAGAAGGCAAATTAAAACAACTATGAGATACCACTATACACCTATTAGAATGGCCAAAATCCAGAATATCGACAGCATGAAATACTGGCAAGTATGTGGAACTACAGGATCTCTCACTCACTGCTGGTAGGAATGCCAAATGCACAGCCACTATGAAATACAATTTGGCAGTTTCTGACTAAACTAACCATACTCTTATCATATGATCCAGCAAACATGCTCTTTGGTATCTACCCAGGGGACTTGAAGACTTGTGCACACAAAAACCTGCACACGGATGTTTACGTTAGCTTATTCATAATTGCCAAAACTTAGAAGCAATGAAGTTGTCCTTTAGTAGGTGAATGAATAAATAAACGGTGGTACATCCAGATAATGGGATATTATTCAACGGTGAAAAGAAATGAATTATCACACCATGAAAAGACATGGAGGAAACTTAAATGCATATTACTAAATGAAAGAAGCCGATCTGAAAAGGGTACATACTGTATAATTCCAACTATTTGACAATCTGGAAAAGGCAAAACTAGGAGACAGGTTGCCAGGGGTTGGGAGTAAAGGCGGAGGAGGGATATATAGGCAGAGCACTGAGGAGTTGGGGGCAGTGGAAATACTCTGTACGATATTATAATGGTGGATACATGTCATTATAACTTTGTCTAAACCCATAGAAAGTACAACACCAAGAGTGAACCCTAATGCAAATGATAGACTCCGGGTGATAATGATGTGTTAGTATAGGCTCATGAATTGCAAAATTGTACCGCTCTGGTGGGTAATGTTGACAGTGTTGAAATCTCTGTACCTCCCTTTCAATTTCACTTTAAACTTAAAACTGCTCTAACATCCCCATACCTGCCCCCAAATAAAAATAAAAATAAAAATAAAAATAAAAATAAAAAATGAAGTCAAGTGAAAAGTGAAGTCTTAAAATATGTTTTTAAAAAATTTAAAAAATTTTTAAGTAGGAAGTTTAAAAAGGAAGAAGTAAAACTTTATTTATTGAGGATGACACATTGTATACATGAAAAAACTACGCATTCTAGAAAAGAAAACAGAAACAAAAACAAAAGCCTGCTAAAACTAATGAGAGAATTTAGCATGGTGACACACACTCTTCCAGAAAATTAAAGAGGAAGAAATACTTTCTAATCTATTCTTTGAGGCCAGCATTACTCTGAAAGCAAAACCAGACACCTATATTACAAGAAAATAAAATTAGAGACCATATCCCTTGTGAACACAGGTACAGAAATTACTAATAAAATTTTAGCAAATCAAGTACAATATTTACAAATGATAAAGTATTATGATCAAGTGGTGTTTATGACAGTAATACAAATTTGGCTTAACATTTGAAAATCAAAGAATGAGATTCACTATATGAACAAGCTAAAAAAGAAAAAAAACCATATGCTCATTTCAATACATGTGGAATAGGCATTTGACAAAATCCAGCTTCTGCTCCTGTTAAAAACACTCAGCAAACTAGGAATAGAAGGTGTATTAGATAGCATTCTTCAGAGAAACAGATATACATAGATAGATGAATAGGTGGATGGATGGATGGTGGCAGAGAGATGTATTCTAAGAAACTGGTTCACATGACTGTGGGGGTTGGTAAGACTGAAGTTTGTAGGGCAGGCTGGCAGGCTGGCAATTCTGGCAAGGTATTTTGGTCTTGAGTCTAAAGGCAGTCTGGAGGCAGAATTCATTCCTTCTTTTTTGAGGGAACTTAGTCTTTTTTTTTTTTTTTTTTTTTAAGGCCTTCAGTTGATTGGATGAGGGCCACTCACATAATGGAGGATAATCTGTGTTACTCATAGTCTACTGATTTAAATGTTAGTTATATCTAATAAAAAGTACCTTTACAGCAATATCTAGGCTGGTCTTTGAAAACAAACAAACAGACAAACAAACAAACAAACAAACAAAAACTGGATACCATAGCCTAGACAAGGTGACACATAAAATTAACCAACACAGAAGGGAATGTTCTCAACTTGACAAAAGCCATCTATGATAAATCTACAGCTAACCTTGTATTTGATGGTGAAAGACTAAATACTATCCCTCAAAGATGAGGAAAAAGGAAAGGATACTTTCTCTCACCACTTCTTTTCAACATTGTATTGCAGGTATTAGCCAGTATAATATGGTAAGCAAAAGAAGTAAAAGGAATCCAGACTGAAAAGGAAGTTTTGTTCCAGGATTGTAGAATAAACAGTAGAAAAACAAAATAAAATAATGCTATCTACAATAGCATTAAAAGTATGAAGCAGGGATAAATATGACAAAAAAGTGTAAGACCCAGACACTGAAAACTACAAAAACATTGCTAAAGAAAATTAAGGAACAACTAAATAAATGGAGAGATATACTGTGTTCATGCGTTAGAAGACTAAATATTGTTCAGATGTCAGTTCACCACAAGTTGGCCTATACATCAATGAATTATATTTATGTACGTATTGCCTAAGGTTGCTTTAGCACTGTGATAGCAGATTTGAATAGCAGTTGTGAGAAGAGACTGTGTGGTCCCCAAAGCCTAAACTCTTTACTAGTTGATCCTTTAGAGAAAAAGTTTGCTGACTCTTATTCTATTTCATTCTTCACTTTGGCCCTAGTTATCTCTCTGTGACCTCCCCGTTTTACACCCCACTCATGCTGTACTTCTAATAGATATCTAATGTATCATGCTGTCTCTCATCTCTGGCTTCGTACATCTTATTTCCTCTGCCTGAAATACTCTTTAACCACTCTACCTCCCGTCTCACTTGGTTATCTCTTTTTTCACCCTTCAAACCCCAGTTTAAGATATTGCTCCCTTTAGAGAGCCTCGCTGAGACCTGGAATCTCAGGGAGCTGCCCTGGCCATAGGCTCTTATTGAGCATTGTTCGTTTTCTCGTTTAAGAGTTAACCTACTGTAAATAATTGCTCTGTTTTTTCAGTAAGATTGTAAGCTGCACGAGAAAGGAATTGTGTTTAAATTTTTTACTGGGGACTGGCATATAATATCTGCTCAGTAAATAACTATTGAATAAATTAATACATAACTGACAACTTTGGACCAAGATAGCTTTGGACTTGGACAGTGTGGTCAAAGAAAAGCTTTTGTGAATGTTACAAGGGCACTGACCATTGTTCTCTTACAAAAGAACTTGGTGTCATTTCTCCGGGTTAGACAATATTCTAATTTGAGACACAGAATTATAGTTCCCTAACATTTCAAAAAAATTGTGGAATCATATCACAAAGAATTCTACAAACATTTGTGAAATTAACCTTTCCTCTGGTGTAGCATTGATAGAATTCTGCCTAAGACATAACTGAAACTAGGTTCTTCCAGTCCTATCTTCAGTGAAAATAAAAATTAGTCTATTGACAGATATGCTAACACAGGAGGCAAATTCCCTGGGTTCTTTTCCCAGATTAACCACTGACTTATTTTCTATAAAAAGTGCACACTTTTATTTGCAGCCTGGATTCTTTCTATTTCAAGTGATGAGACAGTTGCCTTCCACGTAATTCCTTAATATGGTTGTTGAGAGGAATGGCATCCCTGCAATATTTTAAAGTGCATAATTAGGAAGATAGCTGAGTGTGCCTTCAGGGTACGTGTAGGGAGAACAGGCACAGTTGTACTTGGCTGGTAGCAAGGGTAGGTGGCAGCAGCTGGGTAAAGAAGGGAGGACAAAACATTACACTTATATAAAGAAATGCTGTATTGATATTCAAAGTAAATAAATGAAGTACTTTAAACTAAAAATAAAATTTAAAACTAGAGTATGATGGGGATAACCATATGATATTCAGTGAGATAGATGTGCCAAAGTTTTAACAATGAATATTAGAAATGAAATCTTGAAGGGAGGTTTTGGTGATGGGCAACAATAATCAGCCACAATGTATATCGACAAAATAAAATTAAAAAAAAAAAAAAAGAAAGAAATGAAATCTTGAATGCAAATTCTTGATTTAAATAGCCGGCTACCTAGTCTAACAACTAGAGAATTTGACTCAGGACAGCATTTTGACTGGAGGAAAATGGACAAGATGGCTCTAAATGTTTAGTCGTTTGGATGAAATGCAGTAGGAACAAACTTGGTATAGTGAGACCTCTAAATAATAAAGGGATAATATTTGGGAAGGAGATGCAGGTTCATTATTAAGACTTTAAAAAGTTAAAAGAGGGCTTTTTTTTAAGACAAGGATTTAAATCATGTATTGGATTTTAAAGAAAGAGCAAAAAATTATATTGCAATATATGGATTTTAAGTTGGCTAGAAAGAATACAAAGTGACATTGTTGCCCCAGAAAAATAATGTCCTAAAATCGATCTCTCTATTTTTTTGCTCAGAGCATTTGGCCCCCACCTGTGCAGGAGAAAAGGTGACGAGCAGAAGCTGCTATCATCCCCGCAGAACATTTCTGACTCAGCACCTCAAAGTGACAGCTTAAGTTCCAGAAAATTGACGGAGGTACAATTGGATAAATAAAAGTCATTTTTTTCTTTTTCTTTGAGAAGTTAGAGTATATAAACTAAGAAACAGAAGTTTGCAAAGCCTAAAGATCCAAACCTTAGAGGAGAAGTAAGCAGAAACTGCTGACTTAGAGTAAAAAGTAAAGATGGAGAAAGAATGAACACAAAAGGATTACTGATGCTCTTTGTTCTCTCTTGGTTATTTCCTAGTTTCCAGAGACAAAGGAAAGCTGTGTTAGAAATTAAGCAAAACAATAGCAACAAATAAAAAATCACCATTAGCACCAAAAAAAAAAAAAAAAAAAAATACCCCAAATGTGAATATTTATGAAGGAAAATACTTGAGAGGGCTGATTTGAAAGCAACCAATGCATATTAATTAAGAAACAATTTATCAAAAACATTTATGATATTTATTGAATCTATAAAGTATCTTCAGAGGGAATGTATTCTTAGAAGAAAAATAATAAACTCTTTAGAGTGGGGTTTACGGAACGGTTTTTCATTCAAATTTGGAAAATAACAAGGTTTTTAAAAAGGTGTTGTCATGTTTTAAAAGGTGCTGTCATTAAGATAGTAAGAACAAAAATGTTAAAAAGGCTTTAGATATAAGAAAACGTCAATTTATTCAACATGATTCCTTCAACATTGACATATGGCAACACTGCCCTTGGATGTTGAATAGCAGGGCTACCAAAGATCCAGGCACTTTGCTAGATACTAAAGACCCTCAGGTGGCAGTCACAGTGCCTACTATTAAGTTGCTTGTAGTATAGTAAGAAAGAGACATGGAAAAAAAAGTACACACCTTTGGAGAGGTGTGCATGGTACGCACGTGAAAGAGCTCTTAATGTCTCAAATTCTCAATTTGAAGGGGAAACAGAGACTCTACCCATTTTATTCAGCACTGAATTTCCAGTCCCAAGAATAGTGACTGGCATAGAAGAGTACTCAGAATTTTTTAAAGAATGAAAGAAAATTTAATCTGCCATGAGTTGTTAGGCTAAATTTCACAGTGAGATGACACATAAACTGATTCTTTTGGAAAGACAGGGAGTCAACACATCAACAAACCCAGTGGCATCAAATGATAAAGCAATTTGATTGTCTCGTCAACAACTAATAGATCTGAGTGGCTGCCGGCCTTGTGGGGGAGATGGTCTCTAAAGGCTGAGGGAAGCTGGAGATCTGGACAGGAGTCATCATTCTAGATGGGTTAGAAATGTGGAGGATATTGAAGATTTGACATAGAACTTTGGTGAGATAATGGAAGAAAATCACATGCCTGAAATTTTCTTCCTGAAGGAAATGAGTTTTAACACCCTGTTAAATCTGGTTTTGACAAGGTTCAAATGAGCATCTCAATCAGCAGAGAAAGTTCCGAGACTTGGAAATGTCAGGAAAGTTCATGGAGGATGGGGATCTAGATTGCCTCTGGACATGGAGAAGCAGCCCAGGAGAAACAGTCCCTAGAGATGGACTGGAGCTACTCTGTATCATAGTAGAAGTCATTTACTGCTAGAAAATTCTCTTCCATTATCACACAGAAGTGATATCACCTAGTGGGCGTCATGTCCAAAGTTATAGCTTGTTTCAGTGGACTGTGTGATATTAAGGGAATACCTTGGGATACTGTATTAGTCCGTTTCTGTTGCTTATGACAGAATACCTGAAACTGGGTAATTTGTAAAAAAACATTTATTGCTTTCAGTTTCAGAGGCTGGGAAGTCCAAAGCCCAGGAAATACATCTGATGAGGGCCTTGTTGGTGGGTGGTGACAAGGTATCACATGCATATGGCTGAGCAGAGAGAGAGAGAGAGAGAGAAAGAGAGAGAGAGAGAGATGGAGCTTCTCATGTGCTCTCCTTTTAAAGCCTTCAGAATCCCACCGATGACCAGCATTAAACTATCAATGGACTAATCCATTCACTAGGACATGGTTCTTACAATCTAATCACCTCTTCAAGGCCCCACCTTTCAATGAGCATAATAGGATTTCCCACCCTCTTAACATTGTGACAGTGGTGGTTAGGTTTCTAATACATGGACTTTGGGGACACAATTCAATCCATATCAGATATTCTCAGGGATATCTGCAATGAAGCCATTGATGCCTTATGCAGTTGTAGTTTGAATAAGACACATAGCACGTTGCTCAGGCATAGGAGGCACATATAAATCTTAATTACCTTTCTCTCTTTTTTCCTGCATCATGAATACTGCCTTCATCTCAAGTATTTTGTTGTCCCTCACTGGTCTGTATCAGTGAGTGTCTGATTTAGTGTCGGATCTTTTTCTTTTACTTTGTAGACAAATTTCATTCCTCTCTTTCCTCTCCTTAAGTACTTAAAATGCTTACCCACGTTGTCTCTGGTCAGCTATGTTAGTCAACTGTGTTAAAATCTGAGAATTATCTCTATCAGGATACCTAATATCAACCTAATCCTGTGTGTTTATTTTCTGTTCTTGAAATTACTCTTCCTTTAGTCTCACCAAAATTTACTCAACCTTTAAGGCCCACCTCAGCCCCTACCTAGTCCAAAGATGTATCTCCAGCACTATGGCGTTTGTTTGGATTTGAGCTACTATTTATTGCCTTTAGATTAGCACCATTTGTTAGGTCATAATGATTTTGTGTGTTAGCGAGGCTGTTACCTGTAGATTGTAAGCTTCTTGACCATCAGGACTTATGTGTGCTTGTATCCCTCACAGTGTTAAATCCAAAGCTCAGCATTTGACAGGTACTTATTAAGTGCTTGCTGACCTAAAGAGAGCCCACATGTGGATGGAAGAAGGATTCTTAAGTCCTGGAAAGTACCAACAATTGTACCTTTCTGATTAATCAGTGTTGGGAGGTGACTCATTACTACCTCTCCCTGCCAGACAACTTCATGGCCTTTCATTTGTCATTCTACTATTTTCTTTCTGTCATAAACAATTTGCTCAGCTTCGCATCTATGGGATCTTTATGATTTTACAATGACATGACATGAACGAGAAAAGAATTCGTTGCATATCACTGAATAAGAGATATTGCCCATCATGAGGTAATATGATATGACGAGCTCCTAATCACTGGAATGTTCTGGGCATATTATTAAACATAACAAAAATGGAACAGTTACACCATGCACATCTGACTTTAGAAATTTATTCTCAGAATTGGTGAAGTAGTAACTATAAATAGCTGCTTATATTTTGCTGTGTTATATATAAATGTAACAAAGTGTATACTTATCTCCAGCTAGTCAACTGGTTATCAGATATCTAAGTATCTTTGCTATTATATAAATACAAAATAGAACAGTGCTTGGTTGAACTTTTCTTTTATGCTCCATAAGGGAAGAAACAATAAGCAAGAATATTGCAACTTTTATGAAAAAATGCATGTTGCATACACAGAGAGCTGTGTAGAAAGCCACACCAGCCTTAATATAAAATCTCATCCCTCTGAATGTTTTCATATCCTTATCTTGTAGCTTTTTGAATATATAATTTTCTGTTATTCTAAATAGAAAATAGGAATCATGTACACAATTATTTGACAATTTAATTAACCAAACTATGGTAGTAATTTTCTGATGGGTAACTTAGAATATTAGGAAAGGCAAGCTGATGTCTTATCTGCATTTGTTCTGCAGGCAAAGCTTGTTTTTACTTCCGCTGACCATAGCAAAAGTTTTCTTCCTGAGTTCTGACATGGAATGGGAGACAGTCATTTTTCTCTAAGAATGTCTGTGGCTGTTATTCCCAAGAGAAATTGCCTAAAGTCCATCTTCTCTGGTTATAAGCTTTCTCAAAGACAAAAAACAGTCTCTCAAAGGTCATGAAGAGCTGTGGACAAACTAAAGCTTTCCCTGTGGGCTTTCCCATAGCGCTTCGGGTCTAATGCTTCAGTTCTGTCCCCTCAATACCTTTCAACATGTCCTTATTTTGAAATTTAATAGTGTTAGAAATTGTTAGTACTAGAAAGACTATTTGTAAATACTTGGTGAGGTCAGTTTAAGAGTGACAAGTACATAGTCATGTGTTCTTTAATGCTATATAAAGTTAACTAAATATGGTAATGTGGAGGTAGAACCCTAAAAGAAAAAAAAAATCAATACAACTAGACATCTATAGCACCGGTTTTGATTGATTGTTGGTTGTTTACAATGGCAAATGTGATGAAGTGGGGTTCATGTGTAGACTTTTTGTGTGTGTACAACACTACCACAGAGTACCATGAAGTTCGAAGAGTTGGCAGACATTTTTCTTTATTGATGTCAACATGAGTAACCAGCAATGTGTATTGTATTTTCCAGTGATTACTGCATTTTATCTTCAGCTTTATAGTCTTTTTCATTGAGGTTATAAAAAAGAGGAGTAATCAAATATATGAATGAGAAAAATATATATTTCCAAAATGTTTCTTTGACAGCCATCAAAGACGGTTGTTTGAATCCCCCTTCAAGAAAGAACATGCTGTTTTACTGCAATTAATGCAGCAAGCTGATAGCCTACAGCTGTGAGCACCTTCATTATCTATCTCAGTTTTTGATCCAAATCCACACTATTCCCAGACAGCCCCTAGTCAATGACTGGGCATGGTATAGGTGATAGTCCTGGCATGTCTGCCCAATACAGGAACTCTGCTAAGGGACAGCCTTTGCTCCAGAGGTCCCTGTTGCATTGGCTGAGATTTTGTCAGATCTGTATAACTATTGTAAGATCTCCCTACCTAGTCCTACTTATAGCTCCTTTTTCCTTTCATTAGTGTCAAATTTTCACTGTGATCTCAAGCCTTTTGCTGCTGGATTCTGCTTCCTCCAACTTTTATCTTTTATGGGTATCACTGCTCAATAAAGCTCTTAACTTCCTGTGTTTGTCTCAGTCTGCTGCCCAGGGAACCCAACTAGTATTTTGTTTAATGCTTTAAAAAATTCACTATAGTTTATAATCTTTCTTTTTACTCTCTTTATTAAGTTTCCCAGGAAGCAGAGCTTGAGACTGGCTCTTTTTTTAAGTCATTCCAAGGAACAGGAGTAGGCACTGGACAGAGTGAAATAGAAAATTCACGAGTAGTCTTTGAGATGATCACTGTGAGCTACTGAAGCTAAGTTCCACTAAAGACTTGTTGAGGAAGTTGTTCAAACTCTCTCTAAATTGTCTGCTGGAGGAATGGAAAAAGGGAGTAATTTTCATCCGCCTCTGTTCCTCATTGGCCGAGGGTTGCCCATAGAGTAACTCCCTCGCCCTGCCTGGTTTGCCGTATATCCATGTATCCGAATTGCTGAATGGGTTCCTTTTGGCAACTCAACAGTGGGATGGCAGACAATTCCCTTGCCAGGAAGTGAGAGAGATGAAGAATAGCTGCAGCAAGATGTCATTTACACTGCTGTACAGCTGGTTGCTGCATTAATAGATGGAATAAAAATGTGGGCCAACAGGATGTGAGGTGTGGCCCAAGATGTGCACAATACATCCCATTAAGAAAAATCATTACCATTTAAGTTAGGTTAGATTTCTTGTATCTTAAGGGCTTCTGGCAATTTTCCATCTTTAGCATTTATTTATTAAGGAAATTTTGAAATAAAATTATAAAGGCAGTGTAATAGAACCCCATGTATTCAGCTTTAACAGCTATCAGTATTCTTCTATTCTTATCTCAATTTCGATTATTCCCTAACTATTTTTTTCCTGGTGTATTTTAAAGCAAATCCAAAGTAACATATTAATTTTTATCCAGAAGAACTTAATCATATACCTCTATTAGTTAAGAATTTTTCTACCTAATCACAGCATTTTGTTACACTTAGCAAAATAGATTTAATCTAATGTCAAGTCCATTTTCTTTTTTTCTTGACTGTTTTAAGATTGATTTTTATGAAGTTGTTTTATTTGAATTAGTACCTTAACATTGCATTTGGTTTAATGTTTCTTTTCATTAACGGTTTATATATGTATAAATATATATAAACATACAATATATATATATATATACATACATACACACACTCATAAACCTCACTTATTTGGTGAAGTAACAGAATCAAGTATCCTGTGGAATTCCTACATTCTTCCTTTGATTGATAATAATTTTATGATATTGTGTAAAATATTCCTCCACACCAGAATTCTTAATCTGTGGGTCCGAGACCCGTGGAATTCAGGGAGTCTGTTAACATGGATTAGAAAAAAAAGGCATCTTTATGTTTCCTACCTCTGACATACATTTAGCATTTTCCTCATGTTGAATGTAGGCAACAAATAACAGAAGTATCTGCACTACTATATAGATTATTTTTTTCTGTTCGTCATAAATAGAAATTTTTCTGTCCATATCACATTACAGTTGTTGCAGAAACCTTCAAATATCATTCTCCTTCATCATTATTCTGTTGATTATTTTACATCAAAAATGTACCGTGGTTATTAGATACTACACTAGACTCCACGTAATCACTTCCTGTCCACAAACCTGGTTGGTCAACTAGGGCGTTAACCTGGGCCTAGTAATTATTCAGTGACAACACAGTGACTTCATGTGGTCTGGATAGGTCACATGAGATTTCTCAACTCTCTGTTTGTGTTACAAAAAGACAGTGGTATTTTGTAACGTAAATGACTGCACAGGCCATGAGTGTAGACCACGCAAGTTCAAACACATCTAACAGCTGAAGTAAACGCAGTGTTTGCTATTTAATGTAATATTACTACAAGTAGATTGTGTCCTACCAGCTCTAAGTTCTGTGAATATCACTGACCCCTGCTTTTCTTTTTTCTACATTGTGAAATAAAAACATTCACATACCGAATTATTAGCAGTGAAACTTGAATTCAGGGAGGCTTTTTACATATGTAGAAAAATTCTTAAAAGTGTATGTGGTAAAGCAGACTCTGTTGTAGTTCTCTTGACAAGTCTAAACCATTTAAAAATCTTTTTTCCCAATCTGACACTTAGAGATGAAGAAAATAAATAACAGTGAAAAAATATTGTACTTTGTACCATTTTACTTGAAGATTGACAAAAATTCTTACGTTGTTGAGAATTATTCATCAAGTTACAGGTGGCAAGAAAACATCTGGGATTCTTACTGTGCTTAAATCTTTCCTTCCATGTAAAATTACTAGGTGAGTAATTTTGAATGAACTAGGACTTCTACTAATGATTGACAAATGCAACTAATAGTACACTGCAGATGCAGCCTATTACTTTATATATATATTTAAAGACTACCTTAAATATTTTAAATGCTAATTAAAAATTAGATTTCTAAGAAGTTATAATTTATTAATATGTTATCAATATTTAAGTTCTATACCATTAGTGAGTTGCTATTTGCAACACTGCAAGATTTAGAATATAAACGATAATTAATAAAACATTTTTCATTTTATTATCAACTGTTAATAAAATAATATCTGGAGGAAATACTGATTCAATTTGTTTATGAGATAAGAAACTCTTTCTCCCCACAAACTTTTTGAAAGTCATTCACTTAATGGTGAGACACTCGGATTTGTAGTGACTCTAAAGCAGTGGTTCTCAAACTTTCCCCTGCATCAGAATCACCTGAAAGGTGTTAAAACTCAGGTTGCTGGGTTCAAGACTTTCAGATTCAATAAGTGTGGAGTAGGATTCAGAATGTGGCTTTCTAAGAAGTTATTAGGTGATGTTGATGGTGATGGTTCAGGAACCACACTTTGAGAATTACTACTGTAAAATATAATATGAATTTATTTAGTCATCAATTCAACCATTCTATAAAAATTTAGAATGAGTCCCTACTACATGCCCAAACCTGGGAATAAAAAAATAGGAAAGCTACATTATCTTTATTGGAGGTGATTAGTCTGAATGAGCATGTAGGTTTAATTTATATAACAAAATAATTGCCAGTTTTTAGCTTCTACCTATAATTCACGTTTCCACACCATTTTTACATCATTCAAAAATTTTTTCATATAAAATGAATTTCCATTTTATTTATTAAATTAAGACAATTAGGCTTAAAATAAAATATGATGGGTCCACTAAATCTGAAAAAGTGAGTTAGATCCAAAGACCTTATATTTGTAGTGATCAAGATATTGTATTAGCTTGCACAGGCTGCCATAACATAATACTGCAGACTGAGTGGCTTGAACAACAAAAATTTATTTCTCACAATTCTGGAAGTGGGAAGTGTAAGATCAAAGCAGGGCTGGTTTCTGGTAAGACCTCTATTCTTGGCTTGCAGATGGCTGTCTTTATACTGTGTCCTCACATGGCCTTTTCTGTGTGCCTGTGCATTCCTGGTGTCTCTTTTTCATCTTAAAAGGACATCAGTCATATTGGATTAGGGCCCCACTCTACTGGCCTCATTTGAACTTAATTCCATCTTTGAAGGCCCTGTCTCACATACAGTCACATGAATTAATGCCCACCCCTATGACTTCAAATACAGTTACATTCTGAGCTCTACTAGGGTTTGGGACTTAAAAATGTGAATTTTGGGAGAATGCAATTCATCCCATCACGAGTACAGTTGTTATGAGAAAACATACCCTTGAGGATACAACTTTAAAATTGCCCCTCCAGAATCCGTTTCTAAAACATTATCTTTTCTTTTTCCTGTAATTTAGCCCCTCTATAACCATATATTAAGGGCTGCTACATTTCCAGGACTATAGTAGGAACAAAAGAATATAGGAAGATTACTTTGCCTTCACTTTCAAAGGTTGTTTCCAAATGTTTATTTATAAAATTTTCTGTTTGCAAATTGTAATGCATAGTCCTACAGAAACAGTATTTTGGTTGAGGGACAGTTTCCCAGACGAATTCAAGAAGTTCATTTAATTCATAATAAGGTTCAACTATCATATAACTTACATTATAACCTAACAATTCCAATTTGGACTAAGTGCCCAAACCTAGGAATAAGAAAGTAGGAAAGCTACATTTTCTTTACTGGAGATTATTATTCTGAATGATTGTGTAGGTTTAGTTTACATAACAAAATGTTGTCGGCGTTTAGCCTCTACTTGCAATTCCATGTTTCCACACTATTTTTATATCACTCAAATTTTTTTCAGATTTGTAATTCAGATTTTCTTGATGCAAGTGGTAAAATGAAGACAATTTTAGTCATAGCAGCAAAGTTTTACTGCTTGGTCTTTAGCAGCAAATTCTATTTATTCATTCAACAGGCATTTATTGAGCACTTATTTCGTGTTCAGGGTACTGTCTGAGAACTTGAAATACGGCATTAAGAAGGACAAATTCTTGCATGAGTGGAGCTTGCTTTCTAGGAAGTGTTTGGGAAGTGCAAGTCCAATAGCAGAAGGAAATCAAGCTATCCATAGCAATAGGGGAGAATAGTTTTGGTGTTTTGGTTACCAAATGGTCCTACAATTTGGTCTGTCCCAGATGGCTCAAAGAAAGGCTGTTCTGTAAAAGAACTGTACTAAAAGGAGGTGCGGGCAGGGTTAAGGAAACAAAGAAGGTATACTGAGGTCCTACAGCCTAGTCATTACACCCTTACATCTGAAGTTTTAAAGGAAGGAAATCTTGGTATTGGAGTCTGCTGAAAACTGGAATTATGGGGGAAGGAATACACAGTGGGAGCTGTGAAGGGATGGGTGAGTTGGGGGTTGGGTTGAGGATGGATAGCTACTGACAGAAACATGGCCCAAAGCAATAAAGTAGTGAAAATAAAACATCTCAATTTCTCTTCTTTTCTGCTTTCTATTCCCCTGATTGTGCCTTCTTTTATCCAAGTCCCACGGGAAGCCATAAGGGATGCAGTCCACCAGGATTAGCACAGAAGGGAGGAGAATTGATGGGGGGTGTGTATGGTGGAGGTACAAGGGATATCAGCAAATAACGGGAGGTGTGTCACAATTTATATTTGAACAAAAATAAGTTTTGATCAATTGGTCAATTTATTTTATGATGGCCTAATTAGTTTTTCCTGAGCTTGTGCTCAATGTCATGGTAATTACATGGCTGATGTTAAGGTATTTTTTCAATCCTGTGGAGGATAAGCTCTACTGGAATCTATTTCTTTGAGAAGACTTTGACAGTCTTGTCAGTATTCCCAGGGTGACCAAGTCTTTCTATCTTTGGAAAGGGTTGTACAGTTTCAGAAACTGCTAAGGTAGCTGGGTGGTACTTGGATTCAATATAATTGGATAGTATTTTCAGGACATCATACAAGCATGAAATATATTAAGCAACAGGTAAATGAATCCCAGTAGAATAATAGGAAATCATCAAGAATTAATGTACACAAAACAGCAAAAATTAGAAATAGCTTTCTAAAATATTTTCACCTCATTTATCAAAATGGTTGGAACAATTATAAATAAGAAGAAATCTACCATCTGTTCAATTTACTCCCATCTCTGCCTAGTTTTTTGGCTTTCCAAAATACAACATGTTATGATTGACAAGAAAGTCCATCTTTTAAACAGTTTCTAAAACTTTATCTACTCCAACAAATACTTCTAAGTTCAATCTATTTAAACAGTGTCTATAACTCATTATTTCCTTAGTGTGTCATTTGCCTAAAATACACACCACTATTGGAAATAGCTTGCTTAATTTCCACATTTAATCTTATTCATATAATTGCTTGTCATCTGTCTCTTCAAATATTTGTAGCAATTGTTTAATTATTCTATTTTGTTTTGCTAAATTTTAAATTGGAAAAGGACAGATATGCTAGGAAGAATCATGCAGTGATTAATTCTGTAAGTTTGAAGTTGGATTCCATGGATTTGAGCCTCAGCTTCCTCTTTGCTAGCTGTTTACCTTGACCAGGTTATTGAACTCCTATAAACCTTAGTTTCTTTTTCTGTAAAATAAGGGAAAGTAACAGTATCTACCTGCAAGCATTATTCTGAGGAATGAAGAATGAATAAAAATTGTTCATTGATCAGCAATTAAAAAATTTAAATCATTATTGCTATTAGTAGTAGTACATGTAGCTTATATTATAGACATCTAATATAGCTAAATAATCATAATATTTAGTTGTTTATAAATATCAAATTTCTCTATGTTTATATCACTGGATATTATCAATCACAATACAATATAATATGCAACATTCTCATACTTCAGAAAATATGACATGGCTACTTAATTTAGTGTATGATATTCCTAAAAATAATAGTAAGTTAAATATTTTAAAGACAATATTTCTCATTTGCAATTATTGATCTTTTAAAATAATTTACTATTGATGACTTTTGAGAAATAAAGTTTTAATATTAAATAGTCCATCCCTTTGTAAAAACACATAATAACTTAATAATTTGATCGAGATTTTGGAGCAAAATATTCTAAATGTTAAGAGAATTCTCTTGTCAAATTCTAAAATATTCTACAATATTAACATCTCCATCTGTTCTTTCCATCGTTAGGGAAGCAGGTGGTATTCCTAATCTCCAAGGTGAAGCAAAAATCATGTGGGCTTTCAAAAACTCTAATATGAGTTTATAAGGGACTACTATTCCCATTTAGAGAAATATTTGAAAAATGGAAGATAAACAATTATACTAATAGATATTTTATTTTTCAACATATAATAATGGCATAGGATTAAAGCCATTTGTGCCTAGTGCCATATTTAAAAAGTAGAACCTTCAAGGAAAGGTATTTCTAGGGATCATAAATCCATATCTATAGCTGATATGCCTTGGCTTTTCTACCACACTATACAATTACATATCTGTATCCTTTATGTTGCATATAACAACAACAAAAAATCCAAGTAAAAATGGCTTAAACAATAAAGGGGATTTATTGGCTTTCATAAGTATATAAATCTGGAGGCATGTTGACTTGATTTTGATTCAGCAACTTAATAGTACCTTTAAGGACCCAGTTTTTAAAAATCCTCCCTTCCATTGTCAATGTCATTTAGAGCTTTCCACATGATGACAAAATAGCTGCAACAGTTCCACTCTTATAACCACACACCATACAGATATAGGAGTGTTTCTCTCCCAATATTCCAAGCAAGAGTCTTTAAATTTACCTTTAAAAATGCAATTTCTGGTTGGATCAGCTAACATCATCTTTATACCCCTGAACCAATCACTATGCAAGAAAATGGAAGTGTGCTTATTGACTTAAGTCAGTCGGATGCCACACTCTCAAATTTAACTTCCCTTAGAACACATGGGCTGCGTGGTGGAATGATAGATTTCCAAATTGAAATTAATAATGTTTTTAGAAAGTAGAAAAGAGTCAATTGATGCTGACGAGGTGATTAACAAATCCACTATATGCTCTTTTTTCAGAGTTAGCAAAAAGAATCACAAAAATCATGGAAACTAATCTTAGGGATTATGTAAATATAACTATATATCTTACATTAATCTAGAAATAAATAAAAACACATCTAAAGAACATGTCTACAGATATTACAGTAATCAATTAACTTTTTCTTTTCCTCAAAATGAATCTGTGTTCCCAGAGGTTATCTATTTTTCGAAATACATCTTATTGAAGTTTATGGATCTAGAGATCCAAAAGTCTTAAAGACTGTGACTAAGCATGCATTGGGTAATGTGTTCCAATGGAATGCTATTGCAATTGGTAATGGGAATTGCACACTTAAAAATTATATCTCCAAATCAATCAAGCAATCAATCCACTAAAAATATTAAATTCAAATGGCATCTTGAAGACACTTGACATGTGAATCTGTTATGCTTAGTTCAGGCACCTTTTCATGTGAAAGTGTGATAATATGGGATTTTCTGGATCTAGTTGAATACTGGATGGTTTAAGAATATTAGAGTACAGCATATATCAAACTTGCAGATGGTTTTCCCTCACTCATTTCTCTGGTGCCATCAGCAACTACACCTTCTATTTCAAATAAACCTCCAGGACTGATAACTGTGTCTGAAGATGAAAGGAAAAATTAACATTCCCCTTCTGTCTTTTTGGTTTTATCACAATCACTTCTGGAGCTGAGGCAAAACTCCAGTTAGAATGAGCTCGAGAACACTAGGCCAATGTACAATATGTATTAGTCAGGTTCTCCAGAGAAACAGAACCAATAGGTTCCTTATTAAATATAAGGAATTGGCTCAGGTGACTATGGAGCCTGACAGGACAGGTCCCCAGATCTGCAGTTGGCAAGCTGGAGACCCTGGAGATCTGATGGTTTGGTTCTAGTCTGAGTCTGAAGGCCTGAGAACCAGGTGAACTGATGGTGTAGTTCCAGTCTGAAGACTGGTAGGCTCAAGACCCAGAATGAGCCAATGTTTCAGTGTGAGTCAGAAGGCAGGAAAACAAATCTCCCAGGTCAAAGGCAGTCAGGCAAGAAGATTTCTCTCTTACTCGGGGAGGTTCAGCCCTCTTATTCTATTCAGGACTTCAACTGATTAGATGGGGCCCACCCAAAGTAGGGAGGGAAATCTGCTTTACTGAATCTATTCAAATGTTATTCTCATCCAGAAACCCCCTCACAGACACACCCAGAATATTTGACCCAATGTCTGGGCATTTCATGTACCAGTCAAGTTGACATATAAAATTAACCTTCACACATACAAGCTCACAATGGTATGTGTTAAAAGTTGAAGGTGCTATAAATTCTTATTTAGGGACTAAATAAGGCAATTCTGTTTACAGTTCAAATGAACAAGATATAAAGATTTGCTACAAATCTTTTAAGGCTTTAGAGCCAAAATTCTTCAGTTCTTTATACATTTATATCCACATGTAATGGTCTACACAGAACAAATAAACATGGGTTTGTATAAGACTGTGTTTGGAAGAAAGAATTAGAAGGATTAAGGATATAGTAAGCATTATTTAGTCTGGAAAAGAGTTGCCTCGATAGTGTGCATATCTTCAGTCTAAACCATTCTTAAAACTCTCCAGTAAGATCATGGTGCTAATGTGAGCATTTATTAAAATTCTCCAGAAGACAACAATTCAACAGTCAAGCTGTTATATACTATACGTAAGAGGGACTGTTGCTGAGCCAGTCTTATCTGTGACTTGATTTACATGAAGGAGAAAGGGCTTGGAGATAGCTTGTACTTGCTTGGGGTAGGAGGATAGAGAAGTGCAGAAAAAGACCCCCAGACTACACCTGAGCCTATGCACAAAGAGGCAGCAGCCAGAAATAGAAAGAGCTCTTTTTATAAAGGACTCCATGAAATGAGAGGCTCCACCACTGTCATTTCAGTGCTCTGCTCTGAAATGTGACACACACACACACAGAGGCATATTCCACATGTTTGTATCTTTTAAGCAACACAGCATGACACAGACATAGAGAAGACTGAAGGAAATTCAGTGTCATTTTGTTCCTTAGTGAGGTTGCAGCTTTGTAAGCAACAGGAGATGCTTCCTTTATCTGGATATAATATTTTCAGGGAGGGCACAGACAACAGCAGCAGTGTGAAGGGCCACCCTTGGGGTGCCTTGGTGGATAGCAAAATTCAGGGAGATGTTGCACTAAGACCAGAGAATTGTTTGTGAGCTTATGTGAAACAAAACAACAGAGGTAGGGGGACTGGGTGGGAGGGCTGAGTGTTTTCCACAGACAGGTAGAATTATAATCCGGTGATATTTGAGATGTTGCTGTTAAAAATATTATTTAATATTGGTAAGACAAGAGCCCATTTCTTAGGTCTATGATCTTAAAATGCTAAGCAAACAAATGATCTAAAAAAAAAAAAAGAAAAGAAAAGAAAATTAATGTGCCTCAAGGGAAAGAATGGTATATCTATGCTACTTATTTCAAGAGAACATTGTTTCCCTGCTATGTTGTTTCCATGTCAGTTACCTGTAACTTCAGTTGTGTAAAGGATAGTGTGTTACTTACCTTCAGTTTAGGGGTTTGATCACTTGGGCATGGAGAATTAGAAAGGAAGGCCCAAGAGTGCCCTTTTATAGTGTGAGAACCTTTAGAGAATAATTTCTCAGATTGCTTAAAGTCATTAGATTTCAGATGTATTTATTTATGAGACAAGCAGGAAATGTCTTTGATAGGCTGGCACAAATGACTTCTCTACTTTGCCCTAATTCTGATGTTTTTCAAGGTTTAGGTAGAATTTTTTTAGTAAGGTAAATTGCAAGTATGCTTTCAACATATTCCTTGTTCTGCTTGTATTAGAAAATGGACCACATTTTCTATGGAGTTGCTAAAAGACACAAAATAGCTTTAACACTTTTGTTTTATTTAGAGTATAAATAAATTATTGAATTGGGTGTCCGGTTCAGACTGGTTCTCTAGGCTCTGCAACATTTCTTCTCTTATATTCATTGCCTCTTGACTGCAACTTTGTTCTAGAACTGGTTTTGAGGCAGGAGATTATTCAGTAGATTGAGGCTCAATATCATCACCATCACCACTAATCCAGCTCTTACCTTTTACCTTATTTCTGAAAACTGGGATTCTGTTTTGCTCCTGTTAGTAGGATGCATGAATTAATTAAACGAACTCATTGTTTTTCATGGATGCAAACATGTCCTTTCTTTCAAATTCCTTACGTCAATTACACCAAGACATCCAAGTAAGAAAGTTCAGAATTGTCCTTACCTCTACCTTCTACCTCATATCTTCTATCCCACATTTAGTTGTTCATCAGTTCTATTGTTTTCACTTCAAAAGCCTGTCCCATCTGTTCATCCCAATTTTTATTTTCCTAGTCTAAGTATTCCACCATCTTTTGCCTGGTCATTGGTATTGCCTCCTACTGGTTTCCATTGCAACTGAGTTTCCATTCATAATTTATCTTTCAAGACACTCCCAGAAGAGTTGGAGTTAATATGTGCAGAATTAGAGAGTCTTGACTCTATTATCAGACCACTTGGATTTAAATTTTAGCTCTACCTGGCAGCCTGGACTCAGGTGCGCTGCTTAACCACTTTAAGCTTCAGTTTCCCATTCCATGAAAAAGAGCTAATAATATCTAGTTTGTGGATTTTTTTTTTTAAATTTTATTTTGTCGATATACATTGCGGCTGATTATTGTTCCCCATCACCAAAACCTCCCTCCCTCCCCCTCTCCCCCCCAACAATGTCCTTTCTGTTTGCTTGTCATATCAACTTCAAGTAATTGTGGTTGTTATATCTTCTTCCCCCCCCCCGGTTTTGTGTGTGTGTGTGTGTGTGCGTGTGTGTGTGTGTGTGAATTATATATTAATTTTTAGCTCCCACCAATAAGTGAGAACATGTGGGATTTCTCTTTCTGTGCCTGACTTGTTTCACTTAAAATAATTCTCTCAAGGTCCATCCATGTTGTTGCAAATGGCAGTATTTCATTCGTTTTTATAGCTGAGTAGTATTCCATTGTGTAGATGTACCACATTTTCCGTATCCACTCATCCGATGATGGACATTTGGGCCGGTTCCAACTCTTGGCTATTGTAAACAGTGCTGCGATGAACATTGGGAAACAGGTATACCTTCGACTTGATGATTTCCATTCCTCTGGGTATATTCCCAACAGTGGGATAGCTGGGTCTATGGTAGATCTATCTGCAATTGTTTGAGGAACCTCCATACCATTTTCCATAGAGGCTGCACCATTGTGCAGTCCCACCAACAATGTATGAGAGTTCCTTTTTCTCCGCAACCTTGCCAGCATTTATCGTTCAGAGTCTTTTGGATTTTAGCCATCCTAACTGGGGTTAGATGGTATCTCAGTGTGGTTTTGATTTGCATTTCCCGGATGCTGAGTGATGTTGAGCATTTTTTCATATGTCTGTTGGCCATTTGTATATCTTCCTTAGAGAAATGCCTATTTAGCTCTTTTGCCCATTTTTTAATTGGGTTGCTTGTTTTTTTCTTGTAAAGTTGTTTGAGTTCCTTATATATTCTGGACATTAATCCTTTGTCAGATGTATATTTTGCAAATATTTTCTCCCACTCTGTTGATTGTCTTTTAACTCTGTGAATTGTTTCTTTTGCTGTGCAGAAGCTTTTTAGTTTGATATAATCCCATTTGTTTATTTTTCGTTTGTGGATTTGTTTTGAAGAATAGGGGAGAAAATACATGTGAGGCACTTAGGAGAAAGCATTCCATGAATGCCAACTATCATAAAACATGGTCCTGATCTGGACCCTATGATGTTCTGCCTTAACCAACTGAGTATATATCTGTACCACGGCATGCAGGGATTTTCAGTCATTTCGAGGTTACCTTTCCAGCCTTGTGTCTATACCCCATAATGTACTCTGTCTATTCTAAAGTATACACTATGTTGTAGATGCATAAAATATGTCCCAAGTATATACCTCCTCACTTTCTATCCCTAGAAAGTTCTTGTGTTGCTTATTGCTTGGAAAACATCTATTTGTATTTCAAAGCCACAGTTAGATTCACTTTTGCCTGTAATTTTTTTTGACTTTCTCTACAATATTAATTGCTTCTTGTAGTGGACATTGTTGGTATTTTGCCCAAATCCCCTTGGTTCTGCCTATTCTTTCCATGTACAGTGGCCTGATTTCCAATGTCCATTTTTGTCTAATCGTGGCCCTTGGGCTTTTGAATCCACTTTACCACCCTGCTACTGAATCATCCTGCTTAAGAAAATAACAGTTAAGATAAAGAGATGAAGAATAGGGGTGCCTGGAAATTAACATCCTTCTAAGAGCAGCCCTTAATTATGAAGTAGAATATTTGCCCTTGGGGAGCTCAAAGTAAAACACTCCTTTATCTGCTTTTCCATAGCATTTTATACGTGTTTTCTCTCTGTCACAGAAGATTTGTTTATAGAACATTTATTAGTTTTTATCTGTTCTTCCACCTCCTCTGGACTGTGAGATGCTCCAGCAAAGGGGCATATCTCACTTGGAATTTCCATGATCTAGCGCTGGACTTGGCCCATGATGGGCCTTCAATAAATTGGCCACTGAAATAAATCGGAATTATCCTTTGGATCACCTAAATCCTGTAATCATCCTGTTTAGTCCTCTTGTTCCTCTAGGATTGTGGGGTGTTTGATCCTTCCTTGACCTTAAGCTGCTCTTTCAGAGATGGAAATATTGCTTCTGAAATTCAAACTCATGGCTTTTGCTTTCTAATTAATGACAGTTCCACCCCCACCCCCACCCCGGGTTCTGCTTCCTCACTGGTCTTTCCTTGCAAAAAAAAGAAAAGAAAAGAAAGGAAAAAATGAATTAAGAAGGAAGTGAGGGAGAAAAAAATAAAGGAAAGGGAGAGAAGGAATGAGCAAAATGGAAGCGAGAAGGAGAGAAGTAAAATAACAGGAAAAAAATAAAATGAAGAAGAATGTCGAGAGTTCATTTCAGATGTTCTTCCTCTTTTCAGTGAAGTTGGAGAGGAAATCGTTTGCTGAGATAAAGGGGCGAGAAGATATGGGCTCGAGTGGAGTGCAAAAGGCTTGGGAAACCTGATGAGAAGAGCAGTGTAGACTGCGAATCCGTGATGAGTCACATGTTGGCATTTCTTCAGACAATGCACAACTACAGAGCACCTGTGATGTCTTATGTCCCATGCTGGGAGTGACTAAGACCAGTATACCTGACAGATAATACAAATCCAATACTTTATATCAGTATTTACATTTTAGTTTCTTGGCCAAATTACCTCAAAATACCTATAAATAATACCATTAGCCTAAAATACAAAAGCACTCATATAAAAGCAAAAAAATATGTTAAATTATTTAAACCTCGAAAGTAAGTATTCCTTCATAACATATAGCTGCCACCCATGTCAGAATCTATTATTTCATTATATTGTTGTCCAGTAAAGAGAAAAGTACCTCTGGCAATATCACTTTCTTTATTATTTTTGCCAATGTTATCTGGAAAGTAAGACATTGAGTCATTGTCCCAAAGAAGAAAAACAAAAAATACCTGCTGTGCTGTGCTCAGAGGTTTACAGTACATGCTAAAGTAAAGTGCAATTTTATATCTACAGTCCTTTGACCTAATTCCACAATTCTAAGAACTTTTAAGCCTATGGCAAAAGTCTTAATCTAATGATTCAGGTTTTAAATTCAATCACCATCTTAACCTTCTTCTTTTGTACGACATTGACTTAGTTAGCACTTTATCAGTTTTTCCTAAGAAAAAGAGCAACATTGTATGTTAAAATTACTATGTTCTTTGGACCTTGTGAGAAGTTAATTATGCAACTATAAACATGAACATAATAGGTAAGTGGGCGGATTTGACATCTGACAGACTTGAAATAGAATTTTTTTTTTGCTGTCACTTATTAGCTGTGACCTCATAGAAGCTATTTAAGCTCATTATATTTTAGTTTCTGTTCTCAAAGTGGGGAAAATGGAGCAATGTAAGAACGAAATGAATTAATAGAGAGCTCATAAAACAGTACCTGGCAATGGCAAGAACTTGATAAACGTTGATAATTTATACTGAATATTTTCCTTCCTGTTAGTTATTTTAAACTGTCCATTATATGGATCACCTTTCTATATTCAGAAGGTTCCTGACCTAAAAACCCTTAGTGGGAGACAGAGTTCATTTTCCTACGTGAAGGCTTAAAAGGCAAGTTTTATGATGCTTGCCTGTCTAGTCCACCTTGCACCTAATCTTGGAAACCAGGCATATATAGCCTACACTTTGAGTTATGAGATAATGCTGCAAAGAAATATACACAGAAGTGAATCTGTTTGGCAAAAGACAAAAACAACTGTAACAGTGACAACCACCTTCCAGGGTCAGCAGTAGAAGGCATCCAGCAGTGACATCCAAAATTATTACTATTGTCTCCTGTGGCTTTGAACGTGTTTCAGCAGTACCAAGAGTGGCACAAAGAGTGGCAAATTCATAGGTTATGATTTGGGTTTCTGCTCTGGCTGTGTGGCTTCTGAGTCACGTTCTCCAACCCCACCAGAATTTCTTTCAAAATGTTTTTTTGTGTCGAATCAGCCATTATTAGCCTTTGTTGCTTTCATTGAAGATGCCTGATTAATATAAATCAGGACCAGAAGTGTTTGCAAGCAACAAGACTAAGGGAAAATTGGGGTGCTGAGGTGCATATGGGTTGAGAAGTCTGGGATTTGTTAACTGACCTAAAAGTAGAAAAATTCTAATGAATATTAAAGAATAGAACTTTGTAGTCAATGTCATGTGGTATCCAAGCCACTAATTAAATTATCCCCTGTGGTTATCTACTATGAAATAACCATTCAAAGAAAGGCTGTGAGAGACCAGTGGCTGTTACAGTGTAGTATGAAGGGCAATTCAATGAGTATGAAAGATTTTTTTTCTAAATGTATGGACATTATTCCAAAATTCATGGCTTAAGGCAGATTGTAAGTAAGAGAATTTCTATGAACATGCTAAAAGAAAAACAAAACAAAAAACAAAACAAAAAAACTATCATCTTTTGCAGTATAGAGTTAAGATACCGAAAACAAAACATAAGTTTGAGTTTGCGTACTGCTGAATTATGTTGGGTGAGTTCGTAGCTTTTACTTTTATTAGTACATGGATTACAACACAAAACATCCAGATACGAAGATAAATAGGTTTTGGTTTTCAGTACAGAGTAACACAGACAACCTAAACATAGTTTAGTCACCCAAATGAACCTATCTTTGTTCATTAGGATTATATTTGTCTGCAAGTAACCAAAGTCCAACTAGTGTGGCTTAAATAAGCAAGCATTCATGTTGCACCTGTACCAGGAAGTCTGGGGGTAAGCAGTGGTCCATGAGTTCAACAGTTCTGTGCTGTCAGAGGCTACAGCTCTGTCTTTCTCTTTGCCATTCTCTCATGTCAGAGGATGGCCACTGCAATTCCTGCCTCTATGTTCGTGTTCAAGACAGGGTAAAGTGAAAGAAAAAAGGCTAAGTCTGCTTCCTATTTTCCCTTTTATCAAGAAAGCAAACTTTCCAAGGAATACCATCAAAATGACACTCTTCTAAGGTGCCATTGCTAAAACTGAGTCACGTGTATGTCCACCCTGATAATAAGAAAGTACAGGGAAAAAATAGGGAAGGTTTGTCATGATGCATAATTCACTTGGGCTGGACACATCGCTCCCTGCATTAAAGTGAGGATGTTAGAAAGGATGATATGGGGAATGAATATTAAGTAGCCAACTAATAAGATCTGCCACATCATCCCATACATATTTTGCCAGATGCTGAGAATATGATTGAAATACATGTGTGAGGAGTCACGAAAAAATTATGCATGAATTGCAAAAATTTTTTGCATCAAAATAAACTTGTACTAACTTGTTATAACGTGTCTGAACAGGATCCAGCTTGAGGCACAAAGAGGGATAAAGCATCAGTTTGAAAAGGGCCCCTATCAGAAATTGAAGCAAGACCATCAAAGTTATGTCGAAGCTGGGGTGAAAGAATGGTGAAATCATTTGTGCTTTACAAAAAGTTTATGGGGATCATGCCCCAAAGAAATCAGCATTCTATAAATTGATAACTTGTTTTAATAAGGAATGAGGCAATATTGATGTTCGTGAAGCCTACAACAGCAGAACATCCACATCAATTTGTGAGAAAAAAATTTATCTTGTTCATGCCCTAATTGAAGAGGACTGGTGATTAACAGCAGAAACAATAGCCAGCACCATAGACATCTCACCTGGTTCAGCTTGCACAATTCTGACTGAAAAATTACAGTTGAGCAAACTTTCTGCTCGTTGGGTGCCAAAACTGTTGCAACTCATATCAGCTGCAGGCAAAAGCAAATTTTTCAAGAAGTGGGATCAAGATTCTGGAGCATTTCTTCGAAGAATTGTAATGGGAGATGACACATGGCTTAAGCATTATAATCCTGAAGAGAAAGAACAATCAAAGCCATAGCTACCAAGCAGTGGCAGTGGTCCAGTCAAAGCAAAAGTCAACTGATAAAGAACAAAGGTTGCACCCACAAGATGCACAAAATGCTCAAGGCATTTTGCTTGTTGACTTTCTGGAGGACCAAAGAACAATAGCATTTGCTTATTATAAGAGTGTTTTCAGAAAGCTGGCCAAAGCTTTAGCAGAAACACACCTGGGAAAGCTTCACCAGAGTCCTTCTCCACCATGACAAAGCTCCTGCTCACTTCTCTCATCAGGCACCTTTGCAAGAGTTTTGATGGGAAATCATTAGGCATCCATCTTACAGTCCTGGTTTGGTTCCTTCTGATTTCTTTTTGTTTTCTAATCTTAAAAACTTTTTAAAGGATACCCGTTTTTCTTCAGCTAATAATGTAAAAAAGACTGCACCAACATGTTTAAATTCCCTGGATTCTCAGTTCTTTAGGGATGGACTAAATGGTTGGTATCATTGCTTACAAAAGTGTCTTGAACTTGATGGTGCTTAGGTTGAGAAATAAAGTTATATTTTTATTTTTATACTTTAATTCCATTTTCCATGATTTTTTTGAAGTACTCTTGAACAACTAGCAGCATCTTTATTTACCAATCTGAACCATGGAATAAAAGTTACTATGGTAGGGAGGGCCAAATGGAATCTGAAGAACTTTTCTTTCCTAGCAGGATAATAAATTGAAAGCAATACCTTATCCATAAAGAAATTAATACCATCACCAAAGACTTGAAAGAACCCCAGTAGCCCATCAAGCACTGTGCTTCCTTTTTAGTATTGAAAGGTGTAAGATAATATAATTTGCCCTGTCCTCTGGAAAGGACGTACTGGCATGCCTCAGACCACTGACCACCGCCCCTCCACCTCCAAATTTTACTGATGTAGTAGACTCTGAATTTTCATAGAATATATTTTCTCCCTCTGGAGCTCATTTGACTTACCAAGGCTTCCAATGTAGTTGTCTTTTATTGCTTATCTGGCCCCTTTAGCATGATGTCATTGATATATATGCTATTCTGTGGAATGTCCAGATGCTCCAGGTCCCCTCAAGCTATACTGTGAGTGTGTGAAAGACAGATAACACAGATGAGGGACAAGATTTTAAGTATATATGCCAAGAAGCAGATCGGAGTCCTCACCTGTTCTTTAGGTTTGAGAACCTGATGAACACAATGTGAGTGTGTGTGTTTTTGCAAAGACAACTCCCAACTCCAACTCCAATACAGAAATTGATTTATTTCTAACCTTTTTTTTTTATAAGATGGTTATTTGGGCTTTGTGTTATCATTTCAAAAGAAAAACATATTGTATTTCTAACTAATTAAGAATAATTACTAGGTTACCAGGCCTGCTGTTTATCAGGCTAACTTAATCAGACTATAAAGTAGGTACATATGACTGCACTAATGTGGATTTTAGGTCCTGTGAATAGGAAGCCATGAAACACAATGGGAGAAAGAAAGAATAGGCCTTTTCCTGTCTTTAGGACTTTGGGAAAAAAACAAAAAAACCAAAACCAAACTCTTTTCATCCTACTTACTGATCCCCTTGCACCACTACTTCCCTGCCTAAAGTTAATTTGCTAACCTAGTCACTGAAGTGTAGCCCTGATCCAGCTTCACTGCAAGATCCAAAGGGATCCATGTCCAAAACTATCTACCTCTTTTTAACTAACTTATCAAACTAAAAAGCTTCTGCACAGCAAAGGAAGCAATCAGCAGAGTGAAAAGACAACCTACACTAATATTTTTATCCTTGTATTTGCATGTGAATGTGAGAGTGCTTTATATTTGCGTTGTTGAAGCATCATGTTGGTAGCCTGGCTCTACCAACAGGTTTGCTCCCAAGATTGGTTCACCAACCTCTTCGGATTTCTACAGCTTCTTCTCCATTTCTAAACACATAATGATTCAAAAAACTTTAAGGTTCTTCTGGATGTTCCTTTAGTGTCAGAGGTTGGCTTCTGAGGATGGAAAGAATGGGTAAATATAGATGGTTCTACTTTGGGATTATCTGTAAATTGGGTATTGGTGAAACTGAGTCCTGTTAAAATAAACATTTTTTCATTAAGCAAATACTGTCATCAGAGAGTACAATAGTTTTATTCAGGGACACCAGATGCATTAGGAGTTCCAAGAAAGAGTATTGGGGACCACTGTAGGGGGAAACGAGAGAAAAGGAGAGAGAGCTGTTTAGTGGGCAGGGCTCCAGCTCTCTTCTCTCCCACAATGCCTTCTCCACACCAATTATACACGGGCACTTCATTCTGAGCAATTTACTGGTTATATATATTAGAATTTCATCTAATTTTATGTGAAGAAAGGGTTCTATTGCTTAAAGACTTTTGCAAGGCACTAGATAAGATAATGTTTAATGTCCTTTCTGAATCTGAAATTCAATGGCTTGATGCTTACAAACTCACCACTTACTAAATCTTAACTTTTTTGAAATATGTGAAATATATTGTTTGTATTAAAAGTCTTTGGTGAATTTGAGAGAAATTAAATAAAATGTATTAGAAGTTTGAATATAAATTTAAAAAATTAAAAATTAATAATAGATAAGTACATTAAATTTTACAGCAAAATAAAAAAAAAGTCTTTTTTAAAAAAAATCCTTCCAAGGCTTTATATGTTAAAATAGCATTTTAACATTTTATGTTTTTACATTTTAACCTATTCCAGCATTTCCTAGCAACGTGAACTGGAAAAATGTCTTAAACTCCTTATTCTTCAATTTCCTCACCTATAAAATGGAGAAAGTAATAGTATCTATTTAGTGGTAATGGAAAAATCATAAAACATTTAAAAGTTTTAGGAGAGTGACTGGAGCCTAGTAAGCATTCAATATAAATTATAATTTTTATTATTGTTTATATTGCAATCATCAGCTCTATATTACTTTTGACCACTGAAAATTTGAATAACTAATTTATGCAACTGCAGGAAAAAAAATTAGGACATCTAGAATGCTTGAAGTAGAAACACAAAAAGGAAACCAGATGGGCAGTATCCAGAAAGAAAATTTTGCTCGGTATTGCCCATCTGCTTCTCTCTGCCTGCATGCTTCTCAGTAATATAAAATTTCAAACAGCCAAGTAATATAATCCTCAATCTAGTTTAATTTGTGTTTGCACTTCATTGGCTACTGGCAAGGGAATGGTTAGATTCAGATTCGATGATAATTCCGCTTAGTCCTCATGTTTATCCCATGAGAGGCAAAGCTGTACAAAAGATTAAAATTAGTAGGAGGCAATTATTCTCTTTATTAATCAATTCTAGACATATTTGGCAGCTTTTCTCTTGCAACAAAGTACTATACAAATAAAAGTGGTAGAGACTCTTTTCAAGTGTTATTTTAGTTGAAAGCATCAAGCTCTCTTTAGTAGGCCATAACCTTCTTTGCCTAAGAACGTGTTAAGATTAGTGTTTTTCATTTGAAAAATTACATGGTTTTCTAAAAGCACCCTCATTATTCATTCTATTACTTTAGAGCATGCTTATTCACAGTAAATATGAATAGAACCTTATTTGATTCAGGAATTAAAGAATAATGTATTTTTCTCCTAATAGAAAAAGTTAGTGTTGTTTTTATTTCTTTTAATAAATAGCCATTCACATAGATCCAGATCAGAAATCAGATGATTGTTTTTTAAAGGCAAGACTAAAATAAAGTTTCTATATTTAGTAATTGGTTATCAGTTTTTACAGAAATAAAAAACAGCTCACGATTAAGTCTACAGATTCTTAGACCAGATGATGATCTTCCTATCTTAATAAATCAATTTAAGCCAGCACTTAGGGATGAAAACTAAAAAAGAGTAATTTTTTGCTTACTTTTAATCTGGAAGAGGAAGTAGGCTAAAGACTTTTTCTTTCTTTTGTGGATGATTCTTGGTATCTGTAGGGACAGGAATGTTCTACTGCAGTTAACACTCACAAACTCTCAAGGTCTTACGAAAGCAAATATATCTCATTTATACTACATGTCACTTTAGAGTGGCAGGAGGGAGGCCTAGGCCAGTGGTGCTGCCTTCTCTGGACCATTGCTAGTCCCCATGACAGAGTGGGAAGGAAGCATGGTGAAGCACACAGAAGTGACAAATATCACATTTCTTCTTTCACTGGCCAAAGCAAGTCACACAGTGAGCCCAAGATCAACATAGAGAGGAACTGAAATCTCTCCACTGGTAAGATCAGTGAATACCTCTTGCAGCACTCATCACAAATATAACCAAAAGAGACCTAATCAAATCCCTTGCAGACCTGCATCTGAAATGTGCCAGGAGAGAGGAATTTTAGTTGTGTTAGGTTGGTCATTTCTTGAGGGTGGGAAGAGAGAGAAAAGAACACATAAGAAGTAAAAAAGTTAAAATTGACCTTTTATCCTGTGTAATCTCTAGCCATTTCCAAATTACTCTGGTTAAGAGTATTTTGAGATTATATGTCCTGACATGAACGGGGTACTCGAATTTTATAATGACAATCTGCTCACTAACTTAAATTAAGAGAGTCTGTCAAATCATTTTCTTGCTCAATATCTCTTTTGATGTAAGCGTTCTTTCAGTTGAAAATCTCTGTAGCACTCCACTAGTTAAAATAAATCTACAAGTACTCTGTAATTCTTTCCATATTCTTTTTTTATAATTTTTGCCTCCATGTAGATCATGGATACATTTTGATCCTAATTAAATTATGATATGATGTAAGGTAAAATAGGTTGGTGAGACATTTGGATTCTAAAGAATCTTATTTGACCCTTAAAATATAAATTTCAGTCCTATTTTTCTCCTTCAGAGGAGTGCTGATTCTGGGAACCATTCTATATTCTTAAACCTCTAAGTCAAGTTTAATGATGCATTTTATGTTTCCTACCTATAAGGGCTTTAGTTTATCTATTTCAGAAGTTATGTAAAAAATCTGAAAGAAGCACATTTCCTTTAAAACAGTAGAAGCTGTTTTAAAGTATGTCTTAGCAATTATATTAATACCTATGAGTTTATTAATTATCCTTTGAAATGTTTTCATTTCTTTGTGGTAGACTTTCCCTAATTACAATTTAAATCTCTACTGACTTTTCTGATACACACCTGCTTTTCTCGGTTTCCTGTCTTTTCTCCTTGAGAGGAGAAGTAAATTACCTGGTTGATGAATTGGGGACTAGGAATTGGGCATGTGAAGATGTGTTTTTTCTATTTTTGGTAATTGCCTGCTTGCTCAGGTCCCCCACTCCATGAATAAGTTTTATTTGAGTAGGGCTGTGTGGGTGGGTGGGTGGGGGGGTGCTTGAAGTTTCCCAGAGTTGACTGCAAGTGGGTGGATAAGTGTCTAACTCTGGGGTGTGGTATTGAGAAGCTCTCTTGGCCACCAAATTAAGCTACATTCCCCAACAATACTACGGTACATACTAATTTTTGATTTCTCCTCTGCCTGGCTTCTTTTAATTGACTCTGAATTCAGGCAAGGAAAATTTATTCTTTTTCGGACCCTAACCATCTATCCCTCCTCTCACCAGCCCTATCCTTGCTCACTGCTACAGATTAACTGCTCTAAGCACCTTGCTGTTCTGTCCAACTTTGCTGTTACACTTTACCAGATTTAATTGCAATTGCTGGGGGATGGGGCTGGAAATCATGTTTTCAGAAAACTCTACATATTTTTGATGTAGTGAAGATATTGACTTATATCAGTTATATGTGTTGCATATGTTTTTCAAGTTTGTGTTCACCTTTCCTTTCATTTATGGTTTTTGACATAATAAAGGTTGAAATGTACTATTCATCTTTATCTTTTTCCATTTCTCTCTTCCTATATTTCAAGAGCTGAACATTTTCTTGTAGATTTTTTAGTGTTTTAATTTAGAGTAGGTTATTTAAAAATCACTAAGTGAACACATGCATATTGTTAAAAAAGTCTTAAATTGTACAGAAACATATTTACTAAAACATAAAAATTCTCCAAAACACTTCCGTCCTTATATGCAATCATTGGAAACCATTTAGTACATGCAGATATAGTTTTATATTTTTAATTTTAATGTAAAAATACATATTGCTTAGTAACATTTAAACATTAATATACCTTGGTGAAATTGCCCTGCCTATAGATCTACTTACTTCGGTAATGGCATGGTATTCTATAGAAAGGACAGATCACAGTTTATTTAACCACTCCCCAACTGATAGACTTTAAGTTTTCTTATTTATTTATTTATTATGAATATTCATGAGATACAAAACTGATTGTCCCCCCTCCTGTCCATGATGTGGGGGCCAGATTCATACTCAGGGCATATCCATTACCAGAAATTACTTTTGTACCCTTTGTCCCCTCCCAATTGTCCCCCAATCTCCCTCCCCTTCCCCCCTCTCCCCTCAACTCCAATTTGTAGACCTAGAAATGTTCCCTCCCTCTGTTGGATCACGGCACTACTGTGGTCTTTCTCTCCTGCCTTCCTTTCTCTCTTAGCCCCCACATATGAGTGAGCACATGCGGTATTTATCCCTTTGTGCTCTGCTTGTTTCACTCAACATAAGTTTCTCCAGTTTCATCCATGTTGTTGCAAATGGGAGTATTTCATTCTTTTTTATGGCACAGTAGTATTCCATAGTTTATATAGACCACAGTTTCCTTATCCAATCATCTATTGATGGACATTTAGGTTGGTTTCATATCTTGGCTATTGTAAACAGAGCTGCAATAAACATGGGAGTGCAGGTATCTCTTCAACATGATGATTTCCATTCCTCTGGATAGATACCCAGAAGAGGGATTGCTGGATCATATGGAAGATCTCTCTGTAGTTGTTTGAGAAAACTCCAAATTATTTTCCAAAGTGGTTGTACTAATTTACAGTCCTACCAATAGTACAGTAGTGTTCCCTTCTCTCCACACCCTCGCCAGCATTTGTTATTCACTGTCTTTTTGATCATAGCCAGTCTAACTGGAGTGAGGTGGTATCTCAATGTGGTTTCAATTTGCATTTCCCTGATGACTAGTGATGTGGAGCATTTTTTCATATATCTGTTGGCCATTTGCATGTGTTCCTTTGAAAAATGTCTATTCAGCTCTGTTGCCCATTTTTTAATTGGATCATTTATTTTTTTACTGTATAATTGCTTGAGTTCTATGTATATTCTGGATATTAGTCCTTTGTTGGATGCATAGTTGGCAAAAGTTTTCTCCCACTCTGTAGATTGTCTTTTCACTCTGTTGATTGTTTCTTTTGCTGTGCAGAAACTTTTTAGTTTGATATAGTTCCATTTGTTTATTTTTTCTTTTGCTGCTTGTGCTTTCGGGCTCATATTTATAAAGCCTGTGCCCAGACCTAACTATATTTTCACCTATATTTTCCCTTAGTAATTTTACAGTTTTGGGTCTTATACCTAGGTCTTTAATTCATTTTGAGTTGATTTTAGTGTATGGTGAGAGATGCATATCTAGTTTCATTCTTCTGCATATGGATATCCAGTTTTCCCAGCACCACTTGTTGAAGAGGCAATCTTTTCCCCAATGTAGATTTTTGATGCCTTTGTCTAATATCAGATGGCTATAAGCCTGAGGTGTGATTTCTGGGTTCTCAATTCTACTCCACTGGTCTGAATGTCTATTTTTATACCAGTACCATGCTGTTTTGGTTACAACAGCTTTGTAGTATAATTTGAAGTCAGGCAGAGTTATGCCTCCAGCTTTGTTTTTTTTGCTCAGGATTGCTTTGGCTATTCAGGGTCTTTTCTTTTTCCATATGAAAGTTAAGATTGTTTTTTCCATTTCTGTGAAAAATGTCTTTGGTATTTTGATGGGGATGGCATTGAATCTATAGATCACTTTGGGTAGTATAGACATTTTCACAATGTTAATTCTTCCAATCCAAGAGCATGGAATATCTTTCCACCTTTTTGAGTCTTCTTTAATTTCTTGCAGAAGTGGTTTGTAATTCTCATTGTAGAGGTCTTTCACCTCCTTGGTTAAATTGATCCCTAGGTATCATATTTTTTTTGGTGACAATTGTAAATGGGCTTACTTTCTTTATTTCTCTTTCTGTTAATTCATTATTTGAGTATATAAATGCTACTGATTTGGGGGCATTTATTTTTATCCTGCAGCATTACTGAAGTTATTAACCAGCTCTAGGAGTTTTTTGATAGAGTCTTTAGGTTTTTCTATATATGGTATCATGTCATTTGCAAATAGGGAAAGTTTGACTTCATCTTTTCCAATCTGGATTCCCTGTATTTCTTTCTCTTGCCTGATTGCTCTAGCTAGTACCTCCAGTACTATGTTGAATAGAAGTGGTAAGAGTGGACATCCTTGACTTATTCCTGTCCTTAAAGGGAAGGCCTTCAATTTTTCCCCATACAGAATAATACTGGTGGTGGGCTTATCATAAATGGCTTTTATTGTGTTGAGATACTTTCCTTCTATACCTAATTTGTTGAGAGTCTTTATCATGAAGGAATGTTGAATTTTGTCAAATACTTTTTCAGCATCTATTGAGATGATCTTCAAGAGACCGACCTCTCCTGTAAAGACACTCATAGACTAAAAGTGAAGGGATGGAAAAAAGATATACCATGCAAATGGAAACCAAAAACGAGCAGGAGTAGCTATTCTTATATCAGACAAAATAGACTTTAAACCAAAGAAACATTAAAAAAGACAAAGAAGGCCATTATATAATGATAAAGGGAACTATCCAGCTAGAAGACATAACAATCATAAACATGTATGCACCCAATACTGGAGCACCCAGATATATTAAGTAAACACTCTTGGACCTAATGAAGGAGATAGGACATAATACATTAATAGTGGGTGATCTGAACACCCCTTTCTCAGTATGGGACAGGACTTCCAGACAACAAGTCAACAAAGAGACACAGGATTTAATCTACACCCTAGACCAACTGGACTTGGCAGATATACACAGAACATTTAACACAATAGCTAAAGAATACACTTTCTTCTTATCAGCTCATGGTACATTCTCCAGGATAGACTACATATTAGGTCACAAATCTAGTCTCAGCAAATTTTTAAAAATTGAAATCATTCCAACAATCTTTTCAGACCACAATGGACTAAAACTGGAGATAAACAATAAGCAAATCGCTGGAAGCTATACAAATACATGGAAGATAAATAATAGGCTCCTGAATGACCTATGGGTCCAAGAAGAAATTAAACAGGAAATCAAAAAATTTCTAGAAACTAGTGAAAATAAAGATACATCATACCAAAACTTGTGGGATACTGCAAAGGCAGTACTTAGAGGCAAACTTACTGCAGTAAATGCTTATATCAAGAAAATGGAAAGACTCCAAATAAACGACCTATTGCTATACCTCAAAGCACTTGAAAAACAACAACAATCCAAACCTAAAGGTGGTAGATGGAAAGAAATAATTAAGATCAGAGCAGAACTAAATGAAACAGAGATCCAAAAAGCAATAGAAAAGATCAACAAAACTAAAAGTTGGTTTTTCAAGAAGATAAACAAAATAGACACACCATTAGCTAGATTAACAAGAAAAACGAGAGAGAAGAACCAAGTAACAAAAATTAGAAATGAAAAGGGAGACATTACAACTGATACCACAGCAATACAAAGAATCCTTAGAGACTATTATAAACAACTGTATGACAACAAATTTGAAAATCTGGAAGATATGGATAAGTTTTTAGACACATAAATTACCAAGACTGAACCAAGAAGAGATAGAAAACCTGAACAGACCATTAACAATCAAGGAGATTGAAGCAGTGTTTAGCAATCTTCCAACAAAAAAAAAGCCTGGGTCCGGATGGCTTTACAGCTGAATTCTATCAAACTTTTAAAGAGGAGTTAATACCAATTCTCATGAAACTCTTCCAAACAATTGAAACAGATTCTGCTCTCCCAAACTCATTCTATGAGGCCAACATAATTCTGATACCAAAACCAAATAAAGACACAACAAAAAAAGAAAATTACAGGCCGATATCCTTGATGAACCTAGATGCTAAAATCCTCAACAAAATATTAGCAATTGGAATACAGCAACATATTAAAAAAATAATACACTATGATCAAGTGGGACTTTAGGCTTTCAATTACTTATTATTAAAAGCATTCCTGCGGTAATGATCCTTATACCCATATCTTTTGCTCACTTTTTCAAGTACAGGCTTTCTTCTTTGAGCTCCTTAAAAACCCTCATGTTCTTCAAAATAGTGCAGCTAAGATAAAAGGGCATAAAATAGAGTTGTGGCAGCCCACTCAATACCTGTGCACTTAGGGAAACAGAAAATGGTACTTGGGTAGGTAATGTGGACTGCCCAGGCAAAAGAGCTCTGTTTATCTGGAGGCTGTCACAGTGGATATTAAAAATGTACAAAATCACTAAATGGAAATGCTGCTAAGAGTAGGGCTGATGGTGCTGAAAGAATGCAGTTGAAGTAAAGCTGTGAGCTGGGCAGATGCCACTAAGGAGGGTGTAGGCATCAGTGAAACCTGCCATAAGATGAAAGGTATAAGGTTGAGGGTGAGCTGTCATGGGAGAAGACTGGGTTCACGCACTGATTTTTCATGGAGTCCTGACACAACTGCATCAACCCAGCAGTGGGCTTTTACATTTCCATGCTGAAGGTTGTATTTCTATGCATGTTTTATCCACTTCCTTTGCCTGGAAAAAAACATGCATAAACTTACACAACTTCTGTGTGATATTTGCAACCATTACCCTGTTTATGAATCAAGTATGAGTAATTCACATTAGAGAAACATTGGCTGAGATAAAACAGACTGTGTTTATGAAACATACATTTGTACTATGTAATAATTAGGTTAAAAGAAATGCATGTTTTAAACATTTCAGATTCTGCCAAATTGTTCCCCAAAATGATGATAATAATTTACAACTGCAGGGTCTGAGAATGTCTGTTTTCCTATATTTTCATCAGCACTAGGTGGGACTAACCTTAAATTTTTTTTTGTTAAATTTATTTCAGCCATCAGAGTGAAAATAGATACTTCACTATTGTTTTCAGAAAAAAAAATTCACATTTCAGAGATAAGTAGTTAAACAGTTTTTATATCTTTTTTTTCCATTTGAATCTTTGTTCTTGTAAATTATTCGTAGATGTTCTTTGCCTACTACTAATTGGGTTGTTTGCTTTGTTCTTAGTGGTTCATAGAAACTTTAAAAAAATCAATGTATATCAAGCATGTGTCCAATGAATATTGAAAAAAAATCCTCACAGTCTTTCATCTATAATTTAACTTTACGTGTGATTTCTTTCCACATAAAAAGGTTAACTTTTTATGTGGTCAATTCTGCTAATTTTTCTCTCACAGTTCAGAGCTTTGTGACTTGTTTAGGAATTTTCCTACCCTTACATTATTAACATATTCTCTGATATTTTCATTTACACTTCTGAAGTACTTTTATATTGTTAATATTTGAGTCCATTTGGTATTTATTTTTGTGTAAGGCATGCAGTGGTAACCTAATTTCATATTTTTCTCAATTGATAATCAATGGCCACAGTACCATCCTTTCTCCACTAATTAATGAATATTTATAAATCTAAATATATACTCTTAAATTGATCTATTTCTAATCTGCTGAATTGGTAATGTCTTCTCTGGTTTTTCCTTTTTTTATTTTTAATCAAAATTTTGTTTTGAATATTTGTAAGCATTTTTTTCTCCTTAAAAAAATGTTAAGAGTGACACTCTCCTTGACCAAACTTAGGTCAGGTACTTCTGTGCCCTCTTGTCTAGGCCTTGACCTTGGGCTTCCATGTCCATCCTTGTGGAGTCCAGTTTTAGCAAGAATCCTGGTAAGTCAATTTAGAGACAATTCTCCCACACCTGATATCTGACCAACCTGGCCTGTCTTCAGCAAGAGTCCTGTTAAGTCAGTTTAGCAAGAATCCTCTACCCTGATGTCTCCTCTTAGTATTTCCATCCACTGATACCGCACCTGCCCTGCCCTGGCTATAAATCCCCACTTGTTCTTGTTGTATTAAGAGATGAGTACGATCTCTTTCCCCTATGGCAATAGTCTTGAAACATATTGCAATAGTCCTGAATAAAATTTTTAACAAGTGTCTGAATTATTGTTTCTTTAGCAAGAGTCAGATTGTCAGATTTTGTAAATAACTTTTCTAGGATTTTAACTTGTACTGATTCATTTTGAGGATAATTGATATATTTAAAATTTGATTCTTTCTTTGAGAAACATGGTCTATATCTCTATTTCAACATTCTTGAGGTCCTGTTTTCTTTTTTAAAATGCCTGTTGAAAATTTTTATTTTTATAAAAAGGTACATGCATACAAGTGTGTGCATTCACACAGTCATGGTCCTAAGCTTTAATAACATCAGAAGTCTAAGTATTACAAATTTACGAAACATATTATTTAAAAGTTTAATTATTTGGGTTTCTTTACAGTTATTTAAGTTTTGAGAATTTGAATAATAAACTTTTAATTCTTTTTAGTCAATGTTTGTCATCTTCAATCAAAAAGACTAAAACAATATTAAAAATTTTAAAATTTATGATTCACAAAATTAAGCACATATACAGGAAATATAAACAAACTTTCTTTTGCTTTTTTTTGGCAATGTATTTTTTTATTTTTAAAAGCACTTTGAGATCACCAAATTGTTTATTTTTAAATCTTTGTTAATGAAAAATAATACATGTACCAAATACGTATCTGCCATTTCCACCCTCACATTCCCAGAAAACAAAGCAACAGTACTGCTCAGAAATTTCTCACAATATAAAAACATTTATAACCAACATTCAGTTGAGAAACAGAGTGACACCCCTCCATCCCCTATGTTCCCTATCCTTTTTCCCCTTTAAAAAATATTTTTTTCATTGTACATGTTTATGGGGTACAGTTTGTTGTTTCAATATGTGCATATATAGTATAATGATCTAATCAGAATTGTTAGCTTATCTATCACCTAAACATTTATCATCTCTTTGTGGTTATAACTTTCAAGATCGTCTTTTCCTGCTATCTTGAAATATACAATACAGTATTACTAACTATTGTCACCCTAAATAAATAAACTTTCAAATAATGTTTGGGTAGGTTTGTAGAATTTATAAAAAGTAGTGATATTTCAAAGTAGGTAGAGGTAAAAAGATTTTACTGGCATTTTATTCTGAAAATAAGAGTAAAATTATAAAAATAAGTATTTCCCTTAATTAAAATAAGAGATATCATTTTAACTGTTCTTATTTTTGACATACCTAAAGAATTAATAGAATGTTTTGCTATAAATTTTTTCCTGACAAAATTGTATAAAAACATGATATTAACTCATTTCACATTTGACTTTTGCAATAGGTTCCTAAAATAGGTCATTAGGCTGAAGTATGCAAGCTCTGCTACAATGCTTTGATCTAAAAATTGTTCTCATTTAAAGCATTCATCTTGTTACTACCCTTCTTCCTTTTCTCTTCTTTAATTGCTCTGTGGACTAATTTTGAATGGTCTGGTCTGTGCCTTGTGTAGCTTTCACAATCACTTCATACAGTATTACAGTTTTTGTATTTTCATATTTGTAACTGATTTGCATTGTATTTTTATTGTACTATTAGAAGTAATTTCTGATAACCAATAAGAGACTGACAAATAATTTAGTTTAACATGCTGGGATGAATGCTTAAGTTTGGGAAGTAATTTTAAAATTGAGCTATGAGTCTGCACCACGCTCAGCCAGCGAGTACACTGGCCATCCCTATATAGGATCCGAACCTACGGCCTCAGCGCTACGAGTGCCTCACTGTCTTGAGTGAGCCACGGGGCCGGCCCCCAAATAAACCATTTTAATGTTATAATGACTATTTTTCTCAAACCTCATAATAGTGGGAACTCAGAAAACTTACTTAAATAATTATCACACCCATTTATCCTGAGCATATCATCCTATGTATTTTCAGCCAACTTCCTTTATTTGTAAGTTATGCATTAGCTGTTTTTCCATGTCAGCACCTATAAACATACTTAATTCTTTTCCCTGGTATATATGCTTTATAGGTTTATTTACTCATCTGTTGGTAGAAATTTAGGAGATGTCTAATTTTTCAATAGTACAATAAAAATCTTGCATAGCATTTTTCTGTGATATGAGAATATTTATCTAGAATGGATGTCAAGTGGACTTTCTTGATTGAGATGACAGGAATTTCACACTTAAGCATATTTTATCAATTTGTGCTCCTCAATGTATTTGCCATTTACACACTTTCATAGACAGTATATAAGCAGCCCATATTATGCTTTTTCCAACCCTTGCATGTTTCAACTTCTTGTTTTTTTGCCAACCTGATGGATGAAAACTGGCATTTCATTGTTTTAATTTGTGTTTTCCTACTGACTGGCAAGGTTGAGCACCTTTTTTACTTGTTCATGTGTAATACTCTTCACGTTTCCACTTTGTGAAGTTCCTTAGCATGCTCTTTGCTCAGTTTTCTGTTTAATTATTCGTCTTTCTCTTGTTCATTTATAAGAGTCTTTAGTATTTTCTAGGTACTAAACTTCTACCTCTTATACTCATATATGTTACACATATTTTCTACTGGTCTATTGGTTATCTGATAATTTTATTTGTTGTAATATTAATATTGTTTATGGTTTTTGAATTTTGAGATGTTAAGAAGGCTTCCCTATTTCTTCTAATGCTTTTATAATTTTATTTTTAACAGTTTTAGCATTGTGTTTAAAACTTAGCTTTTAATTAAGTTTAAGTTAGCTTCTTAATCTACTGGAAATCGCTTTTTGTGAAAAGTGAAGCAAGAAATTCCTGCAGGCTCTACCTTTAAAATGTGCTGCTTTTCTTCAGCGCTGCTACTACTCTGGTTCTAGCCACCATCACCAGTTCTAGATTTCTGCAGTAGCCTGCTAACTGGTCCTCTGTGTCTCTATGCTTGTCTCCCTCAGGCTGTTTCAACAGGGCAGCCACCTGCATCTTTTGAAAGTGTAAAATAGCAAGAGTAGCTGTTGTCACTCAGAGTAAACACAGTGTCCTCGGAATAGCTGACAAAACTAGCACCATTACCCTTGACCTGTCTCTTAGCACTTTGCCGACTCCTTCCCCCATCCTTCACTGTCTTTGACTCTGTGTTGACTTCAGTTTACACAGCACCCCTGATCTACGCGTGTGGCCTGCTTTCCACCTAGAGTAGCCCTAAAGATGGCTTACTCTGTTCTCATGAGACTCCATGTGGCTGTGGACTAGTGGGGCTGCTCTGCCTGCTGTTCCTGGGCCCTCTTTAATGTGTGAGCACAATCTCCGTCTTGCCTCTTGTTTTGGTGTTCCTGTGTTGACACTGAGTTTCAAGACATGGACAGTCACTCTCCATTTTACTAAGTCATGTGCAACTCAGAAGTGTGAGGGGCTAATTCCTAAATGGTGAACTTTGAAAAATGGGGGATGGGAGTCAGTGGATAAATTTTTTTCCCTTCTCCCTCCTTTTGGAGGCAGAGTAGCTTCATGGGATTTCTCTGAAATGTCTTGCATGATCAAGCAATCACCTTGCCATAAATCTGTGTCTAGCTCAATTATACCTTCCCTTATTTTCTTTTATCTCATTTCCTGCCTTATTCCATGTTTTTTACCATTCTTGCTTTCCTGTGATTGTACTTCCTAATAAAATGTTAGCACAAATGTGTTTACTTCAACGTCTGTTTTCTTTAGAACCATGACTAAGACAAGTCTTTTTTCAAATGCCACCCTTTCACCGAAGCATACCCTAGACCCCCCCAGCCACCACTCCACATCTCCTTGACCTTTGCATTTATTTATCTGATGCATAATTTACTTAATGATTATAATTAATTTTATCTACCCTCCTTCCCCAAAATAAGAACTTCAGGTGATAGAGAAACAGAGATCTTTGTTTTGTTGGCAGCTGTATCCCAGGACCTAGAACAATGCCTGGCACATAGTAGGCCCTGAATAAATGTCATTCGAATAAACTGTAAGAATGAGTGCTGGTATCAAAGCTACTGAATGTCACTGCCATTGCCAGTACAACAATTTGAGCTTGTCTCTGCTTCTCTATATTACTAGCTGTAGGTTGGAAAGTCTGCTTGGGTAGGAGCATCTGATTGGCAATGTGTAAAACCCTTGCCCTCATCAGCTTCCAAGAAAGCTGTTTGTCTTTTGTATTGGACAACAAAGCCCCTCTCCCTACCAAGAATTAAGTAATAGCTAGTTTCTCCAAAGAAGGACAAGCAAAAGAAGAGAAAAGATAAGTATTCCTTATAGGATCGCATTAGATTTATAAATTAATTTGGAGGGACTCTTTATAATGTCACATATTCTTAGGCCACCTTTTTATGTTATTCAGATTTTTTTGAAATACTGTTTTACATATACGTCTTACACATTTCTTGTTATGTTTGTTACTAAATAGGATTTTTCAAAATTAGTATGAATAGACTCTCATTTTATAATTGATTGTTTTTGGTGTGTAACACAAATATTATTTTTTATTTCTACAATAACTTTGTATATATCTTCCCAGCTCTACTCATTTATCATTGGTTTAAGTAATATGTCAGTTTTTATACTTTATTATTAAATTTATTTGGAATTTTATGTATGGTGTTCAGTGAATATCTAACTCAATTTTATTTTTTCCAGTTGCACACCTGATTGTCTGAGCCATTATAATTGATATTCCTTTTCCTCATTAATTTATGATGCAAATGAGCATATACTAAATTATTTTGTTTCTAGCCTAGCTGTGTTTTCTAATTATTCCCTCCATGCTGATTCTTCAACTTCACAGAGAAATCTATTCCCTTGACTGTGTGCTCTGTTCATGGAATGACTATGAAATGCTTTCCTAAGAAGTAAAAATAACATCTGGACAACTCTAATGGCAATTACCTCAACATATCTAACTCACACCTGGCAGTCATCCTGTATTTCCTGTTTCTATTATTAACACTGCCAGACAGCCAGTTGTTCCAGCTAGAAACTTTAGAATAATCCTTAAATCCCCATATCCGGTTGGTTAGCAAGTCTTCTGAATTCACTGTCCCAAACATCTCCAAAATATTTTCTCTACTCTCTACTGACACTGCACTCACTGGAGTCCTGTCCTCTGTCAGCTCTCAGCTTAAATGTCACTTCCTCCAGGGGGGTTTCCTGACAACCTATTTTAAAAAGACTTCACCATACAGTTACTGTTATATCACTTTATTTCCTTTATAAATGTTATAACAATTTGTCACGACTCATTTAAAACTTTTTACTAATTCATTATTTGTTTCTCCACTAGGCTGTAAGTGCTGTGATGGCAGGATCTTTCCTATCTTGTTTTCTGTGGTAACCGTATTGTCTAGCTTCCAGCTCGCAGCAGGCACTCCATAATGTTATAAGTGAGTGGCTATTAACAAGTGAATGACACAGTGCTCTCCTTTAGGTTTCTGTTCTTCCGTTTTCCTTACTCCCTTCTACCAAACAACCTTCCACACTGATAAAATTGTTTATCAAAACTGGAAATCTGACCATGATACTTCTAGCTTAAAAACCATCAGTGTCTTCTTAAGTACAAAATAGACATCACTTTCCTTAGCCTACAAAATGTGGTAGGACTACTTTGAATCAATTTTACATAATGTTTTGAATAAAATTAAATATACAATATTAGGTCAAAACCTTAAAATTTATATATATTCTTCAATTCTGCCTTAAAAAAAAACCAGACAGATTATTGATTTTTAGAGGGGAAAAAAAACCATGGGTGTGTCCAGATTGTTTATCCTTTCTTCAAAGATTTTTCCAACTTATTTTTCCCATATATTAAATTCTATTATTGCTGTTTACGACAGGTTTCTATTATTTTTATATTTTTTGTTTCTATTAATCTTTTTTCTATATTTTAGAATCATTATAGTTAAACACTACCATTTTCTATGTAAAGCTACAGAAATGCTGCAGAAAATAATTGCATTTTGTGATTAGGCTGTGACATTGGTTTCTACCATGTCATTCTCTCTTCCACAGATTGTAAACCCAGACTGTATGACAGAACTTCCAGTGACAAGAGAAATGTCCCTTGTAGCATATAGTCTATACTGTCCACGTGTAGCTTTTGAACACTTGAACTGTGGCGTGGCAATTTGAAGACCTGAATTATTGATTTTATTTTATTTAAATTTGCTTAAATTTAAATAACCATGTGTGGCTAGTGGTTACTGCATTAGACTCCACTAAGATGGCAAATCAGTCTGTTTGAAATTATATGCTGACTATAAGAGATAAACTTTATACATAAAGGTAGATGATGTGAAAAATATGCCAAGCAAATATTAATTATTAAAAATATCTATACAAAATGAAATAATACTCAGCTATTAAAAAAATATTATTTGCAGCAACATGGATGGAACTGGAAATCATCATGTTAAGTGAAGTAAGTCAGTCACAAAAAGACAAGTATCACATGATGTCACTCATATGTGGAATTTAAAAAAGTGGTTCTCATAGAAGGAGAGAGTAGAATAATGGTTATCAGAGGTGGGGGGCCGTGGGGAGGAAAAATGGTGGAATAACGGGTACAAAGCCATGCTGTCTACCCTAAGTGAATCATTGTGCAGTACATGCATGTATTGAAACAATCTACTGTACCCCACAAATATGTATGAATAAATGCTAAAATATTTTTAAAAAAAGAAATATGGAGTGGTTATATGAATATCAGGCAAATAAATTTTATCTGAAAAAAAATTACCAGAGATAGACATTATATAGTGACAAAAGATCAGATTTTGAAGACATAGCAGTACTACTGTGTAGACACTGATAATAGAGCTTCATGAAGAAATCTTAACCTTCAAATGAAAAATAATCTTACAGGCTTGTGGTACTTCTAAAATATATCACAACTTTTTAAATACTCCTCTCTTCAAAAGGTGCAGCCTCATTCCCCATCCTTTGAGTGTGATCTGTACTTATTAACCTACTTCTAATAAATAGAATTTGATGGAAGAAATGGTCTGTAACTTCTGTGACTAGGTCATACATGGCACTGTGGATTCCTCCTTGCTCTCTCTCTCTCTCTCACATCACTTGCTCTAGGTAAGCCAATTATCAGGACATAAGGACACTCAAACAGCCTAAGATTGAAGCCCATGTGGCAAGGAGCTGAAGCCTCCTACCCACAGCCATTTTAGAAGTGAATCCTCCAGCTCCTTTAGAGCTTTCAGATGTCGGCAGCCCGGGCTGACACCTTGATTGAAGCTTTATGAGAGACCCTGAGTCAAAACCACCCAAGTAAACTCTTTCTGAATTCCTGATCCACAATAACTTTGAGATAACAAATATTTACAACTTGAAGTTGCTAAACGTGGTGGTAATTTCTTATGAAGCATTATGATAACTAACATAAGGCCTGAAAAGTGAAACAGAAATATTCACAATTATAGTTGGAGATTTCTAAGTAATTGATAGGACAAATAAATAGCAAATGGATAAGTATAAAGAGCAACACTATCAACCAGTCTGACTTAATTAACCTGTATAGATTGCTCCATTTAAGAATAGCAGAATAATTTGTAAAAAGGAATCTGTTGTTTAAGAATAACAATAAATAAAACAGGAAGATTAGTTCAATTACCAACCTTTATATAATAAAACAAATATGTTTAAAAGACATTTCTCTGGATGTTTCAATTTTGCATTAAGCAAATATTTTTAAAGCATTGTGAATTTTCAATATGAATAATGAATATTTTAAAAACTTTAGGAAAAAAAAGAATAGCAGAATAGCATTATCTTCATGAACAAATACAGACTATAAGGTGGAATAAAAAACAAGTTTCAATAGATTTCAAAGTATTGAAATCATACAGAGTATGTTCTCTGACCATAAGGGAATTAAACTAAGAATTAATAACAATAAGATATCTATTAAAAGCTCAAAGAAACAATATTAACAACACAACTTTTTAAAAAAGAAATATCAAAAGACATTTAAAAAAAGATTTTGAATTAAATGAAAAATTTTAAAATTCCAAATTTGTGGAATGTATCTGAGCCTCTGCTTAGAGGAAATTCAGAGCTTCAATATTTATATAAAGAAAAAGGTCTACAATCAATGATCTAGGCTTCTACAATAAGAAGCTAAAAAGAAGAGTGAAGTAATCCTAAAACAAGTAGAAGAAAAAACTTTTAAAGATATGAGGGGAAGTCAATAAAACTGAATTTGACAAACAATAGAAGAAAATCAGTGAAATTAAAAGCCGATTCTTGGAAGGAATTAATAAAATTGACAAGTCTCTAGTTTGACTGATATAAAAAAATAGAGGAGATAAGAATTGCAAATGTCAGGGAAAAGTAGTCATCACTAGAGATCCTACAAACATTAAAATGATCATAAAGAAATATTATGAATAACTTTTCCCCAATAAATTTGACAACTTAAGCAAAATAGACAAATTCCTCAATAGATACAAATCACCAAAACTGATATAAGAAGAAACAGAAAATCAGAATCACTCTATATCTACTCGAAATTGAATTTATAATTTGCAATGAAAACAACAACAATGACAACTTTTCAAGAAAGAAAACTACAGGCCCAGATGGTTTCACTGTTGAGTTCTATCAAACATTTGGGGAAGAAGGTATAGAAATCCTATGTAAACTCTTTCAGAAAGTACCATACTCCAACTAATTGTATAAAGTCAGCATTACCCTGATACCAAAATCAGGTAAAGATATTACTAAAAAAATTAGTATAGGCTGATATTCCTCATAAGTAGACACAAAAATACTTTAAAAAATCTGTATTGAGGTATAATTGATACACAAAAAACTTGCACATACTTAATGTATACAATTTGATGTTTGGATATATGTGCACACCCATGAAACCACTGCCACTATCAAGGTAACAGACATATCCATCACTGCCAAAAAAGTTTCCTTTTGCCCCTGTTTTTGTGTGTGTGGGAAGAACACTTAACATGAGACTTACATTTAAAACAATTTTAAGTGAATAATGCAATATTGTTGACCACAGGACACAAAAAAACTTAAGAAAATATTAGTAAATTTAAATCAGCAACATATAAAAAGATAATACATGATGACTAAATTGGGACTTATGCCAGAACTGTGAGTTTAACATTGAAAAATTAGTCACAACAATTCACTGTATTAGCCAAACGAAGAAAAGAAATCTTATATTTTTAATCAGATGCAAAAAAAGCATTTGCCAAAATTTAGTATACTTTTCTCACAAAACTCAGCAAAAGAAGGAAACTTCCTAATTTCTTACTGATCATCCATTGAAAACTTATAGTCATCATCATAATGGTGAATGAATGACTGCTTTTCCCCTCTGATCAAAATGTATACTCTTACCACTTCTATTCATCTTTTTACTGAAAGTCATTGCTAGAGCAAATTGACAAGAAAAAATATAAAAGGCATAGAGATAGAAAAGGTGAAACTGTCTTATTTGTAGATAGCATGGTCCTGTATATAGAAAATCCTAAGGAATCAACACATAAGCTACTTGAAGTTTTTAACAACTATTTAGGATCCAATGAATGTAACCAAAATCAATTGTATTACTATTAGTATGAGAAATTAAATGTAAAAATACTGTTTATAATAGTATTCAAAAACATGAAACACTGAAAGATAAATTTCAGAAAGTATGTTTAAGACATGTATATTAAAAACTACAAAGTACTACTTAAAATTTATAGATTTAAATAAATGGAGACATGCTATATTTGTGGAATGGAAGTCTCAATATTGCTAAGGTATCAATTGTCCCCAAATTAATCTATAGATTCAACTTAATTGTGATCAAACTCCCTACTAACATTTTTTTTGGTAGAAATTGACTAGCTGATTTTAAACATTATGTGGATCTTAGAAAACTAAATATGCTCTTACCATACAATCCAGCAATTGTGCTCCTGCGTATTTAACCAAAGAAGCTGAAAACTTCTATCCATGAAAAAAACCCTGCACATGAATTTTATAGTGGCTGTATTGGTAATTACCCAAACTTGGAAAGCACCAAGATGTTTTTCAGTAGATGGATGGAGAAATAAACATCCAGACAATGTAAGATTATTGAGTGCTAAAAAGAAATAAGTTGTCAAACCATGAAAAGACAAAGAGGAAACTTAAATGTACATTACTAGGTGAAAGAGGCCACTCTGAAAAGGCTAAATACTGCATGATTCCAACTTTGTGACATTCTGGAAAAGGCAAAACTAGGGAGAGAGTAAAAAGATCAGTGGTTGCCAGGGGTTGGAAGTAAGGTTTGGGGAGGAGGGATGAATAGGCAGAGCACAGAGGAATCTCAGGGCAGTGAAGCAACTCTGTGATACTACAATGGTGGTACATGTCGTCATACATTTGTACAAACCCATCGAATGTACAACATCAAGAGTGAAGCACAATGTAAATGATGAACTCTTAGTGATGATGATGTGTCAATGTACGTTTATTGACTGTAACATATGTGTCACCTCTGATGAGGGATGTTGATAATGGGGGAGGCAATGTCTGGAGGCAGAGAGTATACAGAAAATCTCTGTACCTCTGCTCAATTTTGCTGTGAACTTAAAACAGCTTTAAAAAATAAAGTCTATTTAAAAATAAAAAATAACATGTTCAGCTTTATTGATATAGACATTTATATTTTTATGTATATATAAATGCAAAAGACCTAGAATAGCCAAGGAAGTTGTTTTATAAATTAGTATTGTAAGATTTACATTACCTTACTTTGAGGCTTACTATAAAGCTACAGTAAGAAAGACTGTGATAGTGGCATAAGGATATATACATGTCAATGGAAAGAGCCCTAAAATAAGCCCGCACATGGTTAATAAACTTTTGAAAAAAGGAGCCAAGGTAATCAGATGAGGAAATGATACCTTTCTCAAGAAATGGTACTGAAATGAATGGATATCTGCAGGGGGAAAAGAAAGCCCTTACCTAAGCCTTTACTTCAGAGTAAACACCAAAATTTACTTGAAATAAATCATAGAACCAAGTGTAGATGCTAAGACTATAAAATAACTAGGAAAAAAGAAAAAAATAAAGAAGATCATGTTCACAACTTTGATTAGGTAAAGATTTCTTAAAGGACAAAAGAATTATTAGATGTAAATGAAAAAACAGTAAATTGGACCTGATCAGAATTAAACACTCTGCTCTTTGAGAGCAGTCAAGAAAATGAGAAGTTACAGATTAAGAAGAATATATACTATATCAAATATATTTGACAGAGGACTTTTCTCATATTTAAAAAAAATATGCATTTAAATTGTACAACTAGAAAAAATGAGCAAAAGATTTGAGCAGACATTTCACAAATGGAGATAAACAATGCCCATTAAGCCCATTTCAGCATCAACAGTGAGATATCACTATGCAACCACTAGAATGGCTAAAATAAAATAATATTAAGTGTGGGTAAAGATGTGGAGCATCTGGAACTCTAGTATATTGCTGAGGGAAATATAAAATGATGCCAGCATACTGGAAAACAGTTATACAGTTTCTTATAGGATTAATGACATACCTATCAAACGACCCAATAATATCACTCCTAGGAACTGAGAAATATAAACATGCCCACGCAAACACTGTATTCAAATAACCATAGCAGTCGTAATAGCCCCAAACTGCAACAGTTCAAATGTTCTTCAACAGATGAGCCTATAAACAAATTGTGATATATCCATACAATAGAATACTATTCAGCTATGAAAAGGAATATACTAGTGATATAAGCAACAACATGACTGTATCTCCAAAACATGTTGATGAGTGGAAGAAGCCAGACACAAAAGATTACTATTTTATTATTACATTTATATAAAATTTGAGAATAGCTAAAACTAATCTACAGAGTCCAAAATCATATCAGTAGTTGCCTGTATTTGGGGATGGAGGTTGGGTGATTTACTGCCAAAGGGTGAAAAGGAAACTTTCTGGGATGATAAAAATAGGCTGTATTAATTGGGATAATTGTCAATGGGTGGGTATAAAATGGGTACATTTATTATTGTAAATTGTGCATTAGTCAGATTTGTTTTTACAAATTATAGCTCTGATAATACTAGTTCTGCACCTTAACTTTGGTTATATACTTTTTTAGTTCTTTCCTTATGTTAAATCAAACTAGTAGTGTTGATAGTGGAGATCAGTCTTATTCTCAAGGCATTTTTGTGTAAAATAGGGAAGCCCAAGCAGCTGGACTGACCCAGAAGGCTGGATGCAAGTATTGATTATAAAAATTAATCTGCAAGAGTGTAAAGGAAAAAGTGATAGAGAAAACATGATATATTTCTATTCTACAGTTAGAGTTAGCAACTCTACTAATCTGATTTTGCTTTTATATTCATTTAGATCAATTAATTTGAGTTGAGGGCATGATATTGTTGAGTGAAAACAGTCATTTTGAGTGTAGAAATTGATTTAGAAACAGTTTAGGGTGCTTCTCTGCTATTAGAGGTGCTTGAAAAACACTTTCAAGCAAAACTAAAGAAAATGACAAATATTAGAGTTTTAATTATAATAAACACTTGAATATTATACATTTATTATTGCTATATATTATAATAATAAATAATGTAGTATTTAAGTGTGAAGACTTGGGTCAGATTCCATTTTGCAAATTTCTACATTAAAGCGAAAAGATCATAAAGTTTCCTGGTACTGACGTTAACAGATCTAAGGAAGATTGAAGGATGGGTCTTGGCTAGTGATTCCCAATCAATCTTATTATGGACAATAACTCCTTTATTTTACTGAAAGGAAATTCATAGATTATATGACATAACTTCAATATAATATTTAAAATATCAATATAATAACTACCTACAAAAAATTTTTAAAAATCCGTCTATATAAAACACTATATTTCAGTATGTAAATGCTTAGGTAAAACTACCTTAATAGGCACAAGGAAATAGAAGTTTGAACCTATTCCTAGAGTCACCAACACCAATCGATAGGATATTGGTATTGATATTGTCCTGGTGACTCAAATACCATGAGCAGGATTATCAGTGGCTCATTCAGAAGTCTGAGAGGGACAATTTATGGTGTAAGATTGTCCTGTTCATCGTGGGACAAATAGCACCCTGACCCCACAGTACACTAATGCCAGTAGTAACCCCACAGTACCCCTTCCTGAGTAAACGGAAAGACATCCTGCAAGTCTCATAAAACCCATTAAATAGCTGCTTCAAACCTTATGAGAACCACTGACCTAGGCCATAAAAAACAAACAACAAAAACCTAGTAAGGAGTTGTCATCTGAACAAGGGTGGCAGAGAAACTTGCAGAAGTTGAGTTAAAAGGAAGAAACGGACTGGAAGAGATGAAATTTGGAGTCTGAAAGGAAACCATTGCAAAGTCCTTCATCCCCTTGAAACAGAAGTCTCCTGACTAAACCGAAAGCCTTAATCTAACCATTACGTTGGTCAGAACACTTCAGTGGAGCAATTTTATTTTTGCCCTTCCTTTGCCGCCCTGCAGCAGTCTACCAAGCAGTCGGTCCCCTGGCCTGCAGTGCAGCGTCCCCGGAGGCCACCTTCGGTCTCCCAGGAACTCCACAGTCACAGTGGCCCGTTGGTCCCGTCTCCACCTGGATACACAGCGGCTGCACACAGCTTCGCCAGGCCTTTCTCAGGATGTGAAATTCCTGAATGTTCTAATATCCCACAGAACCCAAAGAGCTTTCAGAGCAATTATTTTCTTTAATTTAAACGAAGTTCAGTTAACAGATCAAGCTAAGGAATGATCCCGTCTCCAAGGGAAGCAACGCTGGAGGAAAGGGGGACCCTTTAAGGGCCCGTGCCCGGGCGTGTGCGGGGCCGGGCGCCCGGGAAGTGGGGCGTGGAGGAGTGTCCTCTTTCTCCCCGCACCCTCGGGCGGCGGCTGAGCCAAAGCCAGAGGGGGCTGTCCCCTCCTCTTCCCCAGCAGCTGCTGCTCACTCGGCTCACGAGCCAGGGCCAGGGGACAGGGCGGCAGCGACTCCTGCAGCTCCTGAGGAGTGGATCCGCTCGTGGCCACCGCGATGCCAGGATCCGCCGGGGTCCTCGTCCTCCTGCTGCTGACCGGGAGCCTGGGGGGCGGCCGGGCGCAGCAGCAGCGGCAGCCACAGGCGCATCAGCAAAGAGGTACAGTCGAGGCACGGGCTCTTGATAACGTCCTTCGCCGGTCCCTTCTTCGGAGAGTTGCAGGCTGGGGACCGCTTTCTTGCTTTGCCTTTAGGGAGTGCGCTTTGGGGCAAGTGGTGCTAAGCTTGATGCAAGTTCACGTTCAACTCCCTGAGTGAGTGGAGTAGGGGGAATTACCTCCCTCCAGCAAAGAGAACGCGAGCGCTTTTCATCTTCCTTCCTTTCTGAGAGGTCTTGGTATCACTCTACATCTTGCAAACCGTTAACCGAAGTCTTTCCAAAAGCAAACTTTTTTTCCAATTAAAAAAAAAAGTTTCTCCAAATTAGATTCTATTCCTGCAGAGGAAGATTTCCCAAGCTGTGGTTCATCTTGGAACTTTATGAAAAGCAGCTGATGTATCTTTTGTTTTGTTGTATTTTGTTTTGTTTAAAGGACTTTGCTTCCAAGTGTTTGAACAGGATTTATAAATTAGTTAAGTATGTGGATTTTCTCTTTCATGGCAATGGTGCCTCCAGCCTCACCTTTTCCATACCCACGTCGTATCTTGGTATCCTATTTTATTGTAGAGAATTTCTCTTCTTGCTTAAACACAGAGGAAACTTCTCTGTCGTGTGTATCATAAGGCCACAGTAACCAGTCAGTTATACATTTTAGAGGACTTTGGAAAACAGTTGTCTTTAATGTAACTTAAATTATTCTCATCAGAGCACCTTCATGTTTACAGGCATCTCATTTCTAAAGTTCTTGAGAGTCTTTGAAGACTTTTATTATTATGAAAGTTTTAAAAGGCCCATATGCAGCATTTTAAAACACAATGTGTTACAGAGTATTTCAGCAAGCATTTTTGTAAGTTGAAAAACTTGAAGTAAAAAATAGTTAAGAAACATTTAAGATTTGGTTTCAATTATCAAATACTTACCCTAAGAGTACAGCATCTAGAAGTTAGAAGCTTTTAAAAGTTTTGATGAGGCTGAATCTGCTAAAATTTTGAAATATATTTATCTCTCTGCTAGTTAACTTCTAGTTAACATGTCAAATAGTTCTGATAGTTCTTATGAACTAGTATTTTTAGCAGTACTATTTTTTTAAAGGAATAAAAAGATACCCACTCTAAACTCACTGCCATAATAATAACTCCCTTATTAAAATTCCTAGGATAAAAATGACCTAAAGTTCACTATATAACTTTATTCTTCTATTTTTCCTTGTACTTGTCTGAGAGGTAAAATAGGGTCAATGTGGCTTAATTAATAGAATTTATGAGGCAGCAATTTTGAGACTTTCTCTGGCAGCTAATTTTTAAAAATACTACTTTTACCTATTAGTATTTGCTCAATTATATGATGTATTTTAACAATATGTAATACTTTTATACTGTTAGGCAGCTGCTAGAGAAGAGGGTCAAGGGACACCATCCCTTCTGTTCACTTGGAATGGGGCAGAAGCTCAAAGCATACAGAGTAGGGATCAAGTGGGTGTCCTGAGAATTTTCCCAGGACACACACACACTCTCCTCTTTTCTCTCCTCCCCTTTGCTCTTTCTTTCAATTGAGGTAAAATTAACTCTGATATCTAAGGTCCAGGCACAAGATGAGATGAATGCAGAAGAAAGAGTTTATAATGACATTCAGTTGACAGATCATTTGGATGCTAATAAGGAATTTTATGAAAAACAATGATAACACAGAATCTACTGCAGACTGCTAATTCTGCATTCTGATGTCTATTATTGTCTTTATTGTTGACCATTTGCAATATATTTGGAGGTTGGCTCAAGGATAAATGGCTGAAATTTGTTAATATTAAACGTATATATAAAATATATTTCATTATACCTAAAATTTGCAAGTACTTTATAATTTAAAAATGCCTTATATACATGATATTTTTTCACCTTCAGTTTTTATTCTTCTCATTGGACAAATTTAAAACCTGTGGCTTGGAGTAGCTGTGATTTAACTGTTAAGAATAACTTAATTTTCAATAACTAAAAATACTTTCAGTATTGTTTATGGAGAAGTTCCCTTTTTACAGTTTCAAGGTTTCTTTCCATTTATTTTTTGAGGCTGCGTTTCCTTTTCAGTGTTGTTCTGTTGAAGCAAGCCTCTGTGGAGATCGCTGGATATGAGTTTGACTGAAGAAGTTTTTTCTTGGCTATCATCAACTTTTCTGTTTTCGATTATACTAGCACTGACCTTCCTGGCTAAGTACTAATTGTGCAGGAGTTCTGTTTTCCCTTATAGTATGGTGCCAATCTATTAAGAATGCTGACACGAAACAACAATTTTTAGATGTTGTAATCTAAGCTTAACCGGATTTTTGTTTTTTATTTAAAGTCTTATGGGGTTTCTATAACATACTGGATTGTAGTATGAATAGCATCGATTCACCAAGTATTATATTCCAAGGAAATTCTTTTACTAAAGATTGACAAAATAAGGAAATGATGTGGTCAAAGTGACTCTGCATTTCATGAAGGCAGTGGATAAAATTTTTCTGACATTCTTGTGAATAATATATGGAAATGGAAGCATAATGGTAGATAAATAGAACTGATTGAAAGATAGTTTCCAAAGAATACTGCGTAGTGGATCAAGGTCAACCTGGAAAGAAGTCTCTATTAGTGTGACAGAGGTTTTCTTATGTTCACCTATCTTGGTAATGGCTTGATGTAAAACATAAAATTCAAGATTATTAGGATCACTGGTGGTCCAATATTGATTACGGTGGCTAAGCTTGTTAATAACAGGTTCAGTAATTTTAAAGGTCTCTATAGCCTGGACCATGAGCAGAACCTACATGGAGTTTTTTGGTTTTTTTGTTAAATTCATATCTAGATGTTAAATAATTCCATTTGCCCTCTTCTGGAAATTTCTTGTGTCCTTACATGTTTACATGTACAGGAATGAGTACAAAGACAAGATGAGAAAGACCAGTTTGAATTGCAGCAAGTTCAGTATGAGCGTGGAGTGTGACACGGTGAAAGAATAGTTAACTCACTTTCATGCAAAGCTCATACAAGCAGACGGGTCTGTTGGCTAACACACATTTAGGCACTGCATTGACAAACAGGTGTAAATTCAGAGGAGAAAGTGTAGAATGAAATTTTCTCAAAGAAGGAATGTTCCAAGTAAAGCCTTTTAATCTGAAGAAGGAAAGATTTAGGGAGAGGAAGTCATAAGAGATATCCTCAAATTTTTAGAAGGGTTGTTATATAGAAGAGGGACTAAAATGTCCTTTCTAAAGGCCGAACTGGAATCCATAGAATATGACAAAGAGGATGGTTTGACTTCAGTAAAATAGGGAAATTTGCTCCTTGTCCATACTCTCCCACTACCCACCACACCCTATTGTGAACTGTTCAGAAATAACTGGGTTGTGTTTGAGCACCTTGTTTACTGAAACGTCCCTGCAGGTATGAGATGCACAGATAGTCAGGGATGCATTAGGGTGGGATTCCTCTCCTGAAAAGAAGCTAAGACTCATCAAGTCTTTAGTCCTTTTCAAATTTTAAGATTCTGTTATTATAGTCTATTTTTTTTTGGAGTGAATACTTGTGTTTAAATTTCTAAATTCACAAAAATGTCAAGAAAATGTTAAATATATGTAAATGTGGTTTTTAGATGCCTCTGGGATTTAAAATAAAAACATGTTTGAGACAACCCTCATACAGTTTTGGCAAAAATACTTAAAACTCTAGTATGGAATTTCTACAATACCATCAATTGCATAGTTCTAAAACATCCTGTGTTTTAAAATGTGAGAACAGTTTATAAATTACCTGAGAAATATTCAGAAGATTTATTGTGGCCATAAACCTGGAATTAATTATTTTTGGTATTTTCTTTTGCTACATATGTAACTTTTTGGCTTGTTCACTACAAATTGTCTTAATAGTTTAGTAAAAATGATTCATAACAGATAAAATGTATGACTGAGAATAAGAACATATTCAACATTGATTATATAATACATATATAGTAGAATTAATAAAATTGATATAAATTTTATATTATATTTTATCTCATAACAATGTATACAGATTTCTGGTCTATCTTATTCTTAAGATTTTTCTATCCTAGGATTTCAGGCAAAGTAATGAACTGGGTCTTTATGGAGTTGCTGAGGATTATGAAAAAATTGCACATGCTTTGCCAATTCTTCCTCAAGTCACTTCAGTTACTCTAGCTCCTGAAATAACGGACAACTGGCACTTATACTATAATAACTAAAGTTTCACCTTCTGCAGATATAATTATTTTAAAACTCAAATAAGTATCCCAAGAGTTCTATCCAGATATGACTGCTGTAAGAACACAAAAAGTCTATATTTTATGGGTGGGGTTTAGTAAAACAGGAAGAATTTCTGAAGTAGTAGGTTTTGGAATTCTTATCATACCTTTCTACTATATTGCCATAGTTATGACTCCAAAAAATTTACTTTTTGGTGGATTTCAAGTCTCAATATTTTCCCAGTCCCCATTTGTCTAAAGCAGAACATTATCATTGTTCTTCCATTTGTACATTTAATAAATAGTAATTATTCATTGAGACTGACTAATGCACTAGACGTTTCAGCTTGGACATCTGAGACTGAAGTATTATTATTATTATTACTATTATTTTTTTGGTCCAAATAGATTTAGCAGTGAACTATTAAAAATTTCACTTAAACTTTATATGAAGTCTTACATCTTCTTTAATAATTTTTTTTTTTTAGATTACGGAACCGTAATTCTGGCCATAGTGGAAGGGAAAGAATTGGGACCTAATGGGGTCCAAAATAGGGAAATTAATCTCAACCTAACCTGTATATAACAAGATTAGTGGATGGCTAGCTGTCTAAATTATAAAGTCCAAAAGGTGTGTCAAATGTATGCTTGATTCAAGTCGAATCCAATTGGATTCTACTTTGTGGGTAGAGCATGGCTGGAAGAGTTTCCAAGTAGGGTGAAAAAAAAAAAAAAAAGAATGGTGACTCCTGGTAATCTGTTCAGTTTGCCGTGGGCCCTTATTTAGCAGCCGTAGACTGTGTAAAAAAGGTCAAGAAAAAAGGATTGTCAATGGTTACGGTAACTGTTTAGCTTCTAATTCAGAAGATTTGGTTTCAGGTTTGTGTATAGGCACAACTTTAAACTGGGTAGCTAAACAGTAACTTAGGCAGAAGCCCAGTTGCAATAAATGAGAAAATAAGGTAGGGTTTAGAGAAAGACAAAAGTAGATGGGCACATGGTTCGCGAGACTCTTGCCAGGCTGAGTATACACCAAGCAGATAGAAACAAGACAGTTCTGGCTTTAGCAGGTGATAAGACTGAATTTAAAGGTCCGAATTTGTGAAGGAAATTGGTGAGGTTCAGGCTACGTGTAGTGAAATGTGATTAATGAATGAATATGTTTAGTGAGTGCTATAGATTGAATTGTGTCCCTCAAAGTTCCATGTATTAGAAACTTAAACCCCACTATAACAGGGTTAAGAGGGTGGGAAATTCTACTATGGTAATTGAAAGGTGGATCATTGAGGAGATGATTAGATTGTGAGGACTGTGTCCCAAATCCATTGATGGTTTAATGGTGGTCAAGGGTGTGGTTCCGATGGCTCTAAAAGGACAGTGTGAGAAGCTCTCTCTTTCTTGCTTCTGCCATTCTTGCCATGTGATACCCTGTGTCTCTGTCATAGTCACCACCCACCAACAAGGCCCTCTCCTAGCCTCCAAAACTATAAGCAATAAATATTGTTTTTTACAAATTACCCTGTTTCTGGTATTTCTGTTAAAAGCAACAGAAATGGACTAATTCAGTGAGTAAAACAGACCAAATCAAACAAAACAAACAAACAAAACAAAACAAACAAACCCTGAAAAACCCTGCTCTTGTGGAGCTTATGTTCAACTGGGATGAAGAAGACAGGGAGACAGAAATATGGTGAATATATAATGTAGAAGTCATAGAAGAATAACTATATTGTACAGAATGTAGTAGGTGATAAATGTCCTGGACAAACAAATACAGCATGGTCAGGGGATCAGGAGTTCTAGGAGAGGAGGGAGGTTGATTGGTGTTTTAAATATGTTGATAAAGGTTGACCTCATTGAGAAGGTCACACTTGAGCAAACACTTGAACAGTGGTTTGGGAGTGATTCACACAGATATCAGGTGGAAGAGTACTCTTGGCACAAGAAACAGATTTGTAAGGGTCTAGGGTTGGAGCACAGTGAGAGTGGTCAGAGAAGAGATGGGGAAATGGATCATATATACTGGGTCATTGTTGACAATTGTTATCATTTTGTTCATTAATCTGAATGAGATGGGGAGGTACGGGTGAGTTTTGTGTAGAGTTAAATGAATGAATAAAATCATAGTTACGTCTTTTCTCAAATAGGCAGTGATCCATGGGACTAGACCAATAGTTCAAGCACAGGACTTTTTACTAGTCCTATTTTAGATTCATCTCTTGCCCAAATGTCCCATTCATTGAGCATGTTTAAGTAATTCCACATTCCAGAGCATTCCACCTCAACAGTCTTATCATTCTGCAACTTCGTTACCATCTTTTCTTCCTCTTGGCACCTTGAAACTATTCCATGATTCGAAGTACATCAGTACCTCAAAAACAACCTAAGTGCCAAACTTCCACAGGTCCTTTTGTTCTTCCTCAGTGTACTTAGAAATATGTCATCGGTTTCTTAGAGTAATTTTAACTAGTGTACATTTTAAAATAAAAATGTTACAATTGCACATGGACATATATGTACTTTGGAGTTACCTTTCTTATTATCCATTTCAATAACAAAGTAAAGTTTAGACACTTTGTTGTTAAAAATGACAAGGTGATGTATTGATCTGATGACTTATTTTATGAAGTGAACTTTGAAATGTTACCCATTCTTACGAATAGAAACTTATTCTATGCTCTGTTTCGATTTTTATAACTACTTTAAGGATCACTTTAAGTCTTACAGTAACCTTTGGACTAAAGTAACACAATTTTATCCTGATTTAATTCTATCATTTGTAACAAAAATTGTATGAAGAAAATTGCATAGTTTTTTCTCTTTCTTCTTCCTTTTTTACTTCTTTCCTTCCCTTTTCCTTTAATATCCTGCTTGTGAATAATATATGGTAATTGAAAGAGATGATTCTAACAAATACAACTTTTAAGAAGATACGTAAGGCAAAACCTCACTTAAATCTCTCTTATTAAAAGTCTCTGGTAAATACTATCTAAAGATAGTTTTGAGACAGAACCTGAACTTACATGGTGAGTTAAAGCTAAAGACATTGGCTTGTTAAAGATGTGTAATATGGGTATAAAAGCTTTTTCTTTTTTAAGTCATTTTGAATGGGGGATTTAATATGGGAACTTTATGCTATTTGGCTTTTATTTAGACACATGCCATTAAGAAAAAGATCATGGAGGATAGTCTATTAGTGGGTTATTACTCATAACACTGGCCTTTTGTGACAAGCCTAATTTGGTTCAAATAGCAAGTTAATCTATGCAAATTCCAAACGATGAAGACCTGAAGAACCATTTAGTGCCTGGTACTTAGGAAAGGCACTTTGTGCAATACAAAGGATGTGTTGCCATGTATGGTCTTCTCAGTTGACCACCGAGCTGTGTACCTCCCCAAGGCTCTTCGTTTAACTGCATCTTGAATGCCAAATGGTTTAGTTCGGTATGATAGTATTTAGTGCATTGCGAGCATTAACACATTTACTTACATAGTAGAGCTGTTTAGTAGGTTAATATAATTATCTTCATTTTATAGAAGGAAAATAGATGCCTAGAAACTAGTGAAGGACAAACAAAAATTCCAATGCTAGTTTTAGAATTAGAAATTTTATATTTCTGCTTCTGATTTTATGGATCCTAAGCTCTCATCCCTTTTTGAATTTTAGATGTTTATCTTTTATAAAATACCTTGAAAAAAATCATATCTCCATTTCTAAGTTATGTTAGTCTAATTTGAAACCAGAGATTCATTAGGTATTATGGAATAGTGAGAAATAAAATGTATAGTCTTCAGGGATCTTTTTAATTTAATCGCACACACAAACACACACAGTACTTAAAGCTATGTAGAAACACACACACTTAAAACTATGTATTACTTAAAACTATGCAGAGATTCAAAGGCATTAATCAAATTTTAGTCATTAAATTCTTAGGACTTTGAGTACTGGACACTGAAGAAAAAGAAAGTGTTAACTGATTCTTTATTGGCTTTTCTTAAGTCTCCTTACAGGAATTCCTTCAGCAAGCTAGAAGCATAATGGTATTTATTATATAATGAAATCTTTGAAAATAGTCAATATGTATATGCCAGTGAATAAACAGAGCAAGAACCAAACAGATATACCTATGAATTAGAACAGGGTTAATCTCAAAATTCTTTCTTAAAAGATGTAAAACATTGGTCTAAAAAGATTTAAAAAGTTCCATTTGAAGTTGAACCCAGTTAAGAAAGAAAATTTTGCAACCATCCTATTTTTTGAAACGGTGTGTATGTGTATGTGTGTATGTACAGCACCATTATGTATGTATGAATGTACCATGTATAGCTTAGCCCTCACAGTAGCTAATTAGTATATGTAGCGTATCGACTATTTGGTTTCTGTTTCCTTGAGTCATTATATTTTCTTTTCCTTAAGTTATTAGTTTTATTAAAAAACCTAGAATAGGGAAATCTAAAAATTGAATTTCTGGAAAAGACTAGTTGCATTGATAAATGATTGTAGACCAAAAAAAAAAAAAAAAAAAAAAGAAAAAGAAAAAGGTAAATGGGATAACTATAATTCTCAGTCCAGTAACTATACTGTTAAAACCGTAAGATGTTGCTGTATCATAGAAAGTCCCATTCCAAAGGGGAAATAGAGTTAGCAGAGTTTGCGACATTAAATATATTTTTTCATAAGCCTTGCGTAGCTGCCACAATGTTCTGGCTTATTGCCTGCTATGCATTCTTCTATTATTGAATGAAACTGAAGTACTAAGGAGAACATGCGTGATACAGTTGTCATTTCAGGGAGCTGCTCTATCTCACTGATTTGTTGAGAGGCATTCACAGAACAGTGAATATAAAACATGGAGCTGCTAGTAGGGGCTCAATAAACGTGAATTTTCAAAATGCCTCAAAAAAAGAAGTCTAAAAACTGTCTTGGTGCCAAATAATTCTCTGTCTCAAAGACACACTTTTCTCCAACACTGTGTGGTATACCAAATTGAGCTTAGTCCGTTTGTGAAGGAATTTGCTTGTATACTTGAAAACACAAATGGATGAATTCAGTTTTAATTGGAATTTGTGCTGTAGCATTTCTTCATAATGAACTTCATAGCTTAGCCTACAATAAATGGTCTTATTAACATATGACTCATTTTATCTTTATTTTTTATATACATTTCTCTGCTTTAAAGGTAACTTTGAATAGTAGAAAAAGTATGAAATTGGGAGATGGCAAGAATTGGATTCATAGCTAAGTTACATTTAATTAAGAGCAAAAGTCTGAGTTAATATAGTTTAAGTTTTGAAAATACTTGACAGCTAATCTGTAAATATTAGCTCTTTTCTTCTTTCTCCTTTATTTGAGCATAAAGCTCAAAAATAATATTTGTAGGGCATATGCCACATCTCTTTTGCTTAATAAGAGCAAAATATTCTAGAAATTTCTTTGAGTAGACCTGAAGAGATTATAGATGGCAAACTATCTCATCACAGAGGGACTGAAGAATTCTATCAAGTTTACATAACAAGTCAGTAACAGAGATAAAAAGAAACACAAGTTCCTATAATTAGCTAATAGTTATGTTAGTAGCTCAGTGTGAGGAGTGATTTAAAACAGACAACACGATGGAAATTTTAACAACATTTGTGGCTATTTATACATCAAATATGATATAATAGTCTTTTTTCTAGTAATATCTTATTTTTGGACATGAATTTATTATGTTAAACTCTATTCTTTTATTTTTTGACAGTTTTTTTAATTGAAATATAATTGATTATATATATTTGTGGGTTACAGATTTGAATATCAGTACCTGTGTACAATATATGGTGGTCAAATCAAGATAATCAGTATATCATGTTTACAAAATGTAATCAATCTTTGTGACCCTTAACTAATTTCTTGCTAACTCTCCTACCCCTCTCCCTTTCCCACTCTAATAATCACAATTCTGTCCTTTTTTTTTTTAAAGTTCAATGTATTATTATGATCCTTCCTTCCTTCTTTCCTTCCTCTGTCCTTGCCTGCTTTCTTTTAGCTCCCACTTATGAGTGAGGACATGTGGTATTTATCTTTCTGTACCTGGCTTATTTTTTTTTTTTTTGTCTTTTTTGTGACTGGCACTTAGCCAGTGAGTGCATTGGCCATTTCTATATAGGATCCGAACCCGCGGCGGGAGTGTCGCTGTGCTCCCAGCGCCACACTCTCCCGAGTGCGCCACGGGCTCGGCCCTGTACCTGGCTTATTTTACTTAACATAATTTTCTCTAAGTTCATATATGTTGCTGCCAATGACAGAATTTTTTTCTTTTTTTATGGCAAAGTAATATTCCACTGAATGCATATACCACATTTTCCTTATCCAGTTGGACATTTAGGTCAATTCCAACTCTTTGCTACCATAAATAGAGCTGCAGTGACTATCAGAGTGCAGGTGTCCCTTCGACATGATGATTTCCATTCCTTTGGGTGTATACCCAGAAGTGGCATTGCTGGATCGTGTGGCAGTTCTATCTATAGTTGTTTGAGGAAACTGTTTTCCATAATGGCTGCACTAATTTACAGTCGCACCAAGAGTGTAGGAGGGTTTCCCTTTCTCCCCATCCTCTACAGCATTTGTTATTCTCTGTCTTTCAGATAATATCCAGTCTGACTGGGGTGAAACTCTATTCTTTTAGAACTCCTTTAGTACAGGTAATGTATTTAGAAAAATATATGGCATATTGTAAGTGCCCCATAAAGATTAGTTATTATTCTTACCCTATGAAGCATGTGTCCTTATTGACACCTACTTGGGTAGAGATGACAATTTAGTGTATTTGGCACAGTGTAAGTTTGTTTCAGGATGGTCTTCAGTGGAAAGTTTAATTGGATTATAGAAAAGCTCTCAATATATATTCTCTGTATTTAGACTCTCTTTAATCACTGGGGTGAAAAAATAGTCTTGGAACACATATTTAATACTAACCTGGATAGAGAGAATTTTTAGTGTGTCTATCTGTGTATTAAATTACTGCAAATTTCTAAAAGAAAACAAAAACAAAAACAAAACCGAAAACAAAAATAACAACAGCAACAAAAACTACTCAAAAAATCATATAACCCTTAACATATCTCTAGGGAAAACTGCTTTTCTAAACATGGGAACATTGGATTTTGAAAAAAAATTTCAGACAAAATACTTCCTATAGGCCCTTTTACTATCAAAAAGTTTCAATTATGTCTAACATGGAATGTGCAACTATTCAATTTTTCATACTGATACGTTAGAAAAATTACTGGATTTGTAATCGGGACTCCAGAATACAAGTTTTGCCTTCAGCCCTTCCTAAAGAGGTTAACTTCAACAATGAATAAGTCATTTAACTATGCTTAAACTCAATTTCCCATCTGAAAAAATGACAATATAATGTTTGAATCTATCTCATGGGGTTGTTGTAAGGATTAAATGAGATGTGCTGTACAAATAACATCATAAATACTATTCCTCATTATAGTAAATGACAGGGTTTCTGTAGGTGTTGTTGGTTTATGAAGTTTAGCTTCAGCGTTCCTTTTTTGTTGTTGTTTTTTTCCCTGTGTCTCTTAATACATTTAGTTCTTCTGTATTTTCAAGGACATGTGGCATGTTGTTCTCAAACATGGCACAAATCATTTGTTTAATAAATATATAGACATTACTGTGTAAGAGCAAAAACTGGTATCTGAAAATGTGTACCAATTGCCTACAAACACCGATTAGTAAATATTTAGTGGAACTATAAACACTAATCATAAAAACAGTCCAGGGATTTTCAAACTTTTTGTGTCAAGTTTCCTTTATACTCTTAAAAATAATTGAAGCTTTGATTTACATTGGTTATATTTATTATTTTATTGTATTAGAAATTAAAATTGGAAAATTTAAAAATGTTTATTAATTTTAAGTAACAGTAATAAAACAATTACATATTGACAAAAATAACATAGCCTTATGAAAAATAATTTTATATCCAAAATAAACGTCTTTAATGTCTGTCATAATAAAAGATAGTTGGATTCTCATTTCTGCCTCTGCATTCAAATTCTTACATGTTGCTTTGGTTTAAGTAAATAAAGAAGTATACAGCATCATATATAGAAAAAGTTGCTAGAAGGTAGAGGGGATTTTAATGCCTTCAAGACAGCTACAAATTTTATTTGATACTACACCAAAACTCAGTAACAGTTTTTAAATATTGGCTGCAGTGTGGTATCTGCAACTGTATCAGTGATATTTTTGTACTCTCTTAGATTAAATTCTTGCACTTAGTAAGAATTTCACCCATGTGTAATGTTATAACATCATTCATTGATCATTTGGAAAGTATTGATTGACTTAATTATGCAGATTACCCAAAAGTTGACAAATTTCATTATAAACTATTTTTAAAAATCATTTTTTTGTGTCACTATTGATCATATTAGAAGTCTTTAAATATTAGAAGCTGTTAATCTTACAGTGGAAGAGACAAGTTCAAGTTTTCCAAAATTTTAATTTTCATTTGCAAGTTCAAATGTAATTATTGACAAATTTTGTAAGTTACTATTCTTAAAATGCAGAATTAATTTATTTATATTCAAGAATATTTCTATCAAATAATCAAGTCTTAAAAACCATGTCAGATGGATTAAAAAAAGTGGATAATTTAGCTTGTAACTTAAACAATTGTACAAGTGCTTTTCCTTAAATCAACTATCATACTTCAGTAGATAGTTGATATTAAAAAGATGTACCCAATGGTAAAGATTTAATAAATTTAATCACTGTTCCTAATTAATCAATGATATTTTTCTGTGAAACTAGCTCTTTTTTTCCCCCTAAAAGATGGAGTGGTGAAAAATAAAATGACAACTAGCATAGCTTGGTACCTGTCTTAATTTTTTAAATTTTATATTGAATTAGTCTGTTTCTGTTGCTTATCATAGCATACTTGAAACTAGGTAATTTGAAAGGAAAAATATTTATTGCTTATAGTTTCAGAGCCTGGGAAGTCCAAAGTCCAGGGAACACATCTGGTGAGGGCCTTGTTCTTGGTGATGGCTTTACAGAGATCAAGATATCACATGGTGAATGGCTCGAGTGAGAGAGCTAACTCCTCACTTGCTCTCCTATAAAGCTATCAGAACCCATTATTCCATGAATGGATCAATCCTTTCACTAGGGCACAGTTCTCACAATATAATAACCTCTTAAAGGCCGCACCTTTCAATTACCATAATAGGATTTTCCACCCTCTTAACACTGTCACAGCGGAGATTAAGTTTCTAATACATGAAACTTTGGGGGACACAATTCAATGCATAGAATATGTGTATATATATATTTTTAATTGACACATAGTAATTTTACACATTTATGGGGTACAGTGATATTTTGATTTATGTATACAATGTGTAACAATGAAATTAGGGTAATTAGCATATTCATAACCTTGAGTCTTTATCATTTCTTTGTATTGGTAACATTCAAAATCCTCTCTACTAGCTATTTGAAAAAATACAATAAATTATTGTTTGCCGTAGTCTCCCTACAGTGCTATGGAACACTAGAACTTACCCTTCCTATCTAGCTATAATTCGGTATCCATGAATCAACCTCTTCTCTTCTCTCCTCCCCTTCCCCTTCCTAGCCTTTAGTAACCACTATTCTACTCTCCAGTTCATGAGATCAACTTTTTTTAGCTTCCACATGTGAGTGAGTACATGTGGTATTATTTTTCTGTGCCTGACTTATTTCTTTTAATATAACGTCCTCCAGGATCATCCATGTTGCTACTAATGACAGGATTTCATTCTTTTTTATGGCTGAATAGTATTCTATTGTGTATAGATACCACATTTTCTTTATCCATTATTCTACTGATGGACTCTTAGGTTGATTCAATATTGAGCTTTGATTTGTACTAACGCATCATGGCTGTTACCCACCATCAATTTTGCACCATCAGTGCAATTTCAACACACGAAAAAGGCAAATAATGTCTAAGTCTTATTAAAAGAATTTTGACCTTGTGTACCCATGGATAACGTCTTGAGGACTCCCAGGGATTCATGGACCATGCTTTGAGCATTACAGGGTTAGAGTATACTTGAGTTTTTCACCACCTGCAGCTTCTTCAAGTGCTACAGGCATGTGAAGGTAAATTTTGTAATCAGAAAGAGCCAAGACAACTTTAATTTTTACCCTAGGTCTAGTCTAGCCAGAGATACCATTTCTCTCCAAGGGGGCAGAAATCCAGAGGAGCTGCTTCTGTAAAAAAAAGTCAGGAAGGGCTAAATCCGTCCTGGCACACATATAGAAAATCAAAATCTCTGCCTGCTTCCTTTCTTTTCACCTGCCCAAACTGGAAATGTTCACTTGCCCAAAGTTAAAAATATTACGTTGTTCCTAATGGATTTAAAACGTGAACTCATGAGCAAGATTTAACACAAAGGAAGCATGCTAATATTTAGAATCCTGAATATGAGTGGAGCTCAATTATTTATTGAGCTCCCTTATTAAGCTCTGGAATTCACATCAGGAGAGATCCTTCGTGCTTTTCATGAAAAGAATCCTTGTAGGAAGTACTGCATCTCATGTCCCTTAGAATATAGGGTTTCCTTCATCTGTTTCTAACCTTTAAAGGTTTTGTGATTCCCAAAGCATTTGAAGGGTCTCATAATATTCAGAACCTAAAACATGATCCTTTCCTCTGTGCCCATCTCATCAAAGATCATTATGAGTGTGCCAAATGATGGATCTGGTTTCTTTCCCTTGATTTGTTGTGAGATGTTGTCCAGAGACTCAAGGATCCTTCCTTTAACCAAATTTTTCACTGTTCAAGGGCCTGTCTCACACCGCTCTGACAAGCAAGGAATTCAGATTTATAGATCCTGCTTCTCAAACACTGATGGGTCTGAACCTGAGTGGTGGTGGGGTGTTTACAGGATAAGCAGACAAATTGCTCAGATCCTTTTCAGCATCACAATTTAAAGTGACTAAATTTTTGCAGTTCATGTGTTTCCATCCTGATGTATCCTCTCCATTTGCAGTGTAATTTATCTGTAATAATTAAACTGGTTTCATATATATCAGAATTTGTATTTAACAGACTTTCTTCTTTATTTATTTATTATTTATTGTTAGAAAGTGTTTAATGTTAGGCAAGGTGAACAGATTGGAACCCATGTCCTGCTGAACTGCATGCCCTCATCATCCTTTCTTTTTTCCTGCTTTTTTTTGGACACATACATGCCAGTAACATAGAAAAAGTTAACCAGTATGGGAGGGAAATTTTGTAAAGTGCATATCCCATTTTTATTAGTTTTGCAAGTAGCTGTAGATATACTTTGTATGTAGACAGTGATGTTTTAAAATTCTGCAAAACCTTTTAAATTTCTCTTTAGTCTCTTCCTCAAGCTTCCACAAAATATTTTTCACTCAACTTTCAATGACTGATTTTATCCATAGGGTTCCTGACATAGTGCTACCTGAGAGATGCTAAGGAAGCAACACTATCCTAAAGTTCCTCATCCATTTAGGATCTGAAATTTTATCTTCAGATATTAATTCGTTTAGATAAAACATTGCCCTCTCAGGCTGTTCTTTTCCAAGCTGTTTACTGTGGTGTCATTATTCACTTTAGTGTGAATTAATTTACCTGCTGACCTTCCTCCCTGACAGTCCAGGGCTGTATTAAGTTATCAGATCTGCTTGGTGAGAAAAGCATAGTGAAATAAAACTAGTTAACATGTATGGAATGTTCAACCATGGGCAAGTACTGTTCTAAGCATGTCTTGTCCCTTAATTCATCAAAGGTACATACTGTTAATCTCATGTAACAGAAAAGAAAATCGAAATGCAAAATATTAACTAACTTGCCAAAGGTCAAACAACCAGTGAACTGGTAGAGACCAAGATTTGGATCTGGGTGGTTTGACTCTGTGGCCCATTCACCTAACCACGACAATGTACAGCCTCAGCACTGAAACAGCACAAAACAATAAGAAAAGGGGAAGGAGACATAATCAGAGGTGATTATATTTCCTTTTATGTGATGTTCCCTATGCAAAGATTACCATTTGGATAATATTTGCCATCTGGATTCAGTGCTATGTCCTGAGGTATCAGAAGAGTCTATGAACATTTTGTTTATTTTAAAGAATCTGCAGAGATGATAAAGAAAATTCCTAGCTGGATCAGTTCTATCTTAAATTAGTGAGAGTCATATAAGAGTTTGTACCAAGCCTGGAATTCTTAACTTATAAGGAGTGTGCTTTTTTCTGTTTGTTGTTTTGTGAAGTGTTAAAGCAAAAATAATCAAGGCCCAGGACTTTTCCTGGTCAATTAATGAATATGTGCCAAGTGATGGCAAAAGGATAGCTTTAGTCATTAACTCCGTCATTAATTGGTCCAGGGTATGCCCAAGACCAAAGTTGAACTGAACAACCACAAAAATGACTACGTATTTTATTTTTGTAGCTTTTCTTTTAAAGAAACAAATGCACAATAGGAGGGAGTAGCTTATCTATTTGTCAACCAAATGTCTTGTAATTATGCTTGTGGTAACTCCCAGAGTAGAGACTATCGTCTAATTGACCCCCTTCATGGAGTAGATGGATTGAGGTAGAAATCTTACTGGTTTGGTTATTGATTAACAGGAATTATAGTTCTAGTGCTGTGACTTTGTATCCGAAGTCCAGCTAGTGTGGGCATTAAGCACACCACTTTTGAGATTAGATTTAGAAGTTATATTTCTGAGGTTTGAGTCCTAAATTCACACCTTGCTAGCTGAGTGTTGTTGGGTGAATTGTTTAGCTTCTTTGAAGCTCATCGTCCTCAACTCTAAAATAATGGTAATAATAGCGCCTTTCTTAGAGAGTAGTTGTAAGGATTAAAAGGAGTTAAGTACTCAATGTATAGTCAGAAGAGGATGGAACACTATTCAAAGACTACATTGAGTGATGTTTTCAGCATGGCTAACTACAGCCTTGCCTTGAAACATGTAGGAACTGGCCTTGTTGGCCATAGAGTTAACATGATTAGAGACGGTCATAGGCTGGTCTAAGTTGCTACTACCCAGATGTGGATGGTAATAGTACTGCCTGTTTGATGTCTTCGCTTAGTTGTCTACTAGGCCTCTCAAACCCAACGTTTTCTACTACTGAACACAGGTACTCTGAATTTCCTCAACTCTTCTCCCTCCAGCTTTCCTCAGTATGGAAAATGGTACCACCATCTCCCCTCTGAATCAAACTAGACACCCATAAGTTACATGGATTTATCTTTCCTTCACCTTCCACATCCAAATCATCAGCCTGTCGCCACCAAAATTTTGTTTGTATTTGTCCACATCTTTTTATCTCTACTGCCTTCTAGACCTAGTTACTGTCTTTCCTTGCTTATGAGACTACAACAGCCTCCCAGCTGCTCTCCCTGCATCCTGTTTCCTATTTCACAATCCATTTCCACGCAACAGCCACAGTGAGCTTTGACAATAGTAAATCATGTTATATCTTTCCTCTGCTTAAACCTTTCAATGCATTCTTATTGCAAGAAGAATAAACTCCAAATTCCTCAGTTTACAAGACTGTTTGTGACTTAGCCCCTGTCTTTTTCTTTGATTTCAAACTGTTCTCTTTTTCTGTTATATTCCAGTAATAGCAAAGTATTTCCATTTCCCAAACATTCCAAGCTTATTTCCATTTTAGGGTCTTTGTACTTGTTGTCCAGAACATTGTTTCCTCAGATCCCTGCATAGATGTCTCCTCAATATTCCAGTCTCACATCAAATGTCACCTCCTGTAGAGGCCTTTCCTGAGAATCAATTTAAAGTAGCTCCTGTCTTGCACGCATCTCTGTATTGTGATTTCTTTAAAAAACTTGATGTTTATCTAGAATAACCTTGTTGATTTATTTCCTTACTTTGTTGTCTCTCTCCCCATACCACTGGATAACTCTGTTTAACATGACCTCCATTTCCAAAGCCTAGGAGAAACATATACATTTTTAAAATTTTGAGTTAATACATAGCTGTATTCAGACTCTTCTGAATACAATTCCATGGATTAAGTCAAAATTAGATTCACGTATGTAATAAATCTGCCCTGTTTGTGATTTTCAGTTATGTAGTAAGTTGGAAGACCAATTCATTCTATTTCAGATAAATCTCAAAATATAGTACTATTGCAGAAAGCAAGAAGAGCGTTTAATCAACTAGTTCTTCTTCCAAGATCTTCATCTTTAATAGTTAGAAATTAATAAAGTAAGTTTCATAATGATAGGACTTTTTGCCTTTTATTTTATCTACTGCTTTATTTTTATCTTCTAGTCTGGCATATGGTAGGCACTCAAAAAATTGAATGAAGAAGTCATTCTTTTGGGACAGAACAGAAGTGTTTCCTGTATATGTACTTTTTTTTCCCTAATGCTTTTACAGTCTGAATAAATATTTTTGTAAGATGTAAATTTCCACAAATACTGAAATATGGTATCGACAGATAGGAGGTATTGCTATCAATACCACTTACGTGATAAATAAAATATTTTAGAAAGCGAGGCTACCTTAAATTATCTTTCTTCTTTATATATATATATAGTTTTTTTTCCCCCCTCTCCTTAGAATATTCAGTAAGAGTTGAGCAGTATTTAAGCTTTGGATAAGGAATACGTACTTCTTGGCTTAATTAGAACATTTCTAGATGTGAGGCCCTTTCCGATGAGAATTATACTAGGTAAGATAGTAATGCCCATTTAAGGTCTACATTCTAAGGATAGAATATAGATAACTCACATGGGGTGATTTTATTGGCATCTACTTCCATTTTTATTTGTTTCTTCTTAGATACCACCAGTTTGGTCCCCCCCCCCCCGAGGGGGGTGGGGAACAAAAACCTTTTCAAAAACTACTACTTGCAGGACCTCTACAATATGTAAAAAAATGCATAAACCATGCCCTTAGATGTGGTCTCTTCCTTAAGAGTTATTACCAATCAAAATGGTGACATAGAATTTTTAAAAGAGATTGTAATTCAAGAAACATGGTACCTGTATTCTTCTCCTTATTTTAAGAATGGAACTCTAATAAAAGGCAAGGCAGAGCTGGTCCTTCAGCAAGTGAGGATTTTTTCTTACAAGAGGGAATTTGAGAGGAGGGGGACGGTATAAGACCTTCGAGAGCATGGCCCAGGTCTGTTTGGTACTGCTCTATCCTTACCGCATAGCACAGAGTTACGGTAGTCACAGTAAATACTGAATAAGGAATAATAGAAAAGGAAGAGCTAACTATAAGGAAGCAACACTTACTTCATACTTATAAGTATTGAGAAAATAAGGAGGTAGTTAAGATTATGATGTTATCAATAGCAGGCAGTCGCAATTTCTACTCAAGTATAGAAAAAGGAACCAAAGATAGAATTTACCAGGACGTGAGGGAAAGGTGTAAAATCATTGGATGCTGAAACGTGATGTTCCAATTAAATATTTAAATTTAAGTGATGATTCTAGGAGATTAACAGCTATTTTAAATATATCATAGAAGCTAATATTCAAGGCTTCCTGCTGGTTTCCTTCCTAAGTTCTTCACATTTTCAAAGCTCATCACTTGGACAAGATTCCCTCTTTACTTTTTCTAAATTGATCTGTTTTTATCCACTTTTTGCAAAAAGAGAGTTTCCCCCTTTATGCATTTACTAAGCTATTTGAGCCGTCAATTACACCCTCCCCTCTTCTTAACACACTCTACTTTTGAACACCCTACCTCCTCTTCTATTTTTAAAATGGGACTAAAACCTCATTTCCTTCAGATTCTCATTGATGAATCCACCCTTGTCCAAATACTTCTGTTACATTAGCCCTACAGATCATAATGTATAGTATAAAAGATTCTTTATCATATTATGTATTTGAATTTTTTTCTTTTTATTTCTTGGTTTATTTAGGTGTTTATGTGCTGAGAGTGTGGGAGAGGTGGAATTTGTCTCAAAATTATATGTTTTCTTCTTTTATTTTATACCGGTTGAAGCACCTAGTGATTGAATTCTATATGAATTCACCAAGCTATGGCAACATTTTCGACTGGGAGTATTTAAAGAGAATAGAAAAGTGGCATCGTGCCTTATTTTTTATTCTCTTGTATGTATGCTTCGTGAATAAGGAGAGAGTAAAGTGATTGAAAAGACATTACAAATCAAATAATGAAGAAACTCTGCAGTCAGCTGTGATATTATTAGCTATATATTCTTCTAAGACTAAGAATTAATATTAAATACTTTAAAATTTAGTGATTAGCTAATATAGGTTTCAGGTAGATCCTATAAACTAAATGTCTAAGTTTGAATAAGTACATAACATAGTTATTATGATTACCACGGAAAGAGACAATCAAATCCCATCTGATGGTCTTAATTACAGCTTCCTTTCCCACCATGCTGCTGTCGTATGCTCTACATTTGTGTAGCATCTGGCATCTAGGAGGTTATATTATTTCACTACCATTTCTATTCCTCTTCACAAAGCTTTTGAGTATTGTGATGTGTAAGGCAGCATACCTCCACAGTTGGAGTAAAGGGGATCAGTTCGTAAAATGAATGACTAAGCCTGATAAAAACAGAAAGAGATAGGAATAGAATCCCAAGATTTTCTAAATCCCAGACATGCATTTCAGTTCTATATAAATCCTTCACTCCAATAGAGGAAGTAATGATTATTTTTAAATGCAAAAAGCTAGTATGAAAATTGCAGCATAGCATTATAATAATATTTAGAGATGAGAGGATTAGAATCGTTGAAAATTGAATGTATACATAATCTATAACATGTTTTTTTTAATTTAAGCATAATTGATTATACATATTTTGGGGGTACAGTGTTGACTACCATTATTGTGTACAATATATGATGATCAAATCAACATTATTAGCATATTCATTACTAAAAATTGTAATTATTCTTTGTGTCCCTTACCCAATTTCTCTCTAATCCCCCCTCCCTTTTCCTCTTTCCCACCTCTAGTAACCATAGATTTGTTCTCTCCTTCTGAAATTTCAACATATTATTGTGGTCCTTCTTTCTTTACCTTCTTTCCTTCCTTCCTTTTTTTCCTTCCTTCCTTCCTTCTTCCTTTTTTCTTTCCTTCCTTCCTTCCTTTCTTGCACCCACTTATGAGTGAGGACATGTGGTATTTCTCTTTCCATGCCTGGTTTATTTCACTTAACATAATTTTCTCCAAGTTTATCTATGTTGCTGCAAATGACAGAATTTCACTCTTTTTATGACTGAGTATTATTCCACTGTGTGTATATACTCCACATTTTCCTTATCCAGTCATCCATGGATGGACATTTAGGTTGGTTCCATATCGTGGCTATTGTAAATAGAGCTGCAATGAACGTGGGAGTGCAGGTACTCCTTTGACATGATGATTTCCATTCCTTTGGGTTTATACCCAGCAGTGGGATTGCTGGTTTGTGTGACAGTTCTATCTGTAGTTGTCTGAGGAACTTCCATACTGTTTTCCATAATAGCTAGCTGTACTAATCTACAGTTCTACCAACAATGTGGAAGAGTTCCTCTTTCTCCACATCCTCACCAGTGCTTGTTATTCTTGGTCTTTTTAATAATAACCAGTCTAACTGGGGTGAGACAATATCTAAGTATGGCTTTAATTTGCATTTTCCTGATGATTAGTAATGTTGAGCATTTTTTCATATACCTGTTGGTCATTTGTACATCTTCCTTTGAAAAATGTCTATTCATCTTCTTTACCCATTTTTTAAAAAACATGTTACATATTACAAGAACATGTTATATATTACAAGAATATATAATACGTTTTTTTGATTCAGTCAAAAAATAATGGTTTCTTATGTTCTCCACAGGAAAACATCCATTCATTTTACCAGTGTGTTTAAGATAATTCTAACTCCTTCTTTCATTTAATTAAAGTGTTTAATTCATTTTTACATTCTATTCATAAATATAACCAGACACAAATTAGAATATGTATACTGTATTATTTCATATTGACACATATTTTGTTCTTTTAGATAGATTTGTGTATGGTTTCATGTTAGGATTTTGTATATTGAACGTATTATAATTCACTTAGTAAAATATTGATGTTTAAATCTGGTATGTTTGTTGGAGGGATATGGGAGACTTAGAGTGAAATTGTCATTTCATGAAGATTTCTTTCTAATTAGACATTCACTATTACTGGAATTGTGTTTTGTGCATTACATTCCATTGATGTAATTTTAAACTTCCATTCTACTTCACTATAAATGGAATTTTATTATATCTGACTCCATAATTAGTGGGTTTCAGAATCGTTGACATTTAGTAAAATCACAGATCATAGTTTCTTTGTATATTCTGCATTAAAATGCATTGTGTGCACTTTCAATTCTGTTTGAAAGAAACTACCCTTGATTTACATAGTCATTGTATAGAAGAGTTCTGTTTAAACTCCATTGCTTGATTTCATGGCTCTTTTTTTTTCTGAAATCATTTGAAAATATTTCCTAGGGTATTTGCAGCTATTAAAAAATAAGATGAAACTTATGGATTATAAATATGCTTGTCTGAGTTTTCTCTAACAGTAAGTCTTTCTAAAGCCTTAGTGCATCTTAAGCTGTAATTGTAGCTTTCTCTCGCAACTTTTTTTTATTCTATACTTTATTATAAAAGCTCTTGTAGAAAATTAAGTATTTTTTGTAATGCTTAGAATGTTTTTTTCTTTTAAGGAGTGAAATTAAAATATCTCTTTTGTTTCAAGCTCAGGGGAAAGAGCTTGGTGAGAATAGGATTTTTTCCTGGATTGCATGCTTTTGGGATTTGGTGACAGAGCTACTGCTGTGGAGGGAGGCTGGGGAAGGAGGGATCTGGGCTGAAAAGGGAGGCAAAGACTTAGATTTGGGTTCTAAGAGGTCTGCTGCTGAAATATTATTCTTCCCAGGAAGATCTCAGAAGTAGGCATCCAGATTCAAGCAATCATTTTTTCAGCTCAAAGCAGCTCTTGAACTGCCAGACCCGAAGGGGTAATTTCCCTACTGTAGTCTTAAAGTTGTCAGTTCTAGGACCACCATTTCCTCAAGGGTCTGAGACCCGAGGATCCATGCTTAAGACACATCTACTCAGTCCGCTTTGATGCGAGGAACATTTAAATTTCATCCAGGTCAAGATCACCTGCTAGGGCTGTGCTTAAACATTACCACACTCCCTTCTCCTCTTTTCTCTTTGGAAAGAAAAAGGTCATGGAATTAGTAACTACCTCAAAAGATGGTTTTCTGATTCATCATTGCGCTACACTCTTAGTTCTTCAGATTGGTTTGAGGGCATCCTGTTCCTAACTTACAGTAACAGATTTGGGATAGAAATGCCTTTGACAACAGTTTTAATAAGCATTTTAAATTCTACAATAAAGTGATTCAGAGGATCATTTTCCTTTGTCTCTAGTTCCCTGGATAGGAGTGTCTGGAGGTTGGATTTCCTGCTGAGTTTCTTAGCATTACTGCCAGGTCAGAAACGAGGCATATTAACATGAAACATTTTGTTCTGCGTCTGGGAGCCAGAATATAATAAGCATTGTTAATTTGGTTAAAAGCAAAGACAGCTGTTGAAGATTAGTCTTCCAGTGTATGTGTGGGAGTTAACAGAATAATGTTTTTCCCAAGATGTTTATAGTTTTCTTTTGCTTATATGCAAATAAGCAAAAGAAATTAATAAGTTAAATGAAATAAACCATTTTGTAATTTCAGTTGGAAATTGATTAACCAGTACTCATATGAATGATGTATAAAGTTCTAGAAACCAGATAACTTCCAAAGTGTTTCTATACTATACTTTATATTCTGGGTCATAGTTTCCTGTGGTATAAATGCTAAGCCAGATAAAACAACTCTGTTTTTGGACTTCTGGTCAAGATGGAAGAATAAACAGTCTCCAGTGTCACTCTCTCCCACAAATCAACCAATTTACAACAATAAAAAAGCAATGACAGCCAAGCTGGGGCCGCTAAAGACCAGAGTAAGAGGAGGAGAGACCTACGGAGTTCATGAAGGCAGGAGAAGCCATGATGAGAGAAAGCAGAAAACGCTTAGACCATTTCAAGCCCTGGCTGCTTCCAGGCTGGAGCTGTTGAGTGCACAGAGCAGGAGCCGGCAAAAGCCGCAGCTGTGCGCTTTGGATGAAGTTGCTTGGAGGCACAGAGGAGAAGAGGTCCTTGGTGGCTCCCAGGCCAGCAAGACCAGTAATAGGGTTCCCATGGACCCACATAGGAGCAATGGGCCACAACAACTGAAAAAAGGAGCCACTCAGAGGCTGGTGAGAGATCCCAAGGGCCTGGCGCATGGCCCGTCCCTTGGGACATGTTTGCAGCACAGGTGGTGGGGGAGAAAGGCCCATAGGGAGAACACTGGGGCACAGCAAGGACAGCTGATCTGCACCCCAATCAGCGCAGGGCCACTCAGTGGAGACTGGTCAGGAATATAGAATTGCAAGGGGTGCAGTTTGATGAAAAGACTCAGGCCCAGACCAGAGTTTTGGATCTCTTGAGAGCTGGAAGTATCTATAGTCAACTATTAAAACCTGAGCTGCACAATTCCCTTCCATAGGGAATCAGCAGCAAAGCAGCAATCTAGCTCAACCACACAGCTCAAGTACTGGTCCCCACAGGAAGTTCCCCCATTTTAGAAGTAAGCAAAGGACAACAACTTAGTTCCAGTGCAGAGTTTAAATGGTGGGAACAGCAAATAATACAACACAGAGTTGAAAGGAAAAACAAAATACCTGCAACCAGAGGCAAAGTTTCATATTAACTAGTAAAGGTCTCATTTCACTGAAGAACAACTATAACACATGGAAGGACTGGAAGTCTGCTGGGATACCAAGTCAGAAAGTGGAGAGGGCCAGGGGCCACAGCAATGCCCCCCAGCACCCACAACCAATCCCCAGCGTGGGGGCTGAGGGCCTTGGCCATGCCCCCCTGACACCTACAGCCAGCCCAGTGGCAACCACCGAGCCACCACAGGAGCACCCCGGGCTCTCCTGACCAGGGGCAGTGGGAGGCCTTGGGCCTTAGCCATGTCCTGCCAACACATGCAACCAGCCTAGCAACGACCACCAAGCCACAGCAAGAAGTGCCCTGGATTCCCAAGCTGGGATGGTGGGGGGGCGGGCGGGGACTTGCCCACACACCCCCTGACATCTGCATCCAGCCCAGCAATGACCAAGCCACTGCTGGAAGCCCACCAGTCTCCTCTATGGGAATGAGGGTGGTGCCACAGGCCTTAATCCTGCCTTTCATCCTCCCTCCTTCTTCCATCCCATTTTCTTCCCCTTTCCCCTCTCTCCCTCCCTCCCAACTGCTCCACAACAACATCCTAGAATGTAAAAAATAATATTTACAAAATTTCATTTTCTTTTAAAAACAACAACAACTCTGTTTTCAAAATCAACCTTTGTGGTAACTATTACTTAGAGCCCTGACCTAATTAACAACTTGCAGTTAAACCACTATTGTTTAGGGATATGTATTCTGATAATTATTTAGATTATACAAATTTATGGAAATATGTATAATGAGATTTCTTTGGAAGACATAGTTTATATATTGAATTTGAACGTCTTGTCTCCATTTAACTTTCAAAAGCTTTAACTATGTTTCTGTTCTATCCAAAGGCTAGTACTAGTTATGTGTCAGGCATTTTATTCATGTGTTTTGATTATTCTTGTGGTCCCTGAGGACTGGTACTGGACCATAAGATTTTTATGATATGATATAAAGGCAAAATCTTTTTTTTAAAACAAAGTTTTGGAGGTATAATTTATGTATAGTAAAATTCACACAAAATGGCAGGTAGATTATGTTCGACAAATATATACACCCATGTGACCACCACCCCCATGAAGAAATAGAACATTTCCACTTTCCCGGGAAGTCCTCGCTGGCCTTTTGCAGTCTCCTCCCACAACCCCCCAAACTCTTATCTGATTAGTTTCATCTATCCTATAATTTTCTTTATATGAATTACCAACTATGCACTTTTTGGTGCCTGCCTTCTTTTGTCCAGTCTAATGTCTATCAGAATCACCCATGTTTTTGTGTTCAACAACATTTTGTTTCTTTTAATTACCAAAAGTTTCCAATGTTGATTTATTAGCCCATTGATGACATTCAGACTGTTTCCAGTTTTTAGCTATTATGGTTAAAGTTGCTATATAAAAGCCTTGTATAAGTCTTTTTATGCACGTATGTTTTCATTTCTCATATCTATCTAGGAGTAGAATTCCTGAGTTGCATAGAAAATGTACCTTTAATTTTACAAGAAATGGGCAAATTGTTTTCCAAAATAAAGGCTTGATTTTATTCTAGTGGTTTCCTTACTTGTAGGAACATATATGTTCAGTAAGCTAACTTTTTGGATAACGGATGATACCGTAATTGATATTTTTTCTCTCTACTCCTCCCTTCCTTTCTTTTTTTGTAGAATAAATAAATGAGAATATACAGCTTGCTCTGCACGGGAAGATTTTATTTTTTAAGAGACTGGCAAATTTAAGATTTCTATAAAATTCTACATAGGTGTATAAAACAGACTATTTTGTTCAACTCTTAAAGCATATTTTTAGTCACTTGTTAACTAATTGTTTTACATGTATTGTAATCATGAGAAAGGCAATGAATGGTACAAAGGAAGAAAAGAAAAATTCCAATTTATTCATTAAGCAAGAATGTGTTGAACACATACAATGAATAAGAAAAGGTGTTCTACACTGTAGATACAAAGATGAGCAAGACATAATTTTTTCCCTTGAGAATTGTATAGAGAAAAATGTAAATGTATCCATACAAAGAGATTAATATAGGTAGGATGTATGTGGAAAGGGCTTCAATAAAGTTATTAAAAATCTATTTTAGATTCTAAGAAAGTAGAACAGTTTCCATTTCATAGGACAGTTTTATAGAGGAGATGGAATTCAGACAGAGCCCAACAGAAGAGCAGAATTATGATGGACAGATCAGGGAAAGAGCAGTTCAGGGCAAGGAAATGGCGGGTCATGGAGTACGGGTGATGGGAGAGGCAGGTAAATTAGAAAAGGGTAGACAAATTGGGAGAACAGAGGATTAAGGGACTGGAATTTAAGTATAAGTTTATTACTAGAAAGGAAAAAATTAAGTTTGTGATGAGAGAAAAGAAGCTCAAAATTAAAGTTTTGAAAACTTATCTACTCTGAGAGATTATGAAAAGTAAAGATGGTTCTCCTAATGTGTTATTGAGATGGAATGCTAGGACGGACAGTCATTGGCTTGATGAAGTCTGGAAGCTGTGAGAAAGGTTATCATTACAAGAGCAATTCTAATGCTAGTAGCTGGAGACTCTTAAACTTTCAAGTTCCATATTTTTACTAATTTTTCAAATTTGGTTAAGTTAGCTGAAGAAAAAAGACACCTCATCATTGATTTAATGAATTATTGTAATGATTTATTCGACTGGTGTACTTTTTCTTTACATGGCACATTTTCTATGAAAAAAAGATCAGTTTCACTAACTACCCAGGCTTTTTGTTACGACTTTCCATATGGGATAAACATCCATATGAACTTAAGCTATCTCCTGTCTTCACTGTTGTTTAGATGATGTTGATAATTTGGTTTTACTTTTTATTATCTAGAGGTATTTTAATACAAGATTCCTTTTAAAAACTGTGTGCTTGTAGCTTATTTCAACATAGTGACTAAAGCTACTATATTTCTACTTCTGGAATCGATTTGTGGGGATTGTCTATGGTATATTCACAACTGCAACAGTAAAGCAATCAGAGTTAAGCTCTCAGAGCAGATTAGAGGGTGCTTTTCAGGAATAAAATATAGTCAAAATATACCAGGTGTAAAAATATTTTTATGTAATGGAATTGCCTTAGCACACAGTTAATCTAAATTAAATGAGTTTATAATTGAGGTTTGTGTGCAAGGGAAAAGAAAATTCATCTGTTACATAGACTATACATATATATTTAATATCACAGCAAAGTCTTAGTTATCTTTTGAGAGTATGTGTGGATACCATTAAATGCAGCTACCTCCTTCTGCTGTGGGTACGAGGATATGGCAAACCTAGGCAAAAATTGGAAGAGTAAAATGGAAGAGAGAAAATTGGAAGAGGAAAAATAGCTTCTTACCCATTTTTTCCTCAAGATTGTTAACCAAAATAATTGCCAACATAAATAGTTATGGGAAAAAAAAAAGAGATTGAATTTTTATTTTTAAAATAGCTTTTTATGGCTGAAGGTTTGCTTCAATTATTTTACTATCAGAACTCCCCAAAGCCACATGGTTTGGGGATGTTATTTTAATTTGATACTTCAAACCAATACTTTGTGCTCATTGGCTCCCTAGTGTCAATAGGGAGATAAGTGCCACTTAAATAGTAGGTGCATTTGATTTTGCACGTTAGAAAATGTATGCATGTTTATTAGAAAAGTGAAAGCTAAAATCAGCAAATAAAATGTAAATGCAAAGGGCACAACAAAGAAATTCTACTTATGATAAGGTTTGACTTGTATAATTTAAGTGTGTAATCCTCTATAATACATGTATGTAATACTTGCTTCAAGTTCAACAAACCTTCTGGGCAAAGTACATCCCAGTCTAGTCTCAAGCATGTCTAATTTTGAAATAGCTATGCTCACTTCAAAAGAAGAATTTGCTGTAGTTTTATTTTATTTTATAGGCTTTAGTTTTAAAGTTTTGCCACCTAAGTAGATAACAAAGGCAGCTTTCACGAACACCTGCATTGAGAAGAGTCTTATGAGTACTTCGCAAGATTAACGATAAGTATATGTGCTATTCAGATCATTCTTGTTCTTGAGCCTTAAGGTGAAGATAGCAAATTCTCTAAAACAGACTGATAATTTACATGGGTTAGTTATTCTTGAGATCATTATTATAGAATCTAAATATGTTTTTATTTATAATGTCTAAAGTGTGTTCTGAAATTCAGTAGGATATTCTTATTTATATAGTATTTTCAATTTTTTATTTTCCTAAAAACAACAAAAATATATTTCCTGCAAATGTTTTTATACCTAATATACATTACTGATTTTAAGTAAAAGTCAAAACGCTTAAAACAGTTAGCCAGATCCATTTATGAATAGCTCTAACTGGAGCAGTTTTTTGCTAGACCCTATTTGGTGATAGAAATAAGGTTGAGGTGAGAGAATAGTTGGTCTAAATTGAAATACTCTGGTTTCACAGGGAACTTTGCCTGAATACCATTGCTACACATTAAATATTTGGCCAGGTGATGAAAAATCAACATATATTTGTTTCTGCCAAAACATTTTGTGAATATTTTACTCAGAGACTTACATGAACAAGGCTGATGGAAAAAATATTACGTTTCTTAAAACACACACACACATATTTTCCCTCTTTTAATTGCTCACCTGTTTTTCAGATTAGTCTGTGGTTATCTTTGAGGAGTTATGGGAGTACAGGGCAAGAGCTAAGGAAGGAATTCTACCTAGATCATATCTGATTCTCTTAGAATTTTGTGGAACAGCGTGAGCGATGTCTTCCCATTGTGTAGGATAAGCACAGCCCTCTGAACAAGGCTTAACAGCAGTTTACCACAAGCCAGTTATAATATCAAAAACATCGAGACTTTTCTTTTCCTCTCTATTTGAATAATGATAAATGCCTTCTTGCTGTGTGAGAACTACTGAAGTGTGTTTCTCTGCAGGTAAACTTGGCAGTGTCTTATGTAACTCTACTCTGTGGGAGTATAACCTAAATGGTGTGAAATACATTGTCTGACAAGAATTGTATCACAATTTAGAATGATGTTTATGCAAGTGGATAGTCTGCCAGTTATTTTATAGTTCAAAAAATGGACCTCTAAGGCCACAATATAAAACCCATCTTTTTCTGTACATTTTTTTGAGAACTATAATTGTTCTTTGTGGGAGAAAAATGGAAGCGCAATCACTTGGCCATAGTCCACTAAGTATATATGATGAGATAACTTGCCTGCTATTTATTTCTAAAATAAGATGTATAATTAATTAGTCACTATTTTTTAAAGTATGTAAAAATATACTTTTTATTGAAATTCAAATATTTAATTGTGTTTGTACCTAATGCCTGATGATTCTCATGTTGGTCGATGTTATCTATTATCTAACTGTTGTGTCATTCTTCTTTGCTACTAATTGTCTTCATCTGTCTCCCTTGGTGATGATAATTCTGCTTGTCAGAGCAAATGTCAATAGTGGTTTCATCGTTCTAAGTGGGCAGCATAATAGCCAGGTGACCGAAAAGCCCATTTGGCTAATTGTGATATGGGAATGGAGGCCAAAAATTTCAGTCCTTGGCAAATTTTCAAAAAACGTCATTCTATTGATTCATATTCCCATTCATTGTGTTTGTAGGCACTCCAAAATAAATGAAATAGTAATAGAGGACACTAACCATAGATTCCAATTTTAGCAACTGAAACAATTGGTGTTTTGAATCACTGAGCTTCTAATACAAAAGTACTTCAAAAAATTCATGGAAAGATTATCTTTTAATTCTATTAACTTTTTGAAGTACCCTAACATGGGAATACCTGACTAGTTATGTGGGTATTTGTGAAATGGAGTATGCAGTGCTTTTAATAATTGGGCATGTCAGTCAGTTAAATGACTAGAATTTCAAGTCTTCGTTTTCTTACGCTTGCTTTGTCTTTGTCCAATGATTGCTTTTTTTAAGTTAGAATCTGGTTGCTCAGAGCTCCAAGGTCCTTTCCTGTTGGGTGGTGTTTCTCAAAAGCGTGAACATTGAGAAGCTAAGAGGCATCCCACAACTCTGAGAAGCTGTGGTGTCATGGCAGCAGTGGCTATGAGGTCAGCTTGTGAACTTGGGGCTAGAGGCAGGTCATAGTCTTCATCTCAGCTTCTTTTTCACCTGAACATTAAAGTAAAATTGGAAACCTGTTGGCCCTCAAGTTGGACCTTTCTCTGTTTGAACAGGAACGATGTGGGAAAGTTACAATGCAGATGGTAAGATTGGATCTGATGGGGGGGAGTTTAACATCGGTGAGGAGTGTTGACCTCTCTTTCCCCCTGACGTTATCTTTACAATTTGGGTTACCCCTTACATATCTCAACCCACCTGATCTTGTTTTCTTTCATTCTCTTTGTATTGAATTTCTTTTCCTTTCCTCTATCCCATGGTATCTCACTGCTTTCTTCCTACCCTTCCCATTTTTCAAACATTATGAATTGAAGTGCCATCTATTTCTAAAACTAATCATCAAAGCAATATATGTTTATTACTCACTTACTACAATTAGCAACTATACTTAAACAAAAAAAAGAGAAAAATTTCCCATCAATCCACACTGGAAATTGGTTGAGTGCCTTGAAGAATTGTAATAGTTTACAGAGAAGTTTATTTTAACTTATTTTCTTAGCTATTTAAAAGTTTGTCTAATGTTCTCAATTTAAAAAGTCATTTTATCTTTCATTTTACTTTCCTTTTACTACTTTTTTATGCCACCAAAGATAAGTTAAATTTTATCTAATATGTGGCCTGTTAACCTCAGTGGAAAATAGGCTCCTTTTGCTTGCTTTAGGATTTATATGTTATTATTTTTACTCCTGTAGGAAAGTAAAATGAGAAGAACTTGACACAGTACTTATACTTCCTTATGCGATTTTAACATCTCCACAACCCCTGTACTGAATGTGTACCATTTTAAGTGTCATTTCTTCATCTTACATCCATTTTGCTCTTTTACTCTACCCCCTATATCTCTCTTCCTTTCTTGTTGTTTTCTTAATATCCCCGTTTCTTCTCTTTATTCCCTTTCCTTTAAACTCATTGTTGTAGAGTATAACCAAGTGTGACAGAAAGGTTAGTTTTGCTATTTTTTGTGTGTAAGAGAAAGGGTTGAAAGTAAGAAAATGTAATTATTTTTCCAAATGTGATGGTGTTTACCAAAACATTGGTATCATTACTGTACATTTTCTAAACTCACTATTCAATTTAGTGAAAAAAGACTTCTGTTATTTTAGAAATACTGGGAAAATAGAATTCAGGATCAAAGGTAAACTTGCTAGAATGAATGTATATATATTTGCATGCCAGTAATGTTTATCTGGAAACAATGTATTTTTGATTGTAAAAATCTACATAATGCCAAATTATCTGGAGAGGAATTAGAGTTAATGAAAAATAAACAAATGTTCAAAATCAGAATTTGCACATTTATCATCCCTCAAACTGAATTTATCATCTTCCATTCCTATGTCAGCTCTCCTCCAATAAATACTATCTAGAAAATCACTGCCACCCAACCCATTGCCCAACCAGAAACCTAGTAGTATTCCTCATCTTCATCTTCTTCTTTCTCTCTATTACACCCAATATTCCCTTGTAATGGGTACAATATTCATAGTATTGTGCAAAATATGTACATTTAAAATTTACAGTATAGAATTTGATTTGTGACTCTGAGCTCTACTCTACTTAGGGCAAGAAACTTAATCTGGGTGCTTTCAGTATAATCCAGTAATGTTTTGATTATTTTTCCATTAAAAATGTCTTCAGTCCAAGGTTCAGCCTCCTGACTGTTCTCCTATTATGGAAGATGAGAGCATATGTAACTTCGTGGTGTCAGGACTGCGAGGTTTGCCTTTTGGATTTTGATGCAATATATCAACACAGAGAATATATTGTGATTGCTTCAAATAGTGGTAATCAGAAATCTCTCTTGGTATAAATCCAGTTTCCTCACAGTAACCTCAGAATTAACTTGAACCATACATTCCATCTGACCCATGGTGTTTCTCCTATGTCTGTCACTTTGCCCTGTGTACTGGTGATCTTTAGTAAATGAACTGGCTCCCACAGTTTCCGCAATGATGGGCCCATGAGAGCACTGGAACCGTATTGGAACCTCCCTTTGAGAACAATGAGGCACTCATGTGGATTGTTGCAAGGGATTGGTTCCCTGCTTGTCCCTATTTATGCATGACTCACACACAATGAACTGTTCTCTCAATATCTGCAGGAAGCAATTTTGAGTATTCTGTGTTTTAAACTTTAATGTACAATCTGTTAGACAATCCTGATGATAATAATTCTCTCACTAATAATCATCATCAATTATATAGTGGTTAATATTTGCTACCAATCAATCCTATTTTTTGAAAATCTGTACGGTGAGCCTTATGAAACTGCCATTTTTATAGGCTAAAAATGGCTAGTAGTAGCAATTTTATATGGTTCAACCTGATATTCCTTCATCAGTTTCCTTACAGTCTCACAACCATTACAGTAATTCAGGTCACCATCATCTCACAGCTAGAAATCATCACAGTGGTCTTTTAATGGTTCTTTTTGCTTACAATTTAGTGCTCTCACATTTGTTTGTCATTCTTTACCTAGAGTAAGCTTTATAAAATTCAATAGCATTGAGCCTCTCTTCTGTATAAAATGCTGTAATGTCATCTGATTGACCTTAGTGTAAAATCCAAGCTCTGTTAATGTGAGTTATAAGTCATGTAGCCATACATCCCAGTTAGTCTCTGACAGCTCTGGTTTACACCTGCTGCCCCAGCCTAATTGATAATGGTGCCCCCTTTTATTCTCAGAAGTGGCCTGGTTTCGATGATGAATTATGTGATCACCTTATTTATAAGATGCCTCATGATCTGGCCTGTCCATTTCTCTGCAGCCTCATCTCTCACCACTTTTTAAATCATAATCTGAGCTGAAGCCATTCTGAACTCCCTTAGATTTATGGACTATGTCACACTCCCTCAGTTCTGAACTTGAGCCTGTGACGTTGCCACCGCCTCAAACACTCCTCTGTGAACCTGACTAATGCATGCTAACTGTCCTACTTGCTTTTATACACTTCCTTCAAGAAGCATTTCCTGATCTCTAGACTAGTTTGAATTTCCCTGCTTTCTGTATTCATGTTTGCTCTGGAATTCTCCCAATACTCTCTTCCCACTTAATCATCTTTGTACCAATTTCTGTGCTGTCAGAGCGTGAATTCTGCCAAGACAAGACTCTCACTTTATTTATCAGTGTCCCCAGGACGTTATAAATGTTTGTTACACAGATGTTACATGTTACATATATGCATGTAATATTACATATGTATATATGAAGGTACTTCAAAAATTTTATGGATTTATATGACCTTTTAATTCTATTTTTCCATAATCTTTTTGAGGTACCCAAATACATGTACACATACAAATATATATGAGTGTGTGTGTGTTTGCATGCATGTGCATGTGAATGAATTAATGAGACAAAAAAATAACTTTAGAGTACCTTTGCATTTTGAGATCTGCTCTTGGCTTTTTATGTTAGCAGAGAGATTTTGAGAGAGTATGAAGCACTATAACAAGGGAGAAGAAGAGAAAGAGCTTAAGGAGGACCAAGTCTTGAGTATCAAGAATGAAACAAATAGAAAACAACCAAGAGGCGTTGAACTGACAATTTGGATGGACCACTACATCCCATTTCTAATCATTTGATCCTGTCTTTGTGCTATTGCTCATACTTATCTGAGCAGGGCACTTAAAAAGCCTGACACCCATTATATTTTGCCTATAGTGTGCAAATGTATTAGAACATCTTATATAGTTAACACAATTTTCAGTAATTGCAGAAAGTAATTATGTTTGAATGTGAGGAAGTATCGGACTAAGATTATCACTCTTTTTAAAAAAAAGTTGGTAACAGTTAAGTTAAAAAAAACCAAACAATTTCTGAAATGGTGAGTAAAAGTAAGGGCATTTAAAATCCATTTTATAGGATTTAATTCCAGAAGATGAAAGTGGAAAGCTGAAGTGGCATGTCATTTGTAAACTATTTTTGTGTGTTGTATTGTGCCCTCCAAAAAGAAACATTGAACTAACCCTTAATACCTAAGAACATGACCTTACTTGCAAATAGGATCTTTGCAAATGAAATCAAGTTCAAGTGAGGTCATACTGGTGTCTTTATAAGAAGAGGAGAAGAGATAGAGGGAAGAAGCCATGTGGAGAGGGAGGCAGAGACAGAAGTGATGCACCTACAAGCCAAGCAATGCCAAAAATTGCTGCCCACCACCAGAAGTTAGGAAAGAGGCATGGAAAAGATACTTCCTCATAGAGTCCAGAAGTAACCAACTCTGCAAACACTTTTATTTCAGGCTTCTAGCTTCCAGAACTGTGAGAGAATAAATGTCTGCTATTTTAAGCCACCCAGTTTGTGGTGACTTGTTATGGCAGCCCTAGGAAACTAATACAGCTATTTCAAAAAGGAGGAAATATCTGGTATATTCGATATGGAAAGAATGGAGATAAAGATGATAGAATGATTGGAGGAATAAGTATTTAGGATTTAAATTGTGTGTTGTGTTTCGTTAGTGCTGTCAATATTGCTGCTTTTTTTTTTTTTTTTTTAATAACACAAGTACTCAATTCCCAGTGTGCTGTAGTAGTCTGATCGGGCTAAGCCATGCTGCAGGAACAAATAAAACCCCAAGTTTCAAAAGCTTACCATTACAGAAGTTTATTTCTAAATCATGCAATGTCCAGTACAGGTCCATCTGATGACTCAGGGTGCCAGATGTTCCCCTCTTGTGATGTCTCCAACTCAGCAAAGGGCTTCTGTGATTGCTATGGCAGAGGAAGAGAGGAGGGTAGAGCTGGCACTCTAGGTCTTCAGTTCTTCAGCTAGGAAATTGTACACTGTACTCCGATCCACATTTTAGTACCCAGAAATAGCCTTATGCCCCTCCTCACTGCAAGGGGGCTGAGAAATGTAAGGGGATTCAAGGATATTTGATGAGAACTGCTGTCTCTGCTTACATGTGAGGACAAAAGAAACCATTCTTCAAAATCTATTAAAATCACAGTATCTTCTCAAAGATTTTAGTTACTCCCTTAATTTGGCTTCTTTTTTTATCCCAGTATTAGTCTTTTACAAGCTTCTTCTTACATATATATTATATACATGAGGGGTCTTCAGAAAGTTCATGGGAAAATTCATGTTGTCTTTTAATCCTGTTTTTCCATGAACTTTTTGAAGTGCCCCCATAGCTGTTACACAAGTCCTTTTATTAACGTGGTGTTATATTTGTCCATACCAGAACTACTGACACCATAAAATTCTTCTTCATCCAAAATTATTTCTGCCTCAACATTCATTTATGTTCACTTCTAACTGTATATGAAGAAGAAGAAAAGTAAGGAGAGGAGGAAGAGAGGAAGAAGTCGTCCTACTGAAGATTTTAGAGTAAAAGAAACATCCTGACATTTTGATTATATTATTTTTTGTGTTAAACTATAATTCATGAAAATGTACTGCAGAAAAAATGTCCTCTATATAACAAACTAAAGTTTTGCTCAACATTCTTCTTATTCCTTTATATAAAAAAATTATACTCCTCTCTTAGATACTGGTAAGAGCTCAATGCATAGGTAGCTAGGATACCCCCACATCTTCTCCCTGAATTGTAGGTCTAGCTCATGGAGATGTGTTACTTATCAGCATGTGGATATGCTATCTGATTCCAATACAGGCCAACCACCCGTTCACATCAACCCAGTTGCAAGCACTCTTTACACAATTGCATCTTTTTCTTAGAAAAGAGGCTTATTTGCATGTGTAGGTCTCACAACATATTTTTGAGATACATATTTATAACTGTTTACAAAAATAATGTATGAATATAGTTTGGTTGTAAAACATTCAAGTGAAACTTTACACCCATTAGGATGGCTGCCATTATAAAACAAAAACAAAAAATAGAAAGTAAGTGCCGGTAAGGATGTGGAAAAATTAAAACCCTTTTGATGGGAATACAAATGGTGTGGCCACCATGGAAAACACTATGGAGATTCCTCAAAAATTTGAAAATAGAATCACCATATGATCCATCAATTCCATTTCTGGGTATATTCAAAGTACTAAAAGAATTAAAAGTAGGGTCTTGAAGACCCTTGCACACCCATGTAAAGGGTAGCATTATTTACAACAGTCAAAAGGTGGAAGCAACCCAAGTGTTGACAGATGAATGGATAAACAAAATGTGATGTATATGTAGAATGGAATATTATTCAGCCTTTAAAAAGAAGAAAATTTTGACACATGTTATAACATGGATAGACCTCGAGGACATGATGCTAGGTGAAATAAGCCAGTCACAAAAAGGCAAATACTGTATGAGTCCATTTATAAGAGGCCCCGATAGCAGTCTGATTCATGGAGACAGAAAGTGGAATGGTGGTTGCCAGGACCTCGGGAAAGAGAAGAAAGGGGAGTTATTGTTTAATGAGTGCAGAGTTTTAGTTTCGAAAGAGGAAAAGTGTTCTGAAGATGTGGACGGTGTTGATGGTCACACAACAATGTAAGGTACCTAATACTACTGAACTGTACACTTAAAAAAAGTTAAGGTGATAAATTTTTATGTGTATTTTACCACATTTAAAATATTTCAAAAATAATATCCTCATTCCTGATGATCTACCCAGAGAAAACCACTGTCTTTTTTCTTTAGTCATTAGCTTTTGTCTTATGGATTTACATACATGTGTATTCTCACATAGCAATATATTCTTTTTAATTCTTTGATTAGCTTTGTTTTTCACATAGATACTATCTTAATGCATATTTTATTCTGCATGGCAACGAATGTTTAAGTCCTGTTATGAAAGAAAGAATAGGGAAACTTCCTGGGCTCCAACTGAATAGACCTTTAGTTCCCTTCTCTGACACATGCTTTTGTGGTCTTATTTCCACTGGACCGAGACTCTCCATTGGTTCTTCACTATGAACCATTCTGGCAAAATTTTTCATGTTCCACCCGATGGAGGATTTCTACCTGGTACTTCTACCACTTCCCTAACGTTTCACCTAAAATTTCCTGCTCTACTTGAAGACTGTGAGTGTCTGTCTGTCTATCATCTGTCTGTCTGTCTACCTGTCATCCATCTATCTATGTATCATCTACATGGGGAGGTAGAGTGTTAGAGTGAAATTGCATCTTTTCAAAACCCTTCAAGATTTCTTAGCTTTGAGTCTGTTCTAAATTCTTTTAAAAAACTTTTCTTTTTGGGGGGGGGGTGTAGCTGGCTGGTGTGGGGATTCTTTAAAAAACTTTTTGGTGGTAGTGGGAATAGGGGTTGGAGTACAAATGTTAGCTCTGGTGTAGGTCTCTCATCCTTAAATATGAGCAGTTTACAGTTTCAAGGATCAGAACATATGATACCCCAAATTTATAATCTCCAGAGCTTACTCAGATATTTATTATTCTTTAAGAATAACTGGTTTTTTTCTCAATATTTAGGGTGAACCCAAGGTAAAGAATCGGAAGGAAAATTCTCAAAACTCTAATGCTTTAGTAGGCTCCCAAATTACTGACAGTTCAAATCTTCTTTTTTCAACATGGAGAAATCCAAAATAATAGTATATAATACCAATATTGTGTCTTGGTTAATAAAAAATATTATAAGCCTTATTTTTAATACTTACTTTTTTTTAATATTGGTAATCCTTTTTCTGAGATAAATTCAGGAAAAACAGCCTTTCTTCTGAGCCCCTCTCCCCTTTTGAAATAAAGTCCAATTTGCCAGTTAGAAATATTTAGTGTAGTGATAAAGCTCAGACTTGAAAGGGATTTTAGTATTCATAAGATATAATGTTGTAATATCATTGGTAAGACTGTGGAACAAGTCCCAGTACACTTAAGCTCTACTAACAAAGATGAAATAGAGAATTAAGTAGGTATATGCTGAATCTGATTAAGGTTGACATCCAGCTTGGATATATTCATCCTCTAAGGTATAGTTTTGGGTGTAAATTATCAACCAAGCACAAAATGATAGAGTTGAGAGCAACCGGATACCAAGATCTGGTGGATTTTAGGGAACTGAAAATGATCTATGGTTATTGAAGTAGAGAGTTAAATGGGATCTATAGCTGATATTAGCTGTGACTAATACCATGGCTAAAGCACTCCCTGGTCAACATGCTAATCTCCTCTCTTCTCACTCCTCTAGAACAGTGGCCTTCAAACTCGTTTCTTGGTAAGAAATACATTTAAATTGTGACTATCTTACCTTCTTAATACACATACACACTCACACACACACAAACATAATAAAAATGTCATGAAATGCCTTAAGAGATACTTAGACTTCTTACAGTCAGTGCACCCCAGTATTTCTAGTCTATGTTCTTTTTTTTAATGCTGGTTTTGACCTATTAAGTCAATTTCAAGATCTGCTAACAAATGGTAATAGAAATTTGAAAAAATGCTTCCCAGAGTGTTTCATTTTATGTATTTGACTTCATTATGAGAATAATTGAATGTGTGTTGACTGAGTGATAATGAATCACTTCAATTTTACCTGCATAGATAGTAAAACATGTTTTTGTGAACTGGAATCTTTGATCGGGAAGTTTACTTGAAAATCTTCATAAAGGATTTCTCTCAGTTCTTTAGTAAAAATTCATGTCTGTGCATGCTAAGGCAAAAGGAAAGTAAAACTCTGTCTTTAAAAATTGCACAACTGTTATATCACCTTTCATATGATCATCTTTAAGTATACGCTTCTTAATTATCCCGATGGAGATCAACGAAGTTCAGTTGTATTAACATGGTGACCTTCTACGAATGAGATATAAAGCTGTAAGACTGTATTAACAAAAGATTACTGAAGGATTCAAAATTCTTAACTATCACCAGTTTTAATCTTTAAAATAGTAGTGTTTCTTCTTCCTGAAATATTTTCCAAATTTTTGTCTGCATTATTTTTATTATTAGTAGGTTTTTTTTGTTCATTTGTTTTCAGAAATAGAAAGCCAGGAAAATAAGGTCAACATTTTCTCTATTGGCTCAGGAATGTGGTAAAGTCAAACTCATGATACGAAATTTGACCAAAAATTTTCTTTTATTCACTGTAATCTTATGTTTGGTACATGGTAGCCATGCTGAATAAAATCATGAATATATCACATATTTACCTTCACTTGACTTGAATTTTATAAGGTTTGCAACTTCTTCTAATTTATCTACTTCTTTTGTAATCAGCAGAGTATCTGATGCATAGTACACAAGTTGAATGTATGAATAAACAAAAGATTAAACGCTTAGGTATTTTAAACAGAAAAGAAGATTTCAGTATCCAGCAAGTCCACCCAAAGATAGGAGACAGATCGATGGTTACAAGTAGGTAAGCAGAGTCACCATGAAAGGCAGGGAGAAACAGAAGAGATGATCAAGGAGGCTGAGTCGAGACTGGAATATCCATTCACTATCTTATTGGCCAGCTCCTACTCCTCATAAGATAATTAGCTTAAGCATCACTTGCTCTGAGAAACAAGTGTCTCTCCTAGGCAGATGGTGTTGCCTTTCCTGGTTCTCCCTGAGTGCTATGAGCAAACCCCATCATTGCCTTCTAGAAAAACTTCCCTTTTCCATTCTTGCCCACTCCAATCTGTTCTCTTCCCTGAATCCGGAGACATTTGCCATTCTCCTATTTTAAAGTTTATAGTGATCTATCATTATTCCTATAATAGAAACCAAAAAAGGCTCTGCCATTCTTGCCTATCATTGGTTTACCATTCTTTTTCAAGTTATGTTTTATCCATACTGGATTCTTTTGGTTTCTTGAACATGTTCTGTTCTCTCTACTGCTTTAAAAAGTCCTTATCTCTGGGTGTTCTTATTGCTTTGAAAGATCACTTTCACCTAGCCTACTCATTTTTCAAACTTCAGTTCAAATATCACTTTCTTAGGATAGTCTTATTAGTCTGTTTCCCAACCCTCACCCAACTAGATATCCCTTTATTAAGGGTGTTATTATTTCCTATGCTTTTCCTTTATAGTACTCATCATCGATTATAATTATTGACCTACTGAACAAGTTAATTAGTGTCCCTTCCTTTTCTATTGTAAAATTTAAGAGGGCAAGGCCTATTTTTGTTTTCCTTAGCACCTTTCTCTCTTTAATGTTAACACATTGTCTGGCACATTGTAGAAACCTAACAAATATTTGTTGGGAGAAATGACTATTGAGTGAGAGAATAAATGGATAATGCATTCATCAGGATGAGTCATAAGGACATATATTTTTGTGGTTAATATTTTGTTTACCTCCATGGCTAAAACTAAGAGTGCCATATCCTGACATATGACCTGGAACTCAAGGAATGGTTTAATATGCAGAATATGATTTTAAATATGAATGAGAGATGGTTAGTATTTTCATGAGTACGGAATTATATATTCCATAGAGGAAGATATCAAGAGTAATGGCATGGGATAAGCATGGGGCTTTTAAGGTAACTCATCTGAGTACAGAGCTTTCTTTTGGTGATAATGGAAAATAAGGCCTGTTGGAGTGAAGCATGTGAATGAAAAGCCTTTAGAATCAGGAAGAACAATTTAGACTAAATGAATCTGTAAAACTTTCAACAAACATTGACCGGATATCTACTGGTTACCAGCCATATAATAGTAGGTGCTAGGAAAATAGAGGTAAATAGAATGAGATGGGGGAGATTCATTGTGAGCTCTCGAAAAGTGAAATACATTATAAAGTTCGTGATAGGAAGTTTAATCTGAAAGCTATATCTGTGATAGGGAGGGGACTTGTTGAATAAATGAATGATTCAATCAAATAAATAAACTAACCATGCTTTTAGTGGATATTCTGTGTTTGGTTCTCTTGACTGTGAAATTTCACTTTACATTTCACTAATTTTTTGGTTCACTTACACTTACTTGAAGAGATTATTAAAATATAATTATCAAGATTTAGAAGCAAAAAATAAATGACATGCTGGAAAAACAGATGAACTTAGAACTAAAAAAAAAAATAACAGAGATGGTAAATATGTGAGAAACAGGATAATTAGTTTCATTCTCAAGATGCACCATTAAATATAAACATATTCTCATGTGGTAGATGGTAGTTTTATTTTCCGTGCTCAGCGTGTTATCTACTGATGGTAATTTTTCAAATGCACCGTGCAGCTAGGGGTCATCAGATGACCCACATGCACCTCCGTCACTGAGAAGTTCAGAGGTAGAACATGAAGGGGAACAGTGTTGGCTTCTGTTAATCTAAGCCTAGAGAACACTGTCTAAATTTAGCTATGTTCAAATGCTCTACCATAAAAGAGCAGCAGAAAACAATCTCATTAAAACAAGCTCAGAAAACAATTCCAAGATATATGATTAAAAACAAACCAAACAGCAGAAGCCACAAATAGTGTGACCTTTTCTTGCCTTCTACTTTCACTGCTTTAGTTCTTCAAGTTTTGTTTCAGACATTAAGCTTTTTTCATAGCCATAACTTTTGTGGTTATTCACCCATCTCATCTATTATTTTTCCCCTTCTATTTTTTAATTTAATTTTTTAAGGAGAAATTAGAAAAAATCTTTATAAATTAAGGTTTTGACTCAAGTACTTTTAAAATAAGAGGGTCTACAATATCATTTAAAAGTGTCTGTTCTGTTGTCACTTAAGTTACTGTTTATTGAAATTTCATTGAAGGCTAGAGAAATCTTTTTTTTCCAGTTTAGCTTAAAAAAAGATGGACAGCAGCCAGAAATGATGAATAAATTAGTATCCTTTTAATTTAATTTTTAAAGCTATGAATCAGCTCATCTAAATGGATTCTAAAAGTTTTTGTGTGTTTGAACACTGTTGTCATGGAGAGTAAAACTTTGTTTTTTCAGTTGTGTATAACGGGGGTGGCAGATTTCCACTAGTTCATGCTTCCGTAGATTAAAATAAAGTTTAGTTAGGAAAGATAGGTCTTAATGGAATTGTTAATATGTAGTCTTATTTTGGATGACATTTAAAAATCACTTGTATTTTTTACCTATGTATTGTGGAGTATATTGAACAATTATCAATTCCACTGGTAACAGCCTTGGTTACAGTTAGCCTAAGGATTTACCCAAGGGAACTCACTAGGGTTGGCAGGGCTAATGGCAAGGTGTGGAAGCTGAGGGATTGTTCAAGAGACCTGTGGGCAGGAAGAGCCCCACCTGTGCAAGATTTCCTAAGATGTGCTCTATAGAACTCTCATTGTCATTCCATTCCACATTATTTAATATCATCTTTTTACTTTTTTTTTTAACATAAACTATTTTTTTAAGGCATCTAGGTTTTATTTCTATGTAATAAAAAAAATGTGTCTTGGGTAACTTCTATGTTTTGGAATTAACTGTGATTTTCTTTGTGGTCTTGTACATAATATATTTTTCTAAATGACCAGGAAACAGTGAAACTTTCATAAGTATTTTTCTATTCACTAGCTTACCAGAGAGAACTAGTGGAAATAATATTAAAAAGAAATCACTAAATGCCACTAATGGGTAATGTAGAAAAAACACAGCACAGTTATATGGCTTAGATGAAGAGAAAAAGAAAAATATCGACTTTGTCAGAGTACCACTGTAGTTCAAATGAGAAGTTCTTCAGATAAGAGGTACCTTGTGAAGAATGAGCCACTGACATTAATAAAGGTCTGGAGAGACCAATTATAAAATATATTTATGGCAGAAAGCTCATTAGGTAAATATATGTATGACAAAATCAAGATCTCAAAAGATCTTCAAAGATTAGAGTGATATATCTGTTATAATGTGATTAACAGTGATATGTTAAAGCTTTTATGATTTGTTCTCCAAAACTTGAAAGTCTAATACTTTATAGGAACTCGTATCTATAACCTTAGGGGGTACAATGGAGAGAAAGTTCATGAGGTGTCAGCACTCTGTTAGGATTAGAAAAAATGCTAATGTGATTTTAAACAATATTAATAGACATGGTTCAACTTAATACAAATCACCAATGATGTTGAAAATGCGCAATCAAGGGATCCTACTGAGATTAAATGAATTACTCATAATCTTTGAGTTTGGGTACAGAAGTTTGCATTTTTACCAAACTCCTTATATGCACCCCAAAGTTTGCAAATCACTCCTCTAAAATAAGAAAGGTGATATCCCTGATCCATCTTTGTTTGCTAAGTTAAATCTGGAAAAAATAAACCTCAAGTGCCATACTTCAGGGGGATATAGGAAAGTAGGTTACTTGTGGAGTAAAGAATGAATGTGGCAGTGAAGGTTTATAACATCATGTCATTTGAGGAATGGCTGGGGTGATGGCAAATATTTATCATATACGAGAGTGGCCTCAGAGAAGGTATACCAGTTGTCTTCAAATATCTGAGTGAATATTAATGGGAAGAAGTATATTCATGTGTGTCTCACTTGCCTAGAAGCTTTGATTAAAAATACATTTTAGTAGATTTAATTATGCTGTTTTTCCTCTGGTGGCCTTCTGTTAGCATTTTGAAAACCTAGACCTATGAAAAAAAATATGTCACTAAGATACACTTGTTACACCCAGCCTCTCACTTCTGGACTTTTTAATCAACATAGTTGCCATCAGACTGACCAACGAGCTTGCCTGCTAATCCATCTTTTCTTTGTTGCACTAATACAGCAGGGAGTGGAGAACAGCTCTGTTCTTGTTTCATCCTCCTTCTCTCTGTCCTAACATCCAGGTGCCAATAACAGGGGACAGGCATTTCTACCAAGAGTCATTGTTACAATAGGTTGAGTTTAAATCCCAACTCATTTCCCACAAAATGAAGATATTGTTTAGTGTAAATTTCAATAGTGACATGTAGGTTAAATATTTGGACTTGAAGACGTTTTAATTGTGCTGGTTTTTAAATGACTGGTCTGGATGTCTGAAGTCTTTCTGTATACATAGTCATATCTGTGGGTCATTTAGTGTGGAGGGAAGATTCTAAGACGGCTCCCAAGAATCTCAACCCCTGGGGTACACGTCCTGTATAATCCCCTCCCCTTGAATATGGGTGGGACTGGCGAATATGCTGGGATAGCACTCTCATGATTAGGTTTCATTTTAAGATAAAGTAGAAGGTATAATTCCATTCCCTAATTAGTTTACTTTGAGTTAATCAAAGGGAGATTATCTTGAGTGGGCCTGACCTAATCAAGTGAGCTCTTAAAAGAGGTCTAGAGCTCAGAGAGCTCGTCCTGCTGGCCTTGAAAAGGCAGACAGCCCTCCTGTGAGAGGGCCTCATGGCAAGGAGCTGTGGAGGCCTCTTGGAGCAGAGAGTAGCCCCCAATTGATATCCAGCAAGAAAACACAACTGAGCCAACACAGAGAGGCCAGCTACTTGGCTGCCTCGTGAGACCCTGAGCACCAAAGCTGTGACCAACACTCCTAGTCCACAGAAACTGTGGGATAATCAATGCATGTTGTTTAAAGTCACTGTTTGTGGTAATTTGTTACACAGCAATAGAAACCAATATATCAAGATTAAAATAATATCACCAAACAAGAACCCATTACTCAAGTGCTGAGCTTTTTCTAATACATGTAACTTCTATTTATATAATCTCTACCTATTGATTTGAAAAAGGATCAGATGATAACAGAATTGAAAAGTTTGAATGTTATATTTCTTTTTTTTCTTTTTTTTAAACTTTACCCACAAAATGGCATCCAGTTTGGACATCACCTAATATTAGTTCTCAGGTGTAAATTGTTGAAAGTTGAGATTTTCTTATTGATACTTCTCTGGTAATATTTGATAGCTATGTCTCATTGGATACCACAGTTAAACTATTTAAGAAAGTTGAGAAACGTATTGTTTAACCAGGAGCAAAGGTAAATAAAATGATAATTTATATCTTTCCCCTAATTCACAGACATTAAATTTTAATTTAATGGTCTACACTTGTGGCTTGTTAAATTGTTTGACATCTAGTTTGACTTCAGCTTTCCAATCTGAATGCCCTTTATTTCTTTCTTTTGCCTGATTGCTCTTGCTAATACTATGTTAAATAGGAGTGGTGAGAGTGGGCATTCTTGACTTGTTTCTGTTCTTAAAGCGTTTCCCCATTCAGGATGATATTAACAGTTGGTTTGTGGTATATGGCTTTTATTGTGTGACATCTTGCTGAAAAGTAAAATGTCATATCACAGATAACTTTTTCAATTGCGAGCTCATCAACCTCATTTGTTCATTTTTTTTACTAATCTTTGATGATGTATCTATTCTGTACCAAATAGTATGCTACGTGTGGGGATAAAAAGATACATAAGACTCATGACTTATAGAACTTTTTAGTACAGTGTGTGGGGGTGGGGTGGGGGAGAAACATAAAGAAATGAATATGCCAAAGTATTTTAGCTACTGGGTTTGCACATTTACTTCTCTATGCATCATTTGGATTTTCTGAGCCTTCAATGTTTTCCATTTTTAAGACAAAGCTCAAAGGTCTACTTTTTCATGAAAATTAATTGGTCTTTTTAACGTCTCCAACTATAGAAAAGAGTTAAATAAACAATGGAATCTAGTAACATTGAAAAGTACTTTCAATGTAATATTGAGTGGAAAAAGCCATATTTTATTATGTGATTCCAATTTCATAATTCTACTCTCATTACATGTATATGAATATAAAGAGGTTGGCAGTAACTTAACTGCAATGTTAACAAGTTTTATCCCTGATGAGATTGTGGGTGATTTTTAAAAAATTATATTTATTCTATATAGTAAACATGTATTACTTTTATAACCAGAAAGATAAGCATTATTTTTTTAAAAAGAGAGTGAATTTAAAGTGAGACAGTGATTGTTACATATTTTTTTGTGGAACTTGCTTATGAAGGGAAAGAGGGACAGAGATTGTGGGAAACAGGGGGAGATGAAGACCTGAGGGAAGCTACAGAGTTATGAACGGAGATGATTAAATATCACTATAATCTGGGCGGAAGTAAGAAATTGCAGAGAGTGAAAGGCTGAAATGTCAGGGAGAAAATGAATAGCTTAGCAAGATTTTTAGGGAAGCAGGAGTGATTCAGATTTGAAATATAGGTTACAGGATCAGCCGTGAGGAGGAGAAAGAAAACTTCTTCTGAAACCACAGGGAAGGTGAGAGTTGATATAGCCATAAAAAAATATAGAGATGAGAGTGTGGGAAGTTAAAGGAGTCTATGCAGGTAGCCTAAACTCTTGCTTTGAATTAGGAAGCCAGGTCATTAGCTGATTGACTGGGGGTGGTCTTGGGGAGGTTAAGTCTGGAAAAATCCAAGTAAATCAGGCAACAGGAGAAAGACTTGATTCCAGACTGGTGAACAGATTTGTAGCTGGATCAGCCATGAGGTTGAAGTACCTTGAACTTGTAGTGGGAACTCTAGGAATACGAGTCTTACCTTTCATATGCAAAGATACTATACTGGTTCTATAAAGAGTCTTACTCATTTCCCAGTTTATACACTTCTAAGCTATTTTCCTAAAACACAGATTCTTTTGGTTTATTTCTTAACTGATCCCAGTCTGCCTGCTGTCATGCCAAGACACACCACTACCACTTATAAACTGTCCCCTACGACATACACAATGCATACTGTGCTTGAATCAATCCAAATTGCACACCTTCCTCTGAAGATTAGTGTAAAATTAAGGAAATGCGATGTTTAGTACTTACCATTAGTGCACATCACCCCAATCTGAGATGAATGTGGCATGAATATTTTAATGCTTTTAAGAGTTAATAATATCATTTAATCCTCACTACAACCCCAGTGAGGCATGTCTTATTTTAAAGTTAATAAGAAGATGATGCAGACAATGCCAAGAGAGGGCTACTAATTTCTCAAGGTCACAAAACTCCTTTTGTGGAAGCTGGAACTCAAAACCAGACCACGACTTCAGCAATATACACTTTTCTTCCCAATTCAACATTAACGTCAGATCATTTTGTCCTTTTCCCGGGGGCTAAAGAATCTTTCTCTCCCACTCCCCTGCCTTTCTCTTTCTTTTAGGATAAACCTGTTGCTGTCTTAGTTTAGTGCTTACAGTGAACAGTGAGGTGGAGGGAACTGTTTCAGATTGACTGATGAATTAACCCTGTGGGAGGTCAGAAAAATGTCATAATTTACAGAAAAAAATACAAACATAAATATTGAAGAAAAGCAGGAAAGAAGGGAAACACAGGGAGGAATAGAAAGAGAAGGGAAGAAACAAAGAAGGAAAGTGATATAGTTGGATATGTTTGTCCCCAAAGCTCATGTTAGAAACTTAATCCCTGCTATGACAGTATTAAGAGGGTGGGAAATCCTATTATGGTAGTTGGAAGGTGGGGCTTTAAAGAGGTGATTGGATTGTGAGGACCATGCCCTAGTGAATAGATCGATCCATTCACTGAGTAATAAGTTGATGGTTTGCTGGGTGGTGGCCATGGTTCTGATGGCTTTAAAGGGAGAGCTAGTGAGGAGGTCGGTCTCTCTCTTTTGCTCCTCCCTTATTTGCCATGTGACAACCTGAATTGCTATAATCACCACCAGGAAAAGGTACTCACCAGATGTGTTCCCTGAAATTTGGGTTACCCAACTGTAAGCAATAAATATTGTTTCTTTACAAATTACCCAGTTTCAGGCATTTCTATTACAAGCAACAGAAATGAACTAATATAGGATTGAAGGGGAATGTTTGATGATCTTGTAAGGAATGTTTCTTTGCAGCTGAATGTGTATGATACATTTACTTGGCACAAAACAAAATAAAGAAAAAGGAAAAAAACCAGTCAGATACATTCAGTGATTTTAAATAGGGTAATGATTTCTGTTTTCATTTTATGTCTCTCATAACTTATTTTGGAGTTTGAAAATGTCTGTAGACATTTAAAAGTCCCAATTTTTACTAAAATAATTACATGTTCAACCTTAGGGGCATATATTTCATGTGACAACCTAACATTTGCTACCTAGTGTTAAAGATGAACTGGTTTTAATTTTGACCAGAAAATTAAAAACTTTTTTTGATATATTTAAGGATTGTAGACTACCAAAAGAAAACAAAATATGATCCTTTATTTTTTTATTATTTCTAAAATATCTTGATTCTAAACAAATATATGTGCATGCTATGTGGAGAATGTAGGAAACTAAACATTGTAAGTAAAATATTACATGCTTACCGATAGAGTTTGGATGTGTTGACCCGCTAAAACTCATGTGGAAATCTGATCCCCAATGTGGCAGTGCTGGAAGCTGTTTGAGTCACAGGGATGGATCCCTCTTGAAAGGATTAATGCTCTACCTAGGTGGGAAGATTAATGAGTGAGTTCTCACTCTATTAGTTCCTGCTAGAGCTGGTTGTTTAAAAGACCCTTGCACCTTCTCTCTCTCTCTTGCTTCCTCTCACCATGTGATCTGCTTGTACCTGCTGGCTGCCTGCCACTTTCTGCCACGAGTAGAAGCAGCCTGAGGCCTGCATCAGATGCAGCTGTCCCAGAATCGTAAGCCAAATAAACCTCTGTTCTTTATTAATTACCCAGTCTCAGGTATTTCTGTTATAGCAACACAAACTAATATACTTACAATTTACAAGGTACTGTAACTGATGCTAAAAGTAGTGAGATGTAATGATTGCTGATCTCAAGTGGCATCCTTTCCTGACAGGTGGCAACGATGAATAAATCAGAGTATAACATGACGTGAACTTCTTCCACTAGTGAATATGGGGTGCTCAGAGAAATGGGCACATGGGATAGCAGCCAGAGGAGAAGTTTTGGGTTTGGCACTCCAGGAAGCATACATTCAAGGCAAGAGGGGAAAAGGCACTGATTGTTCAAGAAAACTGAGTACTCTGGGAAGTGTCATATTTCTGAAGCAACCCACCCTAAAGGAGCCAGGAAAAGAGAACACGAAGTAGCAGCATGGAAGATGGGAGAGGAGCCAGGCTGAGCGAGTGGGTGGAACTTGACATCATAATGTTTCCCCACCTAAACTCTTGCAGTACTAGAAGTCTTATGGACATTTTGATTACTTACATTTTTGTGGAAAGTTCCTATGTTTCCAAAGTATTGCCCAGCTCAGTGACACGTGAAGAGCTACTGCCCGGGAGTGGCCTAGGTGGTATCTTAGTCTGTTTTGTGTTGTTATAGCAGAATACCACAAACTGTGTAATTTATAAAGAGAAGACATTCATTTCTTTCAGTTCAGGAGGCTCAGAAGTCTAAGCCTGAGGAGTCCACATCTGTTGAGGGCTTTCATGCTATGTCATCCCATAGAGGAAGGCAAAGAGAGGGTGAGAGAGTAAGAAACGGAACACACAGCCTAAAGCTCTTTTATAATCAGGATTGATCCATTCATGAGAGTGAAGCCCTCATGACCTAAACGCTTTTCATTAGGCTCCACCTCCCAATCCAACACTGTTGCATTGGGGATTAAGTTTCCAACACATGAACTTTGAGGGACACATTCCAACCATCGCAGGCAGGTTCCAGAGCCACGATGCCTAGGGTTGCATCTCCATTTTTCACTTATTGGCTGTGTAACCTTGGTCAAATTACATAAGCTCTCATGCCTCTGTTTTCTTGTCTGCAAATTGGGGATAATAACAGTACCTACCTTGTAAAGGTATTGTGAGGATTATATCTGCATATATTATTATATTACATTATATATACAGGTATACATATACCAGAGTCCCTAGTACCAAATAAGAACTGACTAAACACTAGATATTATTATTTAGTGCTCCTGAAACCCTTAAATGGTATAGCACTAAGAACACATGAAAATAACATGTATTTCAACTATTGAAATTTTTATCAGATCTTTGAGTATCTGGACTAGAGAAGGGTGAGAATGATCTAGTAGCGTAATATTTGTGATTCAGCAAATTGTTTCAACAATAACGGGATTGTGGTTTCTTTTTTTTTTTTTTGTCTGTTTGAAGTTACCCTGATGGGCATTTTTATAGAGCCAGTAAAAAGCATTTACTTTTAAATTAGACAGATTTCAATTTGAATTGTAGTTTTCCCACCTACTAGCTATTCAACCTCGTGCAAGTTCCTTTAACTCTATTTTTTAAATAACAGTTATGAGTGACTGGTAGAGGGCCTGGCACAGGTAAATCCTCAATGAATGGAGGCTGCTATTAAAATAAGATATTCAAGGAGATATAGCACCACTTCTAAATAAAAATCCTCTTTCAATATTGGGGGGAGTGGGGAGATACTTTTAGAAAAATCTCCTTCCAACATGATGTTCAATATTAAAAGTTTTTATTTATAATGCATAATAAAGGAATCATTTTAAGTGAGGTTACTGACATATCAAGCAAATCCACTGAGCTATAGCTTAGAGTCTGAGTTACAAAGTAATCTACAGTGATCCAAGGGAGTGATGCAAACCCTAAGGCAAGATTGTAGGATAAATTCCACTGGTATTTTCAATCTAGTGTCATCGAAGTTAGTTCTTTACAGAGGGAAAAGCTTATTGTCCCCAAAACTGTTGATATTGAATTTGCCTCAGCATGCCACAGAAATGCTGTCTATCCATTTTTGCTTTCACATTTAAAAAATCTTTCATCATTTCTATTTATTTGAAAGAATTTTTATATTTCGTAAATAATAACAGTCTTCAGGACTATTTAAAAAGCAGTTCAAATCCTAAGAGTTTCATTTTCTGAATTGGATTAGAAGACTTTCTTTAAATATATAAAAAAGTAATTGTCTTTCCTGCAGTGCATTCTATTTTAACAGCTCTTGAAAATTCAGTTAAGTGGTCTAGTGCTTGTGGTAATGCGATATTAGCCAAAAGGAATAGAGATTGATTCCATACATTATCAAAAACAAACAATTTTTAAGCATCTACCGTAAATAAGGGATTGCTTTAGATACTGGGGGTCTAAATATGGTAAGATATACAAGTATAATTTCAGCTCTTGAGGATCTCAGTTTATTGAGAAAAATAGGCACCATAACAAATAAATGTTATTGAATTCAACAAAATTAAAGCTTGATTATTCAGAATGCAATTACATCGTTTTTTGGGAGAAGTTGAAGATGTTGAATTTTACAGTGCAAAATCTGGACATGCTTTGCACAAGAAAAAGCATCACCCTTTAACATTAATAGTATTGATTATTAACATTGTTGGGTACCTTCTATGTATTGCCCTAGGTATTTTCTTTATTCCTAGAATTATATGAGTCGATAGTTTTTCTATGGTGGTCTTCAGTTGCAGGTGATATAAATGCAAATTCAGCCTCTATTAACTCCTCTATTAATGTGTTCAGGGAAGTTCAAAGGAGACCTGATTTAGCCATCTGTTGGCCAGGGATTGAATCACACCATCAGGACTCTCCCTTCTCAGCTTTCTTCTTTGTTGTCTTTATTTTCATAAAGGCTCTCTCCAAAAGGTGCCTAAGATGGCCATTAGTAGCTACAGGATTAGGTGGGCCTTAGCACTTTAAATCTTAGGAGGAAAAAATCGCCTGCTCCTAAAGTCCCCATTAATCTCTGATGGCCTTGCATGAGTCTTGTGCCCAACCACGTGTTTTCAAGAGAGAGAGTCCCTTGACCAATGTAGGTCACATTTCCATGAGGATTAGAGAGGTGAAATTGCCTGATATGTATTCCACAGCTAGTAAATGATAGCAGGGTTTGGAATCGATGCTCCTTCTAAGTGATCGCCCTTGCTCCACTTGAAATATTTTTCCATTGAAACTGCTTCCTGCTTTGATACTTTAATTTTGTATGAAAAACTGGCATTCTCAATTTTAAGTAAAAGCAATAAAAAAAGGCCCTCTGATATTTTCTTCTTGAAAAGAAACTAGTTTTTACATATGGTGGGTTTCATTAGTAGATTTAATCTAGTGTTTGAATAGAACACTAGAATAGTTTGAAAAAAATACCAGAATACCTTTATTAGTTAATGCCTCCTGGATTCTAACATAATTGGTAGCCTGTGTGATCCACTTGCCATCCTTCAGATACATCCCTTGCTAAAAAAAAACAAAAAGGAAAAACCTGTGTCTGTAGTATGTGTGTTTATGCATTTGAATGTTTGTGCATATGGATATGTGTGTGTGTTGTGTGTGTGTGTGTGTGTGTGTGTTGTGTTGATGTATGTCTGTGCATATGTGGTGTTTGTGTGACAGGCAAGGAGAAGACAGTAAAAGTATGATAGTTCATCAATATATAGGATAATTTTGTTGGATAGTTTCTTTCTTTTTCTTTTGCAAACTGATAAAAAGACAATTTTGGGTGTGCTGGTTAAAGGAGATGAACTTTTTCCCTATACTGAGGGCAATTTTAAAAGAAGCTTATTTCTCAGATGTTTCTAGTCGAAATGACAAATCTACAAAGTACATTTACATTATTCTAGGTATATTTTATTGGCAGTGTTCTTTAAATGTTAAATCCCAGCTGATTTTACTTGATCTTCAAAAAGATCAGGGAGCAAATTATATTCTAAAGATTTTTGTTGTTGTTGTTCTTGAGCTGAATTCATGTTTCATCTTTTCTTATGCTTTAATCCTGCAGTGATATAGGTCGAGATTGTTTGAAGGTAGACTTGAGTACTGAAGTTTGTCTCGATGGCCAGTGGATTATTTACCAGCTTAAAAAGTGTAGCATTCATATTGAAGAAGATGTTTATTTTGAGTGTCAGTGTGTTGTCATTATTAGCAGCAGAGCACATCTTTCAAAGAAAGAAAATATAAACTTCATAATGATGCCTTATAATATTACTTTTGAAGATGGCTATCATTTCAGCTGTTAGAAAACAGGAAGAAACATCGTGGAACATTAAAATATAATATCTATAGTCACAGTAGCATACCATTAAATAAAGTAAAGGCATGAATATTTAAATTAGAATTTGTGTTTTATACCATATTATGTCAGGGAGAAATTGCAAGCTCTGGAAATTCTTTGTGTCTTAGTGAAAGAAGATTCTGGTTTTTATAGCTCTTTTAAAGAAATATCTGCATCAGCAGAAGATTGTTAACAGTCATCATATTTGATTTTATTTAACATTTCTTAAACACGTAACAGTTGTTTTTATGTGGGTGTGGTGTGTTGGCTTTTTACATTACTGATCCCTTGATTTAATTTTTTCCTCTCAGTGCTAACCTGTCATATGGGATAAATCTACACTACAGCAAAGCTCTGTTGTACTTAAGTACATAGTCAAATATATAATGCATTTTGAGTGAAAAACTTGCAAAATCATAGAAGGGGATCTTTTAAGAGCTTTTAAAATAGTCCTTTAGCTTAAGACGGAGAAGTATTCTACCATCAAACACAAGATTGCATAAGATGAGCCTGTGTATGCTCTAACTTAATTTTTTATCATTCTAAGAACTCTCCATGTAAGTATAAATTTCAGCAGTCTTAATGGGCATTCTACATTGTCTCAGGAGAAGAAGAGTATGATTTATGAGCTAGATAAACCGATAAGATACAGATGTGAACAAGGAAAGTATTAAGAGTAAGAATCGCTCTTCACAAGGAAATAATAAAAAATAAAATTATTATTGAGAAGATTTACACAAATCTTTTTTTCTACAGTAATAAGAACTACTATCTTTAGAAAGAGAAAAAGTTCAACCCAACAGTCATTGGAATTGTTCTATTAAATGTAGTGATAAATCTTGGAATTGTATTATTTTGTATAAGATCTGAGGGATAGACAATCACAGCAAAGGCTTATATCATATTTATTATGTACCAGAAAATGTTCTAAACTCTTTACATATAATTCATTAATTTTCTCATAATGCTATGATATAGGAACTATTGTTATCACTGTTTTATAGACAAAGACACAGAAATACAGGTTAAGTAACTTTACTGAGGCCACACAGCGAGTAAGTGGCTGAGCCAGGATTTGGGCACATGTGAAAAGGCCCTAGGCTCTGTCCTTAACTACTAGCCTATATGGCCATTGTAAGTGAGTTATAAAGAGATGACAAGTTTTAGCTATAGATTCCTTCATCCAAACTCAAAAACAAAGGGTCAAAATATGCCAAAGCACTCAAAATTGGGCATTTTTTTTTAAAAAAAGAGTAATATTTAATAGAAAAAACAGATTGAATTTTTTCACTTTTATGTTACTTTTACCATTTCCGGTTATGGGCATTTGGGTACAGTTTGGGCTTATAAGCTTGTTTTTTATTAAAATAAATAAATTTATCATCTATCTATGGTGTTTATCTTTTTTTTTTTGCCAGTATTGTTAAATTTGAGGAGCAAAAATAGTACTGCCCATACAAAGACTGAAGATTTAAAAGTTTTAGCATAAAATTGAGCCATTAATTAGTCATTGCAAAAACATTCTAAATGCTTCTTTTTCTTGGATAAGAACTACACATTGAGAAAGAGGTGTAGTTAGAGTGGTTGATCAGTGTATCTAAATAGACAATAGTGTGCAAAGAAGTTTCAGTATAAATTTTTCTTGAGCAAAAGGAAACATAAAGACTCAACGGCCCAACACACATGAATTCATGACTCAATAATTCTTCCATTATCATAAATTTCACTACCACTTTTATAGAAAAAATTTACAAAGTTCACAATGTGGGGAGGATTTATCATCAAAGATACATAGTGATACACCATGGAGTATATAAAGCCACAGCATGAAGATGGCAGCTTCTCTTGGGCCAATATTAAGCAATATTTTAATATTAAAGAAAACATACCATGAAGTAGCATAACATTTATTTAAATTTTAAAAAGTATCCAGCCTGGATCTTCAAAGAAATTTCAGAGTTGTGACTGTTAAATTGGAGCTATGCCACCAGACCCCAGGGTATATCTATTTATTCTTCTCTGCCTTTAGGGAAATTTTTAAAAAGTATGACAAGCACTGAGAGAATGCAGCTTTCCATAGTTACTCTATTTGTTGGCTGGTAGTAAAGTTTTGATACTTATTATGAACGCAGAGTGAAGGTGAAACACAGTGTTGGATATTTTTATATGCCTTACTGCATATTGGTTTATGTTAATGCAACAGGATAGACAGAGCAATAGTCTTGTTAGTGAAAGAAAATAAAGGGAAATTAATATAAAACAAACTAAAGTTACACAATATTTTGCACAGCACAGGACTGAAAAATATATGTCTAGTAATTTTTTTCACTTTGGCAATTATTGCTTTCTTTATAGGTTTTTACTGTTCTCTGTAAAGATGCTGCGGTCTGTTCTAATCACTATCATCTCCTACTTCCATTTTATTTGTCTTGTCGTACAAGTTCATGTTCGGTTCTCAAGTAATACTGTTTCAGGAGGTCACAAAAGAAGGCTTTTTTTTTTTAAAGGAACACTGAAGTTGAATGACGGCATGATGGATTTTATGTGTGACTGAGCTTGTGTGGAGTGAAGAGAAATTCAAAATAAAATAATCTGTAAGGCACACTGCATGGAAATATCAAAGCAGTGCAATTCTCCCGTAAATTAAAGGCTAGACTCTCATTCTACTTTTGGCCCATCCAGAACATGATAGTATTTTGTGATCCACAATTCCTTAGGCCATGCTTCTGGTTTTGACTTGGGCACCAATAGACTCACCAGAGGAAGAATGATTTGCCTTCATGGTGTTAATACTGTCAAATTAGAAATGTTTTTCCAAACATTCTTTCAAATTATTGAGTGCTTATGAGTATTCATTATGTGTCAGGTGTCAGGCTCTTTGCTGATTGGATAAAAAGGTACTCACATTTGGACTTTGGTGATATTCTTTAGGCTATTTTTATGTTTAGTTTGTGTCAATTTATAAGCCATCAAATCCTATAGGTTTATTACTTGGAACTCCTCTTTGTCTTAAATTTACCTACCCCAGGCTTTAAGGGGTTATTTCAAGTACTCAGTCAGGGTTTGATATACTGTTGTTGTTTTCGTATTTACATCATTCTGTAGATTTCAAATGCATACAGCTGGCCCTCCATATTTGTGCATTCTGCATCTGTGGATTCAACCAATGCGGTAAAAAATATTAGGGAAAAAATTGAATCTGTACTGAACGTGTATGGGCTTTTTTTCTTGTCCTTATTCCCTAATCAATACAGTATAACAACTATTTACATAACATTTACATTGTATTTGGTATTATAAGCAATCTAGAGATGATTTAAAGTACACAGGAGGATGCGCACATGTTAAATACAAATACTACACAATTTATATCAGGGACTTGAGCATCTGCAGATTTTGGTATCCGCTGGGGGTCCTGGAACCAATCTCCTGTGGATACCAAAGGAAAACTGTAGTTCCCTTTATTTCTTTAATTTTTCCAGGCTGAATTATTTCTCTTTTAAAATCTGTTCTGTAGCAGCTGCTGCATTGCAACGATTGCCTTAGCCTTTCTCTGGACCTCTATGAGATCTTCTCAGAGGTGTACTTACTATGGATGTGTGAAGGGTACTTTTTTTTGGGTAACAAGCATAGAATAATAGTTTCTCTTTTGTTTTTAGTAGCCTTTTGACAATACCCATTGTTTCACTGATCTTGTTGGCTGTCTTAGTGGTTAAGATCTGTTGTCTTTAAGGAGTGACTAGGTCCTTGAGTGATCATAGCTCGTCATCCATTTATAGTTTGAAATGTTTTTCCCAAGGTGTACCAATTCATGCCAATTTTCTGCCTATTGTATTGAGAGTTTTCCCAGAAATGTATTTCTCTTTTTGTATTTGACTACCAGGAAGAGTTGTGTCATCTGAAAATTTTCAGTTTCACTTGAAAATCCTCTTAGTTCATACAGTAAATAATTCATTTCAGTAGGTTCTGTATATATCTTCCCTGCTTCCTGTTTAAAATCCATTTATTACTTTTAAAAAATTATCTTTTATTCCTTTTGCTTATTATAAAATATTGCATATTAAAAGCTGAAAAATTCATAGAGGCAGAAACAAGTAATCTCACCAGTCAAAAACAATGTCTGCTACCATTTAGCACAGGTTTTAATCTTTTTATTTGCAAATATGCAATTTGACATACATGGTATCAACATTTACCCGTCATTTTACATATGTGATCTCTTTCTTCATGGCTTTCAATTTCTCATCTACCTTCCTTTAATATCTGAATGTGACTTTATCCCAAGATTATCAAGTGATCATATAAAATTACGAGGTGAATTTTTAAAAATGTTAGTGATGTTTAAACAATTTACCAGTGGATACCATTCCAAAATTCACCATCATTTTTTCTCATTGTTACACAATTGACAGGTTTCAGAAAGGTCATGCTTTTGGGGATTTTTGTTTTGGTTTGGTTATTTTCTTATTTTTTACGAAAGGAATTCAACTTATTACATGGCAAACTTTTAAAATAACTTGTTTGTTATTAAAAAAATTTATTATCAATGCAGTGTTTCTTAACTATTATAGTTATTCATGTAGTTGGTTTTAATTTTTCAGCAACTAGCTTTCTTGATCTGTGGCACAAATTTTTCTGTGACTTCCAAACAATGCTATTAAAGTCTCTGGGCTTCTTAGAGCAACATTTTAGAAAAACATCATTTATATGTTTAATGTATTTTTATCTCTTTCTCCATTTATTTTAAAGGCAAAAAACCAATATAATAGATTCTGGGTACCCATTACATTGTTAAGAAATTAAATATTGCATGTACAGTTGGAGCCCTACCATCACCTTCCTCCTCTTCCCTTCAGAAGGAATAGGTTATAATTTGTAATTTGTGATCATGACTGATTTCAACTAATCGTTACAGTATTTTTATTTATTCTGTACCTTCACCCTCATCATTATCCTTGCAGTAGGTTTTATAATCTGGAAATAACAGATAATATTGATGTGTTCTGTATTTAATCATCATCTGGGTCTTGTCCCAGCAAGCTCTAGGATGTATTTTAAAGGAGATTATATGTATTTTCACTCAGTTTAATTGATTCTAAATAATACCAGTTAAAGAGTCAAATGAAACTGAAAAGCTCATTACAAAAAGTTGCAACTTCCAGACATGACTGATCTATCTTAGCTGCTTCTTCTAGCACATACCTCTAGATTTTTATTTTTATTATTATTTATTTTAATTTTTTTCTTTTTCTTAGGAGCATGGCCAAGGCTGGGGCACCTCCTCATTCCAGCAGAAGAACCCAGGGGGCTTCTGGTGGTGGCTCGGTCATGGTTGGGCTGGATGTGGATGTCAGGGGGACATGGCTGAGGCCCTTGGCCCCCCAACCCCAGCTCAGGAACCCAGAGAGCTCCTGGCGGTGCTTGCTACTCATTGCTGGGCTTGATGCAGACATCAGGGGGCATGGCTGAGACCCTTGCCCCCCCCCCCAGCTTGGGAGCTTGGGGTTCTTCTGCTGGCAGCTCAGAGGTCATTGATGGGCTAGAAGTGGATGTTGGGTGTGTGGCTAAGGCCTTCGGACCCCACACCCCCCAGCATCGGAGCCCAAGGTGCTTCTGGTCCTTCTGGGTTTTATAGGTGTTCTTTGGTGGTGTTAGACCTTTACTGGTTAATATCAAACTTTGTCTCTTATCTGTGAGTTTTTTGTTTTTTATTTCAGTTCTGTGTTGGGTTATTCGCTGTTTCCACTACTTAAACTCTGCCCTGGAACTAACTTGTCTTTTGCTTACTTCTAAAATGGGGGAACTTCCTGTGGAGACCAGCACTTGAGCTCTGTGGTTGAGCTAAAGGGCTGCTTAGCCGCTGATTCTCTGAGGAAGGCTTTTTGTGCAGCTCAGGTTTTAATTGTTGACCTTGTAAGCACTTCTAGGTCTTCTGAGGTCTGGTGCACATGGGTTGTGTGGAAAATCTGGTCTGGGCCCGAGTGTTTTCAGGAAACTGCACCCCCTGCAGTTCTATATTCCTGACCAGTCTCCACTGAGTGGTTCTGTGCTGATTGGAAGGCAGATCAGCTGTCTGTGCTGTGCCACAATGTTCCCTCGGTGGGCTTGTCTCCCACACCACTCACACCCTAAACACTTCCCATAGGACAGGCCATGTGCTGGTCCCTTGCAATGACTCAGCAGCCACTGAGTGGCTTCTTTTTTCAGTTGCTGTGGTCCCTTGATCCTATGTGGGTCCACAGGAACCATGGTAGTGGTCTAGCTGGCCTGGGGGCCACCAAGGCCCTCTTCTCCCCTGCAGTCTCCAAGCAACTTCATACGAAGGGCACAGCTGTGGCTTTTGCCAGCTCCTGCTCCATGGGCTCACCAGGGCCAGCCTTGAAGTGGTTGGGGCTTGAAACCATCAGAGCAGTCCTTTCTTTCTCTCATCCTAGCTTCCCATACCTTCATGAACTCATAAGTCTTTCCTCCTCTTCCCTTGAGCTCAAGTGGCCCCAGCTTGGCAGTTGTTGCTTTTTAGCAGTTGTAAACTGGTTGATTTGTGGGAGAGAGTGACACTGGGAACCGTCTATTCTGCCATCTTGACTGGAGGTCCCCTCTAGATTTTTAAGTATTATATATTTAAACAATTATAACTTGATTTTTAAAATTTTAGACTATATCTGTTCCTTTCCTAGTATGGAAGACAAAAGTTGAACTTTCTCGTCCAACCCTCATGCGCATTTCTCCATACAACCTCCAACATATATTTTTATTTGAAATAAATATTTAATGTTGACATTTTTAAAACTATGTCACTCACAGCTGAGCTCTGAGGTGCACTGTGCCTATCTTTTTTGTGCATACAGTTTTGTGTGCAATAATTGCCTTAAAAAATATTCTTAGTTTGCTAAGCACATATTCCTAATTCTAAACCACTATCTCTGACAGAATTGTTAAATTCGCCTCAATATGCTCAATCACTTTCAGAAATCTATTAGATGAAGTTTTTTGTTTTATTGTTGTTTCTTTTTTTAAAAAAGCATCCCAGAGCTCTTACTCCTACATTTTTGTAGCTTTTCTAGAAAGAGTGAATGAAAGGTAAATGTTTTCATAAATTACACATCTAGAAATGTCTTAGTTCTTCCTTCTTTTAAATATTGACTGGTTATCAAATTCTACATTAAAAGCATTTTTTCTCAGAATTTTGTTTCATGGCTCCTCACTTGTCACTTGTGTCACTCTGGCCACCCCGAACATGTGAAGCATATTTCCACTTCAAGTCCTCTGCACTGGCTGGTCCTCTGTCTGGAATGCTTCTCTTCACTGCTAACTACTTTCCCTTTTATGAAAACTGAAAAAATGTACCATTCTCAATGAGCCTCCTTTACTCCCTTTATTTAGTTCTGCAAACTGCCCCTCCTCCCCACCATTCTTGATCCCCCTCAGTCCTAGTATTTCTTCCCGTCCTCTTATCATCTTCAAATACACTATGTAGTTTACCTATGTATTAGGTAAACTTCTTATTGCCTCTCTCTTTACCCCACACATGCGCATTACCACCTGGCAAAATGTAGACTCCATGCGGGTATAGATTTTACCTTTTTTTTTTTTTTTTAATAAGTGATATATCCGAATGTAGCATAATCCTGCCAGTAACGCCAATTGTAGAGCTAGGGCTGGGTCTAGAGCTCACAGACCCCTGTAGCCCATTGTCAAACCCTTCACACGCAGGTCAATGAGCTAAGTAACTAGCAAAAAGGTCCTTGGAACCTTGGTTGAAGTAGGAATAGTCTTTATTCAGCACACACACGTCTAAGAGCTAAGCAGTCCACAGAGAAACTCAAAAACTCAAGTGCTACCTGCAGAGTCCAAAGAAAAACTGAAACTGAGCAGCTGCCAGCAGAGTAAACATCCTCTATTGTTAGACGTGAGCTCTCTGCCACCAGCCTGCTTCACTAACTGCAGAACACACAATAGCTATAAAACTAAAAAGATGCATTGGTGCACATGTGCACTAACTCCACCCACACACAATTTGTTTACAAGAAATGTGCTGCTTGACCCGCCAGCCAGACCTGAGCTGAAGGAGCCTGACTAAATTATTCTATTTTCCCCACACGGAAGCAACCAGATGTATCCCTCAACATCTAGAAAAGTGCCTGGCACATGTTAGGAATTTAAAAAATATTTGTTAATGAATAGTTTCCTGATTTCTCATGTTCCCATGGCAGTTTTTTTCATCCTATGTATGTGATCAGAGTTTTGCTTTTGTGGGCTTTTAGGGTTTTATCTTGATCCCTAATGTTCTGCAGTTTGATGATGATATGCCCTATGCTATGAATCTTTTCACCCTGGAAATTCATATCTCAAACTCATGAATTTTAATTTTTATTATTAATTATTTAACAATGTATTATCTATCTATAAAACTCTTTATAGTTGGATATTGAACTTCATGGACTGATCCTGTAAATCTTTGTCTTTTCTCTTTTTTTGATTTCCCTTTCCCTTTTATACTATTGCTTCTCCCTGGGAGACTTTCTCACCTTTATTTTATAGCAGTTTTTTGTTACCATAATTTTATTTTTAATAAATCTCTTGTGCTTCGAATAGCATTTTAAAAATCAATATAACATACTTTTCTTGTTTCAAGAATGTTGTATATTTTGGTTATTCCTTGAGGGCATTAATAATTTTTGAAGTTTTAATCTTATCTTTGTCTTTGTTTCTTCTGAATGTCTTCTTCCTATTTCTCTGTTTTTTTTTCTTATCTTTCACAGTAGACATAAATTTCTGGGGAAATTTGGCTATCCAGTCATATTTAGCTAAGACACTAAAATTTTTAGATCTATGGATATCAGAGAAGCACGTTAACTTGAGTAAGATCAAGTTGTCATTTCACTTGGAGGACTCCTTGTGGGGGGAGGGGGTTAGAGTGTAATATTCTCTGAACTGAGAAGGAGTCTTGAGACTGTATAACAAAGCAGGCAAATTCATAAAGGTTGCAAAGAGTTTTATTAAAAGAGTAACTTACATATGGGGAGGTCACATGCAGTGCAGAATCAGATGTCTACAACAGATGAGATCTCTAGCCCTTTGGCTTCAGACAAAGCTTATATAGCAAAAGGAATGTCACTAAAAATAATTTCAGGGAAACAGCTTAAGAAGAATAAATTGATAATATCACTCACCAGGTGTCCTGTGATCTGTGAGTCAGTGGTCTTGTGATGCCAGTATGCAGATTGGCTGACGCCACTGGCTGTAATAAGCCATCTACTCCCTAAAGCCTGTGCTCCTGTTATGCTCGCCCTAAGGTTAAATTATAATTGGCCAGTGAAACAAAGGAGTGAGTTCAGGCAGAAGTCAGCATGGCAGGTGGGAAACAAGATGAAGTCAGTTCTGTTCACCATCTAATGCTTCCAAACACTTTATCTGTAGACTGTTTTCATGGGCAGGTATTTTCCAGTCTCTTGTCTGTTAGCATTTCTGCGGGGATTGGAATAAGGGTTAAAATGGTCACATTATTCAGTGTGTAGACTTTCAGTTTTTGGTTTTCAATATGGAAACTTTCCCTTACCCTCACCCTCCATTGTATAGAAACTGGAGACTTTCTAGCTCAAACTTTCTAGCAAATAAATCCGTTGTCTCCTGCCAGATCAGGTCAGCTAATGGAGTAGTAGCTAGACTTTGTGGGATTGGCAAAGGGACCTGGGGACCTAAGACAGATTTTGCAGCCTTAACCCTTACGCCTGCCTATAAATGATTTGGTGCCTCAAATTTTAGAGACTTTCTGGGGCTCAGCAGCTCAAACTCACCTTCTTGCCATGGTTTGCTCCTCCCTCTTTCAGACACATCCTCACCCTAACTTTCTCTGTTCTAGGCTAGTACCTCTCACTCCATCCACTTTCTTTCCTCCCTCTAAGAATTCTTTTTGGCATTCTTTTTTCTGCTGTCATCTTCTGTGTAGTTGTCTAGTGGCTATATATCTTTTTATTACTTAACTCTTACTTAGAAAGTTTTGTTGGTAATAGAATTTAAATGTCTGTGTTCATGGTTCTATGTTTGGCTACTTTAATGTAAAGCACAATCAAAATACGATATTACTTTCATCTATCTACTTTAGAGAGTCTGTGATTCTTAGTCCTATCTGTGCTTTCAATGAAATTACAACTAATGGTATGAGACTTTAATTTTGGCACAATTACATTAATACAGTGGAGCATATGGTGACTTAACAGGTTTTTCAAACACATGACCATTGTGAGGAGGATGCTTATGAGTTATTCTTCATTTCCATATGGGCAAGAACAATGAAAATATAACTACAATAAGAGTTTTGTTAGAAGTTAGGTAGTGGTTTTTCATTATTGAACAATAAAATAATAACATCTCTCTTTCAGCATGTGCTTATAAAGACAAAAAGCCCTGAGTGATTTAATCCAAGACTCTGCCATCCATGTGTTGTGGACCTCTGGGTGCTAAAGAAGTCTATAAATCCCAATCACAAGCATAATTAATTTAAAAATTTTTATGTGTGTATTTATTTAGCTGATGGCAGGGGTAGATCAATTAAAAATTACTTCAAGTTCAATGGCTCTATTTCCCTTTATTTGAAAGCAGAATTTTCTGAAAAGGCAAAGAAAAAGTTTGTCATCCACTTGTCTTGTGAATGAAAGGGTAACAAATACCCACATTTCTCTGCCTTCTGAATACAACAAAATACTGATGAGGGATTAAGCTAATTATTTTTAGTATCTTTGTTGTCTTCTAAATGTTACTTAAAAAAAAAAATAAACAAACAATATAGATGTGTTGAGGGAAGAATATTGACCTGAGAACTATTTCAGGCCTTGTTCTGGTACAGTTCTTTCTCCATCTGGTGGTTTTAGTCTCTTCAGTGTGATCATCTTGAAAGACGGTCTTGAAAGCCCCCTTCTTTCTATTTTTCTTCCCTTTGTGTGTTTTTAACCTCGCTTCCCTTATTCATACTAAGACATGATTCTTGTTCTCAACTGGCTCACATTCTAAGGCTGAAAATGATGGTGAACATTGGCAACAAACATACAAGTAAATACCATATGATCATATTCATACTGTGAAAATGTGTGAAGAAAAGTCTGGGGTAGTATGGACCATTTTTATTAATGATCTTATTTCTCAACTAGGAGACAGTTAACACTTCCAGTCATGGAAATTTAGTTGAAGTGGTGTCTCACATGACTGACATCCTTCACATCTGGCAATTTTTAGGCCCTATGTCATGTAAAATTTACTGGGTATTTTCCACTCAGTGCTTTGTTTACAGTCATAAAATCTTAAATCAAAATGTTACATCAAAGGAGACGTTTCATCAAAAGAACCTCAGCAAAACCTCAAAACAACCAAATACTTCACTCATCTGTTTAAATCATTAGCAAAGGCAGCACCGTTATCCCAGCTTCTAAGCTAACTAGAAGCCCATCATTTTGGTCCTTTCATGTATGCTTTTTCCATAGCCTAAATGTCGGCAACTTACTAATAAATACTGGCGGGGAAAGAGGTTAAATATCAGCAAGCCATTGTGTTTCAGCAGGCAAATGTTCATTGAAATGCTGTCTGTGAGAAGCACTAAGAAATTCATGATCTGTATAGTCTAAATTATAGTACGTGAAGAATGTAACCCACTTGGGGGACGTACCATCAGCATTCTTCTAGGTTAATTTAAAGTAACATGCAGATGTTTTATATGCTTCATGTGTGGTATCCCAGAAGGTTGTGTTTATTTTTCAACTTTCAATATGCTGATCAACTTTTATAAACAGTGGCATTCAATGCACTTTGAAAAAATAATAATCTTTTTCTTTGGAGGTAAGTGGTGAGAAAGAGAAATTCGTAAAGACTGAAGTGTAGAATTATTCTTGACTGAAAGAGTATCAGGTGAGTTGAATGCCCTGTATTTTAAAAATGGGAGTGATGTCTATTATTATTAAAAAATAAAGTCTGCATTTTATGTGAAACTTGACATGGGAAAGAGATGCTTGATGAGTAGCCAATGATGTTGAACTTGCTGTATTTTCCAACTGACTTGTTTTTCTTATGAAAGCAGCAGTTTAGAGAAATTGTGTTTGTTTTTCTTTCTGATAGGTTCTAATTGAAGTTTGAAGGTTCATTACACAATGCCTGGTAATATGTTGTCAAATACAATTCACCTCTCCCATAGCGAATGTTGGCATAACTTTATAGGACAGGGAAATCCAGAGTGCTCAGCTGTCATAATATTTGGCTCCAATTTCATTCATCATGGACAGAATATCTAGTGTTCTGAATCTCTACTTTTAAATGTCAGTACACTGAAGCAAATATTAAAGAATGCATTTGAAATTAAGTAGGTGAATATCGGCATTCAGACAATGCATTATAGGGTGAATCTTATATCTCCTTAAATTATTATTTGAAATAATGCAACCTTAAATGTTTCACGGTTGTATCAGCTGAAATCCAGAAAACATACTATTTCATCAAAGTCCTCTTCGTTTCAGTTTAATAAGAAAAAGAAAAATCTAAAATATTTGCTCTCATTACACACATACTTCTAATGCAGTAGGACAGGACATTCCTGATTTTATTTGGGAAATTGAATATATGTCAGGTAGGTTTGGGTAGCTCGGTAAATGAGTATACTTCAGTGTGAAGACTGTTTTTATTAACAGATTTTATAAACTGGCTTGGTAGTTTCCAGTTCTGTGGCAAGAACAATCTATCATAATAAACCTGTAACATAAATGTACAGGATACATTCTTGTTTCAAGAGTCTATAAGAGGAGTCCCCTCGTGAACAATTTATATGAGAAGATCATAAAATGAAATTCAGCAATAGCGCAAGCAACTGCAGGGAATGGTGTGTGGTTAAGGTACTTTAAATCATGAAAAATATATACTTTCAAGGATTTATTAATCTTACTCCAAATATATAAATTTTTTGGAAAATAGCAATTGGAAGGAAGAGTTTATATTTTTTAGAAGCAGTGAGCTGGCCAATATATTAGAAAACTAAATAACACAAGAAAGTGATCTCTGTTCTGAGTGAAATATTTTGCTCTGTTTGACATCTAGGTGCAGTGATGGCCATGCCAGTGTCATTTTATTTTTATCTAGTGCAAGTTAAATCAAACTCTTTAAATATTAATATGTATTTAGGAAAATACAAACTCTGTTATAAGAAAGGCATTGTACATAAAAGCCGCATTTATCCGAATAGATTGGAAATCCTTATTATTTTGGTAAATCATTCAATTATTGTCTCAATGCTAAATATTCATAAAAAGTACCTATTCATTCACATAATCCTTTTTAAAATGAGGTAAATTAAGGAAAAAATAGGTCAGTGTGCTGAGAAATGAGCTTTTCTTTATTAAATGGTTAATTCTGTGTGTTTTAAAATGAGCAAAGATCAGCCCAGCAAATAAGGTGTTTGCAATAATGAAACTACTATACCCAGGAAAACTGTCTTTTGGTTTTTGATCTTGAATTGATTAATTAAATTTCATTGTTGATGTATTGCATGTAATACGTTTCAAGAACACAGTTCTTCCTCATTATACAACTAGTGAAGTTCCAAATTTCTATGACTAACTAAAGTGTATAGGTGGGAGAAAGTGCTCTCAAACTTCACGCAGATTGTTAGAAAATCATATGTTAGATCATTGTAAATGCAGACCAGGAATGTGCCCAGAAGTGAACAGGCTCATTTCATTCTTGTTGGTATGAAACTTTCAGGCCTAGGCTCTTTACAACAAGACAGTCAGCAGCAAAAGGAAAGCTTTGGTGACCACTCGTACCCAGCAGGGCTTGTCCAACTTCTAATGGACACAGGTAGATTCAAGCTATCTACCATTCCCTCAGATATATAAAATAAAACATTGCTTGAAAAGAAAAATATGAATAAAATAAATTTTAAAACCAAAAGAAAACAGAAAAATGTTTTTTTACAATGCACCAAAGAAAAACACAAAGAATAGCTAATATCAATTATTTCATTAAATATTTATTGAGCAGAATATTTGTGCCAGGCACTGTTAGATTGGCCTCATGTGTTTTGCCTGAGCATCCACTTGCTGTGTGTCAGGCTTGGAGGCATACTGCTGACCACTCTACATGCTAGGTGATTCCTGTCTGATGCTGTACTGAGGGGGTGACCAGAATCTATACTGACAGTACTTGATGTATATATTTGCCAGACATTTAAAAACCACCCCTGCTCAAAAGTGTAAGAGAATCCCTGCTAATCAGAAGCATAAGGTTTGCATGGACTCCCAGGAGGAAGGGACTGAGTGAGACCAATTTATGAACTGAGCACCTTAAGGACTCCAATCTCTCTCAAGGGAAGCACAGATTTTACTGCTCAGTGGATGATGAAAATTTGAGTCTGAATTTTATATCTCATGTATTTATAAGTTACTCAGTCTCTAAAAAGTGTAGGATTCCCAGTCCCAGGTCTATTGTTGCTCAAGAGTAAGATCACAGACCTTGTGTTTGCATTATTTCCCTCCAGCCCAAATTGTGAAGGCCAATTTTGCTCCTTAAGGATTTGCGTTAAGCAAATCAGTCACTCTAGTCTCTTTCTACAGATGAAAATGTGTTTATTCAATCAAACAAAAGGAAATTGATGTGAGGCAGCTGTTAAGGCAGAGCATTCCTTCCAGTCTGGTGAGCAGCTGCTGTGCTGGGTCTACCCTGGGAGGTCTTCACAGCTGTAGCAGTGCTGATGCTCCTGATGTAACTGGATGTCCCAGGGAATGTGGCTTAGTATACGTATTGGGGTCTAAAGCATATTAATCTCATTCATTCATTCATTCATTCATTCACTCCACAAATATTTTTGAGCTCCTATTATGTGCCAGACACTGACTATTCCAAGCACTGGGAAAACAGGAATGAACAAGTCTCTGTTTTGGATGATGTTTTTCTTTTAGAGGAAATAAGGACCAGGGTAAAAAGCCAATGAACAAGGAAAGAAATAAATCAACAAAATAGTTTCATATAATGATGAGAAGTGGGAAGAAAACAAAACAGGTGGTGTGATAGGTCAATGGGTGGGAGTTAATTTGACCGGGTTAGTTGGAGCCCCGTTGGAGGACTTTTCGCCTATGGAAATGGTTCCAGATGGACAGAGAAATGCAGATGTCCTAAGATGGGAATGAACATCTCATGTGGGGATTAACACCTAATGTTTGAGGAACAGAAACAAAATCATAAAAGCTACAATATTGTGAGCTGGGGTAAGGGTGGTATGAGGTGAAATCAGAAGACAGGTAGAGGCCAGATTGCGTAGGACCTTGTAAACTGTGGTGCTTTGTTTGAAATTTATTCTAAGTGCATGGGAAACCATTAGATGGTTTTGAAAATAATACATGCTTAATTCTATGTCACTTTGCTTGCTATTTGGGAAACAGATTATCATAGGGAGACAAGAGTTGGAAGCAGGCAATGCCTGTAGTCAAGGACTCCACAGAAATCTTTGCTAAGTTCAGTTTCTGTAATTCCAAACTCAGAAGGAGACCACTAGGGCTTCTTCCTCAGTTGCTCTTGTTTGTTATGGGCCCAAAGTCCTTGATACGATAAAATTCAGCATCAATTGCACTGGTAGTTCTAGCTGACACTTTAGCCAGTTGAAAAGGGTTAAAGTAACTGAAGGGAAGATGACAGAAGAAAACCATTTTGTTTACCTTTTTTGTTTTAGTCTACATGGATGGCAACAATCATGTTTATGCAATTTACCAGAAGTTTTGAAATTGTAAATCACCACTGACATTCCAGTTTCTAAAGGCAGTTCACATGAATTCCCACAGCACTCTGTGAATAAATTTTAGCTATTGTATTACAACTTCCTGTGTAGTTTTAAATACTTGGGTTATTATTTCCTTTGGATTTCAAGCAAATATAAATATGTATACAGAAGCCATAAAAATGATGCTGCTATTTGTATAAAGCAAGGAAAATTAAAAGGGCTCTACAAGTGGAAGACATCACATACTTTAGGAATAACTTTGGCACTTGCATCCAGGTGGGCTCAAATCTAATGCAGGTGAGGACCAACACCAAGTGCAGTTATAGTTGGCATTGCAGTTATGTTGAAGTCTGACAAGAGCTAATAAACATCTATAATAGAAAACAGAATCTTGGTAGAAATCAGTGGAAATAATAGTAATACTTTTTATTTCATATTTAAATAAGTTGAATGAAACGAAGAATCTGGTTTTGGAGGAGGGGTGTGATTTCTTTTTCTTTAAATTTCTTTAAAATTTATAAGTTATAAACTGTGAAGTAGCTAGCTTTATTATGTTTATAAATTACCAAGTTTAATTCTTATAAAAATTGAAATAATCTTCTGAACCTTAAGTTATATTTTAGCTGCAAGTTTTTTTTTGTTTTATTTAATCAATTTTTGAAAGAATGCAAACTTATGGTGACTTTTATTATGCTACAAGGTTTTAAAAAAATTTTGCTTGAAGAAAACATAGAGTCTGAATTCAAAGCATAAAGGAGGAAATTAAAGTGTGAGGATCCTTCAAACGTTCTGTCACTTTTAATAGTTCTTTTCTATATTACATGACCTACCCATGTTAAGAGTCTGTAAGAGTTTTTTCAGCTGCATTTGATTTTACCAACATCCTGTGGCTAGAGTTAAGAAGATGACTTATTTGGGGCTTTATAACTGAAATTGGATAAGGTTCAAAGGTTCAACAGATATAAACATACTTTCATTAAGAATAAATACCATATTTTTAAAGAAGTTGTCCAAACAACTTTTCTCTAAAATTTATTCTTGAACACGGACAAATGAACTTGTGATACGAAATAGAAAACTGAATTTTCAAAATCATATTCCATTGCATTCTGATAATTTGTTCCTCTTAACTTTCTGGGAAGCTTTTTCTTAAAGAGTGTTTTATGATTTGTGATAGAATTACCATCAGTAAGCTAATCATTGCTCAGTGGTTTATCTACATTTGCTGTCTTTTGGTGAAATGAGTTAAATTCTAATTTAGAATGAGACTAGCCTACAATCGCGAACTCTGATAGCTCAATGTGTCTCTAGTAAGAGGCGCTAACCTTCTTTTGCCTTGTCGCTTTAAGGAGAATTTATTTTGGAGTAGGGCTGGTTTTATTGGTGGCCATGTGGGAAGGTAAGAAAAGGAGCCAAGCTACTTCTTTCTGTTGCTGGCACGCAGTATCCACTTTTCCTGCTCTGTGCCAGTCTTTCATTTGTGACTCAGCAGTGTTTGGGTATGCATAAGTGTAACAATCAAGAAGAGCCTATCTGCTTTATCCTCCTGTACCCGTCCCTCAAAAGACACAGTGAACACCTACTGAGAAAATATCTATTTTCTTACATAGTGAAAGCATTTCAAAGCATTTTGTTACCTATATCTATAATTTAACATGATACCTATATCGATCACTTAAAATTCAACACATTATTATAGCAAGTAATTATTAACAGTTTTTATGTGCTTAGTGTTGTCGTAAGTATCAATGAAGTAGGGTACCTGCCCTTAAGAAAGTGTATAATTTTATGAACAGAGATAAAAAAATGAGAGTTTTTGCAGGAAAAAAAAGTAATAATTAAATACTAATATACAGAACTTGGGCAAATGGGTGATGTGAGAATGTAGATGAGAATGAGAATCATTGCCACAGAGAACATTCTAGAAAAGGTGGTGCCTGTGCTGGGATTTGGAGGACGTGCTGGGATTAAATGAGAGAGATTAAAAGAAGATCTATCAAGTAGTGTCTAAAAGCAGAGCCTGAAGCAGGGACTTTAATGAAGTAATTTATTGAGAAAGTGCTCTCAGGAGATACCTGTGAGAGAGTAGGGGAAGGAATGGGACAAAGATATGATTTCAGGAGAATTGGAGCCTCAGCCTGATGCAAGGAGTGCTTTGGAAAGACACCTGCACCACGGAAGGGGTTTCCTTCTTAAGGAATGGGAAGCCACGGTTTTGTACCCCGTGGCCGCCAGTTACTGGCTGCAGGCTGAGGGGAGGGACCAGTGATGTAACTTGCTAGGTGTCCCAAGGTGAGGCATGTCTTATCCACTGAGTCGGGCCTAAGGAATGGTGCGGTTGCAAGCCATTAGCAGCCAACCCTTGCCACAGCTGACAGGTGGGTGCTCAGGCCTGGTAGGAACTCTGGGCATGGCACCACAGAATTCCCAACACTGGAGAAATATATGTGAGGTGCATAAAATGTGAGGTGTGAGAGAGTAGACCAGCCTGACAGAAAGTTTTCAATAATGCAGTTTTGTCAAAACTTCTAATTGAGAATACTTTATTAGATATTAAGTATTGGTACTTTACATCTTTTGAAGCAGTGACACTGTTTTAAAAATATTATTTTCCAAAAAAATCCATTCTGTTCCTTCCCTCACTGATAGGGCAGTTTATTAATTAAGAGCACTGAATTTTGAGTCAAACAGACCTGGCCTTGAATTGTAGCTTTGTCTTTGGCTGTGTAAATGGCTTTTGTGTGAATTACTTAACCATGCTGAGCCTCAAATTCCCAACTGTAATATGTGGATTATAATGTTTTCCTCATGCTTGTTTGTAATCATTAAGTGCATTAATTCATATGAGGAAGCATTTAATACATAACCTGGTGTATAGTAAATGTTCAATGAATGGTACATATTCACTTTCAATGAGTAAAACTTTTAGGCTTTTAATACAAGCTATTTGGGGCCACTGTTGATTCTTTTGTGGGGATGATTGACAGGGCTGAAGTTAGGGTAAAGGCAATAAAATGCCTAGGCACTTGTGTTTGCAGGGCCTGGGAGTGAGCAAGCACCTCCTTAAATTTTGTACCCTAGAGTACCTCCCTTACCTCATCATTGAAAAGAAAATATGCTGAATTAAGAAAAAAAAAATCGATATTGGAAAGGATGGTTTATAGAAATGTTAGAGTGTCCATAAAATCCATTACAAGAAATATATTAATAATGAATGAAATGATTCTAGTAATACCTCAAGAATAGCTCTAATTCCAAATGATCTCTATGTCTCCTGTGATGGCTTTCCAATATTCTTTGAAAAATATTGATGTCATTTTAGTTATGGTATTGGTATTTTGATTTAGTTTAAATATCCTTGTGTGTTTGAGATATAAAATTTCCACTGAATGGCAACTCTGAGAAAACCAAAAACACACTGAAAAATAGCTAATCACAAATTAATCAACTTATTAATTAAAGCAGTTACTAGCGAGTTACTATATTGCAGTGGAAATAAAAAGTTTCTAAGACTGGTGTTGCAACATTGCTTCCCTAATAGCTAAAGTCATTTTTATGTGGGGCAATCCTAAATCAAAGCTGTCATAAGATGCTACGGACTTCTTAATAGCGTGGCTCTGGTGCTAATGAGCCCAGGACATTAGAACTCATTTGAGAGCAAGATTCATGATTCCTTTACTGTGCGGTGCTCCTACCTCCAGCTCTGGCTCAAAGACATAGCCGCACACAGAGAAGGACACCAACAATAAGAAAATTTGACATTCTTAATTTTTCCTCTGCCAGTATCAGTTTATAAACCTTGAATCAAATGGAATGAGGAAGTTATTTAAAAAACGGAAAATTGATTTAAAATATATTATTTTGTGCCTTTTTCTTTTGACATACTTGTGTTTAGAATGCCTTTAAAAACTCCACTAATGATTAAAATATTTACTTTTAAAAGCTATATGCTTCTCTAGCTATATGACTTAATATTCGGTTTAAATGTTCTTAGATAATACTAATTATGAGAGTTTTCTGGACTTCTTCATGGGAATTTGAGAATATAGTAGGGGGAAGGATGAAGTTGGTAGATGAAGGAGAGAAATTCTTTTCTTCAATCTACTGAAGGGGCTTCAAATTGCCAGAAGAGCCAAAAGGTCGAGTTTTAGAGGCAAGGGGCCATTTAAGTAAAGAGTTAACCCTATTGCTTTACCTGTCTCTATGAATGAACGCCACCTGTGGTTAGCCACCATGAACCCCACAACTGGTTAGCCACTATGGGAGTGGATGGAGTTCTTGCTTTGTGGTGATAATGCTGTGTGGGACCTCGATGCCTCCTTCCTTAAGAGATCCTGAAAATTGTCTTCTACCATAAATGCAAACTTGTATTTCAAATAAATGCTTTTCCTCCTCAACTGCTTTTGAAGCTTTGTACATTAACACTGACCTAGGGCACCATTTAAAAGTCCTAAATATATCACCCAGTGGCTAGCCCAATCAAGGTTAGTAGACACCAGCATGCTGTGCACTCTGTCAGCTGGCTGCTTGTGTAATTCAGGGTACTCCATTTATGCCCAGTTAACCAGGTAACCCTCTAGTTGCTTTATCAAGCCCAGGATTGACTGTCAAAGAGGTCACAGTGAGGACAAAAAGCATCCCTGCATCCTAACAAAAGTGTTCCTGGAAATTACAGAATACTTGCAATTATTTGCTAAACGTCCAATTTCCACCAAAAGACACACATCTATGACTTGTGAGAAAAGTCAATTCTGTAGGGAGATAGGATCTCTGACTCAAGTACTCGTACTTGTTAGGATATCTAGCAGCATGCCAGGAGATAGCCAAAACTACAGAATAAATATGGTACTCTCTTGGAAATATAAATTTTACTTAAAGGTTTTGATGAGGTATAGGCTAAGGAAAGCACTGTTTTGTATTAAAATCTACTAAATCATTTCATGAGATAAAACTGAAAGTTCATATGCATTTTTCAGATATACCCTCAAAAGTTGATATATTTCCTGGGTACTAATTTACACTTTTTTGCCTATAATATTAAGGCTTTGAAAACGTTTGGGAAGTGCTGTCCTAGTAGAAATGAATGTGTGGATTTACGCTGATTCATTTATTTATTCATTTATTCTTGCATGCAATATATATTTATCAAGTCACTCTTATGGACTAAATATTTTGTTATTAACTTTGGATATCAAAATCAATCAAATAAGTGTTGTATCTGCCTTGTGACACAATTTAAGGAGAAACAATTTTTGAAATAAAAATAAATAGCATATGGTGAGTTAAGTACAAGAATAAATAAAACAAGATGCTATAGGAGCATATGTCAGAAAAACCACAGAATCTTAGAAGAGTTAGGGAAGACTTCCAGGAGGAAGCAGCAACTAATCTGAGATTTTTAAGAATGAGCGGAAGTTTAGGCAGATAGAATTTGCAGCGGGGTTGGGGGTTGGATGGAACATAACATTCTAGGCAAATAGTTTAGCACTTTAGCTTATGAGGAGAGGCCTAGCTGAGAAAATGTATGATCTGTTCCAGGTACTGAAAGAAGTGTGGAATGCTTGGAATATAGTGTGGGGAGAATGATGGAGAGGAAGGATAAAGCAGGGCTCAGAGGGAAAGAGTGGGGGGAGGTAAGGTTGAGTGATAAGCAAGAACCAGATTGTGAACCACTTTGTGAGTCTTGTTAAAGAGTTTCAGGGAGATCCCTCTGATTGCAGTGAGGAAAACGAACTGGAGGGGTCAGAAGAGGAAAATTCATTAAAAGGCTATTGAAGTCATCAAAGGGATTTATGATAATGGCTTTAACTAAGATGGTGGTGATGAGGATGCACAGCCTCAATGGACTGACAGGAGCTTTTAGCATTTTGACTCAAGAAGAATTGGTTACATTAGATGTAGAGTGTGCAGAGGAAGGAGGGGGTAGGCATGACACCAGATATCTGATTTGGCTAAAAGGAGCACAGAAAGACAGATTTTGAGAGGAAACAAGAATTCCCACTTGGATTTTTTTGTTCATTTCCAGTTTCTGATAGACATACACACACAAGTGTCTAAGCAGAGGTTGAATATTTAGAGTCAAAGCTCAGGAGGGAACTCTAACTGGAGATAATGATTTTTTAAATTCCTGCATGTACATACGTGTTGGAACCCAGGAGAATGGGTGATACTGCCCAGGATAAATTTGTAGAGTGAGGAAACAGTGTAGTAGGACACAGTGAAAGATATCGACATGGGAGAGGAAGAGATGATTTGTTGGAGGGTAAATTTTTCTCTTTGAGGGGTATCATGACAAGATGAAACAAAAAATTTGATTTCTGCCACATTTCAGGCTATTTTTATTTTATGTTTATTTATTTTATTAATATACAGTGTAGTTGATTTTCGTGTCTCTTTACCAATTCCTTCTATTTTTGAAGTGGTATCTCACTAACGAAGAGTATCCGATGTGAATATTGTTGACTTTCATAAGAGATCTATCTTGGGACCTTCAAATCTGTAAATATCATTTTAGAACATATGACTCCCAAGAAATTCTGTGAGGCTTAGATTCTTGGTTTTGTGTTATGCGATATTCTCCAAATACAGCAGGATCATAGCACTGATGAAACTGATCTATATAGTAGCCTTGTGACCCAATGCCAATATATGGACATATGGACGAAGTTTACTACTCTTGTCCTCCAAATTGGGGTTCTGTATTAGTCTATATTCTGTTGCCGATAGGAGAATACCTCAAGCTGGGTAATTTATAAGGAAATGAAATTTACCGTTTTGGAGGCGAGGAAGTCCAAGCTCCAGGGGACACATCTGGTGAAGGTATTCTTGGTGGGGACTCCCTACAGAGTCCCAAGACGATGCAGAATATCACATGGCAAAACCGGCAAGAGAGTTTTCATATGCTCTTCTTGTAAAGCACCATTCCACACCCATAATAACCTGTTAATCCATTCACCCATTAATGGATTAATCCATTCATGAAGACAGGGCCCTCAACATCCAATAACCTCCCAAAGGCCCCACCTTTCAACACTGCCATATTGAAGCTCATTCTTCCACATGAGCTTAGAAGGAGTTCAACATTCAACTCATCTCAGACTCCCGGTGTAACGTAACAGGACCACCATGTACTACCAGATGGTAGACACAATCCATATTTGACCATTTTCTCCTCTTTGGAGATGTTCATAGATGCATTTTATTCCACTGGCATCTGTGATGAATGTCTTTTCTAGCCTTTTTCTTTATGAATAGCTTTGGTTAGAAAAAGCTTTACATGGCTGCATGATTAACTTTTGGCTTTTCCTCTATATGCTCTTTTTTTTTTTTTTTAAAGAGATTGTTAAACTGTGATAACTAATTTTACTTATGCTAAGTGCTGGTTTATTAGCTTTGACACTACCTTCAGCTCTGATGCTTCAGAGGAATGATTATATTTACTTCACATTTCACTGGAATCAGGTTCTGTTGAGACAAGCATTTTCTGAATATGTCCTCAGTTCACAAAATTAATTTATTTTCAACTTCTCTCTAGTTTCACCACTGTTTTTATAAATAGTTTTATAGTAGAGGAAAACATTGAAACAATTTTATGGCTTTTTTTTTCTTGTTTGCCTCAGAGAGTATGGTTGATTCATTTCCTCCCTACGTTAGAGCCATTGCAAAATCAATGTTTTACTTTAAATGAATCCAACATGTATAAATTCAAGCTAAGTACCCTGAGCACTATCAGCTGTCTTACTTCTAAAGGAAAATTCTTTTCAAAAAAAGAAACCATTAAAAAAGTCATTCCATGAGTTACTCTGTGAGAGAAGATGAGTAGGGCATAGCAAACTTACAATAAAATAAGTGTCCTGGATGTCCAGATTCACTAACTAGTTTAACTAACTCACTCTTACATATTACCAAACAACTTTGAAATTTAAAGCAGGCCTAAGGAGAATGACCAATAAATATTTGTAATAAATTATTGGAACTGCTTGTGAATAGTTGAAACTTCAAATATTAGGTATGTGCATGCCAAGAATGCAATTATTCTTTCAGTGAATATTTTATGACCACCTACTCTATGCCTTAAGCACAGGTACAAAACCGACAGATTTGCCCTTTCTCTATAGGCACTCACAGTCTATGGGGGTGACAGGCTTTAATCAAATAATTGAGTGAACAGAGGTATAATTTGATATGACATAAGGTAAGGAACAGAGTTCTCAATAGTGTATAACCAAACAATGTGACCTATGGAGAGACAGCAGTCAGGACACGGTTGTCTGAGGAAGTGACTCTTGGAAGAATTAGTGGAAGCTAGGTGAGAAAACTGGAGTGGGGCAGAAGGTTGAAGAAGGTGTTTCGAGAAAGAGTTCCACAGGAACGTAGTCCTTCTCCTGATGCACTCTGGAGAGAGCATGGAGCCCTCAGAGATCTAAAAATGTCATTGTGGCTGGGACACGAAGATGAGGGGAAAAGAGTTTGAATTGAGAAAGGAGCAATATTATGCAAGGTTTTAAAGGTTATTTGAAGGATTTGGTGCATTAAATGATGTAGACTCTGTAGGTCAAGGGTCAACAAACTTATTCTGTGAAGAGCCAGACAGTAAACATTTTAAATATTGCAGGTACTCTGTTGCAACTATTCAACTCTGCTGTTGTAAAGGAGAAGCAGCCATAAATATCATGTATATGAGTGGATGAGGCTGCATTTTAATAAAACTTTATTTACAAAACAAGCCACAGGCAGTAGCTTGCATACCTCCTGATTAAGAAAATCCTAAAGTTACTACCTTATTTCTAAATGTCTCTATTTAAACTGGTGCAGGGATATTTTTGGGACTGTAGCAATGCATAGCCAGCAAGCATCAATGTACTTTATACATTAAAAATTAGGTTCAGAAAAAAAAAATTGGACTCCTTTGATTTTTCTTTGAAGTAATGTCACAAGAAGAAAGCAGCAGGCTGGTTCATTTGCCAAGAGGAAGAGCATGAAAGACAAAATGAAATGCCAGAAACTGGTTACTAGAGGGAATGAATGCTAAGAAAATGTTAAAAAGATTTCTTGAAAAGCAAGGATCACTTGGGAGGTGAACTTGTTCAAAGCATGAATTAACACTTCCTGCAAGAATCAACTGTCTTAGGCGGCTCTGCTGCACCTTGTCTGATACACGGCCCCTGTGGTCTCTGTAGACAACACTCTATACTTGAAAAGTATGGAGTGTAGAGCTCATGCTGTTGAGAATGAAGCACTATCATAAAAGTGTTCAGATGAAATCTGGAAAAGCTAAAAAGGAGTTCAGAGTGGGTTTTGCTCCCTCTTTTAATCACAGTACTAACTTCTTTGAGTAATTTCGTAGAACTTTTTTATGCTGAAGTGTTAAATTTGTAAATTTCTTGTCAAAATCACATAGTGTATTTAAAATATTTTGGAATTATAACACTGGACACAAGTGGAAGAAGGTATTTATCATTCAGGATGGGCTAGGCTATGCAGCAATAATAAACAACCCCCAAATCTTAGTAGCTGTAAACACTTTTCTCCCCATTCACAATACATGTCCATCACAGTCAGCAGGGGGTTCTACTAATCAGTCACTGATTAAACTGTGCAGTCACCTTCTCAGTGTTGCTGGTGGCCATGACAGAAGGAAAGAGACAGCTCTGGAGTAATCAATGCTTGGTTTGGAAAGCAACACGTATTAATTTTTCTTCCAATGCATTGTTCAGAACAAGTCATATGGTCCCCACTCAACCATGTTGGTGTGGGATTTAGCCTAACATCCATGCACATAGAAGGTAGAAAGCTGGGAGCATATGGCAATCAGCACTACAGACCACTGTAGACAGTTTTATATTTGCATGTATAATTGTTTTATTAATGCTTGTCTTTTCAACTTGATGGGCAGCAACATAAAAGCATGGGAATGTGATTATGTCTGTTCACAGTTTCCTTCACCCAGTGTCCCAAACATTGCCTGGCAGCATAAGGGGCTCAAAAAATATTAGGTGGATGAAGATATCTATCTAGTCTAGCCTTTTGACACTAGGCCATGCCAGAATGTGCTGCTGCTTGTCATCAAGATCTTCAGGAATGTGAGATCTACGTAATATTACACTTGAAGTAGACATAAAACCACTGTTGGAAATTGTAGACAGAAAATCTGTCTTTAAAACTTATGTATCATTTGGAAGGAGCTGAAGATAATTTTTTAAATGGCCCTCTTTTGTACCTCAATTTCCTGAAAAAAATAAAAATAAAAATAAAAAATAAATGGCCATCTTTTCCCCACTGTAACAGGTGAGACTTCTGAGATGCAACACATTTGACCTTGGGGGTTTACTCTATTGGTTCATATTAATCAAGGTTATTCTGCTGTAATAAATAACCCCCCAAATTTTGTTTGCTTAATACAACAGGGGTCATCTTCACTCACATTACTTGTTCAAATTGGGTTATTGGAGAGGTGAATAAAGGGGCTGTGCTCTAATAACCACCTTAAGATCAAAGCCAATGGATGCTCCATTGTATGGAAAATTGCTGGTCACCTTGACTGAAGCAGAGAACAGCTGAAGGGCCCTATTCATCTCTCCCAGGATTTGGGCAGGAAAATCACAAACACCACTTATGCAGCCCCACCTAACATAAGGGATCTGAGTAATGTGGGAGAGAAGATGAGATGTTTGGTGAGCACTACTTTTTCTGCCACAAAGATAGTCTGGACAGAGATAGTTACAAATCCTAAGCATTTATACATAGATTTTGCAACTGTGGGGATTTTTATTATGGATATGGAACTCACTAGAAAGCAAAAGTATGTTGAGACTTTCTGAGAGAGAGGGAGTTCAGTCATGGTTTGCAAAAACTATCAATTAACCAATTTGATAATTAATTAATAGAAAAAATATCAAAGAAGAAAGAGAAAGAGATTGGGTTTTTAGAGTCCTGTCTGGGACCAATAAATGTAGGGCCAATAAATGTAAGTAAATTACTGCTGTTATGTTAAAAATCAAGAAAGGGTCTATTAACCTACTGTTAAGAGAAACCTCAATTGTGTTAACAATCATTTTTAATATTAAATATTAGACAACAATGCAAGAGAAAAATGGTTATTTTTCTTTCCTATGTTAGTACCACACTCACTGACATTTGGTGTGTGCTGGATGTCCTATAAATATGTCAAATTTCTGCGCTATATACCACTTGAAATGACAATACTCCACAGATAAGGGAATAGTCTGCTGACAGTAACCTGCTAGGTTCTAGACTTTCGTGTTGATTGGTGTTAGCAGAATATGTAGTTTGAATTTTTGTATTGTATGCATGTTAACATTCACAGAATGAAAGAGGTTCTCTTTGAGATTTAATTTTCTGTGTGAAAAAGAAATACCATTTTTTTTGTGTGGGACATTTCTCATGGAATAATGGGTCACACTAGGTTAAGTTTGGGAAACATGTTTATTGAGCTGTCTACATATCTGCTAAAGGAATTTCACATCTATAAATAAATAAGCTTATTTTTCCATGGTTCCAGAGAGATAATGAGACTTTTATATAAAAAATATTTCTACCAGCTGAAATATCATGATTGTTATTCTAATATTTCCTCCACAAATACTTAGTGGACTGTGTGTCAGTATTAAAAAGTTGGATTAGATATTTTAATTTTTTCTGGCTTCTTGAGAGCTACTTTTAACACAAAAATTGGTCTTATTTTAATGTGTATATCTTAAGATTTCTTTTGATCAATACTAATAAAATGAAAATAAATCTGAATACTAATCACCAGACAAATGTAAGATTTTCATTTTAATTCATGCGTAGACCAATGGAAGATAGTATTTAGAAAGTCTTAGTTTCTGTCTTTCCAGTTATGTTTGTTATGATCACTTGCCCCAATCCAAGCAACGACTCTTTCCTATATTTCCTAAGTTGGTGAAGTTCATCCTATCATCTTAATCATCCCGATGCCTAAGTCAGAAACCTGGGAGTCATCTTCTCGTTCTTTCTGTCTCCTGCCGTCACGTGTAGTTTGCATTCCCTAAATAGCTCCCGATTCCCTTCCCTGTGTCCCACTGCTTCTCCCCTAATTCAGTTAACCAATTCTCAACTAGCTTGTTGTAAAATCAAGCTATCTGGTCTCCCTGGCATGATCTTTCTAGGATCTGTATCTGCTAAAATCGTGTCCTAATTAAAACTTTTTAGTGGCTCCCCATCCCTCAGGATAGTGTTCAAACTCCTGAGAGTTGGGCACACTTCCTTTCAGGATCTCACCTTTGCCTGCCTTTCTAGCGTCAACTCTCACAACTCTTCCACACATCATTTGAACCTGAGACATTAAAAATGACTTCCAGTTCCTTTAAAATACCATATTCTTTCTTGCTGGCTTTCCTTTGTAAATACTGTTCTCATGGCCTTCACCAGAGAAACTCAACCCTCAGCTCTCAGTTCATCAACTCCTATTCACCTCTAATTGCCAGCCCCTCCTTTGGGAAGCTGTTCTCTAGTTCCTAGTCAATTAGGCGTCCAGCCTCTCTGCGTTCCCAGCACATGGTCTGTTCCTCTAACATGCCATTAGTCACACACTGTCGACATCATTGTTTTTCTTGCTTGTCTTCTTCACTGCATTGCTCCTTGAGGGTAGCAACTGTGTCTTCTTTGTTTATTAGCCTTTTTTTTACACTGAGAAAATTAAAAAATAATGAAAAAAAAAGGCAAAATATATACCCACATTCTTTTCTCTTAGAAGTATCAACTGTTGACATTTTGTCATGTTTTCTCTTTCTTACTGAAGAGATAACATAAAATACAACTAAGTCCTGCTCCTCTTCTGCCTCTGTTAGAGGCAAACACCGTCAAGAGTTGTCATTTTCCTTACCATTAAAAATACTTTTACATGCATATTATGTTTGTATAGCCAACATATTGTATATTCACATGGTGTTTGTGTTTTTCAAATTTTGGAAATGGTTTCTTACCTTCCTTAACCTACTACTTCTTGCAATTTTATTTCAAAATTATGCCAATATGTATAAATCCCAAAAACATAATTTTGAGTATGCCAAGAAGTAGAATGTCGCGTGAAGTTTAATTTTTATTTTATGAGTGAAAATGGTATGTCATTGTTACTTTTATTTATCTTTTTGATTAATGACAAGATTGAATTTTTTCCCATTGGACATTCAGATGTTCCTGACTCTGAATTTGTAGTAAATTCATGTTTTTCCAGAGAATGAAAGAGTGGATGCTCACATGTTTGAGGAAATGGTAATATTCTAGATGCAGAGGCAGGCAGTGTAGTTAGTAGTCACTTTATTTTGGAAGAGTGGTAGGAGAGGTTGAAGAGGAAGGTGGGAAAATACCATCCTAAGAAGTGTGGATTTTATCTTGCATTGATGGAAATTTATTGATGGTCTCTGCCCAAGGCAGCAACCACTTCAGAGCTGAGTTTTGAAGAATCAGCTTGTGAAGGATGCTTTGGAGGTCAAGGCAGTAGAGAGGAAGAGATTTGGAGCAGGAAAACAATTTAGAAAACTATTACAGTAGACCAGATAAGAAATGGTAATGGTCTGAAATGAGCAGAGGAAGTGGAAATGAAGAGAAGTGGTTGTATTTGCCATTTATTTGAGAAAATGAATTTCAGGAATTTGGATTGGGTCAAAGTATATCATGCACATATTGGAAATATTAATGATGATATTTATTTAATATGTATCAATGATATTAGGGTTTTTTCTTTACTAAACTGAAAATTAAGGCAATCGGGCTCTATTAAACATCACCTTGTTCGACATTGTATCCCCAGGGCTTGTACATAAAAAATATACCATAACTAAATATAACAGACATGTGTAAACCACTACTTGCATTTTGTAGAGTGTGGTTATTCTTGGAAATTCTACTCTTTCTCTTCCTTTCAGTCATTCTTGTTTCCCCATACCCCAGATATCATTTAACCACCACATCTTTTTGTTTTATTTTGTTGCCTGCTGCGATACTGATGCAATTCAGAACTACTAGCAAATTCTCATCTTTAGTCTGATGTGATCTTTTTCTGCTCATCAACTACTCACGTTCATGTGCTGTAGTCACTATGTACAACTAATTTTACTAAAAACTCCTCATTCATCCAGGTGTTTGAAAACTTCTTTCTCTCTCCTTAAGGACCCATTCACATGTGCTTAAACAGGAAGGCTGATTAGAGAAAAGTATCCAGATGTGAATTCCCTCAGCTACTCTCCTTTTCTCTAAACTTCTCATTTTGTCTTTTTAAAACATTGCTATTTTTCAACTTTCTGAATACCTCTGAAGACAAAAGCCTAAAAGCCTGTGTCTCACAAATTCTGCAGAATTGATTTATAAACTTCTCAGACTAAAAGGCATTTTTCTATGAAAGAAACAAGGTTTCTTTGTAGAGAATTTAAATATATATATATATATATATATATATTGCAATGGGAGGGGAGATATTTCTCATCAGTCTTACTGGGTTTCATTTGAGTTTCTCTATAATTTAATCTTGATAGTCACTTGAAGGGCAAAGAATATGGTAACAGTTTTTCTGGGGGAGTACCTTCTGCTGTGTTTGTATTACAAAACAACATAAATTGCATGGATACACCTTGGGAATCACTTGACTACATTGAATCAGTATAGAAAATAAAATAATGTTTCATGAATATTTCACAGTTTATTCGAAACCATCATTTTCTTGCTCTTCTTTATAGATCTACAAATTAATTAGTTGGTAGGTCTAAGATACATGATTTTTATTATGCATTCAAAGACTGTATTACTTATTACTCCTTTGATATAAATCATATTATAGTATCTTGTAAGTACAGCTTTTTAAAAACTTTCCTTTCATAGGCTGCCTCATTCTTTTGAGATTTATGCCCATGATGTGCATGGTCCTGAATGTGGAATGGGTCTCTGTAAAGAAAAATGGGTCAGATGGTTGTCTGTGCAGACTGGAAAGAAACTGATAGTTTCCTAGGCTCTTTTGAAGGGCACTGTTTTAAAATACGGATTAGTCAGGGTTTACAGTGCAGTTACCAGCCTGAACACATCAAACCACCATGCAATTTTAAACTCTTCAGTGCTTATGGCAAAATTCTGGTCTTTTGATGTTGGGGCAAGAATAGACACTTTATTGGAAAGTGAGGCAGAAATAGAGATAAAAACATTGGAAGATTTTTTCAAGGAGGGGGATTGACTTTTCTTCAATAAGAATTTTTTACACTCTAAGATCTGCAAATGTCAACAAAATGGCAAACAAAAACAAAACAAAAGAAAACAAAAATTCAGTTTAGAGTCCACTTAAGAATCTGATATTAATCTTCCAATGCTTAAAAAAATTATTATGGAAAATTTCACACCTGAAAAATGGAGGATATAGTATAAGGAACCCCTCAAGTACACATTACTCACTTTAAGAAATACCACTAATTCACCCAATTTTTGTGTCTGTAACCCTACCAGCTGCCCTCTTTTGCCTTTGGATTATTTTGAAGCAAATCCAAGGAATCATATCATGTAATTGGTAATCTCTAAATATTTAGTCATGCATCTCTAAAAGACAAGGATTCTTTTAAAAAACATAATCCAAATACAATTACACACTAGAAAATGAACAATAATTATTTTATATCATCAACTAATTATTGATAATCTATCATTCCTTTTTTATAGAATTGTTTATGAATATATAAGGAAAAGTTTTCCATCATTATTTTACCCCCATGTAGAGTGCACACAGGAAAGCAGATCAAATGCTTGATACTTTCCCTTTATTTCTCAGTTTTTAGAAAAAATGAGTTGGTTTGATAGTATCCTTTGATAGTGACTCATTTGCTCTTTGCATTTTATGAACTCATGGATTTTTACTGTATTTGATGTGCTTCAATTCATTGCAATTATTCCTCTTTTCAGTGCTCAGATTGTCCTATCTTCGGCTGGTGGGAGTGTCCTCAGTTGGCTTATTGGTCCTTTTATCACTCAATATTCTTTGATAATTTTTATGCTTTGTGGTATATTAAGATGTTGCAGGACTGTCTTGCATATTTCCTGCCTTAGTCTTTGAAACAGTCATTTCACTGAGGAGCCCTGGTTCCTTATAGTAGGAAAGAGACCATAGTCTAGGCCTGTAGGACTGTTCACTGTTAATATACTGGTGGTTTCTAGGTCTTTTCAGTGGACCACATGGGAAATATGTACTTGTAATACAGAAAATACTTCACGAGTTCATTCTGATATGTCCATTTAGGATTTTAGGGTTTATATTTAACTTCTTTGATTTCATATATGTATCTTTTTCCTCATCCACAGCAAGTTTTGATTCCTAATAACTTATTTGATCTCTCATGCTATCTTTCTCTCTGTATATATAGTTTCAGAATAAGAATAATAATGCCCATATTATCACACACAACATAGTTACTGAAATTATTTTTAAAGATTTCCTAGCCGTTACTTTGTATTTCTAAAACATCCCATGAGGCATGTACAGTCAAATTACTCTTTTTAAAATTCACTTGGAAACATTCTTCTATGGTTAAGCCATCAACTCTAAACAAGCTTCATTTGTTTCATATGACTATTTGCTTTAGGGGATTTTTAATGCTTTTGTTTTGTAATGATGTAAAACTTTTACATAGTTCCTAAGTCAAATCCATAAAATAATGTATATACAGAGAAGACTAGACTCCCTGCCCCCCCCCCCACATGAGTATCTACTCTCTTTAGTTGCAGATCATCTTTCCATTTTTTAGGAATATATAAAAGTTGTTTATTTGAGCAGTCCACTTAAGGATATTTTCCCTAGTTATTTGCTACTACAAATAATTTTGTAGTCAATTGTTCTGTGCCTATTTTTTTTTGTTACTGTATTGTTAGGATAGGTTCCTAAATGTGTGATTACTCATTCAAAGGGTAAAAGTGGAAATAAATTTATTAGATGCTGTCAAATTTCTTTCTTTGGGTGTAGTACCACTTTCAAGTCCTTAGATAGATGTATGAGAGTGTGTGTTTTCCCCACAGATTCTCCAACAAATTATGTTGCTAAACTTTATGTTCCAAAGCTACTGTGGGGGTGTGTCTGGTAGTTGGCTGGGAGCAAAGAGGAAAACTCAGTATGAAGGATAGAATCTTGGCCTTGAAATTAAAAGACTCAGATTTAATTATTGACCAGTCCATTATTACTTGCTTGACCTTAGACAAGTTAGTCAATTTTTTTCATCTGCTCCATAGGTCAGTGGTGAGGCTTAAATGAGATGACGTCTATGAAATATGTTACAGAATACATTGCCATAGTGGTTACTCAGCATGTAGTTTTTAAAAGGTAAAGCAATAGAAATCTGTAAAGTATTTCAAAATTTCCAAAAGTCCTTAGATGAGAACAGCTCAGGGGCTATTCCTTACTGTCCATTGATTTTAGGATTGCAACCACCCTAGGTGCCATGATGGCCTCTAGTGCCACCCGAAAGGCCAAAAACCCATGTGTGAAAAATAATTATAATAGTAAATATGTATCACATTCCAAGTGACATGCTAAGCACTTAACTGCATTAATAATTATATTATCACAAGACTCTGTAATATAACTTTGTTTGACACGTAAGAAAACTGGGGAAAGAAAGACTTGGTAACTGCCCAGCATCAAGATCATACAGCTATGGTTGCATTAATATAAGAAACTGGCAGTCACTGTATGTGTGTGTTTTGTGTGTGTGTGTGTGGGTGTGTGTGGGTGTGTGTGTGTGTGTGTGTGTGTACGCATGTGTGTGTATTTGGGTGTTTGGGCTTGGAGGAAAAAAAGGTTCAGCCCAACAATTCAAGACCAGTTCAGTGCCTTATAGGTAGTGTGACTATATACCCTCATTTGCCCAGGACAGTGCTGCTTTACACTTGTATCCTGATACAATTGCTAGTAGCACCAACTCTCATTCTCAGAAGTCTCCCTACTTATAGGTGCAAAGAGGCTATAAGCATGTAAGCAATAATATTACAGTTGCTCCAAATGCTTTGTGGGAAAGCCTTCTTTTCTAAATTAAAGAAAGACTGTTGAAAACACTACCCTCCTGATGTATGGTCTGCTAACTTCTTTATAGTAGCTAGGGACTGATTCAGCCTACAACTGGGGCTAAATATCCCTTTAGAACTTCTGTCCCTGTTGGGGATCAGTCTGAGATTGCAGAGAAGAAAAAGAGCAGGCTGCTTTCAATGCTGGCCTCCTATGCCCTATGTTTTTGCAATCCATATGTTCCCAGGGCTTAGATTAGGTCCTGCAACAAACTGGGCACTTAATTTTTTGTTTAATGAATGAATGACTCTTTATTGGTCTGTTGTCATTGTGGTGGAAATAAAGAAAGGCAGCTTACTCAGAGAGGCCACGGCATCCAGTACACACCTAAACATTTACGCTCATATTACGTCAGCTTCTTTTCTCAGAGGACAATATTACCAAGTTGAACGAGAAAGTACTTTTTCAAACAATGCCATGGTATTTGTTTTGTTGTTGTTGTTGCTGTTTTAAAATCAGGGACCCAGAGTAAATGGTCTGTGGGTCTAAGCCACGGTTTGGTTTTATTCTGTTCATTCACTTTGTAGTTTTTGATTTGTGAGAGTGCTGCTGAGAAGTTGATCTTACCATCAACACCTGCAATCTTAGTCTATTTAGAGAGTGCACCATGGAAACACAAGGGAAAGAATTTTAAGAGTGGGCATGACCAGTGCAAATTTGATGGAGGAAGTAAAATTGTCTGCTTAATGGTAAAAAAAAAAAAAAAAAGCTTTGCTAATGCCAAACCAACACACAGGCTAAGGATATGTGATTCTAGATAAATAACATTTTAATTTCTCTATCAAATGTGTTTTCAGGTAAAAAACCAAAATACATGAGGTAAAAAAAAAAAAAATTCGTATGGGCAAATGTTTTACTGAAGGAGTTTGAGGTATTTTTTATTGAACAAAATCTACTAAGCCAGCACAAGATTAGGGCATGGGAATAGTGTGCAGCACAGCTGCTGCTATCGTAAGAGAAGGGCTTAGGTCGACAGGGAGCCCAATCCTGTGTAAGGATTATCTGGAAAATTAAATAGTTATTTACTAGTATTAGTCCATTTCTGTTGCTTATAGCAGAAATATCTGTAACTGGCTAATTTATAAAGAAATAAAATTTATTCCTCATAGTTTCAAAGACTGGCAAGTCCAAAGTTTAGGGAAAACATTTGCTGAGGAACTTGTTGGTGGGTGGTGACTCTTTACAGCAAAGCAGGGTATTACATGTGAGAAGAGCTGACCAAGAGAGAGCTAAACTTCTCACTCACTCTTCTTTTAAAGGCATCAGAAACCACACCCGTTACTCCATGAATGGATCAACCCATTCACAAGGGTACAGTCCTTACAATCTAATCACTTCTTCAAGACTCTGCCTTTCAATTACCATAATAGGATTTCCCAGCCTATTAACAATCACAGTGGGGATTAAGCTTTAATGAGCAGTCAATCCACAGCAACTAGGATTCTCATGAATTCTTAGAATTTAGACTAAATTAGGAAATTTTTTGCTTTAAGTCTTTGAAATCACATGACTGAGAAATTTAGTTCTTTACTTTTATTTTCTATGCTTGATGGAGTTTAAATTTCATCAGAGATGAGCCAAACAAATGGAAACTGGAGCATTTAATTGAGGAAACTCAGAAATTTCTTAAGACTAAATTTGTTCATTTAAATAAGTCTATTAGATTCAATTGAAATTAATAGGATATTGAATAAAAATGAAATTATTTTCTGGACAATTAAATGAAAAGCAGGACAAATAATTATTTCATAAATAAGGTACGTTGAATTTCTAGAACAGCAAAGGTTTATTTGTCTTCAAGACGGCATTCTGTGAAGCATGGTAATGGTAGTGGTGTATGGCTGTAGGGTGCTTAAAACAATGGTTATCTAGAAGATGTTACAGATGTTATGACTATGAGTCCAACTTCTCTAATTCTGTACTATTTAGTGGAATACATTTATTGATACTTTCATTTAAATAGTACTTTTTAAAAATGGCCCCAAATGGGGCTCCATCGTTCAAAGTTCTAACAATCGAAGTTTTAGTAAAGAATACACATGTGAAACACATTTGTTCTTAAAATTTATAAAAATCAAATCTATAATATGAAGATAGAGTAATGCAGAGAAATTAAAGAGGAGAAGGTATGATTCTCAATCAGGTGAGCTTTATTTACTTATTTACTTGTGATTCATTTTTAATTTATTTTCATCATTTTGTCTTCATGATCCAGATATATTTAGAATGCACAGAAAATTAACTTTCTATGATAGGTCAGGGACTGGCACTAAAAAAATTTTTCAGACTGCACATGAGTTATACAAATAAAACAATCAAATGGAGATCCATTTATCAAAATGAAAGGACTCAACATAGTAAAAGTTCATGATTATTTGTGTAGAGCACATAAAAAAGTCAGCTTACTAATCGACCATTGGGATTTCAAAGAACTATTGCAGAAGTTTGAAGGAAATAGATTTGTTAGTTAAGTTGTAAAGAGATTAAGGAGCTTGAAACAAGTATTAAAAAGAAATTTGTGCCTTTATTAGAATTATGGTAGTCTTCATATATACCTATTTTGGTAATCAAATTATTCTCAGTTTTTTCTTTTTTAAATAAGAAATGACACTAAAAAACTGTAATACTTGTCCAACAGTTTTGTCTTTACTTTTCTTTTAAAGCAAGAAACAGAATGCAATTAATCAGAAAGCACTAGCAGGCATCAGTTAATCCAAGATACTAGCTTATTAGTTCTAAAAGCACTTGCAAAGAAAACCTTAGGGGTGGAGCAGGGGAGCAATTCATAATAACTGGAATCCCATGAGTGTGTACACCAAGTTTCATGAGGCAATTTCTTGAATTTATCCTTTACTTGGTCACTTTTTTTTTTCCTCCTCATATATGACAGTTTTTATTTGACTTTTTTCTCCTCAAAGTCCCAAAAGTATGACATATAAACAAACTTTTGCATTACACACTCAGAAGTGTACAATTCAAATATTATAGAGCTGTGTATGCACTGGTAAATCCCATCGAAACTTGGATAATTCATTAATATACAAAATATCAGGGCACAGAAAAAACTAAAACCCGATGCTTCTTGTTATACATAAAGAACACTTCATCATTTTGGTTCTCTTCTACATCTGCACGTTGATATACTTATTAAAATATTCCTGTATAATCATGTTTAGTCTTACTATTTCAAGTCAGGTTTAATACCTCAGAACCAGCCATCCAGACAAATCATGCATGCTCCTCATATGTGCTCAATTTATAAACTATCACTTTACAAAATAGTTTTTGAATTACCTGCATAGGCTTTGCAAGTGTAGACCTTTGAATTTGTATTGAAATTCTTGATGTACATTTTCCAGCTGGGCTACTAGAAAGCAAGACACCTTTCTCTCAGTGCCTCATGTGCACCATCTGTTAAGTGGGGGTCATAATACTGCCTTGCACAGCTGTCTTAAGGATTAGAGATAATATGTACAAAGAGCCTGGCACATAGTAGGTACTCATAGATTGTAACCTATTGTTTTTTACTTTGCATCAGGCTTTGTTGATATGTATAAAAGCCAGTTTTGTAGATAATTTGCTAAATAGAACTAAGACTACTTACAAATATTGTCATAGTCCACTTGGGCTACTATAGCAGAATATCATAGACTGGGGGGCTTATAAACAACAGAAATTTTTTCTCACAGTTCTAGGGGTTGGGAAGTCCATTATCATGGCAGTGGCAGATTCGATGTCTGCTGAGTGCTCACTTTCTTGTTCATAGATGGCATCTTTTTGCTGTAGCCTCACACAGTGGAAGGGAGCCAGGAACCTCTCTCAGGCCTCTTTTATAAGGGCACTAATCCCATTCAGGAGGGCTTTGCCTTCATGATCTGATCACCTTCTAAAGTCCCCACCTCCATATACCCTCGCATTAAAGATTAGGTTTCAACATATGAATTTTGGAGGTACACAAATGCTCAGAAAATAGCAAATATGTATTATTTTAAATGTTTTCTAACTTTTTCTTGAAGTCACTGTTAAACCAAAATGAAACACAAAGCTGTAGTACCAGGCAGGCTATCTTCTATAGCTTTGTTTCAGAGGAATGTTTATCAGCCTTCTGTAGAATACAATAAGTGGTTAACGTTTTCTGTTTTTCTGGTGCTTGGCCTGTGCTATTTTAGAAAAAAAATATTACTCTTTTCTGTATTTCTTATTGGTTCTCCAAAGGGGGCAGTTGTTGTAATTATTGATTATTTATGGTTTAATATGGTACTGTTTTATTCTAACTCATAGGAATAAAACAACAACAAATAGGATGCATATGAAACATCTCATAAATGTTTATCTAACAAGGAAAAAAACATACATCTTCAAATATGAATATGCATTTAGACCCTGGATTGCTGTCTGAGCTTCTAACAAGTTGTTCTGTGCTTCAACTTCTTATTAGAATAGATTCTGCAAGTGGAAGCTCTTGGTCCACAGCTAGAGGTAATAGCACCCTATAGAGTTTTGTGTCTAGGAAGAAGTTTCACTTCTTTGTGGTTAGGTGATTAAATATTTACCAGTTTGCCTTAAGCCAAGTTCATGGTAAAATGCTGGTTTGTGTTTTTATTTTGCTTTCAAGTAGGCCACTTTTATTCTTATTTATCTTGCCTTAATCAGAGAGTTCATTGCTTTTTAAAAAGCTTTAATCTGAAATACTTTCATTGTGTGTATGTGTGTTCCTTAAAACAAATAAGCTAAAAGTATTTTTAATTGAGCTGCAAGTGATAACTTGTGAGTACATGTCACAAAATATTATATATTTTTTAATATGCATAAGGAGGATATTTTAATCAGCATGGGTCCATGTATTTGAACATTAAAAGAACCACTCAGCAGAGTTAAATATGCAGGTATTTGATTTTTTTCATGATTATAAAGGGGAGAATTCCATTATTTTTTCCTTAGTGCTGGATGAAAGACTGTGATCCAATTAGTTTAAACAGCTGTAAGCACTGAGATGATCATTTTAGTTGGATTTTGATTCAAAGAGTAAGTTCTTGGGATTTGGGGTACTGTACAATTGTCAGATACAGAGGAAAAAATCACCTTCGTGTGATTTTTGCTTATTTTTTTTCCTGAGAACAACATTCTGCTGGGATGCTTATTTTATTCTCCTAGATTTGCTTTCTTCTTTTTTTCCCTGAGAATAACTGTTTGATAAGTAGAAATTTGTATCAACTGAAACAATCCTTTTTCTTTCTACTTTTGATCTCAAAACTGTGCTGCAGTCCTGAAATATGAAACACTAGTGCTGTTTTTTGGTACAGCTAGTGCTTTCAAAGATATTAATGGATGAAAGTGTTCCAATCTATTACTGAAGCAGAAACATCTTCATATTTGCTTTACAAACTTTTCCAAGTAAAATACAGCCAAGTTTGTAACATCACATAAAAACTGATTTTAGAATTCTTTACAATAAATTGAAGAAGATAAAGCAATCTGCTTCTCATATTAAACAGTGAAGTAAAAAACATGATTTTAAAGGACTATTTCTGTTTCGTTAGGGTACAAAAGTCTGTGATAGTTGCTAACTTCTTTAAGAAACCCTCTCTGTGAAACCTATGAATGGCTGTGAAATCTATTCAAGGACTAAATAAAATGAGATTAGAATTACATGTCTAATTAAATGATAAGACATTTAGGCAAACTAACCATTCAAATTATAATTTTCATTAATACTTCCTATGTACTTTTGACATCTATACATGTGTCTAATTTTTCCATGAACTCAAAATCCTGCAAGTACTCTCAAGTGAGTATTAACAGGGGAAATACATTTATAGTCTAGCAATTTAGTTTTATGTCTACATTATTTTAAATCAGAGCATAGATTTGCCACTGAGATTTATGATGAGAACACCTTTATTTGCAAGTTAGTTAATCCATTTTATATTATAGCATATAGTACAGGACAAATGATATGACCAACTGTTAAGAAATTCTAATGCAATAAAAAAAGCCTTGGCATTTATAGATTTAGCATTCACAAGTTCCAGCTCTTTCAGTTTCAGACATTTGTAAGACATCTCAAAGGTGTGTAATATGGTTTGAACTTTGTGAGGACAGGAATTTATTCTCTTTGTGCCAGTCAGTGACAACCAGCAAGTGAACCCAGCTTACTACCCAGCATCAACATTACAACACGATTGTCTATTAATTGGCACCTTTTATGAAGTAATACACATTTTATTTCATAGCAAGAACTTGTACCTAAAAAGAAGTTTAACTGCCAGTCCTTTACAGTTTTTATGTATTTGGAAACTGTTCTCAAGATATATCCCTCAAGAATGTCAAGGTCGATGAAGTTAAAGACATTAGTTACTCTGTGGTCAGATGATTTCGGTACTTAAGAGGTAGTCTCACGTTAAATGAGAAATGCGGCAAATTAGAAATGGTTCGCAAAGGCAAGGCGTTCAAACCACTGTCATTTGTGATAAGAATCTCTTTTGGAATTCAAGATAACTAGGTAAGGGGCCCAGAAATCTGTGTTTAAGGAGAACTCCTACACACACACACACACACACACACACACACACACACACACACACACGTTTTGCTTTCACACTTAAATTTAAATAAAATGTCTATATTCTATAGTATCCGGTTACCTTTATTGTGTAATGGGGAAAATCAAGAGTTGAATTCCTCATTAGCTAGATCAGGGTAGGAAGATACCAGCTGTATATTTATTTTGTGCTATGACATTTCAGTTTTCCCACATGGCTTTGTGCTTTCTGTCATCACTTCATTGTAGGTACCTCATATGCTTCCTCTCATTGAATCTACTGGTATGAGAGAAGCGATAACTAAAGTTGGGACAATGTCAAAGAGAGGTCTAATTCTCAGTTATGTACAGAACTAGCCAAAAGAAAAATGGAAATTTTATTTAAGGTAGCTGAATCTTTCAAGTAAAATATTTTGGGTTATCATATGCCAAACACATCACTGCTGCTATTTAGTTGCTATTTAATTTCTCTACCTATCAATGAGAACTATCCCTGAGAGACACTGCAAAATCTTTCTGTGGATGAAATCAGTTAACCCCCCAATGTCATAGGTTATTTATTTTAAACTACAACAACTGTGTTTCTATGCACATGTATCGATCATGCCAAAAATGTTCTGACTGAAAAGCTCAAAGGAAAATAATAAAGCACTGTCTTTTTTCATATGAAGACATCACTGACCAGCAGAAACCGGAAAAATATTCACAAAGAATTTATATATGATGTAGATAGATCCTGACTTAGCAATGAGTGAACAGTTCTTACAGATTTTAGTAATATTGTCTTGATAGTGGTTCGTGGTGCCTCTGTGTTGCTAGGCAACCAAGAGGGATGGAGAATTTTAACTCAAATTTACTTATTTGTTAGATTTATACATATTACATTGAGGGTGTATTAAACACACATCATTACAGACTGGTTGTGCATTTCTACTTTGCCTTTTGTGTGAGCTTCTCAGTGTATATATATAAAAGATACTCTACCTGTATCCTTGCTCCCTATTTTAAAAAAATTAACGTAGTCTTAATATATGCATTGTTATAGTTGACTATTGTGGCCATGTGTGAGAAAATTTGTAACCTTTATTGATGCAGAAATAACAGTTGTCTTTTTAAAATATAAGCTAAACAATATGTACCTGTGTGTGTCTGTGAGAGAGAGAGAGAGAGAGAGAGAGAGAGAGAGAGAGAGAGAGAGAGGGAGGCAGTGTTTCTCAAACAAGAGATCTATCAAAGAAAGGTATAGTCTCATAGTTCCACCTGGTTATTCTCATTTAATTACTATAATTAATAGATGCAGAAGAAAAATTAATAGGGTTTTTAAATCCAGGAAGATATCAAATGTCAAAAATGAGGACATTTGAGTTAAAGACTAATCAACTTGAACAATACACTATGATGTTTAAGAAACTGGTAGCATATTAATTTCAAGTGGGAGTTTTGTAGTTGATTAGCGGAGCGGTATTGTGAATCCAATTTTATCAGTTAAATGTTATGTCAAGGCCACAAATTAGAGAATTAGATTATTATAAAAAAGGAACATTATGAAATGGTGCATAGTAGATTGTGATGGCTGAAATGCTGAAAATTGATGGTCCAAATCAAAAGAATGGATTAGGAATCTTTGTGGAATGATTACACTCCTGTAGTTTTGTGAGGACTGATGAGAAGAGCAAGGAATATCAGGGACTTTTATTTTGACGAAGGCTCTGGGAATTTTGGAGTATGTATCATTGGATTAGCTTAGTTTGCAGCTATCTCAATGGTCCAAATATGTGAATGAGATGTTTTCAGTGTATCACACCAAGATCGTAGCATCATTCCTGGATAGTAGGTGGAGCTTACAGTCTCCATGATATCACATACAAGTCCATGCGTGGGAAGCTAAGGGAATAGAATTTGATGCATTTTGAGTCTGTATTATTTCCATTAAATTAAACCTGTATAGTTTCATCTTTGAAAATAAAGATTAAATTGAAGTTCTACTGTATATTTTATCAATTATTTTTTAAAAATAGCATTGATCACAAGACACTAGAGGCCAACTGAGCAGTCACGGCGGGGGCCATACCAAATTGGCAACCACAGCAACATCCTAGTTAGTCATTAGTCTCAAACCGGTGGACTGTGAAACCCCCTGCCACAATGAATAAACACCAAAAAAAAGACACCAGAAATACAAAAAATCAAGAAAGTACACCACCAAAAGTTAATAAATCTCATACTCTAGATCCTATAGAACAAGAAGCCCTTGAAATAACTGACAAGGAATTTCGAGTGATAATTCTAAGGAAACTGAATGAGATACAAGAAAACTCAGCTAGACATCATGATGAAATGAGGAAAAGTATACAGGATCTGAAAGAGGAAATATACAAGGAAATCAATGTCCTGAAAAAAATGTAGCAGAACTTGCTGAACTGAAGAAGTTATTCAGAGAAATAAAAAACACAACGGAGAGTTTAACCAGCAGGCTTGTCGAAGTTGAAGAGAGAACCTCTGAACTTGAAGATGGGCTGTTTGAAATAACACAAGCAGACAAAAAGAAAGAAAAAAGAATCAAGGACATGGAAGAAAATCTGAGAGAGATATCAGACAACCTCAAGCGCTCAAATATCCGAGTCATGGGTATTCCAGAAGGGGAGGAAAATGGAGATTCCATTGAAAACATATTCAACAAAATAGTGGCAGAAAACTTCCCAGGTATAGGAAAAATCACAGATCTTCAGATCCAGGAAGCTCAACGATCTCCAAACGTATTCAACCCAAAAAGGCCTTCTCCAAGACATGTCATAGTCAAATTGGCAAAACTCAGAGACAAAGAGAGAATCTTAAAAGCTGCAAGAGAGAAGCGTCAAATCACCTATAAGGGAGCCCCAATCAGGTTAACATCAGACTTTTCATCACAAACCCTAAAAGCTAGAAAGGAATGGGATGATATTTTCAAAATACTAAAAGACAAAGATTGCCAGCCAAGAATACTCTACCCTGCAAGGCTATCCTTCCGAAATGAGGGGCAAATAGTATATTTCTCAGACAAACAAAAACTGCGGGAGTTCACTACCACAAGACCACCCTTACAAGAAATCCTCAAGGGAGTACTGGGTTTGGTTCCTGAAAAATAACTACCACTGCCATAAAAACCTAAGAAAAATCTAAACCCGCTAGTACAATAAAAATGGCATTCATGAAGAGAAAACAAGCTAACAAAAACACTATCTACAACCTAAGGAACCAACAAACAAAGATACCAAACAGTAAATCAGAAAGCAAGGAACAAAAGACACCTAAGACAACCAAACAACCAATAAAATGCTAGGAATAAATCAACACCTTTCAATAACAACTCTTAATGTAAAAGGCTTAAATTCCCCAATTAAAAGACACAGACTGGCTGACTGGATCAAAAAGCAGTACCCAACTATATGCTGCCTACAAGAGACCCACCTCACCCATAAAGATTCACACAGACTAAGAGTGAAAGGATGGAAAAAGATTTACCATGCAAACAGAAAAGAAAAACGAGCTGGAGTGGCTATTCTTATATCTGATAAAATAGACTTTAAACTAAAAACCATAAAAAGAGACAATGAGGGACACTACTTAATGATAAAAGGACTGATCCATCAAGAAGACATAACAATCATAAATATGTACGCACCCAATGTTGGAGCAGCCAGATTTATAAAACAAACTCTATTAGACCTAAAGAAGGAAATAGACACTAATACCATAATAGCAGGGGACCTGAACACTCCACTGTCAATATTAGACAGATCATCTAGGCAAAGAATCAGTAGAGAAACACAAGATCTAAACAAGACTCTAGACCAATTGGAATTGGCAGATATCTACAGAACATTCCACCCAACAACCTCAGAATATTCATTCTTCTCATCAGCACATGGATCATTCTCCAGGATAGATCACATATTAGGTCACAAATCAAGTCTCAATAAATTCAAAAAAATTGGAATTATCCCATGTATCTTCTAGACCACAATGGATTAAAACTAGAAATTAATAACAAACAAAACTCTGGAAACTATACAAACACATGGAAATTAAACAGCATTCTACTTAATGACATATGGGTCCAAGAAGAAATCAAGCAGGAAATCAAAAAGTTTATTGAAACTAATGAAAACAATGATACATCATACCAAAACCTGTGGGATACTGCAAAAGCAGTATTGAGGGGAAAATTTATTGCATTAAATGCTCACTTCAAAAGAATGGAAAGATGGCAAGTGAACAACCTAACACTTCACCTTAAAGAACTAGAAAAACAAGAACAATCCAATCCTAAAGTTAGCAGACGGAAAGAAATCATTAAGATCAGAGCAGAACTGAATGAAATTGAAAACCAAAAAACAATTCAAAAGATCAACGAATCAAAAAGTTGGTTTTTTGAAAAGATAAATAAAATTGACAAACCATTAGCATGGCTAACAAAAAAAAGAAGAGAGAAGACTCAAATAACAAAAATTAGAAATGAAAAAGGCGATATTACAACTGATTCATCTGAAATACAAGGAATCATTCGAGACTACTATAAACAACTATACGCCAACAAATTTGAAAATCTGGAGGAAATGGATAAATTTCTGGACACACACAAGCTCCCAAAACTGAACCGTGAAGACGTAGAAAATTTGAACAGACCAATAACAATAAAGGAGATTGAAGCTGTTATCAGAAGGCTCCCAACAAAGAAAAGCCCAGGACCAGATGGATTCACAGCAGAATTTTACCAAACATTCAAAGAGGAATTGACACCGATTCTTTACAAACTATTCCAAAAGATTGAAACGGACGCAAATCTCCCAAACTCATTCTATGAAGCAAACATCATCCTGATACCAAAACCAGGTAAAGATATAACCAAAAAAGAAAACTACAGGCCGATATCCTTGATGAATATAGATGCAAAAATCCTCACTAAAATACTAGCAAACAGAATACAGCAACACATACGAAAAATTATTCATCACGATCAAGTGGGATTCATCCCAGGGATGCAAGGTTGGTTCAACATACGCAAATCAATAAATGTGATACACCATATTAATAAACTCAAACACAAGGACCATATGATCATCTCTATAGATGCTGAAAAAGCATTTGATAAAGTTCAGCACTCATTCATGACAAAGACCCTCTATAAGTTAGGTATAGAGGGAAAGTATCTCAACATAATTAAAGCCATATATGCCAAACCCACTGCCAATATCATCCTGAGTGGGGAAAAGCTGAAAGCTTTTCCTTTAAGAACAGGCACTAGACAAGGATGCCCACTCTCACCACTCCTATTCAACATAGTGTTGGAAGTACTAGCCAGAGCAATCAGAGAAGAGAAGGAAATAAAGGGCATCCAGATTGGAAAAGATGAAGTCAAACTGTCCCTGTTTGCAGATGACATGATCCTATATATCGAACAGCCTAAAACCTCTACAAAAAAACTGTTGGAATTGATAAATGATTTCAGCACAGTAGCAGGATACAAAATCAACACACAAAAATCAGTAGCATTTCTTTTCTCCAATAGTGAACATGCAGAAGGAGAAATCAAGAAAGCCTGCCCATTTACAATAGCCACCAAAAAAATAAAATACTTAGGAATTGAGTTAACCAAGGAGGTGAAAAATCTCTATAATGAGAACTACAAACCACTGCTGAGAGAAATTAGAGAGGATACAAGAAGATGGAAAGATATTCCATGCTCTTGGATTGGAAGAATCAACATAGTGAAAATGTCCATACTACCCAAAGTGATATACAAATTCAATGCAATCCCCATCAAAATTCCAAAGACATTTTTCTCAGAAATGGAAAAAACTATTCAGACATTTATATGGAACAATAAAAGACCACGAATAGCCAAAGCAATGCTCAGCAAAAAAAATAAAGCTGGAGGCATAACACTACCTGACTTTAAGCTATACTACAAAGCTATAATAACCAAAACAGTATGGTACTGGCATAAAAACAGACACACTGACCAATGGAATAGAATAGAGAATCCAGAAATCAACCCACACACTTACTGCCATCTGATCTTTGACAAAGGCACCAAACCTATTCACTGGGGAAGGGACTGCCTCTTCAGCAAGTGGTGCTGGGATAACTGGATATCGATATGCAGGAGAATGAAACTAGATCCATACCTCTCACCGTATACTAAAATCAACTCAAAATGGATTAAGGATTTAAATATACACCCTGAGACAATAAAACTTCTTAAAGAAAACATAGGGGAAACACTTCAGGAAATAGGACTGGGCACAGACTTCATGAATCCGACCCCAAAAGCACGGGCAACCAAAGGAAAAATAAACAAATGGGATTATATCAAACTAAAAAGCTTCTGCACAGCAAAAGAAACAATTAAAAGAGTTAAAAGACAACCAACAGAGTGGGAGAAAATATTTGCAAAATATACATCTGACAAAGGATTAATATCCAGAATATATAAGGAACTCAAACAACTGTACAAGAAGAAAACAAGCAACCCAATTAAAAAATGGGCAAAAGAGCTAAGTAGGCATTTCTCTAAGGAAGATATCCAAATGGCCAACAGACATATGAAAAAATGCTCAACATCACTCAGCATCCGGGAAATGCAAATCAAAACCACATTGAGATACCATCTAACCCCAGTTAGGATGGCTAAAATCCAAAAGACTATGAACGATAAATGCTGGCGAGGCTGCGGAGAAAAAGGAACTCTCATACATTGTTGGTGGGACTGCAAAATGGTGCAGCCTCTATGGAAAATGGTATGGAGGTTCCTTAAACAATTGCAAATAGATCTACCACACGACCCAGCCATCCCACTGTTGGGAATATACCCAGAGGAATGGAAATCATCAAGTCGAAGGTATACCTGTTCCCCAATGTTCATCGCAGCACTCTTTACAATAGCCAAGAGTTGGAACCAGCCCAAATGCCCATCATCAGATGAGTGGATACGGAAAATGTGGTACATCTACACAATGGAATACTACTCAGCTATAAAAACGAATGAAATACTGCCATTTGCAACAACATGGATGGACCTTGAGAGAATTATATTAAGTGAAACAAGTCAGGCACAGAAAGAGAAATACCACATGTTCTCACTTATTGGAGGGAGCTAAAAATTAATATATAAATTCACACACACACATACACACATACACACACAAACCGGGGGGCGGGGAGGAAGAAGATATAACAACCACAATTATTTGAAGTTGATACAACAAGCAAACAGAAAGGACATTGTTGGGGGGGAGGGGGGGGAGGGAGAAGGGAGGGAGGTTTTGGTGATGGGGAGCATTAATCAGCTACAATGTATATCGACAAAATAAAATTAAAAAAAAAAAAAAAAAAAAAAAAAAAAATACTGAATTTTTTTTTTACAACTTTTAGATTTTTTGAGAAGTATTTGGTCAAATTTTACTCTCTTCTTACTTCCCTTTCATTCACTATAATAATTTGTACATGAATTTACTATTTACAAATAACATAAAAGTGATCAAAATATGTAAGGCCTTTTTTCTTATGGAACTAATAAATCTAATGCAGGAGGTAGATGGTAAGTAACTAAATAAAATTATATACATAATAAGTGCTATGAAGATGATGCAATAGAATAATAATTGTGTCTGGTTATTTTAGATGAAATGGTCAGAGAAGGCTGTGTGTGGAGATGACACTGAAACTGAGATAGGAGGATGAGAGAGAGCCTGGCAGGTGAAGAGTTGGGGAAATAAGCACGTCAGACAGAAGGAGAAAAACATGGAAATGGTGGAAAGGGGTTTGGTGAGTTCAAGAAATAGGATGGCCAGAGTGACTAGAGTGAAGTAAGGAAGGGGAAGAAGAATGGGTCAAAGTTGGAATTGCAGACATGAGCTGACTGGTCAAGAGATTATACCTTGTGATAAGAAGGTCAGATTTCTTGGTGTGTTTTAAGTGGATGAATAAAACAGTTTTCTTAGGCAGAAGAAAGGAGTTGAGGCAGTTTGCAATAAGTGATTTTAATGGTGGATCATGGAATCATTAAACCAGGAAGGAGGGTATAAAGGCAGGGAGATGGTGATGGATGGGCTGAGTTGTTCTAGTGGGGTCCAGGAGTAAGAGAGCTAAAGAGATGGGATGGGTGGTAGATGCTGACTCTCAGGAGGAGCCATGAGAGGGGGCCTGAGACAGAGAGGAGGAACAGAGGCCCATGGAAGGCAAGAGCCCGTGCACTAGGGAAGTCAAATGGGCAGAGTTTTCATATACACGGGAGAGACAGGAAGGAAGATCATGAACTGGAAACTAAGTCTTTAATAAATGACTGGAAGGTGGTTTTATGGGGATGTAATAGGTAGTATACAGTCCAATGAAAGAAGCTTTAAATAACTTGAGATTTTCAGATGGAAGGGAACTGATTCAGAAGTAGCAGCGAAGAGAAGCAAGGTCAACATGCAACCTATCTCTAGGTCTTGAAGAGCTTTTAGAAAATTAAATTTCCAAATCAGAGGTATGATGATGGTGGTCATTTTCTTTCAAATAAAATCATGTCCCTATGCTCACTGACTTGAACCTGTATGCATTTCTGGGCCATTTAGCAAGGATGTATTTCCACAGGGCAGAGATCGTTTTTATTTTGTGAACTGTTGAATGATCAGAGCCTAATATTACCTTCTCAATAAATACATGTCGACTTAAATTAATCGAATAAATTGTAAGCTCAATTTCTTGTTTTTATTATTCTGATTTTAATTTGCAAGTAAAGAACGATGTATTTTTCTTATTTTCTGGCTTTGTTTTCTAATTCTTTTTGTTATATGCTACTATGTTTGGCATACACTCATTTCTAATTTCTAATTATTGTCAAATTATAAATGCTATTAATTAATATCTTATTGACACTTCATACTATTTTATTAACTGGCATCTAACACCTTTCCTGCTAAACATATTTGAGGATGTATTTATAGTTAGTGCTTGTTGATACTATTTCATCCTGGCTTCAATTTGTGTGATCCAAATTATCAAGTAAAACCTCATGGAATTATTAGATTCTTCACTAACATGCAGAAATTTTATAAAGCATCTGCCGAATTTTCAGACATTTATTTTGGAAAGAAAAGTTTTCATATTGGCTGGAGAAGTTAGATTTGTCTAAGGAAACAGTGACCTTAAGTCATCCCTCCCCTCTTCCCACCATCTTTCCCTTCCTCACATCCTTCTTACGTTTTCTTCTTTCCTTCTCTATTTATTTTAAATATACATATCTCTTCATAGGAGTGGTGGATAGTGATTGTCTCATTAGACCACTCTAATATCTCACCCTTGAAATTTTACAAAATGATGTACTAACATTGTCTACCATGCTTTTTATTATAAAATAATATAAAAGAAAATTTGCTTTTTTAACATTTTAATGCTAGTATTTTATCAAATTGATGAATATAACTTTTTTCATTACTTTCAAATATCTTCACATTTAATTAATAATTTCATAGTAACTAAATTAAATTAAATAGTAATTATACAATTTTAACCAAATTCCAGATCCTATGTGGAACACGCAAAAACTAATGAACAGATGCTGAGGGAATGAGTCACAGTATTTTCATTCTGGAAAGTTTTCCAATTATTCTGAAACACTATAGATTCATCCAAAGCTGTCTCTACTCGAGGGGAAAAACGTGTGTGTGCAAATATGTGTGTGTGTATATATATATATATATTTACATGTATTCCATCGTATGTGTGTATATACACACACACACACACACATTTTCAGTCCTACACATACATAAATTTTTGATCTTTCTGTTTGTTTATATATTTACCTACCTACCTACAAACTCCAGTGTTATTATTTTTTTTTGTTTGGGGAGATGATATTTTGAAGTTTCTCGATTGTTATTCTTTTTGTTCAGAACTATCTGTTTGAGGTTTATTATATTTTTAAAGAAAAGATATGAAATGTGATCTGATTAACCTTATTTTTTTGGTAAACGACAACAGCATTATAACAACAAAACCCCTTAAGTTTGTCCATCAGTGTCACTGTTAAGCAGTTCGTCATAATAGTTCATTCAGTATTCAATAAATCTATAATAGATAAATAAATAATGAATAAATAATTTTAACAGCAAATATGACAGCTAAATAAGAAACAACTTGATTAAATCTTTAAAGTATGAACCTCCATAACTGGGACCAAGCAACATTTCATTTGGTGTTTATTAAAGTATATAGGAAATGGAATTGTTCTCTGGACAACAACTTTAATGTGAATTTTAAAGTGCTTTTTGATAGTTTAATCTTTTATCTTGTGCCAATAGACTTTTTTTAGTGATAAATGGGTGATAATCTTTTTCTAAATTTTTTTTATTTAAAAAAACAATTTATTTATTTATTTATTTGTTTGTTTATTTACTATTAGTATATTCATTCTTACAAATTGTGTTATTTCTTTATGCCCTTTGTCTGACCTATCACTTCCCAACACCCCCCACCCCCATCTCTAGTATCCTTAGGTTCGTTCTCGCCTTCTGAAAGTTCAATGTATTGTTGTGGTCTTTTCTTTCTTCCTTCCCTCCCCACACCCCTTCCTTCCTTCCTTTCTATGAACCAGTTACAAGTGAGAACAGGCAGTATTTTGGTTTCTTTGTCTGGCTTATTTCACTTAACATAATTTTCTCTAGACCCATCTGTGTTGCTGCAAATGGCAGAATTTCACTCTATTTTATAGCTGAGTAGTATTCCATCGTGTGTGTGTGTGTGTATATATATATATATATATATACACACACACACACACACACCATGTTTTCTTTATCCAGTCGACTGTTGATTGACACTTAGGTTGGTCCCATATTTTGGCTATTGTAAATAGAGCTGCAATGAACATGGGAGTACAGGCATCCCTTTGACATGATGATTTCCATTCCTTTGGATATATCCCCATTAGTGGGATTGCTGGATCATATGGTAGATCTATCTGTAGTTGTTTGAGAAACCTCCATATTGTTTTCTGTAATGGCTGTACTGATTTACAGTCCCACCAACAGTGTAGAAGAGTTCCCCTTTCCCCACATTCTTGCCAGCATTTGTTATTCTTGGTCTTTTTAATAATGGCCAATCTAACTGGGGTGAGATGATATCTCAATGTGGTTTTGATTTGCATTTCTTTGATGACTAGTGATGCTGAGCATTTTTTCATGTACCTGTTGGCCATTTGTAGGTCTTCCTTTGAAAAATGCCTATTCATGTCCTTTGCCTATTTTTTAATTGGATTGTAAATGGGTGATAATCCATTTTATTTTACTGAACTTAAACATACTTGCCTCAATCTTAGAGGTTGGGGACTAGGCAGCACGCCCTCTCATTCCTTCCTCTATTTCCCTGATTTTAGGGAATGGTGCTCCATTCACCCATCTATCCACACTGCAAGCCACTGTGTCGCCCTCTTTTACAGCTGCCATCCATTCAGCCACCAAGTTCTGTAGGTACTGCCTCTGAATTCTTTCGAAAATACATTTGCTTCTTCCTGATGCTATAGCCAGTGCCTTCATTCAGAATTTAAATATTTCTTCTCTTGACTTCTGAACTGCCTCATAAATTAGTCATCTGCCACCTTCTCCTCATTCTTCCACTCTCCTTCCACTCCTGCTTTATACTCTCCCAGGGATCTCCATGGCCTCCAATATAAAATTATATTGAAACTTGTGATAAGGCATGCCCTTTATAACCCCATTCACATCATGGGTCCAACCCAATCTTTAATGCTTCTTCTGCACTGACACCCTGTACTGCTGTCGTGCTGGGCTTTCTGCACTTGCTGGGCAGTGTGCTTGCATGCTTCCCACAGGCTGTCTCTTCTTCCTCTCTTCTCCTACACCTGCCATCATTTGCATGAGTAACTTGTCCTCACCTTTTAAGAATCTTCTGAAACTACCCCTTACATCCCAGCCCATGAACAATCACCCCTGTATACTCACAAAGGCCTCTGTGCATATATCATTTGCCAGACGGCATTTCCACTGAAGGTTTAAGCGTCTGTTCCCCATCGTGGCTGCTGAGTAGCTATGCAGAGGTGCTTAGGGGAGGCGATCTAGGGGATGGGGGCTGAGGAAACTTGTCTCTTAGCTACATTGACAGAGCAATGTTTTACTTTGATTATATTTATTTACAATGGATTTAGGGAGGCACAGTGAGATTATTGGAGAGGGGGGAAATGTGAAAGACTCTAAGCACTTCTTGGCACCACCGCTGCCATTTCCTCCACTGTGGAGTGAGCCTCTGGAAAATGGGGATTAAATCTGTCATCTGTGTGTCCCTTGAGCACCACATAGTATTTGGCAAATACATTATTTGCCGGGTGCATAGTAGGCTCTTGATTAATATTAAGTGAATCGAGGATTCTAGATGCTATACATGTACCCATATTAAATTACTTGCAAAAAGTAAATCCTCTATGGCATTGATATCTGTTTAAAATACACTCTTTTTTCCAAATGAAATGTCTGATTCATGCAATTTGATAGATGTGTGGGCTCAAATGGAATTAAACCAAACCTTTGCCACATACATGTAAATATTGCATGAGTAACTAGTCCGACTTTCTGTTCTCTAATGGAGATTTAGTAAAAGGAACTTCTTTGGCTGGTGTTTTCTGATGGAGGAATATATCAAAAGCCTGCTTTCTCTATTTTAGGCTGCCATTTTTTCCCCAAGAGCTATTACAGATCAAGCATACCTAAATTGCCTTTCTAAAATACAGGAACACAGTGTATTGTCAGTAGAGTGGTCTGTGTTGATCAGTTTGTCTTTGGGGTGTAGTTGATTCATCAGGTGATGGAAATCCTGCTGGCATTTCATGCAACCTCCTATAGTATGTGGGCTTTATTAGCTTCCCAGCAGTGACACTGACACAAATTGTCAGATTTTATGGGCAGTTTTTACCCTAATGAAGTACATCCTCAAGAAACTTCCTTTACCATTTTAGTAGCTGTACAATTTGAAAGAAAAGAGTCAATATACACCACACAGTGTAGTTCAGGATTAAAGTCATGGAAGACGATGACAACATGCTTATTTTGCTCCTGCACACGGTGTCATTAACTGCTCGATGGGATACTGATGCTGCCTCAGAGGCTGCTATTAATCTTTGTGCCAAAGCTTGCAGAAACCCTGTGTGCATTCACTGACGTAAGCGTTCCTGTCCATCTTTTTGATCTTAAGATTACTCCTTTGGGATAGAAGATAATATGAGGCTGCTGAACTTTAAAAAAAATTTCAAAGTTAGGGAGGGTAAGAGATGTTCGTTTCTTCCAGAACTGAAAATGAAGAGTGCAGTTACATGTTACTACACAAAGTAGTCCTATCACTGCTAGGTAATTTACATACATTATCTAATTTAATCATATCTCTGGGAGAGTGGAACTATTGTTATTCCTATTTGATCAATGAGATACTAAGTGATTTGCTGGTATTTGATCTCAGATCTGCATGAATTCAAAAGTACATCCTTAATTAGTACTCTGTAGAGTTTCCCATCAAAGCAGTTATTTTACTGAAGTTTTGCTCTTTATTAAACCTAGATACAAAGAATAGTAATAATAAGATTTCCACAAGTAAAGGAATGTTGACAAAAATTATGATAAAGAATATCCAATCTTTTCAGTTTTTTCTACCTCTTTAAATATTCCTGAAATGATAATACAGTCAGAATTTGTATATTGTCAGGAACTTTGGCGAGATGAGAGATTAGTTTTTGGATAGAATCACTTGCAGGAATTTTCCAAATGATTCACACAGAATCAACTTAATCTTCCAGAAAACATTTTAGGGACCGCAAATAGATATTGTACCTGGATATAGTGTGCTTAATACAGTGTGGTCTATCATTTTTCCTTAGGCATGCATAATCCAAAGACCTAGATAGAAATGGCTGATTTTAGCGCTTCTGTCTATAAAGCAAAGTCTTTCCTGCAGGACAATATTTTCATTCATATTAAACATACCAATATATCTAAAAAATATAATTAACTGAGAAAGACATCATGACCTTTGGGTCTCGTCTGGTGGTCATGGGGAAATGGCCCTCTTCCTTAGGTGTCTGGAGAGTATAGATGTCATCAGTCAAATTAAGTCTCATTTAGTATTAAAAAGGTCTATAAAATGCTTTAGCCGCCTTGTGGAAATAAGTTAACTGTCTTCCCACCCAGACCGCAGTCTCTCAAGTCAGTATTAAGAATTAATTCTCTCTCTTTTTTCCTTCTAAGCCCCTTGGAATTATGGTTCAGATTTTTAAAAAACTGTATGTTGTAATTGGTTTTTCTAAAACTGCAAAATGTTGACAAATATTTCACACTTTCTCTAATTAGGATAATTATTTTAAAAAGTCATAATATGGCTAGACTCAACATAGAGATTAGATGAGTTTTTAAAAAAATGAAATCATGTTTTGAAAAAGCGTGGAGTCATTAATTAGATATTTGACCTTTTGTGGCTTCTTAAAGTCCATTTTCAAAAAGATAGAAGTAGTTAGAAGGGAAAGACTATGAACATAGATTCAGAGCCAGAAGACAAAAACAGTTTAAATTGCCTCAATATAGATTCATAGAGTGTAAATGAGCACTTTTAAAAATTTAAACTCTTGAATATGATATCTCAGGCACAGACTGAGTTCTTTATATACGTATATAAAATGCAATTCTTACTGCCTACCAGCTGTGTTCTGATTTCAAAAGGTGACCATCCCTGTAAGTTTTATATGTAACTCATAAAATGCGTGGCCCTAGAGAACAGTTACCATGACGGGAGCGTGTGTTCTTGATTATATGGTGGGGTCCTGTTTCCCACTTCTGATTTTGAAGGATATTAAACGTAAGATTAAAAATGCTCCAGTTGTTCTGCTTGCTTGATTGTAGCAGTGAGAGAGACAAAATTGATTCTAGCTTATGGCTCAGTGTTTCGGTGTTATCCTGCAGCACCTGTTGGCCAGCAGCTGTTGGGGATGATTGCAGGTTTCTTTGTCAAGAACAGTGTGGTAACAATAAGAAGTCAGATTTCAACTAGTTACTGAAGGTTGTTTTTTTTTTTCAATGCTAAAATCTCTTTATGGTCAAAGATGTTAATTCTAAGTGGTGAACCAGAAGGAACCTACATACATCTTGGGACTGACATATTTTCTAAGTCTGGATAATGGTCATTGAAGCCAGGACAGTCTTCTCCCAGAAATACACAACATAGAAAGGCGCCCTACCAAACATGACTGAAAAGATAGCAAGGGTACAATATTTCTTTAACTTTTTTTTTTCTCTCTTTGGTTTAGGTGAAATTGAGGATACAGCTCTGATAATTAGAATTGCATACGGCAAATGCTCACACACATAGTGGATTTGAGGAAATCAATTTTCACTAACCTAGAAAATTCTCTCCTCAGGAGAAAAGGGATTTATAAACTTTCATGATGTATTTAAATTCAACATATATTTCATCTACTTTGAATAAAAAAAAATGACTCTAAGATCATAATGTGGAACTGGCTTTTCTCTTCCTACTATATAATGGCATTTCACATTGAGGCAAACTAGGGAGAAACAAACACTTATGGGTGAATGAGGAGGTAAGAAATGTAGTTTATTATATTATTATTTGTCATGGCTATACATACTTTATACATTCCATCATTCCTGGTTGTCTAAAAATTTGCTTTCCCTGAGGTAAAGTCTCAAAAGTTTTAGATTTTGGGGGCATTCTGTGGAGAAAGAGAATGCTCTAGAGCTAACACAAATATTATATGACTCTTTATTTTCTATATTTATTTTCTATACCTGTACCTTTAACTATGCATACATATACATCCATATCCATATGTATTCAAGGGTTCATTTTTTATGTTCACACTTTATTTGTGATAAAAGCAGATTTATTCTCAACCCCATTTATCTATGTGAAGAATAGCTCACCTTGTACATTGCACTTGGCAACACCTCTGTTATTCTTCTTACCTCCTTCCCCTTTTCTCCTGTCACTAATAGAGCCTTCAGCTACTAAGGCATACAGGGGCACTTCCTGAAGAGTAACTGAAATTAACCACATACATCATTTTGTTGGCAAAGCCCACAGCCACCAGTCATGTGTAGTACCGCATCCCTGCTCTTTGGGTAACAGTGGGTAAGAAGTGCTACCTACACAAGCTTCTCATGTGGGGATAAGATTGTTCTCCTATTTGGAAGCTGTGTGCCCACACCCATCCCCTTTGCACATTTATGAAATTACTGTGACTTGTCCTTTATGTCTTTTCAAGCATTCATATAATTAGGTTAGGCTCTACCTAATGGAAGGGAATTGCTCTTATTCCGTGCACAGGTGGCTCGTCCATCACCGAGTCTTTTCAAGCACTGAAGGCGGCAGTCGTGTGCTCCTCATCAAGGTTGAGCAAAGAAAAGAACTTTCCTGAGATTACTCTTAAAATCTTCCATTCTGACAGCACCTGTTTCTCCTAGTGTTGTTTATTTCAGGACTTGCAGGGTCAGTAGGAAAGCTTTTCGGTAAATTCAGTTTCTTTTTAAAACTATTTTTGGTAGTTTTTTTTTTTTTAAAAACATGTGCCTGGTAATTCATTTTAAGTGGAAAAGGGATGGAGATAAAGGGTAGGTACGATTCAAAATCTCCTAAGGCACTTTTATCTTCCTAACTTTTTTTCATAAATTTTATCTGGTAACATACAAAAAGCTGTAAAAACAAGAACAGGTTTAATGTTGTTGAATACAGAAAATGTATCAAAAGGGGACTAATGTGGCACGAGGCTCCTCTGCTATTGCTGTATTCTTCACCCTTTAGCTCCCTCCTATTCAGGACTCAATAGTAAATGTTCAGGATTAATTTTTGTCATTTTGTGCAATTCCATACTGTACCTTGTCTTTCTGCAAAGCGTAGATAATATTGTACTCTAAAACTCAGCTGTCCACAACCCTTAGGGAAGATGTTTTTATTATTTTTCAGCAAGAATGCGTAAAATTTCTTCAGCTAACGTTCGCACTTACCTGAATTCTTAAAAATAGAATATATATATATAATAAATTGATCTATTTTGTGACTCACTCATCATTTTTATAATTATAGTTTTGATTTGGATACAGTGATAATACTATATGCTCTGTTAAGTTATTTAGAACTGTTTACCCCATCTGCAAATTACCCCAAAGTCCTATTCTGTTATTGCTCTTACTCTGTTTCTTCAAAACTGCTGTAATTTAAAATCAAAATTATTAAAATCATTATAATTTTTTATGAAATAAGGATTCTCCTATGGGTAAAGTATGCATTTATATTGGATACTTGGAAGACTTTTTGTTTGTTTGTTTTGGCATACTTCCTTTTTCTTGACTATTTATAGGAAATAGCCAGTTATAATTTTTACATGTCTTTCAAACTTATTGCAATCTCTTTAGAGATAATGGGTTTTTGTCCTAGAGGGAAGATGCTAGGCAAATAATGTTTGCTCACAGAAGGACAAGAATATACCTTTTTTTTTTTTTTTTTGGTTCATCAAGGTGATGGTTCATAAAGAATAAATAAGTGTTCTATCAACACTAAGTTGTGTATTTTAGCTTATTTAATGAATTAAAGGGCAGTGAAGAGAAAATCATTTTCATAACTGTTGTGCTTGGCCATCACTAATGTATATGCTTTTGCCTATGGAATATATATTTTGGAAGCTGTATTTGGAATCAGTGGCACATACACCATTTGTATATGATAAAATATATAATGTTTATCTTAAATAAGGATGTGCTGTAATGTCCCCTTCCCTCCTTCAACATAATAATATTACACTCATTCTTTAAAGATCAGCTGAATTCCTGTCTCTTTTTAAAGTATTACCTATGTGCATCCGGCTATGGTGTGAAATCCACTTTTAAAGATAAAGCAAATATGGCCAAATTTCAACAATTATTGAATCTAGTGTTTGGGTTTACAGGTTTTATTTGAACTAGTCTTTCAACTTTTCTATATGATTGATACTGTTATTTTAAAAAAATCGAATAAATAGAATAATGTGATAATGAATAACTATGTAGCTATTAAAGTGGTCAAGAAAAATCCAATAAAAGAAACCAGTGTTGCATGTTGTAGGACCAAAAGAATGCTGGAGCATAGAAGGTGTGGGTTAAAGAAATAGAATGTCTCCATTCTAGAAAAAAAATGTCAGTGAGGTGGGCAGGGGCCAGAGTGGTTAGGGCTTTAAGCCTGGAGGGACACTTGCAGTTTTTAAGTAGAGATGTGGCTTGCTTCTGACCTATTTTAGGAAGATTTCTTTGGCTACTACATAGAGAATTTATCATTGGGGTGCAAGATCTGAAGTAGTGAGACAAGTTAGGAGGCGGTAGGAACCCAGGCGTAATGGTGGCTTGAATGGGGTGAATTTCATGGAAATGGGAAAAAGCAGACCTGTATGGTATATCTTTGGCAGGTGGAATCAATAGTACTTACTGGTGGATTGGAGGTGGGTGGTAAGGAAAGAGGAGGAACTTTGGTTAAAGTAGTTAGGAAAAGAGAATCAAGGATAGATGCTAGGTTTTGGTCTTGAGTGATTACATGGATGGGGATGCCATCGAGTGCGAATGGAGCAGATTGGAAGGGGAGCAAGATCTTTTGGGGAGGGAAGGACAGTGAATAAAAAGTTGAATTTGAAAACACATTTCAGACATCTAAATGTGAAACACCTTTTAGACACCTAAGTAGAGCTATTAACTTAAAATGTGGACATGTAAGTCTGGTGTTCTTGGAAGAGAATTATACTGCAGATATAGATCTGGGAGTCTTTGGCATGTAAATGATGTCTAAAGCCATAGGACTGAGATAAAGAGATGATGTCACTAAGGAAGACTGAGCAGATGGAGAAAAGGAGAGTGCCCTTACCAAGCTGTGGGGTACTCCCACATTTAGTTGACAGCAAAGAAACAGGAAACAATAAATGAGACCAATAAGGCATAGCTAGTTAGGAAGGAGAGAAACCAGGAGAGTATAGTTCACTGAAGTCAAGAAAAGAAAATGCGTGAAAAGGTCATAGTGAATGTTGTCAAATGTTGTAGAGGTTTCAACTCAAGTAGGAACTGGGAAATGGCCATTGTGTTTGGGAAAATGGAAATGTCTGGGAAGAATGTTTTCTGTAGGATTAGGAGGACCGGATGGTTAAGAGGGGAATGGGAGAGGAGATCAGTAGACAACTTTTTCAATTACATTTTCTCTGAAGGGAAAAAATGGGGCAGTAGACAGGGAAAACAGGAACTGAGTAATTTGTTACATATTTGTTTGTTTTGTTTTTTAAGGCTGTGTTTTGTAAATTGATATGAATGATCCAACAGGGGAGAGAATGATGATTCAGGAAAAAAAGGGGATAATTGCAGGAACCAAGCCCCTCAGAAGGTGGGAGAGATTGTGCTACAGACTTTACAGTTACAGACTGGATGTGGAGAGCTTGGCCTTTGACAGGAAAGGTGTGTATCACCTGCAGTGATGGGAGGGAAGGCAGAGAGTACAATACGGTGCTGGTAGGTCAGTAGACTGGTGTTGCAAACATGAGAGAGTTTCTGTCTCATTGCTTGTAGTTCCTCAGAGGGGTATGAGGCAAGGCCAGCAGTGGAAAGTAAGGCAGGGGAGAGGGCATCTAGTGTGCTCAAAGAGCAAGCAGAAGGTCTGGGCATCTCATTTATGGTTTACCACCCTTTTCGGTTATCTTACATTTGGATCCTGCATAATTTTTACACTGGCCCGGAAAGCCTAGTAACACCTGAAGCTGGTTTTGTACCCTCTGCACTTATATCAATGCAATTGGCAGGTCTAATTCTAGATACTGCCTTTTTATAATTCATTATTCATTCACAAGCAAATATTTGTTGAGTGTCAGCTTATTGAGTACCAGAAACTGCATTTAGCCATTTCAAACTTTCATTTTTCATCATCCCATTGTCCAGATTTCAGCAGCATTAAAAGAAGCCATATAAAAACTGTCTTCAGACAGTCCATTAGCTAGCCACCAAAATTCTCTAGTTACATTTTCTGGGTAAAAAGCAGAAGAAAGATGCCCTTCATTCTGTGCACAGTGTGCCATATTGTGGTTTGATTTATTTAAGAGCATCATTGAAAAGAAAAAAATATGCTGTTTAGATTTGGATTTCTGATTTTCAGGTTAAATACCCCTATGCCGCATTTCTTGGAATTTAGACATGCCTTCACATCTCAGCTCCCCACTAACTAGATATTTGACTGTAGCAGAATTATTTAACCTCCCATCTTTAAAGCAAAGAATATAAAATCTAACTAATAGACCTGATAAAATGATTATGACAAAGTAAGGATATAAAGGTTATGAAATATTAAATGTTTAATATTATCATTACATTCTAATCAATCATGAGTATATCAGGTATTATATTCTGGCAGGGAGAACTATCTAACCTTCATACTTTGAAATATAACTCAGAAATCCATTCAAATAAGCAATTAAATAGAATTTACTCCAACGAACCAATTAATACTTACCTAAATTAAGTGAGAACACTTTGTCTGAAATTGAACTCAATATAGGTAACTTATCAGTAAAAATGTAAACATATTAACTAAAGGATATGAACATAGAGGTTAAGAAGTGCAGATAATTTTATTTGGAGGTACATACCAGGAACACAGATGTTAGGGAAAAGTTGTGATTAATCAAATCAGATCTCTGGGGTTTCACACCCCCACACTCATCCCCGTTAAAAACATGCATAGGTCAAGTTTAGGCTGATGAGTATCATCAGTGTCTTTGCTCTGAGATCATCAAAGTCATGTGTCCAATGTAAGAAGCACTGGTGACAAATGAGAACATGGTAAGAGATCCAGAAAAGGGAGACTCACTCAGAACCCCAGAGAAAGGAAAGATAAGCGTCTCAACCAGTCCTTGCTTCTCCCTGTAGTTTATCTGCATTATGATTGTCAAGGTATTTAGAAATGTAGTTTACTGAATAAAATAACATCCACAAGTATTTCATGATGAAAAACATTAAGAATTGTAAATATGTAATATGAAACGCATCATCTTCAATAATTATTTATATTGAGTATATTCTTGCCAACTCTAATTTTATTAGGAAATTTTATACCCTAACACTCTAGAATTTTAAATTTACTCTATTTTTTATTTTTGGTATGAATGTCAAAGGAAGATAATACTTTTAAGAATTAGAGCCGTGCTCATGGTTCCTAATCAAAGAATTTCTTTATATGTGCTCTGCACTAGGAATTGGAAATGATGCACACGAAATACAGTGTTTTAACTTGTGGGGTTGTTTATGCATCTTGGGTTTACTTATTTTTGCAATTGTGTGCACTTAAAATCACCATTTGAACTTTGTGTTCTTCTGGCTTTTGACTGTAGTGGAAATTTGGATTGGAGACAACGGGAACTGTGATGTACAATATGTAAGCTTGCATCCAACTAAGAAAAAACACAACTCTTGTCTGCACTTAAATCAGCAGGAGGTTCTCTTTCAGTTTGTTTAGAGGAACTAGGGCCTGTCATCTGCATGGTATACAATATTTGACAGAGAAATTTTCTTTTGTCCTTTGTCTTTTAAATACTGAATGCCACAGAAACTTCTGTCTAGCTGAAGAACAGTTTAGGGTATCATCTATGACAATGTTAAAAATATAACCAAATTTTAGATTACTGTGCCGAATAGACTAAGGACCATTACCTGAATGCCTAACAGAGCCAAATAATTCTCCATGATTTAGATTAGATATAAAAACATTTTAAAAACAAGAATGTGGCATAAACCGCTTTGGAAAACTGTTTGGCATTACCTACTGAATTTAATATATACATACTCTATGATGCTGCAATTCAACTAGTAAGCATATTAGCCAAGAGAAATGTGTGCACTTGTGCACCAAAACACACATTCAAGTATGCTCATAGCAGCACTATTAATGATACCTAAGCCAGAAGTAACTAAATGAGATCGCTATTAGCGTGGATAAGTATTGTGAAATAGTCATATAAGGAATACTGAAAAGGAGTCAAAATGAACAAACTATTACATCCAACATCCTGGGCGAACCCTTAAACATAATGTTAAGGAAAGAAATTTACATAAAAGACTATATACTGCCTGATTCCATTAGTACAACATTCAAAAATAGATTCAACTCAATTATCATGTGAAATAGAAGTCAGACAAGAAGTTATTTAGGAGAGGGTGGAGATAGGGACCGAGAGAAAGGATTCTTGGTATGGGCAATATTCTCTCTTGATCTGGATGATGGTTTTTATTTATGATAATAAATTGATAATATTATGATAATACATCAACGTTTTCACTTATGAAAATACATTGAGATTATGCAAACATAATACATTTGTGCATTTTTCTATACATATATACATTATATCTAGTAAATATATAATATATAGTATATTGGCATGTATTATATACTAATTTTTTAAATGTTTTAAGAGGAAGAAAATCTGAGAAAATAAAAAATATCCCATTTCCTCTTCACTAAAAAATAAATAACTTAATTATGTAAAAGTCATGTATTTAGTATATTATTTATATGGTAAAATATGCTGAATAACCAACTCAGCAGCTCCATCTACTTTCTCATGGGTCACAAACCAGAACTACGTTTAAATGCATTTAATTTGGCCACTTAAAGAATTAAAATAAAACTGTTTTTTTCCCTTGAATAATCTTAAAGTATATTAACCATAAATAAATTTAATATAAGTCAATTATTTTCTGGGTTTTATAACTCAGAGCCTGTTAGATTTATCTTGGTTTTCACTGAGTTCAACAATTCACTTCAATTTCAAGTTAAAGCATTTTATTTTGCTCATACTCTTTGTGAGGTACTATAGTTTTTACATAATAAATGTTCCAGATATGGCATTCCAGTTAGAAAATTTTGTTCATAAGAGTACTATTGATTTTAGTAAGTGAGTACATAACATAAATCTGTAGATTGCTTATCTATTGCTGAAAAAGTATGTTATGAAAATATAGACTTTTGTATACCTCCCTAGCATCTGACAGCTGAACTTTGGAAACATAAAGTCTAGCAACATTTTATTATTAGGATGTATAATAAATTACTTTTTAAAAGCTATTTTTCATAATCCCTTGGAACGCATCATCCAAGAAAATGTTGAAGGTGATGTTAATAGCTGCCATTTACTAGGCACATGCTATGTGCCAGACATATAGAGCCATGGTTGATGATATGTAAGATATGTTTGGCTCTGGAGAGAGTTAACCAAATATTTTTTCTGCCTTAATATTAACAAAGTCTTTTCCCTAAAACCTGTATTTCATTAATTTGATTTAGACAAAACTGGTCATTTTAAAAGAAGAAAACATTTTTTGATGGCTGCCATCCAAGATACTTAAAATTTCTTCTAAAAAGTCAGTGTCAAGGGGGAATAAAAGCAAACCCAGTCATTTTACATCAGATCTTGCAGATCTAAATGTATGCACAGAAGAACCTGACATTCTGAAACCAGCAGTTTTGTTTCTGATGGCATCTCTTTCCATTATGTAACTTGAAATGTTTAAAGGGATTTTTCTGTCCACTTTCAGTGGGAAAAAAAATAGAGTAAGAGTATTTCTTTGTCAGATTTAGTTGCCTTGGAACAGGAATGAAAGAGATGTCTTTGTGTTGGACATTATAAAATGTTTTTGCTTTTTCATGTTAGAATTGATTTTGAAATGATAAGTGAATAACAGATTCTCTTTAAGAAACAAAAGTGAAGTATTTCAGAAAAAGACATTAAAATAGAGGACATGACAATCTTTTATGTTGCTTTAAGAAGCATATGCAGTAATTCTAAGGAGGTTGAAAATGTCAGAAAATCAATCTTTGTTTGAAGGCAAATCTGCATATATGAGAAGAATCAGAAATGATGACTAGGGTCTTAAGTAAAAAAGAATTAACAGGATATGTTAAAAGTGATATGAAAGTCAAAGGAAAAGATTGGTGAGATTTATCATAATCAAATATTTGAGTTTTAAAATAAAAAATACAAGTACAGAAAAATTTAAATAGTATTAAGAAGCTTGAGAAAAAACAAAGCACACTTATCCTACGCCTTCCAGACTCCTACTCACGTTCCTCTTAGTTGTCCAATGTTAGTATTTCTCTGCTATTCTGATATTTCTAAATGATGATAGTCTTCCGTTCATATTTTTCAATTTGTCAATTTTAGGTATTATCAATTGACATTCTTTTTATTATAAATCATGATTAATTTTTCTCATACCCCATCTTCTGTTCTGATCCTTCTGACAAAATTATACCACAATTTTATTTAGTCAGTATATACCTTTTTTGATATAAATATTGTCCAATCATAAAACATCTACTATTCCATGTTTACAAGTACTAGTTTGAGAGGTTATTTTTTATTTGTTTATTTTTCCTGGGTTTCTAGTTCTCGTACTTCTTGTACTATTTGCCATTATTGTATTCTTTCCTCCCTCAGAAATATTTCAACGTGTTAGTTCTTCTAAATAGTTCCACTTTTCTTTTGACTTCTTTGCTCAAAGCCCTCTGTGTTCTGCCTGAACATGGATTAATTGCTCCCTAGGTGCACTGTTTTCTTTTTCCTACATTGGATCTACCTTGTCTGGAAATCCACCCCTTCCTCCTTCTTGGTTTGGCTTCTCATTTTGCTGGAACTCATCCTCAAATAGCTTCTTAAGAAATGTTGCACGGACCGTGAATTTTCTGAGTCATCCTTTGTTTAGTTCATTTTAATGTAAAAAAATAGTCCTTTTAGTCTACATAGTTATTTCTTCAAGTTTGGGTAATTTCCCTGTGTTATTATCATTTTATTAAGTATAAATTTGTTCTATCTAGTTTCTCCATTATATTGTTTTGAAGCTCCTATTAGTCAAATTTTGCCTTTTTGAATTGGGACAATTAATGTCATCTTTTCTCTCATGTTTTACATCTATTTTTCTTTTGTTTCTCTTTCATGGACAATGTCTTCAGATTTTTCATCCAAAAGTTGTGCTGAAACTTTATTTTAGAAATATTTGTAATTTTCCTTTTTTATATTATCTTATTCTTTTTCTCTTCTTGAGTCTTTCCAAGAATATTAATTAGATGTTTATTTTTTAAAAATATGATTGTCAGTCCTTTGTATAACATTTTGTCTTTCAGAATTTTTTCCTGTTTAATCTTGGTTTTTCTTTTCCACAAGGGACTTTTTACTGAAAAATCTGCATATTCTTTATTCTCTATTAACATTTGACTCTAAGTTCCTAAAAAACCTGATTGAGGAGCTGATTGAAATGATTGAAAGCTCTGTGTGTAAGGGCAGGGCAATAGATAATTTGGCAGAGAGCCAGCTGTTTTGCTGGAGCAGCATCAATTGCAAAATGTGTAGATTTTTTCCTCTGGGATCATATAATTTCTCCAGGGGAGTAACCTCCATACTTATATCTGGGGGAGAGTTGGTTACAAGTACTGTGGGGATTCAGCTGTTGTTGGCCATGTCGTAGTAAAGGGAAATTTCCTCCCCCCCTCTGAAGGTTTGATCCTGGAATAAGTTTGACAGTAGACAGATTAACAGGAGAAAAGTCATTTGTGTTATGTGCATATGCACAGGAGTCTCATAAAATATGAGACTCAAATAAAGGTCAGATGGTTGAAGCTTAACTAACTTCAGAAAAAAATAGGGTCTTAAAGGCTCTTGTTGGGGGGGAAGGGAGGGACTGGTGACAAGCTATGGAAGGGTGAGGGGAGGACGTGCACTGTGAACAAAGGCTGTCTTATTATGTAGATTGAGTCTCTCAGGTAGTGGTGCTCAGAAGAATCAGTAAAATGTCTGTCTGTCTGGGCATGGTGTCCTGGACACGGAGACCTTTAGTTTCCTCTCCTGTGATATCCAAGATGGGGGTTTACAACAATCTCAATCACATTTCTTCTAGAGGAACTTTCATAGTCAGAAAAGGGAATCTTCAGAGAAAGCCTCTTCCTGTGTTTTGGGAGAAGCAGAGTGACAAGAGACAGGATGCTGCGGAAAGTCACAGAGTCCTTGGTTCTGAGGCTGCTTCTTTAGTCTGAAGTACTTAGCATTCAAAGCACCATATTTTGGTGTACCATTTTCTGAACTCTAGTAGCCACAAATAGAAGTGTTTCCCTAGACAGAAAAGTTTTCATTACTTTCATCAAATTATATCTCTTAATATAACCACCTCTTATGATTAACTGATTCATTAAAAAAAACCAACTTTTAATTCCCCAATAACTCCTTGAAGTTCCTCCTTTTTGGATTTTCATTTCTATGTATAGTATAGAGTTAAATCCCAGTGTTTGAGAAAACCACAGTTTTTGAATCATAGTCTACCTGGTTATAGTAGAGCCCTGATTGCTAAAGTACAATATTTTATGTACTAGGCAAAACGATGACTTGTTTAGGACATTATATGACCTATTTATTCCAAATATTTCATCTATGATCAATTACTCTTTCATACAAACTTTTATTTATACAAAAGTTAAAATAGTTTTGGAAAGGCAAATTATTTTGATGCTGAAATTATATTTTCATTGATTTCAAGTAGGTTGTAGGTGGCTAGAATTGAATATATGCTTTATGTAATATAGCTTATTTCTTGAAATTGTACAGAAAGTGTGCATAATTATGGAAATAAAAATGTTCAAGAGCTAAGATGCTCTCTCCTGTTATTTTTCTTCCATTTGCCACTACACACACACACACACACACACACACACACACACACACACACACGCACACACGTGCACACACACACAGTGTAGTTATTTCTCTAGCCACAAGAATTAGCAACAGGTTTGATGAGAAAAGGTCGGAGAAAGAATGCCCTGAGCATCCTTTGAATAGCTCAGGCAAGAACAGGTGTTATTATCCCAGGAGGAAACTGTAAGTGACTTTTGTGTAATTGGAAGAGTGTCCTGCCCTGATAAGAACTTGTGGATAAGGGCCGAACCCGTGGCGCACTTGGTAGAGTGCTGCGCTGGGAGCGCGGCAACGCTCCCGCTGCGGGTTCGGATCCTATATAGGACTGACCAGTGCACTCACTGGCTGAGTGCCGGTCACGAAAAAACGACAAAAAAAAAAAAAAAAAGAACTTGTGGATAAGGAAACAAGAGACTAGTAAATAGCCATAGGGAAGAAAGCCAGAAAAGCTTGCTGTGTTTCTCCACTTAAATATGTCATTTCTTTAGGGTCTGCTGGTTTTACAAAGAGATGAGGGCTAATTTGGAATGCTGCTTACTTCTGTTTCCAAAAGAAAAAAGTCTGCTCTAGAATGTGGTTTTAAGTAGGCTGTGGCCCAAAAATAGGCCATAAGCTATGCCAGACAGCTTAATGAACTTCAAGGTTCTAGGAAATTTAATCCGCTGGAGAGTTCCCCAGTGCTTTAAGCAGTATTTGAAAGGAAACAGCAGTAAAAATCAACCATGCTAGTAAAAGTCTCTTCTGCAAGAGATTACTGAGTGGTAGAGCCTAAGCAGTTTTGCTGGTGTTGTTTTGTTGGTTGGGTGGTTTGCTCTGGATATTTGCTTGCTTTTTTGCTTGTTGATTTTTAGCACATAAATAAAACTCAGAATGCCAACAACAACAAAAATAATCTTTCAGGAGGCTTTAAGATAGCATCATACATTTTTAAGGGTTTTTTTTAAGGCTGAGATTCTATTTTGTTTTACTTCAGAGGAATGTTAGAATGCTGTGTATTTGCTTATTGTACATTTATGCTTATTCAAGAAACTCAGAAGAAATTCTGCCCATTGACAAGCTTTGATCGTGTATTCATCACCACCATAAACCCCCATTTTACTCTAAAATTAAGTGTTGAATGATTTGCATGTTATAAATTCATTCTCAGTTGCAGAGTTTTCTTGGTGCTTAAGAAATTGTACTTTAATCACTTTTAGACAAAACGTTTAGCAAAACATAGTACTTGGACACGCAATGTCCGCCTGTTCTTAGATTTTGATAGATGTGAACAAAATCAATAGATGGCTGCATGAGGAGTGCTCATATGAAATCATCATACTTCAAAAGCTTTTCCTAACATAACTCACAGCTGTAGACTGTTTCTTTCAATAAATGAAAACAGTTTTCATAACTAGAAACCACCTAACCAACTTTCTATTCAGAGAAGACTTCATTGCAGGAGGCGGAACAATAGCTCAACAAAATAAGTAGAATCTCTAACTACAAAATATTTTTGTATTCAAAAGTTATCTGAGTTTTAGAAATTATTTCGTGTTTCCAGTTTAGATATTTGACAACACTACTTGTATCTACATGCCAATACGGGTTGTCCGTGCCCCTCCCCTACTCCATTCATTTTCTTTTTTCTTAGTTATACCTTTGTATACCACCCTATTAAGTCTTTCCTGACAGCTTTCATTTGCTTAATTTTTTACTTTTTTTAAAGATAAAACTAAAAAAAATGTGCACACCACTGTCCTTGCATCTATGTCCATTCACTCCTCAACTTGTGACAATCTGCATCCACTTTCCATCTCTCTGTAAAACTGTTCTCAAGTTCACCAATAAGCCCTTAATTTAAGAATCCAGTGAAGATTTTTCTCTATCTCCACTGAATTCCTTGTGGCTTTAGCATGACTGAGCACTCCCTCTTTATTTGAGGACTCTCTTCCATGGACTTCTAAGATGGTGCCCTTTCCTAATTCTCTTCGGCCTTCTTAGGTTTGTCCTGGGTAACCTTTATAATTTCCTCTGGATAATTCTTACATACCAATGTTCTTTTGCTTTCTGTACTGCTTCTCTTTTTTTCTCCCATAGTGTACCTGCAAACACTTCCACAGCATCTATTTCAAGTGGACATTGGAGACTCGCAAGTTTTAACTTTCAACTTGATTGGTTGCTTTTTCTGTATTCTATACCTGAATGTCAGCCTGGAAATCTGTGCTCCTCTCTTACTCCCACATTTAAAGATCATTAGTCTCACTTGATTTTACCTTATTAACATCTCTTAAATTGTTCCTCCTTTCTCTATACCTAATGTCAGTCTCCTTCACCATAATCGTATCTTGCCTGCATTGCTAGAACAGTACCCAATTTATTATCTTGGCCCTAATTTTTCCACCCCCTCTTAGTTCACTCCTCTCATCTCTCTCCATTTTTACATTCATCACAACACTTATCAATTTGTGTTATGTATTTGATTTTACTTATTCACTTATAAGCCATACATTTTGTTAGCTCATTAGGTACGAATTCTATATTAATATTATTTTTGTTTTTGCCATTCATTCCATATTATAGTGCTTATTATAAGTGCTTAATACATTTTTTTTGTTTGTTTGTTTTGGTGAACAGATACATGAATAAATACATACTGACCACTCCTAAGCAAGATGATAATGACCAGATGAGTACTGGGACTGGTCATTGAAATTGGAAAGGCATTTTATTTTATTTTTTAAAAACAATTTTTTTCTAGTGTTTAACTGGTCTTGAGGAAGGGTATTTTAGCAGCTGCTTTAATAGTACTCTGGTAGAAGTTGTCTGTCTCTTCCTCGCATTTGTGAAAGTTGATTTACATTAAAAACAGGATAATTAAGATATTTAATATAGAACTCAAATACAACGTCAGTGTTGGACCTACTTAAGTACTGTGTTATATAGAAGGCACATGAGTTAAATAAGTCAAATGGTGCATGAAGAAATGTAGGAAGCATGATAAAATTATTTCTTGATTTTAGAGGAAATGTAGTATCCAAGGAATAGATTCAACCCCATTACTCTATGTCTGTTGATTTGTCTAAATAATTCTACATCGTGTTATGATAGTAATGGCATATCTAACTATCTTTCCATTTTTTGATTTGGCAGAAGTGTGCTTAAAGTTAGTCACAATAAACATTGAGCATACTTCTGTAAAAGGCCTTAGAAAATACTTTCTTTTTACCTCAGAAAATTAAAAAATTAACTTAGAGCTAAATAGGTTTGGGGTTCACAATGTGTACAAATGAAACTTGCAACAACAATTCTCCTTTACACATAGTAAGTGTTCATATCTGAGTGAATCTCTTGAGTCTAATTTACTTTGAGTCATTGGGAAAAGAGACAATTAAGGTATTACAGCATATGAAAAATGAAATGAAATGTGTACCTGTGTTATTTTTACATAAAGTGGACCTTCCACTTCCAATTAAGAAAAACAAGTGTTTTTCTTACTCCTGGGTTGCTTGTTATCTGTAGTAAGTATATTTCTGAGAATAACACAAATATTCATATAGATTGTCTTTACATTTAAAACAAAAGAATATGTGTTCAGATATATGCTTCTATTTAAAAGACTCAAAAGCTCAAATTATAAATTTTGTTTGTATTAAGGATTTTTTAAAAATAGTGGTCTGAGAACAGTTATTGTTCTCTAGTAATGGTGGAGATATTGCATTCTGCTTTAGTATAGTTAGAGGCACCCGTTTTCGTCAATAGCTTTGTTAGTGGGTCAAGGAGAAATCAAATGTAAGTAGAAAGGTCCATGGAGTAAAGAGATCAACTATGTCAGAATTAAAATTAAATTGAAAAATTTAAATCAAGGAAACCATTTTTGCTTCTTTTGGAATGATGTGCAAATTCATGCATTTTAAATAGGAAATGGGAAATTTCATAGCCACTGAACAGCAGTGATGTGAGCTCTGTGTCGGGGTGGATGCAGGGTACAATATACCTGTGGATGCTTTTGCTCACTGAAGGAAATTTCATTTGAAATATTCTGACTACATTATGGAGCCACAAGAAAATTTACAGTGATTTCTTTTTAGCGAAACAAAGTAGTTGCTCTTTTCAGCTCAGAATCATTTTCTACTCTTGCTACGCTTTACAGACAGTGCACACTCAGTCATAGAAATGTATTTGTTGTGCACTCACACTCACAAAGGCCAGTTTTTTACTAACCATCTAAATATTTCTTTGTGGAAAAAACTTTTTTTGGTGGGAGGGGTTTCAAGATGGCGGTGGCTGCGGCAGTTGGTGTGGAGTAGCTAAGGTGGAAAAGGCGGCCACTGGGCCTCAGGCAGCCGGGAAACTTGTGGACCTTCCTCTTGCCATCTCTTAAGGGAGGACTGCTGCTGGTGGCCGGTCATGGGGGCTGACCACCAATTTGCCCTCAGCAGGAGAGGCTGCCTCATTTACAGGCAACAGCTTTGAAGTATGGAGCAGGAAAAAAACTGTTTCTTAGCTGCAAAAGCGAGTCTCTAAACAGGGAACACAGCGCCACGGCTGCTGTGGATGCAGACAGGATCCCAGAGGCCTGGGCCATGCTGAAGGTGGCCAGCTGCCCTATTCAGGATTTGAGGTTTCAGGCCGGCATAAAAAGATTCCTGGGAGCGCCCAAGCTGCGCTGCAGGACAGACTGAACAGCCCGAGGCGGCAGTGGCAGAGAATGGGGAAGGCGACAAACCAGAGGCAGAGAGTGAGCACCCGACCTGGCACAGCCCTGTGAGTGACCCCTGGCCCAGCCCTGCTCAGGGGGCTGACGCCCACCCAGCTTCCGGCTGCAACACTGGGTCACTCACCGCACCGGGGCTGCCTCCATTTTCCCAGGTGCTGGCAGCTCCGGCCCGGCTCGGCTCGGCTCCTCACTGAGCCTTCCCACTTGCTTGCCCCGGTGTGGGGCATCCCGGGGCCTGCGGCCGGCCTCCCCTCCCACTCCCTCCATGGTTCTCTGGCGGGGCTGGTGGTGTGGGGCACCCGTGGCCAGTGTTGGGAGGGCAAGGAAGTACGGGTGGGCCGACTGTCACTCCACCACACCCTGGACTCTGGCCCCCGGTAAACTTCCTGTTACTGGGAGGCAGATACCATCACTGCGGCCACCAGTTTGGATAAACGCCTAACCAATTCCTGGTTGGGAATAGAGTGGTAGGAGAGTTCCCAGTCCGCTTGAACCTGCCGGAGAGCTGACTGCAGGCGGGCGCTAGACTCGGTCCATGCCGGGGGGGATACAAAGGTGAACAAGTCCCGAGAAAGATCTACACAGTGCTACAAAGGCACCCAGAGCAACTTGTCGTCTGTGCCTAGCAGAAACCTGGTAGACTTCCTGGGCAAGGCGGTGCCGAGCAGGGTCTTGAAGGCCCAGCTGATAGATGAGGGTTGCAGAAGACATGTCCCAGCCCAGCACAGTGCGCACAGAGTGGGGAGATGTGCGGCCAGGGAGGCGGAGACTCGACAGAAACCAAACACCCTGTGGGGTCGCCACTGCACGATCCAACAGCCTGGGCCAGAGTACACGGAACAAGGAGAAGTCCTGCACGGGAAGTGAAAGCTCAACAGAGATCACACACCCTGTGGTACGTGATCCACCAGCCCAGCAGAGTCCAAGCTGACCAGAAAGGTGGCTCCCCGGAGAGGCCCAAGACCCAAGGCAACCATACACACAAGGCACTAGAGGCCAACTGAGCAGTCACGGAGGTAGCCATATGAAATTGGCAACCACAGCAACATCTTAGTTAGTCAATAGTCTCAAACCGGTGGTCCGTGAAACCCCCTGCCACAATGAATAAACGCCAAAAAAAGGATACCAGAAATACAAAAAATCAAGAAAGTACACCACCAAAACTTAATAAATCTCAAACTCTAGATCCTATAGAACAAGAAGCCCTTGAAATGACTGACAAGGAATTTCGAGTGATAATTCTAAGGAAACTGAATGAGATACAAGAAAACTCAGCTAGACATCATGATGAAACGAGGAAAAGTATACAGGATCTGAAAGAGAAAATGTACAAGGAAATCAATGTCCTGAAAAAAAATGTAGCAAAACTTGCTGAACAGAAGAAGTTATTCAGCGAAATAAAAAACACAATGGAGAGTTTAACCAGCAGACTTGTCGAAGTTGAAGAGAGAACCTCTGAACTTGAAGATGGGCTGTTTGGAATAACACAAGCAGACAAAAGAAAGAAAAAAGAATCAAAGACATTGAAGAAAATCTGAGAGAGATATCAGACAACCTTAAGCACTCAAATATCCGAGTCATGGGTATTCCAGAAGGGGAGGAAAACGGAGATTGCATTGAAAACATATTCAACAAAATAGTGGCAGAAAACTTCCCAGGTATAGGAAAAATCACAGATCTTCAGATCCAGGAAGCTCAATGATCTCCAAACGTATTCAACCCAAAAAGGCCTTCTCCAAGACATGTTATAGTCAAATTGGCAAAACTCAGAGACAAAGAGAGAATCTTAAAAGCTGCAAGAGAGAAGCGTCAAATCACCTAAAAGGGAGCCCTAATCAGGCTAACATCAGACTTTTCATCACAAACCCTACAAGCTAGAAAGGAATGGGATGATATATTCAAAATTCTAAAAGACAAAGATTGCCAGCCAAGAATACTCTACCCTGCAAGGCTATCCTTCCAAAATGAAGGGCAAATAGTATATTTCTCAGACAAACAAAAACTGCGGGAGTTCACTACCACACGACCACCCTTACAAGAAATCCTCAAGGGAATACTGGGTTTGGTTCCTGAAAAATAACTACCACTGCCATAAAAACCCAAGAAAAATCAAAACCCACTAGTATAATAAAAATGGCATTCATGAAGAGAAAACAAGCAAACAAAACCACTATCTACAACCTAAGGAACCAACAAACACAGAAACCAAACAGTAAATCAGAAAGCAAGGAACAAAAGACACCTAAGACAACCAAACAACCAATAAAATGCTAGGAATAAATCAACAGCTTTCAATAACAACTCTTAATGTAAAAGGCTTAAATTCCCGAATCAAAAGACACAGACTGGCTGACTGGATCAAAAAGGAGGACCCAACTATATGCTGCCTACAAGAGACCCACCTCACCCATAAAGATTCACACAGACTAAGAATGAAAGGATGGAAAAAGATTTACCATGCAAACAGAAAAGAAAAACAAGCTGGAGTAGCTATTCTTATATCTGACAAAATAGACTTTAAACTAAAAACCATAAAAAGAGACAATGAGGGACACTACTTAATGATAAAAGGACTGATCCATCAAGAAGACATAACAATCATAAATATGTATGCACCCAATGTTGGAGCAGCCAGATTTATAAAACAAAATCTATTAGACCTAAAGAAGGAAATAGACACTAATACCATAATAGCAGGGGACCTGAACACCCCACTGTCAATATTAGACAGATCATCTAGGCAAAGAATCAGTAGAGAAACACAAGATCTAAACAAGACTCTAGACCAATTGGAATTGGCAGATATCTACAGAACATTCCATCCAGCAACCTCAGAATATTCATTCTTCTCATCAGCACATGGATCATTCTCCAGGATAGATCACATATTAGGTCACAAATCAAGTCTCAATAAATTCAAAAAAATTGGAATTATCCCATGTATCTTCTCAGACCACAATGGATTAAAACTAGAAATTAATAACAAACGAAACTCTGGAAACTATACAAACACATGGAAATTAAACAGCATTCTACTTAATGACATATGGGTCCAAGAAGAAATCAAGCAGGAAATCAAAAAATTTATTGAAACTAATGAAAACAATGGTACATCATACCAAAACCTGTGGGATACTGCAAAAGCAGTATTGAGGGGGAAATTTATTGCATTAAATGCTCACTTCAGAAGAATGGAAAGATGGCAAGTGAACAACCTAACACTTCACCTTAAAGAACTAGAAAAACAAGAACAATCCAAACCTAAAGTTAGCAGACGGAAAGAAATCATTAAGATCAGAGCAGAACTGAATGAAATTGAAAACCAAAAAACAATTCAAAAGATCAACGAATCAAAAAGTTGGTTTTTTGAAAAGATAAATAAAATTGACAAACCATTAGCACGGCTAACAAAAAAAAGAAGAGAGAAGACTCAAATAACAAAAATTAGAAATGAAAAAGGCGATATTACAACTGATTCATCTGAAATACAAGGAATCATTCGAGACTACTACAAACAACTATACGCCAACAAATTTGAAAATCTGGAGAAAATGGATAAATTTCTGGACACACACAACTCCCAAGACTGAACCATGAAGACGTGGAAAATTTGAACAGACCAATAACAATAAAGGAGATTGAAGCTGTTATCAGAAGGCCCCCAACCAGATGGATTCACAGCAGAATTTTACCAAACATTCAAACAGGAATTGACACCGATGCTTTACAAACTGTTCCAAAAGATTGAAACGGATGCTAATCTCCCAAACTCATTCAATGAAGCAAACATCATCCTGATACCAAAACCAGGTAAAGATATAACCAAAGAAGAAAACTACAGGCCGATATCCTTGATGAATATAGATGCAAAAATCCTCACTAAAATACTAGCAAACAGAATACAGCAATACATACCTAAAATTATTCACCATGATCAAGTGGGATTCATCCCAGGGATGCAAGGTTGGTTCAACATATGCAAATCAATAAATGTGATACACCATATTAATAAACTCAAACACAAGGACCATATGATCATCTCTATAGATGCTGAAAAAGCATTTGATAAAGTTCAGCACTCATTCATGACAAAGACCCTCTATAAGTTAGGTATAGAGGGAAAGTATCTCAACATAATTAAAGCCATATATGACAAACCCACTGCCAATATCATCCTGAATGGGGAAAAGCTGAAAGCTTTTCCTTTAAGAACAGGAACTAGACAAGGATGCCCACTCTCACCACTCCTATTCAACATAGTGTTGGAAGTACTAGCCAGAGCAATCAGAGAAGAGAAGGAAATAAAGGGCATCCAGATTGGAAAAGAGGAAGTCAAACTGTCCCTGTTTGCAGATGACATGATCCTATATATCGAACAGCCTAAAACATCTACAAAAAAACTGCTGGAATTGATAAATGATTTCAGCACAGTAGCAGGATACAAAATCAACACACAAAAATCAGTAGCATTTCTTTTCTCCAATAGTGAACATGCAGAACGAGAAAGCAAGAAAGCCTGCCCATTTACAATAGCCACCAAAAAAATAAAATACTTAGGAATTGAGTTAACCAAGGAGGTGAAAAATCTCTATAATGAGAACTACAAACCACTGCTGAGAGAAATTAGAGAGGATCCAAGAAGATGGAAAGATATTCCATGCTCTTGGATTGGAAGAATCAACATAGTGAAAATGTCCATACTACCCAAAGTGATATACAAATTCAATGCAATCCCCATCAAAATTCCAAAGACATTTTTCTCAGAAATGGAAAAAACTATCTAGACGTTTATATGGAACAATAAAAGACCACGCATAGCCAAAGCAATGCTGAGCAAAAAAAATAAAGCACTAGGCATAACACTACCTGACTTTAAGCTATACTACAAAGCTATAATAACCAAAACAGTATGGTACTGGCATAAAAACAGACACACTGACCAATGGAATAGAATAGAGAATCCAGAAATCAACCCACACACTTACTGCCATCTGATCTTTGACAAAGGCACCAAGCCTATTCACTGGGGAAGGGACTGCCTCTTCAGCAAATGGTGCTGGGATAACTGGATATCCATATGCAGGAGAATGAAACTAGATCCATACCTCTCACCGTATACTAAAATCAACTCAAAATGGATTAAGGATTTAAATATACACCCTGAAACAATAAAACTTCCTAAAGAAAACATAGGAGAAACACTTCAGGAAATAGGTCTGGACACAGACTTCATGAATACGACCCCCAAAGCATGGGCAACCAAAGGAAAAATAAACAAATGGGATTATATCAAACTAAAAAGCTTGTGCACAGCAAAAGAAACAATTAACAGAGTTAAAAGACAACCAACAGAGTGGGAGAAAATATTTGCAAAATATACATCTGACAAAGGATTAATATCCAGAATATATAAGGAACTCAAACAACTTTACAAGAAAAAAACAAGCCATCCAATTAAAAAATGGGCAAAAGAGCTAAGTAAGCATTTCTCTAAGGAAGATATACAAATGGACAACAGACATATGAAAAAATGCTCAACATCACTCAGCATCTTGGAATGCAAATCAAAACCACATTGAGATACCATCTAACCCAATTAGGATGGCTAAAATCCAAAAGACTCTGAACGATAAATGCTGGTGAGGTTGCGGAGAAAAAGGAACTCTCATACATTGTTGGTGGGACTGCAAAATGGTGCAGCCTCTATGGAAAATGGTATGGAGGTTCCTCAAACAATTGCAGTTAGATCTACCATACGGCCCAGCTATCCCACTGTTGGGAATATACCCAGAGGAATGGAAATCATCAAGTCGAAGGTATACCTGTTCCCCAATGTTCATCGCAGCACTCTTTACAATAGCCAAGAGTTGGAATCAGCCCAAATGCCCATCATCAAATGAGTGGATACGGAAAATGTGGTACATCTACACAATGGAATACTACTCAGATACAAAAACGAATGAAATACTGCCATTTGCAACAACATGGATGGACCTCGAGAGAATTATATTAAGTGAAACAAGTCAGGCACAAAAAGAGAAATACCACATGTTCTCACTTATTGGTGGGAGCAAAAAATTAATATATAAATTCACTCACACACAGACACACACACACACACACACACACACAAAAAAAAAAAACCGAGGGGGTGGAAGAAGATATAACAACCACAATTACTTGAAGTTGATACGACAAGCAAACAGAAAGGACATTGTTGGGGGGGAGGGGGGGAGGGAGGAGGGAGGGAGGTTTTGGTGATGGGGAGCAATAATCAGCCACAATGTATATCGACAAAATAAAATTAAAAAATAAATAAATAAATAAATAAATAAATAAATATCTCTTTGTGTGTGTCAAACTTAACCATCAACTGGAATTTGTGTTTCAGTTTGGATAACAATTCACCTCAACCGTAAAATGCCCTCCACTTATTCTGTCTACATATAAACTGTTTTCCATAAGATGTGTTAGTGATTTCATATTTAATATGGCATGGCGTAGAATGAAAGGTTGTGTGAAATTAAAATCATTATCTTTCTATCATAGAGAATAAAATAGGTACTTTGACCAGATATAAAAAGTATCTATGATGAGCAAATATATTCATACTGTAGCAACTAAATTTGTAGAACATTGATTTCTCTATTAAATTACATAATATTTTTATTAAAACATATATTTTGTCAAGATGCAAGTAGCACTGTGGTAAAAATATTTTGCATGAAGATAGTTGCATAAATGCATACTAAAATTGAGACCAACTGCAAGATGAATGCAGTAGCTACATATTTGGAAAGAAGCTCTAAGAATAAAGCTGTTTACAATCAATATGTATATATGTGCTTTGTTAGAGGAAAGAGAATTTATTATGAGTGAGATGCATTAACTCTTTCAGACATAAGTGGTCTATTTCCCAAATAACGCCATTCATGTAAGCTATACACTTCATGTGAGTCAGATTTCAGCTTCCAGCTGTTTCCTAACGTTGGAAAGTGAAATGCCTGGGTTTGAAATGATTGTGGGGACACAGCCTTTCCTGTCAGAGATTCTAGCAGATACTGATATAATTTAATATTTGTGGAAGACAGGGCAAATATAGAATAGCATCAAATTGATTTTGCAGAGTTTTCAAGCCAGATGTCCCTTGGCATTTACATGGAAGAAGTCTACTGTGTACCAAGTTGCATATTTCTGTGTGCAAGTTCTCAGCCATGGTACGTAGTCATTGGTGTTTTGACAGCCATCTGCTCAGAACTTACATTTGCTATTCAGCTATAACTAAAATTGAACATTTTTCAAAATGGAAAATTCCATTTTTAGTTTTGATTTTAGGAGGACAGAAAAATAGTACTTAATATCAAAAATAAAAAGCAATACCTATCTTTCTCTTAGTAATAACCCCTGAATTGAAAGAGAATATCGTATAAATAGTTGTGCAAAGTAAATAAACTCTTTGAGAATAGAGACCTCACCTTATTATTGATTGAGTTTGTTTTAATTGTGTGCAAGGGTTTCAGCTGGACTCTGAAGAAGTTATGGAAATGAGTAATTCCACAGTGATTGGTCCAAGGCTGGCCTTGTCTTGAATACAAAAAGCGCTACATAAATATTTGCCAAATGAATGAATGAATATGTTAGAATCCGTATATAATTGCTTTGAGCTGGCCGGTTAGTCTGGTGGTAATAGTGTGGCACCAAGGTCAAGTATTCAGATCCCCATACCAGCCAGCCTCAAAAAAAAAAAAAAAAAAGCATATATAATAACTTGTCTATTTGTACATATTTTTGCCCAACTAATAGATTTTAATATGTGGAAGTGCACACACAAACATCCTTTTGTGTTCACCTGTGAAATGTGTATGTTTATATATTGTAAGTGAGCAAAAGTGTGTTCGATAAGAACTTTTGAGTACTGACTGTGCACCTATTGATATGTTAGACATTTTGGAGATTCAAAAGAAGTATACAACATTGTTTCTAATGTCATGAGTACATCCATGCAAAAAAAGTCAAGTAGGATTTTTTTTAAAAAATGATAAATTATGTGAAATAGATTAATTGATAAAGAACAGGAAAGGAGGGGGATTTTTTTGTTTTTTAATCAAAAAGATGAATTTTGAGGGGATTTTGAAGTAAATATTAACTTTGGACTTGTGGAGAATAATTCAGGTAGAGAAATGAATAGCACCTCAGAGAGGTGGGAAGTGAGATGGTGTGTTCAGAGAAAGATTAAGGAAATCGTTTATTAGAATTGAGAGTATTAGGAGATAAAGTTAGAATAAATTAAGGAAGGTAGATTAGAGTGAGATTATGGAATATGTGAACTATCTAAATGAAACACTTGAATTCAATCTAAGAGTTAAGTGAGAGCTATTAGGGGTTCTGGTGTTAGACATGAACATGAAGAAAGTAGACTTCTGTGGAGCTTAATATTGCACAGGAATCTAATAAATTCTTATAATTATAATCTCTGCTTTTAACAAAAATGGGAATTTATGTTTCATTTGTACTGATAGGGAATAATGTGAATCTAAAACATATTTTGAAAAATAAAGATAAAACCTGATGATTAGACAAGAGAAGGATTTGTCTCAGCTCCAAAACAATGCTAATGTACACACACGTACACATGTACACTCATATTTAAAATTATAAACTTATGTGCTTCTCTCAGCAGAGTAAGTTTTTATAATTCATATTGGAAACCAGCCTTATATTGTATTCATGCATTCATTCTTTCATTTATGAAATATTTTTTGAGGACTTTCTTGGGTCTAGCATTACATTAAGCAGAGGTATTATTAAAAAGCTATCAGGGCTGGCTGGTTTGCTCACTTGGGAAACTATGATGATGATAACAGCAAGGTCAAGAGTTTGGATCCCCTTGCCAGACAGCCACCAAAAAAAAAGTTCTCAGGTTAGAGAAAGAAAGATGATAAGTAAAGTAAATATTATTATACGTGTCTGGAAATCTTAAGGCCCCAAATCCATCTGTCAGTTTCATAAGCATGATTTTTAAGCTTTCTTCATTACTGACAGAATAGCTGTGTCTCTGAAGAGTAACACTGTACTGGGCATGTTTGCTGTAGCCAAGCAAATATATAGTATTCTGAAACTGTTGTTTATGTCTCTTGTTTCAACATGCTTGGGACAAGTTAGTGTTTACAGTTTCGTGAGAGAATAAATCTATATACTGAAAACATTTCATTCAATAAGTTGACCTTCATGAGTTTTGAATAAGTTTTGGAGCCTCAGGGATTCAATATGATCTTCTAGGTATGTCTAAGTTTAAGTTCTTAATATAATTATCAACTCTTTTATTATTTTAAAATTTTTACTAAATTAGTTATCATTTGGAATCTTTTACACTGACTGGTAACTTCTAGCCATGAGCCCTTCTGGTGACAATCATGTGATTTCATATCAGTAATAAAAAATGACCAATCTTTGGTTGTCTGGACAGGACTGAATCCAACAAATATATACTTTACTTCCAAAATAATGTCAGGATACATTATCCAGTTATGATTTTAGATGATGCATATACTGTTAAATTACAGCATAGTGCAAAAATAGGTACAATGCTATTAAAGATACAAGGAGAGAGCAATAAGTTAGAGAAATGGGCAGACACAAGTCAGAAGTTTCATATAGAAACTGAAGAGCAATTTACTTTGGAAGCAAAAAATCTCTTGACACTAAACCAAGATGATGAAGAAATTACTCTGTGAGCAAGTGTGGAGAAAAAATAGCTTGTGATACCATAGTGATTTGAGAGCTCATTATACATCAGCATGAAGAGCTTTAACTACCATGCAATTAAATACTAGAGGGTATAAATAAGCATGTACCATGTGTGGCAGCATATAGAAACTTAGAAGTGGTTGGAATTTTAGTAGAGTGTTACTCTTGAAAAAGCAAACTGATAAAGAATTTTTCATTAGAGAACAGTTACATGGACACCTTCTGTAACATCTTTGCAATAACAATGTCTCATTTTGGATATCTTATAGCAAGATTGATACTCCAAAGACACATCATACCTGGACAATTATAAAGATGTTTTCCTTCATCCCCAATAGCACATCCTAGACTCCATCAACTTCTCTCTGTCAACTCCAGTGCCAAGGGGCATAGGGAACTGAGTAAGTTTGAAAGTAGTAATATTTCTGTCCTCTATTTATATCCCAAACTCATTGACTCCAGTGAAGATAAAACACCTTTTGAAGATCTGGAAATATTTTCAATGGTATTTATCCTAGGACACTCTAAAGAAAATTAGAAGATTTAAATGTCACTGAAGTTAGGAAAGAACATAGAATTGATGATGCTGAGCAATTTCTTTAATAATTGGAGAAGAGAGATGTGCTCCCAAATACAAGAGTTGTGAGAAAAAGTGCAGAAAAAGACCCCAAGAAATCAGGGGAAACTATGAAAATGATTTTAACAAGCAGTAGTAAGCTATTTTCAGTTGCATTTTGAGAGCATTCTCAGAAATTTTCTAATCTGGAAAAATGTAAGTTGATTTTTAGGGTTGTTGTGACCACTTCTTCCTCAGACCTCTAGGGCAACCAGTTGCAGAGACCTCTTACCTCTACTCATTGACCCGGATCTGCTTGCCTATGAAGGCCTCCGCTGGGTCTAGCCTGGAATACGAACTTCCTCCCTTCTGAAGCAGTTGATTCAAAATCAGATCCTCTCTTTAAGATCTTTACCTTTAATTTCTTCATTTCCAAGCCCGTGTTTCTGATCCTTGCTTAGAATTTAAGGTAAAGGTTAGCTGAATCTCATTTCTCTGAACTTGTATCTATCCTGACCTTAGCTCACCCTCTGGATTGAACACTAGCCAGACTTACTTTGAGTATCTTTGAGTATCTCCTTGCTGCCTTGTTGTCAAGTCCTACTTCTGTTCCTTTATTTACTATTTCCAATATGGAAATGTGTCTTAAAAAAATTTACACAGACTTTCTGTCATATGCTTCTCTTGCGCTGGTTTGAAGCTCTGTGAAGGCAAGTGGCCCAGCCTGTGTTGTTCATTCTCTTATAATTACTGCCTAGCTGAGTGCTTGGAAAGTTGGTGAAATTTCATGAATATGTATTGCATATAGTTTAAAAAGAACTGGGTTGGATTTAAAAATACGTGTTCCATATTTAGTAAATCATTTGTCACTACCAATCTTCCATTTCTTTGTCTATAAAATTGAGTTAATAATGCCTACCGCATCTATGTTATAGTTTTTTTGAGAGGATCAAGAGATAAACAAAAATATTTTGTAAAGTTCAGTGCTGTACACTTATTATGGTCAATGAATTGCACCACCCAAACAAACAGTGTTCATAGTACATACCATGTAACCAAAAGAAAAGTTTGTGGTTTGGGGGTTTGTTTTTGCTTGCTTATTTTAAAAGATCAGGTAACCAAGAAGAAATATACTCCATGAAAAAATTTTTTTAAATGTGAGAATTGGTGTGGTTAAATTGATTTACAGAATCTGAGGTCACTCATTAATTTTATGAATATTTACTGAACACCTATTTCATGACAATGACTCTGTCTCTGAGAATAAGAAGACTAATATATCATGGCCTCTGCCTGCAAGGAACTTGGAGTTTAGTGTAATAAAAATTTAGGAAAAAAGGCAAACATAAAATTCTGACAAAATCTCATTTTATCTGAGAGTTTATGTCTGCTTGGTAAATGGAAAGTATTATTAGCAGCACTATGCTAAATGAATGTAAAAAGGCTGATTTTTTACTTCAAGTATTTGTAAGAGGAAACAATATTTGTGAGTTTTTCTGCATATTTATGTGTGTGTTCAAACAGCTGCTACAGAACAAAGTGTTTTGCTATAAACACTGTCAAATCTCACTTTGAAAAAAATTTGTCTATAAAACAAGTATCTCCGTAGATATACAGAAGCTGCATAGAATTTGTCTTTATAGCATAAAACAGAATTAGATGCTTGAGTCAGCTATGAAACATTTTTCATGCAGCCCTCATTCTAATTCTTCACCCTATGCATCAGGCTGAGGCCTGGTACAATTTGGAAGTGATAATGCAATATAAAATTCCAGAAGCAATCCAGCAGTTAGTGAAACTTTAACATTGTGTTTATTTAGAGCATACATTTATATCTTCCAATGTTTTTGGAAGGTGGGGCTGGGGAGAAAGCCTGGGGTATTGGCAAATGTATTAATCAATCAATTAATTAATCAAATGGCTGTTTATCAACCAAACCAACCTAATCCCAGAAAGAATTCAAAGTGACTCACAAAAAAACACAAAAGATGAAAAGTTTTGTTTATTTTCCAGGATGGAAAAATGGGAAACCACTCAGAAAGTAGGACTATTAGTTTAAGAAGACAATTAACACAATAAATTTTCAGGTATATTGGTTTTAGCTTTTGCTGCTAACATTATCTGTGCTGCTAACTCAATAAAACAATTTAAAAATGTTTCCTTTTTGTAATTTTCATTGTGTTTTGTTTCATGTTTTATTCTCTTTATTTCTTTGACAATAGGAAGTCTGCCACTTCTTCAGAACAGACATACAACTTATGTAGTAAATTATGATATTAATTTCTCATTGGAGAATAAATACTTTGAGCACATTTATGTGTTCTGCCCAGTGCTAGGCTCTGAGCATACAATGATAAAGTAAACAAAATACACATGTTTTCTTCCACCTTGAAGCTTATGTCCAAACAAGGGAGGTAGACAAATAATCCTTATTGAAAATTACGCATTGTAATTAGTGCTGCACAGGAAAAAATAAAGCACAATAGGGATTATAATGGAGGACCTGTTTCAAAGTGTTAGAAAAGATCTCTTGGGCAAGTAAGACATGAGAAAGATCACTTGTGAAAGACAGGAAGGTATGAAGAGCAAAGTTAAGGAGCAGAGATTTTTTTTCTGAAGGAAGGAAAAAGCAGAGCCTTGTTCTAGAAACTGACTAAAGGCAATATTCTTTGGGTGCAATTAGAGGATATTGTAAGACAGGAAAATAATTTTGAATATTAACCTAGATGTAATTAGAATCTATCAAAAGGTTTTAAGAAGACTGACCTGATCAAATATGCATCTTAAGAAAATCCATTTTGTGAAAAAAGGACTGAAGAAAGGCCAAAAGTAAACAGGAGTCTATCTATTTAAGAAGCTAGTGCAGAAGTCCAGATGTTACAAACGCTTATGACTCGGCCCCAAGTGTTGGCAATGATGCTGGAGAGAAGCAGATGGATCTGAAATTTATTTTGGAGTTAGAGTAGCATTTAGAGATGAAATGGCATCGACAATGACTCCCAGTTTTCCCGTATGAGACGTTGGGTGGATAAAGTAAAATGGGTTAAGCTAGAGAGAACTCAGGAGTACCTAATTTGGGATGTGTGTTGGGGTGGGGATTGAAGCACTGGAAATTATGAGCTCTGCTTTGGAAAGATGAAGTTTGAGATGTTCGTGAAGCGTCTAAGTGTTAGTTTCAGCCAGGCATTTGGATAAATAGGTCTACAGCTTCTGAAAGATATCTGGCCTGGAGCTATAACTGGGGAGTTATTTCCTTTTTCTGTTTGTTTGTTTTGGTGGCTGGCCTATGCAGGGAGGAATTATTGGCTCTACAGATGGTATGCAAATGGCCTGGAAGTGGATGAGATTATCAGGGGAGAAGAATGAAGTAAGAAAAGGATCCAGGATCAAGCTCTGAGGACGCTGATACTTACTGATAAAAACAAAGGAAAAAGAGCAAAGTAAATAAATGTGACATTTCATTTTTATTTTGTCCAGGTCTTTTAAGCCAGGGGAAACACAATGTAGAACAGTGTTTTTATGTATGTTTCATCACTAGAGATAAGAAATTATTGAGCTGTCCTTAAAGAGCAGGGCCCATGGGGAACAGCATCTTTCCTGATGCCATTGTATTTATCAAAGCGTATGAGTATCCTTTCTGATATTTTAGTTTGAAGGACAGAAATCTAAATGCATCCTCCTAGCATAGCAATTAGTCTAGAGATTTATCATATTTTTATTGTCGGATTGTTAGCAGCAAACATAGCCACAAAGTCCTTGGTTTGTGTTCTATATTACAAACACCTTTGTTGTGGGATAATTGCCAGTGTAAGGCTCTGAATTTTATTTTCAGTGACTTAAAAGTGCTTTACACTTCCTCTCCTTTGCTTTTTTTCTTCTCATTTTGAGTTTTCACATAGACCTGCCAAAGAGACATCTAGTTTATAGGATTGATTTTGGAAGGCAGGCAGAAGAGAGCAGATATTGAACATATGCTCTGCTGATATTGATGAAGGGAGGCTGGAAGGAGCTGGAAAGCAGTCTATTTCTCCTCAACTGCCAACCCCTCGATGAGTATTTTGGGTACCCTAATGCTAGAGTATTCCAAATCAGTGCCCCAGCTATGGTAATTTTTTTTTTTATTATAATGATTTTGAAACCCTTTAAGATGATTCAGGATTGTTCTACAAGTGGAACATAATAAAACCAAAACAAAGCAATTTGTGGATTCTAATTTTAGATGGGTAGTGGGTAACATTTCCATGCAAATTGCAAGGACTGGAAATGCCACCAGAGCAATGGCCGCTGGATAGTAGTTACTAGATAAATGATAGAAGCAGAGTGTAGTGGGGACTTGTTTCTTGGGGAGATAGATTTGAAGTTACACAAAGAATCTATTCAATCTAGCCCTACAGATAATATATTGATAAATTTGACTTTAAAAAAAAAAATTTTAAGAGGTCTTTATTGATCAGAGGTAGTGTGGTCAACTCCAATTTACCGAGCATAGGGTGGTTAAAATCAGTTTCAAAAAGTATTTGGAGGAATTTGTAAAGGTGTGGAGAAGTTTAAAGTACAAATGCCTTATTTAAAGTCACTGTTACGGAGATGCACTATTATAACTTTCTCGGTGTATTTGTTAGTGTTCTTACTGGAAATCTGGATTATGATGACAGTTATTTTCTTATGCATGTCTACATTTTAGGTCATGGCAAATTCACTATGTAATCCTGTCTTAATTAGATGAATGGTGCCCTTTGTCAGGAATTTAATCAAAGCCCATATTTCTTGGCTGGGCCAAATGGCTAAGGTGGCATTTGAGCTTATAGTGACCCTTATAATCCTTATTTTAGCCGGGGTACCTACTACATAGAGTAAGCATTGTTTTTTTAATAAGTAATATCTGCTTAAGATCCATTGGAGTATGTATGGGTATCTCTCGTTTATTTTATTTTTGTTGATAATAAAAATACTTACATTGTCATCTTAATCTGTCTAGAAGCAACAGAGTAAGTAATTTTCAAAATTAATTCCACAGAGGAACATGAACTACCTTTGCCGATTAAAAACGAAGAAAAGAGACCAAACTAGCTCAGAAACCTCCAAAAATATCCTTTTATTTTAGAAGCCAAAAAGGGCAAAACTAAGGAACAGTATAAGAAATTTTAAAGCCTTGTAAACCAGACTAGAATACGTGCTCTCCTTGGTTTTGTTTGCTTCTGAACAACTGGATTCAGCATTATTTTTTTTTACAGCTTGCAAGCATTGTTGTGTCTGGACAGCTATTAGTTCAAATTGGACTGATTTTTCAGTTCTATAAAACTCTTCATCTGTACTGTGATCAAGTGCTTTAAGTTACTTCCTGCAGTGCACAGCTGGAAATCATTCTCTTCAACATTTTGTTTTGTCCCATTTTTGTTTTTTACCCATTTGTTCTTACACACCCACATAGCTCAGGATTTCAACAAAGTATCTCCTTTTCTTCCTTGATACATCTTAGAGCATTTTAAATTGGCATGTTCTCTTTTGTCTTTTAAATATCAAATTACTTGCAAACAGCTCTGTTTGCCTGCATGAATATTTTTTAAAAATGCTCTACAGACCTAGAAACTGAAATGGAAAGTTAGAAACATTCAAACAGACAGTTTCCTTTTATTCTCTTGAGAGATGATGGGTATTTGGCATGAGCTAGTAGGAGAATTATTGTGTACCAAGATTAGGATGACAGAAAGAGAGAGAATCTACTATGTATTGTAAACAATACAAGATGAATCTTAAAAAGTTATTAAAAATAAATATATTGAAGAGAATTGTTTCACTGACTGAATGACTTTTCCACAGCAAGTTTCCAGCTAACATCTGCTATCAATTATATTATTGGTAGTATTCATAACTGGACTATAAATATTAACAAGAAGCATTATTTGAGAAATTAAAATACGTACATACATGTGTGTGTATATATATGTGTAAACATGTACCGGTATCTCAGTGTTAATTTAAAATAATGTGCTAGGCACAGATAATTAAGACAGCTACTCCACAATATTAATTTAGCTTAATATTTAAGCTAGTGAAACAAGAAAAGATATGTGAAATTTTTTATACCAAATTACATTAGAAAGATTTTCTTTAAAGACATGAGCTACATAATGGTCATTTTAAAATGATGGTTTACCAAACTTTTTACAAGTAAAGGTAATGAAGAAGAAAAAAAAAAAAAAAAAAAAAAAAACTAGAAGGAAATTTTCACTGTGAAACAGAAATTTTGAAGTGACACTGTGACCACTTCTAATCATGGTCATTGTATAACCATCGGGTCTTTGTATAAATAGTTGTGATTCGTGCTACTACTACTGTCCCTTCACATTTTATACTATAAATGTTTAAATGAAGTAACTGTTTACATGTGTATCCATTTTGTCAGTTATAATAAAGTTGCTCTCTCTTGATCTTCCTGTCTTCACTATGTGTGTGTGTGTCTGTGAGTGTGTGTATACATAGCATGTTAACTTTATATCCATTTGGCTTCTTGATTATAAGCAACAGAAACTACCAATACTGTTTAACTTAAGCAGAAATATATTTAAAACATATTGCCTAACTTGCAGAATTGGTGCAAAGATTTGAAAACCAGGCTCAGGGGATGACACACATCAAGGCCAGTGCCAGGTTTTGATACTGAACAGCCTAGTCACTGCTGCCACCACTTCCTCTCCCACTCCCACTGGTACTACCGTCTCTGCCACTGTCATGATCTGATGTGTTTTATCCTTAGAGTCTGTATTTCGCATGTTCAAGATTCAGATCCCTAGGCCAAAGTCATGTCCACATGTCCTAATTGCTAAAGGGCAGAGAGAAGAAAGGTCTCTCCTACTTCTGCCTCCTTGGCAGGAAGGAGGACGCTGCATATCCTCAATGCTAAACACATTGCCAGTTACGCAAGAATGGAAATGGAGGATGAGTGTTGGTAGCCAAGAAATGACAAAGGTTTACTATAATTTTCAAGTAGCTTGACCTTTTCTTTGAATTATTTCACTTAGCTAGAGTACCAAAGCAAAGTTCTACATTTCCACTAAGTCGAGGGTTTGATTAGTTTAATGGCCTTTGTTTGCCAGACTTCTTTCCAGAAAGATTATACAGTGCATGCATTTATTCTCATTCAATAAGTGTAACTTTGAGTCATTTTAGATGCTAACTATTGCTATCCATGCACTCAATAATTTTTTAGACTAGACTTGTACTGTAAAAGATCAAAGTTACAGTATGATGAGGGTTATAATAAAATATCAACTAAGAACTGTGTGGACACCAATAAGAAATGACAAATTCCCTATGGCTGAGTTAGGAAACACTTTCACAGAGCAAGGAATATTTGAGCTGGATCACAAAAGATGAGCAGATGAGTGTGTAACAAAAGAAAAGAATATTCTATGTAGAAAAACAAGATAATGTTATGATGAAGCATTTTCAGAGCATCTGCTATATTTGTAAATAGTAAGATATCAGTTCAATGGATGTGTAGGAAGGCATGTGGAGGATAGGAAAACACGAGTTCAGAGAGGTGGAGAGGGGCCTGATTATAAATGTTCAGACTACCAAGGAAGTTGGCTACTATGGTGTAGGCAACAGGCCACTTCCACAGGTCTTCAAAGAGGAAATTGACATGATCCGACTTAATTTCTGGGAAGATAGTTTCAGTGGCAGTGTGGAAGTTGAGTGGAGGTGGAGTCACGCAGAAAGACTAGTTAGGGTGCCTTATGATGAGACATAAGGTAAGATGAGCGCATCTCTAGATAGACAGAAGAGGATGTGAGTGTAAGTGTAGCTCACGTTAAGCTAGAGACAAAAGCCAAAGTGGAAGAAGAGATCTTAGAATGGTGAGAAGTAAGACATAGTGTTCACAAAGCACCTTTTAACATTTTGTGGTTCCTGTGGAATCACATTTTATTACTACCCATTTATCTTTACCTACTTAGAAAGAATGTCAGGAATTTGAAGAATAGAAATGATTGTGAATCAGGTACAAATATTGTTGTGGATGGTCTTCATGAAGTCAGCCAGTAACGGAGATGAGACTGTGGAAAGGGTGGATTATTCGGACCTTTTGAAAAGAAGTTATTCAGTGACAATGAAAGGAACTGATTTGTAAGAAGCCTTCAGGATCCAGGAGTCAGTCTCCTGTCTTCTCCCATAGATCCATGGGGAGATCTGCAGAAGTGGTGTAACTGTCAGAGGAAATCAAGGCTTTTATTGCAATAAGGAGTGTTTTCTTAAAATTGAGAAACTTGGAAATAAATCCCAGGACTTGTAAAGCAGTGTTGGAAGTTGGCCTGTGAGTGATGTAGGAGGGGATTTTCATTTAGAGTCGGGAGAGGAGTGAGATAGTATAGGCCTTTAGTGTTAAAATTAATTTTCAGTTATTTAGAATTATGACAATTGTGTTTGAAAACTAGCTTTGCCATTTAGGCTCTGGGCATTCTTTTCTTTATTTGTAAAATTCAAGTTTGAACTAGGCTTCTTTGAACTGAATTATTTTTGCTCAGGCAACAAGCTTATACTTCATCACCTTGAGTAACAACAGTGCCTAAAGCCTAAGGAACCAGCCTTCGTTGTGCCATATAGCAGATCACTTACTAATTTGTTAAAGGCATTTTTCAACTGACATGTGTAGTTCTTTGAAAAACAACACTTGTGCACTAAATATGATTCTAAGTCAAGGTTTTTCATTTATTTGAAACAGAAGCTAGAAGAACTGGATAGATGTATAGGTGAAATAGAGTCATCTGCTGATTGTAGGCCTTTGGACGTCTTGGAGAGACTTGGCAGTTTTGCTAATCCAGTGCTTTCTTTTGCTCAGTTCCTCTAATTCTGAAAGGTATTGAAAAGACAGTTTGCCTTTGTAGTATCCAACAACCTTTTCCACATTTGATTTAAGAAATGTCAATTCAAATTTTTATTGGTACTGGTATTTAAAATTTATAAAGGCCAAAGAATGAGATCAATCTTACATATATATGATATTTCCATACATTTTTGCCAAAATTTTATTATGACAATTTTCCTGCATACTGAAAAGTTGAAAGAATCATACAGTGAACACCATATACTCACAATCTAGATTTTAAAATTAACATTTTGCTGTATTTGCTTTATCACATGTCTATCCATCTGAACATAACTATCCATAAATCCATCCTATTTTTTGACACATTGCAAACTTCATCCCCATACACGTTATCACGAATATTATTATCTGGAGTTCAATTGGTGGACTTTCTATTTGAGGTAAAATTTACCTACAATAAAATACATAAATCATCACTGAGTGTTAACATTCACTTATTGAGTGTGAGTAAATGCATACACCTGTATAATGCAAACTACTATCAGGAATATTGTAATCTCCCAGAAATTTCTTTTATGCCTCTTTCCAGTCTGTCTCTGCCTTCAAATCCTCAAAAGCAACCATTTTTTTTTCTGTTTCATTTTCCAAAAGATTAGGCTTGACTGTTCAAAAGGTCATATAAATGAATAATAAAGTATGCATTTTTTGTGTGTAAAGCTTCTTTTATTTGGCATAACCCTTTTTGGAATAATCTATATTGTTGCATGTGTCAGTAGTTTGTTCCATTTTAATGTTGAATAGCACTCCATTATATAGATACACCACAGTTTCTGTATCAATTCTCCCATTGATGGAAAACAGCTGTTTCCAGGTATTATGGTAAAAGGTTTCTTTGAGGGCCGGCCCGTGGCTCACTCGGGAGAGTACGGTGCTGATAAAAGGTTTCTTTGAACATTCCTGTACAGGTCTTTTTTGGGGTGTCATTTCTCTTGGGTTTTTACCTAGGAGGGGGAATATGGGGCCATAGGATATGTCTAGGCTTAAATTTATTACAGACTGCCTAACTGTTTTCTAAAGTGGTTCCCCTAATTTACACTCCCCAACAGCAATGTAGTAGAGTTCCAGTTGCTCCATTAACTTTAACATTTGGTGTTATCAGTCTGTTTAATATCATACCACTTAATGCTAAGCATAAAAACCTTGTAAATTTAGTCCATTTACCAAAACTGCTCCTTTCAGCATTACTTTGTTATAGTTGTCATATATATTATAGGTACAAACATGGTAACCTCCCCTCCAAGGCAATATTGTAATTTTTGCTTTAAATATTAATGTGCATTTTAAAGAATTTAACAGGGAAGAACAATCTAGTGATTGATCTTCCAGTTTAGTTGTACTTTCTTCAGTTATCTCCAATTTTCTATTAATCCCATGCAGTGGGTTATTTTATTCCAGATATTGCATTTTTCACTTGTAGAATTTATTTTTGGTATTATTTGTAGTTTCTATTTTTCTGCTGAGATTTACTCTTTGTCTTTTCATTACAAGCATTTTGTGTGCGTGTGTGTGAGTGTTCTTGAGCATAATTAAAAAGCTGCTTTAAAATATTTGTTTACCTATTCCAACATCTGATTGATTTCAGTGTTGGTCTCCATTGATTGCTTTTTCTCTGAAGTATGAGTTACATTTTATTGTTTCTTTGTATGTCCAGTGCTTTTTTAAAAATTGCATCCTGGAACTGGAAATTATGAATGATACATTGTAGAAACTCTGGATTCTTTTATGTTCCTGTGAAGAATATTCATCTATCTCTTTTTGTTCTTATTGCATCAGTTGGTTAATGTGGCTGGACTCAAACTATAAACTCTTGTCTTCCCTGTGGAGTGCAGAAACTGTAATCTCTGTTCAGTTCTTTAAGCCCCGGCTGGGATACTTGGAACCTGCCTAAGGCATGTGTAGGTCTGGCATCAGTCAGCGATTTAGACAGAGTTGATATACAAATTTTGAGGCTCATTTTCTGTGGCTCTCTCCATTCCAATACTCTCCCTTATTTTACAGCTACTGTGGCTGTCCTTAGTTCTGTTCTCTGGTCTATCAAGCCAGTAAAACTGAGGGATTCCGTGTGAGTTCTAACCACCCTGTATTGTATAGTCTGGGGCTCATCCAGTGCCTTTTCACTGGATACACAATCCAGTACATACACATCCCTCCTGGTTTATCTGTTCTTTGGTGCTCTGCAGGTACTTGGTGTTTATAGATATGTATTTTAGAAATTTTATAGCTGTTTTCTGTGGGAGATTTACTCCAATAGGAGATACTCCACAATTATTTAAAACAGAACCTCCATAAGATTTTAAAATGCTTTTGCCATTAAAACCACAATGTGGGATTTTGAGGAAGCAAATCATCAAAATCATGCCAACATATATGAACATACCACATTATTTGAGCAAGCAAGTATAGTATAAACACATCCAAATAAAAACAGTGAAAATTTCCTAAATGTCCATCGTCAGATGACTGGAAAAGGAAAACATGCTATATATACACAGTGGAATATTACTCTCCCATAAAAAGAATGAAATACTGCCATTTGCAGAAACATGGATGAACTTGGAGAAAATCATGTTAAGTAAAATAAGCCAGGCACAGAAAGAGAAATACTGTATGTCCTCACTTGTAAGTGGGAGCTAAAAGAAAAAGAAAAACAAAAACAAATAAATAAAAAAAGAAAGATAAAACAATCACAGTAGACATTGAACTTTCAAAAGTTGAGAAGATAACTGAGTTTACCAGAGGTGAGAAAGGAGGAGGGGGCGGGGGGTTAAGGGAGAAATTAGTAAAGGACTACAAAAAATGATTATATTGTGTAATGATGAATATACTAATTATCCTGATTTGAGCATCACATATTGCACTCAGGTATAACTCTATACCCCACAGAAATGTGCAATCAACTATGTTACAATAATTTTTTTTAAAAATGAAAATTTGGTGAATGTTCTAAATGTTTGCTGTTATAAAATTTTAGTTTTTCACATGATGTAGACTAAGACTTTTTCTAGATTATCTATTTACCATATTTATTATAGAACAAAATATATTATTCTATATATAGTATACATATTCTAATGTTTAATACAATATATAATATAAAGAAAATTGTTTTTATTCAGACTTTGTTCCTTATTACCGTGAATTTAACTAAATTAATATAGTCTAGATGCTATTCCGAAAAATAAGTCAATCATAGTTGTATGAATAATGGTCTCTGGCTTTTATGTCATTAACATTAGAGAACCTCAAATTGAATTAAGAGGCTGTACAACAATACTGTTTAAGGGTTCATCAGCTATTTGTAATTCATTTATATTGCTAATGTTTACATTATCTTAACAGATAACCCATCTTGAATATGGCAATAAATATTGCTCTGGTGCTTTTGAATGGGAATAAATAGCTACAGCCTAATAGATTTAACATATAATGAAAATGGGTTGCAATCTATAATATGACACGCTGAAGATTCAACAAAGCTGAGGTATTGACTGACTCTTCAAATTGGTCGTTAGCAACTAATTAGGGACCTTCCCTGACCGATACACTTTACTTATTTTTTAAAATAAACAGCAAAATAGCTGATAAAATTTCATTAAGCAACTGACCACAAAACCAGGCAATTAAATTGCGAAAAGGTTAGTTTTGAGCACATGATCAATAAGTAAAGTAGAAACAAATCAATGGAAAGAACTGAAAGACGCTAAATGTAAATTTAATTAAGATCTTTAGTTTTATGGGTAGGAAACTCTATGAGGCAACAATGGAGTGGTGACTGGGTTAGTTATTAATTTTATTGAACAGGTAAATTGATAAGCTTTTCCCAAGGACCAGGTTTTGGTTCTTTTTCATGCCCTTAAAAGAAGTCTTCTGAGTTTTTTAAAGAGCTGAGTGCAAATCACAGTTCTCAATTTTACTAATTCTTAACTTTGTGCATATTGTTTATCTTCTTTCAGCTGTACTTCTTTTGTCTGTCAAATGGAATTAGTAAAATTTTACAGAATGGAGTTATTGGAGGATTAAATAACATGAAGAACATGAAATAGTTTCTGAATCAATGTTACTTCTATATCTGTAATCCTTTTATAGCTATATCATTTTGCTCTCATTTTATTCGTTTAATCCTGTGGGGGAAATTGAGATGTAATCCAACTGATCCTTTCTGAACATGCAATAAACAGTAAATTAATTTTTGCTTGCTATCTGCCTTTTTGGCCCACTCCCATGATTCTTCATGTCTGTTAAAGTATGGGTCTGGCCAGCTCAAATAAGGTCCTATAGGGCTGTGCCAAAGCAGGGCACGAGGAGTCTTACCCATACCTACAAAATGGGACCCAAGGTCATGGTCAGGGTCACGACTAGACATGTTAAGGAGACAAAGATCACAGAGCAAAACTGGCAGTGTCCTGGGGAAGTTTTAGAGATGTTGGCAACTGACTGAGATGGCTTTTGTATAATTAAGCTGGCTTTCTTTGAAGGGGCTAGATGGGGCTTGACTACCTGAACTCATCCTACAGGCCAGCAAGATGAGAGGTACAATTTTGTCTTCCTGAAAACAGAAAGCCCAGCATGTCTCTGCCCTCTTACTACCTATTTTTCCTACACTATAAATTAAGTTTTAAAAAAATTTGAAAAAAACTCACTAAAAGAAATTGCCAATAGTTACAAATAGGCAGTGGTTTGTGTTGATATATATGTGAACTGTTATGTGTATTCTATGCATTCTATATGTCTCTGTATCTATACCCATAGCTATATGTATACAATTACATAACCTTATATGTTAGAGCAATTATAAATTCAAGTACTCAACCATCACTCAGCGTCCATTTGAGCTTTCAGAATAAGTTTCCTACTCATATACTATTTTCTCTGGCTGGTATATTCGCTTTCTCCTTCTTCCTTTTCTCTACCAGATAAACTTCTATTTCTCCTCTGAGATTTAGCTCAAGATTACTTCTTACAATAAACACATCTTAATAATTTTTTTATTCCCCAATATTTTACTATCTGGCATAGTACATGCTCAAAACATATTTGATGAAAGAATAATTGTATAGTTAAATGCAAAATGGTGATGAATGACAGAAGAGAACAATATACAGATACACCTTATTTATTTTGTCATATATCATTTGCCAACCAAAAGAGTAAAATGCCTAAGGTAGAGAGATAATAATGCCTTGGAGATCACTTAATTAGTTTTAAATTTGTAACCTGACAAACTTTACAAAATGATTAGAAAATCTTCCACTTAGCCTTGTATATGTAGAAAGGGGCGGGGGAGGTAAATAACTTTTGTTAGTACTTTAACTTTTCTAAAACACTCTCCATTTTTTCATGAAATAAATAACAATAGTTTTATGAATGGCTACTACTTCTCTAACCAATGATCATATTAGCTGATCTCACATCACACTGACAAAATATTTCACTGTGTGGAGGTCAGAGAACATAGAGATGTGGGGGAAGACTGAATGAGGCAGTGTTTGCAGTTAACTACAAAAGCAAGCACTGAACTCCTGGCCAATCAGAGAAAATTGGGAGCCTCAAGTAACTATAACTGGGGAACAACATAAGGCAGGAGGGCTAATGGCAGGAGGGGTGTTATATTTCGGGGCATAATCAGAGGGGTTTTAGAGACTGGTGAGTGTGTGGGGAGCAAGGCAAGAGAGAGAAGATTGGGTGCAGCTGTTTGGGAGATTCCGAGAGTGACTGAGATGAGAATTGAGGTGACATCTGGTCTTATAAACTCACCTCTGAGATTTTTGAGTGTGATTACTCTAAAGATTCAATTTATTTAGTTATTTTTTATTTGCTGTACTATTTTTTTGTGTTGTTAATTGAAAAGAAAGTGTAATAATCAAATACAAATGCATGCAAGTCTGATAATTAAATACTGTCTAAGCTTTTCCTGATTTATTTTTTCTTTTTCTTTTATGGTTTCCTTCAATGCAATTCTAAGGTCAACCAAGACCACAGTTTAGCACTACATTTATGTAGGTTTCATACAACACTGTAGATGCGATTTAGTGTAGTGATCAAGAGGATAGATTCTGGAGCCAGATTGCTTGGGTTCAAATCTCTGCTCTGCTACTTGCTATCTATAATCTTGGGCAAGTTGCTTACCACGTCTTTGCTTCCCTAATAAAATAGAGGTAATAGAAGCATGTAGCTCATATGGATGTTTTGTGAAGCAATTGTCCATGCAGATAAAAAAGTGTTAGAATAATGCCTGACAACTGTGTCTGGCACATTACAGACAATTAACAATGCTTGGTTATTGTTATTATTATCATTATATACAGGTGATGTAGAAGAACATTTATGAGGCCAATATTTATAATTCATGTATTCATTCATTTTACAAGTACATTGACATTACAAGTACATCTGTCCCCAGCATGTGCCAAGTGCTGAAGATTAAGGCAGAAGACGCTTATGAACTCTAGGCCATTAGAATCAGTTAGGAAGGACTTTCTTTCAGAAGATGAACTGATACAGACCTACATGGCACTTGTATAGAGCTGAGACAATCTAGATGGTTAACATGTGCCTTACATAAATTTAATAAAATTATCCACAATCTCAAATGTACTTTCTCTGAGAAGAGTTTTTCAAAGAGTGGCTTTTTATGAATGACTTTATCGTACTATTCCAGAAAATGCAAATACTAGATATGTATATAGCAGAATTGACATTAAGCTGTGGATAGTAAAGAGCCTGAGTTGAGTTAAATGGAGTGAAAGACCTCCCTGGCCCTACACTGAGATGGGCCTTTGAGATTGTGCCTGTGCAAGTAAAACACTTCCATTCCATGTAAGAAATAATTTTTGGTGTATGATCATGGACTACTATGATGACTTGCTTTGGCAAGATATTGCTGTATAATATAGCTGAGTAGCACAGAAAGCAGTAAAGAATGGGTTTCCAAAATCTTTTATTGTTCTCTATCTTCTCCAGTCTGGATAAAAGGGAATTGCAACAACCATTTACATTAAATGATTATTGGAGCATAAAATGATCATGAAAAACATAGATGTATAGCTGTGCAGGAACTTTACATGTGATTACAGTTTAATACTAGTTATAAAATAGCTGGAAAGGAAGATGAAAGATTCAGTAAGATCTTTTACAAATAAAGTGTATAGAGTTTTTTTTAGTGTGTGTGAGGGACATGAGCTTCTTCCTAATTAAACATTAAAGGTTAAAAATTAAGAAGATAGCTTCAGATTTCATATTTGAGACCCAGAAAGAAAAAAAATGTTCTTATGAAAATACGTAGTATTTATGTAGTGTATTGAATTAAATCCGGTATTACATTATCACTAATTATCTCATTTTGGACTAATTTAATGCTCTAAAAAATATCCTATCTTAATTGCATTTTAAAATACAGCAATATCATAACTTCGTTTCTAGCTCACACACCTTCATTTGTCTTTTTCAGGTTTATTTCCTGCTGTCCTGAATCTTGCTTCTAATGCTCTCATCACTACCAATGCAACGTGTGGAGAAAAAGGACCTGAAATGTATTGCAAATTGGTAGAACATGTCCCTGGGCAGCCCGTGAGGAACCCCCAATGTCGAATCTGCAATCAAAACAGCAGCAATCCATACCGTATGTATTTTCGTATGTATTTGTATGGCACTGGGTAGGATAATTGTGAGATTTTTTTTTTTTTGTCTTTTTTTGTGACTGGTAAGGGGATCGCAACCCTTGGCTTGGTGTCGCCCACACTGTGCTCAGCCAGTGAGCGCACCAGCCATCCCTATATAGGATCCGAACCTGTGGTGGGAGTGCCGCCAGCGCTCCTAGCACCGCACTCTCCCGAGTGCGCCACGGGGCCGGCCTGATAATTGTGAGATTTTGAGGCCAAGATGCATTAAATTCAAAGAGCCTCTGATCCTAAAAATTCCTAGAACTTTTCTTCCACTGCGAGCCTCTTTATGGCCCCTCTCTGACATTTGACAAACATTATTGGAGTTCCTTATATGTCCAGGTACAGTGACTAGAGAGAATTTTCTAGCTGAAGACTGTCAGTCATCATATTTACTGCCTACAGAATGGTATCTGAAGATGTGGTTATTAATTTGGGCTTTAGTCATTTACTGGTCACTATGTGCCAGGTACTGTGGTAAAGATACATGAGGAATAAGGTATGGCTCATGGCCTCAAGTAGTAGGAAAGGATCAAGAAGGTGGCTCTTGCTGTATAGTGTGGTAAGTACAAAGGAATGAATGAGCACAGGGTCGTGATGAAGAGAGAGGAGGATTGCAAATTGAGTCTTGGTGTCAGTGAAGGCTTCTCAGAAGAAGTGATGTCCAAGCTGATAACCAAGGGCAAGTATGAGCTGGGTAGATAAAGAGGAGAGGGAGGGCAAGAAGAAATGCGAGGAAGAGAGATCAGAATAAGACAGAAAATCTTACTTGCTCAGAGAGCTACAAGTGGTTAGAAATGACTAGAACTGAGTGTCAGAGGGCAGAGGGTGGGGATGAGTCTAGTGCAGAAGGCTGGAACCAAATCCTGAGCATTCATAAAAACCATGGGAGAGGTGGTTTAAGGAGAGGTGATGTGCAAAGGCCTCCTGCTGGCCTCTGTGGACCATACTGATATCTCGGACTCATTCGTGTGTTCATTCAACAGCATTTGAGCACCCACCACTAGCGATGCATTGTACTGGAACATAATGTTAATCATACCTGGCTCTTGATTTAGGGGACAAAGAGGGCTAATGGGGAAAGAGAGAAGTAAATCGGGTGCTAAGGGAACATGTAGGTTCTATGTATATGCTAAAGACATCCAAAGATTCCTGGGAGAAAGTGACCCATATGCTGAAAAAGTACAGTTATAGCAAAATTAAAGGAGAGAAAAGCATTATAAAAGGAAAAGCATACATAAATCTTGCAAGTATGAAACAGCATGATATATTCAGAGAACTGTAAGTAATTTGGCTTAATGAATGAAAAACTTGTATGGCGAAGGGTGGAATGGTACGAGATAATTTTAGAGATGAAGATTGATTTAGAGCTATACATTGGAAAATTATTTTTAAAAATGCGGGGATTAATAAAGTGAATACTAAATGCCAGTTGGGGTGATTTAGGATAGGGATAAAGCCTCACAATTCTACTATTTCTAAATTTGCTCAGTTTTCCTTCTCTCTCTCTTTTTAGGAGATTTTATTTTTGAAAGCAGTTTTAGGTTCACAGCAAAATTAAGAGAAAGATACAGAGATTTCCCCAACACATGGGTAGCCTCCCATTATTAGTACCCCCCTCCAGAGTGGTGTGTTTGTGACAATTGATGAACCTACGCCGACACATCATTATCATCCAAAGTTTATAGTTTACCTGAGGGTTCACTTTTGGTGTTGTACATTTTATGGGTTTGGACAAATGCATAATGATTTGTATCCACCATTGTAGTATAATACAGAGTAGTTTCATTGCTCTTTTTGAAGAAAAAAATTGTAAAACATAAAATAAAGAAGGCTTTTTCTCACAATTTGCATTTTTTAAATTTAAAGAGAAAATTGGGAGGCATTGTGCATTCGTTCTTAGAGCTGCTTAAAGGGAAGGATGCATAGTCCTCTTTATTGTATAACTTAGGGATGCACAAAACCTTAATATATTTGGAGAATTGAAACTTTTATGATTAAAATTGGTGGTCTCGTATATCACAGACTATGTAATATTTATAAATAGATATTAAAATAAATATAACATATACTATGTATATATTATATAATAATGTATTGTATATAATATATTAAATGTATTTATATAAATATTATATTTATTTATGTATTCAAATATATATATTTATACAGGAAAGGAGAGAAAGAAGGAAATGTATCGACATTCATAAATGTCTATAGACAATATAATGTATAGATAATCATAAAGACAGGATGGAAGAAAGACACAAAGACTGGGGTGAAAAATAGAGTGGAGACTCTTGGAAAAAAGGATGAGATACATTTCCCAAACTAAGTCCAAGAGCTACTCTGTCACTTATGCTCTTCAAAGTTCTATATTCAGGGCCTCTTGTATCTCAGTTGAAGACATCTATACATAGGCAATCCCATCCTGTGTTTTTGCATTGAGAAAGTTCTCACTTTTGTGAAAAACATGTGTCAGTAAAGCACAATGCATGTGAGGTATGCTTTGTATTTCCCCATTTTTATTTACTTGTAGTTTTTTTTTAAAGCTTATCACAGTTTGCATTCACTTTGTGTGATTAATTTATTTTTAAATGACCATTTTTATTGCATTTCAAAAATCATGTTTTGATACTAGAAATTTAGAAAGAATAAAACTGAACAAGAATAAAACTCTAGCAATAAACAACATATATACATGTTTATATATATATGTAAAATTCGAGCAACAGATAATAAAATTTCACAGATTCATTGAACTGCTAGAATAAACCTGGAAGGTCTGCATTTAATAACCAAACAGAGAAATTAAAACTTGAACTTTCTGACTGTTAATAGATTGTGTCTTGCCAGTTTTTGGAAGGAGTTAGCCCTTGGATTGACTTGTGTAGTTATCCCTGTTGAGGATAACTATCTCCTTTTAAATAAGGGAAGTATGTCAACAATTCATCAGTGTTTGCAAATTAATTATGATTAAACTTTCATAATGGGGATTATGGCTAATTGTTGATTCATCTCCCAGTCCTCCTTTTCGTGACTAATTCTCATATCAATTTGACCTGAGGTGTCAGGTATCAAAATTTCCAATTAAACAGCTTCCCTCACAATTACTAACAGCCATGAATTTGATTTGGAAATGTGGTTGTGTGTGTGTTTTTCTACACATATTAAACCTACAATCTGTAATAAAGATTCAAGAGGATGTTTGGGGAATGTTTGCTGTGATATTTGTTTTTCTTCAGAAGCAATGCCAGTAATATTTCATTTATGGTTTTGATTCCTTACGTGCCAATTTCAGCATCCACTCACTCCAACAGAGGCATTTATTTGATATTTAGTCATGCTTCTGGTATTTGCTGTCATGATAAAGACCTAACACCTTCCCTAGCTTCAACGGAACAATTTAACTACTGCTCATTTTTAAATATATTCAGCAATTTAACTTTTCATTAATGAGACAGGATACCTCATCTAAGTGGACTGCTAATGTAATAAGACTTGGTACAAAATAAAGTTCATCCAGCTGTTTTGTTGAATTAAAAAATTTACAAGTAGAAATGGAATATTTTTGTCCTGTCCTATACACTCCTATTAAGATTTTTGAATATGAGTATCTATATTTGGAATATGAATGTTGTACCATAAGTAACTCAAAGACATAGCCTTTATATTTTCAGTTAAAGGTTATAGGAGACTACTTAGATAAAGTTAATATATAATAAAAATACTCACATAACTGAAAATGGCAAATTTAATGAATATTGTTTTTAATAAAAATTTTTGCTTTTGAAGATGATTTTACTTTACTGTCAGACTTCTGTAACGTGAGAGACTCTGTTTAGCTTGACTTTTATTGTTATTTTCAAATTTTTTATTAAGTGCAATTTGTCTCTAATTAAGGTTCAGAACTTTACATTTTAAGCAGATGCATTATTTATGTATATGTATAAAATGGTTAGAATATTAATAGCTGTAGTGTTCTCTGGTAACCCTGTGAGTAAGAGGTTCCCGTTGAAGATGTTTTCACTGGTTCATGGTAAATTAAGAAAATAAGAACAACATTCCACATATCCATTTTTTATGAAAATGAAATGGATACATTTTAAAGCAGTGTCTTTCCTTTTGATATTATGTTTTTTTTAAAAAAACTATTGTACTATTGTTGGTTTTAAAATGTCCTTTATTTTATAAAATAATATTTTGTAAATAATAAAAGATAATAGAAATGATAGTAAAAGTAGATTAGAGGTTACTATTACTTGGAAAAATAAAAAGCTAGAACTCCCATGTCAATTCCATGAATCTCTCACACACACATTTTTTTGTAATTTTTCTTTTTTTTCTGAAAGTTAAGATCTGGAAACCTGTGAGTGGAGTTTTGTTATCCCTATTTCAGGGATGACGCACAGAGTTTAAGTTTGTTCCTGGTTAGTTAAGTACTAAATGGTGGAGCCAGGGGGAATATCCAGGTCCTCATATACCAGCTCTTCATATTCCGAATCTTGTGCTCTTTTATCACCATTATCATGAGAATACGTGGCTGGATTGCTACATCATGTAGGCAAATTGAGAGTCCATGATTGTTCCCCATAGTGATGTGATTTGTTCATTATTTGAGGTATTCTTTCAATTTACAAAAGGATTCTGTTCTAATCTAAAAGTATATTCATAGGCCATTCATTTGAAATGTCTTCCCAGAGAATTAATTCTATAAAAGTTCTCAAGACTGACACCTTGAAGCATACTTAATCCATAATGAACAGAAGAGTACCAGGGACGCTGACTTGCGCTTTGTTGACATTTCTGTGGGTAACTGTGCCGACTTCTAAGAGAGATGTTAGGATCTTAAGTAGCCTTACTGCAGCCCTGGGAATAGAAATAGGAACACCTCCAAGCACCCCCACTCCTTCCATCCTCGCCCATGCATGAACAGGACCTGTTCAGAGGAGGAGAAAAGAAACAGAGCTTGTGTTCCTTGGAAAATGAGGAGCAAAGATTTCAGATAAGAACCAATGACTGAGAAATGTCACAAGGGTTTGGCTGCTGTAGCAGATAAGAGCCCGCAAGGTTTGAGAATCACACGAAGGAAGAAGCAACACAAAGCAACAAAGGACTGTAGATTCGGCAGTGATTGTCCACATCTCCTATTTTCTATCTCCAGTCTCTCCTTTGATTCTAGCAATAAATCTTGTTCTGGTCTGTCTGGAGTAAAGGCAGGGAAAGATCTGTGTTTGCCAGCAGAATGGAGTTTTATGTGCCATCGTCTCCCTGCTTTCCATGATTGTGCAGACTCCTCCACTGGAGTTAGTGACTATGGGGACAGGCAATTGCTAGTTGAGAAGTCTGGGGTATCTTTCATATTTTTCAGAAGTGTAGAAAATTTGAAAGTTAAAGACTGGCTACAAAAAACCTCATAGGATGAATTTGACAGTATTTTATATCAAAATCATGTACACATTGGATTGCCTGCATCTTGGTAATAATGAATATGTCAGAAGGGTAAATCTTCAAGTACCTTTCAACCATAATTCAGGATTGTATGTTTCTGTTAACAAAGTCGATGGCATATTAGAACTACTTCAAACAATAGGATTTTCACTTTTCTGAATGATTAATGCATCAATTAGATTTCAATATTATTTCTTCCCCCTTAATTGCTGTAGTTATATTTAAAGTTGCCCATTTTAGTTGATGGCCAGGGTCCTGAGCATCTTCTCTTGTAGCCTAAGCATTTAACCATTTCCCACCACCTTTTAGAGTGCTATGAAAAAGTTGTCATTGAATAAATTCTGTTGAAGATATGAATTGCTCTCTTTTCATATATTTTAGCATTCATATCCACATGATGCTTGTTTTAACTCAGTTTTACTTTTTTCTTTAAATAAACAGCTATAAATTCATTCTATGATCTTTTCTTCTCCCTTTTCATGCTGCTGCTGACTCACTAGAGAGACACCCGATCACAAATGCTATTGATGGAAAGAACACTTGGTGGCAGAGTCCCAGTATTAAGAATGGAATAGAATATCATTATGTGACAATTACACTGGATTTACAGCAGGTATAGTGCCTCTTTCTTATCAATTTCCACTTTTGAAATTGTAACTTCCATTTCAATTTGTTTAGTTATTAGTGCTTGGGTGAAAGGATACTCTTTCTTATCACCCTAAATTATTTTCTTGATGTAATGAACAAAGGATCCTATTCATTTGATGTGTTGTCATTTAAACATATCTGGCATTTATTTCTAAAGCACATTCTAAAATGGATCCGTATGAAGGGTTTAGAAATAAGTTAGGAGCTGACTCTGTTTTAATTAGTTGAAGTTAATGATGAAAATATGGATCAACAAAATTTTACATAAAGGAAATATAATAGTGCCATTTTTAACTTTTGAAATAGTTCAGTGTTTCCCCTCTGCTGATGGTTTGTGCACTTAAAGGTACTTGGATAACAAGGCTCTTGAGTAAATTGCTTCTTATTATTGAGAGTTGAGGAAGCTGTGACAGTTGATTCTCAAATTAAACTTGGGCCACTAAATGAGGTAACAAGCCCTGTAGTTATCTAAAATTGATGTTGGAAGTTGTTAGGGTTTGTGTTGCATAGGCCTGGGTTACTTCTAAGTTTAATTTCTTTCTTCTTCCTGTTCACAATATTTAGGTCAGGATAAAGTTATTAATAAAGAATAACCATCACCCCAAATTATTTAGCCTTGCGAATAGGATGGAATCTGGAAAAATATTTCCGTATTTTGTTGTAATTCCAAATACAAATGCTAATTTAATTGGCTGAAAGCTGAAACTGGAGGGGTTGAACTAAGCTGACCTCTTTCATTCAGCCTGTTTTTCTTTCACTCTCTTGAACCAGCATAGGAAAGACCTTTTGCCTCTCCTCCCTGGACTAGTATGAGACAGAGCAGCAAGAGAGTTTGGGGGAAGTGCAGGGGGATGGTCAAGATGAGTAATGTCAATTACTATATACTGTAGAGGTCATAGGTTGCCACAGTGTGAGGAAACCCCAGCCAGTGGGCTAGATCGGCACCAGGCATTTCCCTAATGGATGCCCTTTGCCATCAACAGGAGTACAACTTCCTCTTCTGGGGTCTGGACCCATTTTTTCAAGGGCTGCACACATTCAAGAGCTGCAAATAGCTGGATGGGGAGCAAGCAGGCTAGTAGGGCTCACGGCAGACCCTCCTTCCATCCACCCGGGACTCCTTAGGAGCTGAGCAGCTGGATGGCAGCAGGGGCTCAGTGCTGCAGCTAAATTGCCAACTGGCATGGATTTAGCTAAATTGCCAACTGGCATGGATTTATTTTTACCCATCCTAGTCTATAGCAGCTGAATGTGAGCCCTGAGTTAATGACACTTCCAAGGACATCAGAGCACTTTCAGGGAATGGCATGGCAAACTACCACCGTGATCAATCATGCTTTAGGTCAATTAATCCTGTGCATGTATTCTCTTGGGATCCTAGCCTCAAAATGGACTTTACCCCTCTCCTGATAACGACAAGTTGGTTCTTTATTGGTCACAGCAGTTCTCCCTCATCATGTGATCATCAAAAGTCTGGCTTTCTGGTCAAGAGTGAGTCTACTGTCCATTGACTCAGGTCATCTCCTCAGTCAATAAATAGTGATGGTTTATTGCTCTGGTTTATTCTCCACTTATTCTTTTCGATTTAACATGGAGCAAGAGAATCAATTATTAATACAGTTTGCACAAATCATTTGTACTATTCTTTGAGCTCAGCCACAATATAATTTACCTGATATCAAACATAGCAGCATTTTTTCCTTTTAATTTCCAACTGGATGGATCAATCACAAGTTTTTACTAAATCATTTCTATCCAACTTGCCTATCATTATTAATACAGTAAGTCAAAGAGGTCCCCTGAAAGCTCACTTTTCAATGAAGCCATTTATATTTCCCTAAATTTGCTTTGCATCCCCACTCATTTGTTCCCACACAGTATTTTAAGAATTATGAGGATTTGTCTTTCTGTTTTCTCTTACTTCCATTTAGTTTAATAGCCTTAAGATGAGTGAATACACCAAGACATCTTTTGTAGTTCAGTCATCATAACAAGAAACAGAATTCTGTTTTTAACCCAGGTCTACCTGACCCCAAGGTCTGGAATTCACCACGTGGGATGGGTACAGAGGACATGTGCTGAAATGGTCCCTTTTTCTGGCATGATGTCCACCCATATCCTTATTTACTTCAGCCCTATCCAACTTTCTACACATCAACTTACTGTGTGTTTAACACAAGGGGAACACAAATAATCTATAAAATGAAATAAATCCTTATTTCTACGTGATTCAAGATTTTAATTTATTCAATTGTTCAATGATGGAAAGAATGAAGCAGGTTTTATTGAAATTCCTCAGACAAAAAGAGGCTCAGACTTCTCCTTTGGCCTCAGCCTGTGGAATAACAAACTTTGGGACTTGCTCATAGTACCTGTTCAGCTTTGAAGCAAAACTGCAGGGAGGCATATTTTAATGCATTGGCAACTGAGAAAATGTGGACATCCTTATTATGTCACTTACTTTTTACAGTAATCCTATAAGGCAGCTAGTATTATTATCCCTATTTAACAGTTGAACAACACTGAGATTTAAGTGATGTGGCCTTTTTTACAAAGCTTATTATGGGCAGGGCTGGGATTTCAACATGAATAGTCTGAATCTACACCCCAAACTATGTCAGTATTTCCTAAACAGGAATCTGATGACCTAAGCCTAGGGAGCTCATGAGAATTTTTGTTATGTATTTACAAGGGGTACATACATCATTTGGGTTTAAGAAATACCAAGCTATGTTCTCCTAGCTTCTATGGGAGAATGTAGACAACATCTGTTCTGCCATAAAACAGGAGACTAGATCTCTCATTTTCTAGTATACTCTGGTTTGCCTTCCCAATGACATAACTTCTGTCTTTTCCACCTATAGCATGAAGGCTTACTAGGTTATTCAGCATAATATTAGCTATTATTCAACTGGGAGTAAAGGGCTGTAGTGTTATAATGAATAGGTAAATATCACTAAATGTTTCTATGTCATTGATTCAGCAAGAGGTTGGACCATTCATTAGTTCTTTTAATTTTGAGATGTGTGAATTTTAACAACTGTCAGTATTTTTTGATATATACTTGGTTCCTCTGTGAAATACTTTTAATAAATTACCACTTTAAATAAAAACAGTAACCATTGGATTTTCTTGATTAAATCATTACAGATTACACTGGGAAATTCTTTTACATTTACGTTTTATTTTAGAAGAAAGGTTATTTTAGACATTTATGACTAAGGGATTATTAACTTTTCCCAATTTTATTCACTCACAGCATATCTTCAGCAAATGATTTTATCATGCTGTGCCCCAAGTTCTAGGTTAGCAGAATAAATACTACAGTATCATGGCAAGAAATTTGAAATAATAATAGCAATATAACAACTAAACTCCATCTGTCAATTATGGCTATTATAAGGACCTAGGGAAGCTTAACTGTTCCACTCCGTGTATGCAAAAACCCAATATAGTGGCAAAGAAAATATACAGTAATTTAAGAGACAATTATAGGGACTCACAGATTAATAGAATGTTGAAAATATTCTATTTTAGTTCCTTTCCAGCCAGATTTCACTAGAATATTTCATGATGTCTGATCTCATTTTATGAATTTTTTAATCTGGCCATTTTCTCAGAACTTCCATTTGATTTTTGTTTAGGGAAAATGCTTATTGACTGGTGGGATAAAACACGACAGATATTTAATTGACTTTTTAACATTATTGAGATCACACTCACTTCTGAACAACTCAAGAATGCCATGGAATCAGTTATGCTGATGTGTAGGCATCTCACTCACCTCAACAAATAATCTACTTCTCTTCTTGGTCTATCCCTCAAAACTAGAAATGAAAACAAGATGGCCTTACAGCTACAGGATCACAGTCCACATGTTCTTGACCTAAAATTTTATTCATTGCCCTTATACAAATATATTTAGTGGGACAAGTTAACAATTTAAAATGGGAGTTATATTTTGTATAAAAGGTTGAATTAGTATTTCTATGCATATATTACTATATGTTTAGAATTAATGTGAAAATAGCACAGAAGAATTTTTCCTAAACTCTATAACTGTTAACGTAATGGCTGCACCCTTCTGTAATAATAAAGTATGAAGTACGTTAAAGTATTTCATATATTCTGGTGTCTTTTTTTTCATTTAACTATATTAAGGGTGATCAAATTTTCAGTCTTGAAGGATGGTCATTCTTATTTCATGTCAAATTCTTCTGTCACATTCTTCTTACCAATTTATATTAAAAGCATCTGTGTTCAAGTAGGAGTTTTAGAAATTTCACAAATACATGGAAATTAAACAACATGCTCCTGAACAAACGACTCAAAGAAGAAATTAAAATGGAAATTAAAAAATATCTTGAGAAAAACAAATATGGACACATAACGTACCAAAACTTATGGAATGCAGCAAAAGCAGTTCTAAGAGGGAAGTTTATAGCAATAAATATTTGCATCCAAAAAAAGAAAGATTTCAAATAAACAACCTAACGTTATACCTCAAGGAAATAAAAAAGAGAACAAACTAGGCCTAAAGTTAGTAGAGGGAAAGAAGTAATAAAGATTAGAGAAGAAATGAATGAAACAGAGACTTGAAAAAAGATAGAAAAGATCAATGAAACTAACAGTTGGTTTTTTGAAAAGATAAACAAATCAACAAACATTTAGCTAGATTAACTAAGGAAAAAAGAGAGAAGACTCAAATAACTAAAATCAGAAATGAAAGAAGTGACATTAAAACTAACACCACAGAAAATACAACAAATTATGAGACTGCTATGAACAATTATATGCCAACAAATTAGATAACCTAGAAGAAATAAACTCCTAGACACATACAACCTACCAAGACTAAATTATGAAGAAATAGAAAATCTGAACAAACCAATAAAGAGTAAGGAAGTTAAATCAGTAATCAAATGTATCCCATCAAGGAAAAGTGTCAAATCTGATAGTTTCACTTCTGAATTCTACTAAACACTTAAAGAAGAACTAATAGAAATTCTTCTTAAACTCTTCCAAATAAATTTTATGAAGTCAGCATTATCCTGATACAAAAGGCAGACAAGGGCAATATAAGAAAATAAAATTGTGGGCCAATATCTCTGATGAACATAGATGCAAAAATCCTCAACAAAAGCAAATTTAAAGGATCACTCACCATGATCAAGTGAGACATCCCTGTGATACAGTATGGTTTTACATATATAAATCAATAAATGTGATACACTATATTAACAGAATGAAGGACAAAAATTATCTGATCATCTTAATATATGCAAAAAAGTTATTTGACAAAATTCAACATCCTTTTATTTTGGTATAGAAGGAATGTACCTCAACTCAATAAAGGCCATATATGACAAACCCACAACTAACATTATACTTAGTGATGAACAGTTTAAAGCTTTTTCTCTAAGATCAGGAAAAAGACAAGGAGGCCCGCCTGCTCTTGCCACTTTTCAACATAGTACTGGAAGGCCTAGCCATAGAAATTAGATAAAAATAATTGGAAAGGAAGAAGGTAAATTTTCTCTGTTTGCATATGACATGATCTTACATAGAAAAACCCTACAGACTCCACCAAATACTAATAAATTTATTAGATCTAATAAATTCAGTAAAGTTGCAGAATACAAAGTCAGCATGCAAAATCAGGAGTGTTTATATTTTACATATTAACAAAAACCTATCTAAAAGAGAAATCAGGAAAATAATCCCATTCACAATTGCTACAAAAACAAAAAAACAAACAAAAACCACTTAGGAATAAGTTTAACCAAGGAGGTCAAAGACCTGTACACAAAACTATAAAACACTAATAAAACAAATTGAAGAAGACACAGATAAATGGCTTTTTTGTGTTCATGGATTGGAAGAATTAATATTGTCAAAATGCCCATACTACTCAAAGTGATCTGCAGAATGCAATGCTTGTCAAAATTCCAATGATGGTTATCACAGAAAAAAACTAATCCTAAAATTTGTATGGAACTGCAATAGACCCTTAATAGTCAAAGCAATCCTGATCAAAAAGAACAAAGCTGGAGGCATCACACTGCTTGACTTCTAAATGTACCACAAAGCTATAGTAATCAAAACAGCATGGTAGATACTAGTATAAAAATGTACACATAGACCAATGAAACAGACTAGAGAAGCCAGAAATAAATACATGCATTTATAGTCAATTGATTTTTGACAAAGGTGTCCATAGCACACAATGGGAAAGGACAGTCTTTAAAAAGGTGTTGGGAAAACTGGATATCCACATGCAGAGGAGTGAAAATAGACCATCTCACACCATATACAAAAATCGACTCATGAAAAATGAATTATATACTGAAACTGTAAAACTACTAAAAGAAAACATATGGGGAAAAGCTCCAATCAGTCTGGGCAATGATTTTTTGGATATAACCTCAAAAGCATAGACAACAAAAGCAAAATAGACAAAGGAGATTACAAACTATAAAGCTTCTGCATAGCCAAGGAAACAGCCAAGGCCGCTCTTCAAATCACTGAGTATTTTTCATGGTACTGTTCGAGTCACTGCTAAATTCATCAATTCCAATCTAACTACACATGAGATTAGAATCTACATGTTCAAAATATTATACACAAGTACACCTTGTTTAGTACTAACAGAATATAATTAATATCATAGTTTTTTACCTGCTTTAGTTGCTTTTTTTTAAAGATCATTGCTTCTACGTCATAAGCAGGATCAGTGGTTAATTAGAAAATGTATTCTCCCTCTAAATGAATTTGTGCTGACTTTTTAATCGTTTGCTTTGGTGTTTATATTGTGCAGAACATTAGTCGTGATTGGCTTCTACTCATCTGCCCTTCAGTCTGCTCTCAATTTAGCAGTCACAACAATCTTATTATTGCAAAATCAGATCACATCAGTCCTTCCACTAAAACTGTCTAATGGATTTCCATCACACTCAGTCGGAAAAACACAGTGATGCACATGGCCTTCCAGGACTTTTTCCTCACCCCCTTTCATCTCTGGCCTCATCTACTGACAGCCTCTCCTCAGTTGCCCCCACTGGCTGCCTCTCTGTGTCTTGAACATTTCCATCTGGCATCCTTCTGCCTCAGGGCCTTTGCAGCTATTTCTTGTGCCTGGAATTATTTCCGCCCATCTCCACTTGGCTCGTTTCTTCACTTCCTTTGGGTTTCACTCAAGTGTCACCTTCTCAGCAAGGACATCCCTGATGAATCTATTTAAAATTGCAGCCCCCTCTCCACTTTCTAAACCATTTCTCTGGGGCTTTTTTCTTCATAAAATATATCACAGTCTAACTTACTATGTATATTTTATGATTTATATTGAATGTTGTTTATTTTCCCTTTCTGAATGCAAATTTAATGAGGGTGGAAGTATTTTTTTTTTTTTTTTCCTTGCCACATTCTAAGCACTTAGAATAGTGCCAAGCATTCGGGACATACTCAATACATTTTTATTGAGTGAATAAATGATTGAAAGAATGGATAATGTAAAACATCAATCCATAATTTAAGAATCTTATAAAATTTGAGAATTAAACCGAGGATTAAATGATCTCATATGTTTCTTATAAAATACGCTGTACTTTTTTTTTTTAATTTATGAAATTTCCTTTAAAACTCAGGTTGAATATTGTTGTCTTAGTCTGCTGCTGTAATAGAATACCATAGACTGGGTGGCTTTTAAAAAGCAGAGATTTATTTCTCACAGTTCTGGAGGCTGGAAGTTCAAGATCAGATACTAGCAAATTCTGTCTCTGGTGAGGGACCGCTTCCTGGTTCATAGATGGCTGTCTTCTTGCTGTATCCTCACATGGCAGAAGGGGCAGATGAGTCCTCTGGGGTCTGTTTTATAATGGCACTAATCCCATTTGTGAAGGCTCTACCCTCACAACTTAATCACCTCCCCAAAAGCCCCACCTCCTAATACCATCACATTGGGTGTTAGGATTTCAACATATAAATTTTTAGGAGACACAAATATTAATTTTGTAGAAAGCAAGAAGTAAATTTTCTCATTAATCCTCTTTCTAAACATTTTCTAAGCTTCAGTCATATTTGTTACTCTCTGACTTTACTACATTTATAGCTTTATTTGGGAAAAAAGGTTTTAATTGTTTTAACTCCTTTTGTAACAGAGAAATCTGGGACTGAAACTTTTTTTTCTTGATGTTTTATTATTTCCTAATGGGAAAAAAAGTAGGTGTAAAGGGCAGGGGTGTGTGTTGGGGGGGCGGGGTGTGGTGGGAAACCATCACGACCCTGTTTAAACAAAAGTGTAAACATAGGTTATGTATTTTTGACTTAAAATGCTGATAAATGAAATTCTAACAACCTCATGAAAACGTGAACATTTTGGAGATGCAGATCCTATTTAAATAGAGTCAAGATGACTGCCCTAGAAAATGCTTCTTGAAGCCTGGAATAAATTAGAGGATTGTTTCTTTAAACACAAGAACAATAACACATAGAGAAGCGATCTGTTAAAAGTCTGTGGGAGAAGATCTGTTAAACTTTTTAAATCATACTAATTCTGTTATGGAATGTCTGAACAGAACTTCCTAAAATAGATTGGATGCAGGCAATTTTCACAGCTGTCTGATGGCTTCAATGCATAAAACAACTGCACTTCATCATTTTGGTGGAATATTGTGTATTTCTCCATTTTATTCTTAGTGTTTAAGTTTTTACTTATAATAGATATTATTATAGTTATATGTTTTATATGTGTTTACACATATCCAATATATAGTTATATACATACATATGAAATTTTTTTCTAGAAGCTGATTCCATAGTTAAGTTATGGGATAGTATATATGTTTTAAATCATAGGTACAACATGTTTTCAATATTACCCCGAGTCTCTAAAACACAAAAATTGCAAAGAAGAAAAGAATGAGGCAAAGGAGAAAGGAAGAAGTGTAATTGTGCCCACGGTCCATTTTCCTGACTTATCATTTATCAGCTATTAGTTTATTTACATTAGGTGAGTTTCCCACTTTATGCTCCTCAATTTTGTCATGTGTAAAATGAAGCTAATAGTGCCACTTCCTTATTAAGAGGATTATTATAAGAATAAAGTGATGTAATATAGGCAAAAAGCTTAGCACATTGCTGCACGTTAGTTGATACTCACTAAATATTAGTTCCTGGTCTTCTACACCGAAAATAATGCTGAGCCAAGAACAAATGGGCTAGAACTGTAATGAGAATAATGTAAAAAAGCAAAACAAAAGTTAGCATAAACTCTAAAAAAGTTTAATTACTGAACTACTTAAATGATGCCTACATGTTTCATTTTATACATAACCCCCCAAATTTTTTCCCCAATGTTTTTCAGTATTTTTTGAAAATTAATACATACAGAGAGAAAGCCTAAAAGGTGTTGCTTGGGCATTGAAACTCTTTTATAACATCTTTTATGCTATTGTGTTGTTGTTATATCCTCCAGATTATGTGGATTTTTTAATCAAGAAGTAACCTTATTCATTACTAGTATGCTCTTAAAACCTTTTTCTGACTAATTATTCTACTTATATAAGCCTCATTTCTTATAATTTACAGGTACATTTTTCTTTTTATTATTTTCAACCTTTCTGCCATTGTACATTTTGGATATGTTTCTTACAAACAGCATGTAGTTAAGTTTTCATGTTTTAGCTAGTATGACAAGGTTTTTCTTTTAGTAAAATATGTATTTTCTGTGTGTTTGTGTGTAGCTAACATTTTAATGAAGTGAGGCATGCACACAGAAGAGTTGACAAATAAATTAAAAGCATGATGAATAATCACTAAGTGAATCACTAATCACCAAGTAATCACTAATAATCACCAAGTAATCACTAATGAGATCAAGATAACCAGCAACTTCCCTCATGTCCTCTCCCAATCATTATCTCCCTTCTCCCCATAACAATAACCAATATTCTAATTTTGATTCACCAGTAAAGCCATTTGACCCAGGAGCTTTTTCCATGGAAAAGGTTTTAGTGACTCATTCAATAGCTAGGATAAATATGGGACCCTTCAGAGTTTTCGTTTCTTACTTTGTCAGTTTAGTTGAGTGGGCCTTTCAAAAAATCCATTCCCCCTACATTTTCAAGTATATTGGCATGAAGTTGTTAATGATATACCATTATTATCTTTTTAATGTATAAATGATCTGTAGTGATGCACCCTTTTCATTACAGGCATTGTTTGTGTGAGTATATATTTTTTCTTTACAGCTTTTGTAGGTTTTTATAATTTTATTAGTCTTTTCAAATAGCCAACTTTTGGCTTGGTTAATTTTTTCTATTGTGAGATTGCTATATTGCATTAAATTCTTGTCTTATGCGTCATGTTATTTTACCTTCTTCTAATTATTTTGGATTTTAGCTTACCATTTTTTCCTAGCTTCTTGAAATGGAGGCTTACATTCTTAAAAATTTAGTCTTCTTTTCTAATATATTTATTTAAGACTACATATTTGTCTCTACAAATGGCTTTAGCTGCATTTTACACATTTGGTATGTTACATATTTCATTGTTATTTAATTTAAAATATTTTCTAATATCTATTCTACTTTTTAATGTTACCTATGGCTATTTAGATATAAAATGTTTAATTTCCACACCACTTTTTTTTCCCCTCATCTTTTCATCTTTTTATTTTTTTTCTCACTTAATTCCACTGTGGTCAGTATATATTTAATTCTTTGAGACTCAATTTTTTATGTTTTCATCCAACATATGGTCAGTGACAATTTTGTACTTGTGAAGATTGTGGATTCTGTAGTTGTTGGCTGCAGTGTAACAAATATATCAGTGAGTTTGTACATGTTTTTGTTTAAATATATTGAGGCTATCTTATTAGGGACATACAAATTTAGGTTGGAGCTATATTAACTCTTTTTAAAAATTATTGCTAGCAATGCTTTTATCCTCAAAGTTTACTTTTCTAGCTTCACTACCTTCTTTTTGTTAGTGTTTGCATGATATAGCTTCTTTCCATTCTGTTTGGTACCCTTATATTTAAGCTTTTGTGAGCTTTATATATTTGAATTGCTTATTTAACCAGCCTGACAATCACTGCCTTTAAGTTGAATACTTAATTCATTTAAGTGTAATTTTACTACTGATATTTGGGTTTAAATTCCCATATTAACATCTGTTTCCTATTTGTCTTATTTTTTATTAATTTTTTTTCTCATGACTTCACTTCTTTTGGATTATTAAAGTTTCCCCCCTATTTAATTATTCTATTTCTCCTTTTATTAGTTGTGTTCTGTGAAGTCTTTCATTACTTGCCCTAATTACCATAAACATTGTACCATGCATCCTTCATTTATCAGAATTCCATAACTTTTTACCTCAATACCATCCCCCCATCATTTCATCCTATAGTTCTCATGTGTTTAATTCTATGTACATATTAAACTTCATGGGAAGTAATTGTTACCATAATAAACAGGCAGTATTCATTTAAACATGTTTAACTTTTTCTGATGCTCTTTGTATATTCTCTCATTAGTATACTTCTATCTGAAGTTATGTCTCTTCTGCATTTTTTAAGTGAGGTATGCTTTGTATTTCCCCATTTTTGTTTACTTGTAGTGTTTTTTTAAAGCTTGTCACAGTTTGGATTCACTTTGTGTGATTAATTTATTTTTAAATGACCATTTTTATTGAAAAAGCTTTTTTTTTTAAGCTTATATTCCATTGACAATAGAATTCTTGGTTGGAAGTTATTCCACCCACCCACGCACCACCCCCAGAACTTTACTGACATCCCACCGTTAGTGCCCAGCTTTCATAATTTCTGTTGTGAAGTCAGTGTAGAATCTTACTGGCGCTCTTTTGAAAGTAAGGTGTCATTTTCCTTTGTCTCCTTTGAAAGACTTTTTTTTGCTTTTGATTCTCAGGGCTTTACCACAATGTGCCTAGGAGTGATTTTACTCATATAAATGCCACTTGGGATTCAAAAGCTTCTGAATTCTGTGGATTGACGTCTTTTACCAGTCTTGGAAAATTCCCAGCCAATTACACATATGAGTCTGTTAGACTTCACTGTGTTCATTACATATTCAATGCCTTATTTTTCTCCTCTCTTGAGGTTTCTTAACTCTACATTTTCTGGTCACCTGTTTTTCAGTGTACAAATCCCTTTTTCTTTTCCTGCTGCATTCATCTATTACTCTGGGGTTGGCTGGCTATGAGGACAACGATTTCTCCCTGTATTTGCAGGCTCTACTGGTGACTCTACTATCAGTGTAGTTGAGTGAGCAGCAGGTTGCCTGTAGAGTGGCCCTGGCTGCTACTGCGGTGGCGAACTGTCCTTATGGTGACAGTAGGTGTGGCAGTGGTTATATTACATCACCTTGGCTCCTTTTCTGGAGTATGTGTCCATAGAATGAGCCCCCCGTACCACAAGCCTCGGCTCACCTCCATGCCTGCTGGCCCTATGGGCGCTTCCCTCCAGGGCTGAAGACTGACCCCTGGTGCCACGTGGGTCTAGGCTCACACTGGCAGCTGTGGCGGCTGTGGGCGCTTCCTTCCTGGGGCCTAAGACTGATCCTGCTGGATTCAATCTTCTATTAAACACATTTACTAAATCTTTAATTTGAGTAATTTAATTTTTTAATTCTAGAATTTTCATTTGATACAGTTTAAAAAATAGATTCCAGATATCTTCTCCACTTGGTCATCTGGAATATAGGAGGGTACTTTAAAAAGTGGAAAAATAGAATTGAAAGATAACGCAAATCTTTCCACGAACTTTTGAAGTACACTTGTATTAATAACAGTTAATTTTAATTATATATCTGATAACTGTACCAACTGAAACACCTGTGAGTCAGTTTCTATTGTCTTTTTCCTTATTGTTGCTTTACCGATTCATGACAATGTTGGTAATTTTTGATCAAATAATATACATTGTGTCTAAAATTTATAAAGATTCTGAATGGTGTTATTTTTCTTTTGAAAAGATTTATTTTCATTCTGGCAAAAGCTGAGTAAGGACAAATTGCCTTGATTCAATCAGCAATTTAGATGTTTTTTGGCTTGGTCAGGGGTTCTTTTGGCTGTTTCTGGTTTGTCCTTATTTCTAGGGGTAGACTTTCAGGGAACCAACTAAAAGTCTCATTTGTTTATCAGAGCCTTTCCTCCTTGACCCTGAACTCCAAATTTTGTTTTTCTTGCTCTGTGAGATTTCCCAAAGATCTGCTTAGCTTTTCACTTCTTATGCGTTAATTTTTTCATGGTGTTTATCTTCTAGCCCCTTCACCATTTAGAATTTGGCAAGTTTCTTGAAGGCAAAAGCTGAGAAGAATGTAGGTCTCATTTCCCTATGGATTATGGCCCCTTAAGTCCTACCTGACTTTGTAGTACTGAACTCCAATGTTTATCTTTTCATTCTTTGAGATTGCTGAACACTCTGCTATAGACATAGCTTTCTCTATGACCACCTAGCCACCTGTCACCAAATCAATGAATATCCTGAGAGGAAAATGGCCAGCTCACCTTGATCTGTTTCACTTCACTCAAGTCTGACTGTCTTGGTTGCTCCCTAATGCCTTCAAACTGAGGTTTTTAGTATTTTATTCAGTTTTTATGGTTCTTGTCTTTGAGGAAAAATGGAAAGAAATGTATTCATTCTATTTGTGGTTTTAAAAACAAAAATCAGAATATGTTATCTGATAAAAAATTTTCTGTACATGTGAACATTCTGAATTATTGCTTTGGTATTGAAATATGCTAATTATTGGGATATTTTGATGGATTATGATGAAAGCTAGAAAGAATGTTTAAAATTGGGATCTTCCTGGAAAACCTGGGATGCATGAAATTGTCATTGAAAGTAGGTGTAAACAAAGTAGGTACTATTCTTGGTAGTAAGTGCCAGACCCCTTATGATATCTGCCCTGAATAATGTGTAAAGAAAAGCAATTAACAATAACACATTTAAAAAATATTGATTGAGCAACTACTACTTTGAAGGCACTGTTCTAAGCCTGAAGGTCGGGCCATAAAGGAGACAGAAGTCCTTGCTTTCTAGGATTTTACATTGTAATAGAGGGAAGGCATGGGGAGAGGGAAGGGACACGAACAACTAAATAAATGATTTGAATAGTGAAAGTGCCATGAAAAATACAAAATGGGGTAATACAATAGAGTGACGGAAGAGCTAATTTATTTGTATGTTGTGTCTATGCATTTTTGAGGAAGTGATATTTGAGCTGAGAATTGAATAATTGAACATGCCAGTGATAGAAAAGCTGGATAAATTTTATAGCAGCAGGAGCAAACTTGGTGTGCTGAGGAATGGAAAGAAGGCCAATGTGGCTGGAACACTGTGATCAAGAGCAAAGGTGGTATGAGATGTCAGGGAGGTATCTAGGTCTTCTTAGCTCCTGTCGGAAGTAGTCATTCATGATAAGAAATTTAGATTTAATTCTGAACATAATCCCAACCTATGGTAGGATTTAAGCAAGGAGTAACATGATTTCCTTTATTTTGCTAGGAATATTACTCTAACTGCTAACTGGAGAGTGAATGTAGTAAGACAAGAGGGAAAACTAGGTGGCAGTTAGGAAACCATTGTAACATTCTGGCAAAGAGATGATAGTGACTTGGACTAGGATGGTAGTAGCAGAGAAAAACAAAAGCGGTAGGTTGGGATTTACTTTGTGTATTGATATAACTAAATATTAGAGTAGAATGAATATGAAGAATAAGGCAAAACTGTTGACTCCTGGGACGTTGGCCTGCAGAAATTTTAATTTATTGAGATGGTATAGACTGAAGGAGGAGCAGATTAGACATGATGGGTGGTAATTAAGAATTCTGTTTTAACATTTATGGTTGAAATACATATTAATCATCTGAGTGGATATATTAAAGAGACAATTGGAGTTTAGGGGAGAGACTAGAAGTAGTGACATGAATTTGGATATTACTGGCAAGGAGATTGTATTTAACACTAACACCCTGTTTAAGATCACCTAGAAAGTACAGAGTTAAAAGGGGGGACTAGAATTGAATCCTAGGTACTTCAAATTTAGAGGTGATGAGATAAAATATATCAAGAAAGGGGAAGTGGTCAGTTGTGACAATGCAACTGTGAGAGGGATGAGTTAAACCACTCAGGCGCTGGAAATATAAAACATAGGGGGAAAACACTACATTTCAATGGGTAACAATATTGTTTTTATTAGAGAATTGTGAATAAAAGGTGAACGGCTTGAAACACTTAGATTGAATTTGGAAGCTTTCACCATAGCAACACCTACCAGTGTTCAGTTTATTTATTTAAATGCCCAAATGTTGATTGTGTAATTTTTCACTTAGGGTAATAGCCAATAAAATTGTACAGAAAAAAAATAGAGGTAGTAGATAATAGTGTCTTCTACTTATTAGCCAGATTGTATCTACATATTAAAAGCAATAAAGTCTCTGGTCAAAATATCTGACTATTGTTTGTTTTTACAAATATTTAAAAATATTTGTGGTTTTACAGCCAAGTTTGCTATATGAAGGTCATGGTAGATTCATCTCAAATTAGCCGAAACAATAAACACTACTAAAAGAAAAATTGGCTTTGTAATGTAGAACAACCTAGGAAATTAGTCCAAAACACTAAAAAGCAGTTGCCTCTCAGCATTGAGTTATTAGGATTATCTAATACAATAAGTCAGGTTCAAGTTAGAAGCAAAGATGAATGATCTTCAAAATAAAGAGTAAATAGTTAATTTAGCAGTCTGCCTTCATAGTATTTACTATTTCTGTAACATTTTACAGTAGTGGGCTGGGACACTGTAATTATTTCTCAGTAATCATTATGGAAATAGAATTTCAATTTTTACTTCATCATCATCCTCACTGCTGCTCCCCTCAGTTAATTCATTCCAGATGATAAGCTTTTCCACCCATCAATGTGAAGGATAATTAACTTAATGATTCTGGAAATATGGGAATGCTTATAAGATAAAATACAAAAATTAAGAAATAGAGTAAGAAAGTGAAAAGATATTTCTCCACTGACTTTAGAATATAGTCAAGAAAAACTAGTGGCAAAATAGATTTAATTTATAAGTTAATCATACATTTTATGATAGTACACAAAACTGAGACTTTGTGGAATTTTTTTTATGAATAAATAACATTCTGATATCATGATTAATATGCCTCTATCAACCATATTGGATTTCAAGTGGCCCTGCTACCATTTTGTATATGTATCTAGATAAATATGGGTATGCACTATGACGCAGAAGAGAGGACATGGAGATATTGTATTATTATGTTTGGTTATGTGATGTATAGTGCTGTATAGTACCTTATTCATCTTTCTTTTAAGAGAACTTCATAGGGTTTCTGAATCCATCATTGAGACAGATCCCACTTAACATTACCTTTTGATATATTAGAAAGATTCTTTTTCTGAAAGCTGTCGTTACTTTTAATGTCATTACATAAACTGACAATCAATGACAATATTTCTCACTTTCTTTAAAAATAAATCAGGGGCTAGGATAGGGGATGGAGGGTTGAATAGGCAGAGCGCAAGGATTTTTAGGCCAGTAAAAATACGCTGTGTGATACTACAGTGATGGATATGTGTCACACATTTGCTCAAACCCATAGAAGGTACAACACCAAGAGTGAACCCTAATGTAAACTATGGACTTTGGGTGATATCATATGTCAATGTAGGTTCATCAGTTGTAATAATTATACCACTCTGGTGGGCAGCGTTGATAATGGGGGAGGCTGTGCATGCATGGGGGTAGGAGTTATATGGGAAATCTCTGTACCTTCCACTCAATTTTGCTGTGAGCTTAAAATTACATATGCCCCTACAAAAATAAAGTCTTTAAAAAAAAAAAAGTAAAACCTGTGTTCCTCAGTAATTCTTTATTAAAGATTATCCTTTTCTTCTCAACTCATGTGGTGTTTAGCTCTTTTGATCACATTTGCACTTATGGTCAGTCTCTCAGAATACGCTATGGCTCATTTTAAAAAAAAAATTGTGCTAAAATACACATGTATTAGTCTGTTTCTGTTAGTTATAACAAAATACATGCAATGGGGTATTTTATAAAGAAAACGACATTTATTGCTTACAGTTTCAGGGGCTAGGAAGTCCAAAGTCCAGAGAGCACGTGTGGTGAGAATCTTCTTTGGTGGTGGCATTACAGCAATGCAGGGGTCTCAAATGGCAGAAAATAGTGGAGCAGAGAGAGAGAGAGAGAGATACCTTCTTGTGCATTCTCCTTTTAAAGCACTCAAAACCATGCCCATGACCACCATTAAACCAACTTAATCATCTCTTCAAGGACCTACCTTTCAATTACCATAATAGGATTTCCCACCCTCAATAGTTACAATGGGGATTAAGTTTTGGGGGACATTCAACCCAAAGCAACACATAACATAGAATTTATGATCTTAACCATTTTTCAATATAGAGTTCAATGGCTTAAGTACATTCACATGGTTGTGTTACCATCAGCACCATTCAGCTGCAGAGAACCCTTTTCATCTTGCAAAACTGGAAATGCTGTACTCATTAAATAGTAAACTTCTGCCATCCCCCCAGCCACTGGCAACCACTATTTTACCTTCTCTCTCTATGAATTTGACCACTTTACTTACCTCGTATAAATGGAATCATACAGTACCTGTCCTTTTGTGATTGGCTTATTTCACTTAGCATAATGCCTCCAAGGTTCTTCCTTGTTAAAAATATGTCATAATTTCCTTCCTTTTTAAATGTGCTAAATAAAAATATGTGTGTGTGTGTATCACATTTTATTTGTCCATTTATTGATGTACAGACACTTGAGTTACTTCCACATTTTGACTATTGCAAATAATGCTATGAACGTGGGAGTATAAATATGTGTTTGAGTTTCTGCTTTTTTTTTTGGTTATATAACTAGAGATGGAAATTGCTGGATCATATGGTAGTTCTAATTCTAATTTTTTGAGAAACCAGCATGCTATTTTCTATATTGGCAACACCATTTTACATTCCCCCCAATAGTGCACAAATATTCCAACTTCTATACACCCTTGTCAACACTTGTTATTTTCCAGTTTTTGTTTTTTTGATAGTTATCATCCTAATGGGTGTGAAGGGTAATGTTTTATGTTTTCAGTCATAGTTGCCAGAGACTTCTAGAGATAATTTTTGCATGTTCTGAGAGATGTATGATAACCTTTGAACCATATGCTATGTGAAAGAATAGCAGTGAAGAGTGCTCACATAAAATTTGAGAATCTTGAAACATGACCGATACAAAATTGCATTAAAGGAAATTAAAACCCTGATAATTTCACTCAGCTTGCAGAAATATGGCATCAATGAAAGGCCTGTGAAAAGTCAAAAAGAGTCAGTTAGTAAATGAACTATTTTATTATTTGTATAAATTATAGTTTTTGTAATACAAATAATTTATAAATAAAAATACAATATATGAGTACCCATGCCTGGAATTATAAAAGAGGCATTTTTGTTTCTAGGGAGTTACTACTGGCACTTTCTGAAAACCTATTTTGTCCTAGACACTGGAAAAATGTTTTACCTGAATCATCTTATGGAATTTTTTCAATTCTGTAAGAAAGATGCCAACTACAGATGAGATGAGATCATTTTGCATCAGGGAGATTAAGCAACTTGCTCAAAATGTCACAGTTGGAAAGCAATAGAGCCAGAATCCAAACCCAGTTTCCTCTGATTTCAGACTGTTCTCTATACTCCAAATAGATATTTATGCAACTTAATTCTTTAAATTAGTGCAGGACAATTGGATTAAAAAACCCAAACCTTAGAGTAATTAAGATCATCAGAGCTTCTCTGCTGTATACAAGGCTGTACTTGCCTGTAATAGTGATAATATCATTTAAAAAGGACTAAATTAATACAAAACAATTAAAATTTAAAACTCTACCTCTAAGTAAAACTTAGGATTTACCCCAAATTTTATTAACCTCTAACATATATGTATAGATATAATTTGAAATATTGAGTTGACATAAATGTCTGTATGTGTTCTTGATCCTCTCAAAATGTTTTGGAGAAAGTTATTGCATTATTAAATGCTGCTCATTTGTTAACTTAAGTACAGTACTCTTTGTTTAAGGAATCATGCAAAATTTGTGAGTCTTTGATAAGAATTCTTTGGGCAATTTCAACTGCAATAGACTAAACATTGTGCTAGACGATTTGAGAAATATTATCATTGATCCAGTTCTGTCAAAATTGCTTTCAGAAGTTTAAATCCTTTTGTCTTCATTTTTAGTGTGATTCATTGATTTTCCTAAGGAAGAGCATTTAACTTCTACCCAGTAATTACAATGAAAGCCTACCTGAATGTTTACATATCAACATAGCATTTAAAGTTCTTATTATATGTAGACATTAAATAGAATTCCATACTCTACATTTTACAAAAGAAGCATTTCTGAAGACATAGAAAATAATGATAATTTTTAAACACAATAAATTACATTTTAAAATCATTATTAAATGTGGAAAATGAAAGTAAAGGTGCTAAAACAATTTGTTAGAAAAAACTGTTTCATCATAAACTTGTTTAATCTATATGTCAAATAGCTGGGTTTTTAAGTCATATGTCACAATCAAAATGTTCCTGAAAACATATTGAGAACTTTAACAAAAAAATATCTTATAGTTGAAATTGGTACAGGACAATTAGACTAATAACCATTAGAAGTAGTATATTGTGCTATTTAGATGTAAAAACATGTAAGAGTTCTTGGCAATCCTTTTTTATATTTTCATTGCCTTTTCCGGCATCTATGTGAATACTGGTGACTGGCATATAGTAGGTGCCCAATTAAAAGATGTTGATAAGTGTACTGCTTTGTGGAATCTTTTCATCTCTGAGCTTTCCCCTTGGTGTTACTATGTTATTACTTTCTTAATTATATTCTCTCCCTCCTCTGTAATAATATTAGGTAAATTATTCCCCGCTTGGAGTAGCATAAATTGCTAATCCAACCCCACAGAATTAACTCAACATTTTAGTGATCTAAATATTTTAAACATTTGATAAGATATAATGTGCTACTTCTCCAGTAGGATCCCACTTTCAAGTTTCTAAAAGGACTCAGTTTCAACAAAATATACTTGTGTATTTCTCTACTGATTACATAATGTGGGGATTGTATTTAGGGAATGCATTTAAAGTAGACAATATTTTAAGTTGTAACAAAATAAAACTAAATTATTTACAGTCTTTTTCAATTTTGTCAGCTTCCTGAGAAAAAGTCTTATCTTTATAGTCTATTTGTTTCCTGACTATACTAAGACTAGCTTTAATTCTCTTGATTTTCATCAGCACTTCTAATTCCGAATATGTTATTGAACTACATTTCTATATAAAAGTACATTCACCAAACATCTTTTTATGTCTTTAAAATCATTACATTTTACTATTTTTAGTATGGTTTAAAATTAATACTTTCAAATTTTATTCTTAAAACATTTAGTTTTTCTACTGGTACTTTCCAGTTGATTGTTTTTCCCATATACATATTGAGATTTTTATCTAAGTTTCATAACAAGCATAGCTATATTTACACACATTTTTTTTCTCATGAACTATCTTTTTGATACAAATTCTACTTTTTGTTTTATAAAAAATAGTTAACAGCATCAACATTTGGGATTATTTCCTTCCAGTTCTTTTCGACACACACACATGCACACACACAAATAAATGGGCACACACAAACATGTGTGCATTTTAAATTGGTAGCATACTGTAGGTAAAGTTTTATATACTATTTTGTTATCTGGATATTATATTATGAACACCTTCCCCATGTAACTACGTAATATTTGACATTTTTTAGTTATTTAAAAATTAAATTGCAAACATATGATCTCATAGACTATATTCCTCCTTCCTCTTTCTTGGGGTTGTGTACTCCCTGAAATGCAAGAGTAAGGTGAATGAGGCAGAGTAGCCAGCACAATGTCAGGAAACACCATTGACTTTCAGGTGCCTGACAATATCATGGGAGCCAGCAATATGACCCTTAAAACCAAGAAATGCATTTCTATCAATATTTAAATTAAAAATATGTATTCTACTTTGCATTTACAGTATCCTTGTTTTATTCTCTATTCATTACAATAATAAAAACAAACAAAAAACAATGCCAAACGAAATGATTATGGGCAGATAAGTTGTAATGATAGATGGGAGTGAAAAGCCAGGTAGACTTTAGTGCTAATTAGATTTTTACCCACTAATCAAATTTCTCTCTATCTCTCCCTCTCTTTCCAGTTTCAAGTTTCAAAATAAATGTAGATTCTCTTGCCAGCTTGATATCCAATGTTTTTCCCCTCTTAAGATTAAATAAAAAGTATAATTTAGATTCTATGTATAAATTAGGAAATGGGTGAAAGTATTATAATAACTAATATTTAATGAGGCTTAATATGGGCCAAACACTGCTCTAGCCATTTCATGTGTAAAAGGGTACTTTAAAAAAGTTTGTGGAAAAATAGAATTGAAAGATAATATGAATCTTTCTATGAACTTTTTGAAGTACTCTCACATTATGTTTTGTAATCCTTACAACTTTGTGAAGGAAGTATATTATTTCCATTGTTCAGATGGAAAAAATAATGAGGCACAGGAAGTTTAAGGAACTTGCCCAAATGACAGAGCCCATTTAACAATACACTGACTCTGTCTGTTAACCAGCAATTCCACTAGAACGTCTAATAGAGCATCACAAACTTTACAGCTCAGAACAGAAGTCTTGATTTCCTTCCTCAAAACATGCACTTGTCTAAGTAAACAGCACCTTTTTAATCCAGTTGTTCAAGCAGGATCGGTTCAACACATGCAAGTCAATAAGTGTGATACACCACATCAACAAAATCAAAGACAAAAACCATATGATTATCTCAATAGATGCAGAAAAAGCATTTGACAAAATTCAACATTGCTTCGTGACAAAGACTCTTGGCAATTTAGGTAAAGAATGTATCTAACACAATAAAAGCCACATACAACAAACCCACCACCAATATCATCCCCAAAACTTTCACCTTTTCCCGTAAGAACAGGAACAAGACAAAAATGCCCACTTTTACCATTCCTATTTAACACAGTATTAGAAGTACTAGCCAGAACAATCAGGCAAGAAAAAGAGATAAAGGATATTCAGATTGGAAAAGACAAAGTCAAATTTTCCCTGTTTGCAGATGACATGATCGTAAATATATAGAAAAACCTAAAGACTCTAAAAAAAGAACTTAGAGCTGATAATTTCAGTAAAGTTGCAGAATACAAAATCAACAAGCAATAATCAGTGGTGTTTTAATACTCCAATAACAAACTAGCAGAAAAATGAATCAAGAAAGTAAGCCCATTTACAATAATCACCAAAAACATAAAATACCTAGGAATCAATTTAGCCAAGGAGGTGAAAGATCTCTACAATGAAAACTACAAATGACTGCTGAAAGAAATTAAAGAGGTCACAAAAAGATGAAAGACACTCTTCTTGGATTGGAAGAATTAACATTGTGGAAATGTCCATACTATCCAAAGCAATCTACAGATTCAATGCAATCCCCATCAAAATACCAATGACATTCTTCACAGAAATAGAAAAAAAACCCTCTAACATTTGTATGGAACAACAAAAGATCCCGAATAGCCAAAGCAATCCTGCACAAAAACAGATGCTTGGGCCAATGGAACAGAATAGAAAAACCCGGAAAGCAATCCACATACTTACAGCCGAGTGATCATTGACAAAGGCAACAACAACGTACATTGGGGGAAAAGACTGCCTCTTCAGTAAATGGTGCTGGGAAAACTTGACATACATATGTAGAAGAATGAAATTAGACCCATACCTCTTGCTGTATACCCAAATCAACTCAAAATGGTTTAAAGAATTAAATATAAGAGCTGAAACTATAAAACTTCTAAAAGGAGGAAACAGTTCAGAAAGTAGGCTTGTGCAAAGACTTTATGAATACAGTGCCAAAAGCACAGGCAACAAAAGGAAAAATAAACAAATGGGATTATATCAAACTAAAAAGCTTCTGCACAGCAAAAGAAACAATTAACAAAGCAAAAAGATAATCTACAGAAAGGGAGAAAATATTTTCAAATGATGCATCTGACAAAGGATTAATATCCAGAATATACAAAGAGCTCAAACAACTTTACAGTAAAAAACCAAAATAACTCTGTTAAAAAGTGGACAAAGGAGCCAAATAGACATTTCTCAAAGGAGAACATACAGATGGCCAACAGGTATATGAAAAAATGCTCAAAATTAGTAATCATCAGGGAAATGCAAATCAAAACCACAGTGAGATAGAATCTCACCTAAGTTAGACTGGCTACTATAAAAAAGACAGAGAATAACAAATGCTGGCAAGGATGTGGAGAAAGGGGAACCCTTCTTCACTGTTGGTGGGAGTATAAATTAGTACAGCTAGCTATTATGGAGAACAGTATGGAGATTCCTCAAACAACTACAGATAAACTACCGTATGATCCAGCAATCCTACTACTGGGTATATATGCAGAGGAATGGAAATCATTACGTCAAAGGGTTACCTGCACTCCCATGTTATTCACAGCTCTATTTACAATAGCCGAGAGTTGGAACCAACCTAAATGTCCATCACTGGATAAGTGGATAAGGAAAATGTGGTATATATACACAATGGAATACTACCATGACATACAAAATAATGAAATTCTGCCATTCACAGAAACATGGATGGACTTAGAGAGAAAATTATGTTAGGTGAAATAAGCCAGGCACGAAAAGAGAAATACTGCATGTCCTCACTCTTAAGTGGGAGCTAAAAAAATAAATAAATAAAAAAAGAAAGAATGAAAGATACAACAATCACAACAATCCATTGAACATTCAAAAGAAGAGAATGGAACTGAGGCCACCAGAGGTGGGAAAGGGGGAGTGAGAGGGGGGTTAGTGAGAAATTAATAAAGGGACACAAAAAATGATTACATTATGTAACAATAAATATAGTAATTATCCTGATTGAGCATCACATATTGCACACAGATATTGATATTCAACACTGAACCCCATAGATATGTACAATCAATTATGTTCCAATAAAAATAAATAAGTAAATAAATAAAAACTGCAAAAAAAAAAAAAAAAAAAAACCCCAAAAGAAAAGAAAAACAAAAACCCTGGGAATAATCTTCTATTATTCTTTTCCATTTCTGCCTCTTATTCAGGTTCTGAAAATTCTACCAACAAAATAGATCCTGAATCTCACTACTTTTTTCCTGCAGCATACCACCCTAATCTAAGCCACCACCATATTTCTCACCAGGACTACTAGAACAGCTACATGACTGATCCCTCTGTTTTCACAACCCTTCTCCATAGCCCACTCACCAAACAGCGGACAGCGTAATCTGTTAAAAATATACATTAGGTCTCATTATTCTTCTGCTCGAAATCCTCCAGTGGCATCCCAGTATAGGCAGACTGAAACCCACACCCCTTACCACATCTTGTATAGCTTACCTGACCTGGCCCCTGTGTGCTTCTCCATCATAACCGAACACAATCTTTTGCTCCTATCTCATTATAGCCACATTGGCTTTCTTGGATGAGCCAATTCCTGCATCAAGCTCTTTACACTTGCTGTTTCCTCTACCTTAAATGGTCTTTTCCAAGATCTTGACTTGACTTCATCCCTCGAGTCACTAATGTCTCTGCTCAAATGTCACCTTGTCAGAAAATACTTCCCTGATCACGATCTATTATAGAAACTTCTACCTAAAATGTCATTACTTATTCATTTACCTTGTTTGTCATTGCAGTGGAATTCTGGCAAATGTTTAACAACTGGCTTTCCAGGGGATTTTTTAAAAAAAGCTGTGTTTTAGAGTGTTAACCAATTTCCATTGTGTAAATACTCCCATTTGGACTGATTTCAAGTTAGCAATGACATAGGATGTCATTGGAACAAGGAGTTGAGAAGATATAAACACAACTGGCTTTTGAAAGTTGGTGCAAGCTGGCTCCACCACACCACTGGTGAAGTGCCTGCTTCTCTAGAATATACAACCCCTGTGAGAGAGCAACTTTATCTTCACCACTGTATTTCAACACCTAGGTTAAAGGCTGGCACAGTAAATAATGTGTTGTTCAGTAATATTTGTAAAATAAAGAATCAGTGAACTAATTAATATATTGCTCCATGGGTCTTTAAAATTAACATTAGAACATTAGAATCTGTAATAGGAATCTTGGAAAACAAAGGTGAGAATAATACCAACCAAAGTGGACTTGACTGCAGGTACAACTGCCCTTTACACCCTTCTTAATTGAGAAGTCACCCCAGTCCCCATTTGAATGTTCTCTTTTAAACATCCCTAAGAAGATTATTGAGAATGTAGACATTTAAATTTATCATGCTTATATTTAAATAAGTACATTAATGTTCAGGCTGCAAAAATTGATCTGAAGTTAGTTCAGTATGTTGTGTACTCTAAGCATTTGAAGCATTTCTAAAATGTTCTTCATGTCAAGAATATCTGCAGTTCAAATCATGACCTTTGCTTAGTATTCTAATTTTAAAGTTTTAACCTAGACACAAAAAGGTTAACTCAGGAGGTTTAATAGTCATGCTTCTGTTTCTCACTTCTATCAGTGATGGTACTTCAGAGTGTATTATGCCGAAGAGGCAAACAATGACAGAGTCCCCTCCACACAAAATGTATGTAAAGTCGGCTTTCAACAAGTGGCTGTATTTACTACCTGCTGCTGATGGTCACTGTTTGCAATACCATTCTTATACTCACTGCAGACAAAAAGCTTAGAGAAAGAAAAGTCAAGCCTCCATACACCATACCTCTTATGAGGCTTTGCTAATAGCTGCAGTTATTTCATAACCATCCACTGTGTGTTTAGGTTTAACAGTCTTGTCTTCATAATGAAACACATCATTAAAGTTCTTTCATGGTATCTCTGTTTACAATTATCCTTCCATATGTTGATGGTCGAATCACATGGGTGTTCTGCTATAAGCCCTTTTTTGCTGTTTAGATGGACTCAGTTTATATGGTCAGATTTTACCATTGATGATCTTGCAGCTTTGCCATTTGCTGTTAAGTAATTGTACTCGGACTGCTCAGGAAGCCCCATGGATTACGTTTTATGCTGTGAGTATCACAAATGAAGTAGAGCTTGATTCCATACTGGTGAAATACTTTTATTTCCCAAAGATGTGTTCTTTAAAATCTGTCTCTGAATGTTGTGACTCAATGTTGTATTGGGTGGTGATTTTAGAGTCAGAATTCAGTGAAACATTTTGTCTTACTTTAAATGTAAGTGTGTGGAGGGTTTTTCTAGGGTTACATAATTTAATCATGTGAAGGGATGATTTAATGCTCAGAACAGGACACTTGGCACCGCAGAAAGTGCCCCCAAATTATTTGCTCTTCTTTGGAACAGTGACAATTATGACTTTTTGTGATATTCATAACCCATTGAATTGGAAAGATTTTAGCATTAGAAAATTGTTCTAATGTCACTTTTAAAGCTTTTTTTTTTTTTAAATCCTCCAGCATGAGTCCTAGTTTGAGGAAACTAGACAGCCTTGATTTTCTCTAGCAGTGAGGTTAAAAAATAAATTTTTACTCTCACGCAACCAATTAGGCATATGTGGAGAGCTTTGGAAAGTCCACGAGCAGTCAGTCTTGCAAACAGCAAAACACTTGTTTCTGAAGACAGCAGTGAGAGAACAGAGTTCTCCGTGTTGTGTGTTCTGGGGATCCTTTTGGAGCTTCAGACATCCAGTTCTCACCCCTTCATAAATCATTTTTTACTTAACATCACCGGTTAAATTATAATTTTATGATTTTCTAACTCAAAAAGAAACAGGAGAAATCTAGGCAGAATACACAAAGCAAAGAATTTGCAAGGTGATTCTCGTAAGAATTTTATAACATGTCCTCTTAAAATGGTAGTCTTTCAGAAATTCTTGTTAACTTTTTGGCACTCAATCTTTAGAAAATATCTGTATGGTTACATGAATGTCATCTCCTGTCTTTGTTTTTCAATCATAGCTAGAATGGCATCAGGGTCCGCAACCTTCTCATTTTTCATTTCATTTATACTCTTCACACTTCATTGGCAGGTGAAGTCACCTCTTTAAAATTTTGGGTAAAGACCAGCTTGACAAACTGTAGCAGAATGCTCTCCTTTGCAAATTTTCATTTCAGAGGGGGAGTATGTGATTTAGAAATATTTAAGGAGGTTATTTTGGTAGAATTTTCCCTCTGTCAGGAAGGGCGATGTCATCTGTACTTATTAATGCTGTGTAGTGGTTAGGTAAGTTCACCCTTCAGGTATTTGTAGAAATCATTTCAGATTTCTGAATCATCTCAGAGGTTGCATTCTGTTTTTGATCACCCATTCAATGGAACTTAAAAGATAATTGGGCATTATAATATATAAAACATTAATAGACATTTATAGAATATTCTATAGTTTCTACTGCTAGCAACTTATAACTTAGTTTTAATGTCAAAATAAGGAAAAAATTGCTTCATTACAAAGCAAAATGAGATTTTATTCAGAGATGTTCAGTTGTTAGCTTGAAATATAAAATGGGATGTGAGAAGGTGGTTAAGTTAGAAATTGAGATGTGGAAAATATTTGTCTAAAGAAGTTAGTTGAAATATTCATAGACATGAAAGTTATTACAAAAAAGCAAAAATAGACAAAACTGTGTTTATAAACTTGCTCTATAACAGATTGGTCATGTGAAGTAGAAGAAGTTACCTAGTGTATTGATTTTCTATTGTTGCCATAACAGATTTCCACAAACTTAGTGGCTTAAAACAACACAAATTTATTATCTTACAGTTTAATAAGCTAGAAGTCTGACATAAGTCTCACTGGGCTATAATCCAGTTGTGACAGGATTGAGTTCCCTTCTGGAGGCTCCAGGAGAGAATCTGTCTCGCTGATTTTTCCAGCATCTACAGGCCACCTTCATTCCTTGGCTTCTCCATCTTCAAAGCCAGCAACAGGTTGAGTCCTCCTCACAGTACATCAGACCGATCTCTTCTTTTCCTCTCTCTTCTACTTTTAAGGACCTTTGCGATTACATTGAGCCCACCTGGATAATCCAGGTGTGCCTTCCCATCTCAAAGCCTTTAAATCATATCTGCAAAGTCCCCTTTGGCATATAAGGTAACATATTCACAGGTTACAACAATTAAGATATGGACATCTTTGAGGAGTCATTATTTTTTCCACTACACCTAGCCTTTCTCATTTCAATTTTCTAATCAGTTACTACCTATGTCTTAGAGTTCTTGTTAACAGAAACAAAATTCTGTATGATGAAGTGCCTGGCAAAAGATAGGCACTAAAAATGTTACTCTCCCAAAGGAAAAGATTATTAGGAAATAGAACTTTGGGACACACCTTTGTTTAGGAAACTCTACTCAGAAAGACCCAGAGCAGGAGCACCCATGCAGGGCTCAGAGAGAAATGAAGGTGGGGGCTGTCTTCTGAACACACCTTCTGTCTCCACTCCCTCTTCTTTGTTGTTCACTATCCATTTTAGGCACAGAGTTGTATTAGGACAATATTTTTCTTTTTTAAAAAAAATCCCTAAATTATAAATAAATATTACTTTTCCAAAGAGAAGGAGAGTTTCAGAGAGGGGGAGAACAGCATACTCAAAAGCTGTGGATACTTTGAAGATGATGAAGGTAGAAAAGAATATTAATTTTTCAACCAGGTCACTGGTAACTCTTCTGAGGATGATTATAATATAGAGATGAGGTGGTGCATTGGCTGAAGGGCTGAAATAGGGATGAAATAGAGAAGGGGTGATAAAGAAATAAGAAACAGAGGGTGCAGACTACTCTTAAGGAAGTCCTTGGAGAAGGACAAGAAAGTAGGGCAATATATAAGCATGAAAATAGCTGACGCTATTTCATTTGTAATAGCTAAAATTGAGTACGTGTTAAGTGACTCTGATCTGTTGAAAGAATTCATGAACCAAGATCAAAAAGTTTTATTCTGTCTTTGATTTGTTATTCTACACTGTTAACATTATATTTCTAACCCTTCTCATCATTTCACATCTTTGCTACTATTCTTCAAATGCTTTGAACTACAGTGGTTCATTCATGTCGGTAATGTCATAAATTAGAGAACAGGTAATTTCTTCTTGCCCTGGTAACTATAGAAGCACAAAAACAAAGACAATGCTATGTATTTCTCCAGGGTGAATAATTTTTAGAAGGCAAGCTTTAAACTGCCACATTTCTGATTGCCTGTGATTCACACCAATATAGTGCTCTGTGATGGTTGCGTTGGAAGGACTGTCATGTTCTATGGGGAATGCAGCCTACCTGCTCTTTTACCAGTAGCTGGTGTGAAAGCCATGCTGTGCCAATGACTTACTCACAGGAGGCCAGGTCAATCTTTTGAAACCATACATGGTTTCAAATAAGAAGAGAATAGATGTCAAGGGCAGTGCTCAAGACAAGGAAGATGCTCGCCTGGATTTTCCCTGAAGCTAAGATTGTTAAAAATGATTGCAATTTAATGAAGCATGGATTACTAAATGCATTAATAAGCTGTGGGAGGACCTTATTCATCCCAGTTTAGATTCCATTTGCTCATGTTGCTAGTTTTCTTGATTGGACTGAAATTTTGAGACCTTATCAGCCAACAATGCCCTTTCAAGTTGGTAATTAATTTGAGAAAATTATTAACACATATTTCTTGAACTCAGAATGCAACGTGGTCACAGTAAGAAGCAGAGTCAACCATTTATCAAGATAATTAAGAAAATGCATTAAATGTTTGCTTTTAAGAGCCAACACTAAATTACCAGTAGTGGTAATATCATTATGTGAAAGGGAATTGTTTATTTATTAACAAACAAATAATAAATGAGATGTATTAGTAAGCTTTTTTATTCTGATTATAAAAATTTTCAAACACACACAACAGTATAGAGAAGAATATCATGGACCCACATGCACCCAACATCCATCTGTAAGAATTAACTCATGGCCCCTCTTATATCAGTTCTCAACTTATTCACATCCTAATCTACCCCCTAGATTATTTGGAAGGAAATTCCGTATGTATCACTTTCTCCATAAATACTTCATAATGTATCTCTGAAGGATAAGACTCATTTGTAAACAAAACCATTGTCACACCTAAAAATTAATCTATTACTACTAATTCTTTAATATCAACAAGTAGCCAGTCAGTATTTAAATTTGTCACACTGGTTTCCAACTTTTTCAGACAGTTGGTTGATTTCATCAGGATGCATGTGAAGTTACATACTGCATTTGCTTGATATATCTTTTGAATCTCTTTTAATCTATAACCTCATTATTTTTTATTTCCTTGCAATTTATTTTTTTGAAGAAACCACATTGTTTGTCCAGTAGATGTTCTCATATTCTGCATTTTGTTAATTGTCCTCCTGTAGTGCTGTTTATGTGTTCCTCTGCTACTGTCTTCCTTGAAAACTGAGAGCTTCCTTTAGAGACTAGCACTGGTTCATGTTCTTTTCATTGGCACTACCACTTTCTAGATGTGCTTCCATCACACTGCAGATAATGTCTGGGTGTCTTTCTTTTGGGGATTTTAGTGTCCATTGATAAATATTAGTGGCCATAGACCCATCATTTCCATAGGAGCTCCTTCTTAGTAAAATGAAGCATACCGTGTACTATAGCAATTTATTCCAGGTTGCTTTTTAAAAATTCATTTAATGATATATCTCTCCATTTATCGCTTTTCCTCTTAGGCTTTTCTTGCTTGTTAAATTTCTTCCAAATCAACTTTGTAATCAACTTGTCCAGCTGTAAGAGGGAAAAAAAGCTAATATTTTTCATGAAAAAATGAAATTGCATTACATTTATATATTAACTTAGAGAGAGCTGAAAATTAACTCCTGTTATTTTTCAGAACTAGAAGTTAAGGTTTGCTTTCTTGCAGAGATGGAGAAGTCCTTCAAACACTGTCTCTTGAAGAGTTAGGCATTGATTTAAACCCTTTTAGAAAACAATTTCAACAAATAATTGAAAATTTTCTCTTCAAAGGATTATCATTACTCATCCGGTTAGATTACTGTTTCTTAGGAATTCTGGGGTGGTAGAGTAATTTATTTTCAAATGTATTAACTTCACATGAGTTTAATGTGAGTATTAAAAAAAACCTGATTTAATTGGGGGCAGAGTGTTTCTGTTTCTCTTGCGACATGGGAGCCACTTACCCCGAGGTGAAATGGCACATTTGCTTACATGCAACTCCAGTAAGTTCTTTCTCAGCAATTGTAGTATACACTTGACAGGGACGGGAAAGACAGGGTCATAGAAGTGGGCTGCACATTATCATTGAGGGACAATTACAAATCATTCCAGTGTGTGAAGTTATTTTAAATGAATTTGCCTGAGGATAGGAAGTATGGAGCTCCCCCCACCCCACATTATTCTAGGTTTATTGAAGTAAGTGTAAATTTAAAGGGGACACAAAACTCACCCAGAAAACAATAATTGGACATATTTTCAGGTTATTTTTAAAATTTAAAGCATCATTTAAAAACATTTATTGTTGGAGCTGGACTTAAACTTAAGACCGGTAATAGTTTTTATTATCAGAATATGTATGATTATCTCTTCTGAGAATTTTCAAGATTATGGTGAGCATATATTTTCTGAGATTGCTTAGAAATTTTTGCTGACATATACCTGGCCTGGATATGCATGGCCTAGATGAGCATGAGGCTTTGAGTGGATCCTCTTTGTACATAGACTTTCAATGGATTCCCTTTATTCAGCCCACTTTTAACCTCTGCTTCCATCAAACCTGCCTCTTTGAGGTTCTAGGACTTCTGTACAGATACAGCCGCTCTGAGTACTTTTGGTTATGATCTCTGCTCTCTTTCATCAGTGACTCTCATGGACCTTCCAGAAAAATGCTGAACTCCCCTCATCCTTTTCTCTTTGTTGTTATTAGTTTCTATTTTGTTCATTTTCTCTGTAGAGGTCACAAATGGAAGAACTCTTAATTGCATGAACTATATCCATCAACTGAAACAGAAAGACGTGTGCATTTCTCTAAAGCTTCCCAGATTATTCCATTGGGTACTAAGTTTCAGATCTCATGATTTCTGTGATCCTTTTCTGGTTCTGATATTGTATAACTCTTGGCACTTTATGAAAGTCAATATGCCTGTATGGATAAATAAGAGAATTTGACAAACTCACTGACTAAAGAATACAGATGATCTCTCAAAATATACTGGGCATCGCATGGCAGCATATGGAAATGTTAAAATTCATAACATGGGCAAGAGCACCTACTAGAATATAGCAGAGCCTCTGCAGAAATTAAGCAGTTTTGTTATGTGAACACTCATTTGCTATTTGAAATTCACACACAGCAATGTGGGGAAGGGGCAGAGCTAAACACTGGGCAGAAACTAGATGGCTGCATGCTGTTCTCTTGAGAGAGTAGGAAAGATGAAATGCAAGAGAGTAATTCAGGCCAAGTCCAATGAGAAGGATGAAGTGCCATCTTCCACAGAGAGTAGTCTTCATTAATATTTTTATGGCTTTCATGGAGATCAGCCTATAGGAAACAGAGGTCCTATGGCCTTATTACATCATTAAGAAGTCATAATGCTCAAAAGTCTCAGTAAAACCTCTAAAACATAATACTCTTTAATAGCATTTCCTAGATTTGTGATTCTTCAGGGGACAAAAAATCCGGGATAAAGTGGATTCCTGAGAGGCATAGTGAAGGATATTTTTATTTTTATTTTATTATTTTACTTTTTATTTTATTTTATTTTATTTATTATTTTTAAAATTTTATTTTGTCGATATACATTGTGGCTGATTATTGCTCCCCATCACCAAAACCTCCCTCCCTTCTCCCTCCCCCCCTCCCCCCCAACAATGTCCTTTCTGTTTGCTTGTCATATCAACTTCAAGTAATTGTGGTTGTTATATCCTCTTCCCCCCCACCTGTTTTGTGTGTGTGTGTGTGTGTGTGTGTGTGTGTGTGAATTTATATATTAATTTTTAGCTCCCTCCAATAAGTGAGAACATGTGGTATTTCTCTTTCTGTGCCTGACTTGTTTCACTTAATATAATTCTCTCGAGGTCCATCCATGTTGTTGCAAATGGCAGTATTTCATTCGTTTTTATAGCTGAGTAGTATTCCATTGGGTAGATGTACCACATTTTCCGTATCCACTCATCTGATGATGGACATTTGGGCTGGTTCCAACTCTTGGCTATTGTAAAGAGTGCTGCGATGAACATTGGGGAACAGGTATACCTTCGACTTGATGATTTCCATTCCTCTGGGTATATTCCCAACAGTGGGATAGCTGGGTCATATCGTAGATCTATCTGCAATTGTTTGAGGAACCTCCATACCATTTTCCATCGAGGCTGCACCATTTTGCAGTCCCACCAACAATGTATGAGAGTTCCTTTTTCTCCGCAACCTCGCCAGCATTTATCGTTCAGGGTCTTTTGGATTTTAGCCATCCTAACTGGGGTTAGATGGTATCTCAGTGTGGTTTTGATTTGCATTTTCCGGATGCTGAGTGATGTTGAGCATTTTTTCAATGTCTGTTGGCCATTTGTATATCTTCCTTAGAGAAATGCCTACTTAGCTCTTTTGCCCATTTTTTAATTGGGTTGCTTGTTTTCTTCTTGTAAAGTTGTTTGAGTTCCTTATGTATTCTGGATATTAATCCTTTGTCAGATGTATATCTTGCAAATATTTTCTCCCACTCTGTTGGTTGTCTTTTAACTCTGTTAATTGTTTCTTTTGCTGTGCAGAAGCTTTTTAGTTTGCTATAATCCCATTTGTTTATTTTTCCGTGAAGGATATTTTTTAAAAATTTCAGATGCGGCAATATATGTGCTAGAAATTGATTCTGGTTTTCACACTTCCTGACATGATGAGCTAAGACATTCAGCTCCAGAGCAGTATCTAAAGTGGCCAAAGCTCCTAGGTTGCTCACTTCAAGCTGTGAGGACTTCTTTTACCCTAGAGCTCTACAAATATCAATTTGTCTTAGTCACAATATGAAAAAGATGGGAGATCATTGCTCTATGTGATGATTGTTGTATGTTACCAATTCATTGAAGGATACTTCAGAAAGACCCTATTCTCCAATTCTACACTAAATGAGATCAAGTTCTGAATACTCTTCTTATATAGAAGGAATACATGATTCAATGCTGCATTGTGAAGTAATTAAATGGTGTTTTGTTAGACGAACAATTTAAATGAGTAACAAATGGAATATGAAATAGTTCCCTTTGTTACAGTAACATTTCAAACATTTGGTATTATTTTAAAAGTTATTTCAGATTTTTTTTTCAGTCACCAAATTTGAAAAAAGTGTCCTCCAACAAAAAACTATTTAGGTATCATGCGTTGATATCTTAGGCTCATTGAAACCTAGTAGTTACAGCATTTTAGTACTTCTTGTAACAGGGGTGTTTGCTTTTTCTGTTGCACATCATGATTGCAACAGATTGAGATTTTATTCATCTGGAAATAAGTTATAATTACTGATTTTGAAGGGTCTTTGTACTGAAAACACAAGACACAGTTAATAAAAGTAGCATAGATAGCATTATTATTCTAATACAGCATTAGAATTTTGGAATACTTAGAAAATCATTGTTAAAATTTTCAGTTGTTCTTTGAAGCCTTCAAAGAATACTTCTACTATCCATTGTGTTTTTCAATAATGCTATTTAGCACATTTTAAAAAGTTTATTCAAAAACTACATGCCAACTAATTTAATCAAATTTGCATGGAATATGAAAGAATCCACAGAAAATAAATGAAAGGAGAATATTGTTTTGAAATGGGACGCCTCTAATGTTCTCTAAGGCAGTGACTGCTTTTCCATGTCACTTACTGCTGGCTGTTATATTGAATTATGGAAAGAATCTTGGGATTTCTAGTAGAACTTTTTTTATGCATTATTTTCATCTATTATTTCAGAGCCAACACAGAAGCTCCTAGGCCATAAATCCATATTGTAGTTCCAAGAAAACTTGGCCTCTCCCTATGTTTGCTTGCTAAGCTACTTTCTAAGGAAAGTTCTTTATCTGTCACCTCAGTGTATCCTTATTTTTCTTATTGAGTCCCTGTGGTCTCTAATATGCTTTGTTACCTCTCTTTTTTTTTTTTTCTATCTTTTAAAAATATCTCTATGAGATTTTTTTTTTTCTGGAAGGAAAGATGCTAATTTAAAATATTTATATAGATCTCTTTTCCAAAGAATATGCAGTATTTTGTATTCATTATTTTATTATCTCTTCCATGATTGTGACTTTGGAAAAGAAACATAGGGAAACAGAGGGTAAAAGAGTTTAAGTAGTTTTCTTAGTTCATAGAGAAATAATGGGGCAAACACCGAAGGAATGTATGCCTGCAAGTGACAAAATAGGATAGTGTTGACTGGGATTCAAGCTCAAAGAAACAGGAAACACCAGTGTTAAATTAATAGCAGTAACATGGTAGCATGTTACAGTGATTTTGGTTATTCAACTAAATCTAATAAATATTGAATGCCCACCGTTCCAAAAGAATTCTAATAAGGATTGTAGCATCTTTAAAGACGTAAAAGCTATAGGCCCTGCCCTCCAGGAGCCCGCAATTTAGTTATTCATATTCTTTATCATTTTAAGACCTTGTCAGTAATACTGTGGGACTACCAGCAGTTAGGACCAGAGTATTTTGTATTTTATAGTTGAGACAACTCTGTCTCTGCGTTCCAGAAGATTAATCAATTGGCACATTCCTCAGTGAATTTCTTTTAAAAGAAGTTTCATGTGATGAATTGTTGAATATGAACTACCTAAAAGAAATAATTGCTTATGAATAACATCTAAAAAAATGCATAAATAGCAAGTATTTTGGATAACAGTTGATGAAGTATATTCTATCTTACTCCGACTTTTGTCCTTTCTCTGATATTTATTTTTCCTTATTTTAAAAATAATTTTATCAAAAAGTTAGACATTTATGTTAACACTCATACAAACAATATAGCAGAATATGGGATGGAAAGTAAAAGCCTCCTTCTTTCCTTGATTCCTCATTTTCCTGCCGCACAAGTAACAGCTTTCATATGTTCATGTGTATCCTCACCCCAAATGCCTAAGCTATTCAAGCATTGATATGCACATACATAGATATGTATGTCTATATGCAATTATGCTCATATTGATAAGTTTATATTTGTCAGTATAAACTTATTAATATTTCCCACCTGCAGTGATACTAGAACACAATGGTCAAAGCCCAGACCAATCAGAACGGATGTCTTGGCTGTTCCTTGCTATGCTGGCATTAATCAGATGGTCTCAGAAGAAGGAGGCATTTGGGAGGTTGGGCAGCAGTGATTTGCTAACCTGGACAGGAGCATTTATTTCAATGTTTTAAACAACGATTTTTTTCCACAAGTATGCCTAAAAGGCAAATAACAGCCCTATTTTCAATCATTTTATGGCTTGTGATTTCCGCCTCCCTACACACGTGTGCCCACAGTCTAGTAAAGATCTCAAAGGACCAGCATCAGAGCCACCTGTATTGCTGCTTAAATACCAACTTTTCATATTTTCAAATTCAGTCCCTTAGGCTATACTATAGATATTATACATGTAATCATGAAGGTCCCATGTCAAAACTATGAAGTAGGTAAAATTTATTTCTAGAACATTTCTTTCAAGATTCCCTCTGTAGCTCAGCAGGGCCTTTAATCATGTTGTAATGGGCTTGTCATCCCAATTGTGCACCATCAGTGACCCCAACCACCCAGAGGTTAGAGCTGTCAAGCTCCCTATATCTCTTAGCACTTACTAATTAAGAACATATCATAAGCATTATTGTTATTGAACTTTTCATATGTCTCATTTTTACAATATACTATCAATCTATCAGTGGTGGGACAGTAATTTAAACTAGTTTTTAAAATTTATCTTTCTACTCATCACATGGCACATAAATGTCATTCAATAATGTTTGTTGGACTTTGATTATTCTTTTGGACTTTGGATTGCAATTGTAAAGACACTATCACAAAACATCCAGAGTATTTCTTTTTTACTCCTTCAAATTCTATGCAGATTTGAAATGGAGGATTGCCACATTCATCACAATTGTCACTCTGTTGACTTAGAGAAATGATGTCTCTTTCTTTATTTCTCTTTTTTTTTTACATGTTTACCTCTTGTATAGGGAAGGTACAGAAACGCTTTATTTCATTCATTCCAGTTTCAGTCAGTTGTCTTCATATCACTGGAATTTCTTCTCCATTATTTTCTATTTGGAGATCTAGAGGAATTGACATTTATTGAGTATTTATTTGCCAAGTCCTTGACCAGATACTTTGCATACATTATCTCGTTAACTCCAAACTATCTCTCAGTGGTATGCTTATTATTGACATTAATTCACAGAAAAGGAAGCTAAGAGTTGGAAAAGTAATGTTCCCAGGTTCCCATAAATGCCGGGACCACAATTTGAACATGGGAATGTGCCTATGTGGTTTTTGTTGCACCTCACTCACTCCATCTAAATGGTGCTTTTTTGAGGATCAAGTGATATAAATAGTATGTTTTCTAAACTATCAAGCACTATTTACACATGGAATTTCTAACTCATATTTTATAGTCTCTAACACAGTAAGGTAAGTAAATTGGTATGCCATAAATGTTTCAGGTTGTAATGACTATAATGGAACTTTAAAAATTAGGCAAAATGATGCCAATGAGTTGTTAGAGAACAAAAATAGAGTCTTTACCCATTTCTTTTAAAGCCACATTGTCAAAATGAAACATCTCTTCTCAGCAAAAAGTTATTAAATATGAACATGTAATAATACAATTATTTCAAAGAACATAATAGGGTTATAGAGTGAAATCTGAAATGAAATCTATGGTAGCATTTACTTTGTATTTGACATGAAATGATGAGAATACTTTGGAATTCAAAGTCACGTTGTTGCTGTTTTTTCCTCTTCCCCAGGTGTTCCAGATTGCCTATGTGATTGTGAAAGCGGCTAACTCCCCCCGGCCTGGAAACTGGATTTTGGAACGCTCTCTTGATGATGTTGAATACAAGCCCTGGCAGTATCATGCGGTGACGGACACAGAGTGCCTCACCCTCTACAATATTTATCCCCGCACTGGACCCCCATCATATGCCAAAGATGATGAGGTCATCTGCACTTCATTTTATTCCAAGATACACCCCTTAGAAAATGGAGAGGTAAGATGAAACAACTCACCATTTAAGTTCATTTAAAGATGGCAAAACAGGCCTGTCAGAAAGACTTGAGTATATCTGTAATTAATGTCAGGGAGATTTTAAAATAGGATTTAGCAGAAGTACATTTAAATGAGTTATTAAATAAAAAAGAAAAACTCAAGGTGATTAGAATTTTAACTACCTTCATGTGTCTCCCATCGCTAATAAAGATCAGAGAAGAGGAAATAGGCTTATGTTGGAAAGTCAATGATTGATTTTACATATAAAGAGACTTTCTGGATAAGGAGGATTGCTAATGATTAGGCAGGATTGGAAACCTTAAAGGAAGCCTTACGTTTGTGTGTACTCTGGTCTGAAGATGGAGACAAAAGAGGTGAATTTGTGAATATTATCCATATGAAGGATCCAAACAAAAAGGAATTCGGTCAGTCTTGGCATGTGTTTCTGCTGTTATCACATAGGGCTAACAGTGGGGCTTCTTCCCTTGGCCAGGCTTTGCTGAATAGTAATGCACAGAAAATCTCAGGTTCTCAATTATTTGCAAGCTGGGTTATATGCTTAATTCAAATATGTTCTGTTTCCTTGCAGTGTTTTTTATTCTGCGGTTAAGATTTTAGTCTCATTCATTAGTTTTAAGCCAGAGAACCAAACCATGGCTTCCCTGTTACAAGCTGTGTGCTCTTGATCTAGTTACTTAAATTCTCTGTGCCTCAGTTTTGTCTGCCATAAATTGGGAACAATAATAATAGTTCTTGTCTCATATGATTGTCAAGAAGATTAAATGAATTATTATATTTAAAGTATTTGAACAGTGCTGGCATGTACACTAAGTGCTCTATGAGCATTAACTATTTTTGTTATTGGTGCTGTTATAATGATAATAATAATAATGATAATACCTACTACTACTATTATTATTATTACACAAATAACAAAACCTTGACTTTGTGACCCTCTTGGATTCTCTAATGCCTCTTTATTGTATTTTCCTAACCTATTTCCCTTTAGTATATGTGGCCGACCTTCTACTTCCTTATGCACGTCTTCATTTATACTCATGTCTGACTTTCTCTCCTCACTAGTCTGTACATCTGGAGCTAGTATCATCTTTTATATTCACATTTTCAGAAAACCCATTTTCACATTCTGTCTTACCCAACCCAGCCAATCTGGGGTTATCTCTAAACACTTCTGGGGGAAAGTTAGGTTTTTGACATAAATCTATCAGACTTCCTTTTGGCACTGTTATTCTATGAATGTACTGCAGTGCCTCACTATATTACACATTCCATGTTCAAAAATACCAGTTTTGGGAAAAACATTCCAAATGGTGCTTTCAGCAGAGATCTCAATCTGCCAAATGACAAGGAGTCAAATGCAGTGAGTCAAACAGCTGTTCACCCTGCCTCGTGCCCAGAGACCGCCAATTCCTGGCCATTTCGGCCTGAGAATGTAGTAGCAGGGAATGCAGAGAGAATATATTTGAGTTGAATTTTTATTATTTTTATCCTGGAAACACTGGTTTACCCAGGACTAATAATTAGCTAGTATTTTAAAAACTATTCTTTGTCTTTTAAAAAATGATCCAATTGAGAAATTGGTTGAGTAATATAAAATTATTAAGGTAGATATGTAACTTAGGTAGATATGTAACTTGCAAGTTACATGCAATTCCCCCAACCATGCTCTCCCTACATTAATGGTATATCTCCATCCTTTAGACCATGTCAACCTGTCAATGTGGAACAGATGTTTGTTTATTTGTTTGTTCCTTTAACTGGCTATATTGTTTTCACTCCTAGATAACATTCAGTAAAAACTACTCATTGATGGTGACTACTAAGAACAACTAAGTCAACTTTCTCTGAGACATGTTTGCTTATGTATATTTGTTTCAAAGGGAAGTGGATAAAGCAAAGAACAGAAAGTAAATCAGAATATCTGAAATAGAATGATAGGATTTAAGAATAAGAATTATTCAGACCTGTTCTAGGCTATCTGCCCTTTTTATATAGCTTGCTTCATGGAATATGTTAATTTTTGAAATAAACAGACCCAGAGAAAGCACGTAGTATTCTCTAAGATTCCCAGCTCAACTGGTAATAGAGATAAGAATCTAGGTCCCCTGATTGCCAGGTCAATGTTTCTTCCATACTCTAGTAAAGACTAAAAGTTGATTTTAAAAAGTTGATAATTGCTAAACTCAGAAATGGTTTAGAGGAACTATTAAGTTGCTGGATCTAGTATAAGCAGAAGGAGTGCTAATTCTGAGATATCATGGATAGGAAACCTTCACGGGATTAGAAGTGCCTGGGTTTAGTTCTGATTCTACTTCTTTGTGAGACCATGGGCAGTTTAATTAATCTCTCTGTGACTGAATTTCTTTAATAGATAAATTAGTTTAATACATAAATATTTCTAAGGCATCTTTGTGTTGTAAAGTAATATAGTTTTGGATATCATATAACACTTGAAATATTCTAAAAGTTTTGGATGCTTGTCTCCAACATTTCCTAGACAAGTGACTGTGAAATAAACCTTAGTCTTACTCATTAGCTTTTAGTTTTCAAATGGTATACTTTTGGATAACCTCTGAAATAATAATTATTATTTATGCTCAAAACTTCTGAGAGAAATGACAAGTAAGAGAAGCAAACATATAAACCAGTGAATAAAACATGACAGTATAAGTGCTACAACAGAAGTATGTGCAGAAAGTGGTAAATATCCCCCTGGGTGAGAGGAAGGGGCCACACTGAGAAGATAACTTCTCAGAATTCAAGGAAATCAGCCACAACTCAGTGTCTCAAAAGTGTCAAGGCCAATACGCAAATTCATCTTCAATAAGGCCTATGTGATAAATTAGGTACATAACATAATGTACCTCCATTGCTGAAGAATGTTGTTATTAGGAATAGAATTCTAGGTTTGCAGTTATTCTGTTTTGGCACATTTTATTGTTTTCCGGTTTACATTGTTTATGTAGAGAATGTGGCTATCTGATTACCATCCTCTGGGGTGTCTTTTCTATGATTTCTTTTAAAATTTCAATCTTTGTTTTTGCTTTTCAGTAGTTTGACTATGATGGTCCAGATCTGCACCGCCCAATACAATAGCCACTATCCATATGTGGTTGTTTAAATTAAAATTAATTCAAATTAAATTAAAATTGAGTTCCTCAGTTGCACTTGCCACATTTCAAGTCCTCAGTAACCATATGTGACTAGTGGCTACCACATGAAATTGTGCAGGATAGAACATTTTCATCATTCCACAGGGCTCTGTAGGGCAATGCTGCCCTCGGTGATACCTTTTTATTTTCTAAATTAGGATTCACTTGGTTTGATATATCTGCAGAGTGATGTCTTTCCTCAGTTCAGTAAATAGCTATTACCTCTCCAAATATTGCTTCTTTCCCATTCTTTCTCCACTATAAATTTTAATTAAAACTAATTTGGAACTTCTTACTGTATACACTGTGTATCTTACACTCTTCTGTAGTTTTCATCCTTTTGTCTTTCTGCATCTTCATTCTAGATATTTTCTTCTGGCTTACTTCTAGTTGACTAATTCTCTCCTCAGCTATGTATAATCTGCTTTTGAAACTATTCACAGAATTCCTGATTTAATTTATTATATTTTTCAGTTCCTAGAATTTCTATGGTTTATTTTCAAATAGAAGTTTAGAGATTCTAGTTTTATATTGAAATTTTATATTTATATTAAAATTAAATTTAATAATATAGCTTACACTGAAATTTTCGATATTCTATTTTTTATGTCCTTGAGCAGAAAATAACAATTATTTAACAAGTTTTGTTTGATAATTCTAAAATATGGCCTTTGTGGATATGTCTTATTATCTGTTTGATCTGCTGATTCTTTTTTATTCTGTCTTACATCTTCATATGCCTGGTTATCTTTGTATAATAGAAGTTATATTTGAAAAAGTATATGTAGATATAATTTGAGGGCTAGGATATTACCTTTATCTTGTGAGGATTTTCCGATGCTTCTGCCAGGCAGTGGCAGTCTGGATCATCTTAATTCAATTTCAGGGATTCAAATTCCTGGGATACTCAGATGATTCAAAGCTGTGCTGTAACCCAATGACAGCTGCTTTAATTCCAGTTTACCCTCATTCCTAGGCTGCCTGTCTTTGGAGTCCAAGCCAACATGTGTGGGATATACCAAAGTACATACAAGTCTAGAATCCAAATTTTGTCCTTCTAACATAGAAAGGCTGTCAAAAGTGCGGCTCAGTCTCTCAGCCATGTCTCTGGACAGGGTAGTGCCCACAGGACAAAAACTGTCACAATATACCACTCACCTCTCTAGACATCTTTATTCTCCTTGATACTGAGAAGATTATTCTTTGTTTAGCCTCTTGATAGTTCTCAGATGCTTTTACACAGATATGTTTGTATATTTTATCCAGTTTGTCTAGTTGGTCATTGAAAGTATTGGCCCTAATTATATAATCTACTATAAACAGAAGGAAAATTGCATATGCTTTTTAAAAACACTTTTTAAAATTTTGGAATCATGTTAAATTTCCATAAATATAAAGAGTACAGAGAGGCCCCATATCCTCATCACCCAGCTACCCTAAGGATAATATCTTATGACCACAGTTCACTTGTCAAAACTAAGAAGTTAACATTGGGACATTACTAGTAACTGAACCAGAAACTTTATTCAGGTTTCCTTAGGTTCACCATTAATGTCTTTTTTCTCTCTGAGATCCAGTTCAGGATCTATGTTGCATTTAGTCATTGTGTCTCCCTGATCTGTGACAGTTTTTTTTTTTTTTTTTTTTTTTTTTGTCCTTTTCGTGACCAGCACTCAGCCAGTGAGTGCACCGGCCATTCCTATACAGGATCCGAACCTGCGGCGGGAGCGTCGCCGCGCTCCTAGCGCTGCACTCCCCCAAGTGCGCCACGGGCTCGGCCCTTTATGACAGTTTTAAAAGATATTTTTAGGAGATATTTTATAGAATAATACTGTTTAGGTTTGCCTGATGTTTTCTCATGATCAAACTAGGCTTTTGAGTTTTGAAGAAAAGTACGGTAGAGGACACAGCTTTCTCACTGTGTCACTCATTTATTTTTATATGTACATCTCTCCTGTGTATTTCCTTTTTACTGGTGTATAAGTCTTAATTTACTTCTACATAGATTTTTGTTTTAGAGAGCAGTGTCTACATACTTACTGTGATTAATAAGGTATAGTTTTGACTAAGTGTTGAATGATTATCTTCTTGCTGACCTTCAAAATATCCTTTAAATATAAACTTAAGTCAGAAAAAAGAAAAGTTAGAGTATTTTTAAGTCCCACCCATGAAACAAGGCATTATGAAATAAACATGTCTCAATGGTAACATGCTAATTAAACAGCAATGTTGATGTTTTAGGTGTAGAACATTAATAGAAAATGATCTTTTGGTGATTAATGCCAAATCTACTGAGTCTAAGGTTTATTACATTATTACTTGTCTAGAGAATGTTGGAAATATTTGCCAAAACTTTTACAGCATTCTAAAACATTATATTTCAGGTGAAAAGTACATCATTTTAGACCAGAAAGATAACTTAGTTAAATTCCTCATTGGTCTATTAATGGATATCCTGGCCCTTGACTTCAGCTTCTGTATCCAAACTTCAATGCTGGCCTCTGTCCATATCATCATTGGAGACACCTAGTCTCCTCCTTCTGGCCTCTTTAATCTTAACTGCATCATCTCTGCTTCTTTCTTCGGCTTTGTCTGTTGCTCCAGCCATGCCTACCCTTTTCCCTCTAAAATGTGGCTCATCCCCTCCCCTGACCTCCATTCTACATTGCTTTCAAAATCAAAAATCAACGAATGTTAATCAAGTGCATTTACTTCAGGACATATACCCAGTCCCCTAGGTAACTAGATTCAACAACTACCCAGAAAGAGATTAGCCCTGCAATCTTGCATTCTGGACTTGCACGCAAAGGAAGAAGAGAAGCTCACTCTGAGCTATGAGATAATCATATGGTATCAAGTCTCAGGGTCTGGCAAAGCGGGGATAATGGAGGACAGTGGAGGGATAATAATATGACCTTGTGTGTTGTTATCCAGCCTGTAAACAGAAGGAGGCTTTGAGCAAAAGCCTTAAAAGAATTTCATTTTAGATGGGTAATTTTGAATCATCAATGCCAAGAGAAGACTCAGCAGGGACCCTGCATTGCCCTGCCTTGAGAGAATGATACTGAGCTCTCTAATAGGAGTTGCCAGGTGTGAAGCAACAGACTGCCAGGGGCCTCCATTACTTTGAAGCTAGCCACAGGGAAAAGCTCTGGTGGGAAGAGTGACAGAGACATGCCTCTCCAGCAGTGCCACAGGAGCCAACTCCATCAAGGGCTACTGTCATAGCCCAAGTGCTGCCTCTGCCGAAAGCTGTTCCTCCAGATGCTATCGAGAACTGCTAACAAGAACTGCCACTTGGAGGCACCACTGGGAACTTGGCTTTGCTTGGAAATCACCTAGGAGCATGTGAAAGATGGCTATTCCTGAGGTCAGAGCTTTTAATACACTGGACTTGGAAGACGCTCAGGAAGCCCTATGTATATTTTAAACAAGTACTCCTGGTGATTCTGATGTCACTACTTCTAGCTTATTTTCAGATATTTCCAGTGTTCTCAAACCCTGGAGGAAAAGAAAATGGCACCAGTTATTTAGGAAAGGAGTATCAGTTATTTTAACTACTTCTAACTGAAGAAAGAGACTAACAATTTTCTGTAAGGAAAGGTGATAGGCTTTGGTGAACTGAATCTCTGGGCAGGTTTGTGTTGAATAAATAAACTGAGCTATGACTAGGTATTGATGGTTGAAGGGGTGGCTGCGAGAGGAATAACGTTAATAATTGGGGGATGGTTATAGAGATGGCACTGCTTTAGGGATCCTGGAATTAAAATTGTAATAAATGTGTTCCTGTTATATGAGATTCTCCTCTATGACTGGGATTATTATCTTTAATTTCTTTGGATTGTCACTAGACTGCTAACTAAATATTCATGGTTACCATAGTGATTTTGCTTCAATTTCCTCATACAGAGACCTTCAAGTTATTGACATATGATTTCCTTCCCTTGTTACCACAACCCTTCCCACTCTCCTGGACTGCAACTCTATGGACCTCAAATTCACTTTGATTCTGCTTTTGAAAGATGGCAGGCTTATATAAGAATCCCTGGAGAAACCATCATTAATTCTTGAAGATTTTTTTTTTTTTGTAAACTTTATGTAGAGCTTTGATATTATTTTGATTTCCTATGTGACAGAATTTTATATATACAGACAGAATATTTTTGTTCCTCTTTTCATCACCTGACATTATAGTGATCCTTAGAATTGCAAATACTAGAGAAGGAAGATGTAAAACCCAACACTGTGTTAAAAAATGTTTCAGAGATTCTCCTTTGATATAGGGTTAAGTGTGTAGCATTGTTTCATGTGTGAGTTTGTGTGAAAATGAGGGACTGGAAATGAGGGACCAGCCTTTATCGATTACTCTTGAGTTTCAAACTTCCTTTCTGTAAAAATAATTTCTGCAGTGACCAAGATGGGGCCAGTCAGTAGCTGGAGCAATGACACAAAAGTGCCTCCTTACAATGAGTTTTCCATGGAGTCCTCTAAGAAATGAAATGTTTCAACTCCAGTTGCAATGCAAAGAGCACTTGAAATGTTTTGGAATTACACACATAAAATACATAATTCATTTAAAGTATTTTATTATTTTATTTAAAAGTACATCTTTGTGATAAAATTAAGATTATATTCCTCTTTTCTTTCTGTTGATGAGTTTGTAGACTACCCTCCCCTCAAAAATTATGCCTAGAAAGTGTCAGCAAATCCTTGTTAAATTAATACAGTATTGTTGCAAAACAAAGATTATCAGAGAAACTGAATGAGAATGGAATTTTGAGGAGATAACAACAATATTTAAGAGACCTGATTATCTCAGTGTTGTAGAATAGATCTACCAGGCTCTACTAAAATGAAACAGAAAAGTGAACTTCTGTTAAGCTAGGTGAGAAAACCCAGGGTTGTGGTAGAAGGTACAAAGGTACTGCACTCTGTCCTTTGGGGTCTTCACTAGATTTGGCTTTCAGATAGCTCTGCCAGCGATTAACAATAGAGCTTGGACAGATGAGTAAACTATCTAATACATGTCCCGGACAGTTCCCATGGCTGTGATGAAGATCAAATTAGGTTGTTTATAGCAATGCGTCCTTATAACCTAAATATGATAGCAAATTATCTACGTTCTATAACTAACCTTGGCTTCAACAACCCTAATTGTGGAATGACTGAGCTGGAATGAGAGTAGGAAGCATGGAAGAGACAGAGCCATGTGGTATGGGGCCATCTGTAGCCGAGGCAGGGGCTACTAACAGGACTGAAAGAGTGAGCAAAGCAAAAAAGTGGGAGTTTGGTGAAGTTTAAAGGGCTGGAAGGAACAAGTGAGGGTCTCAAGTGCTGAGGTGGGGTTAGTCCAGGGCCAGGAAGATATGATGATAATAATTAACGTTTATTGCACATTTGTTTTAAGGCAGGTTTATTCTGAGAGTTTTACAAGTATAAGCTCATATTTATTAATATCTGTCTATTTTACAGCTGAGGAAAGTGTGGTATGGGAGGGCAAATAACTTTCCCAGGGTTTCATAGCTAGTAATTTTTGGAGCTGTGATTTGAACCAGTGCATCCTCAGAGCACCAGAAAGCTACAGGACAAATGTTTTCTTCTTTGTCTGGGGTATGCAGAAAATCTGCTGAACGCTGCTAGCCCTGGACTTCCCACCTCCTAGCAGGCCCTGCTGTCTCTCTGTGTGAGGGTGCCCAGGCCTGGGTTTGGGCTGCTGCCTATTTTTTAGCTTACAGTTTTAGTCTTTTAATATTTTAGATTAAAAAATTTTACCATTTCTTTTTTCTTTTTGATGTGTAAACTACTTTTTTATATCTAATATATTTTTTAACTTCACTTTAACTTTTATTTCCCTACACTTTCTCTCTCTCTCTCTCTCTCTTTTTTTGGGGGGGGGTTAATGATTTACAATTTCTGGTTTTAAGATTTTTATCTTGGAATATTTACATTTATCATATATATTTTTTTGTTCCTCAAACTTAATTCTGGTAAATGATTTATATTTACTCATATTATTTAAAATATATATTTTATTTTTTTTGGAATCTTAGGTGTTTCAATTGTGTCATGTACTTGTCAGGATTTTTTTTTTTTTTTAATTTTTTAGATTTGGCTTTTACTTCTCAAATAACTTTTTTTTCTAATTTCATCAATTTTATCATAGCTTAAATTTTAAGGTATTTGGCATTATTTTTGATCATTTTACTTTTAGCTTATTTCGTACTTTTGATGTTTAACTGTTATTCTGTATGTCTGGTATTTTATTGTTTTTATTCACTGCTTTCATATGGCTAGTAGGAAATGAGACCATAAAGATTTCAATGAGAGTAAACTCTCATGAAGAGGGGGCTTGTATTCTTTTATGCCCCAGCTCAGCTAATCAGTAGCCCTTTCAGCTGTTCTTAAAAGAGCTGCCCCCAAAACTTACATGGCTATAGTGAGGGTCAAATTAGATTACTTATGGCAATGTCGCCTTGTAACCTATATAATATGATAGTAAATTCTTCAGGTTCAATAGCAATCAGTATCATCTTGTAAGGAAATTTACAAAGGACCAAATAAGACTTAATATCATAAAGAGTCTTTACTCTAGCTTATACATCCAGTTGTGCTTCTCTTCCACACAAGTATTGCGAAGATGGGCACACAGGCATTTAAATATGCTAGCACCTTATTGCAGGAAATCTGGGTAAAATAAGTTCTACTTATATTCATTCCAATTTATTATAGAAAAAGCATATAATAAAGTTTTCTGAGCTGAGAATTATAAACTGTTGTTAATAATTTGGGTCCCAATTCTAAAGTGCATTGAGATTATGAAACTATGAAACAGGAACAATATTTGCTGTCTACAGAAAGAGGAAAAAAGCTATTACATGAATTAGGTATTGTAAGATGCTTTTAAAACCATCAAAACCTTTCTTGTGGAATTTAAAATCGTCCTGTGCAAACATGCCATGATGGAATGGCAGGTCATGCTAGATTTGATGGGTCTTACCAGTTTTATTTCACATTACCAAAGTAGAGTCTGAGCCTTTCTCTTCAAATGTCAATCCCAAGCAAAGGAAGAGGATTAGTAGATCAACTATTGTTTTTGTTATCAATAACATTGGCACTAGCCCCTTTTTCTGTGGTGCTTTGTCAGTTACAAAGCACTTTGCCGTATGTTCTTCCATCTGATCCTCACCAAAGCCTTGCAGACACTTGAAACCAAAATTTGTATTATTCTCATTTTACAGATGAAGGTTAAATAACTTGTTTGAGGTCATATAGTGGTAAATATTCAACATTAATCTCTGATCCAAATCTAGTCCAGATACTCTGATGGCAAATCGCATAATCATTCCCCTTCAAAAACTGGACCCGTAGGTCCAATTAGCTATCTTCTAAACGTGTATTTACTATTGGTCACAAGGGCTTATGTGACACTGTGTAGATAATTAAGTACCATCTACCATCTCCACTGGGCAAAACCTGAGGGTGTGTCAGTTAATCAGTCTCACACAGGAAAGATAATGTACTATTATCTTTATTGCAGAAGTATACATAAAAATACAACAAAGGATCTTGAAGCTATTAAAATAACCTTCTGATCCTTAGGGAGACTATTTCAACACTAGAGCTATTATCAAAAGTCCTTCAGATGAGTAACTCAGGAGTGGAATGGTTATGATTACACTTTACAAGCAAACTTAAAAAGATATCAAGAGCTTCTTTACTAGCTCTCCTGCTAAGAAATGAAAACTGGAGAAAATCTACTGCAAAGCATTCTAGCCTGAGGATGTATACTATTTTGTACCATAGCAGACCGGCTGGAGCCAAATATTTTCATTGGAAATACATAAATGAATAACTTTACTGAATTCTGCCACCTGGGAAGTACATTAGACATATTATTTAAATTCTAATCATGGGTAGCAAAAATCCTATAATACTCATTTATGACGACCCTGACAAGATAACAAGTTGGACAATCGTATTTCCTTGTGTAACTTTGCTCTTTAGCTTCATTCAGTAATAGAAATTGTTTATTTTCTTATTCAACTGATAAGCGCCTTCTAAAACCAAACCTATTATTAGGTTGAGCCATATGAAATTGCCAATATTTGACTACTTTTAATTTAAAAAATGCAGTTTCATATGGTTTAAACTAATATATGCCAAAGCATGAATAGAAATACTGGCAGAAATTTAAACTGTCCTAAATATAACCTCAGCTGTACACAATATTTTAGCAAAAGCATCAACATAAAATCAAATTCTTTCACTGAAACAATAATTCATAAGTATTATAACTTATCCTAGTTTTTTTGTGAGGGTCTTTTCCTTACCCGATTAGTAATATAGTGAATATTGAGCTCAAAATGAGTCATGTTCCATTTGTTCTTTAGTTTTGTGGGTAAGGGGAGAGCAGCAAATAGCATTTTCACATGAAGGCATTACAACAGGTGCCATGGGGAGCCATGTGCAAGTTGAAGGTTACTAGCGATAAGGTTGGGAACTGTGTTGTTTTGCCTTATAGACTATAAAGCATGTATGTGTACATCTGTGTTTCTACACAGACACATTCTAGCACCTTTATATGTAAAAGCAGAATCACATGTGTAGATGTTAGTTGTATCAGAAGTGACAACTGCCACCTTTTTAGAGGCATTTCAGATATTTTTAAACCTGGCATCCACTTACAGCAGTTATCCACTGTTCTTTTCAGGATGAATTACCTTATTGCAAGACTATTTGTGAAAATTCTTGAAGATGATGTCAGGAAAAAAATCCTCTGTTGCTTTTTGAAGAAAAGGAAGTAGAATAATGGTTTAATTTTGCCTTCTTCCTTATCTCTACATTACTTTACTTCAGTGGATGAAAAACATTTTGCTCTTCCTTCTTACAATTTGTTATGTTGCATTCTTTTTTCTTATAACAAGATAAACTTTTGTGTTGAATTAACTGCAGTAGAGCAGCTCACGTATTAATCACTGTGAAGTAAACGCATTATCAAAAAGGCAGGATACCAAAAATATGGTTGGGAGACAATTTCAGTTCAACCACTAAGTGATTTGATATTATGAATAAATTTCAAGGGTTTATATAACTAATAGTAGTGTTTAACATTTAGCTATTTTTTTCGTTAATATGTATTGTGCATCACCTATGTGGCAAAAACTGTTTTAGATGTGGGGGATAAAAGACCTTACATTTTGGGAGGATTAGATAAGAGACGAGATAAATCAAGGAAAACATCTCAGAGTCTGGGAGAAGGTGGTGAAAGCATTCCTAGCACAGAAAAAGCTGGGTTACAGGGTTACAGGGAGGGAAGGAGGGAGGGAGGGGGAGAGAGAGAGAGAGAGAGAGAGAGAGAAGGAGAGGAAATGGCAGTGGTCTATCTAGGGGACAGCATGGCTGCCACATAGAAAATGTGGGAGGAAGTGAAGGGAGACAGGCTGTGTTCACAGCAATCACTTTGACTCACCGTGGTTATTTCAGCTACTGAAAAACTGAATAAATTCAGTGGAGAGGCTGTCTGTACTGAGCTGTAAAACAGTTTCAGAATGAGAAAATTCCATTTTAAACTTACATTTAGAAAAAACCCAAACCAAAACACCTACTTTGCAGAAACATGCCACAAAAACAGATTTTAGGGGAGCAGAATTCTTTCCCTGTACATTAATTACGGTTAAGTGCTTGTTAAAATAAAAATAAGGATGTTTGTCAGCATAAGGAATGAAAACATTTGGGGATTTTGCTTTAGTTTATAAAATGTGTCCTGTTTTATAATTCTTTCCTGACAATGCTCACATAATGTGGGGTTCACTTTTTAACATGAGGGACTCTATCACTACAGTTGTGATGTTTTAACCTCTCATTTTTATCCAGTGTTTTGATAAGTTTCTCTACAAAGTGGTAAACTTTTAATAATTCCCAAACAAACACGGGGTAATGTTTGACTTCTAAGTTTTTGTCACAGATAAACCAGTCCAGTTGGCAGAAGATGGGTGTATTCTTTTTGTTGGGGTTTCATGCTAAGAAAAGTACAAGCATTTTTCTTGAGACAATGGCTAACAGAAAGCATTAGAAAACTGATGGAACCCAAATGTGGAGAGAGAAAAGCCAACAGCAAAGCAACTGGCTTAGTCTTCAGCACTTTGTGTTGCCTGGGTGCCATGACAGTCTCTACTAGTTAATTCCATTAAGCATATGATGCTTGCTAACAAGGCCAAACTACTTATATGGGCTATTTAAATACAGGTGAAACTCTGTTGATCATAAACTTTGCTGTGCAGAAGTTTTTAGTTTGATTTAATTCCATTTGTTTATTTTTTCTTTTGTTGCTTGTACTTTTGGGGTCTTATTCATAAAGTCTTTGCCCAGTCCTACATCCTGAAGTGTTTCCTCTGTGTTTTCTTCTAGGAGTTTTGCAATTTCAGGTCTTATACTTATGTCTTTAATCCATTTTGAGTTGATTTTGGTAGCCAGGCACAGAAAGAGAAATACCACATGTCCTCACTTATAAGTGGGAGCTAAGAAACAAAGAAAGAAAGAAAGACCATAATAAAACATTGAACTTTCAGAAGGAGAGAACAGACCTATGGTTACTAGAGCTGGGAAAGGGGCAAGGGAAGGGGTTTAGGGAGTCATTGGGTAAGGGACACAAAAAGTAATTATGATTTGTTATGATGAACATGCCAATAATATTGATTTGGTCATCACATACTGTACACAAATACTGAGAGTCAACTCTGTACCCCATAAATATGTATAAATAAAAATAATTTTAAAAATAGAATTTAAAAAAAATAGGCAGAACAACGATAAGACAAACAAATGAACACAAACCCTCTCTGTGACCACAGAAAGAGCTTCTAAAGGTGGACAGAGGACTGCAGGTGGTATTTTCAGCAAGATAAATTATTAGGACAGTAGCAAAATGAGGGTAAATTGTGTTCTGAACAACATAAAGTGTTCATACCCTTCTTCTTACCTGTAGAACCACTCTGCTAAAATTTGCCAAGGCTCACTAGTGTCTTTGAGGCACCCCATAGAGGGCAGCCCAGGAACATCAGTCACCTTCGGCCCTGCCCTGGTTAAGCCCCTGCATTAGGATCGAGAGGAGAGATGGTTCAGGACATTTTATCCCTATCACTGGAAAAATAGCACAGTTGGTGCCTAACTTTCTTTTCTGAACATAGCACAGGTAATTTTTCAGCCAAATGAAATTTTTATCAGAAGAGGAAACAGGGCTGACCCTGTGGCTCACTCGGGACAGTGTGGTGCTGGGAGCGCAGCAGCGCTGGCAGCGCTGAGGCTGCGGGTTCGGATCCTATATAGGGACGGCCAGTGCACTCACTAGCTGAGTGCAGTGTGGACGACACCAAGCCAAGGGTTATGATCCCCTTACCAGTCACAAAAAAAAAAAAAAAAAAAAAGAGGAAACAAAGGCAGAATGTGAAGAACAGGTGATGTCAGTGCTTCAAATGATGCTAAAATATATTTTAAGATAATAAAAGAAACCGCATCTCCAGGCCCTTTAGACTCCAAAATTGGAAGCAGATCAAATAATGACAAAAAGGATATTCATACATTTAAAAACAATTAGAGGACTTGTACAACATAAGGTAAATGCAAATCAAGGTTGAAAAGATATAACATAATTAGGTCAAGAGTAATCAGTAAAATATATGCTGAACCAAACAATACTTTGATATTCTGGTCTGGAAAGAGGATTTACGGTTATTTTGAAAAATAACATCACCAAAACTCTGTCCAGAACTCACAGCTGCAGAAAGGGAAGTAAACAAGTCATCCTGTTAGAAGACTGCAAGGTTAAAGAACAGCTAAAGACTCAAAACTAAATGAAATTCTAGTGAGTTCCCATAGATATGATTATTACTCCTACAGTTCCCTAAAGGAAAACTACAAAAGGATGTTTGTTGAGATAGGAATACAAATAGCTTTTGCTTGTTTGTTTTGTTTTAAATCAGATAACAAGAATGAATGCTTTCAGTATTTGCTTTAAAAAAGTATCTCTATTTTATATGCAGTTATTTAACATAAAATCTTTTCCCAATGTCATTTCATAGATTAGTTTGTTAGATGCTACTGTTAGCAAGACATTATTAAAAGCTACTGAGTTTCGTTAGGGAGGGGACTGTGACTTACTCCTTTGTGCATTTCCCCCTCCTCAGTTTACATCCTATAAACACATGTGTAAGGTCTTCCATGCAGACAGCCACTGTTGAGCTATTTTACCTGCCCTTAATCCTGCTGACTGGGCCAATTGTCGAGGTAGGGCTGGGTCTGGAGCTCACAGACCCCTCAAACCCATTGTCCAGACTGGGTCACAAACCCTTCACCTGCCACGCTGGGTCCTCAGACCCCTCACAAACCAGGCTGGGTCACCAGACCCCTCACCCACAGGTCTATGAGCTAGGTAACTGGCCAAAAGGTCCTTGGAACCATAGGCTTGAGAGCATGGCCATTCAGTGGTTGCCCGAGGCAGTGAACGCCAGCCAAGTCGCTGTGCTGCCCATGCGCACTAAGTCCACCCACACACACTTATTTACAAAGAATGTGCTGTACCACCCCCAACTTGACCTAAGGTGAGGGGGCCTGATTAAATTATTCTATTTTCCCAAAAGCAGCATCACAGAAATCATGCCTGGGAATAAAGAGTGGGACCTGACATATCTAATTTGACTATCCTAATCAATGAACCAGCTAGCTTTCAAATGTTTATTAAATTTATGACAGGAAGGTAACACTTTAGAATTTTGTAGTATTTTCATGTCATTCATTTATGTCTGGAGCTACACAAAAATCCCAGAAAGCTCAATAACAAAATGACCTGGATTCAAATGTAAACATCCATGTAAGAATATTAATAGGCACAAATTATTGGTATGACAATAATTTTTTTTAAAAAATTCATCCCTTGGGTACCTAAGAGACAATACTTCCTCAATCCAAAACAGCACATAAACAAAATGTTATAGGAGCCCCAGGATATTGCCCTGAAAATTGTGTGTTAATTGCTGAATCCAGGAAACACTTAATTTTGCAAACTTATTCCATCACTTAGAGATCTTTCTACATGAGTGTGCTAAAAAAAAGCAGAGAAAAAAAACAGTCTTCTGTTAACTTAGCAAGAAAACAAACTGGTGTCTCCACTCTGATTTCACTTTTGAAATCAATTTTCAGTTCAGTATTCTTTTGCCTCTGGTATTATGCATGATCATTTTTAGCATCTGGATAATTTTACATTAACATCTGGTATTTAGTTTTTTTATTTTTTTATTTTTTGTCTGATGAGTATACAATGCTTTTATAAGAAATGTACTTTCCCAGCTGCTGTTTATTCATTTGAAAGAGACATGGTTAAGTGAGTGTAACAGCCTCTAAAATTCCTTAGGAAACACAAACCATGTTTCATCCCAAATCCTGCCAGTCTATTTTCTTTCTACCAGCTTTTCCCATGGCAGAAATGGTTGCGATCTTTGTAGAAGGATGAGTTTAGATTGTTAACAGGTGGTATCGTCAAGTGCAACGGCTTTGAAATTAGGCCTGATTTGGAATCTTGGTCTGGCAGTCAATAGCTATATAACCCTGCGCGACTCTTTGAAGCTTAGTTTCCTTATCATAAAATGGGGAAATATAAATACATATCTCCCAATGTTGGTCGGATTTTTAAATGAGGTGATTAATATAAAATACCTGGCTTAAGGTGCAGACAATAAATGGGAACTGTTATCATTTATTTCAGTATTACAGAATGCAACTTAGAATTTCTTCTTTTCCTGACCTCCTTTATACATGCAATTAGCAGTTTGAAATTTGTACAAGGTTTTTCCAGAGTACAAGATTTTTGAAAGCTGAAACCGAATCTTGTCGTTTAACAACTTGCTCTTTGAGTGGAGAAGGAAGGAATTAAGCTGGCTAAAGACATTATAGAGGAAGCCAGAGAATGCTTCCTTTCTGAGCTTCTGTAGCACAGACTATGAAGTATGCTAGCAAAGTAATTTCATTTTTTAAGCAAAGCTTCAGAATTCACATAATGAAATGAAGTCTGTAAGCCCAAGCTATTGTAGTGGCAAGGATAAAAGAGACCTACATTCATTATAATGAATGCAATGTCATTCAAAATGTTTTTGGAGCTCTTCTTGGAGTTGGTCATTTTTATATTGATGACTTATTCACCAGTCTTGACTCTAAATGACTTCCGTTCATTCCTGCCCTACCACCCATAAATGTTCACCTTCAAAGATGAAAGTTTGTAATACTGAGATAGTCAAAGAAATGTCATGAAGGTTCTGAACACAGAACCTTCTGAATAGTTCCAAAATCTCCTGAGTGTTGTTGAGATACGTATAGAACCAAGGCTATTAGTATAAAAGGTTTTTCATTAAGTTAATTGTATGATTTTCGACATATTTGTTAAAAAATTAGCAGCTTCATTTTTTATTCAAAGATTAAAAGGCAGTTTTCAGAGGACCATGAGTTAGCATTATTTTAGAGAAATAACTTTAATAACATGGAATTCACACATTTATTCTAAAAACTCGATAAATTTTCTTCAATATATTCTTTCCTGTATTCTTATACTAACTTAAAGAAATTGGCAGTTTGAAGATTGTCTAATTTTTCATTCTTTCTTGGATACTTAGCAGGGTTGGTGCTCAGTAATGCTAGATGAGTGAATGAATGAAGAGATAACAAAATAAATGAATTTATTATCATCGTATGTTAAAGAGGTGTTCCTTTTTATATCTCGTTTCCAAGAGAAGTGTCAATCAAGGTAGTGTACATATCAAAACACAATATTAAACTGACAACAAAAAATGAAAATTTAACTAAAACAAATTAAAGAAAAATGCACTTTGGCTGCTCATCTGGGATGAGTTAGTTATTGCAGTTGAACTCCTAATTTAATTCAGAATTTTAGGACAATTAGGGCAAAAAAGGAAATTGTTAAATTATATAGTTTTTTTGTCTGACAAAGGAAAGGCTTCCAAATTTTCAAGACAGACAATTTCCTGGCAATGAATTCTCAGAGCAAATTTTAATGCAATCCTTATGTAAAAACTTCAGATAGCAAAATGTACAGGGTTTTCAAGCATAATTAGTACAGAGGACAATATTTCTTGTTTATTTCTACCACATAAGAAAGCTAAGGACATAAACTTAAAATTTCCATTCAATAAAATATGTGTCTCTGAGGAGCTAAGATAATGATTCAATACCATAATTTTCTGACAGTCTAACAGTCCATGAAGGAGCCTTGGGGATGGATGGTTAGTGTGACCATTTTGTTGTCACTCTCAAATGTCAAGTATTCAGGCAAATTCTCAATGTTGAATTATTTGACAGGGACTTAAGCGTCCATATTATTTGCTGCTGGGTAGTTTTCCATGTGATTAACATAGGAAATATACTCCTCCCAAATGGAGAGCCCAGCCCACTGCCACACAGAAGCACTTTTTTGGGATAACTTATGGTTAGAACTAATACATTTTCCTAACATATACTTTGAGTAATAAAAGCTGACATTTGTTGTTCACTTGCCATGTTCCAAGGATCATTTTAAGTGCTCTGCATCTCTTAAGTCATCAAACCTTCACAGTAACCACATGCACTGTGTGCTATGATTGTTCCCAGTTTATGAATGAAGAAACTGATAAAAAAAAAAATTTAAAAAAAAATTAAAAAAAAAAAAAGAAACTGATGAGCAGTATTATCTTGTCCAAGGTTTTGCAGCTAGTAAGTGGCAGAGCCAGGATTTGATCCCAGTTTACTTGTTCTTAGCCACAATCATGAACTTACCCTCAGACTACCTATTAATTTGCATAAGCACATGGGCATTACAGGATAGATCTTTTAGACTCTTTCATATAATATAGAATGAATATTATATGAACAATAAAAGGGGGAGCAGTAACTAAAATTTGGCACATTAGCCATGATAGAACATTAATGTGATTCCCTGTCAAATATAATGAAAAAAAAAAATACATTGTGATTAAAAACCAAGATGAAAAAAGTAAAAAATGTACTCTGAAAGAGCTGAATGAATTAATTAACCAATTCCATAGCATCAAGTTGGAAATGAATGCTGGTCTTATGGAGGTGGTTGTGGTCTAATGGAAAGTGCATTGCATCTAAGTGAAAAAAAAAACAAAAAAAAAAACCCCCCAAAAACACAACAACCCAAAACAAGATTTAATTATCAGTTCTATCATTCACAGTCTTTATCACCTCTTAGTCTCTACTTCCTCTGAGACCTTAGATATACCTTCTCAGAAGCTAAATTTTTCTATCTGTAAGTTGGTTTAAGATTCTCTTCCCTTGAGGTTTGTTGTGATACCAAATAATATACTGTAGGTGCATATTTGTGTAGATTCTCCAGCACTCTGAAAAGGCACAGTATTCAAATATACTTGACATAGGTGAAAGACATGCATCCAATTAATATAAGCTATGCCAAGTTATTTTAGTTTAGTTAAAAATATGAGTAGCTTATCTTTAGGCCCATTTCACGACATTTAAAGTTGGAATTTCATCTGTTATAAATCTGTTCCTAACTACTTTGATCCTGTCTTTAAGGAAACTTTAATAAACTGGAATACATGCCAAAAGTGTATAGAGTCAGACTATCTCTAAGAATCAAAAATGGTGAGAAACCTCTGAAAGCTCTGAAAAGTGTGTTATTGTTGTTAACTGCTTCTCTAAAGAACAGAAAACAGTAGTGAAGTTGATGTACCATTGCTCCTTATGGGTGATGTGTAAGAGTGAGGGAGTAAAAAGTGCTATAGCATGCTTAAAGTTTTGTTTTAATGTTTATAAGATGACAATTAAAAAATAAGTACTACAAAATTGTATAAAGCAATTATATGAGGAGAGCTGTGTTGTGATCAACACAATGCAGACCAGGATGAAAATAGTTCTCTTTTCTTCCCATGTTCTTTCCACTCCTAACAGTGATTAACATTTGGTATGTAGCCTTCTAGATTTCATTTTCTATGCATATTTAAACGTATGTGTAAAAGTATACTATGTATTCCTTTTTTTTTACACAAATGGAATTATCCTCTACATGTTGTTTATGATTTGCTTTTTTCCACTTATGATTTGTACACATTGTTTTTCCTTTTTGGTATCAGTGGATTTAGTTTGTTTTTATTTTAACATTGTACTCCTCTGAGATGTAGATATCCTACAACTTATTTAATTATATCCCCACTAATAATCCTTCAGGTTATTTCCAACTTTTCATGATTATAAGAAATGCTATAATGAACATCTTGTATAAACATGTTTATGCTCTTTCATACATATTTCTGTAAATAAATCTGGTAAAGGGAATTGCTAGGTCAAAGGTTATGTACACATTTTATATTTTTTATGCACTGACACAGAATTGAGTCAATAACCAATAAATAAATATGTTTAGGGAATATAGAAGTTCACATTGTTTTAATTAGTAGAAAATTATTTCTTATATGGGCTCTAGTTATACCTGTGGTATGAACAATTTATGAAATTTAAAAATATAATTTCTGGTACCTGTATACTAATGTCAAAAAGAGAAGTTCTACTTATAAACAGAAATTGTCAGGTACAGAAGAGAAACAAATATGTCAGGAACATATTAACAGAATAGATTTCAAGATGTTCCAGCCTGAGTTCCTCAGATACATATTTTGGTGCATTAAAAAAAAAACAAAAGAATTTATTTAAATACCCCAAATCCCATTTACTACATATGAGAGTCAGCAACACAGTAAGGTAAGGTTGAAAATCGAGTTTTAAATATTTTGGGATTTCTGAAAACAATTAGTAAAAATCCGTAATGTAATCATTTGCAAAGTTGTTAAAGTTTATCTTTAAATAAAAGGGAAAAGTCAAGATAAAATAAAATAAATGAGCATTGTTCCATGGTACATTGTCATTCATGAAAATTGACATAGATTCAATTAATTTTTGAACTTACAGGGTTTTATGAGGATTAGACTGAGTAAAAATGTGTAATTCTTTTGTAAATAAAATCTTTTGGGATTTCAGATTCAAAAATCAAGAAAAGTGAAATAGTTTTACAATGTTTACTAAAGGATAATGATTAGTATGTCATAAAACATCTGGACTTTAGATATGATTTATATGACCTCAGAAGTCAGACCTTTCCCTGCTGATGAGTTCACCTTTGTTTCCAGTGCTATTTTGTTTAACGGCTTATTTATCCTCTATCAAGTGATCTTTCTAAGACTTTTCAGCATGTCTCTTCACATTGGATTGAGAAATCTTCAAGGAAATGAGTATCCTTGCATCTACACTGTCTTTTGCTATTGCATTTGCTATGACTTGAGACAAAGGCAAATGATATGGGAAAATGTAGAAATGAGCACTGTGAAAGAATCCAAATGTATCTAACGTCTTCTCATGCTACTTCCTTATTGCCTTTAATGAAAAATAACTTCTGAATTGCAAGGATATTTTTAAGCCACATGATTCAGTATGCCCCTTCAGCTAGACTGCTCAAGGAGACTTTCTGAATGCTGAAATGATTAACAGTATCTGAAGCTAAATTGCACAGAACCGTGTGGTATGGTAATGGTGGATGAGAATACATATTAGTCTAGAGGCCCCTGCTGAGTGCAAGACAAAGACCCCCTTCCCCATTGCCCCTCACCGATGGTGGGCTTGGGATGTATTTTCAGAAGTAATTATTTACAGAGAACTTATAAAAACAAATGAATCACCCTCATCACTATGCTTGTTCTGTTTTGGGATGTTTGTCTACTAAACTTTCTAAATTGGGAGATTTAGAAATTTAATAAGAAAAACATTAAAAAAAAATTCTTTGAGGATCTCAGAGTCTTCTGCAAACACACTTTCAATTTTTATCACAAACTCTCTTGATGCTATTTTACCACTGTGTTTTTATTTAATTTGAATATTTTAATTTAGTATGAGTCACTCCCATGGATTAACAACTTTCTATTCTAGTGTATCTAGTCATATCTTTTATGTGTTTTCAGAGGTATGTCTACTACTCCAAAGATCTCTCTGAATTTTACATATTAGAACTGGCTGAGCCTCAAGGCATGTCAGTAAAGCTGGAAGCCCTGGAAGGAGCTGCTAAGAAATAACCTCAAATCTATAAATTGTATGTTTTAGAAAAATAAAATCATCTTGTTAGTGAAGCTCTGGATTAGGCTTTCTAACACCATTATAAGTGAGTTTTAGGAAATTAATTATATTGGTAACCTATGAAAACTATGCAAAAGGCTGTGGCTCTTAGAAATTATAAGGCAGTAGCAAATTGCAAATAATATATTCTGAAGTTATAATTAAAATTAACTGGAGTCAATTTTCTGAGGCATTGAGACATTAAAGATTTATGAGTTCCCTAAAATCTCAAATTTTTCCGGAGGTGATCGCTTCAGTTGAGATAAAGGAAATGTATCTCATTTGCTGCTTCACTGCTCGAACCAGAATGAAAAAATAAAATTTGTGATTGTTACTCATTATTGGGCTGTCTATTGCAAAATTACATCTAATCCTTAAAACTGTGTGAAAAAAAAATCACTAAATGTTGTTTTAGTTTTTCCTTAAAACTTGTGAGCAAAACTTACAAATTTCCTAAACAAATGAATTTCTACTTGTCTGTGTAGCTAAATGTCCTACGAAAGCTTTAGGCTTAACTCTATGTAAATTTTCCATCACATCAACTGCTAATTTAAAAATTATTGGCAGAATATTGGAAGAAATGGATTCTTTTCCTGACCATGTGTATACAATCAATATTCATGATGCAGTTTTTGAAAAAATGTTGTATCAGAATTTATCCCTAGTATGCCAAATGTTCCTTCATGGCATAGCACCAGTACAGGACTTTATGCTTCCCCTGTGCAACTGGATTTCATTTTGGGGTGCTTCAGTGTAAAAATGTGCTTGTTATTAAAAACACACTCTTAATAATATTTGTAATCCAAGGTGAAATTAAGGGAAATATGAGTCAGAAAGCCTTCATGCAATCCTCTGCTTAATGACTTTGGAAATCTATGGGATACCCTGTACCACTAGACAGAACCCTGGGAAGCAGGATTATACATGTTTATCCCCCAGTGTTTGTGCAAACATTTGTAACTTGTGTTTTTGTGGGGGTTGAGTGATCTCCAGGTTTGCTGCTCAGGGGTCACGGAGAGCAGTTGTCCTTGACTGAGCATATTCCTACTGTGTTGGCATGCTCCAGCACATCCACATGGCTCCACCACACGCACTGACTGTTGGACTTGAATCCTGTCCCTGCCGCTTCCTGGCTATTTGTTCTTGGGCAAATTCTTTAACCTCTCTGAGACTGTTTCTTTATCCGCAAAAATGAGGAACATAGTAATACCTTCTTAACACTGATAATTAAATAAGATAAACTTAAATTATAAAATCAACATATGGGGAATATAAATTGGCGCAGGTACTATGGAAAGAGTATGGGGGTTCTGCAAAAAATCAAAAATGGAACTACCATATGATCCATCCATTCCATTGCTGAGCATATATCCAAAGGAAGTGAAATCAAAATCTCAAAGAAATATTTGAATTCCCATGTTCATTGTAGCATGACTCACAGTAGCCCAGACATGGAATGTCCTAAATGGGGAATTTTAAATAGTCAAAACTCATAGAAAGAGGGAATATAATGGTGGTGACCAGGGTCTGGTGGAAGAGGGAAAAAGGGAGGTAGTCAAAAGGTACAAAGTTTCAGTTATATAAGATGAATAAGTCCTAGAGATCTTTTCTACAGCCTAGAGTTAACAGTACTGAATTGTACACTTAAAAATTTGCTTACAAGGTAGATCTTGTGTTAGGTGTTCTTATCACAAAATAATAATAATAAAGAAGATGAGAGGAAACTTCTGGAGTTTATGGATATGTTTATGGCATAGACTGTGGTGATGGTTTCTCAGGTGTATACTTATCTTCAAACTCATTAGGTCATGTGCATTAAATATGCACAACTTTTTACATGTCAATCATACTTCAATAAAGTGGTTTTAAAAAAATCAGCATATAAATGCCTAATTTTAGAATTATTACAACTTAAAGCAACCTAATTCATGTGACATTTTATTGAAATAATAGTTAACATCTTGGTTAATAGTTGAGATCTAAAAGCTTAGGCCTATGTTCAGTTAGAAACCTTGGCATATTGGTGATAAATTTTGAAACCAGAGGCACAAATCATCTCTGTTTCAGACTATCTTTTCAAGTATGTTTATAGAGTGAACAGAGTCAGAGGATAAAGCTGGAGTCTGCCTGTGAAGCAAAGGGCAGGTTTGCTTATAGCATGGGAAGATGTAGATGGTGTCTCCCATCAGATCTGGGGCAAGTACACTTACTACACCCATAAGAAAGGACTCGAGTTCCATAAGCTCGGGGTTCTTCTCCAGTAACACCAGCCCCTGTGAGTGCAGTTATCAGCTGGCCCTCTTTCCTCATCTCAGTTGGAAGTGGACCTTAGGGAATTGGCATCAAATATGTTAATGTGCATGCTGCTTCCCCGGGCTGTTAGTAAAAAAGTCCTTTTTCCCTGTTTTAGGAGTCTCATATGTCTGCCAGCATGCATAAAATTGTGTCAGACTAATTTGTTATCTTGCAAATGGGATAAAATCCCAGACATATCATAAACTTTTAAAACTGCTTTATTAAGATATATATTACATACCATACAATTCACCAGTTTGGTGACCAGTTCAGTCATATTTAGTATATTCAGAGTTGTTCAACCCATCACCACAATTCAATTTTAGATCATTTTAACACCCCCAAAAGAAACCTTGTACACATTGAGTCATTCCTTATTCCGACTCTCCCCAACTCCTGTACCTCTACCTGTGCTGTGTTAACGTTAGAGCATGGGAGGGAAGGTGGCAGCACGAGGACAGGTAAGAGGCTTTTGCAGCAATTAGGAGGATAAATGTGCTGTAGCAGCAGGGAAGGCAGTGGGAAGCAGCTGAATAGAAGATATTTTTAAAAGTAGAGCCAATAGGATTTCCTGACCAATTAGATCTGCCAAGAGGATGTGCTGATGGATTTTCCATGAGGTGTGAGAGGATGAGATGAGTAAAGGATGTTTATGGTTTTGGCTTGAGCAATGGGAAGGATTGAGTTGCCATTGGAGTTGGGGAAGACTATGGGTGTAGCGAGTTTTGACAGGGAAGCCCAGGACTTCAATTTTAGATATGTTAGACTTGAAATGTCTATTAGACATCGTGGTGAGGTTGAATAGACAGTATGTCATATTCTGGAATTCAGATGAGAAATGCTGTTTAAAGATATGAATTTGGGAATTTAAAGCCATGAGACTACATGAGATCACCAGGAAAGTACATGAAAACAAGAAGAGAAGCAGTCTGAGAACAGAGCCCCGAGGGATGTCAACCTTTAGAGGTCAGAGAGGTGAGGTAGAACTAGGAAAATCAAAGAGCAAACACACAGTTTTGAAAAGAGATTTCTCACAAGAGTATTTCAAGTGTTACATATTCTCTTTGTTGCAGGATGTGAAAATAATCTTTTGGGAAACGTGCGCCTAAGTGCACAGACGAGGTGATTTATACAATAAGCAAAGGACAATTTTCTAATTTTATTTGATTCCTAAGAAAAGGAAAGGGTTATTAAATAAACAGTGTCAGGGGAAGGAGATCCACGTCCATGATAAAAAACTTGACCAGGTTTTCCAGGTTTGGTATACATTAAACAAAAGCAAACTAATGTATGCTGTTTCATGTTCCTCAGGATCTGTATCCTAAATTATCATATCAGATCTTAAATATTGTATATTCAAGGATATATCACAATGGTACATACTTGGAATGACATCTGAAGGATAAATTCTGAATGTTGAGACTTATGCTGAAAAAATTTTATAACATGAGAATATTGTATTTAGTTTCTGATATTCACATTTAACATATTCACAATTAGGTTTTGATTTGTAAAACTTTGAAAGACATTTATGTTTAAGTACGATTTTACTTCTGATATTTCAAGAGCCTTGTCAGTAGAATTGTACGTATTGAGAAAAACAATACTCACCAGTCCATTCATGTTAGTTTCTTCTCCATTGTGATCAATCAGAACTCAAGAGACATTTTATTTTTATGTAAAACCAAGGTGGTGTCTTATGTGATGCCAAACATCTGGGTGAAACTGAAAAAATATAGTTACTCATCAGTGTTTATTACTATCTGGATATTTGATGTCATGGAAATGATAAATCATAATTAGCATTTCAATTGATCAAACAGATGTTCATTGAAAAACAAACAACCTATTCCACAAGCCAAAAGGACATTTTAGATGACCCCCCTAAGTGTGACTGTTCTGATTCTCAGTGTTAAAAAGAAACAAAATTTGTCAACATAATCCATTCCATGACGTGTAAAGACAGGGTATATTACTTTATAAATATGAGATTTTACACTAAAATGATAATGTGTTGAAAATTGGCTTAACCTGTTGTATTTTAATGATATTAATGACTGAAAACAGCAGCAGGCAGAATTATAAATTGAAATATAATTTATAATGTAACATACAATTTAAATATAGTTTATAAGTAGGTTTAAATATAGATTAAAGCATAGTGCATATTTTTGCCAGGTGATTATAGAGCACCCCAAAATAATTATTTTAAAATGGTAATATTTAGACGTATAAACTCGAGAATGTTTATTTTAACAATCATTCATTAGCTTGTTGACCTACATCCACATTTGTATTTTTACTTGAGGAAGAAACAGGATTGCCGGTGGTATATGTGTACTTCTGCACAGAATGTATAAGTTGATTATGTGCGTGTCATAAGAGAATGCTTTTCTCTTTTTTTGTCAGTGCTGTCATGTCATTTCTCAAATATACCACTGCAAGAAAATAGGGATATATAATATGAGGGAAGAGATCCAGGTAAAAACAGAGTGGTGCATGCTCTTAGAACTCAAAATAAGTTATGTTTTATTTTTTAAAATCACAATCTTTAAAGACTCAGAAAAGGAATTTTAAAGAATCAGGGGTCTAGCTGTGGCCGTTCGGGGGAAGAATTGTTTCAGCTGTTCTTACTGGAGGATAGGAAGATTATGAGGTATCCCAGTGAAAGAGTTTAATGAGAAGAAAGGATTAGAAACAGGAAAGGTGAATCATCAGGAATGAAGTCAAAGAAGGGACTGAATATTGATCAGATATTCAGAAAAACCTGCAAACCAACCATAGCTCATGCTAACACCATTTGTGGGCCTGAGAGTTTTCAAGAGCGTTCCTCTAGGAGTGCACTTGCTTCATTGTGGGTAAAGGCAGCCCAAGGAGCCTGACCATTGTGGCCTCCAGTACCGTGCCACGGAGTGAGGTGATCGGGATAGGAGAAATTTGTGTGTTACCTCTCCACATAGATGACAATGCCTGGGCTGCCTGTAAACAGGATTTCAGAGATTCTTCTGTTTCTCAAAAGACTGCCATACCTATTACATAACTAGGTAGTCACCTAATAAGGAATGGCATCTCTCCTATTGATGAGTCTGTGTCTTTATTTGCACTTTATTAGACTGAGATACTGAAGATGGCAGTGAGGCTGATAGTGGTGGGACATGAGAGACTAAGAGAAAAGCTACGGGGAAGCCTGAGATGGGAGAGAAAGGTAATTTTTAGAAATAGATTAGAAACATTCCATTCAGGGCAGTGAATATTCACTGGACTTATGGTGTACCTCTTTTTCGAGGAAGCAAGTTCTCAGCTGTTAGAACTACAAGAGCAACATTAGATAATCCTGACATATGTTTAATTTTAATTTTTTTGGTAGGTGTCATTGTTATAAACTATCTCAATAAAGAGATTCATGTTAGCTTCTTATTTTGGAAATAAGATAGTGAAAGGGAAGAAGAAATGAAACTGTCTTGCCATTTCTCATTAGAGAATGTTTAGAATGCAAACAAATGAGCAAACTCTTAAGCCCAACAGCAGCATTAGTAACAATGTTCCTAATTTACCTCCTTTTCTTTTTGCTAAGGATGAACAGTTGTATTTCTGTCATTAATAGAAAAAGGAAGAGTGCCTAAACAACCTATTATAAATTCTTTTGGGAAAGCGTATTACAAATAATTGAAAACAAACCTGATTCTGTGAACCTGGCAGCAAATGTATAACAGAAAGCAATTCAGCCCTGGCCCCTGGATGATTGATTAAATGTTTTATTCCCTTTACCTTTCAATTCACGCTGTGTTTGTCAAAAGGAAAGAGAAAAGGAATGTTGTGAAACAAAGTCCACTTTAGACAAAGAACTTACAATAATGATCAATGACCTCTAATCAGCTGCTTATTCATTTTTCTCAAGTTTTAATGTTTCTAAATATTAGCTCTTCTGCATGGTTCCTGCAGAAAATGAGGCCTTGCGTTTCAGCATGTCCCCACCCCCCGCCAGCTCACCAACAACACAAGCTGTATCTGAGCTGCTTTGAGGGCATGGCCCTGCAGCTTCCTGTGGTCAGTTATTAGTCTGAGTCCAGGAAAGAAACAAGAACACTGTGTACTGGGTAAATCTACAGAAAACTTCATCTTCTGGTTGTGTGGGAGGAGAGGTCCCTATGTGCACTCTGTTCCTTTGAAAGGACCAGAGATCTGTTGGTGCTGTACAGATGTTGAGGTGCACAGAGCCAACATCCTACAAACCTAGTAAATAAATGATTACGATGTAAGTGTACAGAATAATGGTAGGAGCCTAAACCCAGGATACTGTTGGCATACTGTATTGTAAGTGTTGTTTTATAAACATGTAAAATTAACACCAAACCTTCCTAAAGCCTTGATATTCTTGAATGATATCTAGCCATCTGTGTATATCACAGTGATGAGCTGCAAAGCTGGTGGCTCCAACACAATGTTGAGTATGAAGTCAGATTTATAGAGGCTACCTTCCCACATCTCATTCTTTCTCATTTTTCATATTTCTCTTCTCACAAACTACTGCCCAGGTGTCAGTAATTCTACCGCCTCGTTTTCCGGCAGTCTTTGTGTTGGTACTTGGTCATCTATTCTGATTTCAGCCCCCAAAGCCATCATGTCAGGGGACCAGAATATAGGCCATCCCCAGAGCAATGCCTCAGCACAGAGCTGGAGGGGGTTGAGCTAGGAAGTCCTTCCACCTCGCTTTCTCCTAATTGCTTGTGTGAAAATTGGATATGGATAAGAAGACAAAACACAAGAACATGTCCTTCTCTCCTTGATGGTCATTCTCCCATTGATGTTCAACCACCTTAGCATTTCCAGAATCACCTCCCCATTGTGGGTGGGAACTTTGTTACTGCTACTCATGTTGTCTGAGACTGTCCAGGTTGGTAATAGTAACTACTATAAAGGGTGGAGCACATCCTGCTTAGCAGAGAGAGACACAGTCATTTGTATATATTGTTTTACTCTCTTGAGAGTAACAACTAACACTTAATAGTTTATCTTGTGGACTAGGCATTATTCTAATCATTTAACCTAAATTATTTCTTTTAATATGCCAGACAGCACTATAAGGTATGTGTATTATTATTTGTCTTTTACAGAGGAAACTGATGCACAGAGAGATTAAGTAAATTACCTAACATTTACAGAGTAACTGGCAGAGCCAAAATTTGAACACAGGGAGTCTATCTCCAATTTATGTGATCTTAAACTATGATTAACTCTGAACACACACACACACACACACACACATGCACACACGCACAATTATACAAAGCATCAGACACACAGGGATAGGCAATATTAGAAAAGCATATAAACATCCTTACAGTCTTACACACAGACTGAGATTTATGAACCCATTGAAATAAAAACTCATCAGTTACAGAAATAAAAAACTTGTTCTGCCAAAAAGAAATTAATTTTCTTTTTGTTTATTTTCTCCTCCGTGTGCAATAAAGAATCACAAGATCAGAGAGATAAGACCTGTAGTTTCCTCTTACGAAGCTAGGCTCGGGGCCATATTTAGAGTAATAGACATATAATACTTTCACTTGAAAGCATAGAAACTTAACCAACCATGGATATATAATTTCACTCTAGTGATGAAACTAAGCAGGGCCAGAGTAAAGAAATAAGACCTGGAAGGAGAATAAGTAAAGATATGGAAGGAGACACCAAAAAATTATGTGAAAACAAAAATAAGAGGAGAGGGAAAGGTGGCAGACGAAGGGAACATTCCAAGAATGAGCCTGTCCTATATTGGTGACAGTAGGGACTTGGTGGGCAAGTGTCTGAGGGTGGAGGATATGGGCTGTCATTAGGGACTCAGTTTGCATACACACTATGTTAGGGATATGAGAAATGCAGCAAACCTATGGAACATGCGCAGTCTTGAGGAGCTTGTGTCTACGTTCAAATTCTTCTCTAAGAATTAATATGGTTCCATAATTTAGAGCATCTCGTCTGAAGTTGAATCTTTCTGTGCATTAAATCAGTTGAAATCACCAATAGCCATTCCAAAATGCCACTTCTATACAAGTTGGAAAAAATTCAAAGTAATGTACTTATACACCTTTCGTTTCTATACTAATACACACACATACACAATTTCTCTCTGAGAATGCTTGAGTCAGAGAATGAGACTGAAAGAGACTGAATTCCTCTTTCAAGTATGCATAAGGTTTTGTTCCAGTCTAATGACACAAGATCTGGCGCTGTATTTAGACCTTCTGCTCCAAGATTTTATTTTAATTTTAAACAAGTGTTCTCACACAGGGACTGAAAACAAAACAGGAAAATATTGCTTAAGTTTTCCTTTGTGCCATTATTATATGTCCTTCAAGAGCACTGATTGTTCTGTTCTACCAATGTAGGTCATTGTACTCTGGATTGCTTTTTTTCCTATTGGGGACTTTCTCCAACAGCTCTCCACATGAAGGAAGATCATGTTAGTTTCAGTTAGTTGTTGGTTCTTTTCTGCATAATAATGCTTTAGCTCTCAACTCTTAGAGATGTTCCAGTTCTGGTTTTGATCAGCGTAGAGCTTTGCTTCCATTTACCAGGAAGGTCTCTGCTGATATGGATCAATTCTGGGAAGTACTGTTAAGTTTGGGACTATCCCTTGGCTTAGTGACATTCTGTGCTCTAATCAACCTCACCCCTTGCTCCTTCCCAGGAGGCCTGGGCACCATCTGACCCAAAGGTGGGTCCTGAGTGGTGGTGACTGGGAACGTTGTAAGCAGTCTACCCCAGGAAGTCTAGAATGCATAGAACTCGTAGGATAAATCCTACACAAATTCATGAAGAAAAGCCAAGAGCTGGCGAAACCAAACAATAAAGATAATTCCAGAGGAGCAAGAGCAAGACAATAAAGAAGGAACAAAGTTAAAATCTGGGTCTGTCACAGCCAGGATTGGAATGGAAGCAAGTTAGATGGTAGAATGTGGGGAAGGGGCATGGAACAGGCTCTCACAGTGGTGAGCTTCCTGTCACTGCAAGTCTTCAAGTAGTACCTACATGACCAGCTGTTACTCATTCAGCAAGTGCTTACTGAACCCTAATTTTTGAGGCTGTATAGTGAAGAGCTGAGGAGCACATTCAGTGAAGTCAGACAAGAATTGGAACACAGGCTAGCCACGTGAACTTAGTAGCTGTACTTTTTAAAATGTCAGTTTTTTTTTTTCTTAAAAAAGCAGGTAATAATAATACCTACCTCGTGTGGTTGTTGTAAGCATTAATTGAATTAATATTATTTGAGTTACTAAATACAAATCACACGCAAGAGTGTCTGGTATTCTGTAAGTACATGATAATAACCTCTATTGTTTTTATGTGCCAAGTCCTGTGTGTTGTAATGGAATTTCTGAAATAGTTATGAAGTTGAAATAGGTGACTAATGGTTCTGTTCTCCTAGGCTTTGTCTGTTGGGGCACACCCAAAACAAAATTTGGAGGAATGCGAATGTTTGAGGCAAGTGAGAGAACTTCCTTCTGGTGATTTTCCTTCATGACTTGCTCTGATGCTACTCTTCTTAGATTAAATTGGTTGTGAGTTTCAGATGATGACTGTATTCCTATATAGTTTTAGCTTGACAGCACAAAGATTTAGCAATAACATCTGCATTTGATAAAATGTAAATGAGAAGCTCCCAGAAGAGACTGAAAAAACCTGTTTTGACAACTCTTCTTTTATCCATGCAAATATTATATACTTTAAGTGAAGAAAGAAAAACAATGATAAATGAAATGAAATATTTTCAAGTTGGACTGCTTCTATATTATTTTTATTTGAAACTATTTAAAAATAAACGTAAAATGGACTTCTGAATGACCAGGTCCTTTCAGAGCAAAAAAAAAAAAAAAAAAAAAAAAAAAAAAGGAAGGGGGTGAGATTTGCATTTAGTAATGATCTCCTTTTGAGAATTTTGGATACTTAGTGGTCAGTGTTTCTTTCAATACATCATGATCATGACCGGTGGGAATGATACCAAGATCTTCCATTCAGTTATGATGGATTACAAGTCACCAATCTGGGAATGTTTCAGGTGAAACTAACCTAAGCTTATCTTGATCAAGGAACTTAGAAATAAATGCTTTGTTGGATTGCTTTGAGTTACACGAAGCAAGAAGACCACCAGAAGCTTTTTGAAAAGAAGGACTGTACCAATTTTCAGACTTTGAGAAAATTGGAACTCTTAAAGCAGCTGAATTTTTGTTTCTATTTTTGATCTTTCCTAAAACCTTAGACCTTCTCTGTGTTCAGTAGATCTATAGGAGTTAGAAAGCACTGCCACATGAAATCTGCTCTTGATACAAAAATGTTTCAACTAACCTTGATACAAAATGAGAGAGAGAGAGAGAGAGAGAGAGAGAGAGAGAGAGAGAGAGATGCTTTGCTTTGACCAGCAGAGAAGCTACACAAACCTTTGAAGCATAATATTTTAACTGGTTTCACTAGGAGAGAAGAAAAATAAAAACATAAAGTGACAAATATTCTTTGAAGAGAACTGATTTTCTTATTATTCTGCAATTTATTAATGACTATTGCTCTGACAGTGAGGAATCTTTTAAATATTTAATGCAAGGCACAGCTTTCATCCAGGAATGACAAATGCAAGAAATATAATTCTAAAGAACAGGAGAAAAGCAATTTAAGTTTTAGGGGCAATTGGAACCAAGTAGGTGTCAAAGCAAAATCCTTCTATGGGAGAGTGAAAGATCTGTTAAAACTAAGCTCAGGGGTAGGGTTGTAAATGATACAATCATATTTGTTAAACAGTTCATTAAGCTGACATTTCCCTATATTCTTTGAATAGGTTAAAGAGGTTAAGGTCATGCACAGTCCTTGACATTTTATTATTAAAGCAATACTTTTCAAGCAGCTCAGTAGTTGTTGCCCATGTAAGAATAGTTGCTTTGGTTGGGCTTGTAAACTTCTAATGATAGTGGGATATTCACTGAAGACCTTTCAATGTAATTCAATGTACTACGCACTGCATGAAGAAAAAGTCTTTCCAGTTCTGGTTAGTAGGAATATTGATGCACCTAAAAGAATATATGCTATTTATGTAAGCATATCTCATTACTTTTCTCTTCAGAAATGGCTTCACTAGTATCTTTAATAATTTTTTATTGATTTACCCAAACATTGGGGCTATAGAGATACCCATATAATGTCCTTTTATAGGTTCTTGAACTATTTCAGCTCTAGAAGAATTTATTAGATTATGGTAAATAAAATTCACACTAAAATTCATGATGCACATTCAATAAATGGAATTAAAAATATAGGCAAAATAGAGTTAAAATATATACAAAGTCAGATTTTACATGATCTACACAATACACAAATTGTAGAAGTTTGAGTGACAAAAGATTCAATTGTTAGAAATCATATCACAGTCTATATAATATTTGTGTACTAATATTGACTTATTTATTCAACAGATAATTATTGAAAATCTACCATGTACTACTTAGTGTGTTAAGCACTGAGTCTATACTATAAATGAGACAAAGTTATTACCTTCATTGAACTTATAGTGCAATAGCAGACACAAGCAAGCAAATAGGCAGTGATGATAGGGAACAGTCAAGGGAGCTTGGAGAATCTACAGAAGGACCTCCTAAACCTGTGCCCGTCATAACCATGAAAGACACAGTCCTGAATGCCATAATACCCAATGTAGAAATCCCAAAAGGTCAAAATCCCTAAAGTTCTAGACAGTTCCTGGAGATATTTATAGAAGGCATCACAGCTCAGACCTTAAAGATGTGTAAAGTATATCTGTGTAAGTGGGGAATAGTGGGGAAACATAAAATGTGTTTGAGGAAGGGACTCAGATATGAGACAGGCCAGGGCACAAATAGGGAAGTGAAAATGATTCAGTGACCATGTAGTAGGCATCAAATAAATATTTTTGAATGAATGAGTGACTGACTGACTACCTGGATGAGAAATACTGAAATGTGAGGATCAGAGATAGAGCTCTGAAAGGTAAGCATATGTAGTCAGCCTTCAGAGTACCTAACTTTCTGAATAATGTTTGAATTAATAAAAATAATCCTGAAAATTACAATTGGCAGTTTGAGGAAATAACAAAATATGGGGTAAAGGAAAATGGAAAGTGCCCAATATAACAGGAAATAGTGTCTGGGAAAAAATTGAGTCCATAATCCTTTGTTTGCTCATTAAGGCCCTAGAGATTCTTGATAGGGAAATCTCTAGTCTGAATATTTAAATATTTGATTAATCTGTATTATAATTGACATATTATGCAACGTTTATTATTTATCTAGTGTATTTATATTCCCCATGTATTACTATTTCATATATTCATGTATTTTTATATTTTATAACACTTAAAAATATCCCAATATTGCATTGATTTGATAAGATTTTTTAAATTACAGTTAAAAACTTTTTGATAAGGTAAAGTTATTTTTTAATAACTATTCATTTACATATAATAAAACTATTCACCAAGATGTTAATATACTTTGTAAAAACTTTTCCTCTAGAAGAAAGGTATTCTGTCAATTGTTTGTTAACTTCATACATAGTTATTATTGTATTAGTCTATTTCTGTTGCTTATAAGAAAATAACTGGAACTGAGTAATATGTAAAAAAGTGAAATTTATTGCTTACAGTTTCAGAGACTGGGAAGTCCGAAGTCCAGGGAACACATCTGGCGAAGGCCTTATTGGTGGTGATAGTGACACAGGGGTCTCACATGGCAGAACGGCAGAACAGAAAGAGAGATCTCCTCATAGGCTCTCCTTTTAAAGCCCTCAGAACCCCTCCCACAACCACCTTTAAACCATCAACTTATTATTCCATTTACTAGGGCATGGTACTCACAGTCTAATCACTTCTTCAAGGCCCCACTTTTCAATTACCATAATAGGATTTCCCACCCTCTTGACACTGTCACAGTGGGAGTCAAGTTTCTAAAACCTGGAACTTTGGGGGACACAATGTAAGCTTCTTCAATAAGTTTGGGAGGACATTCAATCCACAGCATTCTGCTCCTTTCCCCCCCAACTCATGTCATTTTCACATACAAATACAGTCATTTCATCTCCATAGCCCCTAAGTTTTAATTTGTCCCACCTCAAAAGTCCAAAGGCCAAAGTCCCATCTGTGAAATCAAAACAAGTTACCTGCTTCCAAGAAACAATGGTGGGACAAACATAGGGTACATATTCCTATTCATAAAGAGAGAAATAGGCCAAAAGAAAGGGGTAACAGGTCTCAAGTCTGAAACCCAGCAGGACAGGCATCAAATCCCCAAACTGGCAAATCATGTACCTTGACTCCATGTTAGGCATTCTCCACACACCGCTGTGGTGGTTGGGTCCCCAAGTCCTTGGGCAGCTCCACACCCATGGCTTTCCTGGTCTCTAGCTTTGCTTTACCTCTCCCAGGCTGGTGTTGCATGCTGGTAGCTCTACCGATCTGGGGTCAGCATCGTGGTCCCGCTCTCACGGCTCCATTAGGCATGGCTCTGATGGGGATTCTCTGCTGCGACTTCAACCCTACATTTCTACTCCACATATATTCAACATTTTTTACTCAGCACTTAATTTTTGCCAGATACTGTCCAATATGCTAGGGATTGTATGAATTAACAAAAAGATAAAAATCCTTGAGCTCTTGTGACTCATGGTCTAGTGGATAGACAGAAACAATCAACGGTAGTGCCCCAGGGGGAAGATGATGAAAGCTTGGTCCAGGGTGATTTTTAGTAGAGGTGGTGAGAAGTGTTTGGATGCTGGACACATTTTGAAAGTACAGCCAACAAGATTTGCAGATAAAGTTAACGTATGATAAAAGAAAACAAAGGGAATCAAGCATGATTTTAAAGAGTTGATCCAAAGTAGCTGAAAGGATGGAATTATTTAGTAAGATTGGGAAGACTGGGGCTGAAACCCAGGACCTCAGTTTGAGATGCCTGTTAGACAACCAGGTAACTTTATCAAGTAGGCAGTTGGTTTCTGCATTTTGACCTTCAGAGAAGAGGTCAGGCCTGGAGATTGAAATGTGGGAGACATCAGTATGTTGATATTTAAAGCCCTGAGCCTTGTTGGGATTACTACGCATATGTGGATACAGCAGAAGAAAAGGCCAAGGACTGAGCACTGTGGTGCCCTAATATTAGAAAGTTAGGGAGGAGCAAAGGTAGTAAGTAGTGAAGGAGACTGAGAAGTAGCCTGAGAAGTAGGAGAACAAAAAGGACGCTGTGTCCTGGAAGTCAGTGGAGTAATTGGTTGTTTCAAATGCTGCTAATAGGTCAAATACGGCAAGGACTGAGATTGGCCATTTTGACTAGTAATGTGAAGGACACTGGTGACTTTACCAAGAAAAGTTACAGTGGAACAGAGGGAGCTCTGGAATAATAGGAGCACAGTGGAGGAATAGACCAAAAAAAGTATGCTTATTGACCATCCGGAGCCAGACCCAGAGCCTTGGCCCTGTGCTAAAGCACAATGACAATTCTTTGCACTGTTTCCTGCTCCTAAGCTTCCTACTGCTCACTTCCTTTCTCCAAACACACACTTTTTTTCACAGTCTAAAATAAAAATGATTGGTCTCATTTTTCAAAGTTATCTTTGTAATCTTATTCTCCCTCCCTGAAATAATTACCATATTAAGCATGATTGGATTTAAGAGGTTCCCAGATGTCTCAGCCCCTCATTTACATAGGAATTGTTTAGCCACACCTAGAGATAGCTAATCTCAGCCTTTAACTATGGGATTATTGTTCTGTCTCCTGGGATCTCCTTACTTTCAATGTGTTGTATCTACTTTACCGGAACATTCATAGAGATTGATAATGCAAACAAAAATGTTCAGTGTTCTAAGAGAACATTCTAGATTTCAAGTTGTCATCTCCATCCACTTCCGCTACTCATTTTAAAGTTTCTGATAGTTTTTAATGATCTTTCAGCAGACTTCATTCTCCCATCTGTTTGTTCATTTAACAAACTTGTATCATTGGGGAGGGTGTTAGGTATAGCTCTTCTAGCAATCTAAAGCAGATATAGTAAAATAAATAGACAAGCATAATAATAAGGGACAATTATCTATATTAGAAATCTGATTATTTGCTGCATAAACCATTTAAAAATGTGTTCTAATGCAAAAATGCATAGAGGCACAAAGGTCTTATCCATATGCAAGACAAACACAATTTATGTAGTATACTTACACTAGTAAAAACAGAATTATTTGGGTGAATGGAATATAATATCAACTTAGTCATTTGGTCATAACAAGAGATATTTCTGATGAAGTTATTTTGTTTGTTTGTCTGTGAAGACTAATTACAAAGAAAAGTGTAATTTTAAAATCTAAAAGCCAGTTGATCGTCATAGTCTGATATTTTCAGTTGGAATGAATTCCTGTGACAGCATGAACATACACCCACCGACATATCTGTAATAACAACCATTTCAGCAGACACTAGACTGCCACAGAGTTCCCAGGGCCTCACAGCAAGACAGTGGTGGACTTGGGGACTGATACTTTTCATCTTCCTTAAAGATAGACACCCTCCAGTTGCTACCTCGTAGGAAATCAGGAAGAATGCTCCACTATCCAGTCGACTTGGAATTACACAGCACAGTGCTAGTGAAAATATCTTATCCAATATTATGATGTATTTTGAAGGAGAGTGGAGGGAAAAAACAGCGGAAAGAAGCTGCACACAACAAGGCCAAACAGCTGGCTGGTTTTATGTCCCAGAAACAGCTTGGGACTAACAATACTCACAAGATCTCTTGGCAGAGTAGCTTGATGAAAATACCAAAGCGGTGAGGAGAAGTATTGTTTTGCTCAATACTGCATATGGCTTATTAACCTAAATGTGAACACATACGCTTTTTTTTTTCCCCCTAAAAGTCTTCGTATGTTTAAATGAGGAACTCACCGATTCTTTGTACAACACAAATGTGGTTCATGACAGCATCTATACCAAGTAAACCTTAATAATTTTCAGAAATTTAATCATAGACATGTAGTGATTTCCTCCTTTTTTTAAAATAGTATTTTCGGGGCAGTCAATGGAGAACTAGAAAGAAATTTAAGCATGAATTCAAGGGCACTGGTGACTTTTTTGGATGCTAAAATTAATCTCTAAGGGAAACTGGTTATAATGGCTTCATGCATCTACTTATTCATTTTAACATTTAATTGGTACTTCCTTAAGCTATAAAGACAACTTAATTTTAAACACATTTTTTGCTCACCTGCTAGTTGCCAGAATTGTGAAATATACAAGATCTTCTTTACTCTTTTAGAATTTCGTACATTAGAGGTTTTCAGTATTTTAAGATTCAGTATTTTAGGAGACCTTGAATTCCATCACCTTCAAATGTGTTGATTAAATAAGTTTATTCTTTACAAAGTATCCAAGATAGATTCAATTAGCTGGGACATTTCATATTTTTATCCTGAGGCATTTTGACTCTTTTTCTTTGTGACATCAGAATTAGTTTCTCATCTCAGAGTATGCTACATTTCTCTAGTGATTCAAGTAGTTTATTGGCAGTCAGGTTGTAAAATGCTCTCTGGGATTATCTGAATGCAAGATATTAGGAATGGAAATACATATCATTGCCACTCCTGTCAAAAAATGTAATTAACACACATGATATATCATCTTGCAAAAGTGGATGAAAATCCCAGTGGGTGACCTTGAGTCACCACTACCCAGTACATGCACAGACCGTCCTATGCCTGAAATTCTCCCACATCATACTTGTTGCAGTCCTGTCTCCTTAGCTCTGTGTGTGCATATGTGCATGTGTGTGTATGTATGTATGTGTGTATTTTCAGTTCCAAATCTCCCGCTCAATTTCAATTTCTTTAACAATTTTGATTTGACTCAATTTATTGCCTAGGTAATAAAACATCTACATAGCAGAAAAAAAGTGAGTGTACTTCTTCCAATCAGCATACTGAGAGTTTCCTCAGTCTTTTTAATTTTTTTATGGTTTCACATAATTAATTATATAGATGTATAATTTAATTCACTAGTCCCACAATTATGGATATAAGGTGGTGTCCAATCTTTTTCTATGACCCCCCTCCCTAAAAAAAATGCTGAAAGATAATATTGTCTTCGGCTGTTTGGGCTGCTATAACAACGTTCCATAGACTGGGTTGTTTACAAACAACAGAAATTTACTTCTCACAGTTCTGGAGGCTGGAAGTCTGAGATTAGTGTACCAGCAAGGCTGGGTTCTGGTGAAGACTCTCTTCCTGGCTTGCAGACTGCCACCTTCTCCTGTATCCTCACATGACAGAAAGAGAGTGAGCTAGCTCTCTGCCCTCTTCTTATTAGGGCACTAATGCCATTCATGAGAGCTCCATCCTAAAGACCTAATCACCTTCCAAAGGCCTCACCTCCAAAGACCATCACATTGGGTTTAGGGCTTCAACATATAAATTTTGAAGGAGAAACAAACATTCAGTCTAGTGGATAGATTCAGTCTGTATGTAGTATAATATCTATATTACGTTTGTAAGATAATTCCCAGAAGTGGAACCACTAGGTCAAAAATTCTATGCATTTCTAATTTTGATAGTTATTGCTGAATTGACTTTCTTAGGGGTTAGTATGTGTCATTTTACACCTGTTCTTGTAAGTGTAGAGGATATGCCTGGATCCCCTTAGCATTGCCATCAGAGAGTGTTACCAAATTTTGGAGTTTTGCCCACCTGAAAAAATGGGAAGAAGTTTATTAGTGTGTTCTTAATTTACATTTCTCTTATTATGAGTGAGGTTCAGTATTTTATCAAAAGTTTAACAGCCATTTATATTTCCTTTTTTTTGAATAGTGCCCTCACATATTTTGTCAATTTTTGTATTATGTTTTTGGTCTTTTTTCTTATTGATTTATAGAAGTTCTTTAGGTATCAGGAACATACTTCCTTTATCTTTGACAGGAGTTCTTTTTATTTTATCAGTTTGTCCTTTATTAGAATTCTCTGTTTTTGAGAAATCTCTGTGAGAGCATGTCAACCTCCTGTGCCTTCGGTAGGCAGTTCCTTGACAATGTTTTTACATGGAAAATGGTCTGATTACATTGTATTTCTTCTGATGTCAATTGTGCTAAATTATTTTCCTAAAACAATTCACCATTCCATCTAGATATAAAGTATTTTTATACAGTACATTTTTCATATAATGTACCATATTTTTCACAGAATGTGTACATTCTTGTAATTTTTGTAAATTTTGTATATTTTGTAAATCCTTGGTAAATTTTTGTCTTCTTGGTCTATCAGTTACTAAAAAATAAACAGATCACAACAAAAAACAACCTCTAGAAATTTTGTACTTGGATTAAAATTTTCCTTATAGTCTGTCCATTTTTGCTCTCTATATTTTATGCCTATACAATGTGATGCTTTCAAGTTCAGAATTTTTAAAGTTCTCGATGGGTTCCTGTTTTTATCTGATATTTCATAACTTTTTTCCTCCACGTTTTCTGGTTTCTAACTATGTATTAGATTCTTAAATAATTTAGGGCACAATAATTGTCAGAGAATGGATGATCGATTTAAGAATTTACAGAAATCCTAGGACAGTCAAGTTGATGACATGGCTTGGAATAGAGGGATGCATTTAATTGTAGCATAAAGAGAACGCTTAAAACACAAGTAGATTAATTGCATGTACACGTATTAAAAAGACCATAAAATACTTCAATCACTTCACTATATTACGGTGAGTAAACGTGAAACTGCATCTGCCTAATTGGGAGAATGGGAACTTGCCTTTATTTTTCCAAGAAGAAAGAAACAAAACCAGATATTTAATTTTTGGTAAACTTAATCGTTAAATTATTTTTCACATTGCATAGATTCACATCTCTCTCATCAATGGGAGACCAAGTGCTGACGACCCTTCTCCTGAACTGCTGGAATTTACCTCTGCTCGCTATATTCGCCTGAGATTTCAGAGGATCCGCACCCTGAATGCCGACTTGATGATGTTTGCTCACAAAGACCCAAGAGAAATTGACCCCATTGTCACGAGAAGAGTAAGTTATGATGAATCAGACTGAAGCCTGTGAATGACACTGCACCATCTTTTTAATTGTCCAATTGTTAAAGAATTTAAAAATAATTCTTTTAGTGATTTGTCGGAGTGGTTATTATCAAAGACTTTAAAATTCCGATAGACCTTCCTTTGTTCAAATCCAAACTGTGCCACTTATTAGGAGTGTAACATTTATCAAACTTTTAACATTCTTAAACTTTAATTTCCTCTTTTGTAAAATAAGGACCATAATATCTAGTACATAATCTTATTTTTGAGGACTATATTAGTTTCTGTTTTTTAGGTGACCTGTAGTACTACTATAATTGGCTTTGGGGAGTTAGTACTGGAAGTGCAGGGGCTTTGAAACATTTTTGGCCATAAAAATACATTTTATATTTTGAAGGAGAAATACATTTTATATTATACAGAAGTACATTTTATATTATATTATACAGAAATACATTTTATATTATAACCTAGTACACACACACTTAAATTTTAATGTGCCTAGAATAAGCCAGTGATCTTGTGGAAATATAGATTCCGATTTAGTATGTCTAGGGCACAACTACAATTTTAGAAAGTTCTACAATTCTAGACAGTTTCTACAATTCTAGAAAGTTACCAGGTAATGTCAATATTCCTTATATGTGGATCATTTTGTCTAACAAAGTAAGTTGGTTTTGTGTTTTGTTAATGAATCACAAGCCATAGCAAAGCAAAAATGCACTGCCGTAAGGAAAACTAATTCTATGTACTGTTTCATTTTCCTTTACAAATAAAATATCAGGGAAAAAGAAAAAGGTTAAAGAATCTTTTAAACAGATCTTTGAACACAGGAGCTGACAGAAGTGCTATGGTCCAGTGTTAAACTGGAATTTGTAGGATTATGATGTACATGATCAGCCAGATTGCTATGAATGATAATTGCTTTTTTTCCCGTCTACCCGCTACCACATTCACTGATTTATGTCACCTCCCTTACATGCTGCTATACAACTAAGACGGATAACCAAGACAGTCAATTCAGCCATAAATCCTTAAAGCAAATTCATGCTAACAGAGTACCTACTGTATGAGTAGAGGTATAGGTAAGAAAGAGGATTGTAGGGAGAAACTAACATGGTGGGGCAAAGCACTTAGTTCTAGAATGATCCTACGAAGTTCAGCTGCTGCCACCAATTGCCAAATTGCTGAACCAGTGGGCTGAATTTTCATAGTTCCTGAATACTCCACATATTTTGTCTCTTTATTACTTAACTTCTGTGCACCTAACCTTGAATAACTTTTAAAGTTTTAGTTATCCCCATACAACATATATTGAATGTTTTAGTGCCCTGTATTTTCCAAACCTGAAATAATTTTGCTTTGTATTGTAAATTCTCTGATGCAGAAGTAATCATTATTTTTATAGCAATGTTTAGACCCTTCGCTTGTTTAAAAAATGCCTTTTGATTCTAATTTTGGCATTACTTAAAAATATACACCCAGGAAGGCTGAATAATATTGAAGTAAAATTTAATCTTTCCTGACAGTATATCTATCAGAGAAAAAAAAAAATCAATGAAAATAAGTTAGTGTTCCTTTTATCATCTTTTGCAGGAGGGAGAGCAGGGGTTGGGGTGCACATCTATTATTTATAACTGCATTGTACATGAGCCTTTGAAATAATGCAGTAGAAGTTAACATATAAATATGTTTTTTGAAAGTACTCAAGTTCAATAAACATTACATGTAAATTTAAGTGTATAAAAATAGGATATTGAATTTCAGCTCTTCATGACTCAAAAGGAAAGCATTTTACATTTATATTTAAAACAGACTTTCTAATTTTAAAAGCATCTGCAAATACTACTGTGTCAGCTTTCTGAGCAAATATCTCTATTGTATCTATATTATTAAATGATGAAGCTAAGTGAAAAGGGGATTTTTACATTACCCAAACTTTCTAGTGAGTCCTATTAGTTCAAGGTCTAGGTATATCAAATGAGATAATGTATAAAAAATATGTTAAAAGACACTATATGTAAATAACAATAACAAACCAAAGGAAGAAGAAAGAAAGAAGTAAAGGGAAAAAAGAGAATTTGTACTGAACATACAGGTTTCTGTCCACCTACTTATTCTCATTAAATCTTGGGGTTTTTTTTAACTGTGTAATTGGAATAATAGAACCATCCTACCACTAAGATCGTTATTTGGATTCCATATAGTAATGTAAAGTGCTCTGACAATTATAAAATTTAATACCCATGTTAGTTAAAATTTTAAAAATAGCTCAGCTCTATAATTTTGAATATCTTTAATAGATAGCTGGGTATATTAAAATAATTAGGATCATAGCCCTATATTAACTTCAGATAGGAAGGTGTATGACCACTTTAACATCACAATAAAAAAGCAAATATTCTTCACATCAAACTTGCAGTTCGTTATTTTTTATTTCCTTGTAAATATAGGCAAGAAATGTATTGTTATTAACACAATTTTGCCTAAATTTGTTGGTTCTTTTCAAATCCATCAAGTAAAACAGTCTGCATGTTATTCATGAATACTGAGTTTTCTAAAATCACAATAAAATAGGTTTTCTTTCAAGAAACCAAGTGAACAACTCTTATGAAGAATTATTGTCCTTAGCCCTAGATAAAACTACCCTCAGCAACAGGTCCTCCAGCATGGACTTTGTACTGTGTATGGGAGACATTTCTAAAATGTCCACCTCACATAAATTAGAGGTATTCTTTCTTTGGGCTGTGATTATAATGCTGAGAGTTACTTCATCTGTTTTGTGATCCCTCACTTGTCCTCCAGAAACTCAAACCTGCTTCCCACTAAGGATGAAAGCAGAAAATAAAGTTTTTAACTGAATGTTTCCTTTGTTATTTTCGCCTTGCAGTCATCTTAACAGGATTTCTCTCTGGATTGCTTTTTGCAGTATTACTACTCGGTCAAGGATATTTCGGTCGGAGGGATGTGCATATGCTATGGTCATGCCAGGGCTTGTCCACTTGATCCAGCGACAAATGTATGTATATTTATAGGATGCTTAGGCAAAATGAAGTTCTGAACTGTAAAATGCTTCGTGAGAGGCTTTGCTGACAGGGAACACTGTGAATGGGTGTCAGATCCCCACTTAGACGTGTAACAGAACACCGTGCCAGGGTGAAATAGAGCTGGCAGTTAGGATGATAGACTTTGAAGTCAGCCATCACAGTATCAGAAAACAGATTAATTTTTTTTCCAAAAAGGCTCCAAACTAGTCTATCTATTTTGAAACCTCTTTAGCTGTGACAGCCTGCTGCATGATTTAGCTTTAGAGAATGCCTACCATCAATCAACCTGACCATTTCTTTAAAAATTTTTAATCAAAAAAATTAATGCAAACAAATGAAAAATGTGCATGGAAGTAAACATAAATGGCCACAAAACAGGAGGCTGAGGTAGGGCAGCGGCAATAAGGAGCGGGTGAAAGAGAGAATCCAGGAGAGCACTGAGAGTGCCAAACCAGAAAATGCTGGAATGCTTTTGGGTAGAATTTTTTGTTAATGACAATGTATTAGTTAACATAACCTAAAGAAGAAGATGAAAGAGTATCTATTTTTGCTGTCATAAACAAACTGGCAAAATTAAAAATCATCTGCTATACAGTATATGGAAGAAATATATTTAATAGTAAGATCAGTGAACATACGTAGAGCTATGGATTTTTTTCTCCACTAAAATTGTAATACAAATGACATTACACTCAAAGCTAGTTTACTGATTAATGGGTTATAATGTTATCTCCTAGGAAGTTTCAAATACCCTGGCATATTTTTCTGGGCAAGGTTGTAGTGCTGTTTTCTGCATAGTATGGGTGCCCATCAGGTGTACTGATTGGTGGTATTTCCCAGGCTTTAAGAGACCACAGGCAGCCTTGGAAGCCCAGTTCCATGCGGTGAATGAAACTGTGCTCAAAGCACACATACAGGAGACTTAGTCCTAGAAACATTAGATTTCTGTTCTACCTGTGCCTAGGTAAATTCCTAGAAATCAACTCCCTCCTCTTTTGCCACATCCAGAAATGTTAATACCACTTTGAGAGATGACTTAAACTGGGCACATCCGACCCCCAAAATTCTGAATATCTCAGGCATCAAAGAAGAGAATACAGTCCTCAAAACTACTCCCAATTAGGCCTTCCTGCTTTCTTCTAAGTCTAAACCCACTGCTTCCAGACCCAGCCTGAACCTTGCTAAGCTGGTGTTTATCAAATATACTCCTCCAAGGCTGGCGCTTCTTGCTTCCCAGGGTGACAGGAGTTTTACATTTTAGTGCATAGTCTACAAGTTTTTTTCTTTTCTTCGTATGCCTTTTCAGAGCCTCTCATTTATGGTTCTAAATAATATTAAAGTTCATTCCCTCCTTTTTTGGCTAGAAATCTCGCTGTGAGTGTGAGCACAACACATGTGGCGATAGCTGCGATCAGTGCTGTCCAGGATTCCATCAGAAACCTTGGAGAGCTGGGACTTTTCTGACTAAAACTGAGTGTGAAGGTATGTTCTGGGGAAGCTGACAGGGTGAGTCGTTCTCCTTTTCCAGGGACATAGGTAATGGAAGCATGTGGTGATTTTAGGTAAACTCATATTTTTGATGTACACATTTCATCCAAAACAAGAATGGTAAGTTCTTAACCCTGCTATCTTAGTTGCTCAGCTTTTCGGTTTTGTTTTGTTTTTTAATGTGGCAAATATTTACCAAATACCCATGACTTTACCGTTGTGGGAGGATATGAGAAATAGATAAACCTATACACTTAATTATCTTCAGGATGAACCTGATGCTTATAGCATGATGTTTATATAGACTAGTAAAAATGTACATAAACATTAAGCAAGACCTAGACTATGTAGAGACTAGTCTTCCAAACATGTATGTTAATATTATGGTTCTGAAACACACATTAGCTCCAGCTCCCTCCAGCTGCTCCCTTTGCAGTCCTACCCTCTACCCTCCTCTCCTCGTAAATAGCCTTTGAATACCCATCATCTAATAAAGGGAAAAAGATCAGAGGTAAGAGATTATACCCCACAGATTAGGTTTATTATCTGAAAGAAAAAGGCACTATGACTCATTAGTTATGGAGGGTGGTGTTTGGGGCAGTAACTGGAAGTGTACAGGAGTAAAAGTTGACAAAAAAGGCAAGAGATCAAATTTGGGGAAATTAATATAGTGATAATCATTAGCATAAACTATGCTATAGCAATTATTGGACCATGACCATTAGTTAGGGAGAAATTGGTTTACCACAAAATGTTTACATTCTATAATGATAAAGTAAAATTTTAAAATAAAAATAATAAAATGGCTATGCAAACATGTCAACAAATACTCATTTATACTTTAATATTATCGCTTTGAAAATAACCCATATGTCTAGTTTTGCCTGAAGGGAAATCTCTAAGACAACTGGTAGAATATAGTATAAGACATTGGAGAAACCTGTGTTTCTGGAGATTTTCTCCGGCCAAGAAAAGATCTGAAACAGACTTGTGGTAAACTGTAAAGCCAAACTGAATACAAATATTAGTATTTTAGTGATTCAACCTTAACTACATTTTTTCAGTTTAATCAGTAAATTGGCCTCCAAAACAGGCTTGGTTGACATTTTAAATTAATACCAAACCTATATAGTCATTGAATAACAAAATAATTCAACTTACATTTTCCATAAATCACAATAGATCTTTGAAATGATTGGATTATAACACATTTAAATCATAAAATAGTCCCCAACCACAAAATATACTTTCTTTTCAATTTAAGATTCTGCATATGCTATCAGTGTCTTGAGTCCATTCATTTTCTTTACTCAACTTATTTGCTTTTTGATTTGTGTCTGTGTGTGTACAGATATTTTGGATTAGAAATCTCTCATTATTACTGGGACATATCTGGAGGCATGGGCCACCACTGGATGGTCACCCACCACTGTAAGGGATCACTGGAGGCCCAGCGTTTGTTTTCTTCAACTACTCCCAGCCCTGTTCCAGCTAATCCCTCAGTTCTCCTCAGAGAGCAGACATTCATTCCTAAGAGTGACTTTAAATGAAATGTCACCCGGGGATATTTGCTTTCAAGCTTCTTCAGATTTTAATTAAGTTTCTCTTCTGTTTTTGGAATATCAACAATCACAAGTTGGAGCAGCATTTGATGGTGGAGATTTTTCCTGTTGCCTCTGACATCATGTTGCATTTTACTGCTCTTCACCTGGCTATCTCTGTTGTAGGACAAAACAAAAAAGATAGATGAACTCCATAGCAACAGAGGTAGACTAAACAGAGCAGAAGATTCCCACTTGTTACTATATACATTTTTTAAATAGTGGGGTTATGTAACAATTTTTTCATTCTGTGTAGAATAAAGGGGAGGCTATATTTCCAAATTGAAAAAAAATAAACATTTAAAAAAAACAGAAATTAAAGATGGAGATCTTAAACATCAAACCTTAGATACACATCATGTTTTTGCCAGTGTAAAGCTTATACGAAAATTTTCTTTTCCATGTTGAACAGTACTTCAAACATCTTAACATTTAGAAAAATGTTCTGTGACATGACAAATCCCTCCATAAAATTAATAATCGCCTTCTAATTCATTTGAGTTTAATTTTGATTTTCATCAATTGAGCTTATTAAGACAAGATATCTCTCAAGATCAAAGAAAATTCTTTCATTGCTAAGCCTTTACTGAAAAACAGCTTCATATCATCTGTCTTGGACATTCTGTGAAATAGTAAGTTTCTGGTGACAGAGCAGAAAAATGGCTCTTTGTGAACAGGTATTATCTATGTTGTCTGAGGCTGCAGAGTAGAGCTGGGCAGGGTGCTGTTGATCGACACAGGCAGGGCTGTAGGCAGAGGGTCCTGGCTGCACGGAGTATGAGAAGGACTGTTACTCAGGCATCAGTGTTTTTCCTTCATTAGCTCATAGTTATAAATACTTGTAGCAACACGAATTCTACATTGCGTGAGAATAAATTTGTATTACTCTATGCTTCCCTCTGCTTATACTGGCAGCAGAAATCTTGACTGTTTCTTGCAATATATTTTTACAACAGGGTTCTTGAGAATTTTTGTGTATTGTCCTAAAGATACAAAATTGCTTATAATGCCTACTGATTTATATTTATTACTACATGTTACTGACAAATAAAGTTTGAAGCTCTCCATGAATACAGCAAAAATACTATATTCTAAATAAAAAGTCAGGGAAGGTATTTGCAACAAATGTGATGAGGAGATAATATCCTTATAAGAGATCTTACATATCAATAAGAAAAAATTCAATAAATCTGTTAAAAGTGAGCAAAGCTCAAAACAGGTATTTCTCAGAAAAGAAATAACTTATGATCCTATAAAAACATCACACTCATAATTAAGGAAGTACCAATTAAAACAATGAAAATATTACTTTTAACTTATCAAAGTGCTCATTCATTCACTTAACAAATACTTGAGTGCTTACTGTGTCCAGGAACTGTATTAAAAGGGCTAAAAATACACAATGTTGGTGAGGCCCTAAGGAAACAGTTTTGTGGTTTCTACGGGGGTGAGAATTGTTTGACATAGCATTTTTAAAAGAGAATTTTTTAAGTGATTAAAATTTAAAATTTACATGCCCTTTGACTAGAAATTATACTTCCAGGAATTTAGCCTACAGATGTCCTCATATAGGTGTACAGGGCATATTATCATGATCCTTGTAACTATTATGCAATCGCTATTGCTACTGAAGCTAACATTTATCTAGCTGAGTACTTAGGCATTCTGCTAAGCATTCCCAAAACAACTATAAGAGATAAGTGCTAAAATGACACTAAGACTTGTTTTCTGCTCAAAGCCACTCAATGAGCAAATGGGAAACTTCCTAACATTAGAGCCCCCACCCCTCTCCCATCTCCTTGTCCCCCAAGTATGTGCAGTGTTATTTGTAAAGGAGAACACTGAAAACAATGTTACTGTACTAATATGTACTTTATAAATACCTCCATTCAAGTAGTTCCCTGTGTAGTCTCAGGGGATAATACGTAACGTGGAGAGAGCTCGGCAATTTACTGTTAGTGAGATGAAACAGTTCAGAACAGTATATAAATACCCCCCACCACCACTCTTCATGGAATAAATAAAAAGATTGAGCTGTATGCATACATGCATACCTATACATACACACATATACACACATTATGTATGTGGAAATCAATGTAAGGACACATAAGAAACTCAACTTCTAAAGTAGGTAGGAGACTGCATAAATATCTTTCCCTAGTTCTTATCCTAATATAAATATTACATAATTTTTAAAGCCTTATCTAGTCCTTTCTGGCGAAGGTGATTTTTTCCTTCTTTAAATTCATGTAATGTAACATGAAAAAAGACAAGGATGATGAAGAGGAAGAAAAATCAATTGAGAACTTATTTATAAGGCATTAGACTAATGATTTTACATGGATTATTTCACTCAATGCTTTTAAATACCCCTATCTGGTAAGTACTATTGACCATATCATGTTTTATATGGAAACTAAGCCTTAGTGAAATTAAGATGTTCTCAACATCACATGACTACTAAGTAGTGAAGATTACATCCAAATCTAAGACTGTTTGGTGAAAAATAGCATGATCTTAGCCACTAAGCAAACTAGCTCTCATTTTATCCTGATTACCCGGCACCTAACATGTATCTTATCTTGCTCACCAGGTAGAATGTGAAAGATTGTGGTACTCTTAAGCAGTGCACACTCTGGAGCCTGACTTCAGAGTTTAGTTTCCAAAACGGAGGAGGTTACCTTTTACAAGGTACTTCACTTCTCTGTCCCGCAGATTCCTAATATATGAAAAGAGGTTAATAATAGTACCTGATTCATAAAGATATTTTGAGGATTAAATTTAGTGCTAATAAATATAAAACACTAAAAAAAAGAGCCTGGTATATTAAAAAAATAAATAAATTTTAGTTGTTAGTAGTAAAAGAAAGGAATTATATCCTACAAGTCCTTCTTTACACATAGGATCTAACACAGAGATTCCCATATAGTAATTATTCACTACAGATTACTTGGCTGGTAATCATTCAGTGCCAGCATTCAACAATTTATTGTTTGTCATAGTAAGAAATAATAGATTGAACCATAGGAAATTACATTTTTGTAAGTCAAAATCAGTAAAATATTGGCAATTTCACATGATTCAGTTTAATTTATGTTTTACTTATTTCAAATTCCATTAAAAAGTGTGAATTTATTAATACATGCATTAAATCCAAATACTTTCTAGATATCTTTCTGTCTGCATGTATGTGTATCCTAAATGTAATGTAATTTTCCATGTATTATGGAAATTTATTATGTATAACAAGAAATTTTTGTTGTTGTTTTGTAGCTGGCTCATACAGGGATCGAACCCTGGACCTTGGTGTAATCAGCACCACATTCTAACCAACTGAGCTAATAAGCCAGCCCCAGAAAATGATTTTTAAATGTTTCTGAAACCTGAAATTAATGTTTACTAATTTATTTTCCCTAATGCAGCATGCAACTGTCATGGAAAAGCTGAAGAATGCTATTATGATGAAAATGTTGCCAGAAGAAATCTGAGTTTAAATATACATGGAAAGCACATTGGAGGGGGTGTGTGCATTAATTGTACCCAAAATACTGCTGGTATAAACTGTGAGACATGCATTGATGGATTCTTCAGACCCAAAGGGGTAAAATATGCTTTTTCTTTCATAAAGTGTTACTTTTGCTTTTTCATACAAATATGTATTATACAGAAAAATAATTTTGAAAGTCTCTCCAAAAAGTAAAACTTCAAATTTTAAAAGGTGATGGGGCATGTTTCATAATAGAAACTGATATAAATCTTTGAGGATGTGAGATAAAACATTTCTGCCATTCCAGAAAGTTCCATTATGCCTCATTCTGGTCAATTCCCTATCTCTGGGAAAACTGTTTGAGCTTTTAGAGTATAAATTAGTTTTGCCTCTTACTAAATTTGAGGAAACTGAAATCATATAATACATACTAATCTGTGTCTTCCTTCTCTTACTCAGTATAACATTGTAAGGTTTATCCATGTTGTTTGTGTATCAATAGTTCTTTAAAAAAAAAGCTGAGTGGTATTCTTGTGCATGGACATACCCAAAATTTTAATCTACTTTCCTGTTGATGGATATCTGGATCATTTTCATTGTTGATTAGCTCCTACAAACAATTTTATACATCTTTTATAATCATGTTTTTATTTACACTGTGTAAATACCTGGGAGTAGAATGCTTGTTTCATAGGATAGGTATATGCTTGACTTTATAAGAAACTGCCAACGTTTTGCCAAATTAATAATAATGTATTACATACACTTAGACCAAAAAGGTATGTAAATTCCAGCTGTTGCATATCATCTATAATATTTGACATTGACTATCTTTTTAAATTTTAGCCATCTAGTGGGTGAGAAATGGTATCTGATTATGGATTTAATTTTCATTTTAAGTGCTTATTGGCCTTCCCTTTATCTTTTCTTGTGAAGTACCTGTTCAAGATATTATGTTTTTATTCTAGAAAACTTATAATTTTAACTTTTAGGGCTATGTTTCATATCAAGTAAATGTTCATGTGTGGTGTGAAGTAATGATTGAGATTTACATGGTTAACCCATTGTTCTAGCACCATTTGTTGAAAATCAATTGACCAGGTTAAATGGGTCAATTTCAGGAACTTAGATTATATTCCGTGTATTTCTTTTTTCATCTTTGTGCTAATATCATGTTATGTTGATTGCTTTAGCTTTAGTAAGCCTAGAATTCAGATAATATAAGTGCACCACCATTATTTTTCTTTTCAAAGATTGTTTTGTCTATAGTAGTTTACATTTCCATACAATTTTATTTTATTTTATTTTTTATTGGTTATGAATATTCATGAGATATAAAGCTGTTTGTCACCCCTCATGCCCAAGATGCGAAGGCCAGATTCATACTGGCAGCATACACATTACCACAAATTGCATTTGTACCCTGTGCCCCCCAACCAATTATCCCCATCCAACTTCCCCCTCCCCTTATCTCCCTGACTCCACTTTGTAGCCCAAGGTATGTTCTCTCCTGCTGCAAGTCCAACGCACCACTGTGGTCTTTCTTTCCTTCCTTCTTTCTCTCTTAGCTCCTACTTATGAGTGAGCACATGCGGTATTTATCCCTCTGTGCTTTGCTTATTTCAGTCAACATAAGTTTTTCCAGGCTCATCCATGTTGTTGTAAATGGGAGAATTTCATTTTTTTTTATGACAGAGTAAAATTCCATGGTGTATATATACCACAGTTTCCTTACCCAGTCATCCATCAATGGACATTTAGGTTGGTTCCATATCTTGGCTATTGTAAACAGAGCTGTTTTGAACATGGGAGTGCAGGTATCCCTTAAATGTGATAATTTAGAATCAGCTTGTCACTTACAGAAAATATTAGGATTATTGCACAGAATCTATATTCAAAAATGGAGAAGGGAGTTTGTGGACATGATGGTCAATGGAAAAAAATTACAGTTTGACAGGAGAAATAAGTTCAAGAGGTCTATTGTACAACGGGGGCCTATAGTTAGTTACAATACATTGTATTCTTGAAAAATTCTATGAGGGTAAATTTTGGGTTCTCACAACAAAAATGATGACTATGTGAGGTAATGTGTATGTTAATTGGCTTGATTTAGCTGTTCCACAATGGGTATATATATTTCAAAACATCATGTTGTACATGATAAATATACACGGTTTTATTTGTCAAATAAAATTGAACAAAACATTAAAAAATATGGAGAGAGGGCCGAGCCCGTGGCGCACTCAGGAGAGTGCGGTGCTGGGATCGCAGCGACACTCCTGCCGTGGGTTTGGATCCTATATAGGAATGGCCGGTGCACTCACTGGCTGAGTACCAGGCACGAAAAAGACAAAAAAAAAAAAAAAAAAACTATGGAGAGAACTAACATCATAACAATATTGAGTCATTTAATTAATAAACACAGCATATCTCTCCATTTATTTCTATTTTCTTTAATTATTTACATCAGTATTTTCACTGTAAAGATCTTGCATGTCTTTTGTTAAATTTAATATAGTATTTTGTTTTGCATTATAAAATTTTTAAAAATTTTCTTGTTATTTACTGTCATTATTAGAAAGATTTTTGAATATTGACTTTATGTCCTATATCCATTATCAGTTTATTAATTCTAGTAGTTATAAACTACATTTTGTATAAGTGTACATATAAACAATCATATTGCATGCAAATAAATTCAGGCTTACTCCTTCCTTTACCGTCTTTATGCCAATGTTAACTAAAAATGATGAGAGATGACATTTTTACTTTGTTTTCAATCTTAATGGCAAATATATGATATTTCACTATCGAGCGTGATGGGAGTTGTGGATTTTTTTATGGATGCCTTTTATCAGATCCAGCAGGTTCCTTACTAATCCTAGGCTGCTGAGAGTTTTATAATAAAAAGGTATTGAATTTTGTCAAATGCTGTTCTGCATCTACTAAAGTGAACATAAGAATTTTCTGCTTTATTCTATTAATGTGGTCAATGTGTACTGATGGATGTTTCACATATGAAGCCAACTTTACATTTGTGGGTTAAACTCAATTTGGTTATGGTCTATTATTATATGACATATTATCATTTTCATATATTAAATGATTTGCTTTGCTCTATTTGGTTAAATATTTTTCCATCTTCTCATATGGGATATTGGTCTGTAATTTTGTTTTCTTGTAATGTCTTGGTCAGGTTTTTGTCCTGGGGTATACTGGCCTCAACAAATGAGCTGGAACATGCTTTCTTTTCCTTTGTTTTCTAAAATAATTTGTGTAAGACAGGAATTAATTCTTTTTGAAATTCTTGGTGGAATTCCTTAGTAAAACTATCTGAGACTCTAGTTTTCTTTGGGGGAAGAACTTTGTGAATATATTGAATATTTTTTATTAGATACGGGATTAAATAGGTTTTGTATTTTGCAGGGAGGGGTCAGTTCTGATACACTGTATTTTCAAGGAGTTTGTTCATTTTATTTAAATTGTCAAATTATTGGCATAAAATTGTTTAAAAATTTTTTTCCTATCTTTTTTAAATATATAGTTTCTATTCTGATATCCCCTCTTTAATTCCTAAAATTACTAGGTTTTTTTTTTTTCTCTTTTTTAGTGATAAATTATGCTAGGGATTTATCAATTTTCTTGATCTTTTCAAAAAACCTTTTGCCTTTTTATTTTCTTTTATGTTTATTGGTATCTGTGCTTATATTTATTATATTATTTCTTTAATCTACTTTGGGTATAAATTTCCTGTTCTTTTGCTACTTATCAACTTGGAAACTTAGATTATGATTTTAAACTTTTTAAATATAAATTTCATTCTAATAGGTTCTTTAGCAGCTTCCCATGAATTCAGAAATTTAAAATAACTTCTAGTTTCTCTTGTGATTTGTTCTTTGTTGTTTAATTTCCAAATATTTGGACTTTATTGACTACCACATTTTCATTGAATTCTACACTGGATGTCTTATAAAATGAAAACACCTTTTCTAAGATGTCAAACTTTAGACTTTTATTGAGGTTATTTATGTTATGGCTCAGTGCATGGTGTCTCTAGGTAAACTAATATGTGCACTTGAGAAGGTTTATCCTGAAGGTGTTAACTGCTGCTAGTGTGGATTTGTCCAATCTATGATTGTGAATTCCCACCTTTCATTTGTCAGTATTTTTTCATGTACTTTGAAGCACTGTTTTTAGGTGCATATACATTTAGAATTTTCTACATCTTTTATTTTTTTGTATCTTATAACTTGAGATTTTAACAATTATTAAGATTTCCACTTAATCATAGAGAAAACTTTTTGTCATACAATCTACTTTTTTCTCCTGTTAATATAGATATACTAGCTTTCTTATGCTTATTCTGTATGGTGTATCTTTTCTAATTTCTTTCCTTTCAACCTATTTGTACCTTCGTTTAAAAGCAGGACTCTAATAAACAGTAACATGGATGGGTGTTGCTTTTTTTATCCTGAAAATCATTGTCTTTTAAACTGTGGTTTTAGTTCATAGATTTAATGTAATTAATGATGGGATTGGATTTTGCTATTTGTTTTCTGTTTATGTCACAAATTGTTGTTCCAATTTTTCATTTTCTGTCTTTTGCATTAAACAAATATTTTTCAGTAACTTACTTCGTCTATCATCTTTTTAGATGTTTCTCTTAGTGTATTATCTTTTGAGTTCATGCTGTAGTGATTACAATATACGTTCTTGACTTATTACTATGTGCTCAGAGTAACTGCTGTAACATAATACCTCACATACAATTAAAACTCTGCAATAGTATAGTTTCATCTACACTTATCTTTTAGGCTATTGTTTTCATATATTGAACATAAATTGTAAGCCACCAATACAGTGTTGTAATTTTTGTTTGAAGTCACTGTTCTTTTAAAGATGTGAAGAAAAAAAAGTTTTACATTAACCATATATTTATCATTTCTAGTACCCTTCAGTACTGTCATACCTATTTCTCTTATGCCTGGAAAACTTCCTTTAGCATTTTTTTTGTAGTGCAGAACTAGTGGTGACAAATTCTCTCAGCTTTCTTTTATCTGAAAATATCTTTATTCTCCCCTCATTATTGAAGGATATTCTCAATGTAGGAACAGAAGTGTTTGTTTTTCAGCACTTTCAAGATGTAGTACTGTTATTTTATGGATATCATCGATTACTTATGAGAACACAGACAACATTTGTATCTTTGTTCTTTTATATGTAATGTATTTTTAATTCACTAGTTGATTTCAAGATAGTCTCTTTATCTTTGCCTTTTAGCTTTACACCATGTATTGAAAAACTTTGACCTGTAGACCAAATCTAGGCCTTGGCTTATTTTTGTACAACCTGTAAGCAAAGAATGTTTTTTTCATTTGTAAAAGTTTGTTAGAAGAAAGAAAAGAAGAAGAGGAGGAGGAGGAAGAGAAAGAGAGTCCTTATATGGCTTACAAAACCTACATTTTAATATCTGATCCTTTACAGAAAAAGTTTCCATCCTCAGAGTTAGACTATAAGGTGTCTGTGTTGGCTCTCTTTGTGCTTATCCTGCTTGGTTCACTGAGCTTCTTGGAACTAGAACTTTAGATTATATTCCATATATAGGAAATTATAAGCCATTACTTCTTTAAAAATATATTTTTGTAACCCATGCTCTCTCTTCTCCTTCTGGGCTCTAACTACATGCATTCAGGTTGCTTGATTGTGTCCTGTAGGTTACTGAAGCAATACTAATTTTATAAACTTTTTTCTTTCTTGTTCTCCAAATTGGTTAGTTTCTATTTATCTGTCATTATGTCATTAGGTTGACTACTTTTTCTCCTGCCATCTCTAAACTGATATTAAGCACATTCAGTGAACTTTTCAATTGAGGTATTTTACTTTTAAGCTTTCTGGAGTTCTTGTATTTCCTATGGTTTCTATTTCTCTGCTCAAATATGCCATGCATTCACTTACTATTTGCTTTATGTTCTTGGACACCTTTACAGTGCCTGCATTGACTGCCTTGTATACTAATTTTAATACCTCTGTAACCTCGGGATGGCTTTTATTGACTTTTTTAAAAATAAGGTCAGATCTTCTTGTTTTTTCTCATATCTAGTAATTCATAATTGATACAGGACATTTTGGAGAATTCAGTGTAGAAGCCCTGTATTCTATTATCTTCCTCTAAAGATTTTGAATTGTGTGCTCATTAGTAGTAAACTCACTGAGTGATCACCATGAAGTTGTAGAGGCTTGCTTTTACACTTTGTTAGAGCAGATTGATGAAAAGCTCAAGGTGTTTCTCAAATGTTTCTAACTTGGTTGACTTAAACTCCAATATCTGTTTACTTTATGGTGTGCAGCCCTTGAAAACTTTGTTCAGGTTATTCAGATTTCCAGCTGTTGCTTTCCATTGTATTCCTTGGAGTCTCCTAAACGAAAGTTCATGGAAAGATTTGTATTATCTTTCTATTCTATTTTTCCATGAACTTTTTGAAATACTATCATCCAATAAAGGCATCAGTTAAGCATTTGAGGAGTCTTGCTATGCGGATTTTGATCCTGTCCCTCTATAAATATGGATCTTGTCCAGTGTTTTTTTCTTTCAAGCATCAAATCTTTCCAATTTCTGACTACTCTTGGTTATTCTCCCAGGTACTCAAATATTTGATTTTTATATTTTTCCACAATTCATAATTGTTATCAGAGGATGTGTTGTTTCCATACAGGACACTTGGTTGTTATCAGAACTGGAAGCTTGATCAAGTTTTTATTGCAAGTTAAGTAATAAGTGAATCTGAACCTAGATTTTGGTGTTTTAATACAAATAAAAATATCTATGCTATACTATATATTAAAAAAATGCAAATCTTTCAAGCACTTATTATTTGGATACAAGCTCACTGTGTTTTTATAAAGATGTAGAAAGAAAAGTTTTGTGCATTGCAACTTAGTTAAACAACATCTTTTTGATGTTCTTAAAATTACTGTCTTAAAATTAGATTTTAGATTATCTACTAAATATTTAATTTATATATATATAAATTATGTATATAAACAAATATGATATATATATAATGCAATGCTAAGTTAAAGGATGAATTAGTAATCTGAATTATTATTTAATAGGATTAAAAATCAATGTAAAATAGATATGTTTGCAGAATCTCATAGGTTAGAAGGTTTCTTGATCAACAGTATGATTCAGGCAGATTTCCCCAATTACAAGTAGTGATAATAAATAGGAAGCTTTGGTTTGCTCAAGCTCATCATTGGGATCATAAATTGTGTTTCTAAGAGTCAAAATTTTATACACAAGAAACTTTTTGCAGTAAGCCCACAGAATGTTTTTTGTTTTTGTTTTTTTCATGTCTTAGTGGCTTCTATAGGTAGAAAGCCATTCTCCCAATTATACTCTCAAATTGCTTCTCATACTTCAAGCTTCATTTTAAATGTCACTTTTTCTGTGAAACATTGATTGACTTCATTGTGTTGTGTTATTACTCCTTCTTTTGCCCCATAACAGTCTTTTTCTATGTCTGTTTTATCACTTGGCACATTCTCTTTAATCAATGTCTTTCAAATCTGTTATTCCTATAAGCTTATTTAAGGCAGGGACCATGCATTACCTGTCTGTGCTGTATGAAGTCCAGTCCTTACTTCACAATGGGGGATGAATGAGTGTGTCTTAACTAAATGATGACGTTGAAACTGATGTGTGAAACCAGTTGATTGATATTCAGTCAGATATGAAAATAACTAAAGTTTTAACAATCTGATTTATACTAGCAAGCAAATTTCCATTTGTAAATTAAGTCTAGATATATACATATATGAAAGCTATATTTCATGGGGGGATTAACATGTGTATGTTAATATATGTCTTTATTTCAGCAGTATTTTCAGTATTTCCTAGGCAACTAATTTAATTTTTTTGTTCTTTTGTTATTCCATCTGGAAAATAAATGTTTTATATACAGTATATTAGAACAGTCTAAGTTTGTTTAATTAAAATAACCCAACAGTAAAAGCTACTAGTTATATTAAGTATTTAATATATGCCAGGAATCTTATGAGATGCTTTATATGTTATTCCTTTTCATTTTAACTTATGTAACATTACTGTAGTTGCTATTATTATCCTCATGTTACAAGGAAATAAACTGCACAAGCCAGTAAGTGGTCTCACTGGGATATGATCTCAAGTTTTACTAATTATGGAATCCACATTGTTTCTTCCCGGGTTATGCGGCCTCACAGAAAGTCAAATTTTTAACTTAAATATTTAATATTATCTTTTCTCAACCACCAAATATAAATTTCTATTTAATTAATGCTACCATGATCAATGTGAGAAAAGTTCTTGAAAAATAAATCTGGGGGAAACTTTTTGCATTGCTAATTTGACTCTGTTGTAATAAAAAACAAAGCAATCAGAAAAACTTTATTATGGAATATATATTAGAGTACACCAAACATACATTGTTATTTTTCTTTGTTATGATAGTGACACTGTGGTAATAAAACAGTTGTATCCTGAGATATGTAGGAATTCAAGGTTCTTTGTCTGGGATTTCTTTTAAAAAACTCAGCAAAGGATAAAAAGAGATAAAACTTATATGGCAAAATCTTGACCATTGTTGAATCTAGGTACCAAATATATGTGTTTATTATACTATCCTCTTTACTTTTGTGTATCTATTTAAAAGAATTGGATCTTAGAAATTGCAAACGTATTAAAGGTAATTTCTTATAATTTTCTCAATTTTTTTGTTACGTTATTATTAAAATTAAATTGTCCTTAAAAGTTTGCCAATTTGAAAAATATTGTTGTTTTTATTACACTTGATTCAAAGCATTTTAATATTTTTGTTAGGTATCTCCAAATTACCCAAGACCATGCCAGCCATGTCATTGTGATCCAGTCGGTTCCTTAAATGAAGTCTGTGTAAAGGATGAGAAACGTGCCCGACGAGGTGAGAGCTGTAGTAGACAGCACTGCTCTTAGGAGAGAACAACTCAAAGCCACATAGGATTATTTTCAGAACATTCTGCAGTACATTTCATTCATGTAATAAATGTTCTTAAATCTATCAGAGTTGCCTCCAGGAAGCAGTTTTATATTCATCTCAATAATTAGTTTCATGTTTAATTACAATGCTTTGAAAGCAAGAGGAGTTGAATCATTTGTTTTGATGTTTATATATATATATATATACACACACATACACACACAGAGAAAGAGAGAGAGAGAGAGAGAGTCAAACACAAATCTGTGGCGTATGTAATTTTTGTCTTGTTATTTATTAATTGTGTTGTAGTTTCTACGGATTCTAGTGTGAAATGAAAACACTCATTGAGGGGGACGTGAGCTGCAAAGGGAAGAGCAGATAGAGGAGACATGTAGGCAATAATATCGAAAGCAAGAAGTGCACATGAAGGACTAGAAAAGGCAGCAGTTGTGAGTAAACGAAGGGAAAGAGACTGACACTAATTTAAGCCAAAAACTTTCTTTGAGGAATAAGTGATGAACTCCAAACATTCAGGAATCAGATGCCAGCATAACTCGATGTAAAATGTTTGGGAGCTACTTCCAGCTACTTGCTTGCCAAATTGAAGCAGAGAATTCATAGGATGTATCTGGAACAGTTTCTTTACATCTCGAAGAGTGAGGTGGTCTCCTCTTTGGAAAGTGTAAAATTAATCACGGCTAGGATGTAGGTTTTTTCCCCTAATGACTTTAGAGGTAAAAAGACTGGCGGTGCTTCTTTGGCACAGTTTAGCCTGCCTTTTTAAAATTAAACTGTAGAATTATCAATTTGAATATTAAATCCTAAAATATTAAAAACTGATTTATTTTAATATTCAAATGGTCATTTTTCATTTTAAGCCCCCTTTCCTTTTTTTGGAAACAACTAAATCATTATTCTCACTAATGTCACTTAAGTCTCCCTCCCCTTTTTAAATGATAAGTATATTATCATTGAGAAAGTTATAAAAGAAATGAAAAAATAAAACATAAATAAAATAAAAATAGAAAAATAAATATACAATGCAGTGGTAATTCAGCAAGGATACCACTATTAACATTTTTGTATATTTTGGTCATAATGCATAGAGAAATTCTTGATATTGCTCTTTCTGATTTTACATGGGTTTCTTCCCAAATCTATTAAAAATTTCTCTGAAATCTGGTTTTAGGACCGAAATAATACATCATTATATAGTTGTGCTATAATTATTTACCTACTCAACATTAAGATTGTTTCAGATTTTTACTGTAGGCAATGCTTTGATAAAGACTTTTGTATATAAATATTTTTCGATTATAAAAATAATATGTAGCAAAATAAATTTTTAACAGGTAAGGAAGGGAATAAAATAAATAGCAATAGTGTCCTCTTCAACCTATTGATCCCCAGTCCTATTTCCAAGTTTAACCATATCAAGCATTTTCTCCTGTTCAGTTCTTTCGTGAATTACCTCCAATATCTAAGTAATATTCTTTTTATTTTTGTTGCCATTAAATATTCCCTATTGACTCTTCACCTTGAAAGGCAAAGAAATGTTTCATTCACACCTCCTCCCTCTTTTTCTTCACCATTTATACCTTTTTATTATGTATTTCTTTTACAGTATCTTTACCATATTAAATAGAAAGCTTAAATCTCTATTTCATGATCTTAAGTTTACACTCTGTCTTTGAGGTCCTACTGTGCAAGATCAGAAGAAAACCATCCCTACATTCTCCACCACTTGGCAGTGTCTGCCAATTTCATATTTATCTTTTCAAAGATTTTAACAGTTATATTCAATTCTAGGCCACTAATTAATTATTTTAATTTTAAAATTTAAATCTAATAGTCAAGATTTGTAATATTATAATTAGATACATATCATTCAATATAGACCTAAGTTGAAAAATTGGACACATACTCATAATACATTTTTACCTTCATCTGATGATCTCTTTGGGAAAGGTGTGGTCTAATGATTTGAACTTCTTAGGTTGGGTAACCAGATAGTAAGAAATGATATTCCAGTCTCTTCTTGGCATTAGCTTGATTTTTAAGGAAATACATATTTCTTCCGTGAAATTTTTTTTTTCATTGGGAGGGGGTGTAAAGTAGTTTCCCCCGATAGATTTGTAAGAGCTGTTTTTAAAAACACAATAATAGTATGTTATATTTGTTATATACAATTTCCAGATTTGCTTTGTGTCTCATTGTTGTTGACAAAGATTTGTAATACACAGAACTTAACAACATTTTATATAGGGCCGAGCCCGTGGCGCACTCGGGAGAGTGCTGCGCTGGGAGCGCGGTGACGCTCCCGCTGCGGGTTCGGATCCTATATAGCAATGGCCGGTGCACTCACTGGCTGAGTGCTGGTCACGAAAAAGACAAAAAAAAAAAAAAATTTTTTTTATATAATCAGCTATCAAATTCAGATAACCTTTTTTAGCTATCATAATGACACTATGCTGAGATTACTGTATATTTTAATTTTTTCTGTTGGATTTTTTATATGCCTTTATAATCCTAAAACTCTCATCTATCCCCAAATTAGTCAAATGTCTATATTTTCTTCATTTGTTTGATTTCATTTTATTGTACTTAATTTCATAATCTATCTGGAATTCTGCTTGCTTTTCTTCTGTTTTTCAAATTTATATTCTCTACTGTAGTGTTCATTTTGTTTTTATCTTATTTTATAATTACATGAATTAAATTTTAATTTATTTATATATTTTTTAAATAATAGAACTATATTAGGCCTGTAAGTTTACTTTTGGTTACAGTTTTCCCATGTTCGATAAACATTTCTGAGTTTCTTTCTCACTGCTATTATATTCTACTTAGAAAACTATTTAATTTGCAATTAAAGTTTTTATTTTCTCTTTAACCCAGTAATTATTAAGGAGGGATATTTACTTATTAATTTTTAGAGTTGTTGAATTTTGTGTAAAATTCTACTGTCATGTTTGATATTCAAAATTAATTCAATCCTAATTTATTAAAGCGTTTGATGTAAATCTAGAAGTTGTAATTTATGTTAGAAAATAAGCCTTAATTTCCGCTTTGATAAGTTGAACATTTTTGTAGATTAGTCAATGATGACAATGATAAGCTATGGTAAATATTTATATTTAATGTACCATACAATATATAATTCAACATTATTAGATTGTCAGATTTTATGGGTTTTTTTTTTCTTAACTCATCTGTAAATATTTAAAGTGGGCAGGTTAATGTCATCTCAGTCATTGATTTTTGAACAATTTTTCTTTGATTTCCAGTATCTTTTGTTATCTATATATTTTTGTACTTATGATTAGTGCTTATTTAAAACATAAATAAAATAACAAATCAATTTTTTATTACATCTTTATCAGTGTAAAATGAGAGCTTTTCCTATTGAATCTATTTTATTTAAATTCTAATTTGGCCCTAATTAATATTAGTGCAACTGTTTTTTTCTTTTCTATTTGCTTTCCTAATGTATACTTATGTTCTTTTATTTTTATATTTCTGGTCATTTTGTGTATTTCCTGTGCATATTCTATGCAAATGTTTTTAATAGAAACAGTTAGTCTATTTAACTCATTTATATACGTTTAGTACATATGTTTGACACTATTTCTGTCATTCTGCTTTATGCTTTCTTACCACAATGTTTCCTTGCTTTTTTCTCACCTCCTTTCTCTTTTCTGATGGACTGTATTTCTTTGATTTGCTCTTATATTTTTCCATATTTTGAAGTTCTTTAACTTGTATTCATTCATTCTACATTTTTTCTATTTTTCTAATCAACGGTATCAATAAAAAAATTGCCTTTAGTTGAAGCACCGTGGGCTCTCCCAAGCTGGGGTGATGGGGGGCCAAGGGCCTCAGCCACACACCCCCTGTCACATGCAACCAGCCCAGCAACGACCAACAAGCCACAGCAAGAAGGGCCCTGGGTTCCCGAGCTGGGGAGGTGGGGGTCGAGGGCTTTTGCCACACCTGCCTGACATCTGCACCCAGCCCAGCAATGACCAAGCCACTGCTGGAAGCCCCTGGTCTCCCCTGTGGGAATGAGGGGGGTGCCAGAGGCCTCAATCCCACCCCTCCTCCTTCCTCCTTCTTCTATCCCATTTCCTTCCCTTTTTCCCTCTCCCCCCCAACTGCTCTGCTACAACTTCGTAGAATGTAAAAATAATAATAATAATAATAATAATAATAAATTCCACACAGTATAAAAAAAAAGAATGTCTCTTGCATTTCTCTGCATTAAAAAAAGGTACATTTACATTGCTTTTATTTTTCTCTTCTATTTCTTCATTTATCCCCCAAATATTGATTCCCATGAACACCTTTAGTCTTTTCTTTTGTAATACTGCCAGCAATGTTGTCTGTAGAATTATCATTGTTAAGTTGTTGTTTTAAGTACTGTATCTTTACTCTCAAGGCTCTTTTCCACCTTGCAATAGTCTGGTGGGGCAGGATTGTTTTATGAGCCATCAGGTATGCACAGGTGACTACTTATTCTTCTCACTGTAGTGTCATTAGCCTGAGTGTTTTGGAAATTACTCCTTGATCATTGCTACAATTTTTTTTATAGCCTTAGTTTTGGTAGATGCTTTGAGATTTAAATTAGTTTTAAAGGTACTTTTTTTTTTTTTTTTTTTTGTCTTTTTCATGACCGGCACTCAGCCAGTGAGTGCACCGGCCAGTCCTATATAGGATCCGAACCCGCAGCGGGAGCGTCGCTGCGCTCCCAGCGCCGCACTCTCCCGAGTGCGCCACGGGCTCGGCCCTAAAGGTACTTTTAAAATGCTATGTTAACATAATTGCACAAGCTTCTAGTTAAATCCTATACCTTTTGGTTTTATCTTTTCCTTATTGATATATATTAGGAACCTAATTTTTGTGTCAAAATAGGTTTTTAAAGTTTACTATAATTAAAACCTTAAGAACTAAATAATTTATCTAGTTTTAAAAATGTTGACATGTGGCTTATTTTCCCTTAGGTCTGGCACCTGGATCCTGTCATTGCAAAACTGGCTTTGGAGGAGTGAGCTGTGATCGGTGTGCCAGGGGCTACATGGGCTACCCAGACTGCAAGCCCTGCAACTGCAGTGGCTTAGGGAGCACAAATGAGGACCCTTGTTTTGGACCCTGTAACTGCAAGGTACATTGTTTATTCCAGTAATGCCCCACTGTCAACAGAGAAGGTTATTTTCCTTGGCTTCTCTTATATCTGCTGGCATTAAGCAATTGTAACAAGTTCTTCTGTAAATATTCACCTATAAGTGCCTTTAAATGCCTACCAGGTTCACTACAGAAAGACATTTGTAAATCACCACCATTTATCTAAAACCCAGTAAATACACAGCGGATAAGTCCCTTTAAGAGTCTGTGTCATTTTATAACAAAAACATTTTCCTTCCATTGCCCATCTAGTCTGTCCATTTAAAAGTGTACAGCACTTAAAGTAGCAACCTTTTAAAACTATAACACACTCAAATCTACTATACCTTTGCATCTATTTCTGAAAAGAATTCTGTCAAGTGTTTCTTTAAATAATCTTCTGAAGTTTGAACCCAGATAGGTCTTAAAATACTTACCATATTTAATCTCTTCTGTTACCAAAAATGTAAGAAGGCCTAGACAATTGACTAAAGGCTCAATATTTTCTCCCACGAGTGCTTTTAGAAATGTAACTTTGTCAAACATGGTCTTCTGATAACACATCATGTTAACACCAAGGGATACATTACACCTGCAGCTAATACACTTAGGGGAAACATAAAGGCATGTACAAGTCTAAAATTATAAGACTGATTTACGTTAGCTATAGTAATTAGATCCATAATGTTCTGATCAAACAATTTATAGTTACATTAGCTGAGAAAATGAATAATTCTAGGGAAAATGTTAACATGCCATACTGATTTAACAATGGAAGTTACTTCTTTTTTCCTTTGTTTTTAATCATAGATGGAACCTTATTAAAAATCTTTTTTTCTCTTAACTCATTAGTCTTATGTAGGCAGCTATAAAATATATATGCTTATAGTTGATGTGTGTGTGTGTGTGTGTGTGTGTGTATAAACAGTAAGCCATAATATAAGTAGCAAATATTAGTTTTAATGTTAAGTGTGTATGTGTTGGGATAAAAATATCTGAAATACCAAGCTAAACATTATAATAGTTACATAATAGGTATATGTCTATCAAGGGCAATTTAGGTATCTATTTCAGACTACAAAAACTGTAAAACTCTATCTACACAAGTAAGCAGAAGTCCGCAAGCAAGTCCTCAAGTTGTCATGTTCTGGAATGCAGTAAATTTTCTAGATCTAGTACATTTTATTCCAATATTATCTGAAATGAAAAATTGCTCCAGTAGACCAAGATTGTATAGCAGTCTGGGAGTGATTGCTTGCTTAGGACACCTCCCCTCTCTATTCCGAATGCCTTTTTTGGCAGTCCTACAGGTTCTTAGTACATCTTCTCTAACATTTATCAAAACATATCTTGTGTGTGCTTTATTCCTTTTCTAAAACTCCACAAAAATCTCTAACCTTTACCATTTACTCAAATAAAGGAAGGCAAAGCTAAGATTAAAATGGAAGGCAAACCTCCCAACCTCCTGAGTGTCTACAACATAAGAAATCAAACAGGAAAAAAAAAAAAAAAAAAGGGAAGGATTTTTATGTATCTACCATTCATAAAATGGTGATGTCTGGTATTTCCAAGGAAAGAGCAACAAATGAGTTCATTTTCTTTGGTAAATAGAGCGAGAAAGGCTAAAACCAGAGAGCTGTAGTGATCAGCAGAGCTCCGAGGGAAAGCTCCCTGAGCCACTCACTGCCTGCTCTGTGTCTGACAATATTGTGCCGAGAGAGATTATAATCCTAATAATAAAAATGCCTCCTGCGAAGGCACTTGAAGATTTACACAGACAATTAAAACGCAACAATAAACAGCAATTAAGAAATCATAAAAGATAATGAAAAATTAAGTAAATAGAATCATTAAGAGAAATGCCTTTCAAATGTAATATTTTAAATAGAAAACTGCAAGCTGTTATAAACTAGTTTTACTTACGATAAAAACTTGCAGAAAATATCTTTATATATATAATATATATTTATAAAATATCTATGTAATTGTAAAAATTACAAATTACGTGCATCTAGCATATAAATTACATCACAAAATTATATCACAATATCACAATTATATTGCAATGTATATGCAATGTACTATAATTGTCTATAACCTGTTGTTTATAAGAATAATAAAGCCTATTATTTTGACAAAATACTCATACAATTTAAATGAATGACACTTATTAACATAGAGAGCAATGTGATAGTTCATACTGTTTCACAAAAACGTGATTTGACATAGGTTCGTCAACTGATTGTTAAAAACAGCACGGATCAAAATGCTTAAGAAGCAAAATTTTAGGGTGACTAAAATACTAGAGACTTAAATTCAAATAAAATGATAGCTTTTTGACTGAATAGAAAGAATACAAGTGTCCTTCAAAAAGTTCATGGAAAGATTTGTATTATGTTTTAATTCTATTTTGCCATGAACTTTTTGAAGTATCTTGTTATACATAAATGTCTATATATTGATATCAAAGTTAGTAACTTTGAATAGCATTTACTTATAAACAGAAAGAATATAAATTATAAGTGAAACAAGGTCTATATAAGTATTCATCTCCAAAATGCATATTAACCAGTGAAAATTTGCACATTTATCGTTTATGTAAATTTGTAAAACATAAAACAATTCTATATTGTTTGTGGTCACACACATATAATAAAAAATTTAAATACACTTATGTACTATCTACTAATTTCAGAATAGCAGTTAACTCTAGAGAAAGAGGGAAGGGACTAGAACAGAAGTGAAATGAGATTCAATTCTGTCTAAGATATATTCCTTTAAAAATATATCTGAAGCAAATATGTAAGATGTAAATATTTTTTACCTCTATGTTGTGGGTAATGGATGTTATATGTGCTTTGCTTATGTTTTAAAATAATTCCTAATTTAAAAAGTTTTTAATTGAAAGTAAAAAGAAATTTCAGATTATAAAAGAAGTGAATGAAATTCTGAATACAATGTCAACTACACTATTACCTTTACACATAAGGCTTTTTCTTATAGCTTTGTTTAGACAGTGATATTAATGGACATCATCTTCATTGTATTTCAAAATATGAAAGCACAGAAATTTTAAAAATTTTTATGCATAATTAAAATATGCATTAATGCATAATTAAAATTTCTGTCTCTTCTTATGAATTACAAGAAGGAAGTCAGTCTCAGATATATGACATACCAATTGGATGTAAGTGATGTCTGACTCCCGGTATTTGTTTCTGTCCAGTACCACATGCTAGAAATTGGCCCATTTGCAGTTTGGTGTCATATTGTCCATTCAAAGTCAGTTGGATTGTAGGATCTGATCAATAATATAAATTGACTTTGATCTAGGTAGAAATATGTGCTTTTGTTTTTATCAAAGTCTTATAATGAAAAGATAAAATAATGAAGTAAAAGATTAAAATTCAAAGTCTGTGCTTTAATATTGTTTTGCTTTGTTTTTTTATTGAACTTTCCATTACTGGCCAATAAGACTATGTGATCTGGCCTTGACTTACCTCTCTGTCTTCCAACCTTGCTTAAATTCCTTCAGCCACCAAGCTCTTTGTAACTCTGGAATTTTACAGGTTCTATTCAGACTGCTTGGAAAACCTCATCTATAGCCCTCACCCCTTCCATAGCCAGGCATTTTTCAAGGCTCATCTTATCCTCCATCGGCAGCTGTTTTCCATCCCCCAATATAAATCAGTCTCGTGCCATAATCACTTTTCACACCTTTTTTTCTTTTATGATTTTTTTCACAATTTGCAGTTCTATTTTATATCTATCTTACCTCCAGTGATCTTGAATGTAAATTGCAGATGTAAAATTTTTAGCATAAAAAGTGCATGTAGGAATTTGACTTATGCAACAGTTACAGTTCAAATAATATTATGTTAATCCGGTTTTTACATTGACAAAGAATTTCTCCTTAATCAACTTTAGACAGGCTCCTCTGGGCTCTTTGACAGGCCTCTTCTTCAGGCCCTATCTTCAAGCCTTGCCCAGTTGTAGCAAAAGTCATGCTAAGTTAGTTTATTAAGAATCCATCACCCTTTATCTCTGATCACCTTGGCATACCTTCAACAGAGTCCTGGTAGGTTGATTTAGCAAGAATCCCCCCTACCACTGATGTTTCCTCTTAGTAATTTTCCATCCACTAACTAACCCTCTTCTCTTGGCTACAAATCCCCACTTATCTTTGCTGTATTTGAAATGGAGCCCTGTTCTATATAAGTATTGAGGTCACTTTTTTCCTATTGCAATAGTTTCTGAATAATATCTGTTTTTACCACGTTAACTATGGTCTGGCTCTGGTTCTCTTTGACAATATTAAAAGATAAGCTTGTAAAAAGTCAGAACTAATTTTCATTTCTTTTCTTTTCTTTCTCTCTAACCCACCAACTATCTATTATCTAACCTTGGAACAGTGTGTTTAAGAGTAAGTACTCAACAAATACTGCTAATTAACTAATCATCCTTCCTTTTGTTAACTTCTTTTAATACTAGGATCTATTAATATGAAGGCCATCACAGAAGAAAACCTGTAATTGACTACAAACACCCAAAATGCTAGGCATGACTGTGAGATTCCTGAAGCAATTATCACACACAACCACACAAATTTAAATGTCACTAGAGATATTCCTGGTTACTTTGTCAATAGAATTCCCAGCTGACTACCAATCACAGTTACACATGTACTGCTGAAATTGTACCTAATTTATAAGGAGGCAGCTTCATGAGAAAGAATACAGGGAAACTATTGTGATTCTGTATCTCCAGAGAGAAACGACATTGAGGAAACTATAGCAAAAAAGAAAATTGATGTCAACCCAACAGTAATTGACTTCAAGAAATCGAAAATAAAATAACGTAGTATGGTTTTTCTAATTCAATTTTGTTTTAAGGGGAAAAGAGTACTAAAGGAAAAAAGGGCAGCCATTATAAATATTTTTGTAGGGTAGGCCACAATACATTTAATTAGACATTTGGCTAAATATGTGTGATGGAAATATGTGTCTAATGCACACATTTCTCCCCAAGGAGATAAAAATTGGCTCTTGAGGGGAAAAAATATCATATTCATTCTGTGTATAAGGCAAACATATTCACACAGTGCATCTGTGCATACAGCATATCTGCAGCACTAGAATTTCATGGTGTGGATGATTATGAAAAATTTGATTACACAGGCTCCTTTGGGACATGATAATGAAAAATAGGTTAGACTGGGTCTAGTCGGTTAGCTGAGCTGGTTATAGCATGGTGGTGATAACACCAAGGTCCGGAGTTCGATCCCTGTACCAGCCAGCCACCATAAAAAAAAAAAAAAGAAAAAGAAAAAAAGGTTGAATAAGTTGAGAACATTTGTCTAAAGTGAAGTGATACTTTTTAATATCAGAATATGTAAGAATATAAAAATGTGTAGTATATGGATTATTCACAATGGAAAAATAATTGACTACTATTAGTTAATATTTAATTTTACTAATACAATCAATTAGAATAATTTGAATAATATCTAGAAACAAACAGTGAAAGTAGAATATTTGATTTTAAGAAAATATGGTGATATAAGGGAATATTGATCCCTAGAGGGGAAGAATTGAGCATTCTGGAAATTACCCTATTTCATAGGTTTCAATGTGAAAGTTATCATTAAATTTGCATACTGGGAAGAATCACTAATGGACTCTAAACAAATAAAATATTAAAATGAATTTATTGGATTGACAGGAGCTGCCCAATGGAAAATGCTGACAGATTTAATAGGTTAAACCCCATTTTGTTTAGATAAACATTTAAAACAACTTTAAAAAAATTAAACAGATTATATGTTACTAACTCTTTTTAAAGTTGATTAGTATAAAGAAGTGATAAAATAATAGTTAAAGGAAAGAGAAATCTCATAATGATTGAAATAGCATTTGGGCTGGAAGTTGAAACTCTCATCATCATTATGGCAAGAAAAGAACAAAAATGATGGCTTCACTGTAATGTATTTATCTATTTATTTACTTATTTCAATAAATAGCCTTTACTAGCTATAAATCTTCTTACATCAGGAAACATTTCTTTTGAAGGGAATGGTGCTACAGCAGTCTATTTTAATCCTATCATGGAAACCTTGAGATACATCTTGTTAGTTCAGCCCTACAGCTTTTCTGCTTATTTTTCATTCAGAGGCATAGAGGACTCTGGTTATGAGTTTGGTTTAAGACCCAGAGCATGTTCTCTATACTCCTCTTAGGGCAGCAATTCCCTTGTACCTCATATTGTATTTGTCTACATACTTCTCTCACTTCCTTTGCTATAATCCTCTTGAGGACATTTTTATACACCCTCTGGTATCTAGTATAATGCCTTGTGTATAGTAGCTCAGCTATGATTTGATGAATGAATGAGTAATATAAAGAATAAAGGAACAATGAGAAATAATGTGCAGAGCATTTATTAGTAATTTGATATTGATAGCAAAGGAAATTAAATTGCTCAAAGAGCTCACCCGTAAAGCAAAAGCATATGATTCACTCAAGCTAGGAATCAAAAAATTTAAGTCCTGGGCCATTCATATCAAGAGGATCTTCCAAGAATGAATCAGGACTGCAATCAGGGCCTGACTCATGGATGACAGTGGCTGATGAGTCACAGAGAAATTCCAGAAGCCCCTGGAAACCCATAAAAAGAATTAGGACCCAGACTGCCAAGATCATGTTATTACTATGACAGTGCTAATTATATAGATAATAATATATAGCACATTGCATAGAGGGTGAGAGAGCTTTGTCTCTATAAAAGTGCACTTGAAAGTCCTGGAGTACTATGTTCTGTGTTTGATTTCTGCTACTCTAAAATGTATAAAATGTACTGAATATCAAACTGTGATGTTCTCTTGTAATCACTTTTTTAAACTAAGAAAACTTTGGAAATAATCCTCTAAATAAGAAATTACTTAGATATGTAACCTCTCCAAGGGAGTTTTGAAAAAGAAAAAGTAAGTAGAACCTGACATGATGAGTTAGTTTTGTACACATTGAGACATATCCAGAAAGCAGAGCTCTAGTGAGCTAAAAAATTTTTCTCCCTGATTCTCCATCTTCCTACCAATCTCAAAAGGCCTTGTAACTAGGTCAGAAGGCTAGATACATGAACAGGTCCTATAACCATCATATATACTATTTAATTGTGGTTTAGTATTTGTCTGTAGTAGAGCCTGAGAAAAACTAAAGTCTAGAAGTTTTGGATCATGTGGAGTCTACCTCAGTCTGATTAGGAATGGTAAAAGAAAAACTTTTGTCAAATTAAACTTAGTTTCTTTGAGCAAAGAATGACTGACGAATCAGGCAGCACTCAGAACAAGAAGAGGTTCAGTCAGCTCTTCTCCCTACTGTGGCCCATGAGTTTTTATAGACCAAAAAAATAGTATAAAGTACAGGAATAGCTTGATTGGTTTCAATGAGGCATTTACTTTATTCGGACATGGTCTGATCAGTTGGCAGCCTGTGACTGGCTGAAACTTGTTTGCATGTGATTGGCTGAGACCTGGTTAGCTGTTATAACAAATGTACTCCTAAGTTAGATTTTCAGTGTGTTTATATATTAAGTTAGGTTGCAGTTCATTATGTAGGGACTCAAGGTACAGAGACAGCCTCAGGCCAAATTAAATTTAATTTAGTAGGAATTACCACTCACTAAAGAAAAAGTATGGTGTAGACTCAGGAATAAAAAGTGGGAGTCTAGAAGATTAAAGTGTGGCATTAAGTGAACGTACTGTGCAATCTTATGGAAGGTCTGTGCCCATGTTGTAAGAAATGATAATCATTTGTGAGGAAGGTTTAAGTTAATTGGGCATGAGGAGATAGAGCAGGATTAGCTTGAGGACCTGTAACAGGATCTAAAATAGTTTGGCTCGAAGATGTGTCACAATAGACAATGCAAAATTACCACTTGGCTGACATGTTTTTATAGATGTAGATGGGCTGTCATCATTAGTATGGTGTGTCAGGACTTCCCCGAACCACCTTCAGTTTTGATGGTTCTCTAGAAGGACTCACAGAACTCAGAAAAGCTGTTATATCCATGTTATGGTTTACTACTTGAAAGGCTACAGATTAAAATCAGCAAAAATAAAGGATGCACAGGGAAAAGTCCAGGAGAAACCAAACTCAAACTTCCAGTTATCCTTGCTCAGTGGAATTGCAGAGAGTGCTTAATTCTCCCACCAACAATGTGTGGCAACACAGATGAAGAAATGCTAATCAGGGAAGCTCACCCAAGTCCTATGTGTCAGTCATGTAGATATAGAAAATCCACATGACTGTCCTTAACTACTCAGTCTCCAGTATCCCCAGAGGTCAAACACATATGGCATGGCCCACAGCCCCCAATTGAACAAAACAAGGCATTCATCTAAACCACAATGTTAGAGTAAAACATCCAGTATGACCATAGGCCCCCAGGTATACAAAGACACTATTATCAGGTAGGGTACTGCAAGGGTTTATAGGTTATTACCATATAACATTATAACATTCATTGTAATGTGCAGGGTCTGAGCACACAAAACCCAGAGTTAACCCTTTACTGTACCGTATAGTAGTGAAAGATTTATTTATTACAATGTCTCATTTTTCATAGACATTTTACCTGCTACTGCCAACTTAAGTGACTCAAGTATAGTTTTGCTGATTTATCTCCTACCGGACAAACATTAATGACTTACTGATTCCTAAGGAAAAAGGTCCATATCTCTTAGGGTAGACTTAAATTTTCATTATCTGAGGGCAGGAACTCTGGATCACAAGTACCATGTGATGTTCCTAGCAAATAAGAAGTATTCAATCCATTTGTTTTTAAATAATAAATAATGAATGAACCTTTCACTTTTAAAATTAATTTTTGTTCCCAATATCTTTGCTAGCATGGGTTTTTCATTCTATCTCTGCCAGTAAGTTGAATTTTTAAATCATGCTTCAAGGTTTAGGTCAAATTCCACCCTTGTCATAAAAGCCTCTTCAAGCCTTTGTAGCAGGAATTATTTTTTCCTTCACTGTGTTCCCATAATTTAATTTATCTGAGATGTACTTACTATATTCTACCTTGCATTACAGTTGATTGTGAGTGTATCTTTTTACCCAACTAGATGTTGGTTTTTAAAGACAGAAACCTTGACTCACCCATCTTTATAGTGCCTCAAATTCCTACCCTAATGTGTTGCTTCAGGCCATTAAAGTAAATTGAATATGCAATTATTTAATCATATTTTTTTCAAGGTCATATTACCAGGCAAAAATGGAGCTAAGGAAAATGTAACTAATGTCTAAAACTTCTAATTGTGGAACTCAGTCTGAATCTCGGAAAAGTGGTATTGTAAGCTTTCAAATGAGAGTAAATGAAAAACAGATTAGACCAAGCACATAAGAACACAGTGTACAGAACAGCTGTACCCTGTCCTTAACAGGATAAGCTAAATTATAATTATAGATATGTTTCATCTCTCCTGCCTGTGTCCTCTTTTGAAGATGTTCTCAACTTCAGTGCTTTGGGGATTTATTTGTCACTATAGGGCTGAAATTAGTTTGACTAATTTTGCTGACACCTATCATCTCAAAATGTCTGAAATCTACCTTAAAAATTAAAACTGGCTAGAATATTAGTGGCAATACTACAAATTGTGACATATCAGGATGCTAAAGTTTAACACACAAAATGGGACTAGAGACACTCCCTCATTAAGACTCCCACTAATGTAGAAGTGCTTGAGACTGTAAATGGGTCTCAGAAATTAAGAGCCAAAACGTTAATTTCAAACAAATGATTCCCCTGGCTCTAAGGAGAACCTCTTTGTTTATTCTTACAAATTTCTCTTTATTTTTTCATACCATGTTTCTCTCCTCTTCTGTTTTTCCTTACATGTTCTTACATTTTATCATCCCTATCTTCTGCCCAATCTTGGTTTATTCAAAAACATTTTTATTAAGCATCACTATGTGCATAGCTCTTCGCTATGCACGAAAAACACAACCACCAAGAGAGACATTGAAACAATAAAATTTTATAAAGGTAGTGGTCAATATTATACCAGGAACCCTGTTATTTTCTGGGACTATAAAGATAAGTAAGACATGGTTTCTGCCACTGAATAGATTATGGTATATAACCTTATATACCATGTAATAAGATTATATAATTGGAGAGAACAATCTCAGAAGAACTAGCTTTGCTTTTCTGTGGTTATAATAGTGCAGTGTATGAAGGGCTAGATGAACACAGTTGAGAGAGAAGTTAGTTCTCCAAGAAAAAGGAAAGCTTCAGAACTGAGGTTATAAGAGAATTCAATGAAAAGGTGAAATGTGGAACAAATGCATGTTTAGGAAATGTTGAAAATGTATGTCCCGGAAAGCAGAGAGTCTTCATTTAGAAGTATCAGTCAAGATTAGCAATTCTTTAAATTGAAAGATTACACTCTTTCCAGTTTTTTATTTTAAAGTTAACTTTCTCTGGCCTGAGTCTACATTATTAAGGCCACCTATAAACAGATTATTTTTCAGTATACTAAATGCAGGATTAATAAAACCAATCCAGAGAGAAGTCACCAAATGAGAATCATTTTTTCCCATAATATTACTATATGATGAACTAACTATATCAATATGTTAAAGAAAACACTGAAAATGTTAACCAGGAAAAACTTTCCTTCTTTTCTGCTTAGTCTGATCAGGGAAATACTATGAATACGTGCCCTAGTTTCTCTGTCAATTTCTTATGCTTTCCTCAAAAGTATGTATTTTTAATCTGTAATTTGAAAAGTATTTTACAATTGGTGTAATATCAATGTTCCATTATACATCTATGTATTAGTATAATATCTTTAATTTTATCACATATTACGTGTTCTCAGATGAAGTAGCTCAGTACAAGAGAATGGTGAACCTAACTGGCCCCATTTTAGTCATTCTAACTTATTCCTATATTTATCATGACATTTACTCTGTACTCTCAACAAACATGAAGATCAAAAAAGTATAAGTTTTAGTAAAGTGGATTAGCATCCGGTAATCTTTCCCACTAGTGTGATTAGTAAGGATATAGTTTAATAAGGAGATTTTGAGCAGATTTTTAAAAAATATCATTATACTTTGTGTGGTCGAGAAGGTAGAATGAAGAATGTACAGTTAATACTTTTCTTGGATACAACTTTTCGTGGATACAACTCTTAATTTTGAAGGGCACCTTTGTTTGTTGCTAACACACTTCTCTATTGACAGGAGAATGTTGAAGGGGAAGATTGCAGTCGTTGCAAATCCGGCTTCTTCAATTTGCAAGAGGATAATTGGAAAGGTTGTGACAAGTGTTTCTGTTCAGGGGTTTCAACCAGATGTCAGAGTTCCTACTGGACCTATGGCAATGTAAGCAAACACCATTTAATTCTGCACACTGCTCCATGGGACCTCTTTGTTGATGTTGCTGTTGTCCTTTTGTAAGAAATTTTTAAAAACCTTTTTTTCCTGCAGTGAGCTTCTTCTTAAAATTATCATAAAATAGGGATGGGATTTTCTTCAAATGCTATGTCTTTAGCTATGATCAAAGCCCTTAAGGTTTTTTTTGTAACAATGTGTAGACTGGAACCTCTTAGAATAAATAGACACCAGCTTTTTCAGTGTCCATGATTAGTGTGTGAAACAATATTGGGATTAATGTTTCAATTTCAAGGGCACATGATTTGATGGAGAAAGCATGAGATTGTGATAGAAGAATTACATGTATCTTTTTCTTTTTTTTAAGAATTGCATCTTTCATTCACCATATTTTTTCAAAACAAATTAAGAAAAACTCCTTTATCATCTGCATACAGAATACTTATTACCCACCAGCCTTTCATTATTAGTTGATGCTGCCTGGAATCTTCCATTGTTAAAAGGGAGCACTAAACTTGGACAATACCTTCATTCTTGGTTGGTTTGAAAAATGTTAAATTATTACCTATTTAGTAGTATAGTGCCTGGGACTTTCTTCCTCTAGCATAAACATATTTACTTTTCTACCTCCACTGCCACCACATTCCTCACTGTCATTTCAACTCTGTGCAGAAAGCACTGTGTCTCCCTCTAGAAGAAGTGTGCCAGGAGAATGGGAGCTTTGGGAATTTCAGACAGCCTATGTGGCTGGACTTAGGAGTACAGAGTGGTAGGAATCAGGCTGGAGTGAGACAAGCCCAGATGGGGGATGAGAAATTAGACTTTACAGGGTTGAGTATTGTGAGAAGTTGGGATATTTTACTGGTTGAATCCTTGAAGGATTTTAAGCAGAGAAGTGACATGATCAAAGTTGTAATTTACAAAAAATTATCTTCTTGCTTTCAAATTTAATCAGCTTACTAATCCCAAAACACAACAATCAAACATATTTTTAAGTCAAGTCTGAAATATTATAGGTAGTTTCTGATTATACTTTCATGTCTAAATTTGAGTTTATGTATGCTTTAACAAATTGATTGCTTTTGGAGCAGACTTCAGTGAATCAACCACAAATGGGCATCTTCTCTAACTTCCTGATTTTGTTTATAGAGCCCCACTCCACCCTCCAGACTACTCCATTGATATATCAAAGCTTCACAGCTAACTGAGGGGCAGAACTGGTACTCAAGTTTTGGTCTCCAGAAACTAGGTCCACTGAAGCCCACTCAACTGTCTTAGAATGCCCAAGGGGTGATGTTGGAAAGGGAAGAGGAGGAAGAAATATATTACTTATTGTCTAGCTAAGCCAGTATGTTTTTATGTGGTCTCTATCTACTCTTTTGAACGAGGCAGTCCCGGTGATTCCACAGTGTTGGGACAAGTAGAATCAAACAATCTCTACATGAAGAAAGTATTAAAAATATTTCAGCCACATATTGCCACCATTACCATCCTGCTTTCCATTACCTACAACAGCAAGCAGCCCACACGTGTCTAGGAGGGCCCTGGTACCTAGTAGAAGCCACAGGTTACCTCAGTAACCCGTGTTTTGTCCTCACTAGGTAGGACGATTTAAATTAGAAATACAGCTGTATGCCTGCCCCTGGCTGAAGTATAACATGGAAAGGCAAATCATTATGCATTTCCTAATTTCTCCTTTAAGGCTCCTTCCTTTTCTGGGTCAGAGATCTAGGCTATGGGTCCCTACAGCACTTCTGACCCTCTGGGAAGGAATACTTGAAGTATCCTGGGGTGTTGTCATAGCAACAGGCTGGTGGATTTGAATGTCCTTAAGCCTCAAAATAGAAATTTTAAAAAGTGGGAGGGGAAGAAACACAATGAAAAGCCACCTTTCAGGTACCTCATATTTTATTTCTTTTCTTCCTCTGCTTTACAAATACATCTGTAACATTTTTTGAAAATTTTTTCCCATAAGCAATAAGAAATTACTAGTGGAGTGCAAAATATGAAATTCAAAGTCCAACTGTTTGATAAACGGTAGAACGTTGTAACCATTGTGTAACTTTGAATGAATTTCTATTTTTAAGAAAGTAGTATTTGGAATCACAATTTTTAAAAAAGCGTGGGATCAATGAAAGCATAGAATCAATAAAAACAGGTTATTTTTTGGTACCATCAAAACTCCTAGAAACATCAAGAAAAAATTGGGGGCCTATATGAGTACATATGATGTTTAATGATATTCACAACTTTTTTCTAAATGTTGACAGATTTGTTTTATTTCTAAAAATGAACACTGCAAGGAATATGCAAGAGAAAAGAAACTGGTGGATTTTTTTATTTCAAATTAATGATTGTGTATTTTTTCTAAGGTACAAGACATGAGCAACTGGTATCTGACTGACATCTCCGGCCGCATTCAAGTGGCTCCCCAGCAGGACGACTCCGAGTCCCCTCAGCAGATCAGCATCAGTAACGTGGACGCCCGGCGGACCCTGCCACCCAGCTACTACTGGAGTGCACCAGCTCCATATCTGGGAAACAAAGTAAGTCCATACAGTGCTTGTTTCTCCCTACTCTGCTGCAAATGACCCATCATGAGCATGAATTTTCTTTAGTATTTCTTTAAAGAAACGTGGGATTGCTAGAACCAGCTAAATCAGATTGAGCTGGGTATTTGTCCCATGTTGCACAGGCAAAGTATGTACGCAAGACCTTAATGGGTCATGGCATCCCTAGTATACAACTTGATATCGCTGGTGTTCTGCTTAAACTTCTTGAATGAACACATGAATGAACCTCTAGGGTATTTACAGATATTGGAAGAAACAGTGTTGTGTTTACTTGAAAATAACTGTTTTTCAGAGTTGTCTATGGTGGGAGACTTACTGAAGTTTTCCTCATCTGTTTCTATTTCATTTCAAAACTGATATTCAAGAGAGCTACTTTTTCTTCTACCTGTTATGAGTGTTAATTGGAAAAGAAATTTACTACATAACTAATTTAATACTTGCCATGAGACTTATGTAAACAACATATTTTCTGAAATTCAGACAGAGAACTACCCTAAAAGTGCCAGATTGAAAGCACATGTTTGTTTTAAAGCCTACTCACATGTATACAAAAACATACACAGATAAATAAATGCAGCAGCCTCAGAAATGCAGGCTTTTTTTCCCTGTTGTGGATTAACTCTATCTAGATAGGCCCTCTGGTGTTTAGAATTTTATTTTATTTTGCCTAATAGTTTGTTGGAAACAAAATTTGGTGTCTTAATTTTAAATGTGAATACTTGCTTGTTCTGTGAAAGTTAATACCTTGTCAGACGATAAATTACCTTATCACTCTGGAAGGTGTGATGGGAAAATTCCTTAGTGAATTGATGCTATTTAAGCCTAGTTTTCATCTATAAGAATACAATGTTACTTTTTGAAATACTCATTAATTAAACAAATAAAAATATATTTACAGGGAGTGGTTTTCTTGCACGGCATGTGAGTATTGAAATAGAAAAACTTAGTGGCTCATATGCTACTTATTGAATGGTAACTGGTGGTTTTAGCTGATTGGAAAATTTTAACTCATGGCTAGTATCTTATTTTTAACAGGCTTCTAAATGCTATTACGAATAATGTAAATGAATAAAACACATTTTCAGTGAACATGTATTTTAAAAGAGACAGCATATGTTGCATAAAATTCAATAGCTGTAATAAAAATCTAATTAAACTTTTATTTGCAAGGCCCTTAATGACAAGAAGTCATTTTATCTTATTTTATTTAGGAACCTCCTGTATTTCCAACAAGAATAAAATAGCATATAAGACTGGAATTTCTACTGCTTAAAATTGCCAAAAAAAATAAATAAATAAACTTTTTTTTTTTTTTTTTTTGGTTTCATTTTACTGCTCTGAGGAGATCCAAGAAGAGACTTGGGTCAAAACTGGATGAGTTTCAGAGGTCTTACTTTTTATACATTGGTGAAATTTATTTAAAGACAGCTTATAATAGAAATTTTCTTTACTGTATTTTCCATCATTTCTTCTTTGGTCATATGATTTTTCTTTCTGTTGGCTGAAAATCAAACTGACAGAAGGAAAGCAAGCAAATGGGATATTAAATAGCATCAGAGCAAAGAATCTGGACATCCTGTTTGTAGCTGTTGGTTCCCAAAGATAACTCCCCTTACCCTGGCTGAACTGTTTCTTATAACCACCCACAATGAAGCTCTTCTTATTCCCTTGCAGATTATTTTTGCATCAAGAGCTGTGCTTGCCTGTGCTCCAATTTCCATTCAGTGAACAAAATCATTGTAACAGGGTGTGCAAATTGTTTGAATATGGAAGACATTTTTTAAAGTGATGTGGTGGTTTACTGGTAGATATCTCAGTATGAATGAAACAATTTGCCTTAATAACAGAGCCATATAAATTTTTGATACTACAATAATACTGCAAGCTCTCAGAAATTACCACAGTACATCTTAACTGTCATGTCACATCACGTAAATTATAGTCGTGATGACATGCTTAGCTTGGTTGATTTAATATCCTGCTAAGGAAATGGAAAATTGTAGGGCCCTGTTTGTAAATTCGATAAAGCCACTTTTCTAAATAGTCAAGGCAAAGTTCTTTACCAGTAATTGCTGTTCAAATCAGAGCCATTGCCAGAATCTGACAGAAATAGTATATCGAGATACTAGTACATCTGCTTAAATACTGAATTTGATTTACATTCGTGACCAGAAGGCTGTGGGTACGTAATCCCTCCTCCACTTTTTTAGTGTTAATTCCTAAGGCGAAAAATATTTATGAGATGCTATTAGCTTTTCTTAAATATTTATATAACTAATTTTCAAACATTTTCCAAGTCACTTGGTTACAAGGCCACTTGTAACAGAAGGGAGATCCACTGTGCATACTCCCTTATAATGGAGATGCCACATACTTTTCGTCTTTTTCTAGGAACCAAACCCCGAATAATAAAAGTGCTCTCACATGGGACACATTTCGCTAACATAGAAGTCTGCCTGATTGTAATGAAATTGAAGAATATGAGCCAATTTAGCAAAGGAATACTTTTTATTCCATGAAAGATTTTTCCATTTTCACTCTTTGGAATAATGAAGTGTACGTAAATGACTGTAAGTGTGGGAGTGCGTAGTGGATGAGGCCTAGAAAAAAATTGGCACATTTTTATACTGCCCATTTAAAAAATTCCCATGATCTCAACTATAAATTAATTCCTCAGTAGCAATCTTGAAATGCTTTTTTTTAAAATATGTGAGTGAATATTTGGCACAATTGGCACAATCAAGTGTTAAATTTCCCACCTCATTCTAAACAGTCAGAGAATTAAGTCAGACACCCATAGGGCTATACTAGGCAACATTTCATTTTCAAAATGCTGGCAAATGTTAATGCTCAGTTTTAGGGCATTTGTTTAAGCATAGAACCAGGCAGGAGTGGAAAGAGCTAAAGGACAAAGAATCCTGCTGGTTTGCTACAGGCTACAGCTATTCAAGAAGCAGTTTGGGAATTTCAGAGTTGGAATAATTTACTGCTTTAGTAAACTAAGTGCTACTGGAACATTGAAATAGTCATTTACTTAAGGTTACCCTAGTGGTCTGAATTAGTTGGTGCAGCTTCCAAAAGCAATTCTCCTTGCATCTGTAAAGTTCTCAGAGAATCTGGCTTGGCCTGTGTATTGTTCCTGCATTATCATTAAGGTTAGAAATTCTGTCTCTGAACATTAATAAATTAATCTTACATGATTTTTTCTTTACAAAACAATGCTTATTTTCTACATTACACTATTTTTCTGTTTCTAGCTTAGAGAAGCTTTTAAATTGTTTCATGTAGCTGTCATGAATACTATAGCCTAGCTTAAGATGCCCATTATGAGAGTCTGCTGCTGTAACAGCATCTGGCTTCTAAAAGTAATCTCTGGTAAACTCCTTTGTTGCGCTTGCTTAACTTCCAGTTCTACCTTACAGATCCCAAATTAAAGCTGTGGATTTGAAGAAGGAGATTGATGTTTGAGATTTGTAGGACAGGGTAGTTCTTGTCACATAAAAGGTGTTCAACAAATACTTCGTGATTAAAACTACATGCTTCACACAAACAAGCAAAAACTCAAAACTGGTTTTGATTAGATTGCTCAGAAATGACCCTTGAGTTAGGATTTGTGTGAGTTGAAAGATGATTTCAATCTTGTTTAAAAAAAAATGAAAAACTCACTAACATGTATGATCCACTCTCCTTTTGGTGGCATAATTTGTATTCTATAATTTCCTCCAATTTAAGTCTTGGATTAAACAGATTAATTAAGAAGAGCATTATACATGTGGAGACTAGGATGACCACAAAGATAAATAAGGCACATTACTTGTGACTGATTTTTTTATTCCATAAGTCAGATCCCATCAAGAATGATTTGGCAATGGAGTAGGACCAAGATTTGCTGCCTGGAATAAACCAAATGAAATGTTAAGAGCAAGTAAAAATATAAATATATAAAAAAAGCCAAACAAAGCAAAAAAACCAAGGACTCATTTATTGCCTGTAATTATAATGGAGTCTACTATGCAAATAGCCTACCTAGGAGGACTCAAGGTCAAACATAGAAATCACTCAGTTTACATAGTTCTGTCATAGTATTACTTGACATTTTTCCTAACTAAATTTATAAAGCACTAATTGTAATATTGCAAATTATTATATAAAATAACATTTTAATGTTAATGTGCATCCTTCTGTTTATAGTGTTTTAAAATAAGATGTAATAGGCACAAAGATCAGTTTTTATGATTGATTAACTAAACAAGTAGGAGATAGGGAAGCATTCAGTTTAATATCAACTTGGTGGGAAAAATCAAGGAGTACTTAACAGTAATGTCAGTATGAGTTGGTTTGTGATATGGTTGGCAACATAACTAACATAATCTAGGGCTATCTTGGTAAGAATTTACTGGTCAGGAATTTACTGGTCAGGTTATAGAGATTCTTCACCCAATATATCACCTAAAATATTCAGTTTCCTTGTGAATTTCTCTTTTCTTCTATGTTAAGATACATGACCCAAGTGAGCAGCTAAAAACTATAGTATCCAAACTAGGAAGGAATAGAGCCAGGAATGGAATCCAGATGTGTCTAGCCCTTTTCAATTGAGCACGATTAAGCATTTTTTAGATCAATTATGTTTGTTAGTTCTTGTGAGGCATTTAGCTTTGGAATAGAGGCTGAAGCAGCTTATCCAAAAGAAAGCATAAGAAAGGAAATAATAAAGATATGAATTTACATAAATGTAAATGAATGAGATAGAAAACAAATATCAATAGACAGGATAAAACCCCCCAAAATTACAAAGCTCTGGAAAGATTAATCAAGAAAAAAGGAGGTAAAGTCATACATAAACAATTTTTGGAATATAAAAATGAACATAACTAAAATTACTTCAAAGAATAAACAAACAAATAAGGGAGTATCAGAAAATAAACAAATAACGGAGCATCATGAAAATCCACAAAGAATAAATTTGATTATAATGTATGTATGTATGTATGTATTTACTTATTTTTTATTGAAACATGATTGATTGTACAAGTCTGTGGGGTATTGTGTTGAATATCAGTACCTGTGTGCAATATGTGATGCTCAAATCAGGAAAATTAGTATATTCAATGTTACACAATATAATCATTTTTTGTGAGTATAATTTAGAAAAATGAATAAATTTCTAGAAAAATGCAATTTAATAAAATTGACTTTAAGGGAAAAAACCTAAAAAGTTAGATGCACATTAAAGTAATTGAATCAGTAGTATAAAAAATCCTCCCATAAGGATAACACAAGGTCTATTTTGTTTACTGAGATCAATCAACATTCAAACCTAAAAAAAATTTCAGTCTAAATCCATCAATGTACAAAAACAGTTAAATTAAACTTGCCAAGTTGATGTTATTATAGGGAGTCAAGGTTTGTTTAATATCAGAAAATCAGTTTAAGTAATTGACTATACTGACTGATTAAAAGAGAGAAAAAAAATTATCTCAATAGATCCAGAGAAAGAAATAGGTTAAATTAAATAAACATTCATGATGTTCAAAAAATTTTGCAAACTAAAATTGGAAAGGCACTTTAATTGATGAGGATATCTACACAAAAACCAATAGCAAATACCTTATTTAATATAAAATGTGAAAAGAATTCTTTAATATCACCTACATGAAACAATTCTCACTATCACCACTCCTATTTAACATTGTACTAGAAGATCTGGATGGTGCAGTAAGATAAGAAATAAAAGATATAGGAAGTGAAAAAAAAAATAAAAAACTGTCATTTGCAGATGATATGATTGTCTGCTTTATAAACTTAAGAGAATCTACAGATAAATTATTAATAAGTAATCAGGAAGTGAACTGTATACAAAATTAATATATAAAAGCCAATTGTGTTTCTTTGCATCAGCAAATCAGTTCTCAAAAAACAAAACAAAACAACACTTTACAAAGAAGCCATTTATAACAGCAATAAATATTAAAAGGAAATCTGTATGGAAAAGCAAAGAACCAGGAATAATCAATGGAAGTCCTAAAGGTAAGCTGGAGACGGGGTTTTAATCAGACCTTATCTGATATAAATACTTGGAAGTTATTTTAAAAGATATAATGATTAAGGCAAAGTGTTATTGGTATAAAAATAAACAAACCAGTGGAACTGAAAAAATAGCCTATAATTATCCCATGCATAAATGGATAATTGATTTTTAACAAAATAAGCATTGCAGATAAATGGTAATAGACCATACATTAAATGGTTCTGGTACCATTGGTTATTTGAAGAGGAAAAAAATCCAACAATTTTTGCATTCCTACCTCACACCATATGTAAAAATACCAGTTGAAACAAAGGCAAAAATTTCAAAAATTATACTAAAAAATCTTCATAAAGATAATAGATTGGTATTTCTGCTTCTGACCATGATTTAATAACAGGATGGAGATTTACCTACTTGCCTTATACAACAAGAAAACTTGAGGGAAACAAATGTGAAGCACCAGTTTTTAAACACTGGACAGTGGATAGGATAGGACTGTAATCTCTGAGAAGAGAGAAACAAATGAGGTAGATTTCCCCAGATTATTGCCTGAGGGGAGTTTCCAGGGTGAGGTGCATTGAGGGAAAACCCAAACTGAGCACAGTCTTGCCAATTAGAAATACAAAGATTGGAGCTCAGGGAGGCCAAGGCAGTTAGAATTTACAGAATACAAGAGAAAAGGGAGCTGCATGGCAGGTTGTGGGAAACAGAGAAGAGAGGAGAGAGAGAGAGACAGAGAGAGAGAGAGAGAGAGAGAGAGACAGAGAGAGAGAGAGATAGAGAGAGAGAGAGAGAGAGAGAGGGAGAGAGAGAGAGAGAGAGAGAGAGAGAGAGAGAGAGAGAGAGAGAGAGAGAGAGAGAGAGAGAGAGAGATGACAGATATCTGTAAAGAGAAACCAGAGTATTAGGTTGCAAATGCATGGCAGAAAACTACCAACTACCTAAGGTTGGAAAAACTACCAAAAGGTAGTAATAGCCTGACACAAGGCTGGTAATAAATAGTTCATTTTCCCACCACCCAAAGTGGAATGCCTTCATAACAGAGAGGTCATCAGGTAAAGTCTTCAGAGGATATTGTCCTAGTAGAAGGGCTAAATTAGCTCCAGACCACAGACTATTCTAGATTTGTCCTGATGAATCTTAAAAGCAAGCCTTAAAATAATTCAATTTATTACAAACAAATTAACTGCATGCCAGAACAGAGTCCAATATTACTTAATTACAACATAATCTAGCACTCAATAATGTAATAATGTAAAATTCATTATGTCTGGCATCAAATCAAAAATTAGCAGACACATAAACATGCAGAGTATATGAACCATAACCAGGAGGAAAATCAATCAACTGAAGGAAACAAACCCAAAAATGCAAAGAAAATCATGCCAAGGTACATCAGAATCAAATTATAAAACAAACAAACAAACAAACAACAACAAAAAAAAAACAGGTAAGAAGAGAATTGTAAAAGCAGCCAGAGGGAAAAAGTGACACAATATATAAGGAACAAAAATAAGGAAGACAGCAGATTCTTGTCAGACACTACATGCTGTGGTCTGAATGCTGGTATCCCCCAAAATTCATGTGTTGAAACCTAATGCCTAATGTGATAGTGTTAACAAGTGGAGCATTTGGGGATGTGATGAAGCCAAGAGGGATCCAACCTCATGAATGGGATTAGTGCCCTAATAAAAGAGGTTGTAGGGAGCTGACTTGCTGCATCCACCATGTGAGGATGCGACAAGAAGGCACCATGTCAGAAGCAGAGCGAGCCTTCACCAGATATCAGATCGGCCAGTGCCTTGGGCTTGGACTTCTCAGTTTCCAGAACTGTGAGCAATAAATTTTTATTAATAAATTACCTAGTCTATGATATTTTGTTATAGAAGCCCGAGCAAACTAAGACACTAGGCAAGCTAGAATACAATACAGAGATATTCTAAAGTATTGAGAAAAAAAGAAAGAATGACAAAAGCAAGCAAATAAATACTATCAGTTTAGAATTCTTTACCAGGCCAAATGTCTTTCAAAAAATGAAGACTTTTTCTGATAAATAAAAGCTGGGAAAATTATTGCAGACAAATCTACACTAGAAGAAGTGTAGAAAGTTCTTCATGCAAAAAAAGAAAATGATACCAGGTGGAAATTTGTCTCTACAAAGAGAAATTAAGAGTATCAAAAAAGGTAAATGATAACACTCTCCCCACTGGTGCTAGCTGTTACAGGACTTCTCACCAGTCATCTCTTTCGCCCTAGGACCTAACACAATGGTTATTGAATGAATAACTAAACACACAAACTTAAAATAGAACTTCCAGTACTCCTTGTATAAAATTTTCTCTCTGAAGTTGTAAAAAGGAAGACTGCACCATAACAAGAGCATGAAAAAAGGCTTCCTTCTGCAACTCCCTTTCCTTATATTAGAACTAAAGAAAGCAAAACCAGCATCAATTTGAAAGTGTTTCAATCAACTCTTAATGTAAAACTTTACATTTTTTTCTGTATTCTTTTCTATAACTTTTTACACTAGTGTTCCATGTGCAGCTCAGTGAAGAACCATTGGAAAGCAATGGATTGTTGGTGCTGACATCACAGTCCATGTGGTGCAAAGCTCTGCCATTTGCAATAGATCACTCACCAATTGTTGTAGCTTAGTGGGCCAATATTACACCGTTTCTGAACTTATCATGACAAGAGCCTTCTTTACGTACTGGGTTTTTTGTTTATTGTTGTGTAAGTGTTGTTGGTAGTGGGAGAAGAGCAAGGAAGCAGGGAAAGATGAACCACAGACATGCACAGAGGGAAGAGGATCTGAAGACGTAGGGAGAAGACGGCTATTTACAAGCCAAGGAGAGAGGCCTGGAGCGGCCCCATTTCTCACAGCCCTCGGAAGGGACCAACCCCACTGACAGCTTGATCTCAGACTAGCAAACTGATACATTTTTTTTCTCATTTCATGAGAATTGACTTAAAGCTATTATTCATGTGAGAGGATGAGCTGGTTCTGTTATTTTGTGGTTACACCTAATTAATGTTTTAGTCTTTATGCCTTTCACAGACCAGATTGAAATGCTGGATCTCTACTTTATTAGTGTATTGATTTTGAATACATCTCTTAATCTAGTTGAGCCAGACTTTTATTATGTGCAAAATGAAGATTCTAGCACCCCCTCAGAATTGTACAGAGTTCTCAAAAATGTCCTTAGCACCCGAAAGCTGTTAAATAAATGCCAACTGCTTTGTGAATTTCCACACCTGTATGCTGCAGTAATTTATATTGGAGGTGATCTTATAATAATAATAATAATAATAATAATAATAGACATTTGTTAAAGAACACTCTGTCCCCTACCTATTTTTTGATGTCTGACATAGCATCTAGTAGTGGTGGTAAGGATATGACATTAAAATAAAAATGGACAGAGAATTAATTTTAGCAAGTAAACAGATTATATGACTTAAATAAATGGCAGCTTTGCAGCAAAGTAAAAAAATAAATAAATAAAAATAATCAGCCAGCTTTTGGAAATACCTGCACAATGTTTTGCACTTTATTTTGAAGGTACCAAAATAGAGCTAACATATATTGCTTCCTGTCTTCCCAAACAACTGACATCAGTATCTCACTATCCCCACTTCACTGATGACCTAGCAGTCAAGAGGATTTGAGATTTCTGCCCATCCGCAACTGATTAGTGTAGTAAAACTTGTAACTGTAGTCAGTATCCTGTGGCTATCATGTGACAAGTTAAAGTGAGGTTGTTAAGGTGAGCCCTAATCCAGTACGATGGGTGTCTTTATTGAAAGGGGGAACTTGGAGGTCGACACACGTACAGGAAGAACACCATGTGCATATGAAGACAGCCATCTACAAGCCAAGCAGGGAGGCCTAGAACACATCCTTCCTTTACAGCCCTTCAGAACTGTGCAGCGATGAATTTCTGTTGTTAAAGCCATCCAGTCTATGGTATTTTATTACGGCAACCCCAGCAAAACAATGCAAATAATAAAATATTAATTCTTTTTAGATCCCATAATATCCATTCTTGTTATAATATAAAGCAAATAAAAGGTGAATCTCTCTAACATATAAGTATTAAGAGTTTAAGACATGGATAAGAGAAAGAGCAACAGTCCAGCAGAAAAATGAGCAACAGACATGAATGAGCAGTTAACAGAAACACAAATGTCTCTTAAACATATTAAACAATGTTCAGCCTGGCTCATGATATGATAACTACATTGAGTTACCGTTGTCATCTATCATATGGGAAAGACAACACAATGGTAGCACAATCTATTACTGAGGTTTCAGAGAAAAAGATCTTCATAAATTATAGTGGAGATACACACTGATACAATCCAAGAAAACCATGTTAGACATCTCCACCAGAGTTATAAATGCACATATTCTTATATACTTCTGGGAATCAATCTTACAAGTGTATATAAACATGTATGAAATAACATATATGCAGTGTTTTATTCCGGATATGGTTGTGATAGGCACACACAAAAAAGTCTATTATTGAGAGACTGATTAAATGAGTTTTGGAACATCCATGCAATCAAAGACTATACAACTATAAATAAATAAGGAAAGAAGTTGTTGGTACAATAATATGGAATGATCCAAAGTATTTTTTTAGGTGATTAAACCTAGACGTGGAATTGTGTGTGTGTGTGTGTGTGTGTGCGTGTATTACTACCATTTATTTTTGAAAGTAGAGAAAAAGAATATGTATTTGTGATTATAAGGTGACTTAGCTACTTACAGTTATATCTAGCATTTGAATTGAGGTGAGTTTGTCTCACGTACTCTGTTCTACTGTCTCATTCAAGAATAGAATATTGTAAAATTTGTAAAATGAGATATTTTAACTAGAACAGCTTTATTTTTATTTCTAATTTAATCTATTGCAAACTATTACTTTTTAATTCTGGACTTCGTTGTAAAAATTATTGCTTTAATGTGATCACTTAATAAGTATTAAGTGTCCCAGTCCTATCAGCTAAAAATTGGTTGGTATGCTTAATTAGTCACAAGGATTCAAATAGCACACTTATCTTTCCAGATATCTTCAGGAAACTCTGCTATTTTCAGCAGGGCCTGAAGGAAACATACAGCTTACATTTTTGTTTCTGATGTCCTTCTCATTACGTCCAACAGTAGCAGCTGAGTCAAGGCAGGTGCTCTCTTACCTTACTTTTTCTAAAGCTCTCCCTCTGTTACCTGGGTCTGAGGTCTGGGATTCCAAACAGTTAAAATCCAATATTTGCAAATTGAAAAAGGAGCTCTGTGATAGGACCCCAATCCGAAATGTGATGAATTATTAAACAGGTAGTTTGTTGGGTGATTGAAAATTACCTGCAAAAGAGTGCTTATCTCCTTGAGGCACATCGAAAGCTAACAGAATTGAGCCAATTAGACCGACTGTCTCTTCAATGAGTTGTGACCTATCAATGGTAATAGCTTATTATGATGATAAATGAACCCATCTCTCAAACTGAAGCCTAAGTACACACTTCAGCAGTTTTCTTGAATCATGAGGCCATTACCTCTCAACTTCAGATGCACAGCAGTGACAGCCATGGGAGCAGAGAGCATGCATGACCACACACAGGGGATTGTTTTACTCAGATGAATATATTTACAGCTATTTCCAAAGAAACAGGCCCTCCTTGTGCATTGTGTGTTCATAATTGAGATATTTACCATATTATGTTTCCTGCATTAGAAAGAAAACCCCTCCCTGGCTATAGCATTCTGAGATAACTGGATTTTAAGGTTGTTTTAAGTTTTTGTTTATTGTTTGCGATGTTTGAATTTCTCATTCTTGTTGGTCTCCTGGATAAGTAAAATTGAAGAATAAAAATATTTTCTTCCACTGAAGATGCTTGCGATACATGGACAAGTATTTTTTAAAAAAATTAATTTTATCCTGTTAAATTTCACACTTTGATGTGGGTTGGAGAAACCAATGAGATATTATTTTTCATTTATAGAGAAGTTTTGTAAAGGTCAATAGTTTAAAAATTACAAAATGTAAATACTATAGTGTTTGGTTTTTTATTTTTAAGAAAATGTCAAAAATCTCTAAGTAGTAACTGAAGTTTATAATTTCCATATGCTGCTATAATGATATCTTTAATTTTAAGAGAATTCAGGGAGAAAGCATTATTTTTATAACAAAATGCAGTCTTCTATTTTCTAAGAAGTAAGACAGATGTCTGCAGACAACTTCCCAAAAATATCCCTAAAAAAACCTGTTTGTTAAGCAAAAGTAAGTTTACGAAGTTACTACAGTAAGGAAGAATACCACATTGACAGAGTCTTAGTAGAATCTTAGAAGGTAAAGGTCAGGAGAGGATATTTATAAGTTTTAGGGAAAAGGCTGGGTGATTTCAAGACAGGTCTTGCATGACAAGGAACTGGTTGGGATTGGATGGAATTTATGATACAACAGATTTAGATTCACCAGCAGAGTGAGGCAAGAGTCTTGAATCAGGTGTTGAAGAGCATGCTATTAGTCTAGAAGTAAGTTAAGATGAAATACAATTTAGGAACAAGGTTTTTTTGGAGCTTGTTCACAGCATTGTTTAAAACAGTCTCCCAGCATTGTTTAACACAGGAGCAAGGAATTATGTTGGCTTTAGTTCTTACAGACGATAGCTGTGTGATTATACTATAGTTACTTAATTTTCTGTGCCACTGTTTTCCTCATGTGTAAAATGAAGATAATATTAATAACTACTTTATAGAGCTATTTTGAGGATTAAATGAATTAACACATAGGTAGCACTCAAGGCGGTGCCTGAGAAATAGTAAGCATTTAGGATTAGCTATTATTATGAGGGTACTTCAAAAAGTTTCTGGAAAAATGAAATTTAAAGATATTATGAATCTTCCATGACCTTTTTGAAGACCCCTCATGTTAATTCCAACTGGGCCTAATTTGAGGTGAGACATTATCCCACTGAAACCCTAGGACTCCCCACATACACAGGAAGGAAAGAAGGAAGAGGGGAAGGAAAAAAGAGGGAAAGATGAAAAGAGAAGGGAAGAAAAGGAAACAAAACAAGACAAAACAGAAAGAAGGAAGAAACAGAGCCGGAAAAGGAAAGGGTAGGAAGAATCTGCTCGTATATTTAATTTTTAGAATATGTTGATTTGCAAAGTACCTGGAACTGTTTATCAGGATCTTTCTTAGCCCGAGTCTATCAAGAGATGGTCTGGTCTGAGAGTAAATGGCTTTTCTCTCCAGTTTTCATCTGGGGCTGAGTTTGAAGTGATCATCAGCTTCAGTGTTCTGGAAATAAATCTTTTATAATAAAATGGAAATAACCCCCAGGCAGAAAGCTTTGCAGGCCATGGAAGGTCCCTTAGGCCATTTATTGCCTTAAGCTTGTTTTTAGTCATATCACAGGGAAAAAAAAATGAGTAGGGCACTGTTCTTATATCAAACAATTTTAAATTAAGATGTTATAGTTTTATATAAAGGTCAAAATGCTTTATTTTGCTTTTCCCTTTAAAATGAGTGTAGAGATAAAATTTAATTATGTTAATATCTAATCTTAATACTGCTTTTGCTCGGAAACTTTTTTGAAACTTTACACAGGAAACTGTAGAGCAATTTAATGTATCTTACTAGCAAATATTGGGAGGAAGATGGGTAAAATAAGTGTATGAAACAAGGAATAATTTCTGTTGTGACAAGGTCAAGAACTTTGTGCCTGTTGAAAGATATTTAGGCTAAGGAAGATGTTAACAATACTGCAAATGAAGCCTGGGACAGCTTGATTCCATAAAACCCCCGTAGGATGAGGCTTGACTCCATGTCCCCTGTGTCAGTTAGTACACTATTTTTACTAAAAGGAGACAAGTCAGGTTTAGGGATTCAGCAAAACCATTGACCTAACTCCTTCTTTTAAAATCTAGTTACAGCTACAACAGTCTTGCAAGTGTGGCGCTCAGGTCACTCTGCATCAGAGTCATCTGGAATCCTTATTAAAAATTAAGATTATTGATCCTTGTCCTGGATCCACTTACTCACTTAGAAGATCTGGAGAAATATGTGGAAATCTACATTTTTAACAAACTCCCAAAGTGACTCTTCACCCATAAAATTTTGAGGGCTACTCTTTTATAATTACTTTTTAAAAATTACTGATGACTAATTATCTGTAGTTAGTCCCCAAGACCTAGACTTTCCAAAGCTTTAAAAAAATAAAAAAAAAATACTGCAGCATGATTTAATCTTAATTCAGAGGTAGACCTTCTTATCCAATAGTTTAACCTGTACAAGGCAATCCTACAAAAACTCCTTTTTAGCCACCACAAAAAGCTATGTCAATCCAAATCTTTTTATCAGTCTCATTACAGACAGAAGAATGCACACACGCACACACACACACACACATAATTACAGAGGAAGAAAATGATTCTTAGAAAGCAGCTTTTAAAAAAAAGAAGTCTAAAATGCACCATCATTAATGTTTGGAATGAGGAAGAAAGGAAATTTTTCAGGACCAGAATATTATGTGGGGTAAAATGCACCATCATTAATGTTTGGAATGAGGAAGAAAGGAAATTTTTCAGGACCAGAATATTATGTGGGGGTTCGGGACAGTTTCAGATTCTAGAAGAGTTTCCAACTTTTCTTGAATATGTGTTAACAGTTTTGCTGTTTGAATTCTGCTGCCCACTAGCCAAGAGTGAACACAGGCAAGACCCTTAAATTCACAGGGCCTCAATTCCTCATTGGTTAAGTTGAGAATAGGTTATAATTTCTTAGCAACAGAACCTGTTCTTTAAACAAAATCTTAATTACAACACCCCAAGGCAAGAAAAATGATTCAAGTGTGTGACAGGGCTGGTGCTGGTTACGGTGGGAGATAGAGCTGATTCTGGTTACACCGGATGCAGGTAGGAGCTCTACCTACATTATACCCTCGTGGCCTCATGTGTGGTTTCCCCATTCAAACCAAGAAACCCAGGTTTTGAAGAAACATGACGTGAAAACAAATAGAACAGGTGAATTAGAAGGTCTCCTGCAGATTAGAAATTTTATGATTCTAAATAGAATAGAATTACACCAAATAGAATCATACCCTCAGCTGACTACTAACAAGGAAATAATAACTCTGCAAATATGGTAAAGTCACTACCTAACGGCAATTGAAAAGAAAAGAGTTTTACTCAGCTGAGCTATTGTCCATATCCAGATGCCTTGATGATACATAAGCCTGGCCATAGAAAATGTGGTAATGTGTCAGAACAAAGCAACTAAAATGATTCAAGACACCAAACATTTAGATGTTCAGGCTAGATCATTTCTTACCTAGATTTCAGAAAAAGCCTTCTAACTCCAGCCTCCCCACTCTAAAATGTTATTCACATACCTGATGGAGGAAGATCTTTATAAAACTCAAATTTGATTACCTCTGTCTTCTGTTTAAAATCTCGTTGTTTTGAGGACACAGTGAAAGCTTGGAGGCCATTCCAGACTTGTAGCTACCTTGCAACTCAAGAAGGAACCCTGTGGTCCAGCCGTTAACATGTCTATAAATGTCCAATGCTCTCTTGTGGTTTCCTGTCTCACAGTGCTCCTTCTGTCAGGTATTCCTTTCTACTATTTTCCTGAGTGATTAACTTCTATTCATCTTTCAAAATTCAATTCAGGTGTTAACTTCTACAGGAAACTTCTGACCACCCATCTCCAGCTCTGGCTGAGTTAGGCCTTCTCTGTGCTCTTCCCCTGAGACCTCCTACCACCCAGCATGCAGAAATATTTCTTTTATATTCTTTCACTAAACTGTGCGTTCCTAGAAGGTTACAACTGGATTCTGTTCACTTTTGTACCTCTAGAACCTAGCAGATTGCTTTGGGCAGCATAGGAACTTCATAATTCCTTATCGAGTGAATAAATGGATGCTCTGTGTGAATGCAATTGCTTGTTTCCATAGAAGATGAACATCTCCTAAATAAAAGTTTTTTGATACCTTAGAAAAAGTACTTGGTTGGAATTTCTTCAGAAGTGCCTTTCTGGATTTCCTAAAAATAAAATAAAATAAAATAAAATTCTGGGATCATTTAAGGCCTTGCTTGTTTAGAACAAGAGGGAGAGCATAAATAGTCGGCCAAATTCTTTTCCAGCCTTCAAATTTTATGAGCCTGAACAGCATTGTTTGGGTAAAAGTCTTGTTCTTTGTGGGTCAGGAGAAAGTTAAGAGGTTTTTGGATATTTACATAGAAACAAAGAATTTGAAGACTGCAAAGAACGTGAACAGTATTCGATTAAGTGGTTTCCATGCTGTGCTCTGTGTCAAATGGTTGTGTTCCCCATGGTCCTCCGGTGCCAGGGAAGGAGGCAGGATAGAGCAGATAAAGAGACCTGTTCTCTCTTAAAACAGGGTTTTTTTTTTTTTTTTTATCTGTTTCACATGTCGAGAGTACATAGAATGGAATGTGGAAACTGAGACCCTGAGAGATTAAATCACTTGCACAAAAATATACAGCTTCTCTGGAGACCAAGCAGATATTAGATTTATAATTTACATCTGCTGCAGATCTCTTTCTATTTTTCTATGCAAGACATCAAAAAAATGTCTATTTACTTTATGGTCAAGGTAAGTTAAAATTGAGACACTCGTTTTCCAACATCAATTTAGAGTTCCTATCATCAAATTTAAGAATTTGGGTAACTGAGTTTAATTTGCTTTTACTTAGGAAGCAGCTGCCTTTTAAGACAATAAAATAAACAGATACAGTAATATTTGTTCAGCTGTAGCTTTTAATTTAAATGTTTGATTTAGTGCTATTTAGTCTGCTGGATTCCAAAATATTTTCTGCAAGAGAAGCACACACATTTTAAAACATTTCAATTGTTTAATATCATATCCTAGGTCTGGCTGTCTTTCTGCTGCTCTGTATCCCCTGAGCAGACATGGCAGTGCTTTGGCAGCATGCAGTTTCCAATAGATACGTTACTTTTATAATATACAATTTTTCAGAAGTGTCAAAGATGGGAGAGACCATTTACTTCTTTACTCCATAGCTTTGCCTTTTCCAGGATGTCATGTAGTTGGGATCATACAGTATCTAGCCTTTGATATTGGCTTCATTCACTTAGTAATAGGCATTTAAGTTTCCTCCATGTCTTTTCCTGGCTTGATAGTTCATTCCTTTTTAGCTCTGAATAATATTCCATTGTCTGGAGGTACCACAGTTTATCTATTCACTTACTGAAGAACATCTTGGTTGCTTCCAAGTTACGGCAATATGAATCAAGCTGCTGTAAACACTTGTGTGCTGGTTTTCGTGTGGACATGTTTTCAGCTCATACCAAGGAGTATGATTGCTGGATCTCATACGGTAAGAGTATGTTTAGTTTTGTAAGAAACTACCAAACTGTTTGCCAGTGTGGCGGTACCTTTTTGCATTCTCACCAGCAATAAATGAGAGTTCCTGTCAGTACACATCCTTGTCAGCATTTGGTGTTGTCAGTGTTTTAGACTTTGACCATTCTGATAAGTATATAGTGGTATCTCATTGTTGTTTTAATTTGTAATTCCCTAGTGATGTATGATGTTGAGTATCTTTTCATGTGCTTATTTGCCATCTGTATATAATCTTTGGTGAGGTGTCTGTTCAGATCAAATTTTTGGCCATTTTTAAATTGGGTTGTTTATTTTCTTATTACTGAGACTGACAATCCTTCGTAGTTTTTGAAACAAGTACTTTATCAGATATGTCATTTGCAAATATTTTCTCCCAATCTGAGGTTTGTCTTTTCATTCTCTTGATAGAGTCTTTCACAGAGCAGATTATTTTTAATTTTAATAAAATCCAACTTATCAAGTTTTCTTTCATGGATCCTACCTTTGATGTTGTATATATAAAGTAATTGCAAACCCAAAGTAATGTAATAAGTGTGTAATAGGAACTAGATGATAATTAACCCCCTTGATTGTCCTTGATACTTCCAGAAAAAAAAAAGTCATTTAGATTTTGTCTTATGTTCTTATATTGTCTTCCAAGAACTTTATGGTTTTGCATTTTACATGATCCATTTTGGGGTCTATGATCCATTTTGTGTTAATTTTTGTAAAGAGTGTAAGGTCTGTGTTTAGATTTATTTATTTGTTTGTTTGTTTGTTTGTTTTCATATGGGTATTCAGTTGTTTTAGCACCATTTGTTGAAAAGATTTTCCTTTTTCCATTGAGTTGCCTTTGCTTCTCTGACAAAGATCAGATGACTACATTTCTGTGCATATATTTCTGAGCTCTCTGTTCTATTCCATTGTTCTATTTTTTTTTTTTTTTTTTTTAATCTCAACAGTACTAGACTGTCTTGATTACTGTAGCTTTATAGTAAGTCTGGAAGTCTGGCTGTGTGAACTTTTTTCAGTATTCTTCAATGTTGTGTTGACTGTTTTTGGTCTTTGCTTCCCCATAAAAAGTTTTAAATTGGTGTGTTGATATCCACAAAATAAGTTGTTGGGATTTTGATTAAGATTGCATTAAGTCTATACATCAAGTTGGGAAGAACTGACATCTTAACAGTATTGAGTCTTCTTGTGTGTGAACTTGGAATATCTCTCCATTTATTTAGTTTATCCTTGATTTCTTTCACCGGAGTTTTGTAGTTTTCCTCACATAGGTCTTGTACGTATTTTGTTGGATTTATATCTAAGTATTGGGGTGGGGGTGCTAATGAAATTGTGTTTTTAATTTCAAATTCCAATTTCCATGGATGGTATATAGTAAAGCAATTGATTTTTGTACCATTTTTTTCTTTAGACAGATGAAATCAAGTAACTTAGAAATTGTCTATGTTTCTCTAGTTATGATGAGTATCTTGAAAATTCTCCACTTCCTTCTGAGAACCGTAACCTATATATCTCAAGGTTCTGGATAAAATGTTGCCTACAAAATACTTGGAAGGCTTATGATCTTAAAGACTGAATAAGGACTCAAGAGGTTATTGAAGGGCCGACCCCGTGGAGTGCGGGCGCTGGGTGCGTGGCGACGCTCCCGCCGCGGGTTCAGATCCTATATAGGAATGGCCGGTGCACTCACTGGCTGAGTGCCGGTCATGAAAAAGACAAAAAAAAAAAAAAAAAAAAAAAAAAAGAGGTTATTCAAAACCAGAATTTTTGATTCCCAATGGATTTATAAAGAGTTATATACAGTGTGTTAGCTGCAACTCTAATCCAATATCAAAGCCTCTGACTTAGACTAGACCACTCCCCCACCTCCAGATGGGTTTTCCCTCCAGTGATGAGTAACTGGGAATAGTGATTTGCCACAATAATGCATTTCTGGGAGATGTGACAGAGGGACATATATTTCTTAATCCCAGCCCATATATATTTCTCAAGGCTGTGCGATATCATAGTAGGAACGATGGAGTCAAATAGACCTGACTTTCTTTCTTAGAACTTAACACTTAGTAGTTGTGAGATCTTAGAGAAATTTCTTCACCTTGTATCTTTTGTCATTTTATCTGTAAAATAGAGCTTGTAAATGCCACTTTATGGAGTTATAATAATAATTTAATCTAATAACATGTAAAGCATCTGATATTGTAACAGGAACTAGATAATTATTAACTCCCTTGATTTTTCCTTGATATTTCCAGAAAAAAATCTTGATTAAGTATCCAAGATTATATGATGGTTCCAGTAGACTAACTGAATTTGGGGGAAGAGGTATTTGTCACTTTTTCCTCCTCTTTGATTTTAACGAAATACCTACAGAAATAGCATCAGTGACTGTATACAAATTGCTGCCTACTGATTGACTATAAACAGGGACAATAATGTTTGACTGTTTCTGATTGTGCAAGGTAAAAACGAGTTCAATATGTGATAGAAATCATGAGTCAGAAGGAAAATTTTGTCTTGCAAATGACGGATAACCACGAGGCAACTAGGAAACACAGTCTGATTATACGGCTATGGTATCCTGCAGCTACATTGTACAGAATCGACACCATTGTAGAGATGGAAACTTTATCACTTACACTTTATGAAAACTGTCCTTTTTTGTTTTCATGTCAGTTTGAGGATAGAATATCCTTGAGGGCAAAACATGCATTTCATACATTAGGGCTGCTTAGAGCATTTTCTGGCACATTATATAAATATTAAGTGATCTCTATAATTAAAATGATGTACTTTGGAATATGGATGGAGACACATGGTTATCTGAATTGCCTTAAGCTAGTTTTGCAATAAGTAGAATTCTAGTTTTCTAGAATAGTTAATGAATCATGCTATGTTACCAGTAGGTATTAATTAATGGTTGAAATACAAAAGACATTTTCTTGGGATTATGTGATAATCTACATTACAACTAAAGGTATTTATCATGGTAAATGCTAGTCGTTGTTGAATCAAGGAGGGCCATATGGGATCTATTTTCATTCTCAAAGAAAAATCATTATTTCTTTTTACTAATACAGAAAATATTAGTTTAATAAATAATAAAAGAACACTAATATAAAGTGTGATTTTTCAAATTCTATTTATGATGTATGATTTCTGTTGTATAATTAGAAAATGCTTTAAAGTTATTGAGAATACTCAGAAGGGGTTGTAATGATCAAAAACACATATTACAACTAAAAATGTATTAAGGCCTTTGTTTTGAAAATTAGATTTTGGAGCAACAAAGTAAGCTGTAAAATTATGTTCCCAGAATGCAAGTAAGAGTGTGATTTGATTACAAAATATATATTTTTAGAATCTCAAACCCATAAGTTACCTCTTTTCATATACAAGACCCAACATCCAGTTTCTATAATCAGTCCATGTCTACTAGTTTGTAATTACATGATTATGTAATTGCTCATGGATACCAAATCTTTTGGTCAGTCTTCGAATTCTTTTTGGCAATTACTTATTCTCCTCAGTGTTGAATTCAGCCTTGCCTTTAAGTCACAGAAATGAGTGTCAAACAGGCTACCTTCATAAGAGCACCAGAGAGCTATGCATTACTCTAGCCAATGGGTCTTTCTCTTGTAAACATGCCCATAGTGCTTTCTACGGGGATCATTTTTTAGCAAGTTGACACTAAGTCCAAACCTTTCCTCTTTTGAAATACTATGTTCACATGAAAACAAGAGATGTTTTCTCCTTGAAACAAGATCGCTAGAAGATCTGCTTGAAGCCCTTTTGAATATTTTTCATAGAGAAATATGAAAAAAAAAAAATTTAAACAAGTCAGAGTTTCTGGGAAGTCACAGGATGTAATCTATTCTAGACTGTCATTCATGGACGAAGACACCTTCCTGTTTATAGGCTTGGGACAGTTCAGCTTCTATAATTTGAAGAGATAGTTCTGAAGCTCAGATACAAATGGATCTGATGAAGTTTCATAAAATGTTTCTCAAAGTCCCTTGAGAAAAATAAACTTGGGCCAGCAGCCAATAGTTTGTATTCCAGTAGACTCTGCACACCTGGTTGAGTCAAGTATCTTTCTCCATTGCTCCATAGAGGTGTTTGATGGAGGAGACAGTGGCCAACCAGCACCATCCCAAAGTCAAAAGCTGTTAGCTCCCGTCACCAGAATTCACCAGAATCCATAGATTTTTTTCAAATACAGAAACATCAAATTTTCATTGCCGTAGGGTTCATGACATAATTTAATGTAAGTGCAGAAACTGGAATTAATGAATCAAAACTTAAACCACTGAAATATAAAGTGGAAACTAGATTAAGACAGATAATACTCCCAAATTCATTATTTCAGATGACATTAAGAGCAGCTTTGCTATTACCACAGATGGTATCACAATGAACTTATAATATATCAAAAATATAAATATACTCATATATTATCAGTAATCTAAAAATGATATTTCAATAGAAGTGTCTTATTTTATTGTGAAAAAGATTCATCTGTGCAATGTTTTTCCTCTGCTAGACTTTAAATTTCTTTATGTAAGCAACAGTCTTCTATTCCTTTTTTCATGACCCTCCCTCTATATGCTGCCTTAGACTTAATAGCTATTCAACAATATTTACTGTACTCAATAGAATTGTATAAATCTTGGTTAAAAAGTTCGATATATATTCAATATACTCAGACAAATTGCAAAGCCTTTCCTGAAAACTGGCTAAAACATATTTAGTCATTAAAATTCTGGGGGAAAATGTAAATTAGATATGAACTATCTCTACAATATAAAATAGCAGTATGCTCCCAGTTAAGATAATGATTTTTGTCATTTTTCAGTAACATATTAAATGCCTAATACAATTCTGTATTTTCTGAAAAGTGATTATAATGAAGACAGTCTGGCCATTATAAAATTGTCATCTAGGGCCGGCCCCATGGCTCACTCGGGAGAGTGTGGCACTGGGAGTGCAGCGGTGCTGAGGCTGCGGGTTCAGATCCTATATAGGCATGGCCAGTGCGCTCACTGGCTGAGCATGGTGCAGACAACACCAAGCCAAGGGTTACGATCCCCTTACTGGTCACAAAAAAAAAAAAAAAAAAAAAAATTGTCATCTAGTCACAGGTAAAATAAATGAGAGAATTATGGTAACCCAAATATAGAAAGCATTTAAATTGGAGAAAAGATGAAATCATGCTTTTAAAACATCTCAGTGTTGTTCATTTATATATAAGATTTCAAACTTACATCTACCTTAACAGTGGTGTAGTGGTAAAAGTACTTGTGTGTGGTCAAGATTTGCCAACTTTTTATTCCTTAAAGAACATCTGATAATTTCTTGGTTTTCATGAGTTAGGTTTAATACACTGTAATAATGCCCTAAAGCATATATGTCAAAATATATGGATAAAAAAGACATTCTAGATCAGCAGTCTCCAACAACCCAGGGAGTATGTGCTCCATAGGAGTAAATGTTGTGGAATATTAGAACTTCCATATGCATATTTTGTTTAATCAAAAAAATAGGAATCAATAAAGGCTTTTTAAATGTTCAATGAATAGATTGACACCACCCTACTCACTTGGTGGAATGCTACGATCAAGATGTTCTGAGGGAAAAACTAGCATTTACAAAGTGAGAGGACTAATGGTGATGACCTCAGCTATTTATTAATTTTGTAATTTTGTAAAATATCATATTTTATTTTTGTCCAACTAAGTTGATTTTTGAATTATATCATCTAGCTTTAGGAAGCCTTATCACATGAATACATGAGTTAATGTATCCCTTCAAAAACATGTAGTGGAGATAGTATTAACAGTGCAAGTTCAAGCAGAGAGCAAGAAAATATTAGAACTTACCACTACTCTTAGTAAGAGCTTTCCCCAGTGATAAAATGTGATAAAAATAATGACAACATCAAACCTGACAAAGAGTTGGTCAATGAGTGAGAAATGAACTGCCTTACAAAAGCAGTTTTTATTACCCAGAAACCATTTTGAAAGCAGAAAGTTTCTATCATTATAAGATTTTGTGGCTCAAATTAGTGTTGGTCTATCAATCACAAATACTATTTTCTGCACATTGGAATTAGAAAAATAAAATTATCTAAGCTATACTTAAAGTCTTCTGAATACAAAGTTTTAGGAAGCTTTGAACCTTTTTGTTAAATACATTAAAGTATCACATTTTCAGAATAATTTTCAAGTATAAACAGTTAACATCATGAAATTTATTAGCCAAATTTCAACTACAACCTAAAATAACTGGTGGAGAGGATTGAAAACTAAGTATGATAAATTTAGTATGCTCAGGCACTGATGTAATTCTTGGGACCTGTGTATTTTTTGTCTATGTGGTATCTTTTCAGCTGTGAAAACCATTTATTCTAAGTATTAAAACAAACAAGCTAGAAACAGACCTTCTCAGCTGTCAAACTTAGTAATACCTGTAAGTATTAAGCCAAGATTTTCAAAAATAGAAAGGCATATTTGATTACACTGCTCTTTCTAAAAAAGATAGTAATATATTGTTGAGTAAAAAGGAGTTTCAAATCAATAATGAAATTAAATATTTTAAAGTAGTGTTTATTTCACTTCCAATACATTTAAATATGTATTTTTTTAATACATATTACATATTAATATCATAGCACATGTATATAGTATATAAGTAATTATATAATATATAAATAGAGTGTCTATGTGCATATATTTATATATACTGTATATCCTGAAAACATTTTTACTGATAGTATTGTAAAATCAAAGTCTAGAGAGACCCCTGTTCTAGGCAATCGAGTAATGCCACAAATCTAGTCATAAGAAAACCCTATGAAATAGATGAAGTTTATCTTCCACGCACCATAACATCTTTCTCCAGTAGTGGCTCTCTCCTGGTGGTTATCTGAGATTAACCACTGCTCTCAATTAATCCATTATAAGGTTTTAAGCACTCGAGGTAGATACTGAAGGGAATAACAATTGCAAAAGTAATTTTAAGAGGAACATTTGATTGATTTATGTATTTGTTCAGCCTACATGTATTTGATGATTTAATTGGTGGTTTGATTCCAGAAATATTAAATTCCCAGGCACATTCTAATTTCTGATCATTGGACAGACAAAACCCTGGACCTCATGGAGCTTGCATTGTAGTTAGAAGAGAGAATATTTATAAGCACATAAAATATATAGTGTTAGATGGTGATAAGTGCTCAGGGAAAAAATAGAGCTGGGGGGGGGTAGGAAGAATGTTGGTGCATGGATGGTGCTATAATTTTATAAAGAATATTTGGCCAAAGAACTGAAGGTGACGTAGGAACAAACTCTGTGGATAACTGGGGCAAGGGGCAAGAGAAAAACAAGGGCAAAGTCCCAAAGATGTGAATGTGCCTGACATGTCCAAAGAACATCAAGGGTGGGATGAGTGAGGGGGAGAGTAGAAGGACAAGAGGAGGCAACAGATAGTGTAGGCCTTTGGGATATTGAAATTAATTCTTTACATTTTTCTTGCAGTGAAATGGGAAGCCACCAAACTGCTTTAAGCACAGAAGTGCAATGATCTAACTTATGTGCTAACAAGCTTAATATGATTGCTACCTTGAGAAAAGAATGAAAGACAGTCTCTAATAGAGAGACCAATTAAGAGACTTTGCAATCATCCAGTCACTAGATATGATGGCTTAGACCAGAGTTTTGGCAGTGGAGATGAAGAGTGGTTTAATTCCAGATATATTTCAAAGGTAAAGTCAAAAAGATGTGCTGACAGTTTGGCTGTGGACCATGAAAGAAAAAAAAGAGTCAAGGATGACTTTCAGGTTATGGGCCTGAACAACTAACTGAAAGAACAGAGTTGCCATTGACTTAGATGGGGAAGACTGTGGGAAGAGCATGTTTTTGGTGGAAAACCATGAGCTCAGCTTAGCTAATTATACGAAGTCACAGATACCAATTAAGAGGAAATGTTAAGATGAGAGATAGTACACAAGTCTGAAGTTGGGAATGGGGAGAGGACATCTATACTGCAGATAAAAAATGTTTGAATCAGCAGTACAGATGTCATTTAAGCCAGAAGACTAGACGTGATAGCCAGGAAAACGAGTAAAGATAGAAATGAAAAGAGATCTGAGGATTGAGCCCAACAGCACTCCAACATTTAGAGTTTAGGAAAGTGAGGAGGGACCAGAAAAGAGACTGAAAAACAGTGGCCAGAAGGAAAACCAGGAAAGTGGTATGTTGAAAGTCACCTGAATTAATCAAGGGTGACTAACTTTGTCAAATACTACTGATGAGTCAAATAAGGTAAGGAATGAGAATTGGGCATTGGATTTGACAATGGATTCTACTGATGACCTTGAGAAGTGCACTTTCAGTGGAGTGATGAGGGCAAGAAGTTGCGTGGATTTAAGAGAAAATGAGAAGAAAGTCTACGGAGACAGTAAGTACAGAGCTCTCTTTCTAGAAAGAAAACAAGGACACAAATGCTTGCAAGTGGATTGAAGTGGTGCTAGGATGTGTGGAAGTCTCTTCTTTGTGTCTTTATGTTCTTAAAAAGTAGAAAATAGTTGGGCCTGAGGATATAGGAGGAGGATTTTGAAGCTGCGAGGAAAAAGGAGAAAGAATGCAATAGTACCCAGGAACGTAGGAAAGAAAATGGACTAGGTAACATTAAGGATCCATATGAGTTTAATAATCATGAATTTGAAGTAAGATCAGTCAACAAGTGACATGTGTTTCTTTAGTCATGTCCAACTGAACAGCTGCAGGTACAGAAGGTAGAAAATTGGATTTAACTAAAGTTGTGGTTTAGCCAAGGGAGAACAATGAAACTAGAAGTTAAAATGATTGACCATGGAATTTAAGATGGTGATGGAAAAGCCTCAGGCTGAAATAATTTCCCATCTTCTCCTCCTTCTAAAATGCTATTGGTATTTTAGGCAAGACAAGTGTTTGTTTTATGGGACTATACAAGGCCTTAGAGGTTATTTAGTATCCTTGGCTCTAGACACTAAATAGCAGTAGCACTTCACCAGAAATGAAAGAAAGAATATATAATCTTTGACAGTTGTTTAACCCCATTGAATTTCTTTCTTTCTTGAAGTGGAGTTTTTCTTCATGCCCCCAAAAGCAAGGCTAGTTTATATAACATTTAATTACTTATGCAAACACAGAAAGCAATCTTACCATCTAACTATTTGTTATATCCAGTATAAAATATGCCAACAAGCAAAGGAGAGGTTAACATTTTGATATTCCACTTTATCGGTCACACAAGAATTTCTTCCAATAGTTTAAACAGCTGTTTTATTCTTTAGATGTGACAACTGTAGTAATAACTGAAATGTATTTAGTATTTATATGTCTATCTGGGATGTACTCAGTGTTCATATGCATACCCGACATATCCTACTGCATCATGTGATTTGATCGTCATGCAGTGCTTGAAGTATATATTTCACAATCTTCATTGTATAGCAGACAGTATAGAAATGTGTTTATTACTTGGAGAATGAAGGAATGTTTTGTGATATTACGATACAGTTTTCACTTTTCATCTGTATGTGTCACATTGAATAGTTTCAGGCTGCCTAGGCAGCACTGTCACAATCCACCTTTTTTTCTGGGCATAAACACACTTTGTTTTTTTGTTCTTTAGTTCCTTAAACTGTCACACACTTCTTTTTCTTTTTCCATTGATCATGAAAATTTAGAGCTTAGTTGTTGTTTTTTTTTTTTTTTAAGAAAACCAGTTGAACATATGCCCTCCAAAATATTGTGCAGTGTGTTTTAAACATAAAATAATGTAACTGCTAGAAGAAAATTTTCATCTTCTGAAATGGCATGCCATTAGATATTAGTGACATTTATTTATAAATTAATTGGTGTCTTCTACCTCTATGTAGTTACTGTCAATATAGCCACAAAATGTATATGGAGCTCCAAATACATTGCAAAAAAATGCATAGAGATATATAATAGTGGTCACTTACATCCCCTTGATTGAAACTGAATTATACAATGTTCTTTCCTTTCAGCTCAATAACCTGAAAAATATAGCTGTCTATTTCAGGAAGACATTTTCTTGTTTGGCAGAAAATTATCATCATACAGCATATGTACAATATGGTCCTAATTTGTGTCTGTGTGCTAGGCTTAGGAAAGTCACTTTAAGTTTCACTGAATTTATTTTGGAGTTTAACTCTTACTTTTGACATGATTTATATTCTAAGAAGATTTCAGCTTCTTCCTGCTTGAAATTCAGCAAAATGACATTAGATAGCTAGAAAGAGGTATGTGCTCTTATTATAGCAGTGTCTGCTAGGGCTGCAGTCCTGTTAGAAGCCTGTCAGAATTTTCAATGTAAACCTTCCTTACCTAGGTGTTATGATTCAATCTGCTAACTCATATGACTTTCTGAAAACTGTGCAGCCATCCTGTATCTTAGAATAAAATCTACACATGCACATTACCATTTCTTTCACCATACCTACCCTCCTCCAAATGCTTTAATTTTATTATTTCAAAATTATCATCATAGCGACTGATTCCAAGTTGAAATTCTGGATTTGTTTGCAGAACTGGTGACCAGTGACCCCCTCAGGAATTTCTTTCCATTGATAGATATATATGGGGTAGGCTAAATAATGCCACCCCTCAAGGATATTCACATCCTAATCCCCAGAACCTGTAAATATGTTACCTTACATGGCAAAAGGGACTCTCCAAATGTGATTAAGTTTAAGGAATTTAAGATGGGAAGATAATCCTGGATTATCCACATGGGCCCAGTCTAATCACTTGGTGCCTTAAAAGTAGAAGAGGAAGGTGGAAGTGGGGGGTCAGAGTGATGTGACAGTGAAAGGAGAGATTTGAAGCATGAAAGAGACTCGATCTGCCATTTCTGGCTTTGAAGACAGAGGGGCCTATGAGCTAAGGGATGTGGAAACCTCTAGAAGGTGGGAACAGGTCATTGATTGGCTCACAGCCAGCAAGGAAATGGGAACCTCTGTTCTACAACCATGAGAATCATTCTGCCAAAAACAGGAAAATGGATTCTCACCTAGATCCTCCAGGAAGAAGTTTATCACTGCCAACGATTTTAGCCCAGGGACACCCGTGTTGGAATTCTAACCCACAGAACTGTAAGATAATATATTTGCATTGCTTTCAGCTGCTCATTTTGCTATGGCAGTGATAGGAAACTAATATAATATATATGGATGTGTCCTTCTTTGGACAGAAGAAGGTTGGAGGTATTTTGTGCACAAGACTGGGAGGAAATAATGGGATGAAAAAAATCATGGAAAATATTTCATGGTATTTGTCCCTTTTTCCCTGTCTTCCTTTCACTGAGGGTTTGAAAAGCTTGTGTGAAGCCTTACTCCAATAGTGAAAAGGGGAGGACTGAAAGTGAAGGAGTTATTTTGTTGAAAAATGTTTTGAGACAAATTGTGATGTGGGGTTGAGAAAAGGCCTGTTTTTCCCCACGTCTGACCTATTGCAACTTTGGTACCATGAGGGATAAGCGTAGCCAGGTGCTGAAGACATTTCTTGATGAGGGGCCAGAACAGATTTGCTTTGGAGGTATAAAAGGGCCTAAAAACTATCATTATTGGTCACCAAATTCAGTGAGACTTCATTTCTGTCCAGGTTTGTGAAGCCTGGAGGTATGTGCATTATATGAAATGACTATGTTTATAATTAGAAAAGCCTCAAGTAATTTATGTAAATATTCAACCTATTTAAGTCATCTCTTTATAATGTTGCACAGAGTCATAGATGAACACCCCAAAAGTAAATCATTCATCATAACAAGTCTTCCAATCTAGTTGTTTGTTATTATGTAGAAGCCTCTCAGAGGACCCCAGGTTTTGCTGACTTTTGTGAGTTTTTCATTTATATCACAAAGTCAGCATGTTCAAAGCATAGCAAAAATGACAGGTAAGTGGGAAGAAGAATGTATTTTACTTCTTGTCCCCTACGCATGTTATATTGGAGCTATTTTTTGTAATAAGAAGTACATTAGCATGAATATAGTTTAAATTGGTAAGTAAGTTTCCTTAAAACAACAATATTTATTTGGGGGTCAGTACATTTTATTTATTTTTTATTTTATTTATTTATTTTAATTAATTAATTAATTAATTTATTTATTTATTTATTTATTTATTTTATCAATATACAATGTAGTTGATTTTCGTGTCCCTTTACCAATTCCTCTCTCCCCCCTCCCACCCATCAACATCATATCTGTTCACTTGTCTTAACAAGTTCAAGGAATTGTGATTGTTGTGTCTTCTAAAAAATTATATTAAGTGAGATAAGTCAGGCACAGAAAGAGAAATACTACGTTCTCACTTATTTGTGAGAACTAGAAATAAATTAATAAATACACAAATGAATGGGGGGCGGGGAAGAAGACACAAGAAGATACATTTTATGAATAGTTGCAAAATCAAAACTATTTTTTAAAATTAAGACATATTTATTTATTTATTTATATTGGTTATGAATATTCAAGGGGTACAAAGCAAATTGTCACCACTTGTGCCTAAGATGTGATGGCCAGATCCATACTGGCAGCATATTCACATGAATAAGTTAATATGCTCATTGTTAATTGTGTATGTACTTTCATGCTATTTAGAAAATTCAATTACATGGATGGTGATTTAAATATTCAATAGACAAAGCTCCTAGGTATAAAACTGACTATCGACTCTATGTCTTTATGAAACTAGATAAAGGAAAAATAATCTATCAATTACTCAGGTGAGTTTATTTCAGTAACCTACTGTAAGTTGAGGCCTCTGAGTTAGATTGAAAGGAATAAAATAAAAAGTTAATCAGAACTTATTCTAATTTATTTTAGACATAACTGACTTAAAAGAGCTTGAAGTAAAATCTTAAACATATTTCTGAAATGTTAAAAGATAATTTCACAATTCAAACCTTTATAAGAACATAGTTGACCAATCTGAATATGTTTTACATTCACTATTGAATGCTCACATGAATGACAAGCAAGAAACTACCAGGGACTCAGAAGCTTTGAACCAAATGAACTTGTACAAAATAAACATTAGCTGTTTTCAGTGTATAGAGTTTGTCGACAACGAGAATAGGTTCTTACCAATTATTATGCAACTAGAGTATCCACAGTTTCACTTTGTTTGTTTTGCTTTTACCAAACCTTACTGAGGAATGAAAGAGCCCTAACAAGATGACTCACAGACCCTGATGTTCCTCCTTTCTCCCCTTGCTTGCTTGGAGGGTCAGTGCCCCTCCAAAAGAACAAACATGCTTCACCCCACCTTTTCCATCCACTGACTGAGCTACCAGGCTTTTCAATCTTTTTTCCATGATGTAAAAAAGAGATCTATATTATTGTGAATTGCACTAAAATAGAAATACATCGATTCTCTTTGCTATATTCTTAGATTTATACTTGATTTACAAAGGACCAAGCTTAACCCCAAGCCATATATAAAAATATGCTTATTGAATTACCTAATGATAACTAAAATTATAACAGAATTTTATTTGGTCCAGAAAAAAGTTCAAATTTTCCTGAATGTCAGGTATATAAATAAGATGTTAGAAAAAAAGTTAATAATATGATGTATGTGCTTGCTTAATGACTATGGTAGACATTAACATTTCTTCAGTTCTCATTATCTAAATACAGTGTAACTTTTAAAATGTCTATTATGACATTAATTTGCTGGAAATTTATTATGTAAGTTACATTGCATAAAAAATACCTTTTCTGGATGTTCTTTTCTCTCTCATTTTTGAACTTTTATTAATGAATTTGAAATAGATTTGATCACTTTTTTGAGAAATAGTGAAATTCCTTATTTGTTTATGTTATTTAATTGATTCTTAATTATTTTAAATAAATAAATCATGTGATTCTACAGGGAGAACTTTTTGAGAAATTTGACCAAAAAAAAAAAAAGTGTAAATCCACTCTATTCTGTGCTCATAAAAAAATATATGAAAAGACAAAATAATTATAGGCCCTAAAGAAAGATAATTAAGAAAAGCAAAGCTGTAGAACAGCATAGCTTTTGACTGGTAGTAGCTGAACTTATCAAACTATCCAGGCACTCAACATTATATGAAAGAAAACTAAGATCTAAGAATGTTTCAGTTATCTATTGCTAACTGGAGTAACAAACCACCTCAAAATTAGCAGTGTAAAACAACTATTTTAGTAAGCTTGCAAATTTTGCAGGTAAGGAATTTGGACAGGGCATTGCAAGATGGCTTGTCTTTGCTCCAAGATATCTTTGGTCTCAGCCAGGAAGACTTGAATGGTTTTAGGTGAATTGAATGGCTGGAGCCTTCTTCACTTATATATCTCATATCAAGACTACAATAACTCAAAGGCTGAGCTCAGCTGGGGCAGACAACCAAACATCACACACATGACCTATGTATATGTAGCTTGGGCTTTCTCAAAGCATGGTGGCCTTGGATAGCTGGACTTCCTTCATGGCATCTCAGAGCTCCAAAAGAACATGTGCTCAGAAAACAAGGCAAAAGCTCAATGATCTTTTGGAACCTTACCTTAGAAGTTGCAGAGCATCACTTCCACAATATTCCATTAGTCAAAGCAGTCACAAGCTGATCCAAATAAAAGAAAGGGGACAGAGACCCCAACGACATTCACTGGAATGAGTATGAAAGGATTTGTGACCATATTTCTAAATCATTGTAACAGAATTAATTAGAACAGTAAACATGATGTTCCAAACAAATGTGTCTGTGAACACATGTAGAGACATAGCACTGAAATTCAAGATCCATATTCTCTGCCATTATTTTCAGTTTGACACTGGGCAGATAATATATCTTCCCTCGGGCCATATTTTCTTAATGATAAAATAAGTGGTGTGAGGTTAAAAAATATTTTTGACATATCAGCTTTGATAGCTGAGAAAATAAATGTGATCAATAAATTTTCAGTCAACTTCTTGATATGTGATTGCTATATGTGATTGCTACAAATAAAGCTATAGATTACAAAGTGATGAAAGGTTGTTCATACTATCAAACTACTGCTTATTTATTATTGAATAAATAATGTCCAAATATCAGATGGTGGTACCTACAGGTTTTCTTTATTATTCACTTTTAGTGAATTTCTAAGAAAATCCTGATATTTTAAAATTAAAACTATCACTTCCAAGGATTACATGAGTGGTCTAAATTGGTTGATTTAGGAGAGATATAGAGGTAAATATTTTTATGTCTCAGTAGTTAGAGCACAGATTTACTCAAAGAGATGATTTCTTTCTTCTTTCTCAGTGGGAGAAGTTGCTGTTAAATGGACCAAAAGGCATATGGGGCTTTGAATTAGAAAAATCTTTGCTGTTGCCATTTCTAAACAAATATATTAGGTACTGTGTATTTAATTGAAAATGTTTTACATTAGTCATTAGTAGCCTGAGATAGCCTTCTGTTTTAACTAACACAAGTTCCATGCATTTCCACGTACCAAGATCTAAGTGGTAGTGAAAAAAATTGATGAGGAGCCTGAAAACTAATGAGACATAAAAGCTTTTGACTATGACCTTGAGTTGTGATTTGGTATTTATGATGTTAAATTACTTGCCTTTTTTAAAACAGAGAAACAGCTGGTCTGTGTGGGAGGGATGTTTGGTTATGACTGAGAAGAAACATCAGACATTTTTAAAACTTCAGAAATAGTATGTAAAATAAAGTATATACTACAAAATCCAATGCATTAAGTTAAAGTTCACAGAACACATAATGGTTGCCCCCTGAAAGCAGAATACAATTGCTGTGCTGATGTGAAAGTACATGAAGAAAATGTGTCCAAAGCTGCATAAATATGTGCACCCCTGTGAGAGTGTGAGAAAGTGTGTGTTTCATGTTGTGATTGATAGGACAGCTTTCATGGAGCACTTTGAACTCTTGGCAGGAAATTTGGAGTGTCCTGAGGGTCTGTCTGCCTTTGTATGGCAGAAACTCTGTTTTCTTAGAAAATAGTAAGGAACACTGTTTGTACTCCCTTTGTTCTCAAAGGGTGCCTATAGTTTATGGGAATTGGGGAACTTAGTAGAAAAATCAAAAACTTTCTTATGTATCTTATAATAAATCCTCAGCTTTATTTTGAAATTTTGGCCATTGTTTTCCTTTACTTCTTGTTCATTGCCTCCTCCTCTTCCTCCTCCTCCTCCTTGAGCTAGAAAATCCTACTTATATGTGTAATGAAAGGAGCAGATACTGGTGAGGCTATTTTATTATAAGGATTTTTCTACTGAAAATTAAAAGGAATAAAGTGAAGGCAAGTCTGAAATACTGGGTAATGTATTTACTTGAAAGCAGTAAGTTCTGCATGTGATAGAATTTTCCTATTAAACAAGAGGTATTGAACCACTTCACTGAAGTTGTGTGATATGATAGGTATCAGATTTATATTGTCATTTAAGTTAGCGAATTTTAGAACTAAAGGTGTCAAATAATAAAAGTGTACATTTGTGTTGTCTCCAAAATGTGTTAAACAGTACTTCATCCAAACTTCAAAATACACAGCAAAATAAACAGGAAAACTGGTGAAATTCGCACAGTAGAAATGATGATTTTAAAGCTCACCAACATAAATTATTTGTTCAAAGTCATATTTTTGTGAAATACTCACACTGAGACATCATGTCAGCTCCTTTTATTTCTATATTCTATATTTTGGTTTGGGTTTTGTTCTTAAGAAACAGATATTTTTTAAATGAAACATTAGGTTTGAGCAGTTAGGATTCCCTTTTAGTAGTTTTCCTGTGTCACCTTTCCATAAATGTCTGAATGTCTGAACATATTTTTAAAACCCTCTTTACAAAACACATTTTCTGATTGGATACCAGTGATATTTTGAAATCACAGATATTTCACTTCACTCAGATATTCCAGGTAGCAATGCCAATTTTTTTTTATTAGAGTCATTTTGTCTGAAAAAATCAATTTAGGAATAAAACATATTGAAGTGGTAACTAACTACCATGTATTTTTGAGTTAACTCTTTTACTATTTTTTAACTTCTATGTTTTAATAGATAATATATACTTATATGTATGCATACACACACATACTCTCATATTTATATACATACATATAGGCATATATATAATTCATTTTCCTTATTTACACAAATGGTGGCATGCCCTACTCATTGTAAAATAACATTATAGTTTGTTTTTATTTGTTATAATTTGAAGCTAATTCCACTTTAATGGATAAAGAGTTTCTTCATATATGTATTTAGTTGAAAATATTCCATTAAATAGATGTACACAGATTTACTCAGAAATCAGCAAAGAGGTTAAACATTGACTCTACTGCTAGACTATGAGGGCTCAAATCCTGGTTTCATCACCTGCTATCTTTGTAACCTTGAACAAGTTATGTAATCCTCACCTTTATTATGCATGTAACAATAATAATAACATGCCTACCTCATAAGATTGTGTGTATTGTTTTGATAATTAAATGAATTAATATATGCAAAGACACATTGCAGAATATTTGGGATTCAGTAAACATGGTATGTGTTAACTATCATCTCCATCATTATCATTATTAATATGTCTATTAGCAGTCATTTTTGATGTACATAAGGTATTTTCAATATGTTTTACTGCAAACATTGTTGCAATGAATAACCAAGTGCCCAGATATAACTCATATGTGCCAGTGTAACTGTTGGATAAACTTCTAGATGTGGCCTTGCTATGTCAAAGTGTACATACATTTGCAATTTTAACACATATTGTCAAATTGACCCCATACATTTTATACATGCTTCCACCAATGCATATGTCGGGTCTGCCACCGGCCGACCCGAACAGCCCTAGCCTCGTTCCTTTCGGTCGGTGAGCGAATGGCCCGGATTCCTCTTTCCCTCCTGTCCCCTTCGGAAGGAGACGGGGGGAAGAGAGCCGTGAAGAGAGGTGAGCACACCACCTGCCCCAAGCAGCCCGGTTTAAAGGACACTCAGACGTGGCAGGGGTTCTGTCAAGAAGTTCCATTTATTATCACACAAGCACTTGCTTTTAAAGGCAAATGGGGAAGGGAAGTTTTTTACATAATCCTATCAGCTTAAAGGTCAAGAGCATGCATCCTGTCTCAATGCCTAGCTATTGCAACCACGCAGTGTTCACGAGTGCAGAAGCATGTATTTGGCCAATAAGGGCTAAGGCAAGGTTCCCGCAGACACTCCCAACCTACTTCCTTCCTGCGCCGGCACCGTTTTAGGCTGCCACGTTAATAAGCCCTTGTGGGCCCATAATGGTGCCACTTGTAATGTCACTTAAGGTGGCGTTAGTTTTTAAGGCCTGACATGCATAAAAATACTTGTTTCTGTAAACCCCTCGTTAATAGAGTATGTTATCAAACTTTTGGGTCTTTGCCAATCTAGTGGGTGAAAAACGTTATTTTAGCAACATTTTACTTTGCTTTTTCTATTATTATAATAATGATACGTTTTCATGCTTAAGGAACAATTGTATTTTCTTTTCTTCTCAAGCACTTAACATCAAATTCACAAAACCTATTTTGAACTTACTGAATCTCCAGAATAATTAGGAGAGGAAAAGAAATAATGTTTAAATAAATTTTGTCTGCCTGGTATAGAACACGAATAGGTTTTATGTTTCTCTCATAAATTCTTTATAAAAATCCTTCAAGGTAGGCATTTTCATTCTCTTTTAGACATAAAATAACTTAGACTTTAGAGTTATATTAATTTTTCCACAGTCACACAGTAAATATATGGAACAACATTAGAGAGTGGGTAAGTCTCATTGTTAAGCACCTATCTTTGAATTATAGTCATGTTGTACACACTGACAGTGTGTGTGTGTGTGTGTGTGTGTGTGTCTGTGTGTCTGTGTGTGTAAGAGAGAGAGAGAGAGACTTGAGGGGCAGTGTTTAAAAAGACAAACATAGATCAAGGATGCATCTGAATATCACTATAGTAGTCATGTGACTGTGAACAATTTAAGCTCTTAGAGCTGCAATTTCTCCCTCTATACAATAGAATAATAGTGATAAACCTATACTATAAGAATTTGGAGATTGAATAAAATGATGGTGAAAACTGCTTTTAAAATTCAGAAGTTCCGTGCAAATGTTAGTTTTGATTATATATGGCTCAGTAATTGGGTCCCCTTATTTTTTGAGACGCATCATATTTTTTATGTTATTTATTATCTTCCTAAAATAAAATGATAGATGCTTTTGTTTTTAAATTTTAAATAATCCAGATCATACCTATTCATTGCAATGATATGGTAATCAAAGAATCTTATGCTGGACAGTTAAAATTTTGGAGATTGTTTTACACAATGGCAACAATAACAAGAACAATGGTAACAGCTGACTTTTATTAAATAGTTACAAAATGTCAAACACTGTACTAGATTATTCAATTGAATTCTTGCAACAACCCTATAAGGTAGTTATTGTTGTATCATCTCCATTTTCCAGATGAAGACTTGAGACAGAGATTAAGTTATTTGCTGTGGTCACACATGGCTAATAAGTGGCAGAGGTGAATGTTATACCCCAGGCATTCTAGCTCTAGAACTGCACTCTTTTCCACTATGCTAAATCATCTCTCTGTGATTATCCTATGATGATCTCCATATCATCATACGGCCGGTACAAATAGTTTTCTCTTAATGAAATGTGTTGCTATGTCCTGTGTATGCTTTAGCTCTAAAATCACAGAGCAGGGAGCAAGTGGATATTAAGCTAATTATTATTCTGCTGCTCCACAATAGAAATTGCAAAAAATTTACTCTAATATTTAAGTAACGCACTGTTAATGAACTAACATGGTGGAATTGCAAGCTGCCCAGTGAAATAAGATCTAGTTCTCTCAGCAGATGTAGGAATTCTATCATCTCAGACAGATGGAGCTCCATTCATACATCTTCAGAAATATGGATACCCTACGAGTTTGCTCATTCCATTTTTGACAGTTCTACATATGACTAGTTAAGCCTTACACAGTATTAAAAACCATATCCTCTCCCCAACACTTTCTTATGTAGGTTCTATTTCTGTACTATAAACAGCAATTATACTTGATAAACTCTATCTACTTATATACTTCCTATTATACTTGATAAACTCAAACATTCCAAGGAAACAATTATGTTTTCCCTAAGTCTTTTCTTTTTAATGTTAAGTACTTCCATTACCTTTTCAAACCTCTTGTTCAGCTGTTGGAGCCATCAATACCCTGGTCACACTTCTTTGGATGAAGTCTAATGTGTCAACTACTCTCTTAAATGGTTGTTTCAAGAATTGATCACAGTACTCTGGATGTGATCTGACTAGCTATGGTTGCAGTTGGATCACTGCTTCCTCTAATCTGTACTCTAGGTGTCTTCCTGATATAGAGAGTACATTGTTTGCCCATATATCACAACATATTGAAAAGGTATTTATGGCTTATAAAATATGTATTACCGGTTACTGGAATTTACATGATTATCCTAGCATATAGAGCTGGCAATAGGTAATGCCATATAGTTGATTTATGTGTGTAAATGTCTAAATGACTTAAATATTGATTTTTCTCCTTCAACTGCAGATCAAACTTCCCAAATGCTAAAAGTTCTTTATATTAAAACAGGTGCATTTGTGGTTTGCCAGTCAGCAGTACAGTAAGCTCCTATAAGTAAGTTCAAATCACCTAAAAGCTCGTATAGATACACCTCCTTTGGTTTGTTTTTAGGACTGATAAAGATAAGAATAGGGAAACCAATAAAAACATTTTAATAACTGCAAGGTATATCATAGGAGTAGTACAAATTTATCCCCATTTTTATGCCTTTTCCATCTGTAATACATTGAGGTGTTGAATACATATGGCATTGAATTTGATAAAAATTCACCAGATATTTATGTAGGATCTACTATCGGTAAGATGGCTATGCAAAGTATCGTAGGGAAACATTAAGACATGAGTAAGATTTGAATCCTGCTATCACTATGATCTCTCCCAGAAATCATAAGATTTTAAAGTGCACTTAGAATCATAAAATAAATATCATTGCCATTAGGTTTTTAGTGCAAAGCGTTTATGGTATTTTAATTTTGAAAACTATACTTATTAAAATAGTATGACTGACAACATTTATTGAATACATGTTATGTGCTAGGTGCCAGGTGAGGAGTTTTATGTGTTTTTTCTCATTTTATCCTCAGAACAAACTTCTGAGGTAGGTGTTATCCAGCTCATTTTAGTGAAAATTTACTGAGACTCTAACAGCATAAATAACTTTTCCAAGGGCCATAAAGTACTTAAAAGCAAAATCAGAATCCAAAACCAAATCTGAAAAATCTAAAGGAATGAAATTAATCTTTTGTGTGATTTATATATGACTCCTACAGTAGTAGACATGTCAGATAACTAACGCAACTCTTTACCTGTTTATTCTGAAAAAAAGACACTTGAATGTATTTTATTAGCCTGTTGATTCTCCTCTGGAGTGTGACTTAGTATCCATTACACCTTTGGGATTCTTATCTTCTAAAGTTCACAACCAGTTTCTACTGTTGTAATAAAGAATTATCTGCAGAGTTCACGAATGAAGGGAGAGAGAAAAGGGAATAGTGGTAGATCAATAACATTTAGCATCAAATCAAAACAGTATTCCAAGACTGGTGTTCTGGCTTTTGCTTATGTGGGGAATAAGCTGACTGCTATTCCAAAATACCCTCCATCTAAATAACGTAACCTGAAATTAATTGAACTCATTTAAATAAACATACAGTACTTCAAGCTGTATTCAAGGTTGCTGAAGGTAGAAATATCAAAGATTACCTACAGGCGAGATGAGAACTCTATTTTCTACACTTCTGGTTCTCCCTTTGCAATAAAGGGGAAAGGGGCTGTACAATAGTCATATACTATCCAAGGTAATAAATATACTTAAAAGACAAAATCCTTAAGCACTGAAAGAAAGTTTAACTAAAATTCCCATTCAAAGAGAAAATAGCAATGCTGGTATCTTTTTAAAATTTTTTTTATTTTTTAATTTTTTTTAACTGTGTTCCCATGAATTTTCCACAGAAATTATACATTTTGCTTTTATCCATTTGTCATTTATGTGGCAATAGTAAATCTGTTTCTCTTTAACTTAATGGAAGTTGGATTAAAATGTGTTCTGTTATTTTAATCAGCATCAATGTTTTATATCATGAACATGCAGTTTTCTGCTTTCTTGGCAGAGACCTTGAAAAAAATTTAAGTCCTAGTCAATAAGAAACCTATGTATATATAAAACCATAATTTATGGTTTATTGGATTAGATCAATGTTTAATTATGTATTACATGTGGGTTTTTTTTTTTTTTACTGAATATTTACATATAAATTAATCTAGCCCATAACAAGAATTCTAATGGAATGCTTCATCCAAACACAAGGGAATAAATGGAAAACAAACAGCTGTTGCAAAGACCCTGTTTTTGAGTCTGGGCCTGATAACTCAAAGCAGTGCAGAGAATTTGGCTGCTACGATTGACTCACATCTGTTGAGATTGTACTATTTCAACTCAAGAGTTGACCAGTGCATGCCACAAAGTAGCAAGTAGTTCTCTAAGTGAAAAAACTTAAAAGGAAACATTAAATACGAATTTACTGTATTAAATGTCTTTCTAAGCACCTCATCCTCATGTATATAATGTTTAGCAAATGTATTCACAGGGTGTTTATATTTTTAAGTGCCCCCCAATGGATCTAAGTGTTTGCAAAAGATAAGTAAAATAGGGGAAAAAACAAACAGAAAAGAAACTAAACCACTCGTTGTATTTTAAAATTTGGTATGCCTACCAAATTTTTTAGACTTATTATATGAAAACTACTAATTGTCTGATTTTTCAGTTGCTACCAAAAGCATTCTTACCTTATCAAACCTTTAAAACCCTGTTTGCATTGAATCATATTTGAATATATGGAAAGTATAATTGGGCCTTACTTTGTTACACAGGAGACAGAAAGCTTATGCTGAAGATAGGCTGGTAGTACTCAAGTGAATAAACAGAATAACAAACATTTAAATGGGAAACTCTTGTTGGTCTATCAATTGCCCTGTCTGTGTCTCTCACAATTCCTATCTTTTCCCCTCTGCCAATCAGAACACTATAATTAATATCTCTTGGCATTATCAAAAAGAAACATTGTATATAAAGATTGACTAGGAAGTAGTTTGGAGGAATTTGGAGAGTTATGGTGAAATGTGGGAAGAATGAATATGATCCAGTAGTTCTATGGGCAGTCCAGGGACTGAGCAGCAAGAACACTGACTAGTCACCAGTGTTAGCACCTGTGTTCGTTATACTGGGGAGTATTTCTGGTGGTGTGTCCCAGAACTCTGTCTTGGCCTTGTCTCATTCACAATTTTCATCACTACTTTGTTTGTTTATAAAATTTAAATGACACCAAATACAGAGGAATGCAAAATTATCAAGTTGGACTAATTATACTGGTCAAGCCCAAGAAAGAAATCCTCAATTCAGGATTTTCCCCAACCCGTTCTAATGACTACACATGTGAAAATGACATAGTTATTTAAACAAACAACCCCCCCCCAAAAAAAACCACTATCAAAACTGTATAAGGGCTACCAAAAAAAAAAAAAGAAGAAGAAGAAGAAGAAGAAGAAAGAAAAGAAGATGAAAAAAAGAAAGGAAGGAAGAAAAGGAGGAAGGGAGAAATGAATGCAGGCAGGCATGTTATTTCTTCAAGTTTTTCTTCTTTGTGTCCTCTGGACTACATCACCCAGTCTCTTGCCTTCTAGACTAACATTTGTAGAACGCATTGTCTCCGACACCCACAACTCCTCGTTCATTTTCTATGCATAAAAGGTGATGTAACTTTAAGATCTCCTGTATAAATTCTGCCTGTTTTCTAAATCTACATCTTCTTGTTTCTGATCTATTCTAATAATTATCAAGCTTTAAAGAAGAGAAACACACTCTTATCTTAATGTTTTAAATGTGCAGAAGAACATGACAAAACCTTGAAGTGGAATGCTGTTTCCACGTTAAAAGAGAGCTGCATGAATAGACACATTAATAAACACTTTTTTGGGAGGGCTACCTTTTCAGAGTTTAAGGCTCTGGGGTTTCTTGGATCTAGAAAGATGAATTGCTTGTCCTGTTTGTGATGCTAAATGGAAATTGACAGATGTGTTTAATTTATCCTGCTCAGTATTACAAAGCCTTTTCCTCATTCGATTTTAGTATATCTGTCCTGAAATATTTGCTCTTGTAAGCAAAAGCAAATATTAGGTTTTACACCCCATTTACTGGAATAACAGTGGTGATAATCTGACATCAGAGAACTAAATATTTCAAGCTTATTGTATAAAAAAGAATTTCCTCTTCAGATACACTGCCCTCAATAGGTTATCCTATTCTTCACCCTTCAATTCATATTCCTTGAAATTGGAAGAAAAAAAAAGAGGCTACAACACAACGCACATAAGCCTAATATGAAGTATTTTTTAAAGCTTAGTTTTGTGAATTACCTTTAGCTTTTCCCACTCATGAGGGAAACCTTTCCTGCCTCATTAAATCTTTAATGCAATGTGTACCATGCACGCTATATTATTATGTGTGGCATTAGGTTATCTATTGCATAGTAAGTATAACGTTCCTTGCAAACAAGCTGTTTCTTTTCCCTGAAGGTGGATTTAAAATAGGTCCTCATGAGAAACAGCTACTTGTGTTGTTCTTTTCTTAATGGGGTGAAGCTGAAGATCAGGAGAGTGAACGGCCTAGCCCTGAACCCTCTCCAGGAATGGATGGGTGCTTTTTTCTTTGCAGTGGCATCGCAATTTGATATCTGAATCCCCCTGAAGGAATTTTCCCTTAATAGACATAAAGAAAGAGGTAAAAGGCCAGGTCTTTGGGGATCCTGATGGAATGGAATGAACTACTCTCACTAAATTCACTTTCTCTTTGTATTGAGAAAAGATATAACTTTCATCTCTGGTAAATATAGTCTAATTCATCCAGCAAATATAAGAACTTCCTTAAAATGAACTGAAATTGCACTTACTTCTACCTGTGGGAAACCATATTTTTTTCAAGCCAGTAGAAAGATGACAGCGTAGTTCCTAAATAGCAGGAGAAAATGAAAGGTTCTCCTGCTTGAACATACAATACTCCATAAAATTACAAAAATCAAAATTTTCCCCCAAATTAACTTATTTGAAAGTCTCAAAGATAAAATTAATAAATTGAGTCTACGAAGACCAAAATTGTGGAAAATTAAAGTCATATATAGTCCACCTAACTTATTAATATCGCGTTTTGTTAAAATTCTTCAATCAATATTAATGGATGGAGTTGTTTATCCATGTGTTCTGGAATCCTTTTGCTCTCTTATTTGTTGTGATTACCAGACTTCTCATCAGACTTTGGAGATGTCACTGAAAAACCTTTTTTCCCTCAGTCTTCTGACTAGTGAGAGACATCAGCCAGGCAAACAAAGAAAGTAGTATTTGAATGGTCAGTGTGAAGGTTAATTCTAGGTGTCAACTTGGTTAAAGGAAGGAGTGCTGAGAAAACTGGTAAAGCTATCTTTTTAGGTGTGTCCATGAGGGTGTTTCCAGCAGAGATTAGTATGAGAGCCTGAGTGGCCTGGGTGGGACAGACCCTCCCTCAATGTGGGTGGGAACCATCCAATCCACTAGAGCTTCGGAGAGAACAAAAGAGGAGGAAAGAGGTGAAGCTCTCTTTCTGCGGGAGCTGGGATACACTCTTCTCTCCTGTCCGTGGATATCAGAGCTTGAGACTCTTCAGCTTTTGGGTTCCAGAACTTACCACCAAGGACCCCATCAGCCTCCCTGGTTTTGAGGCCTTTGGACTAGGACTGAGCCACGCTACCAGCATCCGGTTTATAGACGGCCTATCGTGGGACTTTTCTTCATAGCCATGTGAGATAATTCCCCTAATAAATCCCTCTCATATAATTATAACATATCCTATTGATTTTGGTTTCTCTGGAGAACCCTGACTAATACAGTAAGAGAGCTGTAGGGATGGGAAAATTTGTTTAAAAAAAGAAAACAACTAAGTAGCACAATGGATAGATATAGAAAGAGGCTAGATCAGAAGTTCCCATACATGCTCAAGTTGTAGTACTTTTCGTGTCTCCATAATTTTTTCATAGTGCCTCCTTGACCAAGAGAAATATGCCACAGTTCTGTTTAAGTATTCATGGCCAAACAACTTAATATATATTTATGTTTTAACAACTTAGCAATCATCTAAAAAGATAATGCACATCAATTCGAAGATAATATTATAATTTATTTCTTTTGTAAATAACCACAGTTACTAATGGGATCTGGTGCCTGTTAGGCAGTATACAATGTCTCAAATCTGGTTATCAGATAGGACAATGCTACCCCTTATTTACTGTTTCACATTGATTTTTGTGCATATTTTCTTTTTAATTGCAGGATCCAATGAAAATCTTGCTTAAGAAAGATATGACGTAGCCAAAAGATCAAGTAAACAAAACATCGCTCAAAATTTTGAAAAAATCCTTAAAAGGAATGTTGCATTATCTTACCTAATGTTAAAATTGTGAACTACCTCAAACCAGTTGTTTGTGCACTATCCAACAGATATTTGGTATCATGTGTTTCCTTCAAACATTTTCAATATTCCTCAGTGCCTTTGTGAGTTCACTGCAGCCCCCTGTGTCACCTCTGAACCATTTGTGAACAGGGGCTGTATAGATCCTAGAGGGTATAGAAACTACACAGAAACATGAATGATATTACAGATCCCAGAGCTGCTGGAGAGTCTTCATTAAGAAAGTGCAACTACAGAAGTAACAGTTGATGAAACTTTCCCCAACAAGAAGACTGAAGTCAGAGAGATGAATTCAGATGCTTGACGAGGACCTAAGTACGATATGGCAATGGGAGTGGAAAGTTAGACAAGAAGCCTATCAAGTGTATAGGTCGAGGAGCTAATCTGATATACTAATAAAGTGAAAACAATTTTACATTGCACATCAGGTTTCTAATTTAAAATAAAGGAATAAAGCATTTGCCTTGACCCAATCATGAAAGTTGAGAAAATGATCAAGTTTGGTTTTTGGAAAGATCTGGATAATGAGATCAACTTTGAGTATGTTGAGTGTCTGAGACATTATTGGACAGTCCTTCAGTATGCGCTGTTATGGGCTCAATCGTGTCCTCCCAAAATTTATATGTCGAAGTCCTAATCTCGGGACCCCAGAATATGACTGTATTTGGAGATAAAAGCTTTAAAGAGATAATTAAATAAAAACGAGGTCATTAGGGTGGGCTCTAATTCAATATGACTGGTGTCCTTATAAGAAGAGGAAATGAGGACACGCACACACAGTGGGAAGACCATCTGAAGGCACAGAGAGCAGACAGACATCCACAAGCCAAAGAGAGAGCTCCTCAGGAGAAACCAGCTCTGCAACACCTTGGTTTCTGCCTTCAAGCCTCCAGCACTGTGAGGAAATACATTTCTGTTGTTTAAGCCACTCAGTCTCTGGTACTTTGCTATGATGGCCTGAGCAAATTAATACAGGGATACAGCACAGACTGGAAGAGGTAGACTGAGGAGGTAGGCTTAAATGTAGTTCAGTTCATGAGAGGGGAATCCATATGAAGTAAAAACCAAAAGAGAGTGAGAAAGAGTCTTAGAGACATCCACTCACTGAGTACAGAATAATTTTTTTAAAGAAAGTATCCATAAATGAGACAGAAGTATGACCAGGGAAAAGGAAGGAGTATCAGGAAAGTTCAGAGTAATAGAAGACAAGGGAGTCAAGAATCTTAAGAACTATTATATGTCACATATAGATTAAGAATAAAACTGAACAAAAGAGCTGTCAGTGGCTGCTATATAGAGTTTATAAATGACCTTTCAAGAAACTCTTTTAATGGAATACCAAGGGTAGACAATGGATGCAGGGGATAAAATGAGAAAGGACGGTTGAATAGAAATAAAGAAAATGAATGTAATACCCCATATCACAAAGATTGACAGTGAAACTAATAACCACAGATGATAACTAAAGGAGACAACAAAGTCAATTGATGATTGGCAGCCCTGTGCACACTTGATTTGATGGAGAGAGTGAAGATTTGGATACTGAAAGTGTTATAGGTGAGTACAGAGAAAGGGCAAGGAGGAGCCAAGCAAGGGTGACATCTGGAATATGGAAGAGTAGATAGATGGAGAAGAGGCAGAGAATTCTTCATCCAAAGCTATAGGAAAGGAATGTATTGAAACAATAAACTGTGCCCCATAAACACGTACAATGAAAAAAATTTAAGAAAAAAAGCTATAGGAGAGGAAAATTTATTTTTTGAATATTCTCAAAGCTCTTTCCCCTAAAAACAATATCCCTCAGAAAAGAAGTTATTGTCTTATAATTGGCTTATTACAAATTCTCTTATACAGTGGTATGTACTCTTTGGGCAAGACACATTAGCTGGAAACAACACCAGAAAATGCATGTCTGTATGGCTTATGAAGAGATTAGTTCACAGAGCTGAAGGAAAAATAGAAGCAAAGGAATTTAACATAGAATAAGTTACTCCTAGAAGTACAACCTCTAAATTACAGGATAATATCTTAAGCTATCTTTTAAAGAATTACTTAAGTACTTGTTGATATATAAATATGCACCTTTAAGGGTGAACGAAAAAGACACCGATTCAAATACTATACTATGCAAATGAATACTTGTGGCTTGGGAAAAAACATCTGGTAATAGTATCGTGCACATTTTTAAAATAGTCTGTTTTTCACACAGCTTAGGTGGAATGAAAATTTTAGGTGATTCAAATAGTGTTCTAATAATACCAAAGCTTGGGTATCAAAGATTCATGGAAGAGTTTGGGAAAAATCATTTCATGAAATGTAAGTGAAAACACAATTTTACTTACTATTATCACTGTTATTATTAGCCCTCAGCAAAATCGGTTGAATTAATTCTACTCCTTAGTTCATGTTTTATATTATCACTGACCTGCATAAGGCCCCTCTCTCTTTCTACATACGTATGTTCCTTCTTTCCCCATTTCCACCTCTCATTCCTTTCTTGTATTATATTATTTTATAGATGAGGGTACTTCAAAAGTTCATGGGAAGATTTGTGTTATCTTTTAATTCTATTTTTCGTGAAGTTTTGAAGTACCCTTTTATTATGTGAGTTTATAAATATTACAAATAGGTATAGAAACTACGTTAACTAATCAAATAAATAAGTGAACATTTTTCTACCTCTGTAGTCTTAAAACTTTGGTTGTTCAAATTACACACCCTTTGGCTCTTTACTGGCAAAATGGGAAATGACCTTTAGTTTGAAACTCTTTCTAGTTGGGTATAAATGGTAATATCTTAATTTAAGTTGATAATTTTCTTTCTTTTTCTTTCTTTTTTTTTTTTAGAGAAACATGTTTGAGAAAAATAATAGCATGTAATCCAAATTTTAAATAGTTGAAACATATTTGTAAGCTTAAAATTTTGGGACTTTACAAACCTATGTCCCAACGTTCTTCCCAAACTTAATCTCTACCTTCTACTAAATATTTTTAATAATTTAGAAAATTTGGAATAGTTCATTCCTCTTTGAAATATATAAAACATTTGTTTCACTGCCTTTCTAGACTGTCCTTATTGAGAAAACGTCCAGCTGATTTGAACAAGCATGCGAAGTGAAATTTTGGATGCTTAAATTATTAGAACCCCAAACCTTTTACATAGATTCACCCGTCATTACTCACAATAATTCCAAGTGCTATAGTTCAGGCAGATATTTATTATTTTATATATAAGAAGACATTAGAGTAGGGCCATTTCTCAGTGGAGCAGGGGAATAAAAGTTTTCTGAATTTTGGTTCCTTATAGAGCACCATGTAACGAGCTCTTAGAAGACATCACAGAGCTGCAATTTAAAATCCTGTTTAATCGGCCATAGCAAGCTATGTGGCATTCCCTAGGGAGCAACCTTGAGAGGAATCCTGTGCATTGTCAGGAATTGCTTTCTGGTCAGGGTCTGCCGTGAACAGCCACAGAGAGCCAACGGCTGCGAAGCTGGGTCTATGCATGTCGGAGCAAACAGCAGAATATAAATCATCAGCTTTGCTTTATGAATTGTCTTTATTTACAATGCTAGAGTGGAATTTTAAAACAGGGACTGCGGTATTTACATTAAATCTGTCACTCACAGCTCCGATTTTGATTCCTGTCCTATAAATGACCTTGCTTTCCCATTTAAAAGAGAAAAATTCTACAAGGTTACTGTCAATGTCAGAAAATCTAAGCCTCAAGTATACATTGTATGGAGCTTGGTATGTGTGTTAAAAGGAAACTTTTCTTAATGAAAAGGGGTAATAACATTCGTTCAAACTCAGTCTATTTGATTGCAAATTGCAAAGGAAAGTATACCTTCCTTGTCAATTTTAATTAAATGTTAATACAAAATTTGCTACCGTTTTTTTTTTCCTTGAATAACAAAATTTCTCAGTTTAGTTTATGATCTTGTAAAGTGCCTGTCAAATGGAGGGAGGTCTTTGTTGAAAGCATTCAGACCCACAGAAGGTGAGTGAAACCTCTGTGGGATGGGTAGAAATCTCCCAGTTTTGAAAAATATAATTCTCTGCTTGGGAATTTTAAAGCTCAAACTTAGACCAAGAAGATGACAGGAGGAGCTGTGTTTAGTTTTATGGAACTTAACCAATTTCAGCAAGCCTGCAATACTGGGGAAAATAATACATGAATTTATATTTATGTCAGGCTCACAGTTGATGGGTAAGGTTCGTATAAAGGTTACTCCTAAAGAAATGTCTTTCATTCCCACTCTGCACTCCAGTGATTTCTGCTTCTTCTAAATGCTGCCCTCTAGAACAATAAAATGATTTAAAAATAATAAGGAAAATCTGATTTAATAGCTATCTCCTTCCCTGTAATGATTATGCATCTCCTCTTTTGTAGCTCTCAGCAGTAGGAGGACAATTGACATTTACCATATCATATGACCTCGAAGAAGAGGAAGAAGATACAGAACGTGTTCTCCAGCTTATGATTATCTTAGAGGTAGCGTACTGAGAGCATCATTTATGTTCAACCATGTCAAACCTTTGTGTTATTTGAGATTACCTGTGCTATTTTCTACCTGGTTGGCTTGACAATTTACATACTACTAAAAAAATTATACCTTAGAAACTTTTTGTACCACTCCCTGTGTTTCACTTTGAAACATACCCAACAGAGTAAATATATTCACTGGGTTTAAATGATAAAGAAGATCTTCAGATCAGACTTGAAATTTAAATGTAGAAATAATGACCATGTTTGCAGGTATACAAGTATGAGGAAAATGTTTAGGTGAATGCTGATTTACATAGCTATATTTTGTCCATCTCCCCTCACTTCCAAGTAGGTTTTATTGTCTACTTCCTTAGGTATATTAGGCAGAAGTAAATAAAAAAGGAAATTTGCTTATTCAGCCACAGTTAAATCTTGACTTCAAAATACTAATTTAGGTAAGAAAGATACAGGAGAAACTGCTTTCAGAATTTGGAGGGTCATAGTCAATTCCAAAATCCTGGAAACCTAAAGTTATCCTAGAGGCCCTCTCCCACCGTTTCTCATGTCCTTTCTTTTTAATAATGTATACTCTCCCCCCAACACTCACACATACTTGAAGGCATATACACGCATGCACTGCACATTCATAATTCAAAATAGACAGATGTTGATTTAGCATCAGGCTCTGTTGTTCTTTGTCTTGAACTTTTCGTGCATGTGAATCAATGACAAAATGACAAAATTCTTTCCTCAAAATCAGTGTTTCCAGAATGGGATGAATTGGTCTAGATTATGTGTGCACATAGATTATGTGTGTGTATGCATGTATATATATATAACTATATGTATAACTATGTGTATACATATATATATATATATATATATATAAAACCACATGTATATCTTGAAATTCATTTGAGATAAAAGGGGTTCTCTAAATGTAAAATGATGCAAAGTTATATACATATAATTAATATGAATGAAGTAAGATAAGAAGGATGACCTAAATGTCGTAGGTAAGTCGGTATCTCTTTATTGTGATGTCATTATCCTATTGTAAATATTAGAGTACAGGCTTTTTTCATGTTTGTTTTTTGTTCGTTCCCATATATAAAAGTCCTTTAAAATAATAACTAATACACTGCTTTAAGTTCCCTTCCCTGTTGTCCTATACAACACACATCCAGCATAATATATACATTTAGCACTTGAAATATATATATTTGGCACTTGTGTAAAATCAAAGTGTTTGTAATGAAATATATATCTATGAGTTGCCAGGTATCTGTTCTTTAGTTAATGAGGGAAGGAAGGTCATGCGAAATCAAGAAACTTACACTCCGTAATTCATCTGGCTAAGGTTAACATTTAAGTTGTGTTGCCTTCCCTTCATATGTAGCAGAAATGTGCTAAATGACAGAGAAAGCCAACCTGAAATTAAAAACCTGAGGATAATGCACATGGCAGAGAATACAAATGCAGATACATGTTACCCTTTTGTACCCTCTTTTCAGTTTTACCCTTTATATTTTTTTCCTCCATTAGGGAAATGACTTGAGAATCAGCACAGCCCAAGATGAGGTCTATCTGCAACCATCTGAAGAACATATTAATGTATTGTCACTTAAAGAAGAATCCTTTACCATTCATGGCACAAATTTTCCAGTCAGTAGAAAAGAATTTATGACAGTGCTTGTGAATTTAAAGAGAATCCTCATACAAATTACATACAGCTTTGGGATGGATGCCATCTTCAGGTAAAATTAAGAACTGCGTCTCCCAGTGTTCACATGTGAACAAAGAGGTGTGTGTGGGAAAGAGTGAATTTTTAGATCTCTATCATTTGTTGTCTTCAAATAGCAGATAAAAATGGAGCACTGCTTTTCTGAAAGGTATTCCTATTAAATCTTTAAAATTCTAAATACTCACAATAAATTTGTCTGGGATGATTGTTATTGTTGATTCCATGACAGTTCTGCCAGAACAGGTGATAAATAATGATTCCTATATTAAAGAATGCTATCCTAGAAAATACAGTCTCCTTTATGATTGCTCAAATAGTGGGAAACTAAAGAGACATAATTCTAGAGTATCCATAATCTGAAGGTCGTTTGCAAAATATTTTCTTTCATTAATTAATGGACACGTTTCTGACTTTATAGTGTACAGTTTGTAATAACACATGTAAGCCTCTTCATTTAAATAACCACACATATCTTTATAAAACACTGTAGTACTCTAATGACCACATAGTATAAAGAAAAGAGTACGAGCTTTAGAGTCAAACTGAGTCAGAATTCAGTAAGCTCTATTGCTTATCATATGTGTGACCTTTGGCAAGTGATTGGTCTTTGTGGAACCTTGATTTCAAATATAAAGTGGAGATTACAATGCCTACCTTTCAGGGTTGTTGTGAAAATGATATGTGATAATTAAGCAAAGTGCTCATTAACTAGAACATTTCAAAGTTTAGTTCCTTCATGTTTGTTTTGTTTTGTTTTGTTTTTTGTTTTTAAAAAGGAACTCCCTGTCTTAAACCAAATAAGCCCATATCTGACTGACTGTAGGTTTCTATATTTTTCACTGTTGAAACAGTGACACTTTTGCAACAATAAATAACACAAGATATCATAGAAACTTCCTTCTAAATCAGATTAAGTTAGATGATCAAACGTAACCCCAAACTGACAACTTGGCATCCCTTAATCAAAGCAATCTCTCCACTATTGGATTTTTTATTGCTGATATCACCCCCTCATTTGCTTGTCCTGCCTAGTTTGTGTTCCACTTGTAATATTTCAGCTAAGTATAATCATCATTACCATTTCCCAAAGGAGGGACTGCAGATTCGTAAACAGAACCCTTGCCAAACAATGTACCTCTTTTGCATATGCAATTCTGCTAGAAGCTGGGTTAAAATGCCATGAAGATAAGAAGCTGCTCTTAGGAATTAATTATGTTTTTTCCCATTTAGTAAATAGAGATTGTCATGATGTTTAAACAGTACAAAGAGATGAATCCCCTAGCTTTCAAAATGAACGACAAGCAAATTGACAAAAAGTGGCTAGGGGGCTTATTTATTTTTGTCAACACTGCTTCCCAGGCTAGCTAATCCAAAGACATTTCCCCTTCATTTATGTCAGACAATTTCTGTGTCTACCCATCATAAAATCATTGGTTTCATTTGAAACCTTTTGAGGTTTCCCCCCTACGAGAGCAATGTTCACAGAGTGTGACTATGTGAATCCAAGTGGGTGGTTGCTTTCTGACACCTGCATTACCTAAAGCACTGTGGTTCAAGAAGTAAAAGCCAATGTCAGAACTGAAACTCCTACCCACTTCAGGTGAGCTGAAAGTCAGCGTGAATCCTGAGTCAGTTAGCTTGTTATATTTTATTTATCTCTGATCTACTAGTAGATTGAGTCATATTTGTAAAACATCACTTGAATTGATTTCAAATTGTCTTGCACAGTAGGCTTCTGACTCGGTATACTGTTTGTGTGCAAGCAGAAAATTGAAGCTATCTCAACAAAAATTCATGTTTAGATTTATTTAAGTAGGTTGTACTTCCGTGGTAGTTCTCTTAGCAAATGGGCTTAGGTTCCTCCAGTTACATGGTTAGATGAAATTGTATAGTGGAAGGAGAACTGGGCTGCAGGTCAAGGATTTTGTCTTTTGTTTTCAACTCAGCTATTTAATAGTTGTAAACATAAGTATGGCTTTGACCTCTTTGGACTTCAATCACTTCATCTATAAAATAAGGAGGAGGACAGTTGCCCTGCCAACTTCAGAAGGTCACTACGAGAATGGAATTAGAGGGCTGCAAAAGCACTTTGCTAATGTCAAATCAGCACACGAATATGAATTATTTCTATCCGACTGACCTCATCCCAAGGGATAACATTTTCTCCAAGTACGTTAAGACTTGGAGACATCTAGAATAAGGCACATACTTATATTTCCACAGTTGAGACCATTCAGTAAAATTAATTCATTTACTTCTCATGGTCCTCATTAGTAAAATGAAGACAGAAATAGAAAACTTTCATTCTCCTTTTAAGACTGTGAGACAAATTAACCTAATCTAACTGCACGTCTTTCTCCTTTAAATTCTCCAAACCTTGGATTTAGTAGCATCTTTGAGCTTTAACTCAATCAAGGATTTTCTTAAGCACCTATGAAATATAGAAGTTTGCACAAAATATATTTTCTTTTCACCCTACAGAAAACATTAACATAACTTAACAAATTTCCAGTCTTCTCCTTTGGGGATATTGCATTTCCCTAACCCTTGAGGGTAGATGTGGTCATGTGACTTGGTTTGACCAATGAATTGTGAGCAGAAGTGATGTATGTTTTTTTCCTGGGGAAAAACATTGACTTGCTGGTGTAAGACTCTCTGGAGCTTATTTGGTAACCAGAAGACCAAAACAACGTGGAATACTGACAGCACATGGAGGTCAACTGTCCTGAACCCAGGCCTACTGAGAATTTGGTGCATAACCAAGCCCATCATGAGTTTATCATGATACACCTCATGTGTCTTTATTGCTTGAAAGTAATTCACAATATTTTCAAGGCAAGGTATTTTCACATGACTTTTAGAAAAAATGTGGGTTTTTAATACCAAGAAAGATTACACAAAGTTTGCATAATAGCTAACCTAGAAAAATCCTTGTAAACAAAAGACTGATAATTATAGAAATAGTATCGATAGGTGCATAGTATGCTACTATGTTTTGAAATTAATGATCCAGGTAACCACATTTTAAAGAAATTATACGGATAAGGGCACTAGGACTTAAAAAGATTTATGCAACTTGCTTGACATCAGGCTGTTGCTAAGAGGAGCAGCCAGGATTTAAACCCACATGTGTTTCCTCTCCATTATCTTTGACTACCTCTCAATGCTGTTCTGTAAATATTGGATTCATTCAGTCTGCAAACATTTACTGAGCATCTGAGTGTCTCTCTAAATCTCAGTTCTCTTTTCTGTAAAATGGCAGAAACAATATCTAACTTTCAAGACTGAAGATTGAGAAAATAATGTTTATAAAACACCTGACCTAGTATCTAGCATATGTTGAGAGGAAATGTAGGGTAACAAAGAGATCACTGGTTTTGAAGTCATTGGGTTTAATCTGTGCTGCAGTGTTTGCTAACCGTACTATATTGAAGAAAGCACTTTACTTCTCAGAGCCTCAGGTTCGTCATTTGTAAATGTGGATAAAATGTGATTATTACACTGGGTTCATTGATGCCTAAATGAAATGTTTCTCAAGCACCCATTATAGTGCACAGAAGATAGTAGACATTCAGTAGGTAGTAATTGTAAAGATATGGTAGTTCTAAGCTAAGAAACCAGTATACAAAGATGGATAAATGATAATTGAATTCAAAGAAGATATAGTTTAGTAGGGAAGGCAGATGTATACATTTATGATAAAATAATAAATATAGTAGAGCAATAGAAGTGTGCACAGTGCACACTGGTAGGACTAAGGAGGATGAGATGAATTCTTACTTTAATATTTAATATATTTTTAATACATGGCTGCAACAGTATCAGATTCTCTCAGTTATTTCTCTTACTTGATGTGGGATTGAAAATGATGGGAGAAACTTCTTGCTTTTTCCCAGATGGCCCACTCAGACTTTGACTGGGCCACTGAATGATCCTGTTGCCTATTTAGGAATGGAGTAAAAATTATCAAGCTGCTTCTTCAAGCAGTATTTTGCAGAATTTTGACGAGACAGAGGCTACAGGAAGTTCTGAGTCATCATCTTGTCTTTTGACAAAAACAAAATAAAACAAAACACTTTGATAGCAATAAAATCTTTATCTATGGTGGTTAACCCAAAGAAACTTTCTTTTAAGTGTAATAAAATAGAGGTATTCTACAGATAGATAGATAGATAGATATAGATATATAAAACAGGTGGATAAAAAGAAATTATTTAAGAGTTTTAAAATCAAAAGTCTTTTTGTTGTTCCAGACTATAATATTCTGTGGTGGTGGTTGTTTTAGTGTAGTATAGCATATCTAACTCTGGTGACAAATGTAGGTAAAGCAAAACTATCGAGAATGTGATTCCAATATTTTGCATAGGAGCTTATATAATATGTCTTTTCTCTTCATCCATCTTATCTATATTCTCAAGTCATAATAATAAGGAGACATAGTCAGCTAAAGCATTTGACTTAGTTAACAAATCTTTGATAGTTCATGCATCTCCAAAACTTGGTACTTTATTATTGCCAGCATTATGTATTTAAATTAATGCAGCCTGGCATCAAGAAAAGAAAATGACCATATTGAAGGAAAAAAATAATAAACTGCAGCCTTCTTCATGAGTAACACTTAAAACTGTTAAATGCATTAAAATCCCATTTAACAAATAGCAGAACCTAATGAACATTGGGATTCCTCAGTGAATACTAATGTGGAATATTACTGGGAAAGATGTTTGAGTGTCGAAATTTCTCATAGCTCAAAATGGTTACACAGATTAAGGAGGGGAACATCTGTTGTTCAAAAGACAAATGAAATTTGGCAGTTCACTGAAAAATTTTTTTTATCTTTTTTAAAATTTGTTCCTTAAAGTAGTCAATTGATCATTCTTCTGTTTTAAACCTTCCAATACTCTAAATTTTGCTTATAAATTTTATATTGGAAATCCTGGAACTATATTTACATACAGTTTACCAGTCTGCTGCCTAGTAAATTGTAACAGTCTATTATGTGATAATCAACTAGTATATCAACCATGAAATCATCTAATTCTGAAATTAAAATGATCAGAATGATGGGTTTATCACGTGACAGTCCATTAATTCCATGCAGTTAGATGTCACAATCCATTCAGGTGAGTTCTGACCTCTGGCCTTGAGTCCTAACTCTAACATTTTTACATTTATTTTCTGTGTCAAATCAAACAAGTAATTTGTCTTTTACCTATCTGATTTTATTCATCTGAAATGTGGATGGCAGGCCCTTATTGTATCATTTATCGTGGAGTGTGTTAGTCATTGTTAGTAATGTAACTACATTCCATTCATCTATTTATTCATTTATGTACATTTACGCATTTAGTTAGTCTTGTATATATCTACTCATCCCTATCCATTCATTAATCCATCCTTTCACACATGCAACAAAAGTATATTGACCATGTATTCGGACAGTAATTCTGGGTACATAGATAACATGACAGAGTGTGTTCTCAAGGAGTAGCTCACATGCCAACATAAGCAAGGACTACCTTTAGGAACTCTTTCAAACCCTATGTTGTGTTAAGAAGAATTGCCAGGCCCTGAAATTTCATTCCTAGATATATACCCAAAAGAATTGAAAGTAATTACTCAAAAAAATGCTAGTACATGAAAGTGTATATCAGCACTATTTACAATAGCCAAAAGGTGGAACCAACCCAAATGTCCATCAATAGGTGAATGGATAAACAAAATGTGGTATATGATATATATATATATATGCAATGGAATGTTACTTAGCCATAAAAAGGAATGAAGTGCTGATACATGCTGCAGTGAGGATGAACTTCAAAAACATCATGCAAAATCAGATAAACCAGACACCATGGTCACATATTATATAATTTCATTTATATGAAATATCCAGAATAGGTACCAGAAGCATAGCGACTAAAGCAGGTTGGTAATTGCCAAGGACTAAAGGAAGAGGAAAATAGAGTTACTGCTTAGTGGGTACAGGGTTTTCTTTGGGGCTGATGAAAATATTTTGAAACTAGATAGAGGTGGTAGTTGTACAGCATTGTGAATGTACTAAATCTCACAGAATTGCATACTGTAAAATTATTAATTTTATGTTACATGAGTTTCACCCCAATTAATCAAAAGAAAAAGAAGTGCTCAGAACACTGCATCTCTTTATGTACAAAGTTACTTGATGAGGGAGAAAAGATCATTTGAATGCCTACCAGTCTAGGACCTTCTACCAAGTTATGCAAGAATGCCCCTTTTTTCCGAAATAGTGTTGGATGAGCTTATCTGCAGTTAAAGATAATCTGTTTGTCTTTAGAGGGTGCCAGCAAGGACTCAGCATCTAGGTGAGTGCATCCAACTGCCATTTTCTGAGATTACAAGTTCACTTTCTTTTTCTGCTTCTTGGTCATATATGCATTCATACATAAACCAAACAAAGTACTCTCAAGTGTCTAGGACTAGTAAAGTGGAGGTAAAAGCAATAAAGATTTTAGAAATCTGTTGCAGAAAGCTTACAACTTGGTTAGAGTTTGTCACTTTGGAAGATACATTTAAACCTTGTAATTAGCTCATTAGCTTTGCTCTCAGGCTTGATTGCAGCATAGATTCCCAAATCTGACAAGCTCTTTGGTAAGTATAAATCACTAATAAATAAAAATATACCACCACTCTTGAGAAAGAAACTCCAAATATATGCCCTAGTAAGAGTCATTTGAATCTTTCTTATGGCTAAATGATGGCATACTATGTTTTATGAAGGCCTATCAATCATTTCTAAAAGCAATAACTATTATTATTATGAACCAATAGCAGTCATTTAATTTTGTGCTTTCAAAATTTATTTAAAATTTACTAGAATTTATTAAAAAATTTGTTTTCATACATAAAAGCCTAGTTTCGGGGATACAAATAGTATTTCTTGTACTACTAATATAGTCATTTCTACCCTGATTCAATATTCAATGAAAATATGTTAATAAAATGTCTATTATTTATTAATAATCTATTATGTGTTACATATTATATCAACAATTTCATATGTATTATTTCTTTTTTGTTTTTTATTTTATTATTTTTTATTAGTATATTTATCATTATATAATATAATCAATTTTCATGGCCCTTTGCCAACTCCTCCCTTTCCTTCCTCCCTCTCCTCCTTTCCCACCCCCAGCAGCCTCAGTTCTGTTCTCTTCTCTTGAGAAGTTCAGCATATTATTGTGATTGTTGTATATATATTTTTTTCTTTTTTTTTGTTAGCTCCACATATAAGTGAGCATATACAGTACTTCTCTTTCTGTGCCTGGTTTATTCACTTAACATAATTTTCTTTAAGTTCATCCATGTTGCTGCAAACGGCAGTATTTCCTTCTTTTTTATGTCAGAGTAGTATTCCATTGTGTATATATACCACATTTTCCTTATCCACTCATTCATTATGGGCATTTAGGTTGGTTCCAACTCTTGGCTATTGTAAATAGAGCTGCAATCAACATGGGAATACAGGTGTCCCTTCAACATGATGATTTCCATTCCTCTGGGTATATTCCCAGCAGTGGGATAGCTGGGTCATGTGGTAGATCTATCTGTAGTTGTTTGAGGAACTTCCATACCATTTTCCATAATGGCTGCACCATTTTACAGTCCCACCAACAGTGTAGGAGAGTTCCCTTTTCTCTGCATCCTCACCAGCATTTGTTATTCTCTGTCTTTTTGATGACAGGCAGTCTAACTGGAGTGAGATGATATCTCAATGTGGTTTTGATTTTCATTTCCCAGATGCTGAGTGAAGTCAGCATTTTTTTAATGTATCTGTTGACCATTCATATATCTTCCTTTGGGAAATGACTATCCAACTCCATTGCCCATTTTTTAATTGGGTTACTTGTTTTTTTACTAAATTGTTTGAGCTCCTTGTATATTCTGGATATTAATTCTTTCTCGGATGCATATTTTGCAAATATTTTCTCCCACTCTGTTGGTTGTCTTTTTGCTCTCTTAATTGTTTCTTTTGCCATGCAGAAGCTTTTTAGTTTGGCATAATCCCATTTGTTTATTTTTCCCTTTGCTGCCTGTTCTTTTGGGGTTATATTCATAAAGTCTATGCCCAGTCCTACATTCTGAAGTGTTTCCCCTATGTTTTCTTTTAGGTGTTTTATAATTTCAGGATGTATGTTTAATTCTTTAATCCATTTTGAGTTGATTTTGGTACATGGAGAGAGGTACAGGTCTAGTTTCATTGTTCTACATACGGATGTCCAATTTTCCCAGCACCATTTATTGAAGAGCAGTCTTTTCCCCAATGTATGTTCTTGGTGCCTTTGTTGAAGATCAGCTGGCTGTAGGTATATGGGCTGATTTCTAATTATAATATTACATAATAATATATATTACATGTAGTAAAATATGCATTTCCCTTCCTAATATGCATCACAATTTAAATAAATGTTATTGTTATCTTATTGGCTTTTTCTCATTTTTTAAAAGAAAATTTTAAAAAGCTTCTTTGTTAAGTATGTAGACTCAGGAGTCAAAAAACACCAGGATTTATATCTTGTTTCTGATATTTGTCAGCCCTGTGGCCTAGGAAAAATGAGTCATTGTCTTCAGCCCTCAATTTTTCTCATCTGTACAATAGAGATAATATAATAGTCCATACCTCAAATGATCATTTAGTAAAACTTATGGTAAATGGATTATTAACTTTTAACTGAGAAGACTTAATATTACAAATGACCAGAGCTTCGTGTTATGGATAATTCTTTCTCAACATAGATAATTTGCTCATAGTTACATCATTATTGCTGTACTATTCCTCAAGCTACATGATACCTACGAGTTTGTTTACTTATTTACCATTCTTTTTCCTCTGCCCCAGGTTAAGCTCTGTTAGCCTGGAATCAGCTGTACCCTATCCTACCGATGGAAGTGTTGCAGCAGCTGTGGAAATCTGTCAGTGTCCACCAGGGTATACTGGCTCCTCTTGTGAAGTAAGTTTGCAAGACTATATCCTCAGTGCATTCTAAGTTCCTGCAACTTTGATGTCAATAAGCTGTTCTAAAAAGAGGGTTTTTTTTCCCATCAATAATTGTACAAACCAGTAATACTATATTACTTACAGAAGAAACCTGAATGTCTGCCTCAAAGTCGTGGCTTTCAAATTGAGTGCTAATCATCTAAAGTCATCTTGAAATTATGTTTCATTTTGAGGTGTTTTGCCTTACTATAACTGAAAATCTGATGTTTCTGCATTTGTTTCCTATCTAATTGATTACATGCTGGATGATAGAAGGATATTTCAAAATATTTTCCCTTCATTTTCATTTCAGTGGCTATCTGGATTTTAGCACTAGTATTTTTGTTTCATTTTGTTTTGTTTTAATTCTTTTCCTATTTTTTAAAATCCTGTGTCATATTTTTCTCTATTTCATCCCCAGAAATACAACCAAGTTTCACTCATCTGAAGCATACAATCTTTAAAATGTTAAGAACACAATATATGGAAGAAATATCTTGCTCTAGAAAATTCCCTACACGTCTTTGCTTTGTTTAGCACCTAAAGTTTGAAATATTTATCGTTGTTTGAATACCCTAGATTTATAATAAGATTAATGTTTCTTATTTAATACCACAGTATGTCCTTTTAAGGTAATATTTTTTGTATACTTCTATGTATGTTTTTTAGATAGTTTGAGAACTAGTTTTGCTTGAAATCTGGTTGAAAAAGGATACATGCCATTTCCCTGATAAAGGGCATGGCTTGCAGATAAATAGGAGCTTAAATCCTTTAAAATGGTGCCTTTAAGGGATCATTTGAGTGTACGAAGATGTTCCACTTCAGAACACTACCGCATTACACCATTTATAGAAATACTCTAGGCATTGCTTTGTCAATTATCTTGTACTTTAAAATAATGCATGCTTCCAGAGGGTACATGGGGCTTAGAGCCATATTCATGACAAATGTGTTTTCTTTAACTGGGTTCAGATTTGCCTATCTAGAAATAAAAATAAATGTAATTCATTGAAGTACTTGCTTTTCCAAAATTCATATAGAGAAAAGAAAATTAATCATGAATATAAATTAACTATGTCAACGCAAACTTGATTTTACATATAAAATACATGCTGTATTTGATAAAACATATTCTTTTACTATAAACCTTCTAGTTTTGATTTCAAACCAGAGAGCTCTCTTTGAACCTTTGAGTTGCTATTTCAATTGGAATAATAAATAACTCGATTCTATTCTTGCTGTGATACTTATTCCCACATTAGTCTCAGTCCTCTTAATCATCTTTTATACAAATTCCAAATGCCCATTGAATATAACATTGTCTGAATATAAGAATTGTTTGATTAGCTATGATTTTTGTCTCTTCCCTTCTTCAAAAATATTTTTGCTAAATTCTGTATATGTTTGATACATTCCATAAATCTATCTATATAAATTATCAATAAGTATATGGCATAATCCCTGCCCTTAAGGAGCTAACAATATGTTTGGGGAGACAGAATAAATACCTATGAAAAATTCGATCCCAGCACTACATAATTAAGGGACCAGTAAGTGGTACAGGACATAAGTACAATAATCATTCGAAGGAGTGAGCTCTTCTAGTGGAGAGAGACATCTTGTAAAGTATCCTGGAGTGGAGATACCTGAAATTGGATGCTAAAGAATGGCAACAGACAGCTAAAAAGGGAGAAGCATACAAGTGTGGAAAAAAAAGAGAACAAAGAAGCAGGATAGAGATAATCAAAGCTTCCTGTACCTCCCACACAATAATTGTTTGATAAATAAAGTTACTTTGAAATCCATAAAAGACTTTAATTTAATCAGGAGACAATGAACTTTGCAGCTCTAGAGATTTTCTGTGACTTCTTTATTTCTTCTAGTCTCTAATAATTCCTTCTTTTCTTTCCCAAAACTTCCTATCCCTAGACTCGTTGTTATCCAGTTGTATCCTTTCCTGATTTCATTTGCTTTCTCGTCGAGTTTGGTTCATAAGGCCAGTCACTCTAGCTTTGTTATCACTAATATCCTGGGATCCTGTAAAAGATGAGTAAACTCCAAAGACAATTAATGTCTTAGTTCCAGCTTGCTGAGAAAGGAATAGTCGGGTGGATGGGGATGGAATTAACAGTTGGTATTAGGTTTGAAAAGCCTGTGGGGTATAGATGTCAATGGATAGTTAAAATATTCAGTTCTTGAACTCAGTATCTCTGCCTGGTTTAGAGATATGTACTTGGAAGGCATCATAAACTGTGGGGCTGACTAAAATTATTCAGGAGAGAATGTCATAAGCAAGAGAAAAATCACAAGCCCAAGCCATGACAATGAGCAGTTGGGCAGAAGCGAAGGAGACAGCAAACAGATCAGGTGGAAATCTGGATAGTGAGATCATGAAGGTGGAGAAAAGAAGGCGTTTAAGGGAGAAAGGAGTCAACTAGGCCAAATGTTGATAAGAGGTCAGATACAATGCAATTGTAGAATTGTCCATTGGACTTGGCTACCTGGAATTTGGTGACAAGGACAAGGGCAGTTTTTACCTGAAGGATGGTGGCACAAGACAGATTAGAATGGAATGAAGAGTAAAAGGAAAGTGAGGAAGAAAAGACTTTTTAGAGTGGTTACACTGAAAATAAAAGCAGGTGGGTGACTGGAAACGTATGTGATGTTAAGGGAGTGATTTTGTCATTTTTGTTATCTTTTAGTCAATTTTTCATAGAGACACTAGATCATATTTTTGAGTTGATAGTAATGATCCAGTAAAAAAGGAAGCTATTACTGATGCAGCAGAGAGAGGAAATATAGAGCAGACATCAGATGCTGGAATCCAAATTACAAGTGGAATCATATCCCTTTAGAGGTAGAAGGATCCTGCGTGCCCCACTCCAATTGTGCTGGAGGGGAATGTAGTGGAGAGGCACGGATACTTGCTCGTGCCTGTGGATGTGCCTATCAGTCCATTTCTGTCACTTATAATGGAATATCTGAAATGGATAACTTATAAAGAAATGAAATTTATTTCTTACAGTTTCAGAGGTTGGGAAGTCCATGGTTTAGGGGACACATCTGGTGAGGGCCTTCTTGGTAGTGACTCTCCACAGCAATGCAAGGTGTCACATAGCGAGAGATGGCATGAGAAAGAGTGACCTAACTTTCTCACTCTGCTCTTTATAAAGCCACCAGAAGCATACCCATTACTTCATGACTGGATCAGTCCATTCAGGAGGGCACAGACCTCACAATCTAATCACTTCTTAAAGGCCCCTCCTTTCAAATACCATAATCATATTTCCTACCCTCTGATCACTGGCACAACAGAGGCCAAGCTTCAGTGAGTTTTGGGGGGACATTCAATCTACAGCAACGTGGTAATACACAGATGGATTTGGATGGCTTTAATTTTTTTCTGAGAGACAAAATCACTCTCTAAGAGAGAAGTATAAGAAGTTGGGAACTTTGAAGAAAGATGTGTTATTAGTAGTACATTTGTAGAGTATTAAAAATCTTATTAAGGAAACTCCATAGATATGTGCCCTGAAAACAGTAAATCAGTTTTCACCCAATTCTTAACGTCCTTAATTTTTACCTCCTTCTGGATATGTAGCTTCACAAGATTTTTAAAATATATATTACAGAAAGAAATCACTTCTATAATGGTTCTAGAGAGGCAAAATGTTTAATAGACAGAAGTTATTGGAAATGAAAAGATTGACACCTTTTTTTGGTACTGCCTAAATTAAGAGGAAAGTTGATTTTACTTTATTTTCAGATGTGAAGTATCAGCACATCCTTTTTTCACGTGTTTGTTATTGATGTTCAAATTCAAGAGTCCTCATATCCCGAGGCAGAAGGAGCATTCCCAACAACACACAACGCAATTCTATATACTTTATTACTTCAGTGGTTTCTCTTGTTCCCATTTTCAATGGAAAAAAAAAGTCTTCTCACGATACGTGATGCTGTATTTAACCATCCTGAAATATAGTAAATAACCCACTAAATGCCGTTATAACTTGAGGGGAGCATAAGATCCTGGGGGGCAGCGATATTTGCCATGCACTTATTTTGTGCCCCACCCAGTTCTCAGTAATTCCCACAGAAGGGAAGGTTAACAAAGGGTGATGGGGAACTCAGAGCAGGCACTGACACACAGGGAATCTAAGAGCCAAATATCCAGTTTTAATCAGAATTCTGTTTCTATATAATAAAGTGTTTCACATTTTTTTAAAAAAGGAATGATGAATACAAGTGATAGTAGAATAATGCCAAAAAATAAACTATCAGGGGAATATCTGGTAAATAAATCATAAACTATTTTGTGTAAATTTGAAAAAGCATAATAGGATGGAGGAAATTTAGAATCAGATACATGAATTGTACACGTGTAGAAGTCAGCCATGTGTGTGGTCAAATGTAAGAGTGGGGTGCTACCTTCTTTCCAAAAGATGTTGAAGATTTTCTGAAAGTGAAGCAGTCAAGGGCAGTTAGTATGTGGGAAATGGAGCACATCCCACAGACTCGCCATTGCTTGGGATGACGTTAGGTGCTCTCTTAGGCTAACATTCTCTGAAGAGTCCTTTTATGCCAGCTGCTTTTTTCCAGTACTTTTCCTTCTATTTTCCTGTCTGTTCTTTTTACTTTGGGACTGTCACATTTCAATTCTTTATATCTATGCTTTATTTTACCATTTCAGAAGAGACACCCAGCTAATGCTTCTAATCTCATACCTGCCAATAACACTAAGGTCAGTATGAAGCCCCAGTGTCAGGAGGAATAGCTCTATGGCAACATTTCAATAATGGCAATGCTTTGACAAGCACATTTGATGAGTTTGCTACCTGTTATTTTCTATCATCAAGAAACAACACCCCCCCCCCTTTTTTTAAATCCCCAAGGATGACTGAAACCTTATCTTTCTTTCAGTCTTGTTGGCCTAGGCACAGACGAGTTAATGGCACTATTTTCGGTGGCATCTGTGAACCGTGTCAATGCTTTGGTCATGCGGAATCCTGTGAGGACATCACTGGAGAATGCCTGGTAAGTGCTTTCTCCTTTGGAGATGCTGACTGACAAGTCTGAAATCAGCTCAACATACCCTGCAATTCCTGCAGTTCAGTTGTTGCCATTGGGACCTTAAACACTAGAGTCAAGAGGGATTTGACGAAGATCTTTATGTTGAACTGAGCTGGAAGCTGAGAATGCTCTTTGATATATGATCGCCCTAACAAGTATTAGGAAGTATTTATTCATATTAGTGTAAGAATTGCATTTGGACAGATATAACATTATAAAGCATAACTAATGACTGGGATACATGTCTACCATGACCGTATATGGTTTCACTCCCTTGCATAAATCTACCAAAAATAGGCTGTACTTCTAAAATAGTAAATGATTTGTATCCCCATAGTAAGAAAAGTCTAAAATATAACCTTTGTAATAGACAAGATTCAGTTTATTTTACATTGAAAATGAGGACATACTGCATATTTTTTATTCAAAATTTCAGCATTTAACTAAATACGTGTCATACGTAACAAAAAATAAAATAAAAATAATAAATATCTATACTACATATTCACCAAAGCTGCTTCTCCTTCTACAATTAAGTCTCTACTTTTAACCAGAAAATATGTTCTACAAAGTGCAGAGCACTTTCCATCCTGCTAAGAAGCTTTAGGATTACAGAATTACACTGAATAGACCATTTCTGATTAACTCAAGGGCATGTTAGTTTAATATTGTCTGACATGGCATGAAGCTTGAAACAACACTTCTCATTTCATTAGTCTTGCAGAAACACAATTTGAAACAGTGCCAGTTTAGGAGGATATCATACTTTCATTTCCCTGCAGAATTTAAGGCAGACTATGTTATCAGTAATTCTTAATGTTCTCTCTTTCTCTCACTCATTTCCCGCCCCTTTCTCTTCTACTTAAAAGCTTCTGGGGAAAATCCAAAATGAAAATTCAGGGCTTTTGTTTCAATGGAATTTGGCATTTAGGCTTATTGATGCTCTTTCTGTTTCCTCTATATAAGATTTTGTTTAATTGCATTGCAGTATAAAGCATGATAGCCTTAATTTGTGAATCAGTAGATTTTTCAAATGGCATTTTTATGAATAGAAAGACTAAGTGATTTTCACTTTAATTATACCATAAGTCTTTTAAAATGTACTTTGGGAAAAATATTGAGTTACCTTTAAACACTTTACTAATATGCAATAGAAAATATTCAGCCCAAAACTGATATGGATTTGCTTTACTTATCCTAAAAAGACAGAAATAGGTATATCATGCTAACCAAGCTCATAATGTTCCCTATGGAAATATTTCATGTTGAATTCATTAAGATAAAATCAAATCATGCTGTTGGCCCATTTGGTGATGTGATATTTCTAAAAATGGAAGCCATTTTTTAAAGAATAAAATAGTTTCATGCAGCATAATTTTGATGGACGGAAGAGAGGGAGCAGTACTATCTGAGGTCTTTTAATAATGAAACCTCGTTTACTGACTCTGTTTCATGGACAGGGAGATAGGAGTTCACCTTCAAATAACAGAGGGATCTTGGGGAAACAGTGGACATCTTAACGATAGAGGCAGAGTCTAGGGTTCCCAGGGTTTCCCATTATAGCTTGGAAATTGGTGATCTTGTAGAATATTTCCCAGAGACTTCAAAGTGCCCTTTCTCTGAAATGGTATTGATGTGTATGCTGATTTTTGAGCATATTGATTCTGATATGATCCACAAAAAGAAAAATATCTGAATGTTGTACATTAAGGGCATTCTTACTGTTCAGTTGACTCTGTATTTTAGCTTCATTTTTATTATTAATGTTTTTTTTTCTTTCCTAGCATTAAACAGATAATTTATGAAATTTACAGATAAACTGCTTTTTAGCTTAATTTGGGTTTGAAATCTGATTATTAATTAACTGAAATATATTTTTGACATCACAACAAAATCCAGACCTCTGCTGTAATGTGGGTCTCCATAAAAAGGTTATTTTCACTCAACGTACATTTGGAGTGACCCAGGAAACATTCAAAGCCACAATGGAAGATTGCTTGCTTGCTCCTTCCAATTGCTTTGTGATTTGTAATGTGAACAAATATTTGCAAAGCACTTTTGTTGAAGAAATACCTGTAACAATAATCAGCCCATCAGAGTAAAGCTTTCATCTTTTTCAGTTTTGATTCCCATTATATTGGTTGTTTAATGATGTTTCATAGTTTCAGTTACAAAAATACTTGAGTTTTAAGATTATTTTTATTTCCATTTAATAAAACATGGTATTAGGAAATGTAAAAATCTTCTACTTGCTATTTCTCTTCAAAATCAGTTGGTTTTTTTCATGCGTTATATTCTTTTTTAATTTTGTTTTTTAATTGACACATAATATTTGTACATATTTATGGGGCATAGAGTAATATTTTGATACATGTATACACTGTGTGATGATCTAATCAGGCTAATTAGCATATTCATCAGCACAAACATTTATCATTTTTTTGTGATGAGAACATTTGAACATTTGGACTCGTCTCTTATAGCCATTTGAAGGCTGCTTTTTTTTTTTTTTTTTTTTTGGCAGCTGGCCTGTACAGGGATCCAAACCTTTGACCTTGGCATTATCAGCACCACAGTCTACCAACCAGCCTGGCACTCTTATAGCCATGTGAAAACATATGATAAATTATTGCTAATTAAACGCCTAGCACTACTATAGAATACTAGAATTTATTGTTCCTATCTAGCTGTAATCCTGTATCTATTATCTAACTTCTCCTTATCCCCCTCCTTTTTCCCCTTTCTACCTTCTAGTAACTTCAATTCTACTCTCTACTTCTATGAGCTCACTTTTTTTTAGCTCCCACATATGAGTGAGAACATGCAATGTTTATCTTTTTGTGCCTGCCTTATTTTGATTAACATATCTCCTAAGCTTATCCACGTTGCTGTAAATGACATGATTTCATTTTTTTTTTTTTTTTTATGGCTGAGTAGTATTCCAATGTGTACATATACCACACTTTCTTTATCCATTCATCTGCTGAGGGATACTTAGGTTGATTCCATATCTTTGCTATTGGGAATAGTGCTGCAGTAAACATGGGGGTACAAGTATCTCTTTGGTATATTGATTTCCTTTCCTTTAGATAAATACCCAGTAGTGGAATTGCTGGATTACATGCTAGTTCAATTTTTAGTTTTTTGAGGATAGTTCATACTATTTTCCATGATGACTGTACTAATTTGTATTCTCACCAAGTGTATAAGAGTTCCTTTTTCTCTGCATTCTTACCAGAATTTGTTGTTTTTTGTCTTTTTTTGATGATAGCCATTCTAATTGGAGTGAGATGATATCTCATTGAGGTTTTGATTTGCATTTCCCTGATGATTAGTGTTGTTGAGCATTTTTTCATATACCTGTTTGGTAGTTGTAGATCTTCTTTTGAGAAATGTGTGTTCAGCTCATTTCCCCATTCTTAAAATTGGATTATTTGGTTTTTTGCTATTGAGTTGTTTGAGTTCATCATATATTCTGGATATTAATTCTTTGTTGGATGAATAGTTTGAAAATATTTTATCTCATTCTTCAGGTTACCTCTTCATTCTGTTGATTGATTGCTGTGCAAAAGCTTTTTAGTTTGTTGTAGTCCCATTTGTCTATTTTTGCTTCTGTTGTCTGTGCTTTAGATGTCTTCTTCATAAGGTTTTTGCCCAGGCCATGTCTTGAAGTGTTCCCCCTATGTTTTTTTTCTAGCAGTTTTATAGTTTCAGGTCTCACACTTAAGTCTTTAACCCATTTTGAGTTAATTTTTGTGTATGGTTGAGAGATAGGGGTCTAGTTTCATTCTTCTGCATATGGATAACCAGTTTTCCCACCACCATTTCTTAGAAAGGCTGTCCTTTCCTCAATGTATGTTCTTGGTGGCTTTGCTGAAAATTGAAAATCAGTTGGCTGTAGATATGTGAATTTATTTCTGGGTTCTCTATTCTGTTCCATTAGTCCATGTGTCCGTTTTAATGCCAGTACCATGCTGCTTGGGTTACTCTAGCTTTGTAGTATATTTTGATTTCAGGTAGTGTGATACCTCCAGCATTGTTCTTTTTGTTTAAGATTGCCTTGGCTAGTTGAAGAAAAACATGGTCTCTGAGATATGAAAGATTTTCAGTTTTCACAAATACCATTTTTAATCTGGCTAAGGCATAATCAATTTTATGATTCTATTTTTTAAAACCCCTAAGTGTTTAAAGACATAAATTTAATTCTGTCAACATGACAACACGTGAAGAATTTTTTAAAAAACGAACAAGTTTAGCTAAACTTGAAAACTGAAAACAAGTAATATGAAGATCAAATCAAAGAGGGAAACCTGTATTATTTATACAACTGTTAATAGTGAAGCTAACCTTTATGCTATATTTTTAAAAGTTTTGCTACATTTATTTTAAAAAGAATTTGAAATAACTTTAAAAAAACCCTATTTTCAAATATCACCAGTTCCTGTAGAAATACCTATTCATTTGTAATTCATGAAACTGGCATGGAATTTCAGAGCTTGGATACTTAATGAATCATTGACTTTAGCTCTCTTATTTCACATTACATAAATGGCAAGTTCAGAAACCTAAATGATTGGATTGTAATTTATGTATCTTCCACTCAACAAAGAACTCTTCCCTCAAGGAACTTTAATAAGCTATGTTCAAAAATGTATTAATTAATTAATTAATTTTTGTTTGTCTTTGTTAAATCAATTTACTAAATGCAATTGAACTTATTTAAAAATATATTGAAATAAATAATAATTCAGTTTTATTAACTTAGTCTGTCCATTTCAATGGTCACCAGATTAATACATTTTTAATCTGTGTTTAAAGTTAATTTATGTTTTAGCTATTTCCTTCATAAATTTCATTATTGATTATAAAAATAAAAGTTTTACACCCCTGAGCTCTGAAGAACTCTTTTCAACCTGGGGAAAAATTACAGTTGTATATGCTTATTAAATTAAAAATATAAGTCAGTAGTAACAAATCCATACTGTATGATTTCTAATAGAAACTAGATATTCTTTATTATACCATTGGAGACTGAAGTTATGTCTATCTGATGCCAAAACATTATAAAATTAATCAAATTGGGCTATCGGAAGCTTTAGAGACAGTTTCACTGCATGACTAACTGAGTTGTTCACCTTTATACCAGTCTCGATGAGTTTTACAAACACAGCCTGAATTGAGGAATGTGTTTTAATTAATATGAAGATATCAATACATAAATCATTTTATTTTCATGTTTTATATTTGAAAAAGACATAGCTCCAAAAAATATTAATGGGAAGAAAAATGCAGTTTTAGTTTTTTAAAAAAGATGGCTGAAGGAATTTTTTATGTGCCTGGGGGTTTCATTATATATTGCTATATGTTTAAAATTCTTTCAGTTTCTCAGTGTTTCAGTATGTGTCAAGCAAGCTCCTCACAGATGTAGTGCAGTAGTGCATTGTCCAAATGATCAGAGTCCACTAAGGTCAAAATTATTGTCTGAACTAAGAGAGCATAGTCCCAGAGGATTTGTATGATTGACCACAGTTCAAATAAATCAGCAGTTTTAAGCTGAACAATTGATTTTTACCTAGAATCAGCTACAATTTCCATTAAACATATGTTATTAGTACTTCATGACTATACACACACAATCATATGAATTTTCTTTAGAAAGAAATTTAAAAAACTAAAGAAAAAAGGAAACAAGATTTGCATAATAAAAATTATAATGAATTTCAGTCATCTTTTTGTAAGGATGCGTATGCTGAAACTAGCATGCAGTTTATAAGCTAGATATTAAATTAACTTTCAATGCTATATCCCTTCTGTAAAATTGACCGTTTAATGTGAAAAAAATGATTCTTCCTGGAGGGGAACAGACTAATTACTTTGTATTCCTATTTTTGGCAACATGTTGATGTTTGAAACCAAAATAATAAACTCTGATGTGCATTTCTTTCTCAGAACTGTAAGGATCACACAGGTGGCCCATATTGCAATAGATGTCTTCCCGGTTTCTATGGAGATCCTACTAAAGGAACTTCTGAAGACTGTCAGCCCTGTGCCTGTCCACTCAATATCCCATCCAATAAGTGAGTAACAAACCTACCTCCCTAATGAGTTTGACATCCAGTCCTGCAAGTGCACTTTTGATATCAAACGTATACTTTCTCTTGTCACACACAAATAGTAAATATATGCATGAATTTCTCAGTAAGGTGATATGAGTTTTTCTAAACATAAAATATTTAAAGTTATGGCTATGTATTCCTGAGAATTTTTAATATTTTAGCTCTAGTTTTGGTGATTTAATATCTAAGAGATAGAACTCAAATAGAATTTCTAAACCACTTCCAAAGAACAGACATATTTTATGCAAACACATACATGTGCATGCATATACACACGTCTACACAAACACAGACATATCTTCATACCTTAATAAAAATTCCACTAACATAAATGTTGCTCATTTGTGTCCTAGTCTCACACTATTTGCTTGTGAATCTTGAGCAAGTCACAAACCTCTCAAAAGGTAAAATCGACCTTTAAGCACCTCTTCTATCCCTTCATTATTACATAGTTGGTCATATATATGTTTATATTATATATATATCTATCTTATTAAAATAGTTTTAATGGTACAAATTATATTATAAATGATATAAATGTTGAACTATGGGTGATAAGTACCATCTTATTTTACATAAACTATTTGTATCTTGAAAAAGTTTATTGCAAACTTTCTAAAATTTTCTATTCATCCAGTTTTCTTTCTTTTTTTCCTTTTATTTTCTTTCTAGTCGTTCACCTAGAATAATAACCTCTTAGAGAAGACTTAAAAAAAAGAAAAAAATACTGCTTTGCCTCTTCTGCTTACCTTACCTTTTAAGGGAATGCTCTATTTCAGCTACTTTAATCCATGTTCCCCCAGGGTAGCCATCTCTGAGTAAACAGTTAAACAACATCCCCAAACCAAAAAATTAAAAAAAAAATTAATTGGGCATGCTATGTTGAAAAAACAACAATTTTTACTAATAAACAATTCTAAATAACTGTAATTTTAAATGGCAGAAATTTCTTTCTTGGAGAACACTCCTAAAGGTAAGTTTAGTGCTTAATTAAGTTCATATCATGTTATGCACTTACCAGCTATTTCTAAATGCTGTGAAAATGCTCGCAGAGCAGAAATTTTAAATGATTTTTAAAATAAAATCTGTCAGCTGTGGTCTTTTAATGTGAAGGCATAATCAAGTAGGTCGAACCCTGAGGTCTTACTTACCCAACATGCCCCTGATTAAAATGGTCTTTTGTTAGTAGATTCAATGAATACTACGAGCTAAAAGCTTTGAGAATAATTCTGTAATTAAGTTTAAAAGTCCTCACTGGAACTATGCTTTATACTGTTCAACCCACACGAAATTCTTACCCTTCCAGCAACCCTTCTCCCCCAGAATTTTCCACCTTACTCATTTGGAAAAGAAGAGAAAGAACTAATGTTTAATGAAAGCAGACTACCATAGGCTAGGCAGAACACCAAGGACTGTATTTGGTATTATTTCACCTTCAAATATAACACAATAAAGTGGATATTATTATCCCCATTTTATAGATTAATAACTGAAGTCATGAGTAGAAAAAATAGCACTTTGGTGCCAATTCTGGAGCCATAATTCCTTGGTTTAAATGCTAGGCTTACAGAAATTGTGAGGGGGAAGTGAGGAATGAGAAGTTATTGCTTAATGGGTACAGAGTCTGTGTTTAGGATGATGAGAAAGTTTTGGAAATAGAGGTAGCAGTCACATAGCATTGTCAATGTAATTAATGCCATATAATCATATGTTTACAAAAGCTTAAAATGGCAATCCTTGTGTTGTATATCTTTTATCCTGATTTTTTAAAAATTAAAAAAATAAAATAAAAAATAAATGAAATAAATGCTGGTTTCCATACTTTCTAGCTGTTCAACTTAGGAGAAGTTACTTAAACTCTGTGTGCCTCCGTTCCTTAATCATTAGTTGTGATAATAAGACCCTATCATAGGGTTGTTGTAAGATTTCATAATTAAAATGTAAAGCACCTAAAACAGTAGTTGGACATGGTAAGCCCCGATATTAAGGGCTGGCTGTTATGAACTAACTTGCTCAGAGTTGTAAGGCTTTAAAGTATCAGAATTGGAATTTGAACTTTAAAGTTCATGTGCTTTCCAGCTCTCTACAGTCTACATTGAGGACACCATTAAAAAATAAATATGCTGAATTTTAAGTGATAACACTAAGAGCAATTAATTGATCCACCACGTAAGTCAAGTCCTCTAGCAAGGCCCTGAGAAGATAAGAAATTGGTTTAATGTATATTAATGATTGAAACATTTCCAGAGCTTAGGGCATGAACCCAGATGTGCACAAAGTTGAAGTTCCTTTGGTGACTGGGGGGTCAGAGAAGAGGAAGAAGGCAAGAGGGAAACCTAGTGAAAAATAATGAATATAGGAAAACAATTTAAATAAATTTCTTCTTAATTCATGTCTATTCAGCCATTTGTTGGGTATAACATGACACAGAAGTTGCTCTCTGGCGTTCAGGTGAAGGGTTAGGTCACACGATGGAAGACCTGCTCCCTCCCTGTGGCTGAATGGCATCCTTCAGAACCATCCATGTATACATGAAATTCATTGTCCAACACTAACTTTCACTGAGGAAAGCAGAGGGACTGCATTTGGCCACTCACTTGCCCTGCATCTCCTTCTCAGCCAAAATGTCATAGGTATTAGCACAGCTGTCAGTCCGGCAGAGCTGGCCACACATTGGACCATGTGAATCCTAGCTTAATATATTTTTAGAATTATGTAATTGATTGAATCTGTAAAAGCTTATGGATTTACCCTCAAGTCTGACCAACATTACTATAAATGCAGAGGAGCCATTAGGCAGAAATTTTGCTTGGGTAATTATAGGCATTCATGACCCATCCTTGTCTCTATATTGCTGTGGTTCTGCTCTGATAATGGGTTCTAATTGTGTTGTTCCTGAAAGAAAAAGAATGTCAGCAAGCATTAAAACACCATCCTTCAGTGCCAAAGGATCAGAGTCTCAATATCCAATGATGGCATTTCCTAAAATATGTTTATTCCGTTTTGTTATAATTATGTTGATCTTGGTATTTTAAAATAAAGACAGCACAGTTATAACCATATCAACTCCAAATATTTATAGATTCTTCCATTTTCAAGGTGGTTTTGCTTACATTAAATAATTCTTAAATTATTAAATAATAATTTTATCTTTAATGTATGAGTAGAATTAGGAAGAGTAGTATCTTAAATTCCAGCTTTAAATGTATCATTTTTGTAAGCACAGAGAGGGACAGTGATAATCCACTTAGTTTATAAATCCCTGAAGTTTTGTGGTTAGAGATATAAAATCTTTTAAATTTAAAACAATTTAGAAAATTAATATAATTTAGCTGCAAAATTGAGATGGGAAAACCCCATTTTAAGCTAATACTCTGAAACATTTCCCCCAAAATCACTAAACTATGAGACACTTAATGACCTAGGGAAACTATCCTTTAAAAAATGTTTTTGAGAGAAACATTACTGTTATAATCTGAGTTAGAAACTCTGAGTTATAAATTGAATATTCATATATAACCCTAAAGACAGGATTTGACTTTTCACAGGTTATTCAGGAAAGAAAAAAAAAGAGCCAAAGTTTGCTGCAACCTTCATGTGAAGTATAAGGTTTAGTGATAGTTCTGCCTTGGTGATTTATCTATTTAATCCCTGGTCATAAATCTTATAGATCACAAGCATTTTGGCTCCAAATTTCTTAGATAATATTGCTAAATAAATCAAATGTGTAGGAAGATGGAGATAGATCGGTATAATTATTATGATGTATGAATACAGATAAGCATATAATATTTAAATTGTACATATATATCAACTTCATCAACTACTTACAGTGTCCACTGTTTGCTTGGCCTTCTCATCCTAGTGATCTATATATTCTAGCTGTAGACTGTAACTAGGTAGTGAAATTTATCTCTAGAGTAGCAGATAAAAATGTAAATGCTTCAAATGTCTTATATTCATTATTTCTGGTATCATATTGCTTATAGGTTAAATAAAATATGAAAGATACACATGAATGTCTGCCTTTGAATACTTAGGGTGTGTTTGAATAGACAATATTATTGATGTTGTTGCATATTTTCATTAGCTATTTAATAAAATTAGAGATATTCTTGGCACAAGGCTGGATAGAGGGTAGACCCTAATAAGTTCTGTCTACTAATACTGTGAATACTTCTGCTTTGTGTGCATCGAGAATGTTGAAATTTAAATTTCTGAAAAAGTGGGACACTTCTAGAGCTGACTTGTGGGCTCAAGAGGTCATATTGAATTATTCTTGTTAAAATTAGTACTTATAATAGAGAAATATATTTCAAGACAAGAGATAAATTTAAAGAAACATTCAATTTAACAACATTCTCTAGAAATTTGAGAGTGCTTTAGATATTTTAGAGCCTTTTCTTACACATAGTTTTATGTCCACATGGGTGATTATGGTGGGTCTTACTGATCCCATGCACCAGAGAGGAAAACTAAAGTCCAGAGAAATTAAATGTGTTGATAATGATCATACATCTTGCTGTAGCAAAACCAGTATTAGAACCCATATATTCTGATTCCCCTCTCTGTGCTTCTTCCAATGGGGCTATAGAAATAGAGACAAGTACAGAGACATTGAAGAAAAGCAAAAAAGCAAAAAAAGTAATAGAACTTAGTATGAGACAAACTGTGAATGTTCACTGTAAAAACCAGTATATATTCACTGTTCGGCAAAAGTTATGTTAACTCAAATGTAAGGGACTAGAGCGGGATGAGAGAATGCAAATTTAATTATTTAACCACTAGCTACCTAACATTAAACAAACCAACATACCTTAATTTGTTTAAAATTTTGTATATTTGGCCATTTTTAAAAAGTATTATTAAATGGTATCTTGATTTATTCTGGCATTATGCTTTCATACTTTATCAGCATAAAGGCTTTAGCGGATCAATCATATTATCCCATTCTGCAGAATGGGAAACAGGTTGAGAGAAATATAGCATCCAAAGGGAAACTTAGAAAATAAACCAAGTATAACTACAAAATCCAATTGTGAAGATTAAATTAGATTTCATAGTGTTTAAAAATAATTAAGGAAATATATCCTTGCTTAATGGTTCTCCTGAGAATAAGCAGAACAGAGATCATTGAAATGAAGAACAAACTCATGGAAAAACTTCAAAAATTCATGTGGCCCAAACCAAAATCACAAAGTAGATGAATTTTTCCATCATTCTCCTCTTTTAGTCCTCTGCCCCTCCTTCAATTATGCTTAGACATTTTCATTCCTCTTACCCCCAGTTTCACTGGCACTTTGCAGCAACTCACCCCTATTTGGTATCTCTTCCCTTCCCTACCCAAGTGCCCAAGGTAAAAATTAGTTAAGAGGAGCCCTGCTCATCTATTGTATTTGCAAATACAGAACATGCCCTGATTGTGTAACCCTAATGAAGAAAATTTTATGCAAGGGATGAAAGGCGTTGTTGTTTTATATCACATCACAGTTCCAAGAGGCAATCCAGTATTTTTTATTCCAGAAGCATAAGAGTTGAAGAAACACAAAATACTTTCAGACATTTACTTATCATGTATTTTTTATTTTAGGGTATTGGATTAACCAACTTTGAGAGCATTTTTGTTAGAACTGAATTTTAGAACTCACAGGAGAAATTTCCCCAATGTCTGATCATCAGGAATTGTTGAGCAGTTGATTTGCTTTAGCTTTTGGATGCTCTGACTCATTCACTTGTTGTCTGTTCTCTTTTGCATTAGCCGTGAAAAAGCTCAAAGTCACATGTTGATTCACCACTATCAGATGATCATAACTTGCAGTTTGAACTCTAAATACATCCTTGATTTTGTCTTTTTTTTTTTAGTATTTTTTCTCTTTAACCTTCTTGCATCATTTTATCTTGATATAAATATTTTTGATAGGTAAGAATTAAATTCTTTTTGGGACAAGGCTAATAGTAATCTGTATGTATGCATTCACATAAACACATACACATGTTCACAAACATATTTGTATGCATACATACATATAGATCCATATATACACACTTCTAAATGGATCATTGTAAAATTAAAATATATGTTCAGCTGTTAAGCAGGACTATTTCCATGTGCAGATTCTTGCCATTTATTCCAACAGTAGCTTCCCTTCCTCCCCCATTTGTGGGAAATGCCTGCTGTTCTTGGCTCTCTTGTGTCTTCTGTGGCACGGGATGGATAATTCAAGAAGCAGAACATTCTCTTTGCCCATGTGGAGCTAAGCAACTGAAGTTAAATGACATAATCTTGGAATCACATGTAGTCAATGATGATCTTACAATTTTCTCTTTGTGTCACAGAACAATTAACTGTCTGTTTTGGCCAAAGTCCGTGTCAAGTTGCTACACTGGCCAATTCAAATTCTGTAGATATTTTTTTATTGTGCATGTTTATTTCTCATTCTAATTTTATTTTGTTACTGAATGTCATCTTCTGCCATAGCTGTAACTGCAATTACAGTAGTAAAGGAGTGAATCCTCAGTTTATGTTGTTTAAATAATGCCAAAGCACAAATACAGATATATTATTTTATGAGAAGAGTTTACTCAGATGCATCATGTCAAGTAATTATATTACTAGAAGCTTAAACTCACTTAACTGTTAACCGTAAGTTTGAATGACAGTTGGTTATAGGAAGAACAGAACATCAAATTAAGAATCCAAAGTCCTGGAGCCCATGCTAATTTCCTCTGGAAATTAGTGTATGACCTTGGGCAAGAAAAATTATGCCTTCCCCAGCCAGTTCATAGGATTTTGTGAAAATTATTCATAAAAGTACTCTGAACTGTAAAGAACTAGTCAAGTCTAATATAATGTTATTGCTTATTTTTTTCATGTAAAGTATTGATTTTTGTCAGTGAGTACATTTTACTTTACTTCTGTTAGTTTTAACTGACATATGAATATATTTAAGAATTTAAAATCTATATTATAAGTAGTTTTAAAAGTGTCAGAAGCCTTGTCAACCACCTTTGACATGACTTATGGTAAAATAATTTAGGATTTAAAAAAAATAATTGATGTGGTTTTCTTTTAATCCTTGTAGTCCCACAGGGATGGGTAACCTAGTGCTTCTAGCTGTAGTCACTTTCTCTGTAGGTGATGGGGATGCCAATTTTTGAAGAAGACATACATGCGCTGTAGATACTTGTCAAAATCCAGTTCCCCCTCTTGTGTCTGAAAACAAAAGCAAATCACCAGGTGAGGAGGTAGAAAATCCTGTTTCTTTCCTTTTTAACATGCATCTCTTTTCTTCAGTGCAATCACACTCTTGCCAAGGAAATCACCTATGGTGAGTTGGGTCACAGGTAACAAAGCCCAGGCCCCTCTCTAAAAGGGGATTCTGCAACCAGAAATTATCAGCAAAATGGCAGAAGTAAGTCATCACCTATCAATAGCACTTTGAACGTAAAAAAGACATAGACTGGCTAAAGGGATTAAAAAAGGGTTCTCTTCTCACAGAGAGAGGCTGGGTGCATCTTGGTTCTGTTGTTTATGGCAGCCACCAAACCCCCTGGAAAGGTGAAGTCTTTTGTCTGGATGATATTTAGGTATTCCAGAAAGTGTTTTTCCCCTTGACCCAGCAGATCCATTTAGACTTTCCACTGTGTTAAATTTTAAAATGATAGGCGTACTTGGTTCTAATAGCTTGCTACTATCACAAAAATAAGAATTATTAAATCTTTGTAGGGCTATGATTAGTTAAGCCAGAGAAAAATTATTCAGTAATAGTACCTATGAGCTGCACCAAAGTTATAAAAGTATTTCAAAGTCACACAAGTGTCAGGAGCAGAATGAGATCAGGACTTGCAGTGTTTAATTTGTTGTTCTCTCTTTAATTCATTTAGTCATCAAGCAAGCCTCTACTGAATTGTCCTGTCATATACAATAGAAAATAAGTCTATTTAGGGAAAACATAATGGGAGAAAGATTAATTGGGGGCATTTCCCTTTTAAATGGTACAGCAGCAGAATTCACAGAATTCAACACGGTTGATGGTTCTTCAGAGAGCCCGCAGATAACCACATTACACGTGTCAATCTCAGGGTAAGGGTTCATGCGTGAAAGGTGTCTCTCACAAAGCACAGAAGTATGGCTGGAGTTGAACATGTTGTTGAAGGCTAAAGCTAGCACATGATTTCTCTGCTGGCTCTTGGCTTGGTGTTCAACTCTGTTACTTCAGACCCAAATTAGAAATATGAGGGTACTTCAAAAAGTCATGGAAAATTCACATTTTCTTTTAATTCAGTTTCTCTACAAACTTCTTGAAATACCCTAGTGCATACAATGAGAGAGATAAACTTTGGATCATGCCAGAAGGTATGAAATGGCAAGATTGTTTGGTGTTGGTTTGGCTTATTATAAGCTTTGGTAGAATATGCACACCTAATCTCTTCTGAAAGCTTTCCTGAGGATTCCATCAGTGGAACAGAGTGCCTGTGAGCAGCATGTGCAGCAGTCTGCACACCTCCTGCCCCCAGTAGTGGTCCTGGAAGTAGGAACTCCTGTCACCACCTCTGCCACCACCGCTACCACCTACCGAGTCTTCCACAATCTCTAGCAGTTTTCTCTGGGCTGCTTCAGATTCAGTAGGATTTGGCTAAAGAGAAAGCATGTGAGGCTTTGTTTCGTCAGGCCTAGGAAATCCCTAAAAAGCCGCTGTACATTCCCACTTGTTACTGATGCTCACGATCCAGCCAGTCAAAAGTCACTAATAACATGTCACAGGGATACTGCTCTCCACCGGGCTATATTCACATGTGCAGAAATAGCAATGTCATTTCACCCTCTGTTGCCTGGATCCTAATCTCTGTCTCTGAGATGAGAATGACCAGCCTGTACCCTTTTGTCACAGCAGTAGTGAAGAAAGAGAAATGAAAATATGCTGCTAATGACTTTGTGTATGTGCTTCTTTCTTGTCCCTGTCGTTCCCCAACAACATCAACATAGCTTTAGCCCGACATGCCATTTAGACCGGAGTCTTGGACTGATCTGTGATGAATGCGCTGTCGGGTACACAGGACCACGCTGTGAGAGGTAAGCATGTACTACACTGTCTTGCAGAATGATTTCTACCTTGAGAGCTATAAAACCACAGGCAGTATCATCCTTTGCACTACCCCAGCGAAGCTGCCACACTCGATGAGGTGAAATAAAGCTTTCTCACCACACTTATCAAACAAATGTGTTTTATTTCTATAGTTTATTTATTCTCTAGAAATTGCTCAATAAATCTTCATTCACTCAGAGAATATCTGATTAATGTTTTAATATTAAAGGTTAAACATTGACCTACAATCTTTCTAGAAAGTGTTGCTCAAGTGGAAAGTCATGCACTTTCAGATTTATCTTACTGTCTATGTTGGCACCATTTATTTTTCATAATTAGCTTTTTGTCCTTAAAATGTGGCTTAAATGTGTAGTTCAGAGTTCAGCAAGTGGTTCATAATTTACTTTAAATAGATTTGAAAATAGAAACAAAATGTAATTTATTATCATGATTTATATCCTCTTCTAATTACTCCTACACCAATATTTTAATTCCTGTTGATTTTGCTAGGTGGCTTTGCAGGGGAACCATGGATGTCATTTTACATCATTTGTGTGATTGTATTTCTTCCTGAAATGTTTTTTAAGAAATGGTTCTTCTGTATATTCAGCCCCAGTATAAAAATGGTGCATACTTCTGCCTTGATATCATTGCTGAACATAACAACCTTTAGCACTGAAAATAGTCCCCTTTGCTACTGTCACTGGGGGTGGGGTGGGGGGGCTGCACAGGAAGTGACCTGCTTCCACTCATCAGCACCAAGGCTAACCCCAGAGATGGCTATTTCTGCCTATCTCTTCCTGTCTTCTTGGCAGCTAGCACCTCTGTTTCAACCAGGGTGCATAAAGTTAACGAAGCAGGAGCCAATCACTCAGAGAGAATCTAGCTGGCAACTAGCAGTCTGTGGACAAAATGCCAATGACAGTTCCTAGCAGCAACAAGTACTGTTTGTGAGTATGGCAGCATCTATAAATTAACAATGGAAGAAAAGAACTGAAATAAGGAGGATTTATTTGCAGTTGAGAAGCTAGGGGTCTTTAACTGTGTTCTTTTTTAAAAAGGATGGCTTGTGTATATTACTTGCTATAATAGGAGACCATATTATTGCCAAGACAGATTTACATCACATGCTTAACCCCCCAGCTCACTACAAGCAACATTTTTTTTAGCAACTGGAAAATGACAGCTGCTCTGTCATACAAGGCCATTAAATCTACTTACCTAGGTGAGCATAATCTCTAATGCATTTATATTGTTTTGCTTCACGCACTATACTTTCTATACATGTTAGACAATAGTTTCTGAACCATCTGCAATTTAAAATGCTACATTTTATTTAACAAACATCTGTTTAGCAACCACCATGTGCTGGGTACAGGGCTAAACACTGGGTATAAGCAGGTGCATTATACCATCTTTGCCCTCAAGCTGCTCACATCTTTTTTTAATGTAGGTGAAAATGGCTGCATGTATCCTGGAGAGAATTCTACTTGCATAATGAAAATCACTAAGGAAATAAATGCCTGACAGAGAGCAGGATTTTCTGTCTAAAATCTATATTAATTTGATTCAAAGGAAGGTGGCAACGTGCATATGTGGTGTAGCAAATGGCATATCTCATCTCCAACTCAAATTTTTTAGTCAAAAGTAATCTTACGTTGTTATTATATAGACAATGGGGTACTATATTTTTCCAGCCAGAATATGGATTAGGGTTTTCCAGGAATATTTAGGATTTATTATTTCTCTGTATTTAGATGAGCCAAAAGCACATTAGATGGATCCAAAATATTAGGGAAAAAAATTTGAGATGTGCATGTTGAAGTGGAAGGGAGTGAGGATAAGGGTCAGGCAAAAGAGAAGATACTGGTTGCACTGCAAATCTTGTAATCAAAACCATTCTGTAAGTGATTTGTGTGATTAGCTTATGCACATCATCTACATAAAATCAGCATTTAAAAACTAAAGCATCATTTCCTAAACTGTACATGGAATAAAGAATTCTGTGATCACATAAGTTTGGGAAGTATCCATTAGCATGTTAAAAGTTCTGGCAAGTCCTGTAGTGTGTAGTGAAGAAATCTATTCAATTTGTTTAGTTCAGTATTACTTATGTGGCCATAAATCCAGTGTTTTTGTTATATAGCAAGAACATATCTCAGACTACAGCTCAGATGCATAAGAATTATAACTTTATATTCTTTATCTCAATTTAATTTCTATTTTGAGGCCCCTTTCTCTCTATGTGGAAGTTTTGAAAGCTTAGAAACATAATCTCAACCAACTTAAGGCGGGGGTTACCTCCCCTCCCTACCTTCAAGCTTGAATCAAAGTTCTAACAAGCTTACCTAACACCAGGGACATGTGCGTGTGTGTGCGTGTGCATGTGTGTGTGCATGTGTGCGCGTGCATGTGTGTGTGGGTGTGTGCGCGTGCGTGTGTGTGCGTGTGTGTGTGTGTGTGTGTGTGTGTGTGTGTGTGTTGGGCAAGGGGCATATGGTGGGGCCAGCTAGTCCTGAGTAGTTCATCCAAGTGTGTTTCCGCTGACTTATTCTTTCTCCCTTTCCTAATTATTTTCCCTCCAGCTCTAGCAACTCTCTCCACTACTTTCATTCCACTTGCGGGTGGTGGGGGGTACTCAAGAATTATTCTACTTCTTTCATTCCACACTGGGACCCACCAACATCTGTAATGTCATCACTTCCCCATCTGCCTTTTCAACTCCACCCCATTTTTTGTTTGGGGGAGGAGGTGATATATTCATAGAAATGATGACTTTTAGAAGCCACACTCCAGAAGATTCTTACATGTCTGCCTTTTGCCCTGTCAAGTCCCGTCACTCAAGCATGTCACACAAAATGGCCTAGCTTCTTGAATGGAGGAAGAGAAAATATAGTGAACAGGAGTATAGCAAACAAAGATACAACAAAATATTGATGGATATTCTGTCACATGATGTAGAACCCTAGTTACAGCTTGGAAAACACTTACCTGGGACCAAAGCAACTGTACCTTTGAGATATCACTGCTTTGCTAGGAGTGTTTTAAACAAAAGAAAATAAAGAGAGTCAGGAAGTGAGGGCACAAAGTATTCATCATGGCACTTTACTAAGATTCTAGGCTTTTATCATCTGGACTAGAGGAGAAAAATAGAAAAGCAGAGAGACAATGTCTTGAAGGGTGAATGGGGATTAAGTAAGTCTTGGAGCATCAACAGAAATAAAAAAGAATGTATTCTAGAGTGAAAAGTGACTTAAATACTGATGAGCCCTGCCCTACTGGACTCCAAATTACTTTCAGAATAAGTTTGTAGCCCCAGCAACATATCACACATCATGAAGGAGGACATTTAAAAAGACTGTGGCAAATTCAGCCAGTGGGTTGTATAGGACAACGTGAGACTAAGTGGGATACGTGGACTTCTTAAACCCCGCCCCCTCCCCAGATGGCAAAGTTTTAATAACTCCTCCCTAGGTAAGGAGGTCAAAAGTCAAAATTAATTTCACAGTTGCCACTGAGAATGCAGAAGGTATTTGAATCTAATTGCCTAATATTTTGAAAATTTGCCTACAGTTTTATTCACATAATTCATGTTAGATCTCATAGAAATTCCTTTTTTGTTTTCCAATTTTTAGTTCCAAAATCCCCTTTAGCTCTTCTCTGCTTCAGAAATGTCTGAATCCATATCCAATCTAATTGCCCTCTGATCACTGTGCTGATGAGACCTTTTCTCACATCTGATTGGATGCAGAGATGGGGTTATAGAAATAACAGAAGAGAGACCATCATATCTCCTGGTAGTACTGCTGGCAAGATTGTGGCTCCAACTGTGGTTCCAAGAGGCTTCTCATGTGTGATTGTGAAGTTTGTGCACTGCACAGTGACATGCAGGGAAGGGAGGTTGGGGGCTCGAATCCAGTGTGCCTGCTTTGCTGTGGTTTGAATGCCCCCTCCAAACTCATGTTGGAACTTAACCCCCAATATGGTGGTGGAAGGTGGGGCCTTTAAGAGGTGATTAGATTGTGGAAACTGTGCCCTGCTGAATGGATTGATCCATTCATGGAGTAACAGGCATGGCTCTGATGGCTTTATATAAGGAGAGCAAGTGAGAAGGTTAGCTCTGTCTTGCTCAGCCCATTCTCACCATAGGACGCCCTGGTCACCACAGGGTCCTGTAGAGGGTTCCCACCCAGAAGAAGGCCCTCACCCGATGTGCCCCCTGGACTGTACACTTCCCAGTCTTTAAAACTGTAAGAAATAAATTTCATTCCTTTGTAAAGTTATTCTGTTTCAGGTATTCTGTTATAAGTAAAGAAAATGGACTAATACACTCTTGCCAATGCATCTGCTGTGCTGTGCCTGGCTGCCCAGCTGTGTCCATTCTCTCTTCACTTTTTCTGCCTGTGCCTAGAGAGGACACTTTCTATCTAATTTGTAGAAAGGCATATAAACAGGCAAACTTTCTCAGTCTTTAGCTGATTATGTCAACTGCAAGGTAGTAAGAAGAGAGTGTTACAGCACAGCCAGCCTCTTCTGTGCCTTTGCCATTGCTGTCCTTTGCGCTGGAAAGCCTGCAGCCCTTTCTGCTCCTTTGCCTGAGGCTCTATCATCCTGAGGGAATCCTTCATTAATCCTAATCTGAGTTGGTTTCCCTTTTCTATGCTTCCATCATAACATTTGTATATTTCCAGTGTTCTACTGCTGCATTTTAAAATGTGTATTCCTCTTCCATGGACTATAGTATAAAGACTGCCTTATTCATATTAGAATCATATAAAAGTGCTCAGTAGATTTTTTTGAGAAAGGGAAGAAGGGGAAAAAGGCAAGATTTTTTCTCTTTGATTAGAGAGATTGAAGCTAGCTTTTATTGTTTTGGGCCTATTTATAAGAGGGATGTAGGTCATAGATTTTGGCCAAAAGTTGCTAAAAAAATGACGGGGCAGAATGAGATGAGAGAAAACTCCCCTCGGTGCTGTTGCATTCTTCTCATTGTTGTTTCTTTCCACCTCTGTCTCTCTGTTTCTCTCTCTTTCCCTCCCTCTAATAGCAATCCTAAATTATCAATTGCCCCAACTGTAAAACATAACTGCTGGTGTTACCTGGAGTCCTATTTACATTTACAGGGTCTCTTTTCAAAATATTGCAATTTAATTTGAAAAAGTTAACAAATGTAGAACAGTGACTTGTTATGTCAAGATGTCCATCTCTAGCAAGGAATCTAATAAACAATCTGTTTAAAAAGATACCGTCATTTTTCCTTGCATATGAAAGTGAGAGGGCTTGAGATTTCACATTGCAATTAGTTTTGAGGGAGTAAACATCTGAGAAGCTGGAAAGGTCCAAAGGACTGTGATTCAAACTAATTTTAATTAGGTGATTCCAACTTGGTCAGATTATAAAACACTATTGTTATTAATAAAAATTATATGATTAGCAGTATTGTATCCTCCAACCCTGGAATTACTTTTTAATTTCTAGTGGAACATTTTTATAAGTCTCTAAGAATACTATTCTATGTATAGAACACACATACACACATACACACACACACACACACACACACACACTCACCAGTAATTGCTAATGTACTGCAGAAAATGGTCCCACCTGCAATAAAGTGGCATATGAATTTTCCATCACGTATATTCACAAATTTTCCTAACATGTCCTGCAGCAAAAAATTAAAGATAGATGCTTCTTTAGTTATTCTACTTAATTATAGTTATTTTCTCGCTGGACTGAGTTTTATTTTTTTTTAATTATGGATGAATTTTGGACTTATTAATTGGTATCTGTGTTTTGAAAAATTCCCAGATCTTGTTATGCAATGCCATCTCTCCTGAGGGCAATAAGTCATTTGAGGAAAGTGAGCTGAAAATAATAGGTTTTTGTTGCTGTGATAATGATCACTGCATATCCTTATTCCAGTGGAGCAAAGTCACTCTCTTAGTGGTAAACAAAATGAGATGTGAATATATGTGGATGTGATCATAAGCTCTGAATATCAAATAAGGCAAGAAGAATCAGGTTAAAATTCAAAAGGATCTTTTTATTATCTTTATTGAATACCACTCCTAAAGGGATTGTGGGGGAATTTAATGCACTAAAATGTTATTTTAGATTTTATAATAAAGAATGAATGAACAATTATATTTTTGGGTGGTAGTGATCTTCTAAGCAATATTTACACAATTTTCATAATTTTATAAAACATTTTGGGGAATATAATTAAAATTAGTAATACCATTTTTAAACTGATCATAAAAGATTAAATCTACAAGATTATTATGGCACCTATACATTTTCTAGAAAACTTAGAATAATAATGTATCTGTACCAAATTAATGACTTTGCCCCACAGCAGTGATGTAATTAAAGTATCCTCAATATGATGTACTGGATTTCAACCATTTTTATTTCAAATGGTAGAGAGGCTTTCTCTAAACGATGACTTCCATATCAGCACTATATGCACTACTGAGGAAATCATATTCTCCCACACTGTTTTTGTTCCCCTTCAATTCTGACCTTGCTGCAAAGACTTTATTCTGATAAGATGGCATAGATAACAGAGCTGGCCTGACCATCTGACTTCAGGTACACTGTTTTGTTTCCCTTTTGGCAAGTGTGGCTCGATATGAAGCATCATCAAATGTAACAGAAAGAAAAAACAGAGCAGACTATAAATAGGTGCTGCCTATAAGGATAGCATTTGGATCAAGGAAAAATTGATTCTGTAATTTTTAAAAAATCTTCTATGCTATATTTTATCAATAAAGGAACTTTTGTTTTCCCAATAATATGTAAAATGGTTTCAGATTATTTTTAAAAAATTAAAAAGACCTAGAGTTTGCTTACATGAGTTGTGGGCACAGCTCAGCATCACCTTTTGACATGTTACCGTAATATGCCTGCCTACCTTCTCAGACTTGCCTTTAGTAAAGACGCTTCAATGAAAATCTGCTTCTGAATGTATATGCACATACATACAAGCCAATTATTAATTCAGAGATACCCACAGCCCCCACCCAAATAGCTTAAGAATCTTCTGAGTCATAATTTCTATTTAATAAATTCTGAACTCTTGCTACTCAAATTCCTTGTGAGCCTGTTTCCTCATAACAAGCTCTTGCTGCAACAACAACAAAAAAATGTGCTCCTTACATATTTGCACAGAAAACAACCAATTGGAGTGGAGGCATATGATATGTTGTACTACAAAGGCTTTCCATCACAGACCTGGATCCTGGATTCCTCTAGAGTGCTAGCAGCAGACTTCTCATTATGCTTTGGTGTCATCTTCAGTGCCAGTGACAAGATTTTTTTTTGTTCCTGGCTGAATTCTGATTACTAGTGGGACTGGCATGATTTCATCTTGCATCTACACTGCAATTAGAGAAAAACATTTTTTAAAATCACCTTGCATTTGAGAAAAGGAACACTTAAAAAGGAAAAGGCATCACCCTGGAAGAGGGGTTGTGTGAAAACTATGCAATTTCCCCATTGAATTTCATGAGTTTCCCCCCCAAATACTCACTGATGAATTTTTTCGCCTTAGGTGTGCGGAAGGCTATTTTGGACAACCTTCTGTACCTGGAGGATCATGTCAGCCATGCCAATGCAATGACAACCTTGACTTCTCCATCTCTGGCAGCTGTGACAGCTTGTCTGGCTCCTGTCTGATATGTAAGCCAGGTACAACAGGCCGGTACTGTGAGCTCTGTGCTGATGGATATTTTGGAGACGCAGTTGATGCAAAGAACTGTCAGCGTAAGTCCTGAACTATTGATGCCCCTGACAGAATTGATGCATTGTATCTCAAAGGAGCTGATGATTTCTTGAGAAGGGATTGGAGAGTAGGAAATTATGGGCAAGACATGGATAATAGATGCACAGCATATATAAAGAGCCTGTATATTCTAAAATAGTTTTTGTACTAATAGAGTAAATCCTTTGAAAATTGTTGCATTGTTGAAGTGTCGTGATTTTTCAAATGTTACACATATTTCTGTTTACATGTGAAATGAAGATTTTAAAATGAACTTATGTTTATAAGCAGGAAAGAAGAATTTGGAAATTAGGTAGGCCCTACGTATCCTTTTCTGTTTATCTCAATTCTAATCATTTGCTTGAAATAAATTTATCTGCCCATATTATTTCATTATACCTGTTAACTTTACTTTCATATGTGAGCATTATAGTCCTGTATTTCACAATAGGTATAAGATTCTGACAGTATTTTCACACACCGGCATTTGTAATTGTTGAGTGATTAACCTTCATCTTAGGGCTATTCACAGAATGCTATTTTTGTGTTTTCCTTCCACAAAATCAGCTACTCTAGGGCTTCATCCATATTGGTATAGAACATTCCTCCCCTCCTTAGCTGTGTTATTTAGTGTTGCATAGAATTTACAAATGCTTTCTATTTATGGTAACATAATATGCAAAGGGGATCTTGTGGAAAATCAAATGGTGAGTGAGTCTGTGTTGACACTTGACCCTTGTGAGCTTCACGTGCTTCAGGATCTTTAAGCAGAGCAGGTTTGTAAAACCAGCCCAACAATTCATTTCTGCTGAGTTTATGATGTAAGTGGAGACTCTTCCAATCATTTAGATGGGTCCCACGACCTGAAGAATTATAGAAACCGGTGGAAATGTAGTCTATTATCTCTGCTGTGAGCACCAAAGATCTGGTAAGGTACCCCATTTCAATAAGAAATGTGTCTCACATAGGTTTAGAAGGTGAGTGCTAGCTTTTTGTCATTTAAAATGATAATCTGTTGAATCAAAAACAAATCACTTGCTGGAAAAATTGGCATTTATTAATAACACCTGAAAATTGATAATATTTCTAAAATAAAATTTCCAACAGGCTCAGATTTCTGGCATATGCATAAAATCATAGGGAGCTGGATAAATTCTTCTGTTCAAACAGATTATCTAAGATCTGTTTTTTCTAGCTGTATGACCTTGGGTAAGACATTTGACCTCACCGAGACCCAGTTTCTCCATCTACAGAAAGGGACATAAGTTTTCAGTGGGGATTAAAGGATCTAGCACCTAGAGATGCTCACACATTGTAGCTCCTTTGGTAGCAGTGCTCATGGTAGTTGTGAGGATTGGTGGCTCACTAATTCTAGGGCTACATTAATCATTTAATGACCTCTTTTTCCCCCTTCCAGTAACTGCTTCCATAAAGTTGATGATATTGTTTCTCTCATCTTATTATGGTAAACTAGGGATCTGTGGCATGAAATCTTAGGAACACATAAAGAATGTGGGAATAAAAACATTTTGAACCATCACCTATTTCTATACCTTTTGCCACAAGAATAGACATGATTATGATTTTTAATGATCCTTGGCATGTAATTATAATTAAAAGTATAAGAAACACATTTATTATCTATTTTATAATTTTTCATGGTTACAATAGCTCTTCACATAAGCAGTAAACGCTCAAGAAAAGAAAGTTCATGGAAAAATTATTTTGGTTACCTCTAGATGTGTTCATGAAAATTACACCACTACAAAGAAATATATTTTGCCTTTTAAATTTATGTATGTTGTTTACATGTCATATTTTTCCATTCTAAATGCCACTTTAACAGAATTCTGTTTTGCTTTTATCACTTTTAAGACGACATCAATTAATAACTATCAAATGCATGGCAAATTTAATTTTTTAGTCATCAGTCAGAAAAAGTGACTTCTAAATCCTAAATAATTTGAGATTATTTATTTATTTATTTAAAAAGAAAATGTAATTTTATTAATTTTTTTTAATATTCTAGGACATTGTTGTGAAATAGTTGGGAGGGAGCAGGAGAGAGGAAAGGTGAAGGAAATGGGATGGAAGAAGAAGGAAGGAGGAGGGGTGGGATTGAGGCCTGTGGCACCCCATGCAATTCTATATTCCTGACCAGTCTCTTCCGAGTGGTCCTGTGCTGATTGGGGGGCAGATCAGCTGTCCTTGCTGTGACCCAGTGTTCTCCTAATGGGCCCATCTCCCCCACCGCCCATGCTGCAAACAATTCCCATGGGACAAGCCACGCACCAATCCCTTGCAGTGACTCACTGGCCTCTGAGTGGCCCCTTTCAGTTGTTGTGGCTCCTTGCTCCTATGTGAGGCCACAGGAACCCTGTCAGTGGTCTAGCTGGCCTGGGGGCCACCAAGGCTCTCTTCTTTCCTGCTGCCTCCAAGCAACTTCATCCAAAGGGCACAGCTGTGGCTTTTGCCAGCTCCCACTCCATGCACTCAGCAGCTCCAGTCAGGAAACAGCTGAGGCTCAAAATGGTCAGAGCAGTTTTTTCTTTCTGTCATCGTGGCTTCTCCCGCATTCAGGAACCCCGTGTATCTCTCCTCCTCTTTTCCTGAGCTCTAGCTGCCCCAGCTTGGCTGTCATTGCTTTTCTATAGTTGTAAATTGGTTGACTTGTGGAAGAGTGACGCTGGGGACCGTCTGTTCCGCCATTTGGACCAGAAGTCTTCTAATTTGAGATTTTAAAAATTTATGTGTAATATATATAAGAAACTTATGTAAGTAACTTAAAAGTATCTACAACAATTCTAGTGTACAAATAAAAATGGATATCTTAAAGAAAATATTTTCTTCAGCCTTTTCTTACACTGTGGCTGTAGACTTATCTTTAGGCTCTTGCCAGTTTCTCAATGGCCATCACACCAGTATCAAGTTAGCAGACATTGAAGACCAAATTTTGCTGGAAGATAAATCAAGCAGTCTTTAGAAAAGCAGTGAAAGGAAGTAGAACCTGGAGCTAGGTGAACAAAATAATAACATAGGCCAGTGGAGTGACTACAAGGGTATTTCAGAAAGTTGGTGGAAAAATAGAATTGAAAGACAGTGTGAATCTTTCCATAAACTTTTTGAAGTACTCTCATATTTATAATGTATTTATAACTTGTGCTCAAATTAAAGTACTAGGAGACATTAGACAAAATTTACCAAAACCACCTATGGATAGTCTAAATTTCAATGTTATATCCCACTCATATTTTTATTCTAATATGAATGCAATTATATGTATCATTTAAAATACACTTGTAGAGTACAGTGTAAGCTATTAATTACCGTTCTATGTATGAAAAAGCCACTTAAGTTTTAGACTAATTTATTATATGTTTCAGAATAACAGCAGATAATTTCATAACACAAAAATGACAAAAAAATCACTTAAACGGAATACATTTTCTGTCTTTAGGGATAGTATGTAAATTGTAAAATAAAAGTATTTTTAAAAATTATAATGCTGTATTCCTAACATACTTGAAAAAAATGTTTTATTAGCTTACATCTGTTTCTGATTTAAAGGCATATATATTTTTTCACCTCAAGCTCATTTTTTTGAACTTTTAACATAAAAACTGGCATATACTAAATAATCATTACATTGAAAAAGTTAACTCAATAAATTAATAGTGACATTAATATTATGCCATGGGTTCTATTAATTTTTAAAATTTCTCAAGGTTATTTTAGCTCTAGAGTCAGTATGTATTACTTACAATGGGTGGCCTTGTATAAGTATGGCTTCTTTGAATTTTCATGTCTTCATTCTTACAATTTGACTAATAATGATGACATTAATATTTTAATAGCATATGATGTGCCAGGCACTGTGCCTTTGCCCTGATTATTTCTACATCTCACTGAGCTGTTACAGGGATCAAATGATGGAATGCCTAACAGAGCACTTAGCAAATCAGAAAACATTTTATTACTGAACTTGGGTGTCAGTGTTAGCATGTGGGATACATCATTATTATTTAAGAAGCCTGCTGAGCCTGTTAGGAAGTTTTTCTTGACCACAGATCTCTCGTCTCTTTGCAGCCTGTCACTGTAACATCAATGGCTCCTTCTCTGAGGTTTGCGATTCTCGAACAGGACAGTGTGATTGCAGAACCAATGTTCAGGGACGGCGATGTGATGAATGTAAGGTAAGGAGCAGGAACTGACCAATGAGTTACTTCCTCCGTGAAAAATTTCACTGGCTTTCAATGACATGTTTCACACACTTTAACATATTGAAAAAAGGGCTCAGGATTATCTAACTCTATAGGTAAAACTACTGTGATCAGTGAAATGTTTTCTCAAAATGCAAAAAAATTTGCTGTACATTGGCTTTTGATCTTCAACCTACATTTCTTTGACAGCGAATTTGTATTTTGGGTGTAATTTGGATGTTTCTGAAACAAATAACTTAAGAATTTAATCCCAGTAAATGGCAAGGAAAATACTCTTTCCTTTGCCTTTGCGTTTTTGGCAGAATAAGATGTGACACTCCATTTGCTTTCAGCAAACACCTTCTTCTAGTTTCATCTTTTAAAAGCTAGCCCTACTTAACAAATGTTTTCAGAAGAGAAGCTAATCAAGATGCATCGTCTTGTTAAATAAAATATTCAATTAATATATGTTGCTCTCAGTCTCTGAACGTAGTGATTGCCCCGTGTTTAGAATGGCCAGCATCTTGAGATCCTCCGTGAGAGCGGATGGATTTGCACTAGCTCATTCACATAAATATGTCTTATTGGTGATAAAGCCTGTTAAGCAACAAGCAAGCATTTCTCAGATGTCATACTAGCCTTTCTGTAGGAGATTTGAAAATATCATCTGATTCTATCTCTCGAATAATACTGTATGCTCCTTTTTTTGTTTTGTTTTCATTTTATATTTCTGTTGGCTTTTAAAGCCCAATATGTGGTTGGACCCAGAGAAGCGATTCTGTGTGCTGTGTGACTGCCATCCCGTTGGCTCTGTGTCACCACAATGTGACGTTACAGGAAGATGTGTCTGTAAATCAGGCTTCGTAGGGAAACAGTGCAACCTCGGCAGGCAGGTGCACCGACAAGAGAAGCAGCCACGGAAAGCACAGCGGGTGCTGGGGTCTCCCCGGAGGTGGGGTTTCAGCAGCTCCAGTGGGTGCCCTCGTGGAGCCTATCGGGCCCCAGCTCCGGTAATCCCAGAGGCGCTGCATGGCTCGTGCCTCGGCATGTTGTGTTCCGTGTGCTGCGGCTGACGTTCCCTGGTGGCATTTTCCCAAATAACGGTTGCTAAGTGTGCAAATTGCAAATGCAAAAATGAGGCAATTCCTGATTGAAGCCTTGCCTCTTTAAAAATGACTACCCGTATGCTTTAAAACTTACGTTCAAGTTCATAGGTTCCTAAAAGTTTCAATTAACCATGCATGTGTAGAAATCAAATAAAAATGTATTTGTAGGAAGCTATAATCTTAGAATTGCAAGGGACCTCAGGCATCGTTTGAAGAAAACTCACTTTTATGAATGAAAAACTGAAGGGGAAAATCTAGCAAAGAAAGTGACATGCCCAAGAAAATTCAGCCCACCGATGTGACATTTGTCTGACATTTCATCATAATTAAGGATTTAGTCAATTTCCACACCATAATTTTGCTCATGTGAACAACAAACACAAGAAACACATGCACACCATACACAAAATAAAGAGGGCTGTTTTCAGTTATAGAATTTGGTCCCCCATCTCACAAGGTAAAACAAAAATGCTGGGGAAGAAGGAAGTGAGGGAGAGAGCAAGGGAGGGAGAGGACAGGTCTCAGGCAGAGCCGAAGAGTAACAAGGGACAAGAAATGCCAACATAGATTCAGTGACAATGGTGAGTTGAGGGCAGGGGATACAAAAAGGAGATAATGAAATAAAAAATAAAGGAGAAGAAAAGAAAAAAATGATGGTTTTATTTCTTGGCTAATTAGTGTTCATTTTAAGAAAATGAGTTCTGCTATCAGACTGCCTCACATCAGATCCCAGCCTCACCACTTCCTAGCTGTAAGTTTCTTGAGTCTTCCTATAATTAAGCTTCTTCGCCTGTAGTAGGACCCACTTCATAGAGTTTGTGTCTGCTTTGATCCTCCAAGAAGCAAATGCCAAGAGATTCGCTGGGGGGACCTCCTATAAAGGATGAAGGAAGAGAGAGCATCACTTGCAGGGAACCTTCTGCTGCAATGGAGTTCTGACTTCCAGGAAAAGAGAGAGAGAGAAGGAAAGATTGGGTAGCAAAAGACTCATTCATTCCATTCTGCAAATTCCCAAATTGGGAAGTACCCAAGCAAAATCTGCCCATTAGAGGAGCCTGAACTGGACAGGAAGGTTCTAGAACCATGCTGTAATCAGCCATTGACTGGGAGTAGCTTGGAAGAAGCATGACCTAGTGTGAGCTTGTCTTAGGCGGTTCTGGCTGCAACAACAGAACAGCATAGACTAGGTGGCTCATAAACAACAGAAATGTGTTCATTACAGTTCTGGAGGCTGGGAAGGCCAAGATCAAGGCACCAGCAGTTCTTTGTCTGGTGAGAGTCTGCTTCCCTTAAACAACCTCTTCTCACAATAACTCACATGATGGAGGAATGTCTCTGGAGCCTCTTCCCATTTATAAGGGTGGAGCCCTCATGACCTGATTATATCCCAAAGGCTCTATCTCCTATGCTAATACCATACCTTGGGGGTTATGATTTCAGCATATGAATTGGGGGGGCACATAAGTGATCAGTCCATTGCGGAACTCCTCCAGTGGATGCTAACGACTGGAAGATGGAGGTGGTCAGTCGTCAGCATTCCACACTGCAGGTTCTCTTGCAGGGCAATCTGTTCAGGCACCTCCAAGGCTGTTTCAGGGTAGTAGTGAGAACAGTGCATAAGGCACAACATGGAGAGTTCTTAGGAGAGGTTAGGCATTGTTATTATGACTGTTATTGTTATTAAATGAAGAAATCTTTTTTATGTTATTAAAAAATTAATTATGTTTTTCAAAACCAAATGCATAAATTTAAAATAAAAGAAAGGGATGGCAACTGATAAAAGTATCTCCAAAATATAAATTTAGCAGAAAATCACCTCTCGTTCATGCCATTTTCATATCTTACAGTATTGTTGTACAAAGTGGTGTTTTGCCCTGAGACTATTTTTCCTCTGAGGCAGTATTTGTGAGAGTGAAGAGCACAGATTCTGAAACCAGGCTGGTTGATTCAGAAAACTGACTCCACAATTGGCTAGCTGGGGACCTTAGGCAACTTACTTAAACTTTCTGTGCCTCAGTTTCACCACTCTGTAAAAAAGTGATGCGAATAACAACTCTCTGCCAGGGTTGCCCTGAGGAGTAAATGCATTCATATTTGTAAAGGGTTTTAGAACAGTGCTTGGTACATAGAAAGCACATTACGTAAGTGCTAGTTTTCGTTATTACCCGAGTGAGAGGAATTTATGTGAGTCAACCCAACTTCCTACTGGGACTGGACAGGCTCTCTCTCCCATATTTGTTTTACCTCATTATCTCAATTACTGACTAGGAATGTTTGCTCCTTAAATTTATTTACCAAGGAAGTTTTCCTTAGCCTATGAAATAAATTTCTGAATACCAAGTTTATTAAAATTTTATAATTGAAATTTGGTGGTGTTTACTTTGGTGTATCTAGCCTTTAAAACCACATTATTTAAATATTTTTAAAGTATGGTGGAGACATTTCTTTTTGTGTATTTTTTATATAATCAGCTTTGGAATTTTTTAATGATAACTATGATTTGGAAGCTCATTTAATATTTGATTGATTTATCCTTTAAAGGGATATGTGTGTATATGTGTGTGTATAAATATAGAAATATATATATATGAAGAAAATTCAGGAAATAAAGATAAATATAAAGTATTATTTCTACAATTCAGATTACTAAGTGAGGAAAATTTAGGAAATAAAAGTGAATGCAAAGTACTACCTCTATTTGGATATTTTAAAAAACTGTCTTTATGTATTATGTTCTAGTGTTTTTTTGTATGTATGTTTGTTTCTATTTGTGTGTGTTTGAGGGATATGTGTGTCGTTATAGGTATGTAATTGGAATCATAGTGTATATATAATTTTGATTTCTGCTTTTTAAAAATTTTACTTAATGCTCTATTATAAGCATATTCATGTCATTAAAACTGCTTCAAAACAGGGTTTTAATTATTGCATATCATTTCATAGCCTGTGTATGATAATTTAATTTGTTCACCTATTTCTCTAACATTGAATACTTAACTACCTCTACAGTTACTCACTATGATAAATAATACTGTAATGGGCATGCTTGTGCGTTAATCGTTGTCCTGATTTCTCCTTGTTTCTCTAGGCCACATAGCTAGAATTTTACATTGAATTACTTCTTATGAATAAAAATATTACATGTTTTAGTTTTTCTTTTCCTTTTTCAACCACATACATACTGTATTTTAAAATATCACAGTGGTCTTCAAACACAGATCCCTTACAACAAAAAGATATATAACTCAAAAGACCCTGGCACATTGCCAGAATCCCACTCAGTCATCAATAGTTAGTCCAGTCCATCATCAGTCATATGAATATGTCTCCCAGGGTGAGGCCACTCAGATGTGCAGGCTGCCGTTTGATTGTGTCAGGTCCCAAAAGTAGGAGTGGATTCAGCAAACATGTAGCTTCACCCTCTCAAGCATCTGGTATGATTGAGCTAAGAGACAATGCCCTCTCTTGCTCTGAGCCTCTTTGGAGATGTTAATGCAATTTTGTATTTCCTCAACTCACAAGCCTCATTTTTTTTTTTTTTTTACCTTCAGCTACCTTCTCTCCATTAATACCCAATTTAGGGAAGGGACGTTAGGTTTGGCCACTGCGCTTGTCTAGATTACAGTCAGCAATACCAGTTTCATAAGTGCTCACCCTCCGTACATTCCCATCTAGATAGGATAAGGTTACATAGGTGCAAAACTAATGGGCTGTATTTACCACCAGACAATATAGCTGTATTCACTGTTAACCCCAATTTTGCCAAATGGGGTGAAGACACAACCCACCCCTATCAGGCCTTTAGGGATTCTGACATAATATTTAAAAACATAGTTCCAGTTCCTTGCTTAGGAACCATCCCTGTTTCCAGCACTTGTAGTTGCAGGACCTGGTCCTGGAACCACTGTATAAGGTGTGTATAAAGTGTTGGGGGATGGGGAGTGGGATTGAGATGATATGGGGAAGAAAGAATAAAATTATAGTCATTACACCGGTGTACTCTTCCCTGGGCAAGCATTATGTAGTCACATACCAGCATCGTTCCCCATCCCCTCTTCCCCAGATCCACCAGGAACACAGGAATATCTAGTGGGGACACTCCTTTAGTTCCCCTCATGCTGAGTGTGAGCACACACTGGTGAGGGTCTGTAAACTAGCCCTTCATGCCCATATCTCCTCCCATTTTAGACTGCCAATGTTTTGGTTGACCGTTCCACTTCTTTATCAAAGTTACTCTGAGGAGGCTATCTCTCTGTCCATTGCTGGACATTATGGGCTGTACAGTGTTCCTTGGTCTGAAGAAATGATGAATAGCCATGCAAATCCATGCAATATCTCTTGTTCTGGTCTTTCTGTAGCACTCTAAGAACTTGCATCTTCTACTGGGTAAGCAAAGTCCAGTCCAGAATCAGTGTCTACTCCTGTCAAGACCCATTTGTAGTCCCTGAGGGCTACCAGCATCAGTCTCACTTGCCAGCTATGTTGAGGGTCTTCCCACCAGGGAATCTGCCCCATAGCCATTGGCAGTCTCCGTCTCACTTTCTGGTGGGCAGAACAGTTCTTATTGGCATGAGAGGGTGCAAGACGAACATGGCTAGATTCAGCCCATACCTGCACTGCCACAGTACCCACCATGTCCACTCACTCTATAGACCCAGATGGCCACCTTAAGTGAGCATATGGGGATATCTGCTTGTCTATGCAGGGAATTCTTCTGATGGCCACTGACACTCCTTACTTCTATGCACCACTCAAATTTTTCTTTATATAGGTGAATTTACTTTTAAAATCACGTCATTTGTTAGAACTATTACACATTTTCTTCTTTAATTATACAGTGAAATCTAAATTAGAACTAGAAATAAAAATAAAACCAGCAGTAAATATAATTATTAAAATTATTATCAAACTCAATCAACCCATTTACATTTAAAAAATAAAACTATTTTAGCTACCATCATTTTAAAAGTCTAATTTTCAGTGTAATTTTGTTTTCTCGAACTTATTTTTAATACTGCTAACAATAATAGCAAAAACATATAATAAGGCTTATTCATTTCTCTTTGGGTGGCTCACATTAAGTGGCAAGATTTATTTTTACCAAGAAGTAATTATTAAGTCTCATTTTCCAAAATAAGAATTATTTTTACAAAGAAGTAATTACTGAGACTAATTTTCCAGATTAAAATATCATAATAATGTGACATACATTATATTTAAAAAGACAAGCCAAACGTATGTTAAGTAGAATGTCTGCCTTTATTTTTTTCTAGTAGGAGTGATTTTTATTCATCTGCATTTTCTAACATAATAACTCTAGGCCTGATAATATGCATTTCAGGAATGTCAGCCAAAGTTAGTAATGCAAATGACCATAGAAGATGATTTGGTACAAACAGATAAAGTATATGCTTATGAGTAACTCATCAGAGAATGAAAGTTTCTCTTTACCAACCTGATCTGGTTGTTTAATATGTGTTATCACAGATCAGTTTCGATTGTCAGAACAAAACCCCAGAAACTAGATGTTTGTCGATACAATTGTTTGGTCAGTGTAGGTATAACCTGTAGATTATATTGATAAGAAGAATACTATAATGATGATTAGAATTATTTATAGATTTATGACAAAAATGAGATCGAACATTAGGCTGCTGGTCAATAATGTTGAAAGCACGTTTACCAAGTAGAAGGAACTCATAAGATATGAAAGTAATTAATTCAGATTATTAGGAATGAAGCAAGTAAAATTTCAGATTAAAACTAGAAATATCACCCATAGCTTATTTCTACATTGTATTAGAACCTTGGGAAGTATAGGCAAAGGCTGGTGAAAATATAACAGATAGAAAATAGTGCCTAATTCTGCCATTAATTTTGATGAAATTAATTGAACTTTTCCCTTTGGATATCATAGAAATGATCCATTCAATGAAATAATAACCCAATTGTCATGACAGCACTGAGAACGCTGATAACCCATAGATTCCTCTTTTCCTGCCTGATTTCTTAGTATCGTGCATCTTGTTTCAACGTTGAGTTCTTTGGTTTAAATTTAGTTTTTCTCTCTTCTCTTCTGTGACAGCCTGAAACCTTTGGCCTACAGTCAGCAAGGGGGTGTGTTCCCTGCAACTGCAACTCTTTTGGGTCTAAATCATTTGACTGTGAAGAGAACGGACAATGTTGGTGCCAACCTGGAGTCACAGGGAAGAAATGTGACCGCTGTGCCCATGGCTATTTCAACTTTCAAGAAGGAGGCTGCACAGGTCTGTAAATAAGACTTAAATGCTGCGTATTCATTCTCTGATTTTGGTGTCTTGGCTTCTGTAACAGTTTGTTCTGTTAAAGGAAATGCACATTTGCAACAAATATGTAGTACAAAATATTTAACCTAATAAGTAATGTATATTTATCTAAATTAATTAACAAATGAAATGCATTGCAGTTCAAAACACTGCCCTATAAATAACTGTGCTTTCAAGTACTCAATAAAAGTCTATCAGCAGATCTCAATTCTGTTGTGTCCCTTCCTGTCTGTGACCTCCATTCAGCCAGTCACTCAATGACTGCTGCAACCTGAAAGTCAAATATTCAGTTTTTCTGGTGCCAATGTTATCTTAGTTTAAACTCTTACACCCAAGCTAATACATTTTGATTTTTCCTTTTCCTATTGCAAAATTGGTACAAGGATCAAGGAAGTTAATATTTTTTTTCTGGCACACAAAAAAATGTTTTCATCTACTTTCAGCTGCCTTGAAAACTGTGATGTTCTGAGAAAGAAACAGGTTGGCTCTAGCTGTTTATTTCATGGAAAATTGCTGACAGGGTTTTCTAACCATAATTCCCTCAAACGGTGTTCTCAAGTGTCCAGCCACAACCTTTACACAAATCATGAACTAAGAAAACACCAGTTAGCAGATGAAAGTTAAAATTCAGCGTTAGCCTTGATTTATATGCCACTGATTTAGAATTGACCCTTATTCTAACAATCACTGGGTTGAATATTACCTTTGCTTACTAAACTCATTGATTTCAACTTGATAATACTCCTACATGCTCAGCTCAATGATGAGATTTTAAAACATATGATTGACTATTGTACCAAATTTATGTGAGAAGTGGTAGGAATAATATATATAATTATTTCAATAGCTAATATCTTTCAGACATTCTCTAGACCTTTAGATATATGATTTTTATCATAAATTAAGCCATTCTAAGTTATTCTGAATGTTATAATTGTAAATCCTTTCAGAATCTGTATGTGGTCTCTAAACCAATATCTATATATACTAAAAAATTATAAAGCTGCAGCTTATTTTATTTTTTTCCTACTTCATAATTTAGTTTAATTCACTTAAATGAAGAAGCTGAAAATGCATCTTTTACGTACCTTGCTGAAATTTTAATTTTAAATGTGTATATGTAAACTCATTGATTAGGAGAATTAAAAGAATGATTTAGAAATATCAGTATAAAACTTATGCAAAAACAATGATACATTATTTCTGGTTCAAATTTAGTTTAAGTCACTGAAATAAACCAACCAAAAGTGCATCTCCTGTCTAACTTGCTAAAATCTGATTTTATTTATTTTTTTAAATTTTTGTTCTTGTTGCTGTTGAAACATAGTTGGTTGTACATATCTGTGGGGTACAGCATTAAATAACAATACCAGTGTGCAATACGTGATGCTCAAATCAGGATTATAAGTATATTCAACATTACTCAATGGAATCGATTTTCTTGGCCCTTTACCAATTTCTGCCTTACCCCCCTTGCTCTCTCACTTTCCCACCTCTGGTAATCTCAGTTCTGTTCTCTCCTTTTGAAAGTTCAGTGCATTATTGTGATTGCCATATCTTTCTTTTAAAGCTCCATTTTAAAATATACTCTATTCTTTAAATCCAATTCTTACTAACATTTTTACTTAATATGAACTGAGATAATACTATATCTTCAAATATATGAAGGTACTTCAAAATATTTGTGGAAAAATAGAATTGAAAGATAATACAAATCCTTCCATAAACTTTTTGAAGCACCCACCTATCTATGAACAGAAATTATAAATGAGACCAAGAATATTATTTACAACTATGAAATGGTGATAATATTTTAGAAATGCAGACCTAGTAGCATTCTAGCTCAGAGAAACAGAATAGAAAAGAAGCACAAAACAAGCAGGATAGCATTACGGGTGAGAACATGACTTGTAGCAAACAGCCTGGATTTGTCTAGTGGCTCCATCAGTAACTAGTTTTATGACCTTGACGAAGTGATTTGGCTTCACCTTCCCTCTGCAAAACTCATCTATTAAATTAAGATAATGATAGTATCTACCTCATGGAGTTTTTGTAAGAATTAATTGGGTTAATGGCTATAAAATATTTAAAGTAATGCCCGACACATAAGTGCTATGTGCTTATTATTATTGTCATTATTTCCCTGTTAGTATTATTAATTGTGGTAAACACTGTGATTTGGCAAGGAAACACTAGCTAATTACTCAGGTCTTCTTCCTATTCAATGTTATGATTCCATCGAAGAACGATTTAGGAAATTTCCATTTGCAAATTTTTAGCGCATAAATTTAAACATAATGTGAACTATTTTTCTTCTTAATGAATAGCACACGTAAAACAAATCTTTTGACTTAAAATTAGCAGCAACAATAATAACAAAAATAACAATAATTAATATTTATTTAGTGTTTGCTCTATGTTAGTTATCATGCTAAACATTTTTCACAGCTGGTAAGGAATGCTTTGAGCAATGAGAATTGTTTTGTTTTGTTTTTTTCTTTTCTTTTTGGCGGCTGGCCAGTAAGGGGATTCGAATCATTGACCGTGGTGTTATAAGAGAAATAATAATTGCGATCCCTTAAAAAGTGAACTTAATCAAATATCCTAAATGTATTCAGTTAAAATGATTTAATCATCATATAACAAATTTAAAGGTTTCTCATAACGTGTTCCATTTGAATTCAAATATTTGGTGTTTGTTCTGTTGCTTTCATTACTTTTATATGCAATGCTACACTAAAATATACTCTTAGTAGCTGGGGCAACTATTGCTATTAAGTGGCATGCATTCCTTTTCTTGGATGGCTTTGAAGATCTTCAAAGCATTATTTTTTGCATTCTTTGAGAAAATGCAAGACAGGGAATTTGTATTCTTTGTATACTGCATCATAGCAAAGAAAATGAAAAATAGATTGAAAATAAATAAGGCAGCTGATACATAAAAATAAAAAAATATCTTTATATATAAACAGTGTTCCTAAAAATTTGAATATACTGAGGTGTGCCATTTATAACTATATATGTCAGGTACTAAATTTAAGAAGCCTCATTAAGCTTATTTGTTCTTATTGCAGATCAAGGTTATCAAAAAGAAGGAAAAGTAAATCTATAAAGCACAGAAAACTTAGTAGGGAACTTGAAATAAATATATAAACAAAATTTTAAACTTTATAGTACCTGGATATAAAGTATTACAGTTAACATAGAATCTGGTAACACCAGTTCTTTCCTTCTTCAAACTTAATAGAAAGCTAGAAATGCTTTAACTTTTAAAATTATTGAGTGAAATACATCATATACAACAACTCCTTTGTAAAATACACTGTAATGTAATATAAAAGATGAATGAAGTAAATTTTTATTTCCAAAGATTCTTAAATGTTGTGTGAAAAATAAAACACAAATTATAAAAAAAAAAACCGCAAACTATATTTTTATTAAAAAATTTAAAACACGAATTATATTTTTATTAAAATTATTTATTTTATTAAAAATAAAACACAAATTATAAAACAGTATAAAACTGAACACTTTATATCAAATTTTTATGTTTTTTCCCCTTCTTTGTTTCTCCTGTTTCACCTGTGAAGCTTGTGACTGTTACCATCTGGGTAATAATTGTGACCCGAAGACTGGTCGATGCATTTGTCCTCCCAATACCATTGGAGAGAACTGTTCTAAATGTGCACCCAATACCTGGGGCCACAGCATTACCACTGGTTGTAAGGTGAGTGAATCACTTTTCTCATCTGATAATTTTTTGTAAAGATTTTGATTTTGGTAGAGCTCTATAATTGAGCATTTCAAAATCCAATGTTATACCACCAAATAATATAAAACTACCACTATAGTGTGATTGCAGATCAGTATCTTACGTTTTACTTGTGGGAAAGATGATGAAGGAAGTACGCATTGGTGGAACTGTTTCCATGATACCTCCCCAAAAAGGAGAAAAAAACATCAAAAAATTATATAATAAAACCAGGAAACAGCTATAACATCCCATCTGGAGCAATAAAATGCACCTGCAAAGTACAAGGAAATTAAGAGCTAATTATAGGAATTTTTTAAAAATCTATAGGAATTGCCCCCAGGTTATGACTAGACTTTAGTGGCCAGGAAAGTAGTTGAGAGGATTCTGAAAGGTCATATTAATCAGCCTTTAGCTTAGAAAAATCCTCTTTTTTTTTCAATGAGTAAACCATAGAAAGTGGCATACCCAGACTAACGTTTAGAAAACTTTATCCAGCATCAGCGGGGAAGGTAACAACTTAGAAGGCTGCTAAAGAAATATTCATAAGAGATGCCAGAAGTCTGGTCCCAGTCAATGAGCCAAGAGGATATAGGGGCCAGGCTACATTACAGAACTCTTAAGCTGATATGGTTTGGTGAACTCATAGATTCGAGGGAAAGAGCAGGAAAAAGATACAAAGAAAAGATTTGAAGATTTGGAAGAAAGAGAAAGAAAGAGAAGGCTAGGGATGACTCCCATGTTTTGCTTTGTAACAGAGTAGACGATGGTACGAGTATGTACCATTTACTATTAGAGGAGGAACACAATCAGGAGAGGTGATGAGTTCAGCTTTTTTATCAGCTTTTTGTGAGGTCTTAATAAAATAAAATAAGATTAACCCACTTAAAGTAATAAGTTTTGACCAATGATTACAGTTGTTTAAGCGAATTTGTTCTTTTAAATTGCTTAATAATATTCCATCTATGATATACTATGACTTGTTTATTTATCAGTTGATGGGCATTTGGATCATTTCCAGTTTGGTGATATTATGAATAATTTTGTTATGAGCATTAGTGTACAAGTCAAAAGCATATTTGTTGAGCTGTGCTGTGATTTCTCTTCACAAAAACCCTCTACATCTTTCCCAACACTTGGAATCCTAATCCTTTTTAATTTCAAGCATTTCTGTTAGGGGTGTATTCATATCTTTTGCATTTCTTTAATATGCAGTGATGTTGGTATTTTATTTATTTATTTGTCATACATATATCTTCTTTTGTGAATTGTTTGCATATCTTTTGCCCACTTTAATTTTGAGCTGTTTTCTTAGTTGAGTTATTCATATATTCTAGGTATAAGTTCTTTGACATATATATGTCTTATAACTGTATTTCTCCCAAAATATAGCTTGCTTTTCATTTAATTTTATAAAATCTCGTTTATTATTTTTTTCTTTTATGGTTTTTTTAGTTTTATGTTCTAAAAAAAGAAATATATATTTGCCTTTGTCAGGGTCCAAAGATGTCTCTTTTATGTTTTCTTCAAGAAGTTTTACAGTGTTAGCTTTTAAATTTATTTCCATGTTCCATATTGAATATTATTTTTTATATATGCTGTGAGGTAATGGTCAAAGCTCACTTTATAATAAAATAGGATTTTATAAAATAGGATTATTTTTCTAATGCCATTTGTTAAAAAAGACTATCCTGTTTCTTATTGAATTACTTTGGTCCCTTTGTCAGAATCAATTGATCACATATGTATTCATGCATTTCTGGACTCACTATTCTGCTTAATTGATCTGTATGTCTATTCTTATACTAATGCCACAGTGTGTTGATTACTATAGCTTTCTAGCAAGGCATGAAATCAGGTATCGTAAACTCTCCAAATTTGTTCTTCATTTTCAATACCTTTTCAGTAATTTAGACTCCATACGTTTTCATATAAATTTTCAATTCAGCTTGTCAATTTCTTTCCCAAAAAGCCTGTTATAATTTGACTGGGAGTTCACTGAATCTGTAGATCAATTTGGGAAGAATTGGCATCTTAAGAATATTGAATCTTCCAATGTATGAATATGGCATAACTTTGCATTTACTTAGGTCTTTATAATTTTTCTCTGCAATGTTTTATAGTTTTTGGTATGCAACCTTTGAGCACATATTGTTAAATTTCTCTCTCTCTCTCTCTCTCTCTGTGTGTGTGTGTGTGTGTGTGTGTGTGTGTGTGTGTGTTTAATTTAAAGGCAAATGCTACTATTTGTTCCATTTCGGTTTCCAATTTTGATGCTAGAATAGAAAAATTAAACTATTTTTATACATTGTGTTAGTCCTTTTCTGTTACTTATAACAGAAATACCGGAAATGGGTAATTTGTAAAGAAACAGTATTTGTTGCTTACAGTTTCAGAGGCTGGGAAGTCCAAACCCAGGGAACACATCTAGTGAGGGCCTTGGTGGTGGTGACAGCAATACAGGGTCTCACATGCTGATGGCTGAGCTACAGAGAGAGAGAGAGAGTTTCTCACACACTCTCCTTTTAAAACCATGAGAACCATGCACATGACCACCATTAAACCATCAAGGGATTAACCCATTCACTAGGGCATGGTCCTTACAAACTAATCACCTCTTCAAGGCCCCACCTTTCAATTACCATAATAGGATTTCCCACCCTCTTAACACTCTCACAGTGGGGATTAAGTCTCAATGAGTTTTGAGGGGACATCCAGTTCACAGCATACATTAAACTTCTATACTGTATCCTTGCTTAACTTATTAGTACCAGTTATGTTTTGATAGTCATTGGAATTTTGTATGTAGATACTTATGTCATCTGCAATTAAAGTTTCACTTTTTCATTTTCAATCTATGTAATTTTTATTTCACTTTCTTTCCTATTGCAGTAAAACATTGACTAAAAGTGGTAGGAGCAAACATCATTGCCTTATTTCTCATGTTAAATAGAAAGCATTCAGTCTTTTACAGTTGCGAATGATGTTAGCTGTATTTTACTTATAGATGCCCTTTATGGTTTTGAAGATGTCTCTTCATATTCCTAGTTTACTAATGATAATGGCTTATTAAGAATTTGTGTTCAATTTTGTTTAATGGCCTTTCTGCATCTATCAACATGGTCATATGATATTTCTTTATAACTGTTAATCTGGTGAGTCATATTGATTGGTTTTCAGAGGTTAATCCAGCTTTTCAATGCTCAGAGAAACCCTGTTTGGTCATGGGAGACTATCCTTTGAAAATTATGTTGGATTATTTTTGCTAGCATTTCGTTAGTGATTTTTGGGTCTACGTTCATAACAAATATTTGGTATGGAGTTTTGGGAGTTTTTTTCTTGTAGCTGTGTGGTGTTGGTATTGGGGTACTGCTATCCTCCTGAAATGAGTTGGGAAGTATTCCTCCCTTATAATTTCTAAAAGTTTGTACAATCAATGAAATAGAAAACAGAAATACTTTAGAGGAAACCAAACCTCGACTCTTTGAAAAGATCAATAAAGTTAATGATATCCTAGAAAAATTGATCAGGAAAAAAGAGTGAAGAAACAAATAAAATCATAAATAAAAGATGGAACACCACTATAGATCCTATAGACATTAAAATAATAATATGGTAATGATATAAACAATTCTTGTGAATAAAGTTAACAACTTGTATGTAATGAACATTTCTTCCTTTTGCTTATTTTGAATTTTATTTTCTCTCATATTTCAAGTTTCTTAAGGTAAAGTTTAGGTCATTGATTTGTGATCTTTCTTCTTTACTAATATAAGTATTTCATATTATTAGTTTCTTTCCAGGCACTACTTTAATTGCATCCCATACATTTTAATATGTTGTGTTTTAATTTTCATTCAGTTTAAAATATTATTTAATTTATTTTTTATTTATTGGTTACTTAGAAATATGATGTTTAATTTCCAAATATTTGGGAGTTTTTACGATATCATTTGGTTACTGACATCTGGTTTAGTTCTGCATTGGTCTGAGAACATAATTTGTATTATTTTAGGCATTTTTACATTTATTGGGATTTGGGGCCGGCCCTGTGGCTCACTTGGGAGAGTGCAGCGCTCACAGTGCCAAGGCCGCGGGTTCAGATCCTGTATAGGGTGGCCGGTGCATTCACTGGCTGAGCATGGTGCATACGGCACTGAGCCAAGGGTTGCAATCCCCTTACTGGTCAAAAAAAAAAAAAAATTTATTGAGATTTGTTTTATGGCACAGAATAAAGTCCACTTTGATTATTATAATATGTGCTCTTGTAAATAATGTAATACTGGAGCTGTTGACCAAAATCTTTTATAAGGTCAAGTATTTTTAATTATTATTATGTCTTTATGTTTTCTCAGTTAGAGAGAGTGTTGAACTATAATTTCGATTTGTCTATTTCTTTGTTCAGTTCTCTCAGGTTTGGATTTATGAGGTTTTGTTTTTGGAGCAGTGATATTAGGTGCATACACATTAAGCATTGCCATATCTTTTTGAAAAGTTGATGGCTTTATCATTATGAAATGTCCCTCTTTATCTCTGGTAATATTACTTGTTCAAAAGTGTACTTTTTTTTTCTAATATTCATATAGCCTTTCCAACTTTCTTTTGATTGGTGTTCATGTGGTGTATTTTTTCCACACTATTGTTTATTTCATTCCTCTTTTTAATATCTTAATGTATTTCTTTTAGATAGGTTATATTTAAACCATTGTTATTCATCCAATCCTAATATCTTGCCTTTTAATTGGAATATTTAAGTCATTTTAATTTAATTTAATTATTGGTATGACTGAACTGTCTACAGTTTACTATTTGCTTTTTGCTTGCTGTATCTCCTCTTGCCCTCTTTTTTTCTTCTTTTCCTGCATTCTTTTGATTAAGTATTTTTTATGATAACATTTTCTCTTGACTTTGGATTATTAGCTGCACCTATTTGTTTTATATTGTTGGTGTTTGTCTAGGGATATATATGTTTAACTTTCCAAAATATACCTTAAAATAATATACCATTTGCATTCAGCATAAGAACCTTACAACAATAAACCTCCAATTCCCTTTTGTATCCTGTGTGATTTGTTATCATATATTTTACTATAAAAACGAAGAACAGACTGTTCAAAAAGTAGGAATGTTTTCCAGTGCCAAATCCAACACAAAGCTAAGTAGGATTAGGGCTGAACTGTGCCCATTAAATTTAAGAGCAATAAATAAGGATATTTTTTATGTTGGCAAGAGTTATGTCAATTGATCACATTGGGTTGAAGAGTATTGGAATGTGACATCCAAGAATGGCCTGTTTGACCCCATGGTAATAACCCACTGAGCACACATAAAATAGTAGACTCTAACCATCTTTACATGTGTGATAAAACATGTGAACAGTGATCTAGAATACACTGACCTAGAGGAGAACAAGAGTATTGGCGATTGTTCAAGGAAGTTCAGATCTGACTTCAATTAAACATGTGACTAGAGAAAATAAAAACTAGATAGGACACTCATTTTTTACTGCCAATGGCATTATTAAGTTTGAAGTTCCACAGAGTTACATTTTGGAAACACAACAAAAATTTTTCAGGAATTTCAATGTTTTTTGATGAGTAGGAACAATCTATAAGTTTCTATTACTAACTTTTTGCATTTTCAACTTTGAATCCAAGTATCCACGCTGTCACCTGGACTCATAGATAAGCCAGAACAAAACTTATGAGGATTCTATTTTATCTGCACAATCCTATGATGTGGCCAAATTCTAATGAAACTTGAAATTGAAGCTGATACCTCATGTTCAGGATATAAATTAGAATAGAATACAGTTTAAGTTTCCACAAAAACATGGCTGTATGTTTGGTATTATCATTTTTACTGATCCCTGGATAAACATTATGTCGATTGAAGTTGTTTAAAATTTTTTGATTACTTTGAACAAAGGTTAAAAATCTAAATTTCTGAATAGCTAGACAATTCACCATTATGAGGAATTACAAAAAAATTCGTAGAGCCCTCAAATAATTTATTTATGAGCATGTGTTCTAGTATTTCAAAAACTTGGATGACAATAATTTTTTTAAAAAAGTGATTTGAGATTTATAGCTTTTCTTTCTTTTTGTCACGGAAAATTTCTCTGTGCTGAAGTGTGAGCACACACATCACTTGAGCTGTTGCTGAGGTGGAATACAAAGCCTGCCGTCTTTCACTAACAGGGGAATAGTGAATAAATCCTCTAGTACTAAACAAACATTAAATCTAATTATGACTTAAGTTTGATGTTAGCTGTAGTACTATCTAAACGTATGGTTAGTGGTCTCGTTTATTCTCCACTATAACTTCCTGGATAAACTCTCAAATCTGGAAAGGTCTCAATGTCTATTTGTACCGTCAACTGTGCCTTAAGAATCAGTGCTTTGGTTTTTTACAATACATTGTGCAGCAGACATGTCATATTTCAGTTATTTAAAAATAAAGATGTCTCACAGGGCTACTTTATTTACTATATGATTATAGTTTTCATAACACATAATAATTTTCTATTTCTGATTATGACCCATTTTGTTTGAGTGAGTGAATATATACCCGAACTAACTGGCAAAGAAAATTATTTAAGTGAATAAGCAAATCATCCTAATTTTAAAATTTTATTCTATGCCTGATGTTATATAAGGATGAGTTACTTAGGGATGTTGGCAGTGGGTTATTTTATGCCTTGGAAGCTATGTCAATGTTTGTAATCACATTTTGGATCTTTGGGTTTAAAATAACTTCTAGTAGCATCCGCTACTGGAGAGTTTTTACTAGATAGCAATGAAGGGTGGAAATTACTTAACTATAAAGACACCAAAAGTTAGGCCTGATGATTATTTTAATATCTGTATATAGGAAAATTTTTCACCAAACACTTGGGCAGGAATGAGGACAAACTGGTGATTGTACATCGCATCCTAGAAGAAACAGTCTCATAAGTCAATGACTGTTGGCAGGAACAGAGCAGAAATATCACTGTAGTGATAGATAGAAGAATTAAGCTGAGCAATGAAAGTGTGAGTTACACAAAGTGAAATCCAGCCAGACTTGGATCTGGAATTGGCAAGGTGCTGTGCACATGAGTCTGTCATAGAGCTGTAGATCTGAGAAGGGTAATAGAACAGCATCAAAAAGAGTCAGATCACAAAGTGTAAACATCTCTGGTGGCAAACTCAGTTACAGAGAGAGGTGATGCCCACTTGGGTACCAAGACAGGCCCCACTTGGAAGGCAGAACCCACCCAGATTATTTAAACAGGGAAGGTAGAATGTAAAAAATTGTTAACTGGTGAAAAGTGGTTAGTTACTAAAAAAAAAAAAAGGTAAAAGAGAGCTGTAAGTGGGCCAGAAGTAGCAGGTACTAAAGAGCAGTTACTACCTCGAGGCTGAGGGAGGGGGGACAGTGAAGTAACAAAGGGTTGGGAGAGGACACACTCCCTGTCCCCACCCTCAGCAAGGCTGAGATTCAGATGTCTTTCAAGAGGGTGTTGCCACTACAGCCTTCAGGTGGTAAAACCAAAGCAAGTGTGCCAGAGTTTGTGGGCAAGTGCTAGGCTACAGAAGCTGGCACCATTGTTGGGTGATATGGGTGTGCTGGAGCTACTTAGAAGCAGTCTTCATGATCAGAGCGTGTGTGCAGACCAAAGCTATTCAGAAAGGTGCCTGTGGGGAGAGAGTGGCCTGAGGACACAGCTGGGATTCTTTCTGGGCCACCGATGATGATGATGATGATACTAATGAAGAACCAGAACCCAGAGCAGAAGTGTCTTCTTGCCACTATGGCTCTTTTTGGGTCCCTCTAGGGCCCTCTGTTGACTAAGCCTAACATTCTATCACCTGGACATGGAGAAATATCTACAGGGTCTAACTATAGTATCACAAAGCAGTGTGAATTTGGAGCTCAGAAACAGTAGATTGATAATTGGCACAACTGGTTTCTGAAAATGACTTATTCCAAGATCCTAAATGACACTTTAGAAATCCCCTTGGCATTTTCATTAAATTGCAAGAAGGTACAAACTCTGTAAATTAAGAGCAGAAACCCTTAAAAGGAGAATATAAGACAAAAAGATAAGCAGGTGAGCAAAAATTAAAGGTGGGCAAGATGAAATAAGAAATTATTCAAAAGAAGCTAAAATTACAATAGTGTATTTAAAGTAAGCATTGGCCATATATACATATGATAGAATTATCACTGTGTAGAATAGGAACTGTAAAATGGAGAAGAAATTTGAGAGGTAAATACAGCAAGGAAGGGAAAGCAAAAGAAAAGGATTGCGGAAGACATTAGGATATTAAAGATTTGGCAGACAGACAAGAGTGAAATACTTTAAGAATTATAGGAAATCCTGAAAAAGAAAATTGATAAATTAGAACAGATGTAAAAGTCAAAGACAAATCTAAAGAAACAGTATTGAATCAAAAAGCAATCCTGTTTCAAAACTGAAAGAACTTGCCATGTTCTAGTAAATTAATTTTTAAAAAGACTCAAACTTTTAAAAATTCTAGCAAAAATTTGAATTACATAAATAAAGAGAAAATCGTGTGTACATCTAGGTTAAAGAAAAAAGGTTACCAGCAAAGCACCTCAAAGCAGGCTTGTCTGCAAAACTAAATGCCAAAAACAATATACTAGGGGTCTTCAAAAAGTTCATGGAAAGATACATATTTATCTTGTAATTCACTTTTTCCACAAACTTTTTAAGTACCCTTGCATCAGGTGTCACTTCCCCTCCAAGCTCTTCAAGGTTTCTCCATGTCTGGTTTGGTGCTCCTTAAATGTCATCATAGCGTTTTGCACTTCTCCTATTATATAATGTTTATTCTGTCATGTTACATTTACATACTTACTTGTCTCCCTCCACTAGATTGTAGAACTTAAATGCTCCAAAATAAGATAAGGTAAAATGACTTTGTCTAAAGTTTAATCTTTGAACAAATTTAAGAGGTAAGTGCTGTACCCAACCCCTCCCTACCATTAAAAAAAAAAAAAACAGAGAAAACACATTTTCTTTCTTATTCATATAGAACTATGGTTTCTGGACAATCACATCTATTCGTAAATGCAGGAAGCAATTATAATGTTTATGTTCACTGGTATATCCCAAGAGACTAAACTGGAATAAAACAAAGCATAGAATAGATACATGATCAATATGTGTTTAATGGATGCATAGAAGTATTAGAATCAAAATTTTAAGATATTTCCCAGGAAGTTGTGTTAATGGTTACCGTTTTTATCTCCTCCATAGGCTTGTAACTGCAGCACAGTGGGATCCTTGGGTTTCCAATGCAGTGTAAATACAGGCCAATGCAAGTGTCATCCAAAATTCTCTGGTGCAACATGTTCAGAGTGCAATCGAGGTCACTGGAACTACCCTCATTGCAATGTCTGTGACTGCTTCCTGCCAGGGACAGATGCCACTACCTGTGATTCACAGACTAAAAAATGCTCCTGTAGCGATCAAACTGGACAGTGCACTTGTAAGGTATGTGCTGCCGAAATGCAGCAAGGAGACACCTCACTCAATTCTATTTCCATTGCTCAGTGTTAGCTTCATTCAGTGTTGTTCGTTTCAGTGTCCTGCTTCATTAGGCTAAACAGATGGACAAAAACTCATTGCTAGACACAGAGAGTATTAGTGCACTTTCTGTCGCTTATAACCAAATACCTGAAACTGGGTAATTTATAAAGAAACAAAGTTTATTTCTTATAGTTTTGGAGCCCGGAAAAGTCCAAGGTTCAGGGGGCATATGTAGTGAAGATCTTTTCCCTCATGGGGACTCTCTTCAGAGTCTCAAGGTGGCACAGGGCATCACATAGTGAGAAGGCAAGAGCATGTTAGCTCAGGTCTCTTTTTTTCTTATAAAGCCACTAGTTCCACTCCCATGATAATCCATTAATCCATAAATGTATTAGCCCATTAATCCATAAATGAATTAAGCACAGCCCTCATGGTCCAATCAACTCTTAAAGGCCCCACCTTTCAAATACAATATTGGGAATTAAGCTTCAAAATGAGCTTGGGGGGACATTCAAACTATAGCACAGAGTTTTCATTAGTATGTGTCCATTGACATAGAGATAAGCACTGCTTTCCAACAACTTATTTTCAATTCAAATCCAACTTTTTTTCTACTTAGTAGAGATGATATATTTTCAATGGTAAAGTGAAACTATTTTTCTTTATATCTTTGCTTTGCTTCAACAAGAATAATCTGGGAGGGGAGACAGGGAAGACAATTCTTTTAAGCTTCATCAGAGAAAATCACAGCTAAATAATAGGCTTATAAAAAACCATTTCTCCCGTAGTTAATCTGCAATCACTGTACACTGAAAAATATATTTACTGCTATGGAAGTTCAGTAAAATTTCATCACGTGTAAACCCTGACATTACAAACAGTGACTATGTGCAGATTTCTGCCCTCATTAATACTGTTAAATGATGTAGAAAAAGAGCCAATTAAAAAGGATAAGAAGGATTTTCCCTCTTAGGTATTTGTGAAAAATCAATTCCAGGATAAATGGACTTAAAACTGTGTCAGAGGTACCTTTTCAAGATAAAGTCTATGCAAGAGGGGTGGAGGAAACGGGAGGATGAAATCTGGAAAGTGGTTGTTAATATAGTCTAGACAATTTAGGAAAATGGCAGCTTCTGCCATCAAGGGTCCAGGTCAAAACAGAGTGCAGTGCTGCATTATTACATATTATGATTATTATTATATATTATATTTAACAAATTTTATATATATGTAGGTACATTATATTATGATAGTCATATAAGTGTACATTTTAACCTCCTGCCTGTTTTTTTTTCCCAACTTTGAACAGCACCACTGTTTAGGATCCAGTATGTTTATTTTGCTTTTGAAATTCTCATGAATCTTTCCCATGGCTCACAACAGAATCGTAGGAAATGTGCCACTTAGATTTAAAAAAACAATACACCTTACCCTTAGTAATATATGTATTTATAAATAAAGCATTTTTAAAAACCTATGAAATCCTCACAATAAGGGTCATTACATATGTCATTTGAGATGTGAGTCTAATACTCAGTGTGCTCTTATTTTGGCCTATTTATTTATTTATTTATTTATTTTCAAGTGTGCTCTTATTATTTGCTCTCAAGTTGACTGCCCCCAGAACGTTGCCGTTATGGACTCTGAGGGGCTGTCCTCTTTCTTCAGGTGCATGTGGAAGGCGTCCACTGTGACAGGTGCCGGCCTGGCCAATTCGGACTTGATGCCAACAACCCCCTGGGCTGCAGCCCTTGCTACTGCTTCGGCGCGACCACTCGGTGCTCGGAAGCGAAAGGCCTGATTCGTAGGCGGGTGAGTAAGGAGACGCCGAGCCACGCCAGGGAGCGACCTTAGCTCCTGCCGGCACGGAGGGCAGCGAGAAGTGGCAAAATATTGAAGTCATCCTTCCCCCGTGCGCATTTAGAAATGGTAAAGAGGCCACGTGCAGGACGGTTGGAGGAAATGCCTTTTTTCTTCCTCCTTGAAAATAGATGACTTATTGTTGATAGGGAAATGGATGCCAAGGGGAAAAGGGGAACGTTGTCAGGGAAGCATTACCATTTGCATGGGAAGGGGCTGCGCTCTGACCCGGGAGGGCACCGGGGCACGAGTGGGCATGCGCGCTATCAACGCCCCAGGAACACTAATTCATTCCAATCAGCCTTGGGACATCACTGATTGTTAGAGTGGGAGTACGTTCATTTTTACCTTAATTTTCCTTTAACTCCTGCCACTTTTAACTATTACTTTTATTGGAGTAAAAGACTTCAGTTTTCACAGATATTGTGGTTTTCACTATGCAAGTTAATCAAAAAGATTTATCTCCTGCTGTTCTTGCCTGCTCTGGGCGAGTTCTCTTTCTTGAGAGAACTCATCAGAATGGGGATAGGGACTGCAGATAGTTGTACAGTTCATAACGGAGTTTTAAAGGCATGCCCAAAAGGCTTACATGCAGCCTCTTGTTGTCTTGGATGTGGTGCAGGTGACTCTGAAGGCTGAGCAGACCGTTCTGCCTCTGGTGGACGAGGCGCTGCAGCACACCACGACCAAAGGCATCATCTTCCAGCACCCAGAGATTGTTGCACACATGGATCGGGTGAGGCAAGATCTCCATTTGGAACCATTTTATTGGAAACTCCCAGAACAATTTGAAGGAAAGAAGGTAAGAACAAGAACTTGCAAGTCACACGAGAACAAGGTGAAATGTGTCTTTGGAATCAAGCCATTTGGAGGTTTACCTAACTCATCACCTTCATTTTATTTTGTCAGTTGATGGCCTATGGAGGCAAGCTAAAGTACGCAATCTATTTCGAGGCTCGAGAAGAGACAGGTTTCTCGACCTATAATCCTCAAGTTATCATTCGAGGTGGGACTCCTACTCATGCTAGAATTATCATCAGGCATATGGCTGCTCCTCTAATTGGCCAATTGACAAGACATGAAATAGAAATGACAGAGGTAAGGTTATTAGTTGTTTGGTGCATAGATGCTAGTGGTTTTGCATTCAGTTTTGTCAGAGTGGTTTCTTTTCTTGTTAACAGAAAGAATGGAAATATTATGGTGATGATCCTCGTACCAGTAGGACGGTGACCCGTGAAGATTTCTTGGATGTACTATATGATGTTCATTATATTCTTATCAAGGCTACTTATGGAAATATCATGCGACAAAGCAGGTAAACTACAGTAGAAAATATCCAAGTTATGTTCTTATTCTAGATTTTATAGGGAAGTTCAGTAAGACATCAGATTTAGAAGTGGTTGGTTCTGGAGTGTGCTGATAGAAGATAAGCCAAGGGTGGCTTCCAGGTCACTTGAAGGAAGTTACTTCCATTCACCAAAAAAGGAAAATAGCATGAAAAGCAAGTTTAAGGGGAAAAAATATTGAATTCACCTTAGATAAGGTGAGTTTAAGATGCTAGACAAAAATTCAGTGGAACATATATTGTAGGTCAGATATAATTAACTGTTGTGCTGTAAATGGGTTACAAGATTGCTGAGAAGGTAACCTCTTTTAACCATCAGGGAAACCAGGGAGGACCAAGTTGGTGCAATGCCCTCCAACCATGAGCATTCTCAAGTGTTCACCCCAGTGTGCCATACAATATTGTCGTTTCCCCTATACATCATGATATGAAAAGATTGGGAATCACAATGAAAAGAAAAAAAACACAGAAAAACAGCAGGAATGAATGTGGTATCAACCCAAATAGTGGGAATACTTCAAGGGAATATTCAGTGTTTTCATATGACCCAAAGAGACCAGTTAAGATGAGGCTAATTGGGACTGACACTTAGGACCACACTGGTAACATTCATAATACCAGTTTCAGTAGAGTCCTGGGACAGAAATAATCTTAACCTTTTAAGAAACAAATGGAACACAATGAACCTAATATTGTGAATGTAGATTATTTTTTTTCATGAACACCATTATAAAAGGAAGGAATGACATAGTTTCAAAAGCCAAGGGATGATTATTTAATTTGGGAGAGAAGTGAGCATATTTACAGACCACAGGAAAGGGATTAGTAGCAAGGAAAATATTAAAAATATAGAATAAAGAGAGAATAATTCATGGAAGAGCCAGGAGACCACAACATCATGAGCACACATGCTGTGTTCCTTGAAGAGAAGGGACAACTTATCCAATGAGATAAAATGAGGAATCACACAGGTATAGATAAGTCCCATACCATGGAAGCAGAAAGTTGAGTTGAGTTCATGCATATAGTCTCAATTTCTCTTTCATGTGTTTCTCTGTTATGTTCTGTAAGAATACAGAATCAATATATGTTTGTAAATAGTCTTATATGATAAGTTATAAGACCAGGCTAGGAAAACAAAACAAAACAAAATGATGAAGCCTCTCACTGTCAAACAAATGAATATAAAAATACTATATTCAAATATGTGTACTGTACTAAGCACATAATTTAGAAAAGTTCTTTTATTTTATGTGGGAGATCCATATTGCTTTTTTGATTGATGTAGAGAATTTTGTTAAAAAATTAATTCAAGGACCAAAATTCACTTTCAAATCTGTATTCCTTTGGTTTCCTTGTCATATTTCTTACTGTAACAGAAGATTATTTTTATATGAAATAATAAAGAAGCACGTGCTAAAAAATGTTGTCAGCTAAATTGTTAATTATTTTAGAATATCAAATGTAAATCAAGTGGCAGAAGCCAAAGTAGGTTTGCATGTCATAGAAGACGGCAGGTATCTTTGTGAGTATGCAAATATATTATTTTGCAAATTGTTCCATGCTGCAGTAAAAGAGTTTGGTAGTACACAGAACATTTTGTTAGTAGAACTGATAGGAAAGATGTTGTCATGCATTTTTCATTATACTTTCTGTTTCTTTGCCTCTCTCAAAGATCTCACCTTCCCACGCTGTGACACTTTGTCTTTTTTCCCAGTGTCTCTTTCCCTGTCACACTATTTCACATGCCTCACTAAATGAGATTCTTTGGTTTAAGTGACCATTTTTCAAAACTTTAGAATACATAAATATTTCACTTTTTCTAAGCTCAATAAAAACTAGAGTCATAATCTAGTAATGATAAGAACAAATAAGGCAGGTCATCAGCATTGATTTTGTAAGACAGTAGAATTGTGACAAAAGTTAAAAAAACATTTAAATGTTTCCCCCAAAGTAATTAGGACATAACCTGGCATCTTTATTTATTTAGTTTCAAATTTTAAATAGTCTCAGAAAAAGAGAGTTTAAGAGTTATACATGTGGTTTGAGATTCAGACTTTATACATTTTGTCATTTTCTTTTTTCTTTGCTTTTGTCTTCTGTCACCTTTACCTGAAGGAAATAACTTTTGAATTGCAGTATTTACTTAAATAGAAGCCTGAGTTTGGCCAAATCCCTGATGCAGTCAAAACTATTGTTGCTTTCTAATTTCTGGAGAAAAATGGTGTATTGCAGAAATATCTGTTGTTGCCACTATTGGAGCTTCACTTGATTTTTATACACTTGCTGGTCTGTTATGTGCATCCATGTGCAAAAGAAGGAAAGCTGATACTGGTAGTTCCCCAGGCTATAAAATGCCGTGGAGATGCCAGTGGCAGCAAACTTGTCAACAAACACCAAGTTACCTTCCTACTCTCACAGAGAGTCCGGGAGAACATAAGGGTGGCGTCTCTTACAGGAGCAGCTCGCCACCACTGGGTGCACTAGAAGGAGCAGGAGTGACATCTGAATGTTAACTGCACGTGGGTTTCATAAAGACTGGCTGATCTTCAGAGTGCAGATTATAGTGCTAGCGAAGCCAGAACGTGCATTCGTAATTCACTTTCAATAAAACCTACCTGTGCTGGTTATAAAGTTTATGATTCAGACTCCTTAAGCAATTGGAGGTGACTTTTATTGAAGCAAAACTATTCATTGTCTCATTTAAAAGTTTATTTGCAGAACATTTTTGTGTTACCAGTTAGTCGGTCATGAAATAGTCTGAGTTTATGGACTGTGTATATTTTTAAATGTATATTTTCAAATTAATAAAAAGGGCATCAATATTTTCACTGTGAATAATTTTTTTTTTAATTATAAGGAAAATTCCACCAACAGGAGGGGTGAGTTAAATTACTTGAAGGATTTATTTAGTAAAGTTGAGAAAATATTTATTTGAAGGATTTTTTATCCTCAGAAAGAAATCAGTATTATTAGGTTATGCTTGATCATTGTTTTCTAGGTCTTTTCCTAAAGTTCTTGAAAGGACATTTAGAGGTTTGAGAGGAAGAAATTGGGAGTGGTAGAAAGTTAAAAGCAATTTCACTAGTGACTGCAGGAGATATTGTAGCAGGGAATGACCTTGGGTTGTCTGTTTGAAAAAATATAAATGTCTAGTTAATTGGTCATGTCTATCTGAAGCCACTCACATTTTTAAAAACGGAGAAAAAAATCTTTATAATAACTTCTCAACAGGATATAAGACATCCAATTTACTAAACTCCTTATGATTTATGTGGATATTTTGCTAATGCGTAATAACCTTTGAAGAAGCAAAAATGCAGATAGAAGATGTAGCACACGAGCCCCTGGAATTTAGGCAGCTTCAAAACAATATGTTAATTAGCTTAACGTAATCTTTCCACAACATAAACATATATCAAAATGTCATATTGTTGTGTTCATAGATATATACAATTATTATTTGTCATTTTTATTAGCCCGTTTCTGTTACTTGTAACAAAATACCCAGAACTGGGTGCTTTGTAAGAAAACAAAATTTATTGCTTACAGTTTTGGAGGCTGGGAATTCCAAAGTCCAGAGAACACATTTGGTGAAGGTCTTGGTGGTGGCAACAGTGACTCAGGGTTCTCACGTGGCAGAAAATGGCAGAGCAGAGAGAGAGTTCCTCATACACTCTCCTTTTGAAGCCCTCATAACCACATCCCTGACCACCATCATTCATCCATTCACTGTGGCATGGTCCTACAATCTAATCACCTCTTCAAGGACCCACCTTTCAATTACCACAATAGGATTTCCCACCCTCAACAGTTACAGTGGGGATTAAGTTTCTAATATATGAATTCTGGGGAACACAGTACAATCAATCCACAGCATCGTTTTAAAGTGACCAAACAATAGAATATGCTTGAGGTTGACAAAGACCTGAAAATATTCTTCTTGTGGGATTGAGTGTTTGCTGGGTGATCTTAAGTGACTGATATGATAATCTAAGTATGTACTGGCTGGTTCTAGGATCTCTGAAATCTCAATGGAGGTAGCTGAAAAAGGACGTGTAACAGCAGTGACTCCTGCAGCTCACTTGATAGAAAAATGTGATTGTCCCCCAGGCTATTCTGGCTTGTCCTGTGAGGTAAGTTAGCTCCTACTAGCCTGTTTAATCTCCACTCACTACAGGAGCCAAATGCAAATGCTCCCAGAACCACCTTTGCTGCAATCAGTTTTACTTTCATAGGTATTCTTAACCTATTTTGTTTGATCTTTCACTCACAGTGTAAGACACAGTAGCAAGAGAATGATGTTATTGTGACCTAATAATACAAATCACAACTGAAGGGAAATATTTGATAAAATGTTAAAAGATTGTGGAAATATGGAACAATAAAAAAATAAGAATGTTTTTATAAGATACATTTATTAGAATGATCTATTTTCTTGGCACCACTTCCAAACTGTTAGAGACATTTAAACTGCAGTGAATTATGAGATAGGATTATATCAGGTTTTGAAAGTGTTTTTATATGGAACGTGACAAAACTTACGCTCTCAATAGCAGGTTGTTCCCTTCAACATAGGTTTCTCAGAAGTACATATATTTGTTCCAACAATGCTATTATCATTTAGTCATAACATTTTTAAAACTGCTTTTTTTGCTTTCTGGGATATTTTGACTACCCTCAGAATTGGAAAATTTTCTAGATTTTCATCTTCTGGAAGTCTTTAATTTCCACAAATATTAAATATTAATAGGAACAGTATGATGTACGGAAAGTAGAATGGATAAGAAACTGGCATTGGTTTGAGTCGAATTTCACCATATACTAGGGCTGAGACCCACACAGGTTACTAAACCTCTTTAAGCTTTAGATGGTAAACCCCCAAGTTCCTAAGTGACTGCCACCTTACTGACCCCTGTTCTGCAGACTTCACAGTCTAAAGCCTGGAAGGGGCCTCCGGGACCTGCTGTAGCTCCACAGCCCGGATTCCTTCTCATCAGTCAGACTGGTTGGTGCCCACAGCATATCAGTTAGATATTATTAATATCTTCCGCTCCTACAGCCTAAGAATCTTATGAAGACTAAATGATCTATGAACCTTAAGCACTCACCACAGTGCCTGGCGTGTAGTCAATGTTAGTTGCCGTGATTAATATTATTATTAATGCAATAACATTTATATACCTATGTATTGATTAATTTATAAATCACTTTACACATCTTATTTTGTAAACAGGATTTGGGAAGTTTTATTAAGTATGGCACATGATAACATTAAGTCAACAGTGAAGTACAACTTAAAAATATTGAATACAAATTTCTTGAGAGGTGTTAAGGCATATGGAAAAGCAAAAGGAATTAGGTTTCAGAGAATCCTACATAGCTCTGCGACTTGGACAGCGTACTTGATCTGTTTGTTGCTGAACCTTAGGTTTTTTACCTATGGAATCATCATGAGGATTGATTTAAGTGGAAACATGTGAGAAAGCCCCATTGTAATCTGAAGTGCCATTCAGCTTAGATAGCATCACATGGATTCCACTTTGTTCAGAGAACAATTTATAGAATAGCTGCAAATGTTTTGTGAAGCATCCTTGGAATAATTTTATAGCCCTTTTCTGACTGCTCTGAAGGACAGTATTCATTTGAATGTGTCTATTTTGATTCAGTAAATAATCAAACAATCCACCTCATTTTAAAATCGTAACTCCTACGTACATCTATTTATATATTTATACACATACCAGTAAGCATGTGCATTGCACTTATATGCACAGCCCACCCTAAATACGTATGCACACAGTGTATGGGTGAAAAATTAGATGGTGTGGTACATATAAAATATGCTACATTTCCAGTAAGCATGAAAGATTAAAAGATAGAGGACAGAAAGAACTTGAGGTTTTTCTAGACAAAGGTGAAATTTTATTTATACAAGGAGTGTTTGGCTATACTTATGAGCTGTGTGACCTTGGTCAATTCCCTTAATTGCTATAGGCCTTAGTTATTATATAGTTATCCAACATATAAAATGACAGGTTGAGTTTCAAAGTTCTAAAATTCTCTGGTTCTGTAATATTATTTTTCTGTAGAAGATATTCAGTAAGTAGTCTAGGTTGACCTTTAGAGTTCTTGAAGAGAAAGTTATTACAGCTATATTTTTTCTGCATTTATTTAAAATAATACTATTCACTTATGAACAAAAATGTAGTAGAGTAGCAAATTATTTTAATGTAGTCCACCTTCCATTCCAGATTTTAAATGTTAAAAAACTCTTCATATTGTGATTGATAGGCTTTTCAAATAGTATATTCTAAAATATGCTTTCCATTAATTTTAATCATTTTCTATATTTTATGAAAATATAAACTAGTATAAATAAAGACAATGATAAATGAAGAAAATCAAAAAAACTAAGAATATATATGAACTCTGCATTGGTGGCTTCACCTAAGTCCTGTAAATTTCACTTAAGCTCCTATTTACAGACAATAATTACAGTAATATCTTAGTGAAGAGATTACAGAGATAAAGGCCTGTCTCTCATAATAAGGTACCTGAGGTGTTCTCTGCAAGCTATTGCCTCTAATCCATTATACTTCTTATTTATGATTCATCTTGATTCTAAATTGCAATTACCCAGGCATAAAATCTAATCATCAAAGCAAGAGTTAAGGACAGGTCTGAAATAATACATGCCATTCCAGTAACATATGCTTTGGGTCATGAATACACAAAGCAATCTTTTACAGTATTTTCACCAAATGTGTGGTATTTCAGAGACATCTGCAACTACGGGCTATTCATTTAATGTTTTTATCTGAAAGGTGGTTGCTAGTAAACAAAATTAAGTATTAGTTACCTCTAAAAATATAGCCAGTTGTAAAGACATTTAGCCTTTGCCTATTGACTATAGCGTTATGACACTGCAGCCCTGTTTATTTAAAATGTTAGCTCTAGAAATGTCTAATTATTACAATTTATGATTTGAAGTAGAGACCAGAATACCTTTATAAGTCAAATAAAGGACATTATTTGCTCACCAGATTTGTAGGTGTTGGAGCCATTGAGGTTATCATAGTTTACTTAACCTGCTCTTCAGGTTAGGTTAGGTTTAGGTTATTGCCTAAACTGACCTAAACTCAGTTTAGGTTGTATGCACATTCCATTTTTATTTATGACTTTCTTTCTTAAGAATGGAAAATATTTCACATTGAATATGTGTTTCTCTGCATTAATACAATGAAAATCAGAAATTTGCTGATAATCTTTAGGTCATGTTTTGATAGTTCTAGCCTCTTTCTCCTCGGCCCATATTTAAATATGGCTTCACAGTTGAATGGCTATTTTTATAATTCCCAAACAATTTACTTCTATTATCAATTCATAAAACCCAAACAGCAAAATGTAGAAATAGATCTGTCTCCTTACACATTCACAGCTCTCAGGGTATCCTTTATCACTTCTGTTGCACATGGCAGGTCCAAAGAATCTGTTTCCATGTACATACAATTATTGAAGAACTTGGTATGGATAAATGACATACAAGGTATTTTGTTTCCCAGTACAACTTCGAACAATCATGGTTGCCTAATTTTTAGTTTACCTTCAGCAGCTACATCTAAAAGACTATTTGGGATAGAGACTCTGTGTTGATTTATTGTATGTCAAGCATTATCTCATTAAATCTTCACAACAACCCTATAAAAAAGCAAAATGTACCATTTATTGAGTGCTTACTGTATCCTGTACTATCCGAAGCACATTCCCTAATACACTTACTCTAACATTACTGAGTATGATTTGTGATCCCCATTTTATGGATGAGAAAGTTGAGGACCAGGCAGGTTAAGAAACTTGCCATGATCACACAGCTAGGCAGCAGCAAAACTGCAATTTGAATTCTAAGTCTGTTTCCAAAATCTGGATGAAACTTACTCAGCTGTTATGTTATACAACATCCTAATGTTCCAGATGAGGAAACTGAGCCCCATAGTATTCAAAACCTGCACAGAACTATATGTAGTAAGTGGTGGAATAGGAATTAAACTTAAGTTTGCCTGATTGCAAAACCCACGCAAAGATACATGTTTTTATTGGCTCCAGCACAAATATCTATTTTTATTGTTAAAGTCTGAGGAAAGGAGGGAATGCACATTGTGCAACTCTGAGCCTGGGGCATGTTGACTCTCTGTTCTCTTTGTTTCATTCCCTCCACTCTACCCTCCCATATTTTTGTGTGAATTGGATCCTAATGTTTCGATGAGACACCATATTATGAAAATAGAAGGAGAATAGAAGAAAATTGAGGTATGCATAGTTGCAGCATGTGGGAACAGAACTTTGCAAAAGTTTAAGTTTGAGAAAAAGGGATAAGATAAGCTCAGAAAAGTATTTGTTTACTTGCTTATCTTTAATTCTCCACTATGTCGCAGAAAGAATTAATATCAAGACAATATCAAGACAAGACTCAAAAAAGTAGCTCTTTTGATCCCAACTCAAACATAATCATTCTCAAGAATTTTGCCCCAGTCCAATGAGAAAAAAACAAAACAAAACAAAACATTCAGTACTGAAAAACACCCTTAAATTTTTTTTTAAAAATGTAAAGAATAAATACAAAGGATCCAGGAAAAAAGTTAAAAAGGAATAAATATATTCCATTCTTTAAAAAAAAAAAAAAGTTTTAAGTTTCTAATTCTCACCTTGTGGAATACTCACTTTTTCTTTGCTAACTCAGAAATTTAGCCCATCAGGACACAAGATTAGTTTTAAATGTTAGAACTGAATGGGCCACAATAATCAACCACATTGTATATCGACAAAATAAAATTTAAAAAATTAATTAATTAATTAATTAATTTTTTAAAAATCAGGAACTTTAAAGCAATAAATAAATAAATAAATAAAATTAAATAAAATAAAAATAGAAATCATCTGAGTTAATACATCTGCTCACTTGTGGGATGAGGAAACTATGTGTCAAAGACACTAAGTAATTTGTCCACATCTCTCAGACAAAACTAACTAACATCAAAGCTTCCACGTTCATTCCCGTCATAGTACCGAGGATCTATATGCCCTTTTAAAAGCACACATTCACAGCACAGGAGGGGGCGCATGCCAGGGATTCTGGACCCTAACTGCTTATGAGAACTTCCTAGGAGTTTTAAAACAAACCCTGGCCCCTACTCTTCACCAATTAAATTGGAATCTGTAGGGGTGGAGTCAAGCATCAGTATTTTTAAAAGCTCCCCACATGATTCTGAGAACCCCAGGGAAAGGCCTAGAAGATTCTATACAGAGCTTGGAGTCGAGGCCACAGGCTCCCAGCATGGTTGCTTTTTCACTGTGTTATGCTGCCCTTCCAGGAAAGAGCTATAGTAATAGGACAAATTTGTTGTGCATTACAGTAAACTTCACCTTAGCGTTCAGCTATACATTTCTATAACATTGGACTTTGTACGATTCCTCAGTAGAGTATTGTTTCTTAACTTTATTCTTCTAAGACTTGTTTTAAACTTTTGTTTAAGATATAAAGTGGAGCTAGGAACTTCTCTCAATTTGTGTGATTTTTACACACGTACACACACACACACCAAGCAAATGTAACCAATAAGTATACCAAATATAACAATAATTATATAGGTATCCAAGGATGAAATCCATGTGAGGAAAATCCAGTTTTATTCAATGGTCAGCATGCTAAAGAATTGGAACAACTCACACTGTGAACTACTTTTAAATACACGTTAGACTGTTTCTTTAGTTATGCTTAAATGAATTCCTCAACCATAATTTTTAGATCTTATTCAGTAACAATGGCAAAAATGAACTTTGATATTTAATGTAAACAAACTATTTAAAAATATATGATTATGTCCACCATAAGACAGATGAGACTCAAAATATTTTGAATACTATTTTTGGTTTTATCAGCTTGCTCAAAGCTAGGACATTATTAAATCTCATCAGAATTTTTTATAGCCTGTGAGAAAAGCAGAGAGACACTTAAGTACTTAATTGAAATACTGTCACATTATCCAAGTCAAAATAAATATGGAGAGTGTTGACAATTGATCTTTTTCTCTTTCTAAGGAACCTACTTGTGTATTCCACTCCTAGACTACCTAGGCCAGAACCAAAATGATGTAGAGGTCTTAGGAAGTTTTTAATCCAATATTTTTTTTCCTGCTTATTCAGCAATCATTTTTCTTTCACCAATGGGAGCAAAACTTTTAAGTGAAAAAAATCCTATTTAGCCAAGGTGGTAGAACAGTCCCTTTATAATCTTCAGTCTTCAGTAGGATCTGATAAGCTGACTTCTACCTTTTACTCATAAACCAAGCAATGTCTGATAAATGCAGCTGCTTTGCATACTTCGGGAGCTGGTCCTGGAACACAAGACTGTCCTCATTCCCTTTCTAGATCTGTTGCCTTCCTTCCAGAAAGCAAGGGATGTTTTTCATACATTTACATAATAAACACAAATGGAGATGAAAGTTTTGATTTTGCATATGTCAGCTTTGCTTACAGTTTTCTGTTGGCTTTCAGATTTTTATTGCAAAATTTTAAAAAAAAATAGATTAAGGAAGATAAATTTTATTGGTGGCCTAATAGTCCCAAAACGTGTAGAGCTTTTATTATTTTGAATTTCCTACTTTAAAGTCTTTAAATTACATCCATATCAATAATGCAGCCAAGACACTTTGCACAGTAGAAGAAGATTTTAGGCTGTCAAGGACAATGGAGTTCTCTCTGTAGTCCATACGAAAATGTTATTTAAAAACAAACCTCTTTCTCAAGAAAAAGACTATATGAAGCTTTCTCAGGCTAAGAGTCATATATGCAAATGAAAGCTTTCTTTGGCTCAAGTCCGAGTACATGAATGTTGCCTGTACACCATAGGGATCAGGGAGAAATACACATTAGGTACCAAAACTGGCAGTTGTGCATGTAAGTCGTGTTGCCCCTAACACAGGTGGGGGAAAAGAAGTCAGTCTTTTTAACCACTGAAGAACTCAAGTGTTGCTAAAGCAAAATTTCTAACTTGGCTGTCCTAACTGGTTTCCTATTCTTTCAGACCTGCTTGCCAGGATTTTATCGACTGCGTTCTGAAGCAGGTGGCCGCAAACCTGGGCCAACCCTGGGCACTTGTGTTCCATGTCAGTGTAATGGACACAGCAGCCTGTGTGACCCTGAAACGTCGGTATGCCAGGTAGGCACCTGAACCCTTCTCAAACAAGGTCCGTGTGCTCATTTCTTTTTATGTGTGCTCAGACACTGCATACAGAGGCTGGCTAAACTGCAGGGACCATAACTGCATGTGTGTGAAATAAAACATGTGGGGAAAAAGGCATTCACCATATTCCACATTTTAAAAAGTAATAAAAAAATGATAGCTGGAAAAACCACTGCTCAGTCAAGAAAGAGAATATTAACAGCATTTTAGAAAAGGACACAACTATTTAAAAATTATATGAGGTTTTTCTTTTCTGATTAAAAACAAAAATAGGCTTTTTATGAGAAATTTGGAAATTATAGAAAAGTATTAAGAAAAAATAAAAGTCACCCAAAATTCAACATAAGGTAAAAATTTAATATTTTAGGTACTTCCTATCAATTTTATGCATGTGTTTACAAAGAAGATTTATATAATGCCATAGGTACAATTTTACATTCTGCGTTTTAAATTTCTCTATCATTAGCATATTATATTGTTAGCTATTCCTTTAAATGTTTACAATCTTTGATTAGATGTCCCATAATTTACCCATTTGCCTTAGAATTGAGGCTGCCCTTATGTTTTTATGTTCCTGCTATTTGCCTTGGAACAATCAGGACTATCAGGTCTTTCCCCCTTTTTTTATTTCAGTCACCATAAGAAATTCAGGTTTCCCATGTCGCCACTTGTCCTACCAACTCTAATCTCCACATAGCTCTGGACACCTTTGCTGACCGCATCTCCCACCTCTCCTCATCTTCCAAAACCCTTCTGCCAAGCAATGGGGAACTCACCGTCAGACATCAGCCAAACCCCCTCTTCCTGAATGTTCTCTACATCCTGCTCCAGCTGGCACCTGGATTTCCCCCTGAAGGCTGCTGCCCTGCATCCTTCTCAAGTGCTAGCCACTGTTTTCTTTCACCCTTCACTCCCTGAGCCTGAAGGTAGGGCAGGTGTCTCTGCCCCTCACTGCCAGCTTTTTATCTTCCTCCTTTGATCCTGCAAGATGATATCCCACTTTGAATCTCACACCCCATCTATTTGCCACTACACCTGCTTGTGGAAATCACCTACTCACTCTCAGGTCATCCGCCTCATTCCTTGAAGGGTTTTCCTCTGTGTCATTCTCTCTAGCACTACTCCTATCATAATTCTTGAATTTAATGTCCATAAAATTAACTCTTCCATATACCTCACTCCCGGTTTCTGGTGCCTTTGTAGTCTCTATAGCTATCTTATTCTTTGACCACCATCTCTGTTCTCTCCAGCTCACCTCTTAATACTTCAACTTCCACATTTTTAATCTCACCATTGATACTAACACCTATTCATTGTTTCTTATCTCTCTCATGCCCTCTCATTCTTAACTAGCTTAATATTCATGACCCTTCATTAGTATCACTGTTTTGCAACGCTTGTTTTCCTTGCTATGCCCTTACTTACTCTTATTTTTACTCAGTCGCCTCCAACACTGCTTAAATCCTGCTGTCTGTCTCCTCCACACCTGCACCTTCCATGCTGAATGTGGCTGTAGAAAAATAAACAACTGTGCGGTCCAGTCTCACCCTAAATCCATGATCATTCTTTGCCGTGGACCCTTTGTGCTACTCTGCAATCATGGTGTATTTCTCTAGTTCATTTCCTCTTCCACGTTCCTGGATGACTATTTCAAACCCTTTCCTCCTTCGTCAAGCCAAAACCTCTCTGCCTATGCTTTTCCGTCCTTACTGTCAGTTGGTGGCCTCGCTTCTTATTTCATTGAGAAATTAGAAGCAACAGAAGAGAGGTGACATGAGCTTCCATTACCACATCCATCCACCTTTCTGCATGTGTGCCCAATTATTCTGACTCTTTTCCATTATTTTGGATGAACTGTTTTTTTTCCTAGAAAAAATTGAGTCTTCCACTTGTGCTCTAGGTCCTACCCTTCTTTCTAACTTGAGGACATCACTTTGGCTGATCTCCCTCCCCTCCTACAATGTCACTTTTTGTTTCTTCTTCCATCTTAACAAAAACCGAAACAAACTCTCTTGACTTCACTTCCCTTCCAGCTTCCATTTCATTCCTCTTCTTGCATACAGTGAGGGGTTGTCTATACTCTACAATTTTTCTCCATCCATTCTCTGTTGAACTACTAAAATAAGGGTTTTACCTCTACGGCTATCCTGGAACCAATGGATTATGTTTGGTGACCAGTCTTCATCTTATTTGATATATCAGCAGCATTTACTACTGTGAATCACTCCATTCTTCTCAAAACACTTTGTTCAGTTTGCTTCCCAGGCCATGATGTTCTGGGGATTTTCAAATTCCATGGCTGCTGCTTCTCAGTCTTCTTTGCTGTAAACTTCTCATTACCCTGAAATCTACATAGCAATGTTCCCCAGACTCAATCTCTTGGAGCAATTTGCTTCTCTAACGCATTCATTCTGATGGCGATCTTCCCCAGGCACATGACTTTCAATACTTATACTGAAATCCCATAATACTTTCCATTCTTTTTCTGATTTAATTTTAGATTTAACTTTTTAATCTTTCTGGAATTTGTTGTGGTATGTGGAGGCAATTATTCTCCAAATATATGTTGCTATAAGGAAACATTTGTTGGTTAATGTTTTGTTTACTCCTTGATGCATCATGGTATCTGAATATAGACAAATTTATTTTATCCATATTAAGATATGTTTAAGGATCATCTATTCTGTTCCATGTACCTTTTAGTTCTTGTTACAATGTTCTACTTGCCTTCATTTTTATAGTAAGGTATAATATGTAGTAAAGCAAGGCCCTTTATTCCTCTCCTTTTTGAATTTTCTTAACAAGATGTTCTTATATACTCTTCCACCTGACATTTGTATTCATTATTTCAATCCCTTCTCCAAAAAAATATTATGAGAATTTTGATTGGAATTGCATTAAACCTATTTGTAAAATATCGCTATGTTTACACTAATCAGTTATCCTTCCTCAACCTGGAAATATGATATTCCTCCTCCATTCAAATATTTTATGTCTTACAGTAAACTGTTTTAACATTATCTAAGTAGAGAATGTATTTCTTTTTTTTTTTTTTTTTTTTTTTATTTATTTTTAAATTTTATTTTGTCGATATACATTGTGGCTGATTATTGCTCCCCATCTGTATTTCTTATATTAAATGTATTTCTATGCATCTTCCATTTCATTTCAATTGAACACTACATTTTTTTGTTTCAACATATTTACTAACTGGTCATTACTGGTAAACGTTTAACAGAATAGGTTTTTTTTACATGTATTTGATATCCATTTTTGTTTCAGTTCTAGAAGTTTTTCAATTGATTTTTTTATTTTTATGTTTACAATAATATTATCTGCAAAGAATTATAATGGTTTTTTTCTAATCAGCCTTCTGTTTTATTTCTGATTTTAATATGAATGTCTCAAGTCTTTCACTATAAAATATGATGCTAGTGGTTAGTTTAAGAACCCTATCATGTTAAGAAAGCTTCTTCCTGTTCCTGGCTTCTTAAAGATATTTTCTTTCAATCAGGATAGGATTTTTAAATTTATCTTGTGCTTATTTGTGGAGGGTGGGGTGGGGTGAAGATGCTTTTAAGAGATGATCATATATAGTTTTTCACCTTAAACAGAAAATTATTGACAAAGTAAATAACTAATATTAGCCATCCTTGAATTCCTGAACTATTTACTATTTGGTTTTAGTGGAGTATTCTCTCATAATCTGCTTGCCTTTAAAATTCAATAGATAATTTGGTATGGAGTTAATTTTTACACTCTTAAGTGAAAAGTAAATGTATTTTTTTTTCCTTATGCAATCTTCACTGGCATTTTTTTTTTAGCACAGTTATATTTGCTTCATATGATTTAGAAGCATTCATACACTTTAATTTCAGTTTTATTGGGATAAAAGCTGTTGTCTTTATACTCTTCTCTTTTGACCACTAGCTATTATAGCTATTTTTGTGCCTTAAGAATTCTAAAGGCAAGTCTATTTTCTGAGAAATCCCTAGATGAAATAAAAAATAAATAAATACTTCTATCAAATGTACACTGCTAGTAGAAACTGTTATGCTCTGAGTTTTTATATATTCCTTCAGGGAGCTTACAATTTTTGAATTTAGGCAACTTTGCTGATCTTTGAAACAGCCCATGAGGCAAATAAGAAATAGTTATTATTACTCCCATGCTGTAATGAAGGAAATAGAAGCATGCTGATTTCTTTTCTATGTGTAATTTGGATCCCAGTTTAATATCATATCCATCATATGGTGCAATGCCCTTTACTTTGGTATAGTGGCAAATAGGGACTCTGCAGTCAGACTGTCTTGATTCATATCTTGGTTTCAGCTCTTAGTGGTTGTGTAAGCCTGGTCAATTTATTTAACCTTAGTGGGAGGGGGGGTCTTCATTTCCTTATTCATAAAATGAAGATAACAGTAGTATCTACTCAAATCGTTTTTGTAAGGATTTAATGAAATACTCAATAAAAGGCTCTGAACACATTACTTAGTACATGGAAAGCTCCATCAAAATAGTAGTGACAATGATAATGATGAAGATGATAATAACCATACATATTATCCACCCTTTATAGTCTAAAAACCAATCAGTTGATAATTAATCAAAAGGTGTAAAAACTGTACGATTATTATGCATCAATGTAAAAAAAATTTAATTTCTTTTAAGTGTAAAAATCATTTTTATGTCTAGTACTATGCTGGATTTTCTCACCATCAATTCGTTCAGGCTGCTATAATAAAATACCCTAAACTGAGTAGCTTATAAACAACAGAAATATATTTCTAACAGTCTGGAGGCTAGCAAGTTCAGGATCAAAGCACCAGCAAATTTGGTGTCTGTTAAGCACCCATTTCCTGGTTCATAGATGGTGCCTTCTTTCTGTGTCCTCACATAATGGAAGGAGCTTGCTAGCTCTCTAAGGTCTCTTTAGTAAGGACACTAATCCCAATCATAGGGGCTCTACCCTCATGATCTAATCACATCCTAAAGACCCCCACTTAATACTATCTAATTTAATTAGGAGTTAAGATTTCAACATAGGAATTTGGGGAAAACACAAACTTTCAAACCATAGCACTCACTTATCTTTCTTTTTTCTTTTTTTGTTTTCCTTTGCACCTTTCTTCAAAACTGTGGAGTGGGAAAGAAGCATAGCTATACACAACTTTATAGGTTAGGTATTTTTTTAAAAACCCACTTTATAACTATGCTTTTCCTAATGCCTAATGACACTTGCAAGAGATTTGTTTCTTCATACCAGTCATTAATGCATCCTACAAATAAGCATTTTATTATCAATAGCTCAGAGACTGTTGCCCCTTAAGGAAAATTTTCTATAAAACGGGAGATTAAAACCTACGTGGTATTGAACTCCAAGTCGACAGAGAGGGGAGGTAAGTGAACTGACACTAATTAGTACACACACACCCACACACACACACACACACGCAGATAGATAGATAGATATGGACATGGATATAGACACAGATATAGAGATATCTTTTCAGAGATTCTCATTTAATTAGTAGTATACCCTGTGGTTAGTATTATTTCTCCCATTTTTGCATGGGAATATTGAAGTCTCTGTTAGCTCAAATAACTTTTTAAAGATCAAATAGTTTGTGAAAATATTATTTTCACTGTATCATAATTCTCATTTAAAAAAGAAAAAGAAAATAAACCTCCATCATTGATCTGCTCCATTGCCTGAAACATCACTAGGGTCTGTGGTTAAGCAATTAGCCCTATCTTCAGTAAAGATATGTAACTACAATCTACTGTGTTTAAGGTGTTTTGTAAACCTATTTAATCTATCTAACAACCTTAGGGGATTATTAACAATTTATTATAGTTCTGAAAATTAGTGCTAAGAATATTTAAGGAACTATATTTAATGCTTATAATATTTAAGAATATTATAGAGCCTTGGTGAAAGGGTATTAGAATCAAGTTTTAAATCTACTACAATATGCTTTCTTCAGACTGTGAGAGAGAGTGAATGCACTCTTAGCTGATTGAGTTTGATTTTGAAGGCCCAAGCAAATTATATTCTAGAGTGTTGATAGAATATGCAAAAGTGATTAAGAGCTATGTATGAAAAATACTTGAGAAATCATGAGAGTATGAAATTTGTCACAGGATAGAAAGCAGTGAAATGTCATTTAAGGTTTTATAAGGAAAAGCAAAATGTAGGAAACAGATTGATTTTGATCTGCAATGAAACTTAAGATTTGCTTATTTAATATCTGCGATCTATAGAAAATATAAGCATATGGGGTATGTGCTACACTGATATTGTATTTGTCAAAAACTCACTGAACTATACACTTAAGATTTGTATATTTTACTCTATGTAAATTATGCCCAAATAAAAAATTAGAAAAATTTAAAAAAAGAAAATATAAGTAGTGCTCATTAGGAATCAAAATAGGTTCACTCAAAATAACACATATCAAACTAGTTGCTGGGGCTACTATATATATAATATCTGAGTCCCTAGTTTCTTGAATCCCAGTACAATATCAAATTCATCAGAGACTGTGATACATCATATTTCAAATTCAGCAAAAACAGTATATGCAACTCTATGTATGTGTCCAGCTCTATGCATATACCACGACCAGGCCTGGCCACTCTACATAGAGTTTTTAATTTATTCTTACAATAAACTTATGAGGTAGACAGGATCATTTCTTCTTTCACAGTTGATGAACTGATATGAGAGAAATTAAATAATTTGTGTAAGTCATAAACTAGTAAGTGCCACATTTTTTTATTCCAACCCCGGTTTGTTTAAATAGGCATTTTATGGAATGTTTCATGATATCCTTACAAGCAAATTTAAAAATATGGGACACATGTTAACCAACTGATAGGTCTAAGGTCATACAAGTTACTGTAAAATGTGACCCAGAGTAAGCTCTAGAGATTTCTCTAGTGATGAGGCATAGGCTCTGTGTTTGACCCTGTCATGTTCAAAATATTTATCAATGATTTAGATGGTATCTATCAAATATTCAGATGATGTAAAGCTGGATGTGTTATCTAATGTGTTGGATGGTGGGAAAAGATCTCATCAGGTGGAATTCTCTGAACCACAATTAATAAGATGAAATTAAGAAAAAAGGTTTTGAGCTTATTAGGTAGGCTTAGTTGTTCATTCATTCTTGTGGCCTTTGTTAGTAATTATTTCCAATGTGCAGGCCTTACAGTAGGTGCTGGGAATTCAAAGATGTGGACTGTATGGGCCTTACCCTCTAGGAGCTTATTTTTGAGTGTTTAAGGAAAAAAACAGAGGAAATTACACATAATGCAATTCTTGTACGAGTTCTTACTTTATTGCAGATTCACTGAGTGCCAACACAAGGCATTGCTATTTGCACAAAATCCAAATCAAGGAAAAAAGTATATTCAATATATTTGCAAATCACAGATAGAGACTTATAATCTACTATATTTTAAAATACACTCTGAGTAGCTAGGATTGTTGAATGTTTAGCTTGAAGAAGAGATTTAGAAAATAATAGTATTCTTAAATATTCGAGGACCTTCCCGGGGAAATGGAAATCAGACTTAATCTGCATAGCTTCAGAAGACAGACCTTGGATCACTGACTGAAAATTAAAGTGAAGCAAATTTTCATTCAGCGTAAAGAAAAACTTCATAGCTTATAGTTATGCAAGATGAAAAGACCTGCCTTGTAAGAATTCATGCATTTAATCATATCTCAAGGAAAGTATAGAAGGCATCCTATATGGAAAGAAGGTTAGATTAAGTAACTTCTCACCTTAGGTTTAAGATACTGTAATATTAATGTATCTTATGTATTAAATTAATTTGATTTAGTAGAAGGAATATATACCAACAGTTTTTCAACCTGCAAAAAACTTATAAATCTCATATATTCTAATCTATTATTGAAAATATACTAGCATGTATCACTTTTGAAAATATAATTAAACTTCTGATTAGGGGTTCAAAATATAGAGATTTTTTTTAATAAGGCTTACTTCTATAGAGGAGAAAATATTATGTATACTATTTCAAAGCAAACAAGAAAGTCATATGAAAGGGCTATGTCAAAAAGTTTAAAAAATAGCATCATGATTTAAATGTTTTGTTTGTGGACCAAACCAGTCAGTTAACCAAGTTTAGTATGTCAGCCATCCTGTGAAAGATTGACAGTCTAGAGAAGGTTAAAATATTTGATTGCTCAGTGAAGAAATTACATAAGATTGAAGGTATAAGAGAAATAAAATCATATTTTTGAATCTCTTACTTTTCATTAATGATCACTATCTTTAAGTATTTTGATTCAGTTATTAATGTTACATTTAGGTTACATAAAATAATTCATTATGCAATGATTTTATTACAAAACCAAAATGCTGAAAATTACTGTTGAACATCCCATGTATTTTTGTCACATGTTCATTTGTATTTTTGTCACATGTTCATTTCTATAATTATAAAATGTATTCTTAAAACACTCCCCAGTTAACACTTATTCATCATTTAACATCTTGCTGAATGATTTGAGATTGGAATTCATAGGTAATTATTTTATCTTAGGGCCACTATCACTCACGATGCTACTGTTAAATATGCAATTGCTATCTTATTGCTAAAATACAGGTGATTCCCTTGGATGGATGAATAAGGAAGAATTATGGTATTTAAATCATTAACAAAATATGACAAATGGTTTTACCCTGCTAACCACTTTTCTGTAGTTCTTAGACTTGAAACATAGCCTCTTTAATCTTAAAACACATGACCAGTTTCTTCTAAACTGCCTAGAACATGCATTCACTCATTCAGTCATTTAAAATAGTCATTGAATGCCTACCATATCTCTGGTCACTGTTGAGCTAGAAAAAACATTTAAGCCAGATGGGCACAACAGCAAATGTTTATTAGAGAAAGTGACATTTAAAATGAAAGATGAAATGAATAGGTGCTAGACAGGTAAGAGGGTGAAAAAATATTCCAGAACAAGGGATTTGCAAATGAAAAGCCCCAGAGGTGAGACAGAGCATTACATAACTTGAGAATTTCAGATGTCCTTATGTGGCTACAACATTGTGTGCAAAGGGTGCAATGGCTAGAGGAAAGGTTGGAGGGATAAGCAGGGGCCAGGCTATGGAGATCTTCCTTGCCATGCTGTGGAGGTTGTAATTCATCCCGAGGCAATGGGGAACTAGTGTAGGCTTTCAAGCAAGAGAATGACATGGTTTGATAAGTTCTATAGGATGGTCACTCTGATTGCAATGAGGCAAAATTACTGGATGGGAACGTTGGAAACTGGATCTTTAGCTAAGAGGCCATTCTAATTATCCTAATAAAAGATGACAGTCCCTAGATAAAAATAGTAGCAAAAAGGAAATCAAGAACCAGAGAGTAATAGAATCACATAATGCGTGATCAAATAAATATCTGGCATAAGAGAGGCCTCCCTCTAGGTTGCTGACCCGGGCAATTGAACAGACGACAGTAACCCCAAATGGAATGGGAAATCCAGGAGTATTTACAGATTTAAAGAGAGATGAGCTTAATTTTTGACATTTCAAATTCCAAGTGCTTTTGTGTTGTGCAATAAGATGTATCCAAAAAGCAATTAGAAATGTAAGTCTGGAATTCATTAGAGATATCCAGACTGAATATAAAATATAGAGTTTTTGGCACAGAAATAACTGAAGTCATTGTCATGAATGAAATCACCAAGATAGAATGTGTAGAAAAGAAAAAAAAGATGACAGCCAAAATTAGAATCAAGAACATCAATCTTACTAAACAGAAAAGAAAAGAAGAATTCATGAAGAAGAATAGGAGAGAGTAGCCACTGAAGTAGGAGAAAAATCAACAGACTCACAAAGAAACCATAGGAAGAGAAAATTTCAAAGAGTGGCTGGACGTATCAGCTGCTGCAGAAAATTCACATGACATGAGAACTGATTATTGCCAGCTAAATTTCAATTTAGCAATGAAGATCTTATGGGTGAGCCTAGAATTATGTTTCAGTGGTGAAATCAGAAGCCTGTTGAAAAGGTGAATGGGAGATGAAGAAATAGAGACCAGGAATGTAAACAAATTCTTTTTTCAAGCTTATCAGAGCTAGTATAGAAATTGTCAAGCAATTTGAGACCCCACAGACAAATTTTAAGAAGGAAGTCTTGGCTGTCTTCAAATGTTAGTGAGACTAAGCCAGTGAAGAGGAAGAGAGTGAGGATGCTGGAGAAAGTGGGGAGGTGGGAGGCGAGGAAACCAGTGTGGGAGGACAGTAGCTTTAGACAAAGGACAGACGCCACTTCTCACAGACATGGAAAATAATGCAGGCTAGAAAGTGAATCATTTGGCAGGAAGCTAAGAGAGCACCCAAATGAGGGCTTTCTTTTCCCTGAAAATAGGGCACTATAATCAGCTGAGTCAGAGGTGGAAAATTACAATATTTGAGATTTGTATTGTATCATACTGGAAAACCAGATCCATTTTCATTGTTATAAACTGTATCTGTAAGTGTCATAATATATTTTCAAATACAGCACCAGAAATGTAAAAAAATCAGTGGTCTAAAATTCATTGTGGCAATGTCATGAGCTGCAGAGAACAGCATAAACTCTCAAGGAGAGTTAGTAGAAGATCTAGAAAAATAAATTAAAATTCCATGGCAATGTCTGTGGTGGAAGTGATTTCAGTTATGGTTTGTTGTGAATGACTACACATACTATACCAAACGTTGTTTGGCCATTAGAAGACACATGATATAAATAAATTCTTGATTGATTGAAGGAAGCAAAAAGCCTGGCATTTGGGATGCCATCCAAGATCAACGCAGAGCCTGCTGTGGTCCAGCTGAGTTGAGCAGGAGATCAGTTCACTAATATGTACATCTGTTTTGTTACTACCTTTCTTGCTTCTCAACTATTCTTTTGATATTGTTTAAAAGAAATAAGTCACTGTTCTGACCTCTCCAAATCCTGTCATAAAATCAAGCTAAAATTCAACTCTAAATTCCTCTCTTTCTTCCTATTTCTTGACTCCCGAAGTAAAGTATCACATTTCCAATAGAGATTCAGTATTGCGTTCTTGCTGCCGTGTTTACTATTAGTCAGTTTCTTTCTTTCCCAGAGTTGAAATACATTTCTAGAGGGTAGGATGTTATTTTACCTTTGTTCCCTCACTTGATTCTTTCAGTGCCTGTTCCTGTGCCTTGCATGTAGCTCTTCCTAAGTCCTTATTGCATAAACGATTGTTCTGTGTTAAGTATAATTCTACTTTATGAAAATTTTTATTTCAAAACTGTTTACACAGTATTTTTTATAGAAATGTCTTAAAGCATATCACCCCAATGTCTCTTGTTGTGAAAGCATATAAAAGAAAATAAGACCTGAGATTGCTAGTTTAGGTTGGGTCCTCTATATTTATAAAGAACCACCAACATTTGACAAGGAATAGATGGATATCATTCTTAATGTGGCAGCTAGGCTTTTTTACTCTTGTTGCCTCTTAAAACATTTATGCTCTCCATCTTAGTTTGGTTTCAGAAAGCCCACCGATAGACATGCACAGAGGTCTCAATATTTTTAGCACTTTTTTGAGCACCTTATAGAGCTAAAACCTGGGAAGAGAAGAAACATAAGTGTCCAGATAATATATAATAAACTTTAAAGATTTCTGAAGACTGTTCCCCAATTTAGAGTAAAAGAAAAATTTACAAAGAGATTAGTGTAGAGAGAAAAGAACAGCAACTCATTTTCAGTGTGCTACAATATTAGCTTCTCAAATGAAAGAGCTTCTTTAAAAATACTTACATCAAAGACTGAGTTCTTTGTCCATGATCGTGTGTGTGTGTGTGTGTGTGTGTGTGTGTGTGTGTGTGTGTAAGAAAGAATGTTCACAGGCACATACACACTCATAGGTGGGGAGATAAATTACATTCTAACTCTCATTAAATTAAAAACAAACCTTTTCTCCCTTTTCCTTTACAGAACTGTCAGCATCACACTGCTGGTGACTTCTGTGAACGATGTGCTGTTGGATACTATGGAATTGTCAAGGGATTGCCAAATGACTGTCAGCAATGTGCTTGCCCTCTGGTTTCTTCCAGCAACAAGTAAGACTGGAGAATATAACCATATTTCCCAATCAGTAATGCCATCTGTCTAACACATGGGCTGCCTATGATTTGGCTATTTTTTCCATGTAGACAAAAATCTCAATTTAAGTGAGAGATTTTTTTAATAATATAAAAACATAACAGAGTCAGTATATAATATTCGCTGGATCATTTTTCCTTTAAAGCCCTGTCCCAAGTAAATAAAATTAGTTGAAATGTAAATACTCATAAGATATGTTTACAAAATGAATGATATATATAAAAATGTGCATGATTTTATAAATATATAGGTCTAGCATTTGCATATAGTTTTGCCATAAATTCAGCTATGAAGGATTGTTTAGATGCATATTATATCACTTTTGTGGCTGTTTTTATTCATTTTGTGTGTTTAATTCAAAACTGGGAAATAATTATTAAAAAAATTGAGAAGTAGTGTAATTAAAGCAGGGCGACTTATTGTTATGCTCCAAAAAAAGTCAGTATCTCCTGAATCACGGCCCCCATTCTGTTAAAATGGTCTGAGCTTGGTACCATGGAAACACAGCCATAAGAGGAAACAAAAGCCAGAATATCTTATTTCAGTATTGTCTGAACATTCTGCGTTGGTTATATACTGATGAAAACTCCTAGGTGTTTTCATATACCTTTTTGCTAAGACTATTTACGCTTTCTGTTAAGTGATTTATGGATTTCAGTCTATACATGGCAAGGCAGTTTCTCTCTAAGAACTTGCTTTTGGAAAGAATGTATGGCAGTTCATTCAGAATTAGAATTCTGGACACCTTATCTTGAATGTAAAAAAACACAAAGCAATTCAGACAAAGTGATCTTTCCACCTGTGCCTTTTCTCTGAAAATTGTCTCCCTTTTCTCTGAAAGCTCCCCACCATTTTGTTGTTGTTGTTGTTGGCTGGCCTTGCATAGAGTGTCAAATGTAAATTTTCAGGTAAGTTGGATATTGATGAGGAAGATATACATGATCTGACTGTTGGTCTAAATACCAAGTGGTATGAGTATGAAAAAATAGTATTATTTTTATCCTCCTTTCCCCAATCTCCCCCTGATGTCCAGATTTAAACAAGAGAATGTTATTTGTTTATTAAAATGTGAACAATTTGGATTAGAAAAATTCAATAATTAATTAATGATTCCCTGTTGGGTACACCATAATAAAGGCTACAGGAGATATAAAAGGGAAGCATGCCATTTCTTGGAGAAGCTCACTATACAGCATGTGTCTTAAGGGAAGTCGATTTAACTATAAGTAGAATTCAAAGGCACAAAATACCACTCTTAATTTTGAGAGATTCAAGAACATATTCAAGAAAAGAAGCTGTAGTATGTATGATAAATCTTAAACAGTGTACCTAAAGATTTTTACTGGTAGAAAATTATATGAGCAAAGTAGGAAATTATATGAGCAAAAACTTTGAAAACGAAATACAAGGCATGTTTTAAAAACTTGTGAGTACTGGAGTTTGGAGCATGGAGTTCAGACAGAATTTCATAAATGCAAATGAAAATAAATGGGAGAATAGAGACCATATTGTAGAAATATCCTTGAATACCAGTCTAAGAAATTGCTATTTAATTTTCTATGTAATAAGAAAAAAACCACAAGATTTTATTAAATAACAACAACAATAAAAAAGGTTAATATGATCAGAGCCACAGTTTAGGAAGTCTGTTATAATAGAATTGAATGTAATGAATTGAAATAGACAAAGAAGAAAAGCAAAGAGTCTAGTTAAAAGGCCATTGCACTAGCCTAGGTAAGAGATAATTAGAACTAAAGGTATGTAATAGTAACAAGAATGAAGACAAAGGGATTAATGTGAGAAAACTGTTGGATACAGCTGTACATAGCTGATAACTAATTAGATGTGAGGAATGAGGGTCCAGGCAGGACTTGAAGATGGAGGTTTTTAGCCAGGTTGCCCCCAAAATGGAGATGCCATTAACTGAAATAGGAAAACCAGGAGAGAGCTGCTGCAGCAGTAAGACAATTTACGTTTCAAATAGCTTCAAATTGATGTGAAGGGTCTGTCTGAATAGAAAGATGCAAATAGCTGCAGGAAATGGAAATCTGGAAATTGCAAGAGCAGATGAAGGAAGAGACATGTTAATAAGTGAATGAAAGTTGGATAAGATTTCCCAGGCTAATGTTACCCAAGGGGGGCACATGGAAGAAAGGACAGACAGGACTTCCTATGTTGGGAAAGCCAGAAGAAAAGGAAGAGCCAAGGCTACAGCAATCTGGGAACAAGGTAACCCAGGCAACGCTGTCACAGATACCAAGGGAGAGAGGAATGAGAACAAGGGTCAATGCCACCCTCTCATGAGTAAACCCGGTGGCAGTGAACGATGGCGTCACTGCTGAACTTTGACCCTCCATAGAGAACACAGACATTGTTACAAGGATTGGGGTTTACCGTTTAAGAAATCTTAAGAATAAAAAGACAGAATACTACCTTGATTGGTTAACAAGACCAATAAGAGTGTGTTTTCATTTTTGTTTTATATGACTTGTATAATCTGAGTATATTTTTATGCAAAAGACCTGGAAAGAATCAAAATATCAAATTACAGTGGCTAGTTCAGTGACTTGCAAACTTGATTGATCATAACCACCGTAAGAAATACCTTTTTATAGTATAGTCCAGTACACAAAAACGTGTGTATGTAGATACCTACATACATGTATGTAAAATACACTACACCATTTATTCCATTTTATTATCTTACACTTTTAGACAAAATTTTAGTCAAAACTCACTAAATTGATTTCATGACCCACTAATATCACCACCTAAAGTTTGGAACATATTAGGCTAACGAACAAAGCAAAGATCTATGTATGGAGAGAAGAGAAGGGTTAAAACGTGAAATGAAGAAACCAGTCAGAGCAAAGAAGAGAGGCGCTTCTTCCTGAGATACCAAAATAGATTCTGTGGACAGGCTGAGAGATCTCATCGTAGTGACTTCAGATGGTGTAGTCAGAGAGAAATAAAGGGTAAAGAAGGTGCAGATCACCATCTAACTTCCACACCATTAGAGCAAGTCCTCATTTTCTCTTACCAAAGCACATACACAGGGTAAACTTCCAACAGTTGTGCCAGAGCAGCAGTTCTCACACCCTCAGGGTTTGCCACTGTCTGCCCAAGGAAAGGCCGGACTTTTCAGCTGAGCATTAGAAACTCTCTGCAATCTGACAACTGTTCAGGCTCAACTCCCTCTTCTCCCTTGTACATGATGGCAAGTTCGGAGTTCCTTGCTGTTTTCCAGACACGCTCAGCAGTCTTTGCTCTTGCTATTTCCTGAGACAATCCCTGTGAAATTCAATCCACTTTTAAAGGTCCAGTTCAAATGCCCCCTCTGTCACAAAATCTTTCCCTAACATAGCATGTCTTTTGTACTTTTTGTATACTACTAACACATTTTACTTCACATCACTCGTTCAATCAAAAGCTCTTTCAAAAATTAAACATTTACTAAGCATATACTGTACTCCATTCCAACATTGTGAGAAAATAAATATATGTCCTTTCTGTGTATGTACATATCTCTTACACAGAATTGTAAATTCTTTGAAGGTAGAGGTAGTATTTTATTTATTCCTTTATTCAACAAATACATAATGAGGGCCTATTTCAATGCCAGGCTTGGTTCTTTATGCTGGGAATATATAAGTGAGGCAAACAGTTGAAATTTCTTGCCCTCCCAGAGCTTACATTTTTCATAAAAGATTGAGACAATAAACAAATAGATATTTTATGAACTATGGGTAAGTGCTACCAGGAAAAATAAAGCAGCCTCCGTTAATTTAGAGTGGCTGGATGCCATTTTAGATAGGGTCGTCATGGAGATCTCCAAAAACAGATGAGACATGAATGGAGCGAGCCATGTGAATATCTGCAGGAAGAGCAGGCCAGCCAGGGGGAAGACCCATGCTTGGTCCATGCTTGTGAGACAGCAAGAGACCAGGTTGTTAGAAGCAGAGCTCAGTGGTGCTCCCGTGGGTAACTAATGTCCCGAAGGCTGAAAATCTTCCAATGGCAAGAAGTGGCTTTGTATAGGATAATGCAATGATATTAGTGATGGCAGCAGCAGTGACATTTGCAAATAGAATATACATGGAGTGTGAGAGAAAGGAGGAGGAAAGTTGACTCCTTGGTTTTTGGTAGAGCAAATGGAAACATGGAGTGTCCATTGAATGAAACTGAGAAAATTATAGAAAAGTCAGGTGTATTTTTTGGAAGGGGCGGGCTCCTCAGTTGTAGATATGTTAGGGCAAATACAATACATAAAGCCCTTAAGACTGAATGAGATCATTTAAAGGAGAAAGGAGAGGGGAGAAGAAATCTGAAAACTGAACTGTGAAGCATATTAAGAGATCAAGGGCGTGATGTAAGTCCAGCAAAGGAGAACAAGAAGGAACAACCAGTGACCTGGGATAAGAACCAGAAGGAGTTGGTTTTCAGGATGCCAGTTCATCTCTGTGGTGTCCACAGGGGACAACAAAGCGAGCAGACTCTGTCAATATAACAAATTCTGTTAAGGGGAGTTTGGAATTAGCAGCCATAGGGACATATAAAAGATGGTCACCAAGAGAAAAGCACAGGGTTTTCTGAGAGGCCCTACAGACAATATGAGTATGGAGAGAAGATGAGCGAGTTGTGAGCAGAAAAAATAAACCCTTGCTCTGTGCAAAATGGGATTCCCACTTCCTCCTTCATAAGCCCTTTTATGTGATATAAGGAAAAAGTGCATCCACCGTAATATCATAACTCAAAAATTTTTTATCAACTATTCAAGAATTACTACATTCCTCTACAATACTCTGAGACACTTGAGTACTTTATTTATTGGCATGTTATGTATTGAGTATTTCACTATAAAGGAATGTAATTTAATCACACTGGCTCTTTAGCTTTGCACTTGGAATGTCTAAGATCTGTTTCCTAGTGCCTACATATGAATGTGTGTGTGTGTGTGTATGCACAGGTGCCCGCAAATGCACTCAGCGTCAAGCTTTAATTTAAAGAGCTAAAACTTGGCAAAATGTGTCAATTATAAGTTTGTGGGTCTAATTTTTTAAGGCAAAATATGAGTTTGTTGGATAATGAGTTTGTGAGTAGTAGATCAATTTGTTCGCATATTTTGCAAAGGTTAGAGTTTATTACTTATTTATGTACTATTGGTTTAATGCATTAGAAGACAGTTAAAATAGGCTCCTAATAGTACCTAACCAAAAGGAGTTGTGGCCCTGGCCAGTACACCTTATTGCTTTTTCATCATTAGCTGATTTAGTGTACCAGCAAAAAGACCTACAGTGTTTGCTGCATTTCCTTCCAAGGCACCTTGCGGTTTAGCCCTACTTACACTTGAGAGAAGTAACTACCCCAAACTACACATTAATATAGTTTAGTTTTTAAGTCTTGTCAAGTTTTTCTTTTATAGAGTAAGATAATCAGAAATCCTGAAGCAAGACAGGCTGGCTGTGGTCTACCAGCATCATAGTGAAAACATAGGGCAAGTTATACAAGTATAAGACCTAATTATTTTAAAAGACAATAAAATAGTCAGCCAATCTTATTCATTTTCATGTAAAAAGCTTTCCCTTCTTTTCACCTCACACTATATCACATTACTTTGTGTTTACAGTAAAATGTAAACTGAAATCTGAAAGTAAATCAGAAAAGGCACTCTTTTATTCGTAGTGAAATATTTATTCACACTTCATGGGTTGAAGTGCCGGTGGCAATTTGGGTTGAGTTTTCAGAAAAAATTATATAGGTTTTATGCACTTTTTTAAAATCTGAAAGATATTTAGTAATACCTATTCTACTCTCAGACAAATGTGCATAGATTCTAGTCATATTTTTTGTTAGTGAAAAATTGGACATTTGCTGGATGTTTAATATTCATGGCTATATATAATTATTAAAATTCCAAAATGTTAACATGTTTAGTGTAATGCATTGTTAATTCATCAAAAACCAACCAATATTTATTTGTTGACAATTACTAGCATTTAAATGTGATATCCTACCCTTAAATAATAACTTAATCAATAATTATAAATATGGCATTTATCACCACCTAAAAATATGTCCCAATCGCCTTGATAATGGGTGGGCATACTTAATTTTATAAAATAAATGGGTTAAAAGATTTTTACAATTTTTTTCTCTGATTCAGTTTCAGCCCTTCTTGTGTCATGGAAGGCACCGATGATTTCCGCTGTACCGCGTGTCCACGGGGGTACGAAGGCCAGTACTGTGAAAGGTACCAGCAGTCGTGATATGCAGAGAGTAGTCACACATAGAGATCACATGGCAAAGGTTCACTGTAGAAAAGTCTCATTATTTGAACAATTTCATTGTTTTTATACTCTTTAGTAGTTTAAATTGTATGCTTTCGTACCTATTTTTATCTTTAGAGTTTCTCCAAAGAAAGGTGTTGTTTACTTCCATCTTATGTTTAGACTTCCTCAAAGATACCAAATTATTTCAAAACTATCTAATATATGTTTTGGTATGTATATAATTTTATATATGTAAGTATATGATTTTATAAGAACAAATACATCAAATCAATTTTCAAAAGCTTGTCAGTAGTTATTACTAATAAAAAGCTGGCCTCATATTTCTCATTCTAATTCACTGGAAAATATTTTCTAGCAAGAGCTGCATGCATGTCACTGTTCTGAGCACTCTGGCACTGCCCCAACAAGTGTATACATAACTCAGAATATAAATGGTATGAAGCATTTTTAATTTGTGCAACCCAAACAGTAAAATGTTTGTTATTCAGTTCTTCTTTTCAGCAGGCAAACAATATTATTTAAATGTTTCCTCTTACCATATTTCTTACAAAATCTCATAATACATGTATATAGCTATTAAATTAAATTCTAAATGCAATACAGATGGTAAATTAAGGAATACAATTCCAGACTGACTGTCTGGTAAGGTTGAAATCAATAGCTTCCAAATACATATTTTCTGTAAGACCAATATCCTAAATATTCAAACCTGTCACCACCGCTTTTAGTACATTTTAGGTACTGTCTCTAACATAACGGAGTAACTATTATTAATGATTAACATTATACACACTATAATTTTAGCATAATTGATAGCAGTATAAAAGTTTTATAAAGATCCATGGATTTAATTTAGTTCCATCAGCTTATCTGGGTCCCATTTTTCTCATCTATAATCTCAGGAATTCTGATGCATCACCTACTGATGTATCACACTGATACTGGGACAATCAAGCGTGTAAAGAACACTGTTGGTGCCCTGCCTAGGGTCCGACCTGGAAGCTTCCTCTCCAACAGGAGGGACAAAAAGGCTGAGAATTTACCCCATCTTCCTCCAGTGGCCCACAGCCAATGACTGACTAGTGTGAGAATACAAATGTCCAGCTCCCTTGCCTCAAAGTAGAACATATTATGAGATGCTATTTATGCTCCAGAACTCTCCACGGAATCAGACTAAGACTGGGAGATCACCTGAATCACACCCCTGCTTAGATTCTTTTCCAGGTCTGCTTCACCCACTCCTTTGCTAGAGTCTCCTAGGAACACTTCCTTAAATTGTTAATTTCTTTGCAAATATAAGCTGACATTAATAAGTATTTATCATCACCCACTTAAGAATCTATTTTATATAACCAACAATGGGTGTATTGATAGCAATAATAGCAGTAATAGCAATAAGTAACTAAATAATTAATAATTTAAGAATTGTAAATTCCAATGCAGTTTTTATAAGTTTGTAAAATACATTTCCAAATGAATCTGCATATAGTAATTCAAAACACAATATCCAATACTTACATATATATAGCAATACTCTTATAATTTTTATGTCAACAGAAATTAGCAGCAATTACATAACTCATAGCAACATAAAACCCCCAAATATTTCCATTTGTTTTGAAGATATGTGCATCATTTGAATATACCAGGGTGCTTAAAAAAAAAAGTGGTGGAAAGTGGAATTAAAAGATAATACAAATCTTCCATAAACTTTTTGAAGACTCCTCATAGATACAGATGTAGATGACATAGGTATATATTTTTTAATGTCCACTGGTATGCTTTGGTATTTATGCTTAGGCTCATATTTATTTCATGCCCTTGTAAACACCAGAAGGATGGTGATTAAAAGCATCCCTGGACACCGAGGGGATTATCTGCAGCGATTTAGGAAAAAAAATGTTTTATAGTATAGTTACATTTATAAATTATAGCTACAGCTATCTGCAAAAGACTAGAAGGGTTCACTGAAATGATAATTATTGTCTCAAAGCAGAATGATTAAAGAAAATTTATGTTTTTAATATCCATTAATGTTTAATCAATAAGAGTTGACAGTTCATATAGCATATAGATGAACAGGGTCGTACACTATCAAATGAGACTGGCTTGAATTGTTTTTCCAGGTCTCAAATGCTGTTATAGCTTTGCATTCATCATTTCTAACATATAAGTGATCAGGTTATATTTCCCTGAAAAAATTGCTTTTATTCAACCCAATTAGACCAAAGGTCTTGGTTAGATTTTTATTTTAACTTTCCAAATAAATTTGTTCCACTTCTGAGAGCTCCTTAAATCATTTAAATCATCTTTTGACTTGCCCAAACCCATCAGCTCAGTTCCAAATCTGCTTAAATTTCTTGAGTATCCCTGTAATGTAGAAACCCTTCCCCATACTTTATTTTTATTACTCTTGTAATAAACTCTTTAAGCACTTAATTGATATGAACCTGCTTAGAATACAGTTATTTCACCTGTAAACGTTAAGAAAAAAATTAAGTGGACTTAAATGATACTTTTATTGAGTATTTGTAATCTTACACAGAAAGGAAAATAATCAAAAACATAAATGTGTAAAAGCCTATGTTACAAATATTATTCTTCATGCTTTGCCTTTTCTAACCAGCACAAGATGAATTAATTTCCACAATAAACTGAGCAAATCTCCACAATCCCAAGCCACTAAAGTGGTGTAGGATTATCTGGCCAGTATTTAGAACTTGTGACTCCAATCCCATACTGTCTCTCAACTTCTTTCCATACTTGCCCATTGAAAAAAATTCTGACTATTGGTTGTATTTATGGTGACCATGTATATAATTAATTATCCATTCTGGGACATGCCAATGAAAGACAGGAAGTGTTTTTAATAATTAAGCCAGGACAACAGATAATCTCAGATCATCCTCGGCAAAACAGAGCATATTTTCTTGTTAGCATCGTGTAAAGTTATCGAATTTCCAGTATCATAACCCGTACTGGTATATATTTGGGTGAATGGATGCACGGATGGGTGGAAGAGTCAATGAATATATTGCATTTTGTGTTCATTCACCTGGATTTCCTTTCTAATTTCTCAAACCAGTGTTATATATTTTATTTGCATAACATTAACCCACTTCCACAGATACATAATGAAAAATCCATCTTGAGGAAGATATGGTAGGGGGAAAAAAAAGACCAGTGGAATTAAATAGAAGATCTGAGTATCTTATTGACTTAATTTGCCTCTTTTTCCTCCTTAGTAAAATTAATGGATTGTATTACTTGGCTATTTTGATCTCTAAAGTGCACGAGTACAGGAAAGCCCAAGAGTCTCTATATAATTGTGTTCATCTCTAATTTTAAAAAGAGAATTTTTAAAAAGTTTATGATGTAGATCAGTGGTGGTAAAACTAGGACTCACAGGCCAAATCTGGCCCCTCGCCTGATTCTATACAGCATCCAAGCTAAGAACCATTGTTACAGGTAAACTTTTACAATCAATTTGATGATAGGCAGCACTGCACTAAATTTAAACCCCAATTAAGTAAAATTTGATATCTCAAAAAGAATTTCATTTTTCTCGTTAGTAGATTGGTATTAGAAAATAACTTCTACTCTATTTTTATTATTATTATTGTTTTTAATTCCATCAACAACACAAATCTTTGAAATTTTATCTCCCTTACTGCATAATCTTGATTTTGCCTCTTGGCCTACAAAGCTTAATATTTACTATATGACTCTTTACATGAAAAGTTTGCTGACTCAAGATCTGTAAACTCTTGATATCAGTTTTGTTTTATTCAAAACAAAACACACACACAAAACAACTTACAGAGACGACTTGCCATTAACCTCCATTGCTTTCTCACTGTTTAAATCCAGGTGTGCCCCTGGCTATACTGGCAGTCCAAGCAGCCCCGGAGGCTCCTGTCAAGAATGTGAGTGTGACCCCCATGGCTCACTGCCTGTGCCCTGTGATGCTGTCACGGGACTCTGCATGTGCCGACCCGGAGCCACGGGAAGGAAGTGTGACGGCTGCAAGCGCTGGCATGCACGCGAGGGCAGGGAGTGTGTTTGTACGTATACTAACTCAGCTGTTAGCTCTGAGACCTCGGTTCCATTTCTGTCTCATTTCCAATGAGAAAAACTGACTTTTTTTTCTTCTTTGCAATAGCTAGTGCTACTCTTCATTCTTTCTGACACTATCTGTTCACCTTCTGGTGGTCACCTGCTGTTTCTGTCCCAATCCTGCTGAGCCAAGATCAGCTGAGAAAATCCTCAGCATGCTTTAGTCCATTCATTGAAGACCTACAATGAAACTCCTGGAGGCGTATTTTTTTGTTGTTGTTCATCTCAGGGTTTGCAGTTTTGCCATAAGTTGGCATTGCCTTTGTGACAGATTAAAAATCTGAGTCTATAAAATTTTTTAGAATCCTCCTGAATTTTGTAATTGGCTGGACATGCACTTAAGCCTTGAATTATAACTGACTCTTCTTTTTCCAGCTTTTACAGAAAACCATGGACATATTGCTTCATAACTTTCTCTTAAACTACAAAACCTGGAAGCAGTAACAGTGAACTCAAGTGTTTTTTACTCAGATGTACAATAAATGGAGAGCAGTTTGCTCTCTCTCTCTCTTTCTTTTTCTTGTTAGTGATTCTCAATTCAGTAGTGCCATATTGAAAGTACATTTAAATCAGTAGTTAAATATAATTCTTGAATATAACATACATTCTATTCTAAAATAAGTTATTTATAAATTTTAGAAGGGGATGTTATACTATGGTATTCTTTTCTTCAAAGAAATTTATTTCAGTGCATTTTATTTCAACATTTACCTATTTTACTGTGTTTATGCATGCCAGTATTTCTTGTGTTAACATCTTATGTGTGTGTAAATCTTAATAGCATTTTAATTAGAAGATTTTTTATTTGAGTTCTAGTTTTATAAGAATTACCTCAAAAGCTAAGACAGGATTTTAAAATATGCCAAAAAGTTAAGACTGGGTGTGTTTGGGAAGATAGGTTTTTAAATTGTATTTTTTTTTTTTTTTGGATTTCAATCATTTTTAATGAAAATGTTTAAAAAACAAATGTGTGAAGGTAGATGGGAAGGGAAAGATTAAATGTAATATGTCATATACATTTATATTATCAAATTTAGTTATTGGTAAATACATATTCACTCTTCACAAGTATAATAGCATATTTTAATGATAAAGAAGACTACCAAAGTATTCCATAATATTATTGCCTTCAAGTTAAATTATTAACATGGATATAATTAGCTAGGTAATATATAGATACTCCTAATGTCAACACTAATCTAAACAGACCTTGAATTATAAATCGTCAATTTTTTTAATTATCCAGAAGCAAACTTGAAATGATAAGATCATGTTGAACAAGAAGTACAATTAAATAATAGCACATTACAATCTCGGAAACATAAGATAAAGGAATCATTTTCTAGACATTTCTTTTAAAGGGAATTGGCATTCTGCCCATCAACAATAGTTTTACATTTTTTTCTGTTGATGATCAACACTTTATTTACATTTTAAATAAATTTATCATAAGAAAACAACTCATCTCATTCCTCTCTCATGTGTGGATTTCTAATCTCCACGTGTTCCAATAAAAGTGCCAATTAGTTACAAAGTTACACCAGCCTTATAATGTTCATTTGCATTATTCTTGTCCCACAAGAAAATATTTGCAGCTGCTATATACATGGTACTCAGTTCAGTTGCTGTGCCCTGGAAATTTCAATATGCTTCTGGGATGAAATAATAGTGATTTTTCTTCTGTAAAAAAGTGTTAAATTATGGGGTTGTTTTTGAAATCTAGGCCCATTTTTCAAAGTGTTTATAATTATTTTATGATTACACTGTATAGATTTTCCTTATACTGCTCTTCAGCTTAGTGATTTCCACTCCTAGCTGTGTTTTCTCTTCACCTTTCATTAAGGTAACTCTAAGGATTATTACACAGAGTATTCTCAGATTTTTCTTTTCTCTTTTTTTGAAAATTTCTCCAGTTATGGAAAAATATTCCATGCTTCCATGATGTTGGCCTTTCTCAGGACTCAGTTTCTACTCCCAGTTTTGAAATGAAATAACAAAACAAGACACAGTGAGGACATAACTCTGACTTATTCTCAATTCTCTTTGTAATATATTTCTATATCCTTAAGCTAAATTAGAGCAAGAGACCAAAGAATGGATTCACCTGGCATGTTTGACCTGCAGGGCCTGTTTCATCACATGTAATCATAGCCGAATTTTATAAGTGGGAGACAAGGGAGGCAGTCTGGCCCAGGCAAGAGAATATATACATAGTAAGAGAAACATTTGTGGTGGGTTGTTAATATGGTGCTGTCTGTAGAAAAGAGATGTTTCTTCGATTAAACAGAAATAAGTTAATACTCAGATAGTTCAGTAGCATGTATTGTACAAGAGTTAATTTTGCTGTCTTTGGTTAATTCTCTAGGAAACACAATTTAATTTGGCCAACATCGTGCATTTGTATTTCTTAAAAATGTACAATTAATGGCCTAGGCATGATCATTTAGTTATCTCACGTGAGCTGCATATTGGTGGAAAGACTCTCAATACTCACTGTTAAGTTAGGTTAAGCTCTTATTTAACAAAGGATATAAAATTCTGCTGAAGAGATCAGGCAACACAGGGAAAATATAGAAATTATAGAAGAGTTTCCCTTGACCACCTAAGTTCATAAGAGTCTTCTTGCTGCCTGGGGAAATTGCCAATGAGCAAGCAAGGATTTTACTGGATCAAAAGTGGAATTTCTTGCAGGACCCAGAACTTTTATCTGTGGGGTTTCCATTACTATCATGAAGAATTTACACAAATAATGTGTCCGTATTAGTCCTTTTACCACACACGAGTTCATCATAATAGTAATTTTTTTTTTTTAAGGCTCACCTTGGCTAAGAGCTTACCATTTGCCAGGCGCTATGTTAAGCACTTTATATGCAGTTATTTTAATTCTTGAAACATCCTTATACATATTATCTCCGCTAGGTGATAAGGAAACTGAATTTAGGTGGTTTAAGTCATTTTCTCAAGGTTCACAGTGGCTTTCTGACAGAGCTATGATTTGAACCTAGGTCTGTCTTGCAAATCTTATTTTCTTAACCTCTGTGCTGGCTACCAATATAAAACACAGAAAGCAAACATGTTTTACCCAATGTATTTGACATTGGTGAATTTAGTTCTTTACTCATTTACTTATTCTGGATTTAGAGCACATTTTACCTCAAAGAAGAATAAAGGTAAAATGGGCAAGAAATACACAATGAAAAATTTTAAATAGATATAAAGTCCACAAGGACTTTTTTTTTCTGCTAACCATTGAGACTCTCTCTTCTAAGATTTAAAACATTACGGTATTTATGATAGATTCTTATTTATCAGAGATTGTCAAGTAGAGACTGTCCTCTATGCAGGAGAAAAGACACCCTAGCTGGGTGCTTAGATTAACTTCACAGTCTTTTTTTTTTTCTAATAGGAATTACTGGGGACAGCTCTACAATGTATTTTTTCCTTATGTGTATTGGTGAGTTCTGAGTACATATTTTATTGGATTTCCCCAACCAGGATTTCTCCTTAGTAAGTGAGGTTAATGCAAATTCATCCTCTTCTTTCAGCCCTCATTCATAATTTACATGTCATTTTATAAAATGAGAAAAACCACCTGCCCTTCTGAAATTTGAGAATGAGCAAGAAAGCCATTATTTATTTAGTAGTGAAGGTTTGAATTGTGAAACACAAAACTTGGATTTGTTCATATACTATTTTCTGTAGACTATGTTAACACAATAACTCATATGATGCTTAAAATAGATGAGTGGCATAGTAAAATATGTTGCTCTCCTAGAGAACAGAAATTAAAATTAGTAGCTGTTGGCAAGATGTTACTCCATAAAAAGTACTTGAAATAACATTTTATAAATATCAAATCAATGTTTTCTATTTTTAGTCACTGTATATGAGGTATTTGGGATATATCAGCTTTTATTATTTATAGTCACAATTTATTTACAATATGACATATCAGATGATGCTTCGTTTAACAATGTTGCAAAAGCAATCATGAAGTGTGTTCTTTACTTTCAAACTGAGGTAAGCCTAACTAAATGTGATAATTCACCTTAACTCTGCAAAATAAGCACCTTCTACTCTCTTGGTGAAACCTAAGTCTAAAGTTTTATCCTACCTTGATACCGATCTGGCAAGATGCATCACAACTATTGTTTTTTGGGGTTTTTTTTTGCCTTTTTGTGACCGGTAAGGGGATCGCAACCCTTGGCTTGGTGTCGTCCGCACCTCGCTCAGCCAGTGAGCACACCGGCCATTCCTATATAGGATCCGAACCCGCGGCAGGAGCGCCGCTGCGCTCCCAAGCACTGCACTCTCCCGAGTGCGCCACGGGGCCGGCCCACAACTATTGTTTTTAATAACCTGTTGTTGTCAAGGATCTTATCACCATAATGCAGAAGCCCTTATATTCATATATTATCACCAGAATACTGTTGTACATTTATAATCAAAGATGATTACTAATGGCAGTTATTTCTCCCTATATACGGGTGCAGGAACAAAATAGTAGAATGTGGTTATCACTGTAAAGAAAACAGGACTTTTCTATTCGAATAGATGATGGAAAACATCAATTAATCTCCAGATGCTATTAATCAATCTATAACTTTGCTTGTTATACATGTGATCACCTTCCATCCTAGCCCCCTAATGTCATCCTTTCTCTGCCGCCACTTGGTCCCCAAGTAAGTTCCTACTCAAAGGCCAGTATGACTGCTGTAGTTTTCTAGAACCCTAAGCCATGGCGTGTTGTTCAAATCTAGGAGTTAGGCAATCTATAAAATCAAATTCATTCACCATGTTTGCACCTTCTATTCATCTGTTTTGTTAGTAAAAGATGCTTGAGTTTCTTGTTGCCAACCTTCTTGGCTCTGGTCCAGGCTATCAATGTGTAGAACAGCGAGGATCACTCTGACTCTAGGTCATTTTTCTGTTTACTAGGGATCAGTCACAGTAGTTAGTACAGTACATTGAGGAAGCTGTCCTGTTAGCAGATTGAGAATTCAGGTCACAATTGCCTTTCTTTTCAGTCAAGCTTTATTTAACAGTAAACTCAACTCTACTTTGATTATAATTTTCACTCTGACTAGGTTTTGGAAGTTTGTTGACCTCGATGAACAGTAGAATCACATGATCTTAATGTTGGAAGAAGTCTTATCAGTAAGGTAGTCTAATCTTCTTCACTTTTCCTGTGATATCCCTGAAACAGACAGTGTCCTGATGCAAGGAAGCATGCTGTTATGAAGCGGATATAGAAGGTTTGAATCCTCGCTTGCCACATACAAGCTGTGTGACATTAGATTAGTTAACTTTTCTAAATCTCATTTCATTCTCTGTAATATGGAAAGAAAATAAATACATAATAGATGCTTAATAAATTCTAGCCATTATTATCATCATTGTTCTTATGTGGCCATTTTATTTGAAGGCATGATGTTTTGTGCAGGTTATCAGTTTCTGATGAATTATGTTCTTTAGCTTAGGCTGAATTCCAGTTTTCTGTAATTATCTCTAATTCTAGGCTCAAGTCACTGAAAACCAGTTTTATGACCACCTTACATTTCTCTTTACAATCTTTACATGCATTATCTATAGATTCTTAAACACTCTAATTGTGACTATTTTTATCAGCTGTGAAATGAGGATATTAACAGTACTTATTTCACAGAATTACTGTATCAGAAAACGATAGTGAAGCCTGCCATAAAGTAGATATTGTGTAAATAAAAGCTATTATCTAATTATCTCATTATTATTTATAGTACTTTCAAAGTTTCCATTTATTTTTTAATATGTAGACCATCCTGGAGCCATATTGAACTTGTTTTTCATATGTATTATGTACAGAATATTCTTTAATTTAAACATATATATCACAACTTGGTACATGAACAACTTCATCAGTCTCAGCTAAGACCTAAGAATACCTTTTCCTCTATTCAAAAAAGCAAAACAGGTTAAAAAAAAAGCCACCTTCTTGAGTCTGAAAACAAATTTTTATTTTAGAAGATATTTATTTATAAATAATATAGAATAAACAAATCCTAAATAGACACTAATATAAAAGATTTTTCTTGAAGGGGACAAGGGAAAGAGAGAAATATGAAATTCAGATCCAGGGAACTATCAATGGCATTCATCTAGAAGAGTTAATTTAAAATTCAGACATTAACACAAAAATTATCTTTTGTGAAAAATGTATATTTACACATTTTATCCCTATTTGATTAGAGCAGACTATTTATGTATCTCTACCTAAAATTGGTTAATAGGCTTGGCCTTTTCATAAATACTCAATGCATTCATTTTGGCTTTAGCTGGTTTGGTTTGAATGGAGTGTGTGATTTTCTTTGTGACAGTAAGCCAGTAGTTATTATGCATGGGGGACTCTGGTAGAAATGCAGTATTTTGTACTAATTGCTAACAGAAAGATCTGTAATATTGGCTGCATGATTTGCCCCTTACATGTGCCCAGCTATAATGATCTGAATTTAGTACTGCATTTGTTAATATTAGACACAAATTTATCCTGACACTTTTATAGGCAAAGCCTCGGAAACATTTAGTCATGTGAAATATAATCATAGTCTTGAAATATTTGCTTTTGCTCCCATGGATTTTAGGCAGGATCTCACTTTAAAACCTTGTCTCTATTACTAAATTAGGGGAATAGTTTGGAGAGGTTCTTCGGGGTCCTGATTATAAGATAGATGTTCAGATATACTGAGCAGTTACTGCACCCTTATCAAAGAACAGTTGTTTACATAATATGAATATTCCACATCTCTACACACTATTCAGATTTTTCCTGTTATACTGAATTAAATTTGGCTTTCATTTGCATCCCATTTCCAATGTTTTTTTGCCAGACCATTCAGATTCCTTCAGACACGTCAGAGGGCAAACAGAAGTAACTTGTATGTAAATTAAATATTTTGTGTTGGAATAAAATAGCAAACCATTATGAAAGGGGCACATTTCCTAATGTGTTTAACTTATAACTGCATGAGCTAGACTTGTACAGAAGCTTTGAAAAAAGTCCCCATGGCTGTCATATTCATAAGTCTCTCTGACTCATTTAGACAGATGTTAGTATATTACTTGGAGCATACTATAAAACTTACCTTTCACTTATGGAAATGTGCTTGTACTTTGTTCCCCCAAAAGCAAATACAGAGACCATAAGACATGGGATAATAAGAGACCTTTGGACACGGAGACAGAAAATGAAATGTATGAGTCCTTGAAAGAGCAATTAAATACATTTTCATTTCAACAACTGAAGATGAGGAACCAAAACAGATGGGCAGGGGTACAATAAATGAGAGAAAAATCAGTATTCATCATGCCTCTTGGCATTCTAGCTCACCAATTTACTCTGTAGTATATTACAGTAAATCAGATGGAGTTCTGCAAAAAAGCTGAGAAAGCTGTGGGTGCTTTCCATGGAAATTTCTGGAATCATTCAGTAAGGAACATCTATCTATACTATTATCAACAAGCTGACTCAATTTCTTCTTGGAAATAGGTAGGTTATACATTATAAATAACTTAAGGGCTAGCAAAGGATTCCTAAAGAATACACTGTCCTAGAAAACATGATAAAACATCATATTATCAACAATCTTTCAAGATCTTGAAAGTAAGAAAAGAGTTAATTGCCTGCTTACATCCTGGGAACATCCGTCAAACACGTATCTTCATTAAAAGTCAAGTTGAACTTTGAAAACAATGATGAACTTGGGCTCAGAGGGGAAAAAATCTTTATATTGTTCATAATTCTTAATAAAATTAAGAATTGTTACTAATGCTTGTTTTTAACCTGTGAATTGCAGCTTGAAAGTCTCTGATCTGAATCCACGTTCTAAACCACACACACAAAACTTGGGAAAGTCTGTCAGTCATCTATTGCTGCCATTCCCAAATTCAGTAGCTTAAAATGACAATTGTATATATCCTCATGATTCTGTAGGTTGGCAAATTGGGCTGGGCTTGGTTGGACAGTTCTTTTGTTGTCATGCCTTGGGGTTCCCGATGCCCTCATTCACATGTTGGGGCCTCCACTGGCGGCAGGTTGGGACTCTCCTCTCTTTCCAGCTGCCTTTCTTCCTCAAGGAGGCTAGCCTGGGACTGTACTCAAGGCACCAGGGGTCTACGAGTGTGAAAGCAGAAACTACAAAACCCCTTTAGGCTTAGGAGTCTCAAAATGCTCCTCTGCCACGCTCTGTTGGTCAGGGTATGTTACAGAGCCAACCCAGACTCATGGGGAAAACAGACTCCACCTCTTAATGGGAGGAACAGCAAGGAAGTTGTAACCATCTTTAATCCACCCCAGAAATGAGCATCACCTGGAGCTGGTAACTGTGTGGTTTCTTTCCTGCTAATGTTTCCTACCTAGTTTCTTCCCCTCCACTCCTCTATTCCCGTATCTCTTTCCTGGGTCAAAACTGATTACCTCTTGCCGACTTCATGGAAGTCATCTTTCTTGATTTCAGACAGTTGCTGCCTCTCCAATCACAAGACAATTTTCTTTCTCCCTCTAATCATTGTTTTTATCCTCTTCTCCAGATCCTCACACATCTGCATGGTTCAACATTTCCTGGCAAATATCTTGTTCTCACATTCAGAACTATCCTTTTTAGCCAATATCCCCTCCCCTTCATCCCCTCCTTTCCCCCTCCCCCGACTCTGGTCCTCCTGACCTGATCTAACATGATCCGGTTCTACCTCCCTGATCTTCTCACCATTTCCTGATCTTGCTTACTTACGTGTCATGCTCAAATATTAACCCCCGCCATTCTCTTACTCCAAAATGGTTTTTTCTGCTCTTCTTCCACAACGGTATTCATACATATATTTTTACAGAATGTTTGCTGTGTGCAAGACACTCTCCTAGGCACTGTGACCAGGGTGTTTAAGGTCCCTTCGTCAGTGAGGGAAAAACAATATAAAAATTAAGTAGTAAGATATTTCATACAGGCGTGGGTGTTAAGATTAAAGAAAAGGAATGTGGTAGTGGCTGGTGGGTATTTCAGGTGACAGTAATTTCAGTGTCATCAGAGGCTTCCCCTCTGAGGAAGTAACATTTGAGCACTCAAACCAAATACCCAGGAGCCACGTGGGTAAAGATGGAGGGAAAGTGTTCCAGTTAGAGAGCAAGCAAAATGACCTGCTCCAAATCCTTGCTCCCTTTAGAATCAAGCATCTCTACAGTTAATCATCTGGTCCAGTGGTTCTAATTTCTGGCTGTGTGATAGAACCATCTGGAATCTTTTATAAATGCTGATGCCTGGACCTTACCACAGACCCATTGAATCGGATTCTCTGGAGGTGGGGAGGAGAAAGACCCAAGCATCTATATTTTATAAATTCTGATCCACAGCAATGTTTTCTTACTTAATGTGGATAGAGCACAAGGGATCTTTTAAAAGTACAGATTCTGATTTCCTAGGTCTGGGGTAGAACCCAAGATTGTGCATTTCTAATAAGTTCCCAGGCAATGCCGATGCTGCTGGTCTGGTTGTTACCCAAAGTGTGGCAAGTAGACCAGCAGTGTCAGTATCACCGGGGAGCTTGTTAGAAAAGCACATTCTCAGTCAGAGAATCAGAAATGAGGCGATTCAATCACCTACTGAATCAGAAACACTGGGGATATGGCTCAGCCCTCTGTGATGTCAGAAAGTCCTCCAGGTGATTCTGAGACCCACTAAACTTTAGGAACCAGACTGTGGATCTTGGTGTTTAGACATGGTCAATTTGGCACTTAAGTGTGTTCTATGTTGTGTTTTCGGTAATTATTTCATGTAGACAATTCTGTTGAAGCTTTCATTAACAAGGGTATGAAGTCACAATGTTCTTCTTTTAGTTTCCATGCGGTGCAAATTCTCTTTCATTCTGGTTAAAAGATGAATAAGAGACACAGCTCTAGTTCCAGACTGTGGCTCCAGGCTCCAGAGCCTCTTCGTTGGCTCGGCTTGTAAAGTGTCAGGAGCATGCAAAACCCCTGCTGCTGATGCTCGACAGCTGCAGGTGCTGCCTGCAAGGAGCTGATTTATTAAAAGTCCTGCTGGGGCAGTTTAATCCCTGTGAAAGGATGTTGTAACTCACCTCTAACTGCTGTCCTATCAAATAATCAACCTCCATATTCCTATTTGTTTACAAGCTGCAGTTAATGGTTTTCTCTCCATTAAGCAGCTCAAGGGAGCACTATTTAGAGAACTAATTGAATTCTTGCCAATTTGGGACATAATCCAAAGCTATTGGTATTTTCCATGTTTCTCTATTCTAACATGTATATATGGTTTTGACACCACTATCTGCAGAATATAAGATAGAAATTATAACTGTATACATGAATGCATATTATAAATATGGCAGTACATGCTCCTTGCCATGAACATACACCTCATTACTGTGCTATGCAAAACTAAAAAGTTCTGAAACATGAATATTTTTAAGTCCTCCACAAAAATACGTTAATTTTAGAAATTATACTGCTATTTATGAGATTAATTTGATAATGGAGAGACAATAATCTATTATTCTACCAACTGTACCACCAGCCCTGCTCCACCACCACTAATTTAAATAATTTCTTTTTCTGATGATTGAATCTATTATTGCTAGAATATTAGCACTCTTGGCTACTTAAAGAATAACATTTTCCAGGCCCATAGCAATTATTTATCTACAAGACTGGATAAGGTGAATCATCAGAGTAGTGATTTGTGAAACTGCATCTAATGATGGGTGATAATGTTCTGAAGGGCTAAAGAGGAAGAGTTCTTCACTTTCAACTCAAAAAAATATCTACTCAATAGATATCAAGCTGAAATTTATTTAGTTTTTGAATATGTAATACATGAAGCATGTGGAGGCCAAATTGCTACAGATTCTCTACAATGCACTCGAATGTAGCACTGTCCACTTGCAGACATTTTTAGACTCTGGAATGTTCTAGTCCCAACTTACAGATTTCCTCTAGAATTGGTCATGTGATGACTTGAGGGTATTGATGTTATATTTTATGTCTTACCCCTCCTTGAATACTTCGGCAATGTACCCTCCTCCATCCCTGAAATCTGTCATTCCTCCTCTTTGGTCCCTGGGCTTACATCATCATCTGTATTTCAGGTTCTGGGCAACAGGCCTATTTGCTCTTTTGCTTTTCTCATCTTTTTTCAACTCTCATCCATTCAATAGCATTAATTATCTGAGATGAGTAGCTTCATCTTTCACAGAATTATACTTGGACCATAAAATATTTCATAGCTGAAATCTTTGAACATCTGCCTGGGATGTTTAGCAGAAGCAAATATTCTTTGTCATTTCCTTTTCACAGTTTGTGGAGACGAATGCACGGGCCTTCTTCTTGGTGACTTGGCTCGCCTGGAGCAGATGGCCACGAGCATCAACCTCACCGGCCCGCTGCCTGCTCCATATAAAATTCTACATGGTATTGAAAATATGACCCAGGAACTAAAGGTAGGTTGATACAGGAACAGCAATAGCCAGGGACAAGATGACCAAAGCTTTCTAAGGGGTATTGGCCATAATTTGGAAAATACTCTTACCAGTGCCCCAAATCAAGGGATGCAGCTGTTAGGGAGGTTCAGAGAGTTTCTAATCCAGTGTTTTCCATACTCAAGAACTATAATATACAGATTGCTATTAAGGGAAAAGAGTCCCTTGTACCCCCCAGTGTTTGGCCTAAATCAGTTTTATTATGTTACTTAAATATGTGCAAACATAAAATCAGGTATGAACTCCTATACTTATAGCTCTATAAAATCAAAGCAAATTAATCTGCATAAAAGCCCACAAAACCAATAAAATTAAAATTAAAAACATTAATATAAAGTAACATGATTTTAGCTCAAAGTAAATTGCTGCTTGCACCAAGAATAGGATACTGACTACTTCCACACAGGTTTTTTCACCATCGGCAGGTGACATGGTAACTCAGTTCTCCTACCTTTCCACATTTGAACTAGGGAGCCTCTTGCAAGAGGTCCTGAAATTACATGTGGCATCGCTTGACAAGTTCATGTTACTTATGTGCTCAATCTGCCATATAATCAAACACACATACAATGTAGGCACTGATGTCGGGTGGCAATATTCATCTTTCAGGTGCATCACCTGGGATCCAGAAATGCTTACATTAATATTCAAGGTTATTGTCAAAATGAAAACAGAAAATTCAAGTTTTGTACTAGAGACCCAGTAGGTTTTTGAAAGTACTTTGACAAGCACCAATTTGAGAAACACAATTCTAAAACATTGTTAAAGCTTTCAGTAGTTAGTGGGATAGAAGAAAAGGTTAAGAAAACTGGGGTTGTTCGACCTGATGAAAAAAGATGAGAGGTGTCAATTTACACAATTATCAGTCAATTACCAGGTATTTATTGAGAAATTATAGAATGTGCCAGGATTGTACTTGGTTCCCTGGGGGGTTCCATGACTCCTATAATATTTTCACTACCCTCAGGAAGCTTAGAGTCTATATGGTTAAAAAATAATCATGAAACAATAATCAAGAAGTTAGCAACAACAACAACAAAACCACATAATTACCTTGTCCTTTATAAAGATTTGAAGTACAGTAGAATGAAAAGAGTGAAGAAACTGGTAAGATTCAAAGTAACCAGAGAATGCACCATTAATGAGAGTGTAGTTTGTGTTGGAACTTGAAGGCTAGACACAACTTTAATAGGCAGAAAAGTATGGTTGAGGACCGGAAGAAGAAATCTAAGATTTATTCACCGGGCATTAGCACACACTCTTCTAGGGAATATGTTCTTTAATCCCGACCGTAGCCTTTAAGGTAAGTATTATTGCCTCTATTTTTAAGAAAAAGAAACCAGTAATGATGATAGCAAGAATAATTAACATCTATTGAAAAGCTAGGCAATTGACTAAAGTCATAACATGAAGTATCATACTTAACTCTGGCAGAAACTCTGAAAAATAGGAAAGGGGTTGTCATGGACTGAATGTTTCTGTCCCCCCAAAATTCATATGCTGAATCTCTGTCTTAGTCCATTTGGGCTGCTATAACAAAATACCATTAACTGGTTGGCTTATAAACAACAGAAATATATTCCTCACAGTTCTGGAAGCTGGAAAATACAAGATCAAAGCAGATTTGGTGTCTGGTGAGGGCCCGTTCCTCATAGATGGTGACTTCTTGCTGTGTGCTCATGTGGAGGAAGAGGATAGCTGGCTCTCTGGGTTCTCTTTCATGAGGGCACCAACCCCAATCATTAGGGCTCATCTTCATGACTTACTTAATCATTTCCCAAAGATCCCACATCCTAATACCATCACCTTGGGGGCTAGGATTGCAACCTATGAATATTGGGAAGACACAAACACTCAGACCGTAGCAAGCCCTAACCCCCAATGTAATGATGTTTAGAGATGGGACCATTAGGACGTAATTAGGGTTAGATTAGGTCATAAGAGTGGGGCCTTCAAGATGGGATTAGGGCCTTATAAGATTAGATAGACAGAGAGATCGCTTTCTTTCTCTCTGCCATGTGAAGACATAGGCAGAAGGCAGCCATGCTTAAGAGAGCCACGTGAGCAGAGGCAGGGGTGTGAATTGAGCCTGTCTAGCAGACATTACAAGTCAGACCTGCTAGTGAAGGTACGGCTGGAGACCTGGGTGGGGAAGGGTGAGATGAAGGACAACCTTGAAAGCCAGGCAGAGTAGTCTGAATTTACCTTGTCGTCCCACTATTCAGGGATATAAAGAGTTTTAATAAAGAGGATGCTGACCAATTGTTTTCCTTGTACATGGAAGCAGTACAAAGAAAAGAAATTAAACTAAAAAAGCAAACATCTCCGTTGGACCTAAAAAGCTTTTAAAATACTGCTTAAGCAATGGTTGATAAAGTACTGAAGGGCCCTTTGGAAGAGGTTCCAATCTGTGAGCATCGTCTAAGCGAAGGGATTCAGTCATCCACCCCCTTATGGCTGAGTGTTGATCAAAATGACCTTGGTTTTCCTTAAATTCCAATCTTGCTTGATTCTGTTTGTGTTTGTCCATCATTCCTTTAACATCTGGAGACTTCAGATCCCACTTTGATATATTAAAACCTTAAGCAAGTTATTTAACCTCTTTGCTCAGTTCCTTTAAGTGTGTCAGTGTTCCCCAGGCTCCAGCCAAAGACCACCAAGAACACGCATGTGAAGGAACAAAGTTGAGTGTATTAACTCATTGCAACAAGGGATACTGAACTACATGGGGAATTGTGGGGTGTCTCAATAAGAGGGTGTTAAAAATAGGGCTGGGTAATTTGAGGGCAGATTCAAGGAAGCAGGGGTTTGCACTGTATTTGAAGAATTATCTAATTCTGTATTTGAAGAATTATCTGGAAGGAGGAAGAATGGCAGGAGGCAAAAGCTCTGATTAGCAAGGAGGCAGTGATCACTCATAGAGCCAGGAAATGCGGATTTCTGGTATTTTCGTGGTCTGCACAGAGCCCGTGGTTTTTCTGGGCTTACAGAAGATTACAGAATGATCTCATTTTTTGTTTCATTCATTACTGTCACAGAGTGACCCTGTCTAATGTTAGCGTCCTGTGAGATTGTTTATGTTCAATAGTAGAAGAATATGGCCCAGCAATGAGCACCAGGCCAGCTCCTGCCAACCTGGAGGCCAGACCAGTTAGTTAGCGCCCAGCCAGGTGCCTGTGTCAAGGGCTGCTGTTCTCTTTCTTACCTGTAAACTGCGTCCCTGTGGATTGGAATGGGAGCCTTAAAGAATCAGACTTCATCTTAACTCTGCCCCCTACTGGCTGTGTGATCTTGTGTGACTTTTTAACCCTCTTGAAGCCACAGTTTGCTCATCCACAAAATGGAATAGCATTTACCTCATAGAGCTGTTGTAAGAATTAAATGAAAACAAAACAAGACAAAAAAAAGCCTGGTACATAGTAATTTCTCAGTCAGTTACTGCAATTTCCATTATTTACCTGAATATTTGGCATGGCACTCAGTGTTCAAGTGCCCAGCTGAAATTGTTTCTTTTTCTTTTCTTGGAAGGTGACAAAGTTGTTCTGTGTGTCCATAGGCAAAATGTTTCTGTTAAATGTACAACCCCATGATCACTACAAGACCACTTACTAAAGTGTATGTGGAATGAACTCTTTTTCAGCACCTGCTTTCACCTCAGCGAGCCCCAGAGAGGCTTATTCAGTTGGCAGAGGGCAATCTGAATACACTCGTGACAGAAATGAATGAGCTTCTGACCAGGGTAAGTCGGCAAAATCATGAATCTTCTGAAAGCAGATAGAGCATGTAAATTAAGCAAAATTACTTCAAAGTTCTGAAATGCAAATCTTATTCTTCCTCATTCCCAATATGGTGCATGAAATAGATGTATTATGATTTTCTATGTTTCCTTCAAATCAAATCATAGAGCCTAGTAGCCCCCCCAAAAGGTTGGGATACTTGAGAAGTGTCAAGGACAATGTCTAAAAATACCAGAATGACAGTGTATTTTGCATGATAAAATGTTTATCAATTATGAATTCCCAAAGCATTATCTTTCATTATGTAAAGAAAAAGAAAAACAAATAAAAATACTTAGTGTCTTTAATCTCATCATGGGATTTTTGCATTGTGTAGAAATAGTATAAATCACTATTTCTACACTAAAAAGGAAATCTTCTTTATTGTGAAAATCCAAAGCGTTGAAAACTCTTTTCAAAGTCAGAATGTAATTTAATTTATCAGACTTTTTAAGGAATTGGGAGTTTTAAATTTTCAAAGCTGCAAGGGGGTTGAGGTTGTTTTTGATGTTAGTGATGAAGAAAACAACACAAAGCCCGCCATCTAGTGGCTGTAAAAGTGCATGACGAGAGAAACGGGTCTGTAATGTAGGGATCCAGTTTGATTATCTAAGGGCTTTAAATGAAAGAATATCGGTGCGGCTTTAAATGAAAGAATATCGGTGCTAGAAGGTTCTTAGAGATCAGCTAGTTCACTCTGTATCTTAAAGAAGAGCTGCTTCAGGCCATGACAGTGAAATGAATTAACAATGGCCATACAATTCGCTAAACTCAGGGACCTAAGCAGGATTCAGTCTCCAGATTCCTACTGGCTCAGTATCTTTTCCCCATAACCTGCTGCTGATTTAGAAAAATATCCACTGGGAAATCAAATGAGCTTCTAAGCACATAATGCTAAACAATGGCTCTGGTGTTATCGTAGCACTTGTTCAGAATCTCATACCAGCAATGTACATACAATGTACATATACAAAATAGATTTTCTTGTCAAATCTATTTAGACTTTGAATTAAATTAGTGAGTACATTTATCTGGTATTAATTTAATATGTAGTAATTTGTACTTGTTACATGACTACTACTAAATAAGAAATTTTAAACAGGTCACAGCAGAGTAAACTCAATTCAACAAGCACATATGTAAGTTCGCCACCTACAAAGCCCAAGTTAAATGTTAACAGATGGAAAATATTAATGAGGCTCAATCTATCTTCAATGAGCATTCAGTCTAGTGTGTGTGTGTGTGTGTGTGTGTGTGTGTGTGTGTGTGTGTGTGTGTGTGATAATTTAAGTGTATGCAGGATGATATGAGACAACTGCATGCAAACATATAATAAAACATGAAGTGAAATACAGAAATAAGAAGTGTACTTGAGAATACATAAAAATAGAACAATTTAATCTGGTTGGGGTAATAAGAAAAAAATCCATAAAATGGATGGCGTTTTGTTCATTCATTCATTCATTTAATTAACATTTATTGGGGGTCCACCATGTTCTAAGCACTATGACAGACACTAGGGATAACTGACATAGTCCTTGCGTTTATTATAGCCGAAAGATTTGAGACTAGAAACACAAGGAATATTTTACTAGAAGTGTCAGATCTTTATTTCTTAGCCAACATACACTTGGCTGAGGTAATGTTTGCCAGATTTTTCCACTGTAAAGTTACTGCCCGTTCTTCAGATTCTATAACACAAAAGGCCTAGAAATAAGACCGCTAACAGCAAAAATCTCCTTAACAAGTTGAATATAGTGAGGAAATGTAAATATTCATAATTAACCTTGTCCATACCACATTTATAATTAGAAATATAACTGTTATGGAGACCATAAATGCTGAAGTCAACATGACCAATTCTCTCTTTGCCTGTGGTCAAGCTGTGTGAAAATCAAAAGGTGAATTGATACACAGAGAATTGTAAACAGAAGGCCAGATGACTTAAATATCCAATAATATCAGGCTCAGGCCACCAGTACTTCTATCTCATAGTTGTGAATGTTCCTACAGATGGGAGCAGAGTATGAGAAATGCAGTGGCCACAACTTTTTATTACCTGTGACTGCATGACACAGTGCCTTAGATCTGAACTGCAGGTTAGAATTACCTGGGGCTAGGTCCCACACCCAAAGATTGTGATATAATTGGTCTGAGAGACAGTCAGAGCACAGGGATTTTCAAAAGCTCCCCAGACAATTCGGATGTGAGCCAAGGTTGAGAACTACAGTGATCCTGTAGTCATCTAATGACCAAGGCTCCCTTTCCTGTGGAAGGTGCTTTGATTGGTACAGCCAATTTTTGTGATGTCCTTTTTCTCTGCTCTGTTGGCTAACCAATCACTTTATGACTACCACATTCTTCAGATTTTTTAAAACACGTGGAAGTTTCATCCTTGTATAGGAGCTGCCCTCTCTCCTTCAAGAGCTTTTATATTTTGTGCTTATTTTTTTCATGGATAAATCTAGTTCCTTAATATCCTTGTATAAAAAGAGCAATATTCCTCCCAAGAACTAACATTTTAATATGTATCTTGATATATTTTAGTTAATATGTAAGTATTAACTAAGAAAATATTATATAATCATATATCTCTTTCAATGTATTTTGATTTAATGCCACTTTATTGCCCCTATTAGAATATATGTTCCTCGAATATGAGAATTATATTTAACATCTTAAAACTGCCCTACCATATGTGTGGAATATTGAGATGCTTTAAGGTTTTTTTTGGGGGGGGGTGGCATTTGTTTTTGTTTCTGTTTATTTTTGCCTACCTGATGCGTTTTTGTTTTTACTTTATTTGTTTTTAATTTTTTTATTTTATCATTAGACAACATAAATATTTTTTGTGGCCCTTTACCACTTTCTCCCTAACCCCACCTCCCCCTGTCCCTTTCCCACCTCTGGTGTCCTCAGTTGAGATGCTTTTTGATGATGACACTATATATCTATAGAGTTACTGTCCTTAGCTCTGTTCTTTTTTCAGAGCCAAATTTTTTGAAAGCCTTTGGAGTAGGTCTACATTTATTTTTCACTCCACTAAAATCTGGATTTCTACTCCCAGCTATTTTTACAAGCTAATCAGTGGCAAGCTGGTCACTAAATCCAATGGACGCTTTATTAATATTACTTGTGCTCCCTGTAGGAATTGCCAATTTCAATTCATCTTCCCTTCTTGTCATACTCTCCTCTCTTTATTTCTCTCTTGGTTCTCTGACCTTTCATTCTCAGGCTCTTCCTCTGCCCATCCCTCACAAGTCTGGCTTCCTTGGGGTCCAGTCCCCAGTTCATGTCTCCTCTCTCCTCTACCTTTGGGCTTCAATTGCCAAGTATAACCTGATTATTCATAAGTCTGTATTTTGAAGACAGACTTTATTGTCATGCTTTGGTGCCGTATACTTAACTACAGACTGAACATCTCAAACTAAACTCATCATGTCCTCTTAAAACTTATACTTTCTCCTATTTAGACCATCTCAGTGATTTATCCTCCAATATCTCCCAAAAGAGAAATGAGTGGGTTGCCCTTCACTCTACCCGCTCTTTCTCTCCCAGCCCAATTCAGTTCCCTTCTATAGTCTCTCTTTCTAAATCTATTCCAACTCCAACCGATTCTTATTCATTGGACAGAGTGAATATTCTAGATCACAGACCTGAGGAGGTAGCCCTCCTCCTTAAATGCTGCAACAGCTTTCCCCTTTGTTCAGGATGCCCTGTGTTACTCTCCCATTGTGATCTGATCCCTGATTATCTCTCATCTCTTCCCACCACTCATCTCCCCCCCACCCCCAGTCATGGTCTGGTCAACTGGACTCCCATCCATTGACCATAATGAGCCAGAAATGTAGAAATCCTCCTCGATGCCTCTTTCTTTCTCATTGCGCTCCTGTTTATCCAAGGCATCACCAAATCCCGTGGGTCCCTCTTCTGTGTACAGCTTTCACCCCCACCCCTCCGCTCCCACCCAGTCTCACGGTGCTAGCTCGGGATTACGCATTAGCTTTCTAGCTATCCTCTCTGCTCTCAGTCTCGTTCTCCTCCCAATCTGTTCTCTACACGTAGCCAGAGTGAACTTTTGCTGTTCCAAATGTGAACATGAGGTCTCTTCAAAGAGTTTATGGAAAGATTCATATATTTGTTAATTACATTTTTCCATGAACTTTCTGAAGTACCCTCGTACGTCACTGCGGTGCTTAGTTAGCCTCTTCTCTTGATGTCCATTGCTTTTAGGGTGAAGGCCCAAACCCTCCCCTTGGCCACATCTCCCACCTCTTGGCCATCTGCACTCCAGCCATACCATCCCTCAGTCACTTTGTCCCACCAAAGAACCTTTCCACACCTTTTTTCTTTTGCCTTGAATATAACCCTTCTCCTCTTACATCTCAACTGCTGTTAACTCCCATTCACCTTTTAAATTTCAGCTCCTGAAAGCCCTCTGTGATATTCCAGGTGGGCTGAGATTCCTCCTATGATTGCCTTATACCACTGTGTTTTTCCTCCAGTTTGTAATTATAAGTTTATTTGCATGATTGTTTGATAAACAACTCTCTACCCCACCAGACTGGAAGCTCCAGAAGGTTGGGAATCCTTTTTTTAACTCACTGTGGTATTGCCAGGATCATGCACATAGTAGGTGTTCAGTCAATATTTGTTTAAGTAATTAATTAATTGTGAAGAATTAAGTAATTAATTAGTATTATTTAATAATTTAAATAATAGCACTTGAACAACCAAATGAAAGATAGACAAACCCCAAAAAACGTTGATTTTGAATTTCTCTAAAATGCATTAAAATCAGGTATATATTCATAATTATGTTAACTTGGATACTTTGCCTTCTTTGATAAATGCCTCTTAAATGTTTATATTCTACAAGAGGAGAATGCTGCATGATAGACTAAACTATATAATATCAAAGTTTAGCTTTATTTACAATGTCTTTTACTACCTATTGAAAACTAAACTTAATGAAGAGGAAGCATTTCCAAAGTGATGAAACTAGTTTTTAAATGATTTAAGTGCCAACAATATTACATTTTTACAAAGCTTTATTTGTAGTTTTTGAAAGGTTTAAGTCACCAACAATGTCTCTTATTTCTGTTTTTATATTTTAAAAGAGAAAGAGAAAAAATATGTAACAAATCATGTTTGGTTTGGAACTTTCAAAATTGGCATCTAAAATATTTAAGCAGAAATTGCACAGGGAATTGGCTCATCATTCCACAGGGTCAGCTGACTGCTTCCTGTTTCTTTCCTTGTGTCTTGTGTTCCTACCAGCTGTCCTGAGGAGTGCTTCACTGCCACTTAGATATAAAGAACTGGTAGTGTTAGAGGATGACCCTTGAGAATATCATCTAAATGGTTCAATCTGAAATTTAATTTTAGCAGGAAACCATATGAGTCTGCAAATGCAAAGGTGGATGGTATCTAATGTTATCTATTCAGTGGTTAGATTTGCTCCATTAGATTCTAGTTTTAACATAAAGAAAACAGAAAATGAAAGACACTAGTAATACACAACCAAGAAAATTATGTGCAGATTTTCAAGAGGCACAGTGAGAACTGCTTGAGCTAAAGCAAGAAAGTAACAGCTACACTGTTCAGAAATAAATTAATATGTGCGTAATGGTCATGCATGCTGCCTGGATATAAATACTCTAAACAAACAAACAAACAAAAACAAAAAGAAAAGGAAAAAAGACCTAGTTGAGTGAACTTGAATTTTTTTTAAAGTTAATCAAAGGTAAGAGAGAGATGTACAAGATAACTGTATAAGTTATCATTTACAAAGGAACACTGGAAAGATTGCCGAACAGAGGGGAGAGGATGTAAAAATGAGAAAATCAAAGAGAGGATGAAAGAAGATGGTACTACATAGTAGGATAAATGAAAAGATATTTGTCAAATACTCAAGGGACAAGATAATAGTGAATAAGAAGGGGGACAACTAAGAGATGGGGATGGTAATTTAAGAAAACATAGGAAGAGCCAAATTGAGTCAGACAGATAGTTCCTATCATGTAGTGTTTAACATTCATCTGTAACATTATCAATAGCCTGTCCTGGGTCCTGGGTGAAATTGATTTTTGTGAATTTCACTTTTTACAATGAAACCACTATCTATCACCACTACCCACAGGTGACAGTGCATTTGTCATAGGCTTCCTTTATGGAGTCTCTCATGGGTAGTTTTGACAAGGGTGACTCTTCAACTTAATTGCTATGTAATGAGACCTGATTTTTAAAAACGTGTCTACATGATATTCTGATACAGATTTTGAAATGTGCTAATTTACTAAAAGCCAGAGCTTATACACTTAACGTACTACATAAGCTGGCACAAGGTCCTCCTCCCACCCAGAATGCTCAACTTTTTCATGTATTTTCCTAGTCTTCCTGGATGTTAGCCAAACACTAAATAGTGTTTCATACAGATAAAATAGAAAGATGTGAGAAATAAAATTTGTTGTTTGTTTCCAATTTCCTATGTGTGTGTGTTCAGTTAACTCACTTAACCCCTTCATACCTTCATTCTCACCTGTTTAAAAATAGGGATCATGCCCTCTATGTATCTCTGAAGGCATGAAGAGCAAACGAGACACAGAGTATGTTGTAAGCCCTTCTGAACATGTATATAAATCTGGGGTACAGCTGAGCCTAACTGTGTTACCCATATTGTAGAGTGGCAATTCACATAAGCCAATGCTCTTGGTGCCGGGAACCCTACATCTCCTCCTCTCCTGGAGTGTAGGCAAGAGAGGAAGCTCTTCTTTATGGACAGAGGGAAGGGTATCTTCTTCAATAAGCACTGGGCTGGCCCTGAAGAGTTCTGTCCCCACCACTCCACCAGCATGGAACTTGGTATGTAATCACAAACCCAGTTTTGAATTTACTATGAGGCCAGTGGCCGGGGTGCAGTGTAGTGAGGTGTTTTAGTCCATTTTGTGTTGCTATAAGAGAAATACCTGAGACTGGGTAATTTATAAGGAAAAGAGGTTTTTTTGGCTTACAATTCAGGGACAGCTGCATCTGGCATGGGCCTCAGGCTGCTTCTACTCATGGCAGAAAGTGGCAGGCAGCTGGCTGGTACAAGCAGACCATATGGCAAAAGGAAGCAAGAGAGAAAGAGAAGGTGCCAGGGTCTTTTAAGCAACGAGCTCTCGCGGGAACTAATAGAGCGAGAACTCACTCAATAATCCCCCCTCCCCCAGGGAGAGCATTCATCCATTCATGAGGGATCCACCCCCATGACTCAGTCAGTTTCTAACACTACCACATTGGAGATCAAATTTCCACATGAGTTTTAGAGGGGACAACACATCCAAACTCCATCATGAGGACTGGAGGTTCTCATGCCTGGCTCTTCTGCCAAGCACTCAACTTCAGCTCTTGAGTAGTGGTTTCCTATGGGGCTCTGAAAATTGCCCAGAAAACTGCCCAGCATCCACATTTGCAGGCAAGCATAGCACCAGGTGTATGGTCAGTTTGAGCGGTATTGGGTATCCTCCAACAAACAGGCTTTAGAACATTAAAGATAGAGTTGGTTCGATTATCACTATATCAGCAAATTACCCAACATCTCTGACCCTCTACAATATGCCAGGCACTATGCCTGACACAGAGCCCTAGTCCCCAAGGATGGAGGTTAGATAGATATGGCAAAATGTCTAACCAAGTAACTACCCAGTGCAGTCACGAGTGGTGCTGATGATAGTTGTTTTGGAAATTTAAGAAAGGACAGCATATGCTTGAAGAGGCAGGAAGGGCTTCACAGAGAAGATGGGGCTGGGACGGAATCTCAAAGGCTGAGTTTATTTTGGATAAGTGGAGAGTAGTTCAGAAGCAATTGTAAGCACAAAATCTTTCTCTGAGAATGTTCAGAGAAAGGTAGGCAAGAAGAATGGTAATAAGGTTGGCAAGATTGGTTGGGAAAATTATTGTTTAGTAATCTGTTTTACAGCATTCAAAGAATATTTGCTATAAGTTAAGCATCATTCTAGGAGCTGGATATAAAGTGATAAGCAAAACAGACCAAATTGGGGAGGTAGTCAATGGATAGGTGAGCCAATTACTTATTACAGTTAAATAAGTAATTCTAGAATTCATGGTGCTATGAAGGAAATGTTCTGCTGCAGGAAGTGTGGAAACCTAGATGAGCACCCTGGGAATAGCCACACTGAGAAGAGACACTTAGATTGAAAACTGATGGATGACAAGGCTCTAGTCTCTGAATGTGCTGAGGAGGAGCTTGTTCCCAGCAATGACAGCATGATACAGAAGGCCCCGAGACTGACTGCACTACAAGAAAGCCAGGGAGATTGATTGTGTGGGGTCTTCGTGATAACTTTTTAAACTTGATTCTTTTCATGGGGAATGTAGGATTCTTGACATCTTAATATTGGAGTACTCATATAATCTGTACTAAGAATAAAATGTTTGTTAATGATGACTCTTAGACATAGCCACACAAATACAATAGGCGAGTAGAAGTCAAGACAATGAATACTGTCTTATCCAGAATTTAAAAGAGTCAGTGTATCAATATACCTTTTTTTAAAATTTAGAATGCTTTAGGTTATTAATAGAATTGATAAGCTTGATGGCGTGAATATTTATGTAAATTATAATATTTTGGTAATATAGAAAAGATATTGATAAATCAAAAAAAAAAAACCCTTACGCTCAAATTATAGTGCACATTTTCTGTATAGTAAGAGATACTGCAGGTGATACATTAATTCTTGATAAGATATTGAGAGATGACCATAGCATAGATCAAGTTCCTTACTATGGAATTGTGTGATTTGTGAAAATAGAGGGGATATCACAGAGTACAATCAAGTCCAGACTAGAAAAACATCTAAAGCAGTTTAGACTGCCAACATCTTAAGAAGTTGACCTTACTTAGTGTTTCAAAAGAAACATTTAAAATTTATATGTATGAATATGTGTATGTGTAAAAAGTTTTTGACCCATCTGAGCCTTGAACACAAACATGTGCATGGAATCAAATTTAAGGAGGTTACTGGGATATACTGGCAACAGCCACCACAAAAGCAGGGATTTGGGTAAGGTAGGGATTGCATGCACAATTCTTTTATTTCCAGAAAGAATTTTTAAAAGCTCTTAAGTGAAAATAATTCCACTATTAATATTTTAGACAAGTAAATCCAATGCATTATAATACATTGATTTATACTCTCCAAAGCATTGTGCATATGCATTGCAAACTGTAAAGAAGAATTTAAAAATTTTCCAATGGATTCTTATCCTTTCATCCTTTTATTAGTGATGTCAACATCTGCAGGTTGAAGAATTAGATGATAATAGTTGGACTTCACATTCTACCTTTTATGCAAAACCTTGAATACTTGTATGAATGAAACCTCTTGCTGCCCTTGAGAAATCTCTAAATGCAGTATAATTCCTGTAGCAACTCTTACCGTGTTCTGTGCTGGCCAGACATTTAGTTCTATTTAAAATCCACTTATGTATATAAAAAAATTAACACTCTGGCCAGGCCTCAAATGCAGGCACTCTGGTAAAAGATTGTAGGGTATTAATTCACTGCCAACTTGAACCTTATTCAAAGTTATATTGAGGCAGTTTGTGATTCTCTGATTCATTATCTGTACTTACACTATCCATATCTTTTCAGTAACAGAGAAGTCATGTTTATTAGCACATGCATACACATAGAAAAATGAAGTGTAAACCTATTTCAAGGTGCTCTAAACTTGTAGTATCTTTTTAAAAAATGTTTAATGTTAAACACACCATTTCTATTTGACTAAATATGGTATATCTTAATTATGAACACATTAAATGCATTCCATTGTGTCAAGTGGTATTTTAAATGTGAATTAAAATAAATATGTAGGAAGATACTCTTCAGGAGGTGGTGCTGTTTTGGAGTTCTGTTCTGGTTTGTTGACAATGGTGTATGGTTCTGTGATTAACAGCCGTATTTCTGGTGATGTCATATGGGAAAAGCTAGATTCATTCTCCTTTAACATTTTACTGGCATCTTTAAAGTGCTATAAAACAAGCATTTACTACTGAGTAGCTAAGCATTTCCCCCTCTTTGTTTCTTTAATTAACGTATTGATCTGAACCGAATCTATAGGATCAAGCTTATTGAGACAGATTGCTCATTCCTCCCTCAAGAGATCGTTGCTGTGCTCCACGCTTTTTCAGTAAATAAAATATGGCCAAAACTGCAGCATGTGGAGGCTGAAGATTCCCTTAAAGACTTCTGGCAACAGTACCTTAAAGATATTTCAAAAATAATTGTGTTTTATTGCCTCTTCTGTGCCATTGCATGTAACAAGAGTGTTAAAAAGACCAAATACCACTCTGATTTCCGTTTAATGGAAGAAGTAATAAAGTTTAATTGTATACTTGAGCATGAGGCATCATTTCCAGTATATCTGATCAATAATTCATCGATTGCCTTTGGCTCAAAGTAATATTTGAAAGAAAATGGAGCCAGTGGGAGCTTATCTCACTGTGGCTTCATCATCTCTATTAATTATGCTTTTCCCAAATTTGGATCATTAGGCTACCAAAGTGACAGCAGATGGCGAGCAAACTGGACAGGATGCTGAGAGGACCAACACGAGAGCAAAGGCCTTGGGAGAATTCATTAAGGAGCTTGCCGAGGATGCAGAAGGTATTAGAAAAATCACATTTTAATCATTATTTCTCCCATCAGAAAAATAGAGAAAGAGATTATACAGGACTGGAATTTCTCTTGTAAGAGGTAACATTTCTAAATTCAAGGGTTGAGTTTCAGAAAGTATTTTGGTGAAGACATCAAGGGCATTATCTGCTGAAAATCTATGACCTTCAATGTTAAATTAGTGACAGCAGTCAGTGAATGTGTGATTATGAGGACAGAATAGCAGTGAATTCTTGAGGAACGTCTATCACATTGAAATAACTAATGGGCAACTTATGCTTTGTTATTGTTTGTATTCAGAATTATTTAAAATATTTTTAATTTTTATAGAAAAGCCAATTTTATCATTCCACTCGGTACATTAAAGCGGCACTTTAATTTCTCAAAATGGCTTTGCAAATACTTGCTAGTGGTTTTTAATGAACATCTGTTGTTTGGGATTTGGATATGCAACTTTACCAGAAGCTCTACTGCATTTAGTCCACAATTCTCTAGGAATTAGTTCTTGGCATCTACCAACATGATTGAGAATCAAAGTGGAAGCCATTTTTGGGCCAAAGCCCAGATTAAGAAACTCTTGAAGAAAACACATATCACTGCCCGCCCCCAGCACCTAGTTCTTAAATATCTACTAATATATAATAAACATGCATGCATGTTTAGAAAGTAGGAGGGGGGGGCTTTAAAAAGTAAAACATTTTTATTGCTCTACAGTGTTACTCATTTTATATATTTTGCTTTGTAGTATAGCCAAATATATTTTGCTTTGTAGTACAGCCAAATAAATCAGGATGTGAGATACCCTTCAAGACAAATCCTAACTGATAATTCTTAGGCATCATGAGCTGAGAAGAGACAGAAACTCCCAAAGATTCTCCACTGCATAAAGCAGTAGAGTTTTAATCAGAGGCCTATTCTGAGGCAAAACATCTCAGGATCTGAAACAGAAGTTACTTCTACCAGGAAAGTCTCAGTTAGCTCATTATGGTTTACTCTCTTCTAGATTGTTGTACTTTCCCCGGTATTATTTTCCATTAATGCTACTTGAGTGTATTCCCCACCACCCCCCACCAGAAAAAAAATACTGACAACATCCAAAAATCCTATTATATAGGTAGAGCAGTTTACTCTGTGTGGATTTCTAAAGGCACTAATCAATACTCCAGGAGCTTCATTTTCCTTCTACCCGAAATCTCAAACACTCAACACTCATTGCTACCCCTTTGGTCAATATGGAATTTTTTTTTTTCTGGGTGCCTAGCGCCTCAGGGTCACTTTGTACCATGTGTGCACCACACAAAGACACCAGCAGGGGGCAGAGAGGAGACAATATTTAACTCAGGCTTTGCTCACAATCCACAATCCCTGGTCTGTCACCAGAGAAAAGGGTGACCTATCAACAAAGATACCTCTCACTCCCTAAATTGTGTGTTGGTCTGATTGTGTCTGTCCAGGGGGGGGCACCTTTATCTATTTTAGTGAAGTGCCATGTGGGATAGCTGTACCTGAGAAAAATAGGAATACTACTCACTTCTGCCCGCAGGCATCTTTTGGCAGAATGAGTCCAATTGTTAAAATATAATTAAAGTTCCAATTTGGATATACCAGAGCTACACTAAATCTTTGCTGAGATGTGCTACAAGGCTTGGCAGTTTGGGGGTGTGTGGGTGGAGGGGGGAGAGAGAGAGAGAAAGAGAGAAAGAGAGAGAGAGAGCGAGAGAGAGGAAGGAAGGAAAGAAGAGAGGGAAGAAAAGACTCATCAAAAGCTGTAAGTAGGTTTTACCACATATCCACACCTATTTTTTCTTCTCAAAACTACAATAATGGGGGATAATCATCAGTAGTTTTACTATTTTATTAGTTGTCATAAATTGCTGACGTTTGTCTATTTCAGTTTTATGTTTAGATGATGGAGTATTCCTTTTCTGACTTTCCACTGTAAGTCGTGGCCTCTTCATAAACAATCAACTTCTATTCATCTAAGGCTTTCTTATCTCACTGTGATTTTATAATATCTACTGTGTCGGGACTCCTGATTTGATCATGAATAAAATATATTTTATTCCATGAATTACTGGAAATAATGAGTGGACATAGATAAACCCATTAGTATTTATTTCCTTACATATAAAAGGACTTAATAAATGCTAGACGCCCTTATTTCCTGTTTCTCAGGTCAGAGTAGTCATTTTCATTCTTGATAAATTTACCCATCAGAGGATTTTTTTTCAGATTTAGTATGAAAAACAGTTTCTCTCCTCCTGAGGAATTAATTCATTTTTATTTTATGGACACTGTATACCTCTTAAGAATCCCCTTTTTATTCCTTGCTAAGCATTGGCTACCAAGACACTTAGAGCCAGATTTAGAATCCACTGCACTGAATATTATGGCATGCCTTGCTGTCTAGTAATCCTTTCCAATGATATATATTAATTGGTTTACCTTTATCCCTATTTCCTTTTATGTTAATTTTATCTTGTTTCTTAAATTACTTAAAAGTTAATTTTGAAATAAAGTGGAAATTATTAAATAAGATATATTTATTTTACCATTACTTTCAATACTGTGAAAAAGAAAACATACTGAAATGATATTGTATACCTTTGAATAAGAGACTAAATAATACATTCATCTTTAATACAAAAATACTCAGCCAAGTTTCAAACCCTGTATGTATAAGCAGTGTGGCAATCAAACCTCTTCTATTAAAATGAAGCTTTCTTTCGTAATACAGCATCAGTTTGCTAAAGCTGTTTTTATGTACCCTTATAATTTCTTCTAGTTGTTTACATATTGTTTTAATTCAAAACAAATAGTGTATGCATTCCAAGAGATACAGCCATCTTTGCCTTTTCCTTTAGCTTGGATAGTAGACCACAAGAGAAGTGATGAGATTCTATCCCGCATTCTTCCCTTACTCAATACTATTTAGGTACAGGACCTAACTTAGATCCAATTTCAAAAAATACCTCCATCAAAGCTCATTTACATATTCGTTTGATAAAGGAGAAACACAGCTTTGGCAGGTTGGGAAGTGGGATTTATCACTTTCATTTAGTGAAGTCGGTAGTTAATTGCATGGTACAATTGGTTAAAATCAAACGTACGCACAGGCATGAACTCAGACTGAAGGGTGGAGCTTGCACCACAGGTATAGTCAAATCTGCTGCTGCTTTTCTTGAAATCTTAGAAGCCAAAACCTTCTTACATTTAATCATTGACTCTCTGGAATGCTTTCCACATAGTCTTTTGGACCAAGGAGCTTTCAAATTAATCAGCCCCTGGTCATTGTGGTTCTCTAACAAACGTGAAACAGTCTAGAAGATATCTTACTAATGGTGGAATCTTGGAAAGGTTCTTTAGCATGTGTCAAGGTATAAATATTAGGCAGTGGACCAAGAAAAAGCCTCCCCCACTAAATTCTAGGAATATAGCACCGAAGCAATAATTTCTACCACAGGGCTGGGAATGGCCATATTTGTTCTTTAAGACTTGTGATTCAAATTTTTCTGCAATGTAAACTGTGGCTGTCTGAGTTTGTTTGGGTTGCTATAAGAAAGATATCATAGATTTAGTGGCTTATAAACAACTGAAATTTATTTCCTTCTGAAGACTGAGAGGTCTAAGATCAAGGCACTGGCAAGTTTGGTGTCTGGTGAGGAACTGCTTCCTGGTTCATAGATGGCTGTCTTCTCGCTATGACCACACAGGGTGGAAGGGGCAAGGAAGTTTTCTGACATACCTTTATAAGGGTACTAATCTCATTCCCACCCTTATGATCTAATCATCTCCAAAGGCCATCATGTGGGGAATTAGGTTGCAGCATCAGAATTTGAGGGGAACATAAACAATAGTCTGTAGCAATGGCTATCAGAAATAAGGTGTTGACTACAGCAACTTTCAAACCAGCCACTTAAAATGAAAAGGAAATTATGCAGATGCATTTTGGAAAGGGTGGATTAGAAACGTAATTCCTTCTACTAGTCCAGTGTTTCTCAAACTCTAGTGTGCAACAGATGCTCCTAGAGGGCTTGTTAAAACACCAGATTGCTGGTCCCCACATCCAGAGTTTCAGACCCAGTAGGTCTGTGGCAGGGCCTGAGATGCTGCAAATCTAACAAGCTCCAAGGTGGTGCTGATGCTGCTTGTTTGGGGACCACATTTCAGAACCACTGCACTAACCCACTGTCTCACATCCCACTCTGGCTGCTCTACTTGCCCTGACTATGTGCAACTGTTTCAGAAGCTCTGAACAGTGCAAACCAGAAAAGTCCCTCCAAGAATAGAAATACATTTTCAGGATTCCTTATGTCTTAAAGAGGTCTTCAGATACACTCTTGAGTGGCAGAAAATGTCTCTTGGCCAAGGCAGACCCCTGATTCTAGGGGTTTTCTTAGGTAATATTAGAAAAATAAGTATTCAGCAGACAAAAGAGTTTGAGAAAACAATTCTCAACTCACTAAATTAACATTTTATAGAACACACTTCAGGAAACTTTGGTCTAAAATTAATGGTGGATCTGTGTGAATGTTTCAATTCACCAGTTTTTCAAACTTTTATTTGATCGAATTCTTTTTCCAAATGAAATCTTGCCCAGAACACCCACCTGTAAAACAGATTCTTGGCAGAATAGACATCATTTGTAGAACACCTGAAGCACCTGGAGAATCCTAAGATTCTAAAGAGCATAGTTTAAAACCTCATTTTAATGCATAATAAACACAGACTTTTATGATGGATGTTATTGCTGGAAGGTATGTTTGAGGTTTAATCTATAACCCTTGTCCCTAGACCAATGCTCCTTTCCTCATTCCTTTTAAGAAAATAAACACAGGAGAACTGTGTGGAAACACATGGCAGGTTCGTTTTCAGAAATCTCATCACTGATCAGATTTCCATACAGTATTTTTAAATAGACTGAATACGACTGCCTTCTCAGTAAAGCAGATCCCATGTTTTCAGCTTCCGATTGTTATGCCCCACATCTCAGTTTTTACCTCTTAACCGAAGAGGATTTGACCCACTTCTTTAGTTGTATTTCTTACTTTTGAGGTTAGAAACACCATGCTTTTACTACTGTGCCCTCTAAAAGAAGTATCATATGGAGAAATATGTTGCATTTCCCTGTTTGTTACTGATTATTATATTAAGTGCCTGTCTGTTTCCCAGAAGGACCACCCATGGCAAACTACATTTCATTTGGACATGGTGGTAAAGAACAGATGCTGAATGCCGTTTTTTGCATGTGGCATTTTTGTTTACTAATTTACGAAATTTGTTTTACCCCCTGCAGCTGTGAATGAAAAAGCTGTAAAACTAAATGAAACTCTAGGAATTCAAGACAAGGCCTTTGAGAGAAATTTGCAAGATCTTCAGAAAGAGATTGATCTGATGATGAATGAACTGAGGAGGAAAAATCTAGATGCACAAAAGGAAGTCGCGGAGGATGAGTTGGTGTGAGTAAATGTGTATTATTTTTTATAAACTGAGCTTTCCAAATCATTTTTAGTTTTCTAAGTGTCCATCACACATATGAGCAAAAGATATTTTGTTTTTATGACCTTTATTCTTCATTTATTTTTATTTAGTTATATTTTACCTTGCTCTAAAATGAATTAAAAGCATGTTTTTGCCTATGTACAAATAATCAAGTAAGTGATCTTTTCTGGTGCTGTCCCTTCTATAACGAAGCTAATGGGCTTGTCTTATTAATCACCTGCATTAGGCACTTTGAAACTATCAGTAGATTTTTTGTTTTAATAAAAATATCCTTGGATAAATAAATTGGTCAAATAATTAATGACTAATTCTTTGAAATAAGGGTTGGGAATTTGAAGGTTGGGAAAAGTGATAGTGATTTTACTAATGCTAATGAATTTTTATAACACATTCAATAAAATGGATACATTTTTACATGCATATTCGGCTAACTTAAAAGTGACCATGTTATAATACTTGAATAATATACACTAACCCAGCAACATCAGCAATACCTGAGAAATTGTTAGAACTACAAACTATCAGACCCCATCCCAGATTTACCGAACCAGAACCTTTGGGGATGGACCCCAGCAGTCTGTGTTTTAACAAGCCCTTCAGTGGATTATGATGCATGAGAGCTACTGTTTTTCACGTATTTAGCCTTTCTTAAGGGCTCAGATATTAGCACCTTAGGAAAACAAGGTAAGTTAAACTCAAGAAACTCTTAGCACAGTCAGTTGAAATAAGGAAAATAGAGCAAAACCATGATATTATACTAGCGTGGCAATAACAGAGTTCTGTTCACAATTTCTAAGCAAAACATATCAATATTCATCCCTTACATTTAAAGTAATAGAGAGATGTTCCATTATAGTGAATCTGGTGGCTTTTTTTTGTTTTGGTATGGGAAGTGAATCAACTTATTTCATCAGTCAGATTATGAGAATGATATGAGATCCCTTCCAACTGAAACTGTTACCTTGCTAACGAATTTAAAAGGTGGGGTTTTGTTTGTTTTTTTGTTGTTGTTGCTTTAATTTTAATTATTAATGGTCTTGCCATTTACAGACACCAGTTTCCAACTTAATTTAGTACAAAGTAAATCTGCTTTACATTTTTTTTTTCATTCTGTTTGTATTGCCATCGCTTTGTAGCACAGTTTAATACCAGTAACTCCTGAGGCAGTGACATGGGCTTTTTGTCTATTGTTGGGCTGGGGGCGGTTGCAGAGCTGCAGAAGGCCTTCTGAAGAAAGTGAAGAAGCTATTTGGAGAGTCCAGGGGCAAAAATGAAGAAATGGAGAAGGATCTCCGAGAGAAACTGGCTAACTACAAAAACAAAATCGATGATGCTTGGGACCTATTGAGAGACGCCACAGATAAAATCAGAGAAGCTAATCGCTTATCTGTGGCAAACCAGAAGAATATGACTGCTTTGGAGGTGAGTCTTAGGGTCACTTTCCTCAGAAGCTTAGGAGTGGAGTTGGGTGAGGGTGGGGAGTGGTGTTGAACTTGGCTAGACTAGTCAAGTTGATGCACATTTGCAAAGGTCAAGAATGACAATTCTTTTTTTTTTTTTTTTTTTTTTTATTTTGTCGATATACATTGTGGCTGATTATTGCTCCCCGTCACCAAAACCTCCCTCCCTTCTCCCTCCCCCCTCCCCCCCAACAATGTCCTTTCTGTTTGCTTGTCATATCAACTTCAAATAATTGTGGTTGTTATATCTTCTTCCCCCCCCACGGTTTTGTGTGTGTGTGTGTGTGTGTGTGTGTGAATTTATATATTAATTTTTAGCTCCCACCAATAAGTGAGAACATGTGGTATTTCTCTTTCTGTGCCTGACTCGTTTCACTTAACATAATTCTCTCAAGGTCCATCCATGTTGTTGCAAATGGCAGTATTTCATTCGTTTTTATAGCTGAGTAGTATTCCATTGTGTAGATGTACCACATTTTCCGTATCCACTCATCTGATGATGGGCATTTGGGCTGGTTCCAACTCTTGGCTATTGTAAAGAGTGCTGCGATAAACATTGGAGAACAGGTATACCTTCGACTTGATGATTTCCATTCCTCTGGGTATATTCCCAACAGTGGGATAGCTGGGTCGTATGGTAGATCTATTTGCAATTGTTTAAGGAACCTCCATACCATTTTCCATAGAGGCTGCACCATTTTGCAGTCCCACCAACAATGTATGAGAGTTCCTTTTTCTCCGCAGCCTCGCCAGCATTTATCGTTCAGAGTCTTTTGGATTTTAGCCATCCTAACTGGGGTTAGATGGTATCTCAGTGTGGTTTTGATTTGCATTTCCCGGATGCTGAGTGATGTTGAGCATTTTTTCATATGTCTGTTGGCCATTTGTATATCTTCCTTAGAGAAATGCCTACTTAGCTCTTTTGCCCATTTTTTAATTGGGTTGCTTGTTTTCTTCTTGTAAAGTTGTTTGAGTTCCTTATATATTCTGGATATTAATCCTTTGTCAGATGTATATTTTGCAAATATTTTCTCCCACTCTGTTGGTTGTCTTTTAACTCTTTTAATTGTTTCTTTTGCTGTGCAGAAGCTTTTTAGTTTGATATAATCCCATTTGTTTATTTTTCCTTTGGTTGCCCGTGCTTTTGGGGTCGTATTCATGAAGTCTGTGCCCAGTCCTATTTCCTGAAGTGTTTCTCCTATGTTTTCTTTAAGAAGTTTTATTGTTTCAGGGTGTATATTTAAATCCTTAATCCATTTTGAGTTGATTTTAGTATATGGTGAGAGGTATGGATCTAGTTTCATTCTCCTGCATAAGGATATCCAGTTATCCCAGCACCATTTGCTGAAGAGGCAGTCCCTTCCCCAGTGAATAGGCTTGGTGCCTTTGTCAAAGATCAGATGGCAGTAAGTGTGTGGGTTGATTTCTGGATTCTCTATTCTATTCCATTGGTCAGTGTGTCTGTTTTTATGCCAGTACCATACTGTTTTGGTTATTATAGCTTTGTAGTATAGCTTAAAGTCAGGTAGTGTTATGCCTCCAGCTTTATTTTTTTTGCTCAGCATTGCTTTGGCTATGCGTGGTCTTTTATTGTTCCATATAAATGTCTGAATAGTTTTTTCCATTTCTGAGAAAAATGTCTTTGGAATTTTGATGGGGATTGCATTGAATTTGTATATCACTTTGGGTAGTATGGACATTTTCACTATGTTGATTCTTCCAATCCAAGAGCATGGGATATCTTTCCATCTTCTTGTATCCTCTCTAATTTCTCTCAGCAGTGGTTTGTAGTTCTCGTTATAGAGATTTTTCACCTCCTTGGTTAACTCAATTCCTAAGTATTTTAATTTTTTGGTGGCTATTGTAAATGGGCAGGCTTTCTTGATTTCTCTTTCTGCATGTTCACTATTGGAGAAAAGAAATGCTACTGATTTTTGTGTGTTGATTTTGTATCCTGCTACTGAAGAATGACAATTCTGAAAGGAAACTACTAAGAAGCAGAAGAGGGAATGATACTTTTTTTTTTTTTTTTGTCTTTCATGATGATTACCCATAGAATCAAATGAAATTTAGATAACTTAAACTATGGAAGATTTTTTAAGGACTGTGTGGTACAGTGGAGGAGCTCTTTACTGAGAGTCAAGGGATTTTGGTCTCAATGACAACTGTGCCACTAACAAGAAGTATGAACTGGACAAGTCAATTAACATCTCTAAACACCAGTTCCCCAACTCTAGAATGAGTGTATTATCCTAGAGCATGTCTAGAGTATCTCAAAGTACTAACACTACATCGTTTTGCAATTCACCCAACCTAATCCACAAACCTGGTTCAGAGATCTGACTGCCAAAAATTATAGACGTTTTCTACATTTTCAAATGGAATCTGAGCACATGAGAAACAGGAGAAACAGTTCATTGAGAGACCAGAGCTTGGGAAAATTTTGGTTCCCCTTTTCTTTGCAATGTGTTCTATGCAAATGATATTTTAAAAGAGACTAACATGAGCAGATCAAATCTAGGTTATTTTCCCCTCCTTTTCCTCACAGACAAGAGGTACTCGTCTCCTCAAGAAGTTATGGGCAGCCTCTATCTTTGTCAGAGTGCTGATGGGTCTAGAACTAAATCACATTCCTCCATCACTTTTTTCAATTTTTCTTTCTTTTTCTCCCCAATTTCTTTCTCTCTCCCCCCCCAAGTATACTCTTATTCTTTTAAAAAAAATTTTAAAAATAATTTTTTTGTTTATGAATATTCATGAGATACAAAGCTGATTTTCACCCCTTGTGCTCATGATGTGAGGGCCATATTCCTACTGGCAAATACCCATTACCACAAATTGCATTTGTACCCCATGTCCCCTACCCAAGTATCCCCAACTTTCTTCCCCCTCTCCCTTTCCCCCACACTCCACTTTGTAGCCTAAGGAATGTTCTCTCCCTCTGCAAGTCCAATGCACCACTGTGGTCTTTCTTTCCTTCCTTCTTTCTCTCTTAGCTCCCACATATGAGTGAGTACATGTGGTATTTATCCCTCTGTGCTTTGCTCCAATTTCTTTCTTAATCTTAACTTTTCCTAAGAGTAAATTCAGTACCTTTGATGGCACAAACAATTTTCTCCCCAGAGACAAACCTACCTTCGCTGTTTTGAAAGTATCTAATCCCAACAGAGCAGAAACTGCAGCAGACCTATATCTCTTCTAACATCTAATTTTACCTTCAGTAACAACTCAGCATTCTCTGACATGTAGTATGCCCTCAAAAATGTTTGCTAAATGACTATGATGATCGAATAAAACAAACCAGGATTTTTAAACCACTTTTTTCTTTCCATTTTTCTTTGGAGTAAAAAGTAAGAGGATAAATTAAATTTTTAAAAATAAATTGGTTAATGGACACAAAGAATGAGTACATTTTGTAATGACAAATATGCCAAGTGTCCTGATTTGATCATCCCATACTGTACACAAACTATTGATAGTCAACTCTGTACCCTGTATCAATTGTGTTTCAATAATAAAATAAATAATAACAAAATAATTTTTTTCTGGGTCCTTCTTCTGGGATGTAGTCTTGTCATTCTGATAGAAGATTAAGGAGGCTCACTTTTTTCTTAACTGATGCATCTCATCTTAACCAATTTGGAGTCTACTGGCATGCTAGCAATATTCAAGAAAAAGCACAGTCTTGTGAGGCAGGATGCTGGGCTGCTGTCCTATCACAAGCTCCAAAATGATTCATCCTGCTCAGTGAGGTGATGCACCAGTGGTGTAACTTACCCAGAGGTGCACCTCTCCATTTTATGGCACAGTATTAGAAATTAAAATTACCTATGTGGAAAGCAGAATAAGCATCTGGGAAGTATTTCAAGAAGAGTTATACTGGCACAGTAAATGGTGCTTTCCACTATTCCTACCTTTTAGTGATATTTAAAACCAGGAGCCATCATTCTTGGGTACCCCTAGAGATGCCTGGAGTTTATGTAGTCAGCATGGAAGTTCTAAGTGGTCCTTTTCAAATTTTCATTTTATATGCTATGCTTAACTAAAGACTTGTTTAAAATTTACTGGAGAGAACAGATTAACTAAATTAACATGAATAAAGCTGATCGTTTCAGGTTGCTTAGGTCTACTAAGGTTGGTACCAGACTGGCTGGAAAAGAAAAAAATCACCTGGAGAGTTTGTTAAACAGAAATGTTTCGTGAGCTTCCACTCAGAGAGTCTGAATAGGGTGGTCTGGGGTGTGGTCCAGTGTCCACATCCTAAAATTCTCGTTGAATTAATCTGATGCCTATATAGGTTTGAGAACAACTGATACATTACACCCATTTGATTGAATAATGAGCTTTTTTTTAAATGAACAACTTCATTGTGCTGTGCCCACTAAGAAGGTGATATAATTAAGCCCAACTCAAGTGTTTTTCATTTATTTTAAGGTAGTGAGCATGTAATTTTGATTATTAAAAATGTTTATCAAGCCCCTCCTATAATCAAAGTGTGCTAAACACAAAAGTTGATTATATCAAACACTGGTCCTCATGATGTTGTTCTTGGAGCAGCAGCAGTAGCATCACCTAGAAAGAAACTTGTTAAAAATGCAAACTCTCAGGCTCCACCCCAAACCTATCAACTCAGAAACTCTGAGAGTGGGGCCCAGCAACCTGTTTTAAAAATCCGTCCAGTGATTCAAATGCAGCCTTATGTTTGAGAACCATCAGCCCATCAGTGTAAGTAATAAGATACCATCTCTGATGACTTCACATAACTTACGCAGTGCACCCAAGCAAACCACTCTCTGCACTACAGTAATTATCATGGAGGTAAGCAGAGGAGCGCATCTAGCACATCTAAATCACCCCTGGGTTTAGGAAAGGGCTTCTTAGAGGCCCAAATAATTGTGCTAGATCCTAAAGGGTAAGCAGTAGTTAGTAGAAGGAGAAGAACATTCCAGAAATAGCAAAAAGCATATGCAAAGGCATGGATTAAAAAATAAGTAAGACATTTTTAGAGAAAATTTAGTGGTTTTAAGATTGGAATGAAGACTACCTGTGAACAAGTGGAGGGATAGAAATTCAGAGAAGATAGGCAGGACCAGACCTTGAACTCAAGAGAATTGCATTGTGAGACAAAGCTAAGGAATTTGCTTTTTATCCTGAAAAACCTATAGGAAGCAATTGAAATATTGGTGTCAGGGATTAAAATTACATTTTAAGGAATTTGTGAGTGGTTCATGTAAACTGGAAAATAGGTTTTGTATTAGAAAATTGTGTGATATAAGGCTAGGCAATAGGCTGGGGTAATATTTAAAGTCTGTCAAGTATCTACCATATTAAGATGGTATTAGTAACCAGGGTATTTGAGATCAAAGAGGAATGATTCCTGGTTTCATGGAACTTACAATCTCCTGAGAAATTTAGATATTCTAACTTTTCACTATATGTAATACTGTGATTAATACTGACTGGAAGAGTCAGCAAAGGATTCACAAAAATGATGGCTTAGCAGAAATTGAGAGAAATTGAAAGAAAGAAGGAAGCAGCCTGAGCAGAAACACAGAGCTCTGAAAGTTTAAGGTGTTCTTGGGACTGTCAAATAGAGCAATCAGGCTCCTTCATAAGCTGCATAAAAGTCTGTAGGAGAAGACGACTCTGGAAATGGCATTTGGAGCCAGATCATAGGAGGCTTTGAATGCAGCCTACTAGAAGGGGACAGGACTTGCAGGGCATTTCCAGCAATGGAGAGAAGGCAGAGGGGACCTGGGGGCCTGGTGGGCAGAAAGAGAGAAGATGAGCAATTCAGTGAAACAAAGGAAGATGTATTGACAATCTCTCCCAAAGTCTACCATTCTAACTTAGCCAGAGAAGGGATTACAAAGGTAGGAAAGAGTAAGTTGCTATTCAAAGGATAGACAGGAAGATAGCTTTTTCAGGTTCCTGAAGAATCTACCATACACACACAGGGGGGGAAAAAAGGGTATTCAACTTGCAGAGTTCTGAAATGAATTAAGATAATTAATTAGAAGTTAAAGGAAAAAATATAATCAACCTTGATATACAAATAGAATCATTTAACAATTCTGCTTATGCCCTACTTGTGAAGAATAACTCTCTCTATACATGGGCCTTTCTTTTGGTTCCATACAAACTCCAAGTTTCCTATCTTAGGTAGTTTATATCTTACATCATTCTAAATACATCACCTCTCATCATTTATTTTTATAGCACTCATTTCATCATTACTTTAAAATATATTATACTTTAATTCCCTCATTCATTTTCTCCCTCCTCCAGGCAAGCCATGAAGAATGTCTGTTTTCCTCACTGTGTCCTCAGAGCCTAGAACGGTGTCTGGCATAGAGGCAAAACATTGTTTTTAATGAACGAATAAAGTGCCATAAAGCAAACACAAATAAATGATATCTCTATACTTTTATCAATATTTGGGAGCTCCACATGTTCATCTTTCCTCATTTCAAAGCTATATTCCATCAGTGTTTAATCTGAAAATTGGCCACTTCTAATATCTCTTTAATTTCTGTGTCATCATTTATGCTTTAGTATAATAAAGAACACATTTTGATCTTTGCATGACAATTGGCTCCCTAAAATGACTCAGAGTTTTACAAAGGATTCTAACTCACTACTTTATTGAAACCATTTTAAATTACCTTGATTCATTAATACAAACAAGCCATGTGGGAAAAAAGGTGTATTTCTGTATCTAGTATAAGCTTAAATCAGTTCATACAAAAGCTAAACTCTAAAATTGGCATTATGTAAAGGAATGTCAGACTCTTGGAAGATAAAATGTGACTTGAAATCAGGGACATCAGGACTACCCCTACATTTGTTGTCTATGAAGAGGAATGACATATCAAGACTTCCTCTGAGTTAGCCATTGATGGGGCTACCTGAATCAGCCAAGTGTCACCAGCACAAGTCTCAGGAATGAACTCCATTTTCACTTATTCATTAAAAAAATGTATTGAGGAAACTCTCTAGGTACTAGAGATACAGTGATACATAATTCTATGGATCTCATGATACATTGAGAAAGATGGTCAGTAAGCCAATAAACTAGAATATAATATGACCATAGAGCCTGGAAGCATAAGCTAACATGCATAATAAATGGTTTATAATATAAATAATATCATGTATAATAAATATCATGTATAATATTGATATATAATATTGATATAATATAATAAACATGATATTTCCAGGGTATTGCATGATGTATTCAATTGTTGTCTTTCATCAGCAACATACAGGTCGATAAGCTGTGCCTTTCCATTAGTCCCTGTATTATGACTCATTGGTGTCTCTGATTTTCATCAAATAACCTGTGCTTTTAGCAAATCCCAGAAGAAATAAACAAGGTGGTTCAATCTATATAAAAAATAAAATAATATTATCTATGTTTCTATATGGCCACCCTATAGAATATAATTCAGATAAATGAGTACTAAGAAGAACAAAATAAAGTAATAATAATAGTTAACAATTACTTAGCATTGACTGTATGACACACAGTGTTCTAAGCCAGTTCTGTAATTTTACTGTGTGTTTCTATCATCTGGGGTTCTTGTTTAAATGCAGATTCTGAGTCAGTAGTTCCCTAGAAGGAATTGAGATTGTGGATTTCTAATTAGTTTCCAGGTGATGCTGATTCTGCTGGTAGATAGGCCACACTTTAAGTAGCCAGGGGCTAAGCATTCTACATGAGGCTAAATTACTTGCTCAAGGTCTCATAGCTTGTGAGTGCGCAGAGCTGGGATCCCACCCCAGGCAGACTGCTGCCTAAATGCAGCTTTTAATCACTATACCCTAGTATAGAGAGAATGATTGAGACGAGGATGGATGCTATTTTAGAAAGGTGTTCAGAGAAGTGACTGTGAGCAGAAAATGGAGAAAGGAAGAAAGCCAAAGAACTGGGAAGAGCACATGGTAGAGGGAACTACCAGTGCAAAGGCTAAGAAACAGGAATGAGATGTATGTGCTTGACAACGTATTAAAGTGATTGATGAAGAAATAAACAAAGAAGTGTATGAAATTAGTGCTACCCCAATGCAAATAAGAAATGTGATTTCTGTAATAGGAGAGACACTGCTTTCATAGTCCAGGACTCAGGGTTTATCATTAGGTAGACCAAGGTTCAAATCTTAACTACACTGTACTAACCATGTGACCTAAGGTAAATCACTTATGTCTTACTCCATTTGGGCTGCTTTAACAAAATACCAAAAACTGGGTGGCTTATAAACAGTAGAAATTTATTTATCACAGTTCTAGACGCTGGGAAATCCAAGATCAAGGTGCTGGCAGATTTGGTGTCCTGTGAGGGCTCAGTTTCTGGTTCATAGACCCCATCTTTTTGCTGTGTCCTCACATGGAGGAAGGATGAACGAGCTCCTTCAGGTCTTTTCTGTAAGACACCGATCCCATTTATGAGGTCTCTGCCTCATGACCTAATCACCTTCCAAAGGCCCCACCTCTTAATACTATCACCTTGGGGGTTAAAATTCACCATATGAATTTGGGGAGAACACAAACATCAAGGTGATAAACACAGGACCAATAGAGTTGGTTTGAATTAAGTGAGAAAAGCTTATAAACTGCCTGGCATATATTGAGATCTAAATGAACATAAACTAGCATTATTATTTATGTAAAAAACATAAATGACCAAAGCTTAAAATTGTAATTGGTGCAGTTAAATCTATCGGTAAAATAGTGATTGGAAGAATGTGAATGGGTCAGAAGCATGAACAAAAAAGTAGGCAAAGATATGCTCCAAATAGAGAAATAACAATATTTCTCTCTCATTGATTTTACTCTTCTAGGCCAGGAATGTGTTTCATGTAGTTTTGAGACAAGCTAACTTTGAGATAAGTTACAAAGAAAAATTAGAGTCTGCTCTCTTCTTATAAAACTGCCCATTAGGTTGATTCTTCCATGTGATGGTTTCTCTTTTTCTTGAAAAGTACTTCCCTTAAGTTCCCTTAGAAATCCCACTTCTTCAAATTTTACAGAACTCCCATAAAATAAATCTGCTCATGTTTATGCTCACTAAGTACTGATTTGTATATAGATTCTGGAATTCAATATGTAGTTCCAATGCAAATCAGTGTACTGCCACATGTTCAGTAGTCCATATTCAGCACTTACATTTAATTAAAAATGGATGTTCCATCCTGCTTTAAAAATAGTTTTAATTCCTCAGCTACTATCGCATAACATTTCTTTGCTTGGATGACTTTCTCACAATGGGAAGAAGAAATTGCCTGGACAGTCCTCTAAATAGAGTAACTCTTGGAGGACTGGCTGGGTAATTTATATGATTCTCATGTAGCCACATTATCAACATGATGTACCTTGCTTGTGAAGCTTTTGTTCAGACAGCTCAGGACTACAGGGCTAGATAGTGTTTTACCCAAATGGGATTTTGATGTCTTTTTCATACTATACTACAGAAAAAGAAGGAGGCTGTTGAAAGTGGCAAACGACAAACCGAGAACACTTTAAAAGAGGGCAAAGACATACTCGATGAAGCCAACCGTCTTGCAGATGAAATAAACTCAGTCATAGACGTGAGTACTTGATAAAACTCAGAATTAGAAGAGATGTTAAGACATAGGCTGTCATAAGTAGAAACCAATGAGAAATCTCAGAAATATAAGCAAATTCTAATGAATGCTAATTTTTTTTTTCCTTGTAGAGGTAGAGGAGTTTTCTTTGGTGTTTTTTGTTTTTTGTTTTTTTTTTCATTATTCTATTGTGACCATGCCCACCCGCTGGTAACAATTATAACCTCATTTTGTTCTCCCAATAAACATGAATGTTTGTGTGCAGGTACTCACACGCTCATATGAACCTGTATTTTCTTTTCACAGTGGTGAAGCACATTTTTTATAGGGGCAGCACCTATAACATTAGTTAAAAGAGAAATGTAAATCTGCAAACAGACTTTTAACATACTGTCTAATGCAAGTACAGAGTGATATATGGTAATAGAAAGGCCAATGGTCTAAAAGATCTTAATGACTATCTTTAACACATTTATACCTATGAAGTAGCATTTTTTAATAAAATAAATTATTTTTGATGTAAATTGCCTTCATAAAGTTTCCAATCTCTTTCATTAAATAACAGCTTTTATTCTTTATTCTCTTTTTGCTATGCCAGCAAATATGAAGTTTCATAAAAAACTAATCATGTGTAATTATGTTTCATAGAGAAATTAGTAAATTAAGAGAGACTTGGATTCACTTGCTTAGAATTCCCTCTCTTCTCTATTTATCAGTATGTTGAAGACATTCAAACTAAATTGCCACCAATGTCTGAGGAGCTTAAAGATAAAATAGATGACCTCTCCCAAGAAATAAAGGACAGGAAGCTTGCTGAGAAAGTGTCCCAGGCTGAGAGCCATGCGGCTCAGCTGAATGATTCGTCTGCTGTCCTTGATGGGTATGTCATGTGATGTTGGAAATGTCTATTTATTTGATACTTGTCCAAAAGTTTTGACTAGCAGAGATGGTAGAGGATCACTTTCAAATCTTGATTTCTGTAATTTTGAGCATAAAAGCCAAATAGCCTTTCTGTGGAAGAGCCTAATTAATAGGGTCTGGGCAAAGCTCTTCTGGAGCAATATCAAAATTCCAAGTTAAAAGTGGATTCAAATATGACTTGCTAGGAAGTAAACATAGCCCTAGGCTACACATAGAAAAATTATTTTCTGTTCTTTACAAAAGCACAGTGGTTGCCTTATTAGCCTTTTAAATTATAGTATATAAATATATATTCTGCTTCAAATTTCAGTTTTATGTTCCTAATGGAGTCAAAACAATTTATTGTTAAAAGGGTGGCTATTGAAAATGTGGCCCTATACATAAAACCTTTAAGTCTTCTTTTCTATTTCAAACTCCAGGAAAATACTACATATGCCCCTGTGAAATAACCGCTCATTATAGCTAGAATTGTTACATGGGTCAGAGGAGGGAGGGGCAGGTAGGAAGAGTGTATTGGACCTGTGACCTGTCTTTTAGGTGTAACTCATATGCTATCCCTACAATTTTGGGATTGTCACACTAAATGCAGGTGCTATTAGCCCCAAGACTAATTTTTCCAAATAAATCTACACCACATGCAAGTTTATTTTCCATGCTTATCATTCATTGATACAAAGGAAAATATTAATGTTTGAAGACCCTGGGCATTACATGCACAATTTAGAGTGAAGGGTGATAGATGGAACAGTAAGCTAGAACTCAGAAGATCCAGGCTCATGTGACCTGAAGCAAGCTATTTAGCTTTCTAACATCCATTTAGCTTCCCCTAGGAAATGCACCCACCCCAGAGGGATTCTGTGAAATCTATTCCAGTAACAAGTGCTCTGAAACCTGGAATGTACTTAACAAATAACATGAAAGATTGCCTCATTGCATACATGTGATTGCAGAAGCTCTTGGAGGATGCTATGCGTATTTAAGATATGTTGGTAGTATTTCATAGCTGAATTATTTAGAAATATGAGTTTAAGCTGCAAATGACAACACAATGCAGTAAGTAGATATGTTACCATGATTTGGAATTACCATAATTGCATTGGCCATCATCATTTGGAAGCCATGTTTGTTACAATTAGGATTTTTTTCATTTGAGAACCTTTGAGTGCTCTGACATTCTTTTTTTGGGTCATCCCAACAGTATCCTTGATGGGGCTAAAAACATCTCCTTCAATGCAACTGCAGCCTTCAAAGCTTACAGCAATATTAAGGATTACATTGATGAAGCTGAGAAAATTGCCAAAGAAGCCAAAGGTCTTGCACATGAAGCTACAAAATTGGTAAGAAACAAATAATGTATGTGCTAACAATGGAGGTCAACCTTTTTGAATACGTACCCAAACTAAACTTTTCTTTTTTTTTCAGCTTACTCATTTTATTTATTTATTTATTTATTATGAATATTCATGAGATACAAATTACCAGAAATTGCTTTTATACCCAGTGTCCCCACCCAGTTGTTCCCCAACCACCCTCCCTCTCCTCCTCTCCCCTCTCCCCCCCACCTCTCCTCCTCTCCCCCCCACTCTGCTTTGTAGCCCTAGGAATGTTCCCTCCTTCTGTAAGACCATTGCACTGCTGTGGTCTTTCTTTCCTTCCTTCCTTTCTCTCTTAGCTCCTACATATGAGTGAGCATATGCAGTATTTATCCCTCTGTGTTTTGCTTATTTCACTCAACATAAGTTTCTCAAGTTTTGTCCATGTTGTTGCAAATGGGAGTATTTCATTCTTTTTTATGGCAGAGTAGTATTCCATGGTGTATGTATACCACAGTTTCCTTAAACTTTTCAAATTTAAGTGAGCTCTGGAAAATCCTAGTAAATTAGAGCATTTGTTTTGAATTGTTTTCAAAGACCTCTTTTAAAAATTTTATTCAAAATAAATTCTCCGTGTGCTGTAATCATAGCAGAAGTCTTCTCACTCACCCACTATTTATCACTGTCAGCATTTTGAAGTTATCACAGCTGCCAAGCAGGTTTGTGCCACCACAACATAAAAACAGGTAAACAGAACACTCTGGACAGGGAAGTATAACAGTGTTATTCTAAATGTCATAAGTAATAAAAGTTAACACCATTGTTTATAATCACACACAAGTTGGTTAAATATGAAGTTTGACTATAAAGTACACTTTTTACAAAACACATCAGATTATATGCTTCTTAACTATTTATACTATTTTTATGAATTAAAAAGGCCTTAACCTTTGGCTCTGGTCATTGTTCAAAATACATTTGGAACTACTGTTTGGAGTTTTGGGATTCCAAATTTTATCACATTATTTGAGTATCTTTAATAGTGACAAATCCTTATCCTTTGTATGTTGGGCAACATTTTGTAAATAAGTTGTGTGATAAGCCTTGGTAATATTTAATTTGACCTATTTTAGGTCAAAAAACATCTCATAGAAAGTATATTGTGAGTTAAAATGTTTAGAACCGTAATTTACTCTTTTTGCTTCACACAGAAGAATCTCCCAAATGCATCAGAATTTGGAGGAGGGGAGTGAACCTGACTGGAAATTTGGCTATAAATAAAATATACATAAATAATAGTATTTAAAAAAACAGATCAATATTTCCTTTGCTCTGGTATTGGGCAAAAAATGCATTCTTGGAATTCAGGGATATTCAAATATTTAACACAGTCTTTGGGGGTTTATTTTATGATCAGAATGAAAATGCCATATTCTATCAGCCATACTTCTGTTTTTGGTATCTCTGGAATGAGCTCTACTAATGCCATATGTTCCGTTTATTTCTTACTCAAAATAGAGACATGATCATTGTAGAAACTTTCCTATATTCAGTTATCCTTTCAAATGAACCTATTTTTTTAAAATCTAAACTAAATTTTGTATTCATCTTCTTATAGATAATTTTCTATTTTAAAGACCCTAATTTTCAAGTTCACCATTTTCATCCAACCTGTTTTACTGAAGGAACATTTTCAGCATCTAGAACAAGACCTAACAAACAGTAGGCACTCATGAATGAATGAATGAATGAATGGGTGGATGGATGGATGAGTGAATGAGTGAATGAATTTCATTATAGTTGATACATATCAAGCCTATTTACAATCTTTTTTACCAATAAAAATCTTGCTATTGTCATTGCTTTGTACTTAAAAATGTCTAACATTTTTATGCTAAAGAGCTGTTTAATTTCACCCAATTAAATACTCCCACTTTACACTTAGGAAACTCTCATTTTTATGCCAATGTGAAATGTGCACTTAGTTCTCCTTACCACCAATGTTTTACATGATAGGCTAACCAACCTCAGACATAGAGCTATGATGAGTTGTAATGCATCACAGCATGTCCCCTGATATTGTTATTCCTCCTCTCTTTCCACAAACTATGTAAGAATAATTAAATGTCTGAAAAATTGCAAGATAAGTGCTGAAAAGAATCACTGGCTTATTAAATGGCTATCAGCAAATACAAAGAGGATTGATTTGTCCCAGAAAATTTGTTAGATTGTGTTTTATGAACAGAATTTTAAAAGCTTTAATTTTAATAAAATTTTGATAGTTCTATTTTGCTGGAAAAGAAATATGTTTGCCAAACATTAAGTTTGGCAGTTACCTAGACAAGACTGGCATCTCATAAATATAAGATCTGGTGTTAGTGCTAGAGCTATAGATAAACACAGAGGATGAGGTTAAGTTTATTGTTTACCTATGAAAGAATTCAAAGGATAACAGTACAGAAGAGTCCTCTACCCATTTAAATCTAGTCCTACAAAGAAGGAAGAATGCCTTCAATGAATTAGAAAGAAAAAAACAAAGAAACAAAGAAGGCATTTGCAGGAGGAGACAAAAAAGGCCTATTAGACAAGCAATAAAACAACCAATTACCACTGTGAAGAAAATGGAAGTGAGATCATTTGAGAAGAAAAAAGCATTGAAAATACCGTAAAAACAGAAACCAATGAATGGTAGAAATAACCTCTAAGCATAATTGAGACAGTATTTTTAAGGCCACTTTAATTTTTAAAATTTGCTTAATCTACCTATTTATAAACACTCACAGATAATCAAGAAGGGAATTGAAAGGAAAATGTGAAAGAGAAGAAAGCTGACACTTTATAAGCAAGAGGAGGCTGTATGCAATTTAAGTTTGCAGGATGCTATACCTCTATAATGAGCAACAACCACTTTTCTTGCATAGATAATTTCTCTATCAGGATGAAATATTATTTCACAAAACTAGACATTATAAGAAAACCCACTATTTTTCTATTAGTGTTGAGTAGGAAAAATATTATAAAGCATTTGTTTTCTTACATACAATCTCCAAGATGACATCTCATTTAGACCTATCTTTGGTGGGTACAAGGAAAAGGACAAAGGAAATATGTCAATATCTCCAAACAGCAAGCAAACAAACAGAAGAAGGACTTATCCTTAGTTCTTAGCTGCATAGTTCTGGTTCTTAACAATAATGAAGAATCATTATACGACAGTTATCACACAAGCATCTTCACCTGTTCTGAAATGTCGTCTTCCTCCCCTTCTTCCTTTCCTCTCTCTCCTCCCTTTCTCTAAGGCAGTGGAATGTGCTAGTTGTGTTTATATACTTTGATGTGCAAAATTTAGGCAATCCTCAACTTCTCTAAGTATCTTGCATTCAAAAAAAAAAAATGAATCACTCTAACTTTCCATGGCAACTGAAGATTTCATCTTTCTCTGGCCCCTCTCTTCTTCACCTTGCAGTCACTGTCATCGTCTGAAACTTTCTGTCTCTATCTCTGTCTCTCTCTCACACTCACATGCCCACCCACCCACAATGTTCCTTCATACCCTCTCGTCCTGAATCCCATTTCTCAATTTTTCTCAGGGTTTAGTTAGATCTTCACTAGGGATGAATATTAGAAATTGGGAAGAATTTAGACTGTCTGTACTAGTCAGGCTTCTCCAGAGTAACAGAACCAGTAGAGACAGATGACAGAGAGAGAGAGAGAGAGAGACAGAGAGTAGATATGAGAGGAGGTGTACCGTGAGGAACTGGCTCACATGATTATGGGGATACTGAGAAGGGCACAGTCTGCCAGGTGCAGACCCAGGAAAGCTGGTGGTGTAGTTCAGTTTGAGTTTAAAGGTCCTAGAACCTGAGGAGCCAGTGGTATCAATCGCAGTCCAAGGGCCAGAAAAGATGACATAAGATGTCCCAGCTCAGCCTGTAAAGCAGGAAAAAAGGGGTGAATTTCTCCTTCCTTCGCTTTTTGTTCTATTCAGGCCCTCGATGGATTGGATGAGGGGCAACCACACTGGGGAGGGCCACCTCCTTGACTTCCATCCAGAAACACCCTCACAGACACACCTGGAAATCATGCTTCATCTGAGCAGCCATGGCCAGTCAAGTTGACACATAAATTAAGTAACATGCTGGTCTTCAACTCCAGTCTTCCTCTGTATTCTCCAAATTCAAATTATTTCTCCTGTTAAGATTACCCATATTTCTTGGGAGCCATTATTCTAAAAATTGCTGGCAGGGTCTTTCCCGGACATTTGTAAGAAAAATAATATAAAATGCAGAGAAGATGAGGGCAGTTTGAAAGTAATGTATTTTCTCATAAAAACCATAATACTGGGATAGTTGGTAAAGAACGGTGCTGTGTAAGCAAGATGCAACTTTAGACAAACTGAAGAAAAGGGAGGGAAAGCCCAGAAAAAAGGATATTATACAGGAGGAGAATATACCTAAAAATCAAGTAAGTTTAAAGTGTAAGACACATATCCTAATAAATACATGAAATGAACTGCTCTTATAAGTACCTTCCCAGCGTTTATTACCTAATAAGAGGAGAGTCAAAATCCATAGAAACCTCAAAAGGAACTTTTTCTTGCTCTAAGGTCAAGTGTCTAAGAAATAAACTAGATCTTTGAAAATTTACTCTTAAGTGGCAGATCAGTGAGGGGGAGAAAAACCCTGACATAAAGCACTAACTACAGTTATTCCCCCCTTACTTATGGAGAATAGTTCCAAGACCCCCAGCGGACAGTACTGAACCCTATATATTCTATGGTTTTTCCTATAGACACATACTTATGATAAAGTTCAATGTATAAATTAGGCACAATAAGAGATGAACAACAATAACTAATAAATGAAACAATTATAACAATATGACAGCATCACTACTTTTGCATGCTGGGGCCATTATTAAGTAAAATAAGGGTGACTTGAACATGAGCACTGCTGTACCACAGCAGTAGTTGTGATAACCAAGACAGCGACTAAGTGACTTCCAGGCTGCAAGTATCTACAGCGTGTACACACTGTATAAAGGGATGAGTCACCTCCCAGGCAGGACAGAGCGGGACAGCGTGAGACTTCATCACGCTACTCAGAACAGTGCACAATTTAAAGCTTATGTATGGTTTATTTATGGAATTTTACATTTAATATTTTTGGATTGTGTTGGCCGTGGGTAACTGAAACCACAGAAAGCAAAACCATGGATAAGATGGTGGGGAGGGGACTCCTGTACTATAAAATACACTATAAAATATATTTCATTCACTGAACTACTATAAAGTATGCTCCAAAGGGAACATCAACATCAACAAAATCAAGGAGCGTGGAGATTAGAGGCAAAAGTGAAAAAAATAGTAAATTGATACAAATCAAAATAAGCATTGTGAGGATTGATGTAATAATTACTAAATGTGTGGAATTAAAAACAAAGTAGAACTAAAATACAAGAGAGTAGTAGTAAAGTGGGGCAGTTATTCACAGTTAAAACTTTTTAAGGTTCTTGAATTTTTGAAGAGAGTGAAAAGCTGTTACCTTTCATCTTTATTAAGTATACATATAAAACATTGAGGATTAGAATAGAATATAAATAACATTATTAGATATCTTCAGGGAAACAGTACCAATAGGATGTGTATGCACGTATACTGAGAGATATGTATTTTGAAGAATTGGCTCATGCAATTGTGGGTTCTTGCAAGTGTGAAGTCTCTGGGGCAGGCCACCAGGCTGGATAGCCAGAGAAGAGTTGATGTTGCAGTCTTGAGTTCAAATGCATCTGAAGGCAGAATTTCTTTTTCCTTGGGGAGCCTCAGTCTTTTAAGACCCGCAACTGATTGGATGAGGTTCACCCACCTTATGGAGAATAATCTGCTTTACTCAAAGTCTATTGATTTAAATGTTTATCATATCTAAAAAATACCTTCATAGCAACATCTAGACTGGTGCTTGACCAAAAACTCAGTACCATAGCCTAGCCAAGTTGACACCTAAAATTAACCATCACAAACAGCTATGCATTTCAAACAAATAGACAGAAAAAAGAATGTGAAGGGGAGAATTTTAAATCAATTCTATAAAAAGCAAAGAAAAAAAAAAAAGAAACAAACAAACAAGAAAGCAAAATGTGGTAAATATAAAACAAAATATGGTAGAATTAAACCCAAATATAGCAGTCATGGTAATTATCACTACTGCCTTAAGAAATAACCCCTGAAATCTCAGAAGCTGAACACAAGTCATGGCTGTATCTCACATCACAACCCAACGTGAGTCATAGAACCCTCACCTTCTTGTAGTTACACATACCATGTTGCCTCCAAGATTGTCCTGGCAGGGAAAGAAAAAGAAGGAAGAGAAATGCTGGTTCTTACCATGTTGTCTCATGTGGCCTGGGCCACATCTGGTCTGAATCCAAAGACTAAAAGTAGCCACTTGCCCCAACCTAACTATAAAGGAGTTTGGGAAAAATAGAAGGCACGTAGTATATTTGATGAGTACTAACAGTCTCTAATTCAAGTTGTCTTCATAAAAAACGCAAACATTAAAATTGTCAGTTAACAATTACTTTCTAATTGAATTAAATATTTTACCAAAGGCACCCATCTATATATGACTTATACAAAACACCACGAAACCATATGGATACAGAAAGACTGAAAATGAAAGGAGGAGAAAAGATAACACTAGGAAAACTCTAACCGGAAGAAAGCTGGTATACCCCTATTAAAAACAATTAAAATAGGCTTTAAATTTAAAAAAAAAAGTTTTTAGGGATAAAGAGAGTCATTACAATAGAAATTAAAAAGTTAGCAAAAAGATTAAAAAATTGTGAACCTGCAAACAAAGCCTAAAAATAAAATTAAATCTAGCAAAGAGATGTAAGGAGGCAGATTTTAAAAGTAGCATAAACAAGATGATTAAATGGCCTTACAGAACTCTATATCAACTAGATAATTAATTCTATAAGCTCCATTAGGTAAAGTACCCTTGAAACTTTTAAAAAAAAGAAACATGAACTATATGAACTAGATCACAAAGCAAGTATCAGCAAATTCTAATGATCCAACAGCACCTAGACTACATTCTCTGATCACAATGCAATAAACTAAAAATGGATGCAAAATAATGACAAAAAAAAATTTAAAATAAAAAGCACACTTCAAAGTAATTCATGGGGCAAAAAAACTCACCACAATTTGAAATTATAAAATATTTAATAATGAAATGAAAATAAAACTTCACATAAGAAATTGTGGGATGCAGATAAAAGTGACACCTACAGGAAAATGTACCATTTTAAATGCAATTATTGGGAAAGGATAAGAACTGAAACTAATTATCTGAGGTTTCTGCCCAAGCGGTTAAAAAAGTACAAAGAAAGAAATAAAAATAAAAGCAGAAATTAATGACCTAGAAAAAACATTAGACAGGGTTTACAAAACAGAAAGCTAATTCTTAGAATAAACAGACGAATAAACAGAGAAGACAAGAATAATTAAGCAGACAGAGATGACACATATGGACAGAATTAGGACTAAAAGGGGAACATAACTATAGATACCATATACATTAAGAAATAAATATGGATATCCTAGAGTACACGAGTAACTTTGTCCAAATGAATTTGAATATTTGGATGAAGTGGACAGTGAATCTAGCCCAAAATTTCAAATATTCCAAAAGAAATAGTAAACCTAAGTGGAACTTTAATCATTAACTGAAATTAAGTAATCTGTATTTCTGAGCAGTCTTTATTGTATTTTTTACTTCATCCATAATAAAGGTATGTTTGGTGCCTCCAGTGAGCTAAGGAACTTTTCCTTCTTTTTATGTTCTTAGGGTGAGTTAGAAAAAGGCATGCCCACTGGCGCTAGACATGCCAGCACCCAGCATGGTGAGAAGTACCTTGGCCAGTGCCACAGCCCTCCACTGGAAACTTTGGGTCACACACGGACCACACAGTCCCAACACCCAGGGTCTTGTGTGTCATTTGGGAAGTTCTGAGACTCTTCTTGCTCTCTGCATAGCTCCATGGCCTGCTGCCTCTGTTTTTACTGCCTGGTGATTGTGGTGTTTTGCTCTGTTCCTATTTCCTTTACCCAGAAAACAATGTCTCCAAAATTAAAATTTAAACTGACAGTAGACATCTCTCTCCAGTAGGGGGAAATATGGATAAGCACAAATGGCCCTGAATATTTCAGTATTTCACACACAATAATACATGATTTTCATATAAGTAACACCTGGTATACAGTAGGTTATCATTAAATGTAGATTTCCAACTCCCATCTCCAAACACTGATGCTAGAAATCTAGAATGGCAATGCTAATTCAGATATTCCGAATTAATAATAGCGAAGTTGAATAGAAAAGAAAATTTCGAAAGAAAAATAAAATTATTCTCTTTCCTTATTTGAGATTAAGTCTGAGTATCTATTTGAATATAGATAACGTACAGGTTTGTGTTGTGGTGGTGTGTGTTTTTTCTTTTTCTTTTTTTTAATTGATCAAAGTTAGGTTCAAGTGGTATGCTGGAATCTCCTAATCAAGATGCTGGAAGAAGCTACGAGGTCAGAATTTGGGAACCTGAAGATCTCTATCCAAATTGAGTGCATATTATCTACGAGGGTACTTCAAAAAGTTTGTGGAAAATTAGAATTAAAAGATAATACAAATCTGGGCTGGCCCTGTGGCTCACTCGGGAGAGTGCGGTGCTGGTAGCGCCGAGTCCACGGGTTCACATCCTATATGGGGATGTCTGGTGCACTCACTGGCTGAGCATGGTGCAGACCACACCGTGCCAAGGGTTGCGATCCCCTTACCGGTCAAAAAAAAAAAAAAAAAAAAGATAATACAACTCTTTCCATGAGCTTTTTGAAAGAGATGTGTCAGCTAAATTAATGCCTTTTCAAGAAACATTGTGCAATCTGTTCTGATTTCTCCATTGCCTTAATGCCGTTAGTAAATATAGTACCCAGAGCTTAGAACTTAATTTTTTAAATATATTTTTTTAACCGACAAATAAAAATCATATATGTTTATCATGTATCACATGATGTTTTGAAATATGTATGCATTGTGGAATGGCTAGATTGAGCTAATTAACATGTGCATCACTTCACGTATTTATTATTTTTTGTGGTGAGAACAATTAAAATCTACTCTTAGCAATTTCTTAAGAATGCAGTATATTGTTAGTAACTATAGTCACCATGTTGTATGCTAGATCTCTTGAACTTATCCCTTCCATCCAACTGAAATTTTGTATCCTTTGATCAACATTTTCCAACCTCCACCCCACCTCCTCACCCCCTGGTAACTACCATTCTACTCTCTGCTTCTATGAGCTCAACTTTTTTAGATTCTGCACATAAATGAGATTATGTGGTATTTGTCTTTCTGTGCTTGGCTTATTTCACTTCATATGATGTCCTTTAGATTTACCCATGTTGTTGCAAATGACAAGATTTCCTCTTTTTAGAGGCTAAATGGTATTCCATTAAGAATATATACCACATTTTCTTTACCCACTCATCTGTTGATGGATACTCAGGTCGATTCCATGTCTTGGCTCTTGTGAATAATGGGACAATGAACATGAAAGTGCAGATATCTCTTCAACATACTGATTTCATTTCCTTTGAATACATACCCAGTAGTGGGATTGCTGGATCACATGATAGTTCTATTTTCAGTTTTGTAAGGAAACTCCATAGTGTTTTCCATAATGGCTATGTTAACTTAATTTCCATCAACACTATGCATGGGTTCCCTTTTCTCCATATCCTTACCAATGCTTGTTATCTTTCATCTTTTTTTATCATAGCCATTCTGACAGATGTGAGGAGATATCTCATTGTGGTTTTAATTTGCATGTACCTGATGATTAATGATGTTAAGCATTTTTTCATATACCTGTTGGCCATTAGTATACCTTCTTTTGCAAAATGTCTGTTCAGGTCCTTTGTCCATTTTTAGTCAAGTTGTTTCTTGCTATTGAGTTGTTTGAGTTTCTTATATATTTTGAAAATTAACCCTTTATCTGATGTGTGGTTTACAGCCCATTCCACAGGTTGTCTCTTTACTGTGTTGATTGTTCCTTTTGCTGTGCAGAAGGTTTTTAGTTTGAAGTAATCTATTTTGTCTATTTTAGCTTTTGTTGCCTGTGCTTTTGGGGTCATGTCCAAAAATCCCACTGCCTGGATCAATGTGATAAAATTTTTCACCTATGTTTTCTTCTAGTAGTTTCATAGTTTCAAATCTTGGATTTAAGTTTTAAGTCCATTTTGAAGTGATTTTTGCACATAGTGTGAGATAAGGGTCTAATTTTATTCTTCCACATGTGGCTATCCAGTTGTCCCAGCACCATGTATTTAAGAGAAAGTTCTTTCCTCATTGTGTGTTCTTGGAAACTTTGTTGAAAATCAGTTTACCACAAATGCATATATTTATTTCTGGCCTTTCAGTTCTGTTCCATTGGTCTATGTGTTTGTTTTTATACCAGCACCATGGGCCGAGCCTGTGGCGCACTTGGTAGAGTGCTGCGCTGGCAGCGCGGCGACGCTCCCACCGCGGGTTCGGATCCTATATAGGACTGACCAGTGCACTCACTGGCTGAGTGCCGGTCACGAAAAAAACGACAAAAAAAAAAAAAAAAAAAATATACCAGCACCATGATGTTTTCATTACTAAAGCTTTGTAGCATACTTTGAAGTCAAGTAATATGATGTATCTAACTTTGTTCTTTTTTGCTCAAGATTGCTTTGGCCGTTCCAGGTCTTTTGTGTTTCCATACACATTTTAAGACTGTTTTTTCTGTTTCTGTGAAAAATGTCATTGGAATTTTGATAAGGACTCAATAGAATCTGTAGGTCACTTTGGCTAGTAGGACGTTTTAACAATATTAATTATTACAATCCATGAATACAGATTGCCTTTTCTTTACTTGTGGCTTCTTCAGTGTCTTTCATCCATGTTTTATAGTTTTCACTGTATATGTCTTTCCCCACCTTGATTAAATTTACTCCTAAGGTTTTCGTTTTGGTTTGGTTTGGTTTGGTTTTTTGTGGTTTCTTTTAATAGCTATTGTAAATGGGATTGTTTCCTTGATTTCCATTCTAGATATGGAAATTTTGTATTCTGCAACTTTAGAACTTAATTTCTTATGTAATTTGATGTTCAATCTCTAATCACATAAGATCATTTTTTACCTTTCATTGATGCAATTTTGATGCTTATGGGCTAGTTATTAACGTGAGGTATTAAGCATGTCCACATTTTCAATTTTCTCCTTAACTTTTAAAAATCTTTCTACAACTACATATCCATTGTACTTAATGTATAAATAGCATTATGAAGCACACAGGCTAATCAAAGCTAAATAGAATTCTTTCTTGCCTTCAGACTGGCAATAATCATTTGTTATTACTTGTCTTGCTAATAAAAAATAATGATTTTCCAACTTTCCCCTATATAATTTGCTCTTTTCCTTTATCATTATTGTTTCTTTCCTTTCTATTATTATTCTTCCCTTTATTATTTTCTTTAATATTATTATTCCTAATAATTTATTATTATTCTTTATTAACTTTTGAGTACTATATTAGCAAGATTCTTTTGACACCATTGCTATTGGTCAATAAATCATAGAATGAAATATTGTAAATCCTGCAATAGTGTGATTATACGTTAAGGTATTTCTAATGAGAGTTTGTCTAGAAATGTGGTCTTATATTCTCTTCAGTATTACTTACATAATTAGCCTTTTTGTAACTGGACAAACTGAAACACATATAGAATACTTTCAAAGTGATTTTTGATTTTATACTTTCCACATAAAGATTGGACAGATATTCAAAGAATACATATTGTGTTCAAAAGGTCCAATAAAGAATGGTGTCAGCCAGGTTGTAAACTTTAATTCACATATACCTTGTATTTTATTCTGTCAACTATTATGTAGCAGTCATTCAAACAGTAATTTTGGCTTTTATTACTATCTGTAATTACTGAAATTTACATTTTATACCAGTATGATGTTAATGGGAAATTATATAAAACCATAATTGATATGACAGTTGTATCTGTCACTAAAACTCATGAGGGTTTTTCTTTTCTACCAGCAATTCAGCAACTTATCTGAGAACTAAGTGATTCTCACAATAGCAAATATGGAAAAGTCAGTGAGGATCTAAGTTATATAGAAAAATATTGAGTCAATGTATGAAAATAGTGTTCATTAATCCCAACTTTAGTGATTCTTTTTGTCCATGATACACTCATTTGATTCAATAATTAAAAAACGATCTATTGGAAGCAGAGAAGCAAACTTTCATTTTATGATCCGACGTAAAACATATTTAAAAATTCAGGGCATAAAATGATAAAAATCAAACAGTTTGTGTCATCAGTCAGAAACACAGAAACTCTTTGGGATGATGCTATAATGCAATATAAGTTTGAACTAATTTTCTTCAAGGCAGCAATGGTCTTGGTGCCATCTATCTGCTATTTAAGATTTCCACCCATAGATGTAATAATCAAGGATGAGATTGCTGTGTTAGGTTTGATTCTGGATATTAATTGCAGGGAAAACTCTAAGCCATATGAGAATGGTCTCTAACTCAATAGACACTTCTTCATTGCCTTTACGCAAAATCAAGACTCTTTATAGCATCCGTCCACTCTGCCTCTAGTGTCTAGCTGCTGGTCCAGTCCCTGCCTCATTGCAACAGACTAGTGGCACCCATAGGTGCTAGAGCAATTACGGCTGTCATGCTGTAATTAGGGAAAAACAAGACTTACTTAGTAATATATTTTAAAATTCTCCCTTGATTGTCCTGGTGTTTCCATCAAGCTAAAAATTCAGTCACAAATTTTAAATTCACATGAGCAATTTTTGTGATTTCCTATTTTATGTCTGAATGTTCTTTGTGTGCTCATTTGCTTTCAGTCTTCCATTGAGACTCATCTAATCTCCCTACCATCCTAGGAGAGAATACGCAATGCCAGGGATCTCCAGCCTTTCAACAGACTTCCGACCAAGGCCATCTCTTTGGGTTGTTTCATGACTTTTTTCTTCACTATTTCATTTTAATATTCTAGAGTATTTAAAAATATATAGGCTATACTAAAACACCTTTAAAATCAATACACAGTGATTTCCTTATTTTAAAAGTCTACAATCTTTTTAATTATTACAAAAGCAGTTCATGTCCACTATAGAAAAACAGAAGATACAGATAAGCAAGAGGGAAAAATATAAAATGTGCATAATCCTACCAACCACAAATAATTACTTTTATTATATTGTTGCATATCTTCTCATACCTTTTCCTATGCAAATAGTTTTTGCCCAAATGGGAAAACTAACACATAGTAACATACAATCAAGTTCCAAGCTCTTTGTTAAATCTTTCTAGACTTTATAATTTCATTTTGTTCTATGCTAATAATGTCTTAAATTATCTCACATTTTTATAAATAATTAACTAAGAAAAACATACAGCAACTTATATATAATGATAGATTCTGCTTTGCATGATATAATATTTTATGTAATTTATATATGTATATGTATATACACACAAAGAGAGTACTAAAGAACTTATCATTTATAAAAATGCAACCTCTAAAAAGCAAGAAACAAAATATCTTGCAACTCTAAGAATCTCATTTATATTTCACATATGCTGTAGACACAGCTCAGAAACTCAGATGTGATGCTTATGAATATGTATGAAGTATAATTAGCTTGGAAAACGCTGCTTCATCACCTGTCCTGATATTCTTGATGTGCTTCAGTAACTTACTTAGCAATATTGGGGAAAGGTCTCTCCAAATTCCAGTGAGTTGAAACAGTTTTGTTTGTCCATAACATGTTAATGTTTTCCATTCCCTCATCATACAAATAAAACCTATCCTTTAAATTTGCGTTGTTGGCAGACTGCTTATAACTGACAGGTGTATACCATCAGCTCTTTGCTTTAATATTTTGGAGAGATTCTTGAGACATTGAGGGCTGTCTTATTCCTCCACATCTCTTGAATCCAAACCTTTCAAGTCCACAGTCCTTGCCTGAGGTTACTGCTTTCTTTTCTCTGGTCTATACTATTACAACAGCAAACTGATGGCTCCTTTTCCTCCATATAGCTGCCCAACTCAGCTTCTAGACTATGGTTCTGGTCATACTCTCCTACTCAGAAACTTTCAATGTCTCCAAATTGCTCATTGCTCAGTTTCCGTAGTCTGACATTGAAATTTTCCAGGAAGAGACTCCAACCTACCTAATAGCCTTAATTCTCCACACTGCCTTTCACAAACTCTACAGTCCTATAGAACTGAAATACTTGCTGTCCTATCCACACATCAAAATTCTCTGTCTTCCTGCTTTTTCTTACACTGTTTCTCCTATATCTCCTACACTGCCATATATACCACCTGTCTCCTTATATCTGAGCAATAAGTGCTTGACTAAGAATCCACGAAGAAATCACTGGCTTCCTGAAAAATAGGAAAGACAAGAAGCCTGGAAGCAAAAATCATGCAAGACTCAGAAATGTGATAGAAAATTAGCAGCAGGGAAGTCAATCAGCAGATAGTCTTCAATCAGGGCTCAGTCCTGATGTTGGATGAAGGTGCAAGGATCCAATGAAAGATCAATAAGTTGACAGTCATCCAACCACACTAATCAAAACATAACAAAACAAAGAAAAGTTACTAACTACCAATATCAGGAATAAAAGATGTGAAATCATCACAACTCCGGCAGATAGTAAAGGATGGTAACAGAGTATTATGGACAACTTTATGCCAATAATTCAACAATTTGGATGAAATGAGCAAGTTCTTTGAAAATCACAAACTACTAAAACTCACTGACAAATAAATGAATCTGAATAACCCTATATTAGAGAATTGAATTTGTAGTTCAAAACCTTACACACACACACATACACATACACACACACACACACACACATACACACACACACACACACAAATTCAGTTCCAGATGACTTTCACTTGTGAATTCCACCAAATATTTAACAAAGAAATAATAAATTCTTCCAGAAAATTGAAGAGGAGAAAATATTTCCCATTTTATTCTATGAGGCTAATATTGCTCTGATACCAATACCAAATGAAGACATTACAAGAAAAAATAATTGCAAACCAATATACTTCATAAACATAGATGCAAAAATTATTGACAAAGTTATAAAAAATCAAATTCAACCATCTATTAGAAGGATTATACTTTATCAGTAATGTATAATAAATCCCAAGAGCTTCATCCCAGGAATGTAAGATTGGTTTAATAATTGAAAATCCAGCAGTGTCATTTACTGTGTTAAACTAAAGATGAAAACCGTATATTGTAATCACCTTAATTGATGCAGAAAAAGTGTTTGACAAAACCCAACATCTATTCCTTAAAAAGACTCTCAGCATTCTAAGAATAGAAGAGAACTTTTCCACCTGATATTGATGAAAATCTATTTAAAAATAAAAAAACAAAGTACCCCTACAGCTAACTCCATACTTAATAGTGAAAGACTGAATTCTTTCTTCTTAAGATCAGGAATAAGGCAAGGATGTCTGATCTCATCAATTCTATTCAACACTGTACTGGAGGTGCTAGCCAGTGCAATCAGTAAGAAAAAGGAAATAGAAGACATCCAGATTGAAAAAGAAGTACAACTGTCTCTATTCACAGGTGTCATAATAGTCTAAGTTTAAAATCCAATGGTATCTATAAGAAAGTTACTAGAACTAATAAATGAGTTTACCAATGTTGTAGGATATGATATCCATATGCAAAAGTCAATCATTTTTATATACTGGCAAAAAAATGGAAGTTTAAATTAAAATAATGCAATTCACAATGAAATACTTATAATAAATTTGACCAACAAATGTGCAAGACCCATACACAGAATACTACTGAGTGAAATTAAAGAAGACGTAAGGAAATAAAGAGATTTTCTATGTTCATGGATCAGAAGATTAAATATTCTTATAATGCCCATTTCATACAAATTGACCTACACATTAGATGAAATCCCAGTAAAAATCCTAGCAAGCTTTATTTTTTATAGAAATTGACAGGCATATTTTAGAACTCATGTGGAATTGAAAAGAAGAAAAATGTTAGAAGTTACACAATCTGACTTCAATACTTACTATAAAGCTATGGTGAGCAGACAGCGTGGTGTTGGTACCAATACTGACAGATTATTAGAACAGAATAAAAGGTCCAGAAATAGATCCAGACATATAGTCAAATGATTTCTGAAAAAGGTACACAATTCAATGTCTATTTAGCAAATGCTACTAGAGATGTTCAACATCCATGTGCATAAGAATGAACTTCAGTCTGAATCTTGCACTATATTTCAAACTTAATTCAAAATAAATCATAGACCTAAATCTAAAACATAAAAATATAAAACATGTAAAAGAAAATATGAGAAATCTTTATGATCTTGGGTAAAGCAAAGACTGTTAGATACAACACCAAAAGTCCTCAAAAGGAAAAAAAATTGATGAATTAGATTTCATCAAAATTGAAAACGTCTACCTCTCAGAAAACACTTCTAAGAAAATAAAAAGAAAAGCCACAAACAAGGAGAATATATTTCCAAATTACACATCTGATAAAGAACTTGTATCCAGATTATGCATAAATATCCTTCAAAACTCAACAATAAAAACAAATAACCCCCCAAAATTGAACAAAAGATTAGACAGATACTTCACCAAAGAAGATGGCAAATAAGCACATGAAAAGATGTTTAACTTTATTAATCATCGAAAAATGCAAATTAAAACAAAAATGATGACCTATTAGAATGTATAAAATTTTAAAAGACTGACTATAACAAGTACTGGCAAGAATATAGACAAATGGAACTCTCATACACTGTCGGTGGGAATTTAAAATAATAAAAATGCTTTGGAGAACAGATTGGTAGTTTCTTAAATACTTAAACATACATGTACCATATGATCTAGCCATTCTGCTTCTAGGTATTTACCCCAAAGGAAATGAAGGCATAAAGTCTGTACAAAAATTTATGTACAAATGTTCATAAAAGCTCTGCTTAGAATAGCCAGATCTGGAAACAGCTCTAATGGCCATCAAGAGGTAAATGCATAAATAGATTGGGACATATCCATATGATAAAATGCTACTCACCAGTAAAAAGGGGATCAAATATTGATACACATGCAACACGGATTAATGTCAAAATTATTCTGAGTGAAAGAAGCCAGAAAAAACGAGTCTGTACTGAATGATTCTATTTATATAAAATTCTATGAAATGCAAACATACAGTGATAGAAAGCAGACCAGTGTTTTTCTGGGGATGGAGGGAAGACAAGAAGGGATAGAGGGAAAATTGAAAAGAATGATGCATGTGTTCTCTACCTTGACTGTGGTGATGGTCTCATGATTCTATATATGTCAAGCACATCAAATTGAAAATTTTAAGTTTGTGCAATTTATTTATGCCAGTTATACCTCAATAAAGCTGTTGAAAAAATAAATATTGGTCATTGCTGGTCATAGTTTCTCAACAATTTCCGTAGCTCAGACTTAAGCCCCTTTCAGTGTTATTTGGCCCATGTCCCTCTTTTCTCTCTCACCTGTTCCCTTTAATTTTCCTGTGCACAGCAAATCAACTTTCTCCCGCCTTTAACCCCATGCCTTGCTTTGCTTATTCAAGGTTAACTTAAAATTATGGTTTTTAAATGCTTACCAGATTATGTTTTTATAAAAATGTACTCTCACCCGGGGGAGGGAGAGGAAGTAGCTTTTTTTTTCTTTTTTTCTTTCTTTTTTTCCCCCTAGTTTCATCTAGTCTTATCAATGACATATTATTTTGACAATTCAGAATCATCATTATCAACATTAGTTACTTGACTACAATAATGTTGGCATCTGCTAAGACCAACTTTACCCCTATACATTTTAGCCGTCTCTGAAATGACTTGGACTTCTGAGCTTTAAAAATTCTTCTCTCTACTTTTTGGGGTTTTCTTTCTACTTTTCTTCTTGTCAGATAGTTTGTCAGCTGCCATTTCTGCTGTTTTCATGTGCCTAGAGACTCTTCACTTTTTTCTTTGTAATTTCCTGTTGCTAATCTGTTTTGAATCAGAAAACCTATAACCAAAGAGTAAGAATGGTGTGTAAATTTGGAACAAATATAGAAGTTGAGTGGGTAACCTGAGACTTACTTTTGTAAGAAAAATGCATTGGATTTGTGCCATTAGTTTTGACACTCTTACTGTTATTTTTCAAGATGAATAACACTTACGTGATGTTACTGTATCTAATTAAAGAAACTGTAAGACTAAGAATGCCCATGTTTCCAGTAGAAGACACTGTCAGTTTTCTGTAGAATAATTTGCCAAGATTGTCTTTTGCAAGAACTATGCACAATGTTCCTTTTTATTTATGTTTTCAATATGTCCTTTTGTAGATATCATAGTATTGTATAATCAATCTTTTCTGTGAGCAATCGATTTATTTAAATGAAAGCCGTTGGAATTATACTTTAAAATAAATTTGACCACAGCTGTACCAAGTTCTGTAATCTTTCCTAGTTTAATGCTCAAATAATGTGAATGATAAAAATAATGTTACTAAGGCACTGCAGATGTCTTTGAAGAGTTATGTGTGGGATAGCTTGAGTTCAGATTTATAACTACAACAAGTATTTAGCATTCTACAGCCGTTCTTGCACCTAGAATATTTTCCAATTTAAAATATACACAAAAAAATTCTATCTGATCTATGTTTTGGTATACATGTATTTTGTAATGATAGCTGAGGAGCAAACACTATTAAAATGGGTAACTAGACATTCAAGTTAAACATTCCTTTTCCCATATCATTCTATTATCTTTGTGGCAATTTTTTAAATCTAAGCCTCAAGAAATACATCTTTGCTAGGCGATGATCGTGGCTCAGAGACTGTCATTTAGAAGACTGTGTTTTGCCATAGTATAAGGGTACTTCAAAAGTTCATGGGAAGACTCGTATTATCTCTCAATTCTATTTTTCCACAAACTTTTTGAAGTACCCTCTTACTTTGGGATGTGTATTTTTTTTTTCTTTCTTAATTTTATTTTGTCGATATACAATGTGGTTGATTATTGTGGCCCATTACCGAAACTCCCCTCCCTCCTCCCTCTCCTCCCTCCCACCCAACAATGTCCTTTCTGTTTGCTTGTCGTATCAACTTCAAGGAATTGTAGTTGTTATGTCTTCTCCCCCCGCCCTCCGGTTTTGTGTGTGTGTGTGTGTGTGTGTGTGTGTGTGCGCATTTATTTATTTATTTTTAGCTCCCACCAATAAGTGAGAACATGTGGGATGTGTTTTTGAAAGGAGCAGTATTCTTTCTCATCTCAGCACCTAGAGGATGCAGGTGGAAATGCTCCCCCCCGCTCACCAGCTCCCCGCCTCCAACTGCAGTGAAGTGTGCTGAGAGATAAAGCCAATGAATAACTTTAAGTTCTTAATTTGCTTGACTTCTGCAGCACTTGATAATACTGACCAGTTGTGTGCTTGCAGCACTACCAGCCAGCAAGCACTGAGTCATTTCCTTATCTCTTAATTTCCATAAAATCATACTCTCCTGGTTTCTCCTTTTCCTCTCCAGAATCTTAGCCACCCTCCAGCCGTGCTTTCTCTACCCTCCCCTTAAACATTGAAGTTCCTAAGGATTCTGTTCTAGACCTTCTTCTTGTCTCCCAATAAACAGTTTCCTAACTTTACCAAATGTATGCTGATAATTTACAGTTCTAAATCTGTAGCCCAGAACTCTTTCCTGAAAGCAAACACTGTATACCAATTGCCTTCTACATATCTCTGCTCCATTATTCTATGGTTTTAAATATGTAACACTTTTTCTGTCCACAGGCAACAGGTCCTCAGGGTTTATTAAAGGAAGGTGCCAGAGACTCTCTTCAGAAAAGCTTTGGAATTCTTAATGAAGCCAAGAAGTTAGCAAATGATGTAAAAGGTTAGTGTGGCCACTGTTTTTGTTATATTCAGATTAATTGCTTTGTAATTGGTAGGATGTTCTATCACACAATTGGAGAATGTAATTGTTTCAGCATTTTTTAAATGATTATTTTAGAATCTGGATTGAATGCAAGTAAACTTTTTCACCAGTGTTGCAATATTTCATCTTCACATCTCATTTTGCATTGGATAATATTCCATAATTTTTGTTGTTGTTGTTGTTGTTGTTGTTGTTGTTGTTTTCGTGACCGGCACTCAGCCAGTGAGTGCACCGGTCATTCCTATATAGGATCCGAACCCGCGCTCCCAGCGCCGCACTCTACCGAGTGCACCATGGGCTCGGCCCCATATTCCATAATTTTAAAGTCTAGTTTATATAGCATTACTTCACCAATATCCAAAGTAGAGTAACTTTAAGTATGATAAGTTTTTAAGACTATGAAATTCTACTTTGTTTGGGCTTCAGAAATAAAGGAAAGAGTCAGGCAGATGTGATATAAATGTCTTCATGAAATTTTCAATTCTATTAGTGGATCACATTTTCTGAAAAGTTTTTAAATCTTTTAAATCCATTTGTTTATGTATTTTATTCCTAATTCAAGCATCAAAGTGCATAAAATATCTACCCTGATACATTGTTGGTTTTGTGTTAAGAATATATTATTAAACATGGCTGCTCTCTAAATAAGCTGTTATACTTAAAATTTTATTCAAGTGTCTCTTTTTTTCTCATTTGAATTGCTTCCTGTTTTTCTCTCCAGACTCATCCCTTACCGTTTCTGGCTTGCATAGATCTCCCCAACCTTACCTAAATATTTATGACTCCTCCAAAACATGCTACCATTTCAATGTCCCACGTTTTCAGTGTTATTTCTTCTCCTTGGAATGTTTCATTTTCTATCTCTCTTCATCTAACTGCCTTCTACCAGACCTTCCAGATTAGCTCAGATGTCATCTTCTCTAGCAAACCTAGCACTGCATTCGATTTACATGCCCATTCTCTGGGCATACCTTCCTCCTTGACTTGTCAAACCACTACAGTCATGGGCTTAATATTCTATCTTCTTGAAAAATGACACAAAGTTTTTTTAACTTTGTATTTCTGTTATATATCACAATGGCTAGTTCAAATTAGGAAATAACTATTTTTAAATAAAAAAATTACATTTGTCATAGTTATCTTCCTTACCTTAGAAAGAGAAGAGATTTAAAAATTATTTATATTTGGTATGTTTTGGTCTCCAATAGAGGCTGGTATGGAATTACAAGTTCTGTTTCCATTTTAAACAGCATGTCAGTAACAGAATGCTTTGGACTGTGTGTTACAGGTGAAATAAACCTCCCTACATACATAAGTCTGTGAAGGTGATGGTTCTTATTACAATTTGAAGTGACTATAAATGGCCAAAACTTGTTTTCCTAGTGGACAAGTACACTCGATCCTATTAGTCTGTGGTCACACCTTCCTATTTAATACTCTTGCACAGGGCTGGAACTAGGAGAAAGTGAGTGAAGTGAGTCCTGCAAGAGCTGGAGCAGAGCCTCACTTTAAGATTTTAATATTTTGTTCATTATGGATATTTTTTAGTAATTTAGATTTTTTTAAAAAATATTGCATTAAAATATTTTTATCTTAATTTCTGAGTTTTTTGTGCTCCTTGAAATTTCAGACTGGAGCTGAATGCCTGACTCACCTCACACTACTCCTGGTCCTGCTCCTGCCTCTATTTTTCTACAAACACTGGTGTTATAAAAATGAAGAAAAAAATCCATTTTTAGGCATTATTTTCCAAAGGAAAAAGAAATCTGAGGACAGGCATGGTAGATAGGGTTAGGAGACAGAAATGTTCATTAGTTTAAATGTCTTTTTTTGTAGTTCAGGTAGTACATTATTTAAAGTAATGAAAACCCACAAACTACTCAAGTCATAATTCCTCCAGAAAACCAAGCCAAGGCTATGACGGAGATGGGAATGTTTTCTTGCTACATTATGACATTCCCCTGATTTGTGGCCAATTACGCAGGTTATAAAATGGCTGTTAATCAAGGAAATGCCATATATTACCACCAGGAACTGCTGAAATAGGCCCTACAGAGCAAAACTCTTGACAGCAGCTATTAAAATCGAGATTTAGTCATTTCTCTCTCGATGGTGCCTGGAGTTAGAAGGAATAAAAATGGTGCGGCCAGTACACCCTCCATATTTCTAATTTGCTGCTTGATTCCATTCAGTACAGCTCAGTTAGTTCATGAGCTTTAGTCGTAAATGACTTAGTGCTGCTCCCTGCCATTTTTACACTGTCCTTGCCTTGAGGGAGTCTGAACTTGCCAGGAGCAATTTGTTTTGCTTTTTAATTTTTGAATATACATCTGTTAAAAGTAAACTTGCCCTTGTGCGAGTTTGAGATTTGAAGCCAGTCTGGATTGCACTGATTGAATATCTGTGGAGGTAAAAATCATTTTGTTGATGGATATGAGGCTTGGTACAAATTGATGATGGAAAGAGTTAGAAGATGAATTACTACCACCAAGTGAATTAATACTACTTTGCAGACAGACAAGAAATTTTGTCAATAAAATAGCCAGTTGAAGTTCTCATGGAATGCATACACAGCAGGAAATACAGTAGAAGTCTGAGAATACTAAGATTTTAACATTATGCACCTTATCTTATATAGAGTAACTTTTCAATTTTATTTACTTCTTAACGTACCCCTAATTTTTGTCTCTGCCCGAGATAAGTAAACTTATTTAATTACTTGGAGGTAAATAGATAACATTTCTCTACAATGGATAACACTCACAGGGAATGAAAAGATCTATTCCCACGCCCGAGAATAATGAGTCAGTGTCTTACTTGACATTTAGTGCTGTCCAACACACAGAGCAGTAAAAACATTATTCCAATCATTAATTTTTATCAAACCAATCAATTCTTTTCTTCTATACTTTGGTCTTCCAACCACTCAGTCATTCAGTCCAGACAAGTGTATCAGAAAGGTTCTGAGATCATGACGTAATACACTTGAAATTAATAATCTGTTGAGATTTGACGTTATTTATTACTTTACATTAGAAAAAGAGAATAAACAGGTATACTGCAGTGCTGTTCAACCAAAATTTGATACAGGAATTATATTTTGACCGAAGAATTCTTTTACTATTAAAGATATGCACCTTTTGAGCTTGCAAGATACATTTGCCAGAATCAACCTTTCCATGGGTAGGCATGTGAAGGACAAACATAATCTGTTCCATTGATAAATAATTTTAGACAAAATGGATGAAATCAAGCCTGGGTCCCCTGGGAAACAAAGCCTTCTTTTCCCATTGAAATTGCTGATCCCTCATGCAAAATTTTGGTTCCCCCTTTGGAGTGTGAACAGAGAAAATCAATAAAATAAAAGCAGGTTGGACTTAGTTTAGGAGGAAAAATGAAAAGTGGCAAAATAGCTGCAAACATGGAGGGGCAAGGGTGAGATTTAGTTCGTCATTCCAGCCCCACTATGTGAGTAGAGTTCGAGAAGCAAACCTGTAGAATGTTCCTCTCTATCATCTTAGCAAGAGACAAAGGCCTGGACAATAAGAAAAGAGGGTTACAACTAAAAATTCATCTGGGCTTTGTTGTGTGTTCAGAATCAGAATCTGGGAGTCTTTGGGTTTTTATGCAAGTAAGTATGTCTAGACCAGAGATAAATATAGAATGCCTTAAAGAGCCTCACAGATAGCACAAGGAATGGTGGGGCCAATATTAAACCACAGAGTACTTGTCTTATTTAAAGGTATTCAGATTCAATTTCCCTGCTGCCCAAAACAAAACAAGCCTGCAGGTCCACAGTCAGCTTTAAAGCATATCCTAGAGGAACCACATGTAAGTGTCAATGTCTAGTCATTCTAGTTTTTTATTTCCCTGGCTGCAGAGAAGATTTCCCTCTATCCCTATATCCTAAATCTTCAGAGGACCTTCTGCCAGACAAGCACCCCTTCCCTCCTTTCCTGACGTGTCGTCTACGGCCCCATGCAGTTGCAACTAACAGTTATCGATGGCTTATCAAGCACTATGCCCATCTCAAACAATGTATAATTTGACACTTCCAGATCAAAACAGGGTTTTAATAACCTGACTTTCTATAAAACACAGTGACACCAGATGTTCCCATGCAGTGTCACTCTAGTATTTATATCTGTACAAAATAGGTAATCAGATATAGGACCCATCCAAAAGTTGTGACAGGTACTGGGGGAAGGGAAGCATAGAAATAACAATCATGAAGGAAGACTGGAATAAAAGGTTAAAGAAACTATACCATCTCTAATCATTGTCACTAAACTCAGTGATTGCCTACATAATGTGCCTACATAATGCAGAGAATTTGTGGGATTAAAAAAAGAAGTGGAAAAATGGGGTATAACAGCCTCATCAAATCAATTAGCAGGAGGCCTGGGATAGGAATACAGTTCTAGATTCCACCCACCTTTCTTCCTGCTCAACTGCTCTTCCTTCCTGCACAGGTCTCAGGATCCTGCACTAGGCAGCAAGGTTGACTTAGGGGACAGGATCTTTAGAACTCTCAATATTAAGACAAGGGACTGTACAAGTGAATAAAAAACTATAGTAAAGTGACTTGAGTGAGATTGTACCTCTTCTGTTCTTAAAATATCTAAAGATGAAAACACAATATGATAAAATTAATAAAATAAAATGTGCATAATATATAATATAATTTATATAATTAAATTATATAAATAATTAACTTAGTATATAAAGCTATAATTTAGTAAATGTGTATAATAATATATTATATAATTTAGTAAAGCTGACCACCTCTCATATGTAAAACAAAATCATTTAAGTAAAAGAAATACTAACAGTTGAATAAGCTGCTATTAAATTCTTTTAAATTTTATTTCTATTGCAAAAGTGATAAAAATTGTATACAAGATTATAATATAGTTATTCGGAATGAACAAATTGGCAAATAAATGTTTTGTTCATCTCTATTTCTATTTTTTGTTATTATTTGTTTTGCAAGATATTTTTCTCTGTTTCACAAATCCATTATTTTCAACTTCTCTCTCTGTATCACCCTCCACATTTAATCTGTCTCCAGATTCTGTCAAATCTTTCTTTCCTTTCATTTCTCATATGTCTTTTTTGTTTCTACAGTCACTGCTACTGCCACATCACTAATCTGCTACCCATCTTAAGCTTGCATGGCAGCACACACCAAGCTAATCTTCTCTTACCCCTATGCACAACTACAGAATGATCTTCCACCAAATATCCAATGTGCCCTGCATCAGAATATAAACTGACTCTTATTCCAGGGCTTCTGCTTATGGTTGTATACAGGTTGTCCACAATAAAACTCCAGTGGACATCATTTATATTTGATGTCATTGTAAATTCATGTGTTTATTATAAAATTTTTCAAACAGATGCTAGTAAAGTCTTAAGGAAGAGATAGAGCTTTCAAATTGGCACCAAGGCACTATGTGACCTAGGGCATATTGTTCTATAAAATCTGAGCACTTCATTGATCTTTAGACTAAATGTTCTCCATGTCCTTCCTGCCTTCCAGAGAGCTGCACATGAACTCCAGCGACATGAGTAGACACTCTCCTCTCTACACTTACCCTCTGCCATTCTCTACTCCAACCATCAACCACATATGATTTCTCCTATTTGAAAGGCCTGTGGCTCTCCTTTTTACTAACTCATGCCTCTGTAAAATTCAGTTTAGAATGGGATATTTTATTAACCACACCTTAATCACATTTTTACTGTACATTATTTAAAAAGAATATTTTAAAAATAAATGCATATACTGAATATTTTGATGTTGACATGCTATACTTATTGATATATGACTTTGTAATTGCTCTTAAAATTTCTCTAACTCTATTTCTGTTTGTTTTCACTATGTTACAAACTCCCCAGCCACAGGTGCCATGTTTTCTAATTCTTCTGTGTCTCCCCATCAACCTAATAGGTGCTTTCCACATTTATCGATTAGTACTTTGTCAATAACCTGAAAATATACAAATACTGGCATGTATGTATGTCTAATTCTCTTAGCTTATTTTGGGAAATCAAGGTTTTATAATTTATATAAAGGTTTATAGATTTAAGGGAACACTTTTCTTCAAAAAAGCCAAGAACTAGACAAAGATTATGATGAGAAATTGATTTGATATTTTCTACTTGGCTCAGGAAGCAAACTTTGGAAAAGGGATATTTAAGGAAGCAGAAGTTTCAATCTAATTCTCTTATGGAGAGCCATTAGAAACCTTGCCATTGACTTCTCTGATTTATCATAACAACTGATGGGCAACTTAGCATATACAAATTTTGAAGTTCTCAAATTGTTTCCACATATCCAAGGAATCATATAATCATATACTGTATAATTATGTAATCAATCATATGATATATATATATTTTATATATAATATATAATTTTAAAAATTAATGTATATAATTTAATGTGTTTTGATATACACTGGATTGGTGGAAAGGGGATGGTCAGTATCAGTTCTGGAAAAACTTGACCTCCTCACCTAAGATCAATGTGGTTAATATATCCTCTCTACTAAAATTATCTTCTAAGAAGCTGGATGAAAGAAAAGTTTTGAAACTTTGAAGATGGGTTAATTGACTAACTAAAAGTAATGTTAAGCTATATGCAAATTGTGCTAAACCTTTAGAGGAAGATTAGATTTGGGGGGATTTTGTGTTGGCTTTCCCAGCGCACTTCCAATTTTGAATTTTGAGTTATTGATAATTGTGTTTTAAAACACTTCAGAGTGAAAATTTAAAGAGACATACCAAAGCAAATTTAATTATAGTACCCCACTTGACTTGACAGCGGGCAATATTTATACAATAATAATGTATATAGGGAACAAAGGCAATGCAGAATGTTTACATTGATTTCACTAATACTAAAGGAGAATATAAATGAGTAGGCATATAAGAAAACTAAGTCCTCACCACTTATTACAACATCAAGAGATAACTTATAAACTTAAAGCATCGGTAAGTAACATTATAAATATATTTGGTTATATATGGTATATTCCAGAAGAAACAGCTGCAAGGGTTTAAAATGAATGCCTTTAGGGAGAGGTAGACTTTAAAGGAGCTGAGACAGAAAGCTATCACTTTTATTGGAAGTCCTTTGGCATTATTTTGTTTTGAAACTTTGTTTTCTGTTTTGCAAAAATTGCTCAGTAAAAAAAAATAAATGAAAATATTTTAAAAATTTTAAAAAACCACTCTCAGAGTCAGAAGGTACATTGTCTCTGATGCTTCAATTACTTAAAAGCAATCATTCAGGCAACTGGGGAGACAAATCTAGATTTTTGTATGGAGAGGATCCCCTAAATCTTGCCCCAACTAGTAAGCTGGAAACCCTAAATAATTTATATATATGATATCTTATTTTTTTTCACAACTTCCATATGTGGTAGGCATCATTATCTCCACTTCAGAGATGAGAAAAGTAAGTTTCAGAGAGGTTGGATGAACTGCTCCCAGTTCCTCAGCAGGTATTTAGTGGAGTCAACAGTTTAACACAAGGTCATCTGGCTCCAAACCTGGTGCTTTTAACCACTGCTGGACAAAAACTCTAGACTTCTGCTGCAGTCCAGAAGGTAGCATGTTAATACTCATGGTCCTAACAAATGTTTGATAAATGAGTGACTTGGTGAATACTCAAGAGTAGCAGGAATCACATTACCAGGAAGGTCAAAATCAACGAAAAAGCTCATTGCAAATGTTACCTAGATGACAATCTGGCAGTAGATTTCATTTAACCAGATCCCTTCAAAATTAAAAGAAGTTCTACAAAGTTCACCTTTGTGAATGGGGGATTCTTTCAGTGCATTTATTTGTGCCCTGTTCATATTAATTAAACATAAAAATTGTATTTGAGGAACTTAACTATACCATGTTTGAATAGTCGAATTGAACATGTCCATTTAAATCTATAAAAGTCCTATTTAGTTGAAAAGTGAGGGACATGTACATATGCTTAGGAAATATAAAAGGGAAATAAAGTTGGGTACCAGATCAAGCAGTTTAAATGAAGAAAGAAATTTATAAATAACATTATTGAAAACTGGCAAAACATCCTAGGGCGATTACCAAACCAACATGAATGCATTACCTTTTACAAACTACCTGTGGTGAATCCAGTCCTTTCTCATACATCCTCCAATTCATTCCTCATATCAATCACATGAAGAAAGGTGTTATCTTCATTTTACACTGTAAAAAGGGACAGAAATGACATTCGAACCCATATCTTTTGATTCTATAATCCTGTAATGATTTTATTCCACCACTCTACTTTGTTAATGACTAGAACTATATACAAAAGAAGGCATTATTAATGATCAAGAGATAAAATAAATAAAATAATAAATGATAAAAAAACTTGAAAAAAATTTTTTTAAAGAAATAACATGTAACAGCTTTATTTTAAGAGCTCGTATAGCATAGTTCAATGTTACTATTTCCAATTTAACCAAACCCTAACTCCTACTTAGCACCCTACCAGAAACGTGGTAAACTTGAATAAGGGTTTATTATTAGCGGAAGTGATGTAAACTCTGTCTAGTGATCTGCACTCTGGATATGCCTATCTTGTACTATTTCAGTGGGCATGATGCGGCAAAGGGAAATTATATTGTCAGGCATGTTCACAGTCTACCCTAATCGTTCTGCATCCTCCCCTCCCTCACTTTAGGAGCCCTGGCTTTGCCAAGCTAATTCCTGGACATTTGTCTTCTACTGTGTGAGGGTAGGATGAAAAAGAGAGAGGCAAAGCTGAAAAAGTGTGTGTGTATAGCCTTCGAGGTTTGGTGGGTGAGATCTATAGAGAGAAGGTAGAGGAGATGACTTGGCTACAGCTCTTGGGTATGAGAGCTGAAGAAATAAGGAGAAAGAATCCTACAAAGTGTAGCTTAGAATGATAAATTGGATCCTCTTCTTGTTCCCCCAAAATTACAAGTAAAGAATCAGGTTGGATTCTCTTTTAATGATCAATAGTTGTTTCTTCAGCCATGTTACAATTCAAACTGAACCACATACATTCTTCCTTAGATTTTAGTTATGGATACACTGTGCCTCATATGTCTTTTAATTTAAACCAACCTTGGAATGCTTATTTCTTTGCTATAGTTTCGTAAGTTTTCCATTGTAATATCTGCACTTCTTCTCTGTATACAGCTTCTACTCATCTAATTCTGTGGCCAAAGCTAGGAAATGTTTAGAATTGGCTCAAGAAATTACAGAAAGTACTTCAGAAAAAAAAATGATCAGTGTAAGAAAGGATAAATTAGGAAAGGATCAGAGTCGAGTAGCTGAAACAAAAATCAGAACAGAGTCAGAATATACACATTTTAACTTTCTAGTACAGAAAGCAGAGAATCAAAATTACCGCTTTGGAATTTGAGGGACAGCAGAAAAAATATTCTTCATATCAGTCTTTCTTTTGAATAATAAGCCTAATTGTTCATACAGTATTTGCCACCAGAATGCAGAAAATAGCATAAACCCAGTGATGCCCTTTAAATTAACTTTTTTTTTTTTTGCTGTACATGAACATCTTACATGCCAGAACATTTGAATGCTCCATTATTTAAAAAAATCAAATCAAATCAAGAAGTTATGAAATAAAATTTCTGCAGTTCTATTTCCTTGATTGGTGAAGACTACCAAGTTAACATCAAAAGAGCAGCCCTTTATTCTCAAGGAATTTGTATAGATATCACAGTCCTAATCAGACTGGTTTTATTTCAGAAAGTATAGTTTTAGTAATCTATCCAAAGATTTTATTTCAGTACAAACAGTGAAAATAACCAAAGTATTTTTAAAAAGACAAATTGCGATTGACAGAGAAGAAAATCCAATTACTTGAAAGCATATTTTGAGGGATTATAATTCAAAATGATAATATATTAGGACTGAAATGGATATGTTGATGTTTTCGAACCAGGCTTTGCTGAAATATTTTATGTTCTGTTTTTCCGCGATGTGATATCTTTGGCTTGGAACTTAAAAGCAGACACCTTAAACAATAATATGTACTTATACTAGTATGATCTGTAGTATAACAGTGGTAATACCTGTAGTATAACAGTGATTTAATCAGTCTGCTTATAAAACCCAGACCTTATATGAAATGGAGAAGACTGTTAATTAATATGTTTATAATTTATATGAAAAATAAAATGAAATAATTAATAAATAATAATTAGTATGTTGGGTGCTCTTTCTGACATCCCCAACACTAATAGTTGAGAATCTTCCATCTGTCCTTTCCCTGTGCTGTTCTTCCCAGTTGAAGGCCAAAAAAGGCAAGAATTGTTCTCCAGCTGCCAGTGGACTGCACAACTCCTCCTATTAAAATAACCCAAAATTGCACATCCAAGTATAAACTCAGAGATTATTAAAATTGCTTTGTCCTTTTCTTGTTTTCTGTTCATAGAAAATGATGATCGTCTGAATGGCTTGACAACCAGGTTAGGAAATGCTGATGTTAGAAATGGGGATCTCCTGAGAGCTTTGAATGACACTTTGGGAAAGTTATCAGCCATTCCAAATGGTAAGAATTCAGGACACTGCAAACCGTGCCCGTTGACCTGAATTTTTGAAGAATGTTGTTAACTTTTATGATTTTTTTCTTGCGTTACACTTGTGCTGTTGTCAGGAAATTAGATACTGGTTTTCTTACTTAGGAATTCTTCCTTGCCAGAATGACAAACTGAACCACACTTTACATTGTGGTATTTCTTATCCTTTATTGCCTTTAGCTGGCATCCATAGGAATATGTTACAGAAAGGAGAATACAGACATCTTATTATTACATTGGCCTCCGTATTTCAGCCCAAGAGATCTTGTATCAGTGGGAAAGAATAAAATTACAAAGACAATGTTCTCTAAAACATTGATGCATTACCAAAAAGTTGCAGTTTATTACCATACCTACAGCAATAGGTGAGATCCGACTGCCATTCCATATAATTCTCTTGGCAGAGTTCAGTTCCTTAGATATTACAACTTTCGAAAACTTTAAAGCTCAAACTATGTTCGTAATATCTTCCTACCTAGTTATAACTACTTGAAATTATTGCTTGGTATTAGTTCCTGAAAGCACTATTATTTTAGGGATACTATTTTTATATTTTTGATAACATAATATTATAATAACAAAGGTGGCAAACATTAACTGACTCAATGTGTTTATGTTAAGTGTATGCAATCCTTGTACTAATCTTACAAGGTGGGGAGCATCATTATCCCCACTTTACAAGTGAGAAACTGAGACACAGAATACTGAAGGCCATTGTTAAAAGTGGCATATATGAAATCTGAACACCACAGTTTTACTTCAGAGCCTGTGGTCTTAACCACTAACCTCCACTCTCAAGTAGGCATCTGTATGTACGACATATGTTCTATATACAAATTATGATCAGGAAATAAATTCATACATTTATACAGCACAGGAAATACTAAAAATCTGAATGTTTTTTACTTTCTTAACATTAAAAAACCTGAGTAACTTCAGATTTTCATGTCTCTTTTGAGTAGTAAGCACGTAGAAAATTTCCAATGCTGAAAACAGATATAAATACATAAACACAGAGTCTAACATACTTGAAAAAGTCTCTCTGTTCTAAAATTGAAATACATTCATTTCCCCATTTCTGGAAATGAAGATTAGATCTCAAGCCTAGTTTTGATGAAGCTATATGTCTCCTGTGGATGAATTTCTCTCTTTAATGTGTTCAGCAGCAAATCACAATCTGCCCTTACACAATGAGCATTTAGAATAATCACGTTGCCATTTTAAGGGCTAATCAGATATTCATAGCAAAGGTCCCTGAGAAAATTAATTTAGCTAAAAAATTTGCTTCATTTGCTGCAATTGAATGAGACAAAGTTCAGCCTTTTCCCTTTGCAAATGTGTCCCTGAGGTCAGCGAGCCGCAGCCTCACGTTGACAAGCACAGATGAAGCCACTTACTCCAGACCCTTTGTTTTGTTTCTCATACCCTCTTCTGCTGACAGACACAGTCGCTAAACTGCAAGCTGTTAAGGACAAAGCCAGACAAGCCAACGACACAGCAAAGGATGTACTGGCGCGAATTAAAGACCTCCACCAGAACCTTGACGGCCTGAAGAAAAATTACAATGAACTGGCAGACAGCGTAGCCAAAACGAATGCAGTGGTAAAAGATCCTTCCAAGAACAGTAAGATCTCCTTTTTCACTGTGACGATCTCATTTATTTCTATAAAAGTAGCCTAGTCTCATCAATGTTAGAGCTGGAAAGGACCCCCCCCCAGTGGTGTTTTCTGCCCTTCTCAGTTCATAGACTGGGCTCAGGAATCAAGTGCCCTGCAGATATGAACTAGAATGCGGGTTTCCCGGCTCTGCCCCAGTGCTTTTCCATCTATGTTTTGTCTGATCAAGAGATAAGGAATTCTCAAAGTCTCCATGATATTTGGTATAGGGATGCCACACGCCTTTTAATTTGCAAGTGTAATTGAAAATACAGATGTACTTGGGAAATTATATCCTCAGAATTGGTGAAGTTTTACGGAACGTAGAGGTTAAGGAGCACACTCATTAGCAGACCTTTTAGGACAGAATATGAAAATGGTATCAACTTGAAATGCATTAAAATTTGAAAATCTTGATAATTTATTATTTAGATTTCAGTTATTTAACATTTCCAGGAAATAAAGTAGCATTTATCTAGTTTATAAAGACGATTTCTTCACGTATTTTATATATTGCATGAAATTATATCAACTTAAGGTTTTACTGAGAAAATATGGTAGAACTTAATATAATAATAATTTATATCATCAGTTATATATAGTCAATAAACATTAGCGTTTTTAATGTATTTTTTCCCTTTCTATCAAGATAAGAAGTTATGTTGGTGTATGGTTTCACCAATGGAGATGCTTGAGTTTGGGTACTTTTTGCTTTTAAGAGACTAGCCCTCTTTATATACCAACATTTTCACTGGGGCTCAAAATATTTGTAGAGTGCAATAACAAAAACACTGTTTTTGACATTATATACTATACAATTCAGATGCCATCTGACTGCAGAGTAGAGCCTGATTTCAGTACCCTAACCTCATGTTAGCTTGATTCCTTCTTCATGAGCAAGGAAGCATGCAAGTACATGTAACGTGCACTTCAGAGCTAGAGAGAAGAAAGATTTACTCCTGACCAATCTCTTCAAGGAGGAAAAAGGAGGGACATGGACGTTTTAATTTTTTCTTTTTTTTAATGTAAGCCCTGAGATAGCTTCTGCCATAGTTCAAAGATTCCATATGAATAATTTCTGATGTATCCCATATCACAATATTCCTCCCCAAAAATGAGTGAAAATAAGTTTTTAAGTAAATATTACTATCTATTTTACTTATTTTATAATTTAATTTATTATTTCATTCTATTTTAGATTAATTCTCGACTGATAGTGGCTTTTTCATAATATTATCTCTAATGTTTTTAATCCTATCTTCCATTAAGAGAAATAGTTAATTATCTGTAAATATTAATTAAATTGGTTGTTTTCTATCTCTTGAGAACATTATAAAAAAGCTTTTAAAAATATGATCATGGCCTGCTAAACGACATATTTTTTTGTGCTTTTATTTGATAACATTTGTTTGACTTAAAGGAGGGTTCATTTGTAATTAATACCTGTTGTAAAAGTATTATTTTTTTGATAGTCGATACTTTATAATATCTATAGAAAATAGTTCATTATTAATTTTCTAATTTCTTTTTGTTTTGCTTTCATATGAAATTACCTGCAGAAATCAGTATGTATACATTTATTTGCATACCTTTTGGTAACTTTTATGCTTCATTGCCTATTGAAAAATGCTTCAGCTTTGCATGTTACCATGTTTTGGCATTGCTTTAAACATTGCATAGCTGTCTTTCCACTGTCATGGTATTAAGGCTACATATACAAAAGAATATTCCTTTATAAAAAAAAAAAAAAAAGTATGTGGATGTATTTGATATAAAATGCTTTTAATAGTGTTATGAAAAATTAGTAAAATATCTATATGATACCCACATAAAAGTGGAAAACTGAATTCCTCCACAGATGGATCTAAATTACCATGCTTCTGATAACACAAATTCAGCCAATGAAGCTCAAATGACTTCTTTGCAATAGGATTGAAAAAGATTAGGTCTATGTTGTGGTTTTTCCACCCTGAAGCCCACTTTTCCTCCTCCTTCTAAGTAATTATCCTCAACTTGCAGAGAATTAAATTTGGAAAAACACATGATAAAATTAGGTTTTAACAAATGAGCAACTACTGGGATACAAGAATATTCTCTCTTATATATCCCATAGGTTAAATTCAAGGTCAAAAATAAAACTGCAAAATATCTAGAAAAATAATAATAATAAAATTCAACATATCAAAATCTGAATAATATGACCAAGGAAAATGAGAAAATGAGAGCAATTACATTTGAAACAAACATTGAAATATACAATTTTAGGCACTCAACTCAGTGAATTAGAAAAAATAAAATTAACCTACAGAAAGAGAAAGATGATAAAAAGTAACAAGTTAGAAGACAGAAAACGATAGACCTGATAAATCCAAAAGGTGAACCCTTAGGAATATAAAGTTTAAAATTAAATTATTGGCAGGTATAATCAAGAAAAATAAAGCACAAATAGGCAGAGTTCTGAAGGAGATATAAGTAGATAAGGGAGGAAATGTAACAGATAAGAGAGTACTTGACAAAACTGTATGCTGATAAATTTTAAAGCCTAAAAACTCTAGGTAGTTTTCTACAAAAATATTAACTTTTCAAAATCTATCTTCAGAAGTGATTTAAAAATCTATACAGGACTTGCCAGTCAGCTCACTTGGGAGAGCATGGTGCTGGCAATGCCAGCGTGTGGGTTCAGATTCCCATACCGGCCGGCTGCTTAAAAAAAAAGCAAAAGATCGAAAAAAACAAAAAAGCAAAAAAACTCCACTTTGAATTCCAAAAATCTACGTGGTCAAATAATTATGGAAGAAAGTGAGAAAGTTTTTAAAAACTACTGTTCAAGAAAGCATCAGTCCCAATATCACAGAGGATTCCTTTTTCAAACCTTCAAAACGATAATTTTTATATGATACAAACTGCTCCAGAAGATAGAGAAAAAAAGGGGGGTGGGGTGGGAAGTGGAACCTCCGGCTTCCATTTTGAAGCATTTGATAAAAACTTCAGTGAGCTTAGAAGAAAAGGATCTATTATTTGTCTAAACCTAAGGAGTCTTTGCTTATTTTTCTTTTTCTCATGAATCTAAATCTAAATAATTTTTTCTCAATTACACAGTAATTTGTAGAATATCAGAATAATATTGGAGAATTAAAGGAAGGGGGAAAATGGACAAATGGTTAATTAAAAGAGTACAAAATGTTCTGTTATCAATGCAATTCTATAACAAGGGCTTTGACCCAGATAACCTGCAATTCAGGAAGAAAATACTTAGTTCTTAATCTAGTAGCTCTATTAATTAAAGTTAATGATAGACTTAGTTCTTTTTTAAACATCACTAACAGTATAACTTATTTTTTTGAGCATGACTAAAAAAAACCTACTTCAAAACCTAGCTTAAAAATAATAATAATTTACTTCCTTTTGAGCACATCTGATTCACTCCTGAGGATTAGTTCTGAGTGGTCCAGTGTCAGGCAGAGAGCAGATCATTCAGAGTCTAACAGGATATGTAGCCTTGGACTTTAAGCAGTTTCACTTTTTCATCAGGGTCATAATGACAGAATGCTGAACAATACATACTCTACCAGACAATAAATGATATAGTTTGGATAAGACTATCAGCATCCCAGAGACAGAATAATTGGTTTTCCATGTGTCATATTCCCACGTTGAAAAGCACATTCTGAAAGTCTATGGATCAGTGATAACCTTCAACTATTTAGGGTTTAAACCTTTGACATTGTCACTATTCAACCTTTTTTTTTTAACTTAGAAAAAATGGCAGTTTAATATGGTTCAACCTAATATAGACACAGGATACTCAACTATTCTTCAGAATGAAATTGAACTGCAGCATGAAAGATTTAATTAAAGTATAACATAGGTCTTCGGTTCACCATCAAAATCTTCTTCAGAAGATATTTTGATAGCGTCTCTCTTTAAGACATGAAAAGAAAGACAGTGAGAAAAAGAAAGAAAACCAATTTTGTGCAAGAATCCTCATTTAAATACAGTTCTGGCTTGGGCGAACTAGGTGACATTTTAAAGATGCTTTCATTCTTTGCTTCTATAACCAAAGTTCTATTCTATAAAGGTTAACTTTTTGGCTGAAGCTAGAAATTAGGCATTGAATTGAGGTCATCGTGTTCTCCACCTTTAATGCTAATTTCACCCTAATCGAAAGCCAGCGTATTGGCCCTCTTTTTCTAACATCTCCTCTGGCCTGCTTAAGTCTCAACTAAAACATTCACATTTGCCTTCAGACACTTTGCTTCAGCAGTCGTGGCCTGGCTGTGTCACGTGGATAAGATGAAACTGTTCAGTTAAGAATACTGCTATTCTCATTTCTGTGTGTGCATGTGTGTGTGCTAATTTTGTTCGATGCAGTTGCAGATGCAGATGCCACTGTGAAAAATCTAGAACAAGAAGCTGATCGGCTGATAGATAAACTAAAACCCATTAAGGAACTTGAGGATAACCTGAAGAAAAACATCTCTGAGATAAAGGAACTGATAAACCAAGCCCGGAAACAAGCTAATTCCGTAAGCTCTTTTTATTTTCAGTATCAAAAACTGATTGTAATTGTTGGCAATATTCCCAGAGGGAATGTCTTCTTCCAGTGTACCCTATTGAATATTCTTTTCCTTTAAAATGAAGGTATTTGAGGCAGGATGGAGTGGGGGAGGTTAGATTTTTTTCTTTCATAAATTTCAAAAGCCATTTCATGAGAATGGTAATCACCACATATCGTTTTAGAATTAGATATTCTGGCATATGTTGTTATTGTTTGGATAGAGTGATACAAATAGCAACAATAGAAACTGTGTTATTGTATATTTTAAAGGCATAGATGAGAGTGCCTTGCTCTTGATAAAAGCAAAAAAGGTCAACTAGTGAAGCTGTGGCAGGAATGAATGAACAAGGTTATATGAAGTAATAACAAAGAGAAATAATTATTTTGTATGTATTCTTTTGTCTGAGTAAAAGCAACACCAAAAATTACTTTGCTTACAATTTCTACAATTTTCTTTTTATTTTGGAGTAAGAATAGTAAATATCTGACTTGTCTCAAAATTTTTCTCTTTATTTACCCAATTAGAAGACCACTAGGATAGATGCAGAACTTTCTAGAATGTAGCATGTTAATGAACCAGGACAAAGTTGTTAAGTGCCAATGTAAAACTTTAGCCTAACTAAAAAATAAAAATAAAAAGACAGTTTTCATGTTGTGAGGTTTAAACTCAAGCCTTTTTAGATACTTAAATCCTCCATCTCAAAAATTTCATTTTTTGAACAACTTTGGAGCTAGAATGATCAAAAAAGCCCTTTCTTAATCTATCAGTTTACTGTATTTTCTTAGTAGTAGCCAAAAATACGATGCTTGAGTGACAATATATCCTTTTGTCTCCTTATACATATCTAATACCTCTAAACAAGGCCAAGAGAATAAGTTCAAGGTGAACCTTGAAAAGGAATTCATGACTGACTGAAGGAAAACTTAGAAAATGACAAAAACATTAGTAAAAGCAATGTTACTTAAAATCAGAGTAAAAGAAGCAGTGATAGACTCTGAGAAGACATACATTCAGCTGTAATATGAAAGCCATGTAGTATTGTTGACAGGTAATCATTATATACATAAAGCACAAGGTAAAAAGGAATCAGATGTTACTCCAAGGTTTGGAGTTTTATCTAAGATTTAGCGAACATAGAAAAAGCATCTCCAATGTTCAATGCTAGTTGCTGTGAGGTACACAAAGATGAATGTGGCAGTTCTTCCACACACAAAGTTTATAATGTAGCAGAAGAAATCATACATGCACACAAACAACTCTAAGATAATACAGAATTGTTCCACATTACATGAGCCATAGGAAGTGCTATAAAAGTTCTAGAAAGAATGATCATCTTTAATAGGGCCAGAAGATTTCTCAAAGGGAAGGAATTGAGGCAGGCCTTGAAATGGGATAGAGCTGGGTAGTGGGGGGCAGGGATGGTGGTAAGCTGAGGGTGGTGGCCGAGGGAGTGGCTTGAGCCAAGGCAGAGAGAGAAGGAAGTTTCAGGGTCAGATCATGAAAAAGCAGTCCAGTTTCCATAGAGTGATAAATGAACATTAAACTGGAAAGGTCAGTGGAGGCCAGGTTATAGAGTTTAGATGTACTGTCCCCACCAAAACTCATATGGAAATCTGATCCCCAATGTGGCAGTGTTGGGAGCTGTTTGAGTCGTGCGGACAGCAACCTCATGAATTGATTAATGCTCTCCCTGGGGGTTGGGGGAGTGAGTGAGTTCTCGCTGTATTAGTTCCCGTGAGAGCTGGTTGTTTAAAGGACCCTGGCACCTCCTCTCTCTCTCTTGCTTCCTCTTTCCATGTGATCTGCTTGTACCCGCCAGCTGCTGCTACTCTCTGCCATGAGTAGAAGCAGACTTAGGCCCATGCCAGATGCAGCTGTCCTCGAATCATAAGCCAAATAAACCTCTGTTCTTTATGAATTACCTAGTCTCAGGTATTCTGTTATAGCAACACAAAATGGACTAGGACACCAGGCCTTGTCAGGCCTTATGTGATAAGTTAAGCAGTTTTGTTTAGCAAGCACTGCACTTGAGATAAACCTCACTGGTGAGGGTAAGTTGTTTTTGAGCATGAATCATAGTATAAGAAGATCTATGCTTTTTGAATATGAGGTAGTCTGGAAGTAGTTTGTGAGGTAGATGAGGGAAACTAGAAAGAAGGACCCAAGTCTAGCTGTGGCAGTAGAGAGAGGAAGAGATTGTTAACCTGGAAGAAGCAAATATTCTCTTGTGAATGTCACATTTTAGCCACATTTTATGACTTAGTCATCAAGTGGGGAAATCTGGACATTTTGATTATTTCCTCATTGTAAAGAAATCTAAAAATATGCACATGTATTCATCAGTTGTGAGTGTTTTCCCCTTTCCCCACAAAAAGAAAAAATTCTCACATGTAAGTATATAAAACATGTCACAAAGAACAAAATGAAAGAAAGGTATAAAAATAATGCTAGAAAAAATAACAACTGTCCATGACTTTCAAGGAAATTCTCAATAACTTTCAGAAATGGAAATTACAATGAAATGCTGTATTTTTTGTGAAATCTTAGAAATATGCAAGCAGCCAATTTTTTTTTTCAAATGAGTCGTGTACTAACTGAAGATTACATTTTCTGATTTGTAAATATATTTGTGACCTGGCATGAGTGTCTGCGTGTGACCCTAACCCATACTTAATATGACCAAAAATTACAGACATTTATTTTAAAGTAAATTTTTTTTAGTTTGTTGATTCTGGACTTGAGTGGCGATATTTTTTTTAAATGAGTGACCTAGTTACTGGATGAAAAATGGAGTGAAAATTCAATAGATGTGATAATGGGATACTCAGCAGTCTTTAATAGAGTTCATGATTATTAACTGATTAATAATATTGTATCAGAAATACCTTAGAAATACCTAACACTTAGCGATTTTTGTTTAGAAGTCTTACTAAGGATTCACATTAGAAACAACAATAGAGCTAAACAGCCTAAGAAGATATTTGCGTTTTACAAATTTCTCCCCTCTTAGAAGAGGGCTACATCCTAGAGAGTTCTTCTAGAGAAATTTATAGCTATTGTGTTTTGATTTATCTGTTTTCAATTGGTTAAAAGAAATAGCTATAACTGTAAATCAAAACACAAAATATTTAAAGGGAGAGATTAGTAGTGATGGACTGGTCGTCAACAGTTTGGGCTGTCTGAATTTTTCAGATACTGAGGGTATATTCAAAACCATAAACCAGAAAACAGAAAATCCAAGAGGGTTCTCTACATAAATGTCTAAGAGTTAAGCAATAGGTTACTGTCTTAGTCCATTTTGTGCTGCTATAACAGAATACCACAGACTGGGTAATTTATAAATAACAGAAATTTATTCTCACAGTTCTGGAGTCTGGGAAGCCCAAATCAAGGTGCTGGCAGGTTTGGGCTTGGGTTCTCCGCTTTCAAGGTGGCTCTTTGAATGCTGTGTCCTCTGGAGGGAAGGAATGTTGTGTCCTCACATGGCAGAAGAGCAGGAGAGAGAAAACCCACTCCTGCAAGCCCTTTTTATAGCGGCATTAATCCATTCATGAAGGCAAAGCCTCATGACCTAAACACCTCTCAAATGGCCCCACCTCTCAACACTGTTGCACTGAGAATTAACCAACACATGAATTTAGTGGAACACATTAAAACCACAGCAGTTATTTTACAGATTAAGATTAATTGTTAGACATACTGGATGTAACATCGCTTTGTTTGGAGAACCATATTTTTAGATATGTAAAGTATGCTGTAAAGCAGATTAATTGTAACCCCTAGTGGCATTAGATACCACTAGTTTTAAAATGGCTACTCTCAGTTTTATATAATCCCATTTGGGTTTTTTTGCTTTTTTTTTTTTTCTTTTTTGCTTGTGCTCTTGGGCGTCTTGTTCATAAAGCCTTTGCCCAGTCCTATGTCCTGAAGTGTTTCCTCTGTGTTTTCTTCTAGGAGTTTTATAGTTTCAGGTCTTAGTTCTAAGACAGTCCGTAAGTTTCTGCCCTCTGTCCGTAAGTTTATACACTCCCTTTTTGCAGGGTCAGTGAGTATGATTGTTTCCATGAAATTCCATGATTGTTTCGCTATATGGCATAGGTGAAGGGATTTTGCAGATGTCATTAAGGTGTTCAATCAATTGATTGTGAGCAAATCAAAATGCAGTTTATTCCCTATGGGCTTGACCTAATCATTTGAAAACTCTCAAGGAGGGAGTAGGCTCTTCCCGAAGAAAAGAGACTCTCCAGCTAGCCTTGAAAAAGAAAACTGATTTCTGCCAACAACAGAATGAACTTGGAAAAGGGCCCCGAGCTCCAGATGAGGACACCAGGGTCAACCGAGAACATGAGTAGAGAATGCTGCTACATCCTGCCTTAGCCCGTGGCTCCCAGAAACAATGAGATAATAAATGTGCGGTTTTGAGCCACTAGGTTTGTGGTAATTTGTTATGCAAGTTACTTTTAGATTGTTTACATATACTCAAAATATAAATATATTCAAAATAAAAAAAGAAAAGACTACTCTCTTACACTTTCCCTACCTGCCTTCTACTCTATTGTCTTTCTATTGCTTTGTTTTATCCTATCTCTGAGCCCTTGAGTAATCCTTTGTACAGCTGTTATTCTATCATGTAGCACCCTTTGCCAGCTCCCATTATACACTGCTTTATGGTATTAACATTGAGAGTAAAAAGTGTACGTTCCCTACTTCAGTTTTTCTGCAGTTCACTTTGATTCACCTACTCTCAGCACTGCATGTAGAAGGGAGATTCCATCATTTGTGGAGCAAAGAGCTAACTTTCTGACTGAAAACCATGCTACCAGGAAGACTATCTCCCTAGGGACACAGAGCACTTTGGGGACCAGAGTTGACCCCTAGACCTGTGCCCCTCAGTTGGCAGGCTGGGCCCCACCCTCGGGGTGAAGGCAAGGACAGAGAAAGCAGTCTAAGCAGTAGGCTTTTGAGATTGTTCTAGCCCCAGGCCACCACACACAGGGCTCCAGAAGTCACCCTTCCCCTGGTGGTGGAGAAAAGGGCCTCTGTTTCTTTCCAGAACAAAGTTTCCTTTGCATGGGGATGCAATTCAGTTAGCAGATCAGGCAAGGCAACGATAGTAGAGAAATACATGACTTATGCAGGGTCTATGGGAGAAGCAACAAATCTGCAGTATCCCCAGAAGTTCTCAAATATATGTGAATTTACCTATTCATCAGAACCAAAAATCCCTCCTTAGCTTTCTCTTTTGAATCCAACCAATTTTGCATCTAGTGCCTTCTCTGTGTAGTCTTCAACACCCATGTAGAGGGGCCACAGTGCTACCTATAGTCACCCCCAAAAGAGACACTTGGAGAAACCACCTTATGTCACCGTGATATGGAGACTGGTTTGGTGGCCTAGGCTATCGTGTTTGGAATCTGCACAGTCCTTCCATGGAGGTAACAATAATGCTAGTTGTTTTACTTCCGGGTGTGGAAACTATATGAGTAGCATAAAATGTTAGAAGAAATGAGAAGATGGAAATTTACTGCTAGTGAGGGCCAAGAGGCTTCCTGAAACCAGACATTTGAACCAGTAGCGAAGAGCTTTACCTCTTCCTCTCTCTCTGCCTCCTACTTTGAGCATTACAATGAGTAAAGTAACAGCTTCTGTCTGAGTCCAAGGAACTACATTGCTATCCTGAAAGTACCTCTTTGATGGTGATTTTGTGCCTGACCCAAAGGAAATTAAATAATCAACTAGTGTTATTTGTGACTGAAGAAAGGCTCTCTAAATGAAAGTAAAAATTGGTATGAACAATATCACTCTATCATATAGGAATTTCTTTCTTAGCAATTTATAGTAATTTTTAAAGTATTTTTTCAAAAGAAAAAGCTGTTAAATACATTAGTAGTGATAGCCATTGGAAATTATTTCCATTTCATTTCCTGGCAACTTAATAAAAAGGTATAATTTATACTGAAATGTATGTTCTGAGTGGAATGATTAAGATTCTTTTTTTGTTAGAATATCTAGAACAAGATCTATTTCACCTTTTTCAGCTGTATGAAAATAGGAGGGTAGATAATTTCCTCTTGAAAACTAAAAAAAAATGGTTTTCTACTTTGAGTGATGCCAAAATCGCTGAAATTTTAGTTTTAAAATTTCATTAAACAATCTAATGATCATTGCATAGCTTCACATAGAATCACCTTTTGAAAATGTTTTCATATTCATAAAGGAGAATGGCATGAAGGTAATCATTTGTTAGTTGCATGCTTCAAAAAATAGTAGTGTGCTAACAAGACATGGAACTGTGAAAAGCTCCTTGTCAAAATGCTAGTGGAAAACTACTCTGCTGGGCCCTCGTTTGTGAGTATAATGGTGTCTGCGTATGGGCATTTAATGACACTATTTGATGATGGAAAGATAACTTCAAAGAAGAGAGGATGATGGCTTTGGGGTCGTTTGGGAGCTACTTCAAACTTTCCGAGAGGTTCAGTCTCGGTTCTTTGTACCTTGTTTTTCTTGAAGATCAAAGTATCTGTATCTTCCGGAGGTGACTGCATTCGAACATACAAGCCGGAAATCAAGAAAGGAAGCTACAATAATATTATTGTCAATGTAAAGACAGCTGTTGCTGACAACCTCCTTTTTTATCTTGGAAGTGCCAAATTTGTAAGTCTAATATTCAGCTTTTCTTCAGCTACTGTGTCTGTGTAGAGTTGGAGGTTAATCCTGGTATTGGGGAAAATGTATAGAATTCAACAACATGGCCCCAAAATTATCTAATGTAGCCTTTCAGATTTGAAAACCTCAGAATCTTACCTCACAAAGTTCTGAAGTGTCAAATTAAATTAGAAGATATATGAAAAGAAGAAAACTCTTTACAGTACTTAGGCATATTTACTTTCATTTGTCAGTATGCCAGCATTTATTTTGAATTATATTTTCAGATCCAGCTATTAAAGAAGAATGTCTAACAGAAATAAAGCTTGTTTTTTTGTTTTTACTCTTCTCAAACCAAGAAATTACAGTGAACTTTCATGTTAATGAAATGACAATGCCCAATTGTGCACTAATTTCTGATCAGTGAAAACTCTTCTAACTCATGTTGAATTTATGACTCAAACTGAAATAACATAAGTTGTATCTACGAAAGATCAGCCATAGAGTTCTCGTTCCTTCCATGTGAGTTATTTGATTTTGTGTGCATGGGGATCTTCCAAAATGAATAAGACTTTTTAATAGACCAGTCACAGCCTAAGTCAATATTTACCATTCAGGTAAGGAGTTCTGGGTCACTTTGGGTGAAAAAGGCAAAGCTGCCCCCTCAATAATGTCAGTGTCCTTGGTGAAAACAATAATGAATTCTGAATGCAAATATTGGCTTTTAGGCTTTTATCTCTACCACAAGTATCAGAGTGAAAAAAGACTTTTGTCTCAAAATTAGACCTAACTAGAATGGGTAAAATTAACACATATGCTTTAGCAGTATGGGCCTTTTTTCTTTTTTTTTTGCTTTAAAGATACAATAATCTAATATCCTTTTAAGCATACATAATAAATCATATCATTTGAGAAGTTTTATCATGAGCCTTCTAATTATTTCACATATCTGTAAATGGCACATGTTGAAAAATACTCCACTGGCCTCTTCTCTCAGGGTGCTTTATATCTGGTGTCTATTGTTTTTGTATTTCTCTGAACTAGATTGACTTTCTGGCTATAGAAATGCGTAAAGGCAAAGTAAGCTTCCTCTGGGATGTGGGATCTGGAGTTGGGCGTGTGGAGTATCCAGATTTGACTATTGATGACTCATATTGGTACCGTATTGAAGCATCAAGGCAAGTAACTTAATAAAGATTAAGATAATTAAATCACAAAATTTTGAAGGAGTTTCCCAATTTATAAGAAAAATTCTATTTCTGTTTTAATAAAGTAGCTGTGTATGTATGCATGCACATGTGTATGGATTTTGTATATTACATTTATATGTATAAATGTGTGGGAATAAGTATCTTTATCATACCTGTTAGGAACTGGCCAACCTGCAAAATATTGGCTAGAGTAACCAGCCCATTTCTGACTCCTTCATCTGATGTCTGGTAGGAATTTGGGAATTTAGCTGTTTTCAGTCATCTTATTTCACTGACACTCATTGTTATGAAATTCAAGCCAGAGTAAAAGAGCTGTCATTATTGCCTGTCTTTGGTGTACACATCTCCTCTTTTGGCCTACTTAGCAGCCATGCCTATGGGCATATGCAGTATCAAAATGCTGGTATTAATATGTAATAGGTCAGGTCCACACTACTTAAAATGGGAAGTAATAGAAAATTGATTTAGTCATTTTATCTGTGAAGATTGAATTCAATTATCAACTTCTAGCAGCATATAGATTACTTATAGAATCAGTCCTGTTCTTAATACTTCCCCTCACTTTTTCTTATTTTTCTGATTCTCAACTCCCTACTAACCCAAAGCAGTTAACAGTTGAAAGATATGGTTACAGGCCTAGGACTAGAGATGAAGCTGATCAGACATGGGTAAAGAACACTTGAAGAATTAGTAATTGTTAAATCTAGATGACGGATACATAGAGTTTAATTCTGTTTTTATATGTTTAAATTTTCCATAATAAAAAAATGTAAAAGAAAGCTTAATGAGAAGCAATATCTTTAGTTCCTCTTTAAAATCTTCAGCAAATGTGTGTGTCTGTCTGTGTGTGTGTGTGTGTGTGTGTGTGTGTGTGTGTGTGTGTGTGTGCGCACGCGCACCTGTGAGAGAGAGACAGACAGAATGTGCTTGCATGTGTGGTAGTGTTGGGAGGTTAAGTTCTTTACTGGGTTTAAGGACATTTGCACTCACAAAGTACAGTTTTTCTATCAAAAGAGATACATGCTGTTAAAGAAGATAAACCTTATTTGATGAATTCATTCTTTTGTTAGCATGCATTTCACTTAACACTGCACCCTCAAAGATAAAATGATTACCAAAATGAGACAGCAGGGAGAGAAATGTGACAGTGAAGTTTTGTTGTGACTGCTTGTCTCAGAAGAGAGACCAGATTTTCATATTTAACGATTCATGGGAATCAATCACTTAAAAATAAAATAAAATGATAATAGCTCTCAAAACTATATTAATTGAATTTAAAAGCGACATTCTTCTATACAATTTGTATACATGACTCTGAAGACTGGATATTATACTATATACATTATGATGGTGCTCCAAACAATAAAAGATACACAATTCCAGAAAGACTAATTCAACAAATTTGGGTCCAAGACATTATAAAGAATTTTAGGAGAAATTATGCAGGTTGTAATGCAGAAAGGTGGCTCATTTGGGGTTCACTTGCTGAATTAAATGAGACAAAATGCTAAATGAAGTAATATAAGCTTGTTTAAATTGTATGTGCTGCTAAATAGTAAATTATTATGTAAAGCAATAGAAAAAAGGCTTTCCACTTAACCAATAGCAATTCCATCAGCAAATTACTGCTCTGTCATTTCCTATCAATGGACCCACGCAGAATCTGGATATGTTGCTCACTGGTCCTGGTTGGATCTGACCACCCACGATCAGACTCTGGGTGTTGATTTGGGACTTAATGAATCTGGAATGTTTGAAGCTAAACACCCAGTTATCTCCTAAATTTTTCAAAACAAGTCTCTACATTTTATCCCTTTTAAATCTGAAGTTACCAGAAATGTGATATATATTTCATTTTCTGTATTTTCTTTGCCTTCATTTCTACACATACCCTTGAAGAACGGGGAGAAATGGAACTATTTCTGTGAGAGCCCTGGATGGACCCAAAGCCAGCATTGTGCCCGGTACCTACCATTCAGTGTCTCCTCCAGGGTATACAATTCTAGATGTGGATGCAAATGCAATGCTGTTTGTTGGTGGCTTAACTGGGAAATTAAAGGTAACACATTCTTCCCCTTCCTGTTTATTTCATCTTTATAGACAACTCCTGACATTGGGAGAATTGGGATTACTTTGGGAGAAAGTATGATAAAGCTCTGCAAAAACCCAACCACTTTCTACTTGTGTTTATGACAACATGGGTTGAGTAAGAACTTTCTTCCCTGAATATTCAATCTGGAAACACAATATTTTTAAGCCTATCTGTGGCATCCATTTTTTGATATTCTTGTTTTAGTTGCCTCAAGAGCAAAGTGTTTTTTTTTTTTATGTATACCTCATTTTCTGAATCAATTTACAATTTATATATATGAAGTGCTATAAAGTTCATACTCCCATCTAATTAAAAGATTTACGAATACCTTGGGAAATATCATAGGAGCCATAAGCTTTCAAATCATGATCTGGTTTTAAAAGTTTTCAAGTAGCTCTTCTCCTTATTCTTATAGGGTAATGCACTTAATATTCGTAATTGCTTTGCAACAGGTCCTTGTGCATTTCAGATTGCAAAGTGTCTGCATTTTAAAGAAGCTTGTGTTGATTAAATGGAATTAGGTTTTGGAAAACGACCTGTGGGTGAGATGCAAGAGCACGACCAAATATAATGGATAATCCTGGGCTTGTCAGAATCACCCTGGGATGAGATTAGTCAGAAAATGTGAAAAGCCGGGGTGACCCCAAATTTATGAGAACTCAACCTTCATATAGAGTGAGGTTGTTCTATTTGCATTGTGTACGAGATATGACTCTAAAATATGAGAACAGATTCCACAACTGCACACTAAAATCCTCCTCATTTCTTAGAACTACATGTCAATATATATGGTAGATAATAATATATACTCATATTGCCAACTTTCTCTCCTTTCCAAAAAGACAAATATAGGGGTAGCACACAGTAGTACTGTATTAGTCCATCTGGTGGTGGCAACAGTGACCCAGGGGTCTCACATTGCAAGATGGTGGAAGCAGAGAGAGGAGAGAAAGAGAGAGAGAGAGACTCTCCTCTTCTTTTAAAGCCCCCAGAACCATGCCCCTGACCACCATTATTAACCCATTCACTCCTGCGGGATCCTACAATCCAATCACGTCTTCAAGGCTCCACCTTTCAATTACCATAATAGAATTTCCCACCCTCTTAACAGTCACAGTGGGGGCTAAGTTTCTAATACATAAAACTTGGGGAATACAATTCAAGCTTCTGTGAACTTTGGGGGATGTAATTCAATCCACTACAAGTAAAAAAGCAGTAAATTTTTAAATCAAATCCAAATTGGATTTCCTCCTCTACCTCTTACTAAAATATGACCTTAGGCAAGTCACTTAACCCCTTGGGCTTCAGTTTTCTCAACTAGAAAAGGCCAATAAAAATATCTACCTTGCTTGCATATTGTAGAATGCAATAATAAACTTTTATAATATTTTTGTAACCCTTACTATGTGCTAAGTAATGTTTTATATAATTTATATGAATTAACTTATTTAATTTTTACACCACCACCAAAAGGTATGCTATAAAAAGAAATCATATAACTGGGTAGTTTATAACCAACAAACATTTATTTCTCACAGTTTCAGAAGCTGGGAAGTCTAAAATCAAGGCACTGGCAGATTTAGTCTGGTTAGGGCCCATTCCTCATAGTGGGTGACTTCTTGCTGTGTCCTCACATGGTAGAAGAGGCAAACAAGCTCTCTTGGGTCTCTTTCATAAGGGCACTAATCTCATTCATGAAGGTCCCACCCTTATGATCTAATAGCCCCACCTCCTAACACTATCACCTTACAAGTTAGGATTTCAGTGTATCAATTTTGGGGGACACAGACTTTCAGACCATAGCAAAGTGGATCTAATATCTTCCTCATTTTATAGTTAAGGAGTCTGAGGAAGAGAGAAGTTAAATGTCTTGACCAAGGTCACATCATAATTAGTGGAAGAGCTGGGATTTGAACACAAGTTACCAGGCACAAGAGTCTCTACTCTTAATTACCAGTCTTCACATCCACAATGAATAATGAGATTATGTGTATAAAATATATGACAAATGCCTAAGACATAGTAGTCACACCTTAAATGTTACTGGCACAAAGCACTTTATGTCAGTCTCAGGAAAAAAGAAAACATAGACAAATGATATTAAATAGAAAATCTTAAGAAATCATTTTGGCAAGAGTTTCAAGGCTTCTGCCACACCAGAATATGAACAAAAAAGCTGAAAACAAGTAATTAAATGAAGTTGCTAATGGAAATTCAAATGAGCAGGAAGATATCTCAAGCATAGCTCCCCAGGATGCGAGAAGCAGCAGAAAGCAAGTAGAATCCACAAGTAGGATAACCAACCTCCGGAAAATTAAGAGGCTCCGACTAATGACAGGGACCACTCTGACATAAATGTCAGTGGCTCCTATCATCATTATTTCTACGTGGCTGTGCACCACTTGGTCAGAGCAATAGGATGACATACGTGTTGATGGGATTAACCTAAAATTATAAGTACAAAACTTTAACTATTCAGTTACCATCTTCTTACCATTTGTTCTAAAGCTCAAACATGTTAATCCACTGTTTACCTCCGATAATTCAAATAAATGTGGACTGTCTTTGGCACAGAGTTTCTAAAGTTATAGGCACCAGAATATAGTATTTTTTTGTAATATGTGAATGCCAAAACAAACTGGTTTACATTACATCAAGATTGTCTAGAGTGGACTGGGTCAGTCCCCTCCTTTGTGATTGTGGTATGTATTGAGCTTAAGACCTCTCCCTGTGAGAATGACACCAGGATTGGCATCAACAGGTATTTGTTGAGCCCTTATTAGACACCAGGCCCTGTGCTGTGTATACCAGCAAACACCACCACCATGGTCTCTTCTCCTACAAAGTTGTTTTCATTTTCTTCATTTTGTTGAGCTGCAAATCTGCTTGGCTATGAATGAAAATGAAAAATTTAGAGCAGCATTATTATGGGGTAATTTATATGCATGTTTGTTTTTTTAATCTCTTTTGTGTCATCAGTATGTACCCTTTCTCATGCTCTCGAGAGAGAAATGTTCTTAGTGTACACATGGCCCCGATTTGCCCAAAGAAAATGGTGTAGGAGCATTAACATTTATTAAACCCCTTCTCTGTGCCAGGTACTGAGCTTGGTCCCACAAAGAAATGGTCTAATTTAATTTCCACCATAATCCCATGTTACAGACACAAGAATAGAGTTGTGGAGAAGGTCACCAGCTCACCTAAAGTCAGAAGCTAGGAAAGTGTTTATTTAGTAATGGTGATAAACTTGATAGCAAAAATAACCAGGATCCATTGCTGAAATTCTGAGCTTTTCCCCTTTTGTTCACCCATCCTGAAGTAGCTGTGAGGATATATAAGAGTACTTCAAAAAAATGAAAGAAAAGATAATACAAATCTGTCCATGAACTTTTTGAAGTTCCCTCTTAATACGATTAAAAGATCTATATGTGCAAAACTAAGAATATCAGAAAGAACAGATAATATCTACTCTGGCTTCTGCTGATAATAACTCTCATGGATACACCAAGATTGTCTATGAAATTCTAAATTCTAATCAACACGGTATTTCTTTCTGCAGAAGGCTGATGCTGTACGTGTGATTACGTTCACTGGCTGTATGGGAGAAACATACTTTGACAGCAAACCTATAGGTTTGTGGAATTTCCGAGAAAAAGAAGGTGACTGCAAAGGATGTACTGTCAGGTTAGTGAAGATGAGAAATCTCCCAAGGACTGTTGTTTGCATCACAAAAGCTTTCATTTTATTGTGCAATGTTCTATCGTCATGTGGGTGACGTGGAGCAGGCTTGAAATGATTATGCTCATTTCACTACGCAGCTAGTGAAACTCCAAGTCTCTGTCCCCACTTGTGCAGGCATTTCCAAGGCACTGGGAGGTGCCCTAGCAGTACTTTTACATGGCCATACATTTTTATAAAATTTGCAAAGGTGAGTTATTTTAAGCACAATCAGTTAAGACTACCATCTCTTTCTACTCCAACATCCCTTCGTGTCCAGGGGGTTTTGTGTGTTTGTGGTTATCTTGTAGTCGTAATTTTTTTATCAAAAAATAATTGATTAAATATATTTGTGGGATACAGAATTGAATATCAATACCTGTGTACAATGTGTGATGATCAAATCAGGATAATTAGCATGTTCATCATTACAAAACATAATTATTCCTTGTATCCATTAACCAATTTCTCATAATTTTTTTTTCTTAAACAGATCTCTTCCTAGATTGATTAAGCTTCAGGCCTCACTGAGCATGGATTCACTACACTTATGTTTATAGCAAAATATAGAACACTAGCCTAGGTTTTATCTCCTACAGGATTTTTCAAATTGACACATAGGTTCCTACAAGTGCTTTGAGTGGAAACCCATGGGACTCAAAGATTCTGCTTAAGGGTAGAAAGAGAACAAGGGGCCAAGATAGGCCAGGAGAAAGTGCCATAATACGTGTCATCAATTGTAAGATAGAGGTTGGAAGGAATAAGAATTTGAAAATATTTAACATTCAAGCATGCAAAGCACATATAGAGAATAAATATTTTTATAAAAAAAAGAAATAGAGAATGTAAAACACTTAGCTGGAAGTAGAGGATTTCTCAGCACAAAAATCTTCAAGGTCACTAATCACCTGAGCCCAAAACAATTTTAATTACTATAAATTAAAACTATAAGATATAAATTAAATACCTGTAAGCTTAATGTGACATACATAGCAACTCAAAAACTACTATGTGCTCAGGAGTTTGTATTTTTCATTTCCAATTTAAAGGGCACACTCACATTTTCCAGCACCTAAATCGCCCATAAATGTAACAGAGTAGAGTTCGCATTTCCCTCTAAGTGTCTCTAGAGTTTCATAGAAGAAAGTAACCCCAAAATATTATCTCTCTAAAAGTTTAACTTCCAACTTTCTCTTTCTTTTTGGCACCATAGACTTGTCAACATGACATTGAAGATAGTTTGAAAGCCTGATCCATCCACAGTTTTAGATGGTTTTCTTTGTAGTCTCCAATAAAATCTAATATGGAAGGTTGTCTGTAAAATTCTTTAAATACAACAGAGACAATGAAGTCCACATTTAAATTCTGCTACTCACAAATAAACAACAATTTTTCCCTGAACATATCTTTGGTAAATTTCTTAAGTAGAATTTTCAAAAGCCTATTATCAACAAAACACCTAAAGCATTTAAGCATCCATTCAGCAGTGCATATCATGTCAGAGTGTAACACTGCTAATTATCAGTTCTGCAAAGATCGTGCACTTTCAATGTATAAAGTATTATGCTAATTAATATCATTATGATAGTATTTCTATGTATTTGTAGGGTGTTTTGTAGGTTACAGAGATTCACACTTACAACTTCCTGATACTAGGATAAATACAGTCTAGTCCCAGCCATCAAGAAACTTATCACCAGGAAGGAAGGAAATACAAATACTAAAATAGTCAAAATGCAAGGCATAATTAAAAATTTCTTTAAAAAGGTACACTCAGAATAACTATGATTATCCATACCAGGTTAAGGGTGCCAAGATTGGCATCATGGAGGAGGTGACATTTGAGGTAGGCCTCAACGTGGGGTAAGAGCCCAGTAAGAGGAGATAGCAGGTGGAATGTGGAGAGTATTCTAGTCCCAGAGACCAGTGAGAGCAAAGGTAGGAAGGCTAGAATGCCAGTGTTTTTAGAGAAGAAGTGTGAATTCACTCTTACAGGTCTGGCAAATGGGAGAATGATGTGAGTCAGTGGCGGTGGCCACATAGGTTCGTGCACATTCTCCCAGCATAGTAATGCTTTGCACCACCAAGTGATGGTAGCTGAATGCCACATAAACCAACACAGCTGAAGACACCAAGCTCAAGAGTACTGTGCCCTGTTCTCTGTCACTGTGCCTTTCTACCACATTTCTGTCACTCAACAGTGTCAACCCTTTCTTGTACCCCTTGTCATCAAACTACCTTCACCTTTTCCTTTTAAGGTGAAGTTCTATGATTGCTGAAAGAATCCTGTATTTTAAATTTTTTAACATACCCTTTTGAGCTATATGATAACATTTTGATCAGGATTGTTGTTTTTGTGAGTGTTCTGGTTACGTAGTCGCATAAGTTTTGAGTAATCTGCCCCAACCTATTTTCCTGTAAGCCCTGGTATTTGTAAGTATAGTTTTTACAGAACTCCTGGTATTTGTTTGTTTTTTCTTTCTAGGAAAACATTTATCACATTTAAGAAAAGACCAATCATTCTGGTTAAAGAGCAGAAGTGATATTATGGGGAAGATGTAAAAGATGAGGCTAAAAGAGGTAGAATGGGAAAATTTTATGGAAGACCTTAGCATGTCAGTTTTTAAAATTTGCATTTATTCAGTAGTTGATAAAAGAGGTGTAATCGTTGCTATGCTTTAGAAAAGTAATCTGTCAGGGATTTTAAAAATATGTATCTTATTTTTCTTAAACTTCTGAAAATCACATTGATTAAAATAGAGAAGAGTTGCTACAAGGAAAATGAATTTAGCTGAATATTGAAATGATGATGACATTTTAATACACTAAGCACCAATATACACCTTGTTTTATAGTTAACAAGTTACATGTGGAAGAGCATGTCTGTTCCACAATGGCATAATTAATCTTTACTGATTTGACCAGACAACAAGGTTCAAAAGATAAACTAAAGGCAACTTAAGAAGCTTAGGATTTATTAATTATAAGAGAGCACTCCATGGGAGATTGGTTCCAGAAACCAACCCTCCCCCTCCCCACTCCTGTGGATGCCCAAATTCACAGATGCTTAAGTCCCTTACATAAAATGGCATAACATTTGCATATAACCTATGCACATCCCCCCGTATACTTTGAATCATCTCTAGATTACTTATAATACGTAATACAATGTAAATGCTATGTAAACAGTTGTTATACTGTACTTTTTAAATTTGTATTAATTTGTATTGTTGTATTGTTATTTTTAATTTTTGTATTTTTTGAGCATTTTCAATCCATGGTTGGTTGAAGCTGCAAATTCAAAACCCGCAGATGGGGGTGCTACTGTAGTTACTTTTCTTGGTAAAAGTATTCAGAATAAATAGGAAAACTCTAGTATAATGCTAGGTGTTGAAATATACAATATACCTGGAAGGACTCATTTTTTTCCCATCCCAAAGTCACCAATTCAAAGCCAGACTTACCTTGTTTTGGCTGAGTTAATGAATCAAGCAAAGTAGGCTGATCTACTTCTACTAAACATCTGTATGTTTAGCCACTCTCAGCACAAAACTCTTCCCTGCAAATTTGCCTATTTCTTGAATAGGAGAATCTCCTGTAGTGTTAGAGTTGGAAGGAGCATCAGAAATCATTCAGTAACCTAATGCTTTCATCTTACAGTTGAGAAACTGAGACCTGAAGTGTTAAGTGACTTGTAGTAGAGCCTTAATGAAACTCCACATCAGACTCCAGGGTACCTGTCATTTAATATGCTATTTTTTATATTATATGTTGAGGGAATTAATAGATTAGAGACATAAGGATATCAGAGTATAAATGTCCTAGAGTTTTGTTTTTTCTTAAGAAAAATAAAATGTGATATTTTTGTTTTGATTCTAATACTTAACCTTCATATTGTGTACTGAGATTTCTTGTTTTTTTTTTTGTCTTTGGGATTTTTTTTTTTAAGTTATAACTAACAATGTATTGGGTCAAAGCATTCGAGAAAACTGTCAACAGTGACTTCCACAACCCTTCTCTGGGTTGTCACTGGTAGCATGGCAATGGATAACGCAGGATCCTAGTGACAGAACTTCAAGCAACTTCTCTTACATAGACTCTATACAACATTCTCTTATCTCTAATGCAGTTCTCCAGAAATTAATGTGTTCATTGTCATGAAGGAAGGCTAAGTAATAGCCAATTTATTCACTATGAACTGTACTGTTATTAGGCTGATTTAGTTCCTCAGTCTTTCAGTTAGCATTTTTTATGAACATTGAAAAAGCTTCTTTTAAATTTTAATTGAAAAAAACATATTTCATGAAATCACCATATGTTATTACAAATTAGATGTAATTAAAATTAAAAAGACCTGACCATGGGCTGGCTGGTTAGCTCAGTTGGTTAGAGGGTAGTGTTATAAAACCTAGGTCACAGGGTCAGATTCCCATACTGGCCAGCCGCCAGAAGAAAACAAAAAAACAAAATATGACCTGACCATGAAAAGCACAAAACTCTTCTCTTTGTCTTCAGTGTTTTATTTCTCTCAGGTCTGGGAACAGAGAGAAAGCTAACTTGCCTAAAATGTGTAACAGCTCTTCCTCCACAAGCTCATTTTGTACACTAATATCTTTCTCATCAGCCAGGATTTCATGAACATAATATTCTAGGCTGTTGTTACTTTACAATGACAGTACCATAATTTTCTCAATATCTCCTTGCTACCTTCAAGTTAATATAATACTGCAATTTCAGAGATTCAAATAGATGCCAATACGCAGATATTTAAAGCTTGAAAAAATATCCCCACAATTAAAACTTACTCTTGCCACATCAGATAAATGATTAGATAGATAGATAGACAGATAGAGCCTCACATTTGAAAAAAAAGTATTTTTAAATGTTGTATTCACAAGACTTAACTTGGATATTCATTCATTATTCAGCTGATATTGATTGAACACATATTCTCTGTGAGGCAATTTGCTATACTAAAATCTCCTTCATCCTACGTTTACTGAGTTCTATGAGCCAAGTACCCTACTAGATGTTGAGTTTGTGTCCGGCATAGAGACTGGCTGTTAATCTCTAGATAATGTCATAGAGCTTATATTCTAGTAAAGGAGAAGATTAAAAATACACAAATACATGTGTGCTTCATTGTCTGTATCCAATCTGTTCCAGAAAAACCTGTTGGTGAGTATTCAGAAAGTAGGGACCTATATTCCATTATGTTATGTATATGCGAAATGTAATTAATGCCTTCTCAACCCATCCAAAAGTTTGCACAAATACTACTAAGACACACTTAAAAACCAATCTAACAATCCACCAAGTACTTCTGTGACACATGAGGCATTTAAAATGCCAGTGACCTAGTAATTGAACACCTTGTGAAATGTAGCTGAGAGATGGTGGTTACTTGGTCTGGGATGGTGACTGTGGAGGTGGAGAGAAGTGTAAGGATTGAAAATACATTTGGGATGCTTCATGCCCTACAACAGCTTGCAATCCAGTCCCAGAGGACAGTTTGGTGCATTGAATAATGACAGGCCAAGTAGACATCATCTAATTCATGTGAAATGTCTCTCTCTTCAGTCCTCAGGTGGAAGACAGTGAGGGGACTATTCAATTTGATGGAGAAGGCTACGCATTGGTCAGCCGCCCCATTCGCTGGTATCCCAATATCTCCACTGTCATGTTCAAATTCAGGACATTTTCTTCAAGTGCTCTCCTGATGTATCTTGCCACACGAGACCTGGTAAATATCATATGTACATCAGATCTTCCATGATAGAAAATGTATTTATTTCTTTCCCATAGAATTACAACTCAATTGTCAGTTATTGGTAAAATTATCAATTATTGTTAAAAAGAGTCTGGGATAGCTGTGTAATAGTCAAGAATAGGTGATGCAGGTAGTGCTTATATATTGTAATTGATAGCTTTAATCACAAATAGAATTTAATTACTACTTATTTTCAGTATATCTCCCCATATAATCATTTAAGACAAGCACCTTGCAGATGTTCCCAGTAGGCAGCAAAAAACTACTTCCTTAATCTTTTTCTGGAAACCTAAGTTGAAAGGTGATTCTAAATATTCTTTGGCCTTATTTTTTTCAGGTAAATGTTTCTTAGTAAATTCTTTCATTCTTATGTTTTCAAAAGAACCCACTAGGTACTACTGTAATAAAAGAATATGTCTTAATAATTTGGTTGTGACCAATTGCACCATAACATCACAACCACAAAAATTCACAAAATAGTAACACCAATTCTATTTTCAGAATGGATTTCTATTATGGAGCAACACATTCAGCAATGTATCCATAAGGCCCTTTAATAAACCCTTGAAAAAAAGAGTGAATACCCATATATTTCTCTGTGGGTCTAATCACTGGTGTATTTTTATTCTATTAATAGAAGGATTTCATGAGTGTAGAGCTTACTGATGGGCACATAAAAGTCAGCTATGATCTGGGCTCAGGAATGGCTTCTGTTGTCAGCAATCAAAATCATAATGACGGGAAATGGAAATCATTCACGCTGTCAAGAATTCAAAAACAAGGTGAGTTTTTATAGTAATAATGCAGTATAAGCCTTAATCATACTATCCAAAGCACCCATGTACTTAATCAGGAGGAGGACACTGTCTGACATTTTAGCTACTCACAAGTTCTGTGAAAAATGGATACAGTTATTTCTTTGGCTTGAATTATAGGTGGTGTGGGTTAGACGTGATTGATTGAAGAGCCAAATGGTTCTGTCATTTTCTTTTGAAACTGAGAGCTTAATTTGAAAGCATAAAACTGCCTTCCAACTTGTAAAATTATATCCTGTAATAAGTTTGGAAAATGTTGTGTGCTTTTCTTATCTTCCTGTTCCTCAAGATGTTTCCTTTAAAGTGGGCTACAATAGAATTTGTAGGGGTGGTAGGACACAGCTACCAACTATGTTCTCTTTTAAAATGCCAAAAATTTATATGTATTCAAGTAAATAATTGATTAATAATAACATGATATTTTTATGTTTCTGGGATGTTTTAAAACACTTTCACAAACATTATTTCATTTGATCATAAAAGCAGGTATTATGCTCTGGTGTTAGAGAAAGGGAAACATACTCTCAACCTTACATGTGGTCATAGACATATGTGAGCGTTCTTCAAAAAGGTCATGGAAAAATAGAAAGGAAAGATAATACAACTCTTTCCATGAACTGTTTGAAGTACCCTCGTGTATAAGCTCTCACAACCAAGACAAAAATCCAAGTCTATTAGTTCTCAGTGTGGTCTATTGCTATTTAAGTATAATTTCCCTAATTCTTTATACTATGGTGTTACCAGTATCTACAGACGAAACTTTGATACTTCTCTTAATATAAAAAGACCTAATTAATTAATGTTGACAATGCCAATGTGACATTTCATGAAAAGTTAGATGTACCTCTGTACCATCTTTCATTCCTGCATTTAACACATATCTGCCAAGCACCTACTCATTACCAAGCAAGAACTAAACGGAGTCAAAGACAAGTCCTTGCCTTCAAGGAACTTGCAGTCTAATGGGGGAGATGGACAAGTATCAATGGTTAAAGGATAAAGGGCTCACTGCTGTGATAGGAATGTATATTGCAGGCTAGCCATCTGGAAGAGAGAGACAGTTAAGTGAAACATAGAGGACAGCCCCAGGGGAGTACCCTTGAGGCACAAGCAGGAGTTGAGAAGCTAGCTGGATGAAAAGCAAGTTTGGACATTTCAGGGCGGTAAAAGTTGTGTGAAAGCCTGGAGCCATCAGAGACCATAATTCGTCATTTTCCAACTGCATTTTTGGAACACAAAACCCTGGGGAAACTCCTCAGTTGGGACAAAAACTGGTTTTGCACTTCTATCAATCAGAATATTGCTGCATGCGTTGGTCCCATGTAAGACAGGCACAGTGCACATTTGCATGGGAGAGGCTCTGCATAGTTGTTCAGTAAGAAAAATACCTCTGTTTGATCCAGCATTTCCCAAACTTCTTTAATCACAGAAATTCTTCCATTCCTGCAATACTAGCATTCTGCTGAACACACACTGGGAAATGCTTTAGTATCTACAAGGGAATCCATAGTCTAAATGAATGAATGTTGGTAGAAAATTACAAGATGAGGCCAAGAGATGACACAGCCAGTACACAGAGGGCTCATGAGCTAAGCAAAAGCTATAGGGAACTTCAAGAGTTTTAATCAAGGGTTTGACACCATCAGACTTGTGCTTTAGTAAAGTTTCTTCAGCCGCAGCTTGAGAGGTGGATTTGTGACAATTTAGGATGCCACTGCCGTCTATAGCAAACCAGGTGAGAGGGAGAAGAGTGAAAAATAAGTCAATAACCATGAGAATGGAGACAAAAGAACGGAGTTGAAAGATATCAAGCATTTAAAATTGAAGAGCTTTTATATACTCAATATGAAGGCTAAGTTTAAAAGAAAAGACAGATTTAGATTGATTCATTTTTATTTATTTATTTATTATTGTTTGATAGCGACAAGAATATGTCAGTGCTATTCACCAAGCTATTGAACAGAGGGAAAAACCAGGTTTTCTGGAGATGCTGAGTTCTATTTTGGACATGGTACTTTCAGTACCTTTAGCTGCCTAGGAAAGCTGTGTAATTGACAGGCAATTAGTTATAGGTATCTGAGGATCAGCAGAGTTCTAGGAGAACAATGAATAACTAGGAACCATCATCATATTCTAAATAGTTGTATCTGAATAGTCATGAGAAAAATCAAGCACTCATACCTAGAATGAGATGATTAACAGCCCTAGAGCACACGAATATTGAAACAGCATCATAAAGGAAAACCACACGAAGGGAGCTGCAAAGAAATATTTGGAGAAAGGAGAAATGAATCCTTGAGAAAATGTGGGTCACAGAAGCAAAAGAAAGAAAGAAAGTTTCTGAAAGAATGAAGAGTTTAATTTTATAGAATGTTCAAGTAAGATAAGGACGAAGGAACTCATTGTTTTTGGAAATATGGGCATCATTGAAGACCTTGAAAGAATGATGAAATGGTGACAGAGTTTGGATGTGTTGTCCCCCCAAAGTTCATGTCAAAATCTGATCCCTGACTTGGCAATGTTGGGAGCAGTTTGGGTAATGGTGGGGGGGAATCTCTCACGAACAGATTAACACCCTGGGAGGTTGGGGGCGGGGGTAGAGGTTAGTGAGTGAGTTCTCCCTCTGTTATTTCTCTTGAGAGCTGATTGTTTAAAGGCACCTCCCCCCCCTCTCTTGCTTCCTCTCGCCGTGTGATCTGCTTGTACCCACTGGCTGCCTGCCATTTTCTGCTGTGAGTAGAAGCAGCCTGAAGCCCGTGCCAGCTGCAGCTGTCCCAGAATCATAAGCCAAATAAACCTCTGTTCTTTATAAATTACCCAGTCTCAGGTATAGGTATAGTTTCTGTTATAGCAACACAAAAAACAGACTAATACAAAAGGTCACAGTAAAAGCCAATTGCAGAGTCTTCTGGAGTAAAAGAGCTGTGAGAAAATAGACAGAGTAAGTGTAGACTGACTCTGAAGGAGCTTTGGCTCCGAAATCCAGAAGAAAGGAAGAACAGTAGCTGAGAAAGAAGATACGGAGTTGGAGGGCAGGGATCGTGAAATGGGGGACCATGTTGGCTTCCTTCATCAGTTCCTAGCACGCAGTAAATAATCAATATTGGTGAATGACTGAATGAATGGTTCTTGACCACGTTTGAAGGTTGGGGAGGATGCACCAGTAATAAGGAAGTGATTGAAAGTACAAAAAAAAAGGAATGATAAATAATATAGCACAGGCCCTTAGAAAGTCTGAGAGGGTAGCACCCAGACTAAAGAGAAAGTGCTTAGTCTGAGACAGATAGAGAAACACTTCTTCCCCAAGACAGGATAGAGGAGCACAGGAAGAAGTGAAGGTAGACATAAGTTTGTAGGTATGGAATGGCATTTTAAGATAATTCTCTTCTAAAAAAATAAATTAATTAATTAATTAATTAATTAATTAATTAATTTTAAAAAAAAAGATAATTCTCTTCTGATGCTCTAATATTTTTCATTGAAGTTAGAAGCAGAAAACAGAATAGTAGAGGGTGAGAGGTAGTAGAATAACAGTTTTGAAGAAAGAAGGAAAATATTGATGTGCATTGTGGGGAAAGTAAAAGAAAGATATCAGGAACGCTGGGCTGAATTGGCTATTGCTATAAACTCAAGAGGTAATAATATGTTAAGCAAATCTGTAGTGTGAAAAACAGGGGTAGAACTACTTAGAACTACTTAGGAAAACAATTTCCATAAATGTCACCTTGGAAATACCACTTTCCCTATCAGTCTGCCATCTAGACATTTATTCTGTCCTTTAAAACAAGTACCCAAAAGATCTGTGGTCTGAAACAATGTTAGGTAAAGGTCAACCTATAGTACTGTATTAACTTGAAAATAGTTAAAAATATGTTTTCAGGTTTACTGTGACTCGAGCAGTCCATCAATTCAGAAAGTTCTTTCCCCAACTGCTCTGATTTTTCCTGATTTGCTAGAGCTTCATTGTTACTACACTGTGGTCTGGAAATCAGAAAGAACTTCCCTTTGTCTTAACCCATTCAGTGTCTTCTTCTTTGTTCTTGTTCTCTATTTCAATCCCTTTGACATGGTTGGCCAATATCTTCTCTTTCATAAGTCTCCTCCCTGGCCTTCAAATTGCCTCTAGACCGGTGTTGCTTTATGCCTTCCCGAATCCTCCTGTCAAACGTACCATGCAGTCATTCTCACTTTTATTTTGAATCCTAATGACATGAATTATCCTCCTTCCTTCTCTCATTTATCTTTACAGTATTGCCATTTTTAAAAAAATCCCATTAAACCCTATGAAGTTCAGTTGTTTGCAACTTTGATTCTCAGATTAGGTTGGGAAGTTTTTCCTTCTGCCCCTGGTTGTTCCCCATTCTCTGTTATCTCGGATAGCTTACCACCGACTTCTCAAATCAAATAGGTAAAATTTTTGTTAAAATAAAACTGTAGCTATTCTATTTTTCACATGTATTCTCATATATTCAACATATTTTCTCTGCTACTTTTAAAGCATTGTATTACTCTAGCAAGTCAATTAACATGTATTAATTTTTCTGTTAAAAAGAAAAACATTGAAGCCACAATGGAGAAAGAATCAAAGGTTATAAACAAATAATTCATAAAAGAGAAACAAACACAGACTTCTTAAATGTAGTTGAAAAGCGCAATCTCAACAGAATATAAGAATATAGTCATTTGCCTGCAATGGCAATATTCAGAGATCACACCTGCAGCAGTGAAATCTAAATTAAAAAGGAAAAGAAGAGAGGTTGGGGAAAATAACCTTACTACCTGTTCTGGTAATGTTGGCATTTACAAAACACATTTATTAAATACCAGCTATGTATCAGATGCTGTGCTAAATCAAGATAAATACAGTTTCTACCCTTGTGTCACTAACTTATGTTCTGTGCTGCACAAGCAAATAAATTTCTGTAGGGGGCACCAAACACTATGGTAGACACTGGAGAGAGAGTGAGAGAGGGCACTAACTGAGCCCTAAGATATTTGGGGGGGCTGGAGGCAGTTGCAGGGGGATCCAGGCCAAGGCGCATCACATGAAAAGATAAAGACACATAAAAGTATAGGTTCTCTAGGGGGAAATTATATTTAGTTTGAATTACTGGAGTTTAAATTTCAAAGGAATGGTGGAAGAAAATGCTGGGCATGTTGGCAGGGGCCAGATCCCAGGAGGCCATTTCAACTATGTTAAGGAGTTTGGAATTCACCTTGATAAGACATTGGAGGGTTTTATGTAGAGACGTGGCATAGTGACTTCAATTTAAGTGTGTTGGTCCAGGCGTCAATATGGATGATAGATTTTCAGAGGACCAAGTTGGAAGCAGAGTGACCAATTAGGTTTAATAATAATCAAGGCAGAAGATGATTGATGCATGAAATGAAAGTTGCAGTGGGATTCATCATTAGGGAAATGTAAAATAAATCCACAATATGATACCACTACATAGTAGTTAGAATGTCTAAAATCAAAAATAGTGACCATACCCAGTGCTGGCAAAGATGTGGAGCAACTGGAACTCTTATACACTGCTGGTGAGGATGTAAAATGACACAACAATATTGGAAAATAGGTTGGCAGTTTCTTAAGAGGTTAAATATACGTCTGCCATATGAACCAACTGTTCCACTCCTAGGTATCCACTCAAGACACATGAAAACATGTATCTGTTCAAAATTTGTACCAGAATGTTCGTACAGCCTCTCTCTGTCATACTCAAAAACTGAAAACAACTCAAGCATCCATCAAAAGATAAATGGACATACACAAGTTGTGGTATATCCATACAATGGAATACTACTTGACAATAAAAAGTAATAAAATATTAATATATGTACGAAATGGATGACTATCAAAAGAATTACTGAACAAAATAAGGCAGACTAAAAGGAGTACATCTATAAAATTATATGGAAAATGCAAATTAATTATGGGCACAGAAAGCAGATAGAGACTACTCGTGGATGGCATATGTAGGAAGGGACAGGAAGGAAGGATTTCAAAGAAGCATTAGGAAACTTTTGCGGTGATGGATATGTTTATTTTCTTGACTGTGGTGCTGGTTCCATCAGTGTATACTTATGTCAAAACTTGTTAAATTGTGCAATTTAAACATGGACAAATTATAGTATATCAATTATACCTGAGTAAAACTCTTTGAAAAAATAGGACAGACATACGAGTTATTTAGAAGAAGAAATTAGTAAGGCTGGAGATTGATTAGGTGTAAATGGTGAGGAGAAACTCAGGATGACTCCCCAGTTTAGGAGATTGGGTGGGGATCATAGTGTCACCAAATAAAATAAGGAATACTGATTTGTGAGTTAAAAGGTAGTTATTTTGGCTCAGAATATATTTAAAGTACTGAAGGAAAATACAGGTGATGGTTTCTCATCTGTTGAATGTGGGTTTTTAGGCAGAAATCAGGTCCTGGCGTACATACTTTTGAGTTATCAACATATTGTAAGTAGATATGAACCCGAGTTTACGCAAATGGCTGAAACCTGAGAAGGGGGCAAAGGAAGGGACATTATGAAACATCAACATTTCAGAAGTGTTCAAAGAAATAGACCCTGGGGAATGAGATTGAAAATGAGAGGTATAGAGAAGCTAGAGAGCTTGGACTTATGGAAGCCAAAAGAAGAAATTTCCTGGAAGGAAGAAAATGCTAACAGTATTAAATATGGATTAAGATAAGGACCAAAAGGATTCCATTGGGTTTGGATATAGGGAGGTTCCTATATCACGATCAGAGTCCACTAAGGTTCCAGCAACGTGGGTCATTGCTCCTTTTCAGTGACCAGATTAGTTGTTTTACATTAATTATTCTCGACTAGTTTGTAAAAGCACTGTCCTTTGAAATTCAAATACAGTCCTGGGGGGCAGGGGGCATTTTCCATCTTCCCAGAGTACATCCAGTTAGTAGAATAGTAGACAGTCACTAATAGAAGTATGTCATACCCCCGCAGGTGCAATGATACGGAAACAAAGTTCAGAAGGTTGATTTAGATTTTGAATGGATTAAGACAGAGAAGAAAAATATTACCAAAGTAAAAACCATTAGCTTATAACAACCCAGCACTGATGATAAAATACTTGTTAAGCCCGTACTCTATTATGTAATACAACCCTTATTTCCCTGCTTACCCATAAATGATGTCTGAATTCATCAACTCTAATATTTTGTGCAAGTAGTTTACTTTCTTATTCTGTAAGGGAAAGAAATAGGGAAAGAAATAATGAGTGTTAGCATTTCCCAGCATTTCATAGCAAACCCACTTCATTGCTATCATTCAGGAAGGATAGAGTAGAGCCTTCCTTTAAGTCAGTTAAAATATTCCATCCTACGTCTCTCCACCAGACCTAACTCCTGGGCCAGTGAATTTCAATTCAATTGTGTTGCTGCTCTTTAATCAGTTTTTCTTAGAATGATTGCTAAAAATGTATATATTCACTCAGGGATAAGAAGGAAAACCACCTCCAGTCACTGGCTTGCCTGTGATAGAAAGGCAGAATCTCATTTTCAGACACCATTAAAATACCCACCAGGTCTGCAGAAAGAGACTATTTTTATGTTCCAGTCAACAGCCCCATATGAAAATGTCTTTACTGATCTAGATAAAAAGGAATATGTATGAAAAAGTCTTGGAAATAATTTTATAAATCTATTTTCGTTTAGCCACCAGCCCAGTCAAGGAGATACGTGTTTATAAATCTAATTAAGTGTATGAATGTAATTAAATATTTGTATGAAAGTACTTAAATTTTAAAAACTTAACTTGCTAAATATTTTTTAATATGACAATTTTTTTAGATGTTCTGTTTGTTTTTACAAAGTCTACTTTGAGGATTGGCAGTATCAGTAGGTTTGGGTATTTGATTTTGGTCATCTTTGATAAGGCAATTATGTTTGATTTTATTGAAGATACATCTTTTCGGAATGGTAGGGCTATAGACTACAATGGAATTTTGGAATTTGATATTTCTCTGTTTTCCAAAAAACATCAATTCTAAAAGATGATGAGTTGAGGGAAAATAATAATGTTCTATAATCAGATAAATTTGAGAAATACTTCTTGCTTTATGTCCCTCTCTTGAAGCATTGCATTGCATATTAGCATATTGAAGGATCTGGGCAGCCATAAAAGTAAGATATATGTTTAACTTTGTTTAACCCAGTGTTCATCATATTTATTTGAACCAGAAACATCCAAGAAACTAGCGTACCAAAGGATAAACATTTAGAAATGTTCTTATAATCCATTGGTTCAAATTTTCATTTTCAAACCCTTTTTAGTTCAGATCCTACATCAGGCAAAGATTTAGAGGCCAAATCTATCATGTTAGTGAACTGATGTCGTACTGTGCATCAAGAATCCAAAATATATGAAGTAGTACTTAAAGGCTGAGTGAGTCTAAGCAATATTATGGTGAGAAAGCACATAATTCAGAAAGTGCCATCTTGACTTTAATAATAAGGGAGGAAAATCAGTGAGATAAGGAGTTCCTGTCTGCTTTCTAAGCAATGCGATTTAAACAAAGAATTCTCTTCTTTCCTTTCTCCTTTCTGTTTCTAAATCCTTATTCTTATCAGATAAGAAATACCTTGAGAGACCCTAGAGAAAAGCCATGGGCATAAGGACTGCAACTCTCTCACAACACTCAGCATTCCAGTCTAAAATGTAATTTGCAGTGGACCTAGGTCCCATCAACTGGCAGAACCAAGCATCCCCATTTCTCTACTTCCACGTACCACTATATCATACTATGGAGTAACACTTTGCGTAAATCCCAGTAGTTCTGTGGATACTGAAATTTATGAAAAGAGCCACAGATTCACATTATTAATTAATTGTCTGATTCCTAGTTAGATATCTATCTTAACATTTAATTATCTTACTTTGTTTTCTAACTACTTATCTATATTATAGAAAATTTTGTTAGATGTTTCTTTGATGTTCTTCTAAACTTCTTTCTTTTATCTTCATTGGTTTTCCTTCATGGGTGTTCAAGTTGTTATTTTCATGCTCTTTTGTGGGTAGTTTAACAATGCATTTTGTTGATGTTATTGTTTCTGCAGTTATTATATGGCTGAGTACAAATGCTTGAGAAAGCCAATGTTAATTTGAGAGTTAAATGAAATTGTTCTTGAAGCAACAGTGATGATATAGACATGGCTGATATTGCTCAAATAAAACGTTAAACTTTCTATCTCTTTACAGCCAACATATCAATTGTAGATATAGATACTAACCAGGAGGAGAACATTGCAACTTCATCTCCTGGAAACAACTTTGGTCTTGACTTGAAAGCAGATGACAAAATATATTTTGGTGGCCTGCCAACGCTGAGAAACCTGAGGTAATTTAGTGTATATTTAAAGCCAAGGATTAAGTTTTAATTAAATGGCCACTATGCTCACTAGAGTTCTGAAGTTTAATTACAATGGGAATGTCATATAACCTTTAGTTGCAGAAAGGCCTAATCAAAAAAAAAAAAAAATCATGTTTGTGCTAGAACAACACCAGGATTTAGAAACGAAAGGATTAATTTGACATCTTTGTTGAGGAGATGGATTAGAATCACTGTTTCCCTTATATGCACCTGCTAAAAAGAATTATGAAAGTAATTAAATTTGGAAGCCAGAGTTGAACGTGGATCTTGTAATTGCTGATCTCCTTGCACATTCACTGGAGATAATGGTGCTCTGACAATGCTTAGTGTTCTAAAAATTAGTCAGTGTTCCAGGATACTGTGAGTATAACCTATTTAATTGCTAAGCATTAGCATTATAATGGTGTATTGGAGCTTTCCCATATGCCTAATACTAGAACTATATTACTTATTCTGATGCTCATGCGAACATCTTTTTAAAATTTCACATATGCTTTTTATCTAGCAGGATGGGGAGACATATTTAGCTCATAGTTTAGTTTAAAAAATTAAGTAACTAAAAAATATCAAAAAATATTTTATGTGGTATTTAATTTACTGCTTATTATAAAACACAAATAAGACCTATAGTAAAACTTATAAATAAACCTATAGTAAATAAGTAAATATAAATTTATAAATAAGACCTATAGTAAATAAAACCTATAATGCTTAATAAATGTTAATTGAATTGAAATAGATTGGGATGAATTGATTTGGTTAAACCATAGGAGTTTATGTACAAATACTGATTACCATGTTTTTAATTTTTTGTTTTGTTTTATTTAATTAGTTTGGTAGTTGTTAATGGATATGAAAGTCCTGTCTAAGTGCTGCTACTCTAAAAAGACAGAGTACATTTGGAGAAATCTCAGAATAGCTAAAAAGTATACTGGTCAGGTATTTCCATGTTTCCCAAATGAGCAGTGGAATGTCAGTCTTGTTTTATGACAGCTAGCATGCAGACAGGTTTCCTCTTCTCCCCAAATCTAAACTCGTAGGCCAGGCAGCTGTCTTAATTACCAGTCTTTCAAGGGTATAAGTGGAAAAGCTTCATGGTGCAAATCAACTTCCTCTGCATTCATCTATATTATCATGTATTTGTGTTAGGAATATTGATCGAAAATGTGAAGTCAGAAAAATCATTACCAATCAAATGTATTTGAATGATGACATAGTTATTACTTGGTAATCCAGTGATCAGTCACACAACAAATGTTTGTTGAGCATCTATTATGTGCCAAGCATTAGACTAAGTACTAGGGATCCAGCAGTTGTTCAAGTCTAAGATTTACCTTAGGAGATCATTAAATATATTCTACTGAGTGAATTAAATATAGCCAAAATAAGGCTAGCCAAATCTGGCTTCATTTATTCTAGTGATGACTTTAATTATTGTAAAGTGATTTTTAGGAACTCTCTACAAGATAGTTTTACTATCTTAAAAACTATCTATAGTTTTTAGGAACTATCTATTTCTTAGTTGGTTTGGAGACTATATACCTAGTGAATCTTTACCACTAAAATGTTTTCACTCTCACAGGATAGCATAATTATAATATTGCTATGGTATGGCACATGATTTCAAAACAATCTTTAGACATGTATGTGTGATTGGTAAAGAAACAAAGCGTTCATAGTAACCTGTTATTTTGCGCATAGATAGGATCTCAATGTAAGGTCAAAGATGTGGCAAATGTAAATTAGTTTTACATATATTGTTAAGCTGAAGCTCTTTAAAAGGCAATATTTGTAAGCTGTTCATGAATGCTACAAAATAGAGACATTTGTGCATTTTCCAGTTCATTGGATTGACAAAAATAAGTACTTTACTTTATATTTCAAAATTAAAATTTTCCGAGAGAATAGTGTGGGAAATGGTTATGCCTGGATTCTAATTTCACTGCAGACAAGGGTGTATGTCTGGTTTTTGATCTGTCAGTTTTTTTGCATTTGTTGATCCTTTCCTTTGTAGATCCCTGTGAGATAATTTTTTTTTAAGATTTATGATTAAAGTCTATTTTTTTACTAAGTGAAAATGCAATTATAAGTAAATTGTTTCTGATTTTGTTTTTTTCTCTTCCATTTGACCTAGTATGAAAGCAAGGTAAAATTTAAATTTATGCATGCTTTCTTCCTGTGCATGGTTTGGGCAAATGTGGCTTCTTAGATACAGCAGCAGTGCAGAAGCAGAGCGACACCTGTGCAGCTTGATTCACAGTACATTCATGAGCAAGTCATTCATTCTGAGAGAGCTCTCATGCTGCCCTTCGCTAACAAAGATGTTGCTGCTTACCTCCATCAACTGGGCTGTGATTTGCGTTGTTTCACCAGCGGTGGTGATAGATTTGCTCCACTTACTTGTTCAACCATCCATGCACAGTGCCCCCTGATGACCAGCAGCACGCGCTCAAAAGTCAGCTGGTCAAATTTATGGGCACAGCCAACCTTTGGCGAACAGAGCAAAGTGGTCTCTTGGATTGAACCCTGACTCTGGCCTCCCTAGTATCATGCTGTTTGCTGAACAATCAACCTGTGCTCCCAATTGCTTACCACTGCCTTGTTGCTTTTTGCAGGCCTGCAAATATGCAAACGTTTACACGGCCTTTGCACCTCTTGTTGAAGCTGCTTATTTATTGCCGTGTTTATTTTAAATTAGCTATGGAGCCAGATGAAAGGAATCTCTGGAAATACTATATTTACAACAAGTGAAAAAGTTTGCAGATGGTTTCCCTAGCTTCTTAGGAGCATTTTATTTCTTACTTTCAGACAGGCATTAGCATGAAAACTGTGAGCAGCAGGCCTCTGTAAGTGGCTGATCAAACCCCAGAGATGTGCAAGGCTGGCACAATCGGGCTAGAGCTAAAACCTGGTGTTCTGGCATTTCACAGCCTAACTGTGCCAAATTTCTAGAAAGGAGATAATGAAGCTGAACTGATCAAAAAAAAAAAAATTTTAAAGCACAGACCATACTTTTAATACCAGAGGCTGAAATACATAGAAATAAATGTGGGTAAAAAATAAACCAAGTTCTTTTTTCATGATATGTTTATGAGATCAGTTGGGCTAAGCTTGCTGAGATGGTAAAAGGCAAAGGCTGGCTTTCAGTGGAAATATATGCTAATAAGACTCTGGGGTGGCACCGCGTAGCTGGTAATTTTGCCTTTGAGTGGTGACCTGGGGAAACAGAGACCTGTGGTTATCTTAAGAGTCCGATTACCATGTGTAATTACTTATCCCCTGTGATTTTCATAATGTTGAGCTTGCTAAATCATTATATTTTGGAATTTATTTTGTATTTCCATGCAACAATGAAATTGCAGTTATGATTTACTTTATTAACAACACCTCTGAAAAAATTGTGATAAATCAGTCTTCCCCTAAAGGAAAATATGGAAGCAAGTGAACACTGAAAATGAAATTCATCCATTCCCTTTGCTTTATGTAAGAAGAATATAAACAAGATACTCATCCTCTTGTTGGACATGTTCTTCACAATAACCAACTGACTGAACAGAAGGAGAAAACCTTGGGAATGAGAAAATGATCAAAAAAAAAAAGAAGTTTTGGGGCTGGGGAGAAACAGAACATGAAATAAATCACCTGATACACACTGCCAGGGTCTGATTTGCTTTTCCACCTGTTTTTCCTCATGCCATGTGTTTCTTATTAAGAAAAAAGGAGTACTTGGCATCATGAGACAATGAGGAGAGAATTAATTATTGCCCTATCAAGTACAATATTTTGGCATCTATTGGACAGTTTTTACAGCTGCTTATTAACTCCACATAAAGAAGAATTACCTTTTTTACCCCATATACTCACTGCTGAATATAATAGCCACAAACCACAGTAGTTATTTAATTGTAAATTAAATATAATCAATTAACAATAACTATTCAATTCCTCATTGGCACAAGCTACATTTTAAATCCCAATAGCCACATACGGCTGGTAACTATTGATTTGGGCAATGCAGAACAAAACATAGCCATCATCTCAGAAAGTTCTATTACACAGCACTCTTCTAGACGAAAGAAGTACCTTCATCATTGATACACTGCCAGCTTGTGTTTATTGAGCATTTACTGTGTGTTGTGCTATTTATTAATTTATCCAAACTTCACAACTCAATAATGTCAAATACTGTTATTATTATTATGCCCATTTCACATATAAAGACACTGAGTCTTGAGGGAGTCAAACCACTTATGCAGCGTCACATCATGAACCAGAGCAACATGCTGGACTCGAGAGCAAAAACTTCATTTTCTAATCTGCTGGCATGTTTGCACCATGTTAAGAAGTAGTGAGCAAAAGGTAAACTTCAAGTATAGCTTAGGTATAGAAGCCATTTTTCAACCTTACTGGGAAAATAAAATGTATGTTTTTTGCATTTGGTTGTTTTATTTTGTTGTTGTTGTAATATAGAATACAGATTTTGGGGTCAATCTATAAATGCAGTTTTAAAATATCTTGTTTTAGACTATGTAATTTAAGTAAAATGTTTCTTGGACCTTATTTTACTTAAAAGCTTTAAATAGATGTATAATATTATCTTATTCTTCAGGAACCCCCCCCCCCAAAAAAGGGCTGAATGAAAGAAATATTTTCTTTTCAAAATGAACATTTCCAGATATTTTTTTTCTAAATTTTGAGCAAGATTTATTTAAACTTTTTGATATGTAGTTTGGTTATGCTACCTACACAAGTATCTGCTGTTTGGTGGTAAAAAAGAAATACACATTAACAAGGAATCGGTTAATTCCTGGACCTTGTGTTTAAATGCTGTGGGTGGGATTATTCTGAAAGAGGATAAGAGCTATATAAAGACTCCATCTGTAGGATGGTGTTTACATGCACTTAAGCCAGGCAGGAGGTAACGGCAACCACAGTTCTCTGGGTACCTGTGCGCACAGGTTGACAGACACTCACCGGCCTGTGTGTCTGTGTGCTCCATGTGACTTCCTTCCAGTAGTCAGAGACTCCACTGCCATCACCCTAATGATATTGGTTTTGTTTTCCATTTGACAATTTAACAGGCCAGAAGTAAATCTGAAGAAATATTCCGGCTGCCTCAAAGATATTGAAATTTCAAGAACTCCATACAATATACTCAGTAGCCCTGATTATGTTGGTGTTACCAAAGGATGTTCTCTGGAGGTGGGTCTGTTTCTAAAGGCTCCTAAAAACAGTCATCTCAGATTTCACTTGTTGTGGATGTTCTTACAGGGACCGGTCCTTTGTTAATATGTCTTAGATTCTACTGACTCTAGTCTTAGCTATACGTAAATAATAAAGCAAGATTGAAGCGTTTTATATATTACCGTGAAGAAAATAATGTGATGAAGATCCAAATTTCTGATCAAATTTTTCAAATGTATAGCATTTCATAGCATGTATCTTTAATATTAACCTCTTTTTTCTTTCTCTCTTTCCTTCCAACACTACATTTCCCTTTTCCTCATCTTTCTCATCTATTTCAAATTTATTTTACCTTTTTGTATTTTATATATAACTTTATTAGCAACCTTAATTTTTTTTCTGGAATGCATTGGAGTTTACACAAATAGCAAGTAGTATTTTATACCATAACCATTAGTGCATAGCATCTTGTCTACAGCTTTGAAGTCTAGCCCTCGTCTTTGAAATAACATAGACTGTGACCTGAGGCATCTAACTCTGCAAAGACTTGAGACTTATGTTTGGCATAACTACAAAGTTCCCTGTTTGCTGATATCCTCAGTATCTCTTCTTTGTTGCTAAAGCAGCTCAGCAGCCTCCTGATTCCATCTGATTATTTTGCACTGACTCTTCAAATGGGACTAACCCGCATGTGAGAAAGACCCAGGCCATAGCTCTGCACTATTGAAATATCTATAAGCAAGAGCCAATGTTCAACAGCAAATATTAGTAATGGTTTTATGGGAACTCAATAGTGATGAGCTTGTTTTAAAAAAGAAAATGTTAAATACATTTTACTTCCAAAATTTTAACTACCCTGCTATGATACAATTATTCATTTTGGCTTCTTCCTCCAGTTATAATTATCTTAAAGAATTCTGGAAATGAAAAACAGGAAAATTAAGAGAGAATGGGGAAGAAAGAAAAAGGGAATTCCCTATCTGAATGATAAGGTTTAAAGACTAGAACAGAACTTTCTGGGTCTTCATTGTTTATAGCTAACTACAGGCTCCAGTTTGGAACTGGTCATAGACACCTATCCTGAGGAGCTTGGGAACAAGGAAAAAGAAAGTCCATAGAGAATTAAAACTCTGAGGATTCATATCAGCTTCTTAAAGAAAGTTTTAGTGAGAGTTAAAGCCTAACTCTCATCCACATTCAAGAGATACACACATGAGGATAGAAAACTGTCCAGAAAATGCATATCCTCTATGATTGAAAATTATCCTTTTTTTTTACAAGTGCCTTTACAAGGCACTTTTTAGTACCAGGAATTTTGCAACTAAAATATGAAGCATAAATTTGCTGTGGATAAATATTGAAAAGTCTACACAGTAGTTTTATCTGAACTATCTAAAACTCCATGATTTGAAAAGTGAAACAGAAAATAGATTATACATTTTACCGACTTTTGTGTCATTTAACTGGGCTTGAAACACTGTGGGGGGAAAGTAGCCTACATTAAAGGACGCATTGCTTTTACTCCAGCAAAATCTGGGACTTTAAAAATGAATAGTTTAAGCACTTTAAATGCCCGACTATGTGGGTTTGCTTAAATAAATACTCATCTATCCATACAATATAATGTTCTCCAGCCATTAAAAGTGATGATGATATATGTTTACTGACAGAGAGCTATCCCCCACATATTTAAGTGAAAAAGGACATTAGAAACATGTCTATCATGATTCAGTTTAAATATAGGGAGGAGGAGAGGGGAAGAGAGCAAGTTCTGAAAGAAAATGAATGAATGAATGAATTATAGAAAGCTATACGCTTCTGCACAGCTTTGGGATTGGGGTTAGGGGTGATTTTCTCTTTTTTGCAGTTTATTATTGTTTGAAATTTACTATTTTAATTTTATAATCAACAAGGACAATGGTATTATTTTCATTTTGAGAAAAACCTGGACTATGAAAACTGTACTGTGAAATGTTTGATTTATTTATTTTTAAGGTTTAGGTTATATCTAATTTAAAAAACTTATTCTAGAGTGTATTTATAGATTTGATAGCAATGAACATCTCTACCTTGGGCTTATCACTGAGGAAGAATGCAGACACAGACCATGGCCATACTCATTTGTAAAACATAAACAATTAATTGGTAGAGTATATTCAAGGAATTAATTATAGTGTTTTCAAGGGAGACTTAGCAAGGTAGATTTAAACCAAAAGAAAATGTTATCTGTCAATGATAATCTTCTATGTTTTAAAACCAAAGTTCTGGAATAAAAACAGAGGCTGTAATGTTGATTTTCATCCACACCTCTCAGAAGATGAAAGTTATAATTGGAAATAGTATCTCTTCACCTACTCTTGAACTCCCCATGTAACTGCAGGTTTTTGTGCTTTCTAAAACTACAGCATGTTTCACATTCACATTGAATGTACTGAGGAGGGCGAGTGGGATGTAAACATTAAGGTAAATTTTCATTTCTAATGATTTATTCTCTTCCTTCCTTTTACCCACAGAATGTATACACAGTTAGCTTCCCCAAGCCTGGATTTGTGGAGCTCTCCCCTGTGCCAGTTGATGTAGGAACAGAAATCAACCTGTCCTTCAGCACCAAGAATGAGTCTGGCATCATCCTCTTGGGAAGTGGAGGCACACCAGTGCCACCTAGGAGAAAGCGAAGGCAGACTGGACAGGTACCCTAACACCTCGTTAACAATGCATTTCCCCTAATGTTTATATAGAACTACTAAATTGTTTTAATAATGTTAGATTTGCCTCATTTATTTCTACTCTCCTCTTGGCTACCCAGGACTCAACATTCCATGTATCCCTGCTGGCCTCCTATTTCTCTCACATCATCTTCTTAGGACAATTGTCTTCACTAGGATTTTCCTGTTAGTCAATTCCAGGTGCTGAGTCAGACTTGTATTTGCACCTACACTTCAGATGGGTTTAGCATATGCAAAAGAGGAAAGCTTTGAATATATTCAAATTATATTCAAATATATAAATTTTTCTTATCTCGGAGTCCAATTCCTTACCAGATCTGTAGATATTCAGCTTAAATTTAAATTCTTTCTAGGATCAGTCTTCCAGTTGCACTAGCTGAGGTGATGCAGTCTCTGGAGACTGACCCATCCCACTCTCCCTGGACACAGAGAAGGGCGGAGAATGGACCTGGGGTAGGGAAAAGCAAAAGAGCACAACCAACGTGGGCATGGACGATAATAGCCCAGTATCACTCAAGGATGTTAAAATAAAGCCTAAAGAGTATCTGCTTTGTAAGAACAGGAACTAGAGTACTTATATCCCCTGTCCATTTGACTCTATTAAAATCAAGCCCTCAACTGCCCAGATTTGAGCATTACAGTTCTTTACTGCCTTGGTATTCCTTCAATATCTTCAATCATATTTTTGAAAATATAATTTTTCTATTTAATCTAGCTTTTCTCAGTGAAAGAGTTCATAGGAATTACTTAGTTTGCCATGACCGAAAGAATGGAACGCTTTACAGATATGTCCTTTAGTATATATGCTGCCTCGTAAACCAGATCGTGTTATTTGTGATTATACGAGGGTACTTCAAAAAGTTCATGAAAAACAGAATTGAAAGACGATATGAATCTTCTGTGAACTTTTTGAAGTATGTTTTATGTGCTTTTTAAATCAATTTTACCATGTAAGTTTTAGTAATCAATAGTATTATGTAATAAATCTTAATCCTTTTCCTAAAAAATATGAAGCCTACACAAAATATTAGCAAATGATGTGTAAACATGAGAAACTTGGATTATCTCAGGAATGCAGGGGTGGCTTAATATTAGAAAATCTAAAAGTCATGTAATCATTTCATAGATGCAGTAAAAACATTGGATAAGATTTAGCACCCATTCATTATTTAAAAAGAAAAATACATAGTAAACTAAAAGGAAGGAACTTCCTTAGCCAATTATATTTTTAAAAAAACATAAAAAGTATTCTTGATAAGAAAACATAAGCATTTGCTATAAAATCAAGCTCAAGAAAAGGATGACTGTTATTACTGCCCTGATCTTAGCCAGTGCAATAAGAAAATATCAAGTAAACATAGTATAAAAACAAGTATATATAAGAACAAGTATATAATTTAAAAATAAATGTAACAGAATAGACATAAAACCCAGATGGAAAAAACTATTAAATTGTATTGAAAGGCACTAAAGTAGTCCTGAATAAGTGGGCATATTCAACATGGTAATGGAAAGACTCAATATTAAAAATGTCAGTTCTCCCTAAAATGATATAAAGAATCAAGTTCAATAAAAATACCATCTTATCATTTTGTGAATCATGATATACTTATTCTAAGATTTATATCAAAGATAAAAAACCCAGGAAACTCCTAAAATAGAAGAATAAAATGGCAGAGCTGCATGACCAAATGTCAGCACATTAGCAGGTAGAATTTTGTATTGTGGTAGTGTAGTGGTAATTCATGGATATATCTGTGCTGGTGAAACAGAATGGAGAATGCTGAATACACCCAGGCATTAATGGAAATGACATTTGACAATAGATGGCACTACAGATCATTAACAAAACAGTGGACCGTTCTGTGAATTATTTCAGTACAATTGGTCGTACATATGGAAAAAATGAAACTGAATTTCTACTTCATACCCAACCAAAAATAGATTCCCAATGAATTAAAGTCTTATACATGGAAGGAAAAACATTTTTTAGAAGAATATATAGAAAGGTAACTTTTGACCTCGAAGAAGAGAATGACTTATTGAACAAAACAAAATTGTAAGTGCAATTACATTAAAATTAAAACTCTCTGGACATCAGACAACACAAAACATAAAACCCAGCCTGGAAACTTATAGTACATATAACCTACAAAAAAGGATATAAAAGTACCTCTTACAAATAAATAAGAAAAAGACAAAAACATATAAAATGATAGACAGAAAACTTGGACAGACATTTCACAGAAGAGAAAACATGAATGACCCTAAAAAATATTTTTGAAATGTTTAGCCACATTTGTAATGCGGAAGTATATTTTCAGACAGCACTAGATTTTATACCCATTAGAATGGTGAAACATTAAGAAATATGATACTAAATACTGGCAAGACATGGATCAAAGGGAACTCTTAATCACTGCTGGTGGAAAGAGTAAATTTCTATAGCCACTTTGGAAAACCATTTGGCACTATCTTGTAAAGTTGAACATGTGCATACTCTACAAGGCAGCAGTTCCACTCCTAGGGATGGACCCAAACTCTTGCACATGTGCACAATGAGACGTGCACAAGAATGTTCATAGCAACATACTTTGTAATAGCAGAAAAACTAGAAACTACCCAAGTGTTCATCAGCTGGAGAACAGTTGAGCAAACTGTGTCATTTTCACATAATGGAATATTAAGCAGTAGTAAAAAAAAAAAAATTATAACTAAACATAACAACATAAATGAATAGAACCTAAATAGAAATGAAAAATGCATACATATTGTATGATATGACTTTTATAGATTTCTAAGGAAAGTAACACTAAACATATTGTTTAAAAATACACATGTGAATTTTGCAAAATTGTTTTTAAAAAGCAAGGGAATGATAAACGTAAAATCCACATTAGTGATTACCTCTGAGATGGAGAGGCACAGGGACGGGGTTGGGAAGAAGCTCATGGGAAGTGCAATGGTATTGTTTCTGAAATTCGGTGGTAGATTTACAGGTATTCATTTCATTGCACAGTGTTAATATAGATTCATCATTTATATATATATATCAGATATTGTGAGGAATGTATATTTCTTACTGCATATAATATGCACTGAATAAATATAAAATATGAATGTCCTCTTAAATCCTTCATCCTTTAGTTGTAAAAAATAATTTTTTTCTCTCTATTACAAATGATAAGCTAGTTATATAAGAGAACCAGATCAGACATTTACGTTAAAGGATATTTGATTCCTTGGTCATTGTTATATAATTAAGCACCCTCTGTTGGCTCCAAATTTCTCCTTATCAGGACTTGAATCACCAGATTTCAGAATAATTCTTAAAATAGACCATGTTTCTATTAAAACATTTAAAATAAGGAAATATTAAGTACCATAGTGCAAAGTAAACTAGAAATGACATTTTAATGTTTCAACATTTTAATGATAATGAATGTCTAGTTTTTAAAATTTTATGGTAAATGCTACCTGAAAGAGGAAACAATGTTAAATAGTTTATGTCTGTTGTAGAATCAATACTGGTTAAATTGACATATTTTATACTTCAAAGCTAACAGATTTGATACTCATAGCGTTATTTGTGATTATGTTCTGCCAAATGGGTTGAGATAGCAAACAATCAATCAGCTAAGAAATTTTTAATTGTGTGAGTAGTTTGTGGTTGCTCCTTTGATGGATGGTGAGCACTAATTCAGATCCTCAGAACATTTTGTTTTGGACTCATAGTTGCATAGATAATTGAGTAAATTATTAGAGACATGATAATGTTTGATTGAAACCATCTTCACCACCATAAATGACTTGTGAAGGACCAAGCAATCGTTTTGTCGCAGGTGCCCTGGGACTCCACAGAAAGCGGGGGCACATGGCATCAGCTTTGGGGACGAGGACTGTATTTGAGCTCCCTGGGGTTTATAATCGGATATCAAAACCATACTGGTTGCTATAGTAACAGTAGCAAGAGGAAAGCAGGCATGTTTGTGGATGAAAAATTATCTTCCTTCTTTCTAAATGTGGGAGACAAGTTACATGTTTGTGATAGCAATCTATTCCACCAGTTCGGAGAACAGATTGAAGTCTAAACACTCCAAATGCCATGAGGTTGAGAGTCAGACCTAATTTCCAGAAGCTAGCTGTCCACTTGTGAACATAGGAGAGAGGGATTTTGTTGACACCCTTTCTTTCCTGACGGGGTTTTGTAAGTTAGAGGACCAATGCAAGCACAGCTGTCACTTTTAGCATCACAAATGGGCTTTGCACAGAACTGCTACATTACTGTATCCATTTTCCACATCCACTAAAGAGCAAAAATGGTAAATGATTAAAAAAGTATTTCTAGAGGCTTTACAAACTCCATTTAAGAAAATATTGAGTCTTGACTTCTCAGATAAGATCTCAGAGCACATGAATCTGTGGTTATGTCAGATAATCTCTAAGGCTAAGTTATAGATGAAACTCCTGATTAATCCCCGATAACCATTTTTTGTTGCAGGCCTATTATGCAATATTCCTCAACAAGGGCCGTCTGGAAGTGCATCTCTCCACAGGGGCAAGAACAATGAGAAAAATTGTCATCAAACCAGAGCCAAGTCTGTTTCATGATGGGAGAGAACATTCCGTTCATGTAGAGAGAACTAGAGGGTAACAATAGCACTAGAGCACTTATTGTAACTAACATGAACTTCCTTTGGTAGCGCCAGTCTCTGCCTGCACCTCTGTGTTTATGGACATACTATGCGTTGCAAAAGGATAAAGCATCTTAATTTCCCTTTACATTTCATACTTTGGGAAATTCATTTTCCTGAGCTCTTAGGAGCTCTACTCTTAATATTTTTATTCTGTGCAGTTCTCTCCATCTTTGGAAAAAACCAAATACATCTGCTGAAGCTATAGATAAGAAAAATCCTTCCCACTGAATCTCTCAGATATTCTCTTCTCAAATGAGGTATGTGCGTACTGAAATGCACAGAGTAGCTCAGCTGGAGCCAGCAGCCTTTGGCAGCTGCTGTTTCATTCAGGTTCCAAAGCAGTTATGGCAGCTGCTTAGAAACTTATCAGAGATACGGAGTATGGCAGCAGCTGCAAGACCTACTGAGCCTGTATGTGCATTCCTCGTCGCTGTCCCTCTCCCCAAGGTGTGCAGGGTCCCTGCAGAGGGGCTTCATGAGGGAATAGAGTCAACGGAGAGAAGAGAAATGGCTGCTGCCCTGCAGTCAGTTCATGCAGGCCACCATTGAGAGCAGACCGACGAGAGCACTTGCCCCCCAGCTCTGAGCCAGGGAGTGAGCCTTAGTAGTGCACGAATTGATCTCTCATTTCTTCAGGATGCTGCAGGACTTTATACTTACTTTATTGGGAAAGTCATCTGTATTTTTCATCAAAGTATTATATGACAACTCAGAGAGGTCATTAGTTTAGAAGGACAATGAGAGAAAAAGAAAACAGAAGCCCAAAGACTTTGGGGGACTCAGACCTCCAAACCAGCAACCTATTTGTTAGACTGAAGGCATAGAAAAAAACTGAAAATCAAATTTGCTGAGACCTTAAAACACAGAGAATACTTTTAAATGCAACAAGAGTATAAATGTGTAGCAATAGTTTAAGTAAGCAGATGCTATTCCATATAAAGACCTACATTTTCTAATTATCCTCTTGTGCGGATAACAGTTTAGATAAGTAATAAGACTTTTCTTATCTTCTAAGTAAATAATAAGGCTTTTCTCACCTCATTTTTTTTTATTGCTATATAGAGCATTAGGTTGTGGGCTGAATTTGATACTAAGCATTCATGCAGAGTGTTTACTAACACATGTTTAGAAACCATGATTAAAACAAATGAGGGATCAATATTTGAACAAACTAAGAACTTTTACTAATCTAATAGCCAGATATTGTAGTCGTGATCTCTGAGGAGAAATGAAAACTGAATTTTCTCATTTGAATCTTAGGGAATGCTTTACAATACTAATTTTACATATCTTCTAGACTAGAGTTTAGGCCCTTTGCCAAGCTTTAATCTTTCTCATTGTGGGAATAACTTTTTAAGTCTTTAAATGTTGAAGAATTTCAATAAGTGAATGCAGATTTGAGAAATATAGTTGACCAAAAATCACCCAAAATATGTTACTTTGTAGAGAAAGAATTCTGAAATTCCCAAATGCATTACGATGTTGTACTAAGGTGTCCTTTTAACAGGTGTTTCTTCAAGAAGGGCATTTTATTATGCCAACTTCACAGCTGTTGACCATCAATCCAACCTTTATTTGATTATAGTACATGACTGAAACTGGTCATTCAGTTAATTGTCCATATAAACAAACAGTTTTGTCATTCACTGTTAATTAAAGGATAATGTATCGGGCATATTAGTATGTAGTCACTGAACTCTGTTTCAAAACAAGTACACATTTGCTACCATAATGTCTCATTCAGCAGGCTAAGGTAGAAACGCAGGCATCATTTGCCCTATAAGCAAGTGCTACCTAAACTAATTAATGAGAGATCACTAATGACCATAAAAACTTCACCTAGAAACATTGTTATTGCTTCATATACCTATTCTATGGCATGCTCCATATCAAACACTAGACAAAGATTGTCTTTTAATAATTCTACATGTATGTGAGATCTATCTATCCTTTCATCACAGATAAGAAACTATTAACTAACATGCCAAGAGTAATATAAATAACGAAGCCACGTTTTAAACCCAGAGGTATTTGACTTAAATACCTCCATCTATGCCCAGCCAATTATTTATTCTTACCCTTTCTTGTGACCTTAAAGATTTATATTACTTTATGTTGATTATGATATACCGTTACTTACTTGGAAATATTTTCCTTCTCCCAACACTTTTCAGACTATAAATGTCAGTCATCATTTCTTTTCCTAAAACCCTGGATAAAATGATAACTTTGTATTTTTATTTTATCTTATTTTATTTTGGTGCAAAGATTGGAAGCTTTATTCAGATAACCGGCATCTGGGGAATGACCAAACTAAAATCATGCCACTTTCTGATGCTCGTTCTGGGGTTTGTAAAGGGGAAGAGGTGAGAAGGTGAGGTAAAGGTTTTGTCCTGCAGGCAAAGGGTGGGGAGGCTGGGCACAGGATCAGCAGAAGGTCTGAGTCAGAGATGTCAGGATGCCATGATGGACTGGGTGCTTTGGCATCATGGAGTCTGCAGTTGATGGACTGGTCAGCTTCAAATCCTTGATGTTATTTTACGGCCAGAGTCCTTATCTCCTCCAGTCTTTCTTCCATCGTCCATTTCACACATTCACACCCTTTGCTCAAGAATCCAGGACACCTTCAAGTTGCCAAACATGCCATGCTCTTTAACATGCTGCGCTCCTTCCAAATCTGGTCCTACTTCTCAACACACTCATAGCTGCCATTAATGGTCCAAGGGAAGTCTTTGCTCTGAGCAAGCCAAAGTCCCTGTTAGTTTCTGATCATTTGGTATCACATTCCAAATGCTGCAAGCCTACATTTGTTGTTTTCACCACTGAGAATGGATTTTCTTTTTTCTCTTTACACAAATCAAGTCATTCTTCAAAGGATGGTTCAAGTACTGCTTCTTTTTTGGGACCTTCCCAAATTGTTCTTCTTTCTTGTCAAAATCCCTGTTTTACTCATACTCATCTTCAAATCTTAATTCTGACATGAATCATATACCTTGCATTATTTATAGTTATTTTAAGTGGATAAAATAATTCATAGTTTATATTCCTTGGCTCTCTACTTTAATTTGCAGCATAATACGATATACCTTGGGTACTACCAAAAATTATATTGAGTTATATCATAAAAATGTGATCTTATTTATTTGTAATACTGTATGTGTTTTAGGAAGTCAGTTCTGCCAGGGCACAACATAATTCCCAAACTTGACTTTTTTTTTTTTTAATTAGGGACTGATTTTGGTAAGAGTTCAGGAAAGTTGTTTTTTCCTAGTCTTTGAAATGAGAGTCAACATGTCACCCAACTTTTGCTAGAGGCAAAATAGTTAAAGAAAGCTCTTTCACAGACGAAATATCTTTCAGTAGCTTCTTCCGTTTTCTTCTTCCTTTCAGCCATCTATGTATTCATTTTATTTTCTCTTTTTCTTTTTTATTGATTATACATATTCAAGGGGCACAGAACTGACCCTCAGCACCTGTGCCCAAGATGGGGTGGTCAGATCAAGACTATCAGCATCATTTTCTTTATCTCTTTTCTTCTTCATTTCCTCTGTTTTTCTCTCCCTCTTAACTTTGATGCCAAAATTGAGCAATATTCTATTCAGCAATCTACTGTTCTTACATAGCATTATCCCCTGGGAGAGCTTGGTCACACTGCCAAGGTGATAACTTTACAGCCACCTAGCAAGATTATTGGGGGGGACAGATAAACTGGGGGACAGATTTCTCAAGATTGTCCTTCTCTCTCCCTGTCTACCTCTCTTTACCCATCTTTGTTCATTCTCTCTGCTGTTTTACCTCTTCCTCTGGAAAAATCTCATTTCAGTCACTTTGGTTATCTAACTGTTTCGTACTCCAGTGACCCCGGCTTTGTCCCCTGATCCTTCTCCTGGAGTCAAACTCAATGGCCAGCAGTTCTAACTGGACCAAAACATTAAACCTTGAGAATGTGAAATAGCTGCTTAGGCAAATAGGATAAACAACTGAATTGAATTTCTCCTCAATGAGATCATTTCTTCACATAGGTACAGAATTAGGCCAAAGATCATAAAGTTGAATCAGATATTTCAGGAGTAATTTGGGGTTTCCAGAATGAGAGCATGATCTGGAAACTTCAACCTAAATATTTTCTTTCCTACCATTCAAAATATGTTCAATCAAAAAAATTCTAGATTTTATTTTTTATGTAAATTACGAATGTCAGGGCACTTACTTCTCCTAATATCCTCTTTCACATATGCAATCCAATGGGTGGTGGCTTGAAAAAAAAATCTTAGACCAATATTCCAAACAAACAAGAAATAGAATATAAATAATAAAATAATGATGAAATTCTAAGAATCGACTAAGGAGATTGTAAAATAAATACAGCAGATCTATCACAATACTAATGATCTAGATTTGATACTCCTAGGATATAAAATACAAGCGGGATTCAGCTATAATGTTCCAACAATGCCCTTATTAAGTAAGATAGCCGAAGGGCAATCCCTTAATTAATGGTTTCCTCTGTTTGAAGCAGGTATTTTTATCTCCATTTTGTAAATGAATGAAATGCAACTGAGCATGATTAAAAACTCGCCCAGGGTCACACAGCCAGTAAGCATCCACACTAGTACTTAACTCCAGTCTGCTCCTTCCAAAGCCCACTTTCACTCTACATCACTGCTAAAAAAAAAAGTTAAAAAATAAAAAATAAAAAACACTATTATGGTCCTTGGGGAGGAACCAGACTAAAGAGAGAGTTTACAGCAGAAAGAGGTGGGCCTCTGGCTCTTTAAAATCCTAATCAATAGCAGAGATTCACTCTCCTTGGACGATCTTTAATAGTGGCTTAAACCCCTCATTAAAACCTTTAGGAGCACTGTTTCATTATGTTAGTAAGAGGCTGCTTTTAGCCAAAGTGAAAAGACTGTGTAGGGGAGGGACTTCTCCATGAGCCACACATACACAGAAGTGAGTAGTTCTCCAAAAGTCTCATTAAACCACCAACACTCAGCAACGAAGTTGAACCTCCTGATTTTTGCCAACACATTTTTCGAGTCTCGTATTCAAAAAAACAACAAAAACCAAAAAGCCAATATGTCATTTTCCCCTATTTTCACTTTGAAACTAAATCTGATCTGTCTCCTCTATACCCTCTGAATGGTGACATTTTGAGCAAAATCCATCTTTTGTTCCATTCTCTTACTTTTGAATTGTACCAAAGTGGACCAATTGCTCAGCATCTTTGCCCTGGTTTATTGTTTCCACTTCTACAAGTGGTTTTCCTGTCTTTATAAAATCCAGTAAGATGACACTTCAGGACTGAGTTTTCCACCCAAGTACTTTGATTTTCTCCCCAGTTATGAAGTAAGTTTTCAGTAATCCATTCGTGATCCTTGGGCTGATGATTAATAATTATGACTAATAGCTCCACAATGACTGTGGGGGCTGAAGCTCAAAACCTGCTTCTAAAACAAAAGACAAAATGCCATTGGTCATTTTCATCATCAGAACTCTGTCTCCTTCTGAGTCTTTGCCCCAGGATCCAAGAATTGTTGTGGATAAGTAGCATGAGGTTCTCAATTAGTAGTGCATGAGTTATCTCTCAGAAGCAAATTAGGCATATTAATGAAAAAGCCACTAAGGAAAATTATCGCAAGGAACAATTAGCATGGTGTTCTTGCCTGCCTCTTTCATTCAGAAGCCAGCAGTTACTTTCTTTATAAGCCGTACAGTAAGGGTTTGCTGTTGATTCCCGCAATCTAAGCTCTCAGGAGTACAGTTTGTCCCCTAGCAAGAAGATAATAGCCTGCACAAACCAAGAAATAAAGAGCCAAATAAAACGTGACCCCATGCTGTGCTAAACCCACTGAGCCTTATACAATTAGACATTACTGCACGGTACAGCAGCCTCCCTTCTTCCAGGCTTGTGTGTTGGGCTGCTGAGCACTGTTGTCACCTCCACCAAAGGCTAATTTTGCAGCTACACCACTGCCTGGTTTCAGTAAACTTTCAAGGAGAGTTAACGAGGGACGCATGGCACAAGATCTTGAGAAACAATAACATTTGCTTAGTGTCGAATTCCTAATCATTCAATTTTGGCTCTCTTAAAAACTACAGGAGGGCGGGGAAGGGGTGGCAGGAAAGAGTTTGATTTCCAACTATACTGAATGTTATGTGATTTGTACTTGTTTATTTTCAATTTTTTATCAGCATCTTTACTGTCCAAGTCGATGAAGACAGAAGGTATATGCAAAACCTGACAGTAGAACAGCCTATTGAAGTTAAAAAGCTTTTCGTTGGGGGTGCTCCACCTGAATTTCAACCTTCCCCACTCAGAAATATTCCTCCTTTTGAAGGCTGTGTATGGAATCTTGTTATTAACTCTGTGTAAGTAAATCACCTTGCTACTAATTGGGTTTTTTCCTATAACGATGACCTTACACCAACACCATCCAAAACCCAGAAGGGAAGACAACAATGAAGATCTTCAAGTTAGATTTAGAAAATCTAAATCTGCACTGATGGTCTTAAAAAGGGGGTTGGAGAGATCTGATTTAACTGTAAGGAAACAAGATGGTAGAAAATAAGGAAAAATATTTCATTTTAATTTTGTTCTATTAGCCCCATGGACTTTGCACAGCCTGTATCCTTCAAAAATGCAGACATCGGTCGCTGTACCCATCAGAAACCCCGTGAAGATGAAGATGGAGAAGTTCCAGCTGAATTAGTTATCCAGCCTGAGCCAGTTCCCACCCCCGCCTTCCCTATACCCACCCCAGTTTGGGCACATGTAAGTGTTTATATCTCCATTGCTTTCTAATTTTTACCCAACATTTTGAGTCATTTTCAGAAGGCAGGGTATTCAGGATATCTAGTATAATTTACTGCTACAATTGGAGGAAGGGTCATTGGTCTATAAAATCCAATCTCCTCCTATCTTCCTTGGACTAACTTTATTGATATATCTGCTCTCCTTTAATTTTAGTGTTTATAAAATAGTGCGTTTTCAGTTTGAAATTTGTAAAACACAGAAATATCCAGAATCAGGAATAAAAGCCAAATATCATACACAGAAGCAACCCTAGTGATTTTCAGTCCCTTTCATTTGCATTTTACATAGATCTCATTTCACATATGCAATTTGGTATCCTGTTTTTAAAAACTAGTCATATACAATTGAAACTGTTTCCAAGCATCATCTCAAATGTGTGTGTCTAATATGATTTTATATTATGTATCCACACACCCACACACAGACACACAAAATATTTCATTGTATGGAAGGTGGCATATCCTTGATTCAAGCATGGGCTGCAGCGTCAGACAAGCTGTGTTCAAATCCCAGCACTCTGACCTACCCTCTGTATGAATGTGGGAAAGCCACTTAGCCAATCTATTCCTCAGTTTCCTCATTTGTAAAATGAGAATAAACCAGCACATATATCAAAGAGTTATAATCATGATTTTAAAAGATAACATTTGCTAAATGCCTGGCATATATGAAACATTTAATAAATGGCATAAGTACTGTATAGTAATGATAATAATTACTGCTTTTAAGGCTTACTATGTGCCAGCTACTGGCTAAACAATTTCTGTTCGATATTATATGTAATTTTCATAACACCTCTGTAAACTATAAGTCATCATTCCATTTTTATTTGAGTTGATAAGAGTTAGCTAGTTTAACTAACTAACCCACTCACACAGTTTTAAATGGCAGGGTGGGAATTTTAATCCATTGGGTCTGACTTCTAAGTCTGATGCTTGATCACTGCACCACTTACAATTTATTCTACCTTTTATAACCCATTGTGGGTTGTTTAGAGTATTTCCAGATTTTTACTATGAGAAACTATACTATGATGAGTGCCCCTATGTGTCAAACTTTTTCATCATTTCTGATTATTTTCTTAGAATAGATTCATAAAGTAGAAATTATGAGGCCAAACAACGAATATGTCTAAGGTTCTTGACACATACATCTGAACTACTTTTTCCAAAGGCTACACAAATTTACATTATCACCACCAATGTATCAGAGGGTCAATCTCACTACACTCTTGACAGCACATGCATCATGTTTATAATCCATGCCAATAATGAGTGGAACATGTTGGCTTGAGTGCAGATTTAGAAAACTCCTTAGTTTCCATAATGGAATTGCTTATTCTGTAGAGCAATATGATCCCTGTCACTAGAAATACTTATTAAATGAGAGGCCAAATAAATCATCATTCAGGAAAACTGTTTATTTACTCCAAGCATCATTTTATGCTCTGTAAAATGTGGGTATTATACTAACCTTGCCTGTTACATGGAGTTACTGTAAAAATCAAATGAGATAAGATATAGGAAAGTTCTCTGAAAATTGGAAGAAGTATGCCTGCATAGATACTCTGAGGAATTTCTGCATTTACTGAATAACTAGTATGTGTGCAATAATCTGCTGAGTATTTTATATTCATTATTTTATTTGATCTCTGCAAACTATTAATTGTTTTATTTACATTTACTTATATTATCAGAAGTATTATTAGCCCCATTCCACAAAAATAAATACCTACGATGACTCAACTAGCAGGTGGAAGGCCATCCATCATGTGAGGATTTGTTCAAGGAGCTGATTTCCCCCTAAAGCACCTCTGAGATCTGCCACATGGATTTCAGAATGTTTCCCCAGCTCTTTCATAATGTGGCCTCAGGCTAGATCTCTCCCCAGCAAAGGGAAGGTTAATAATCCTCCTTCTTTTCTCCTTTATATATCTCAAAAGCGTGTGTTCCCTAGACTCAGGAATGTGTTTTCAATTGAAAACTTTAAAAACATCATGAGTGGAATAGATGTTTTTGACCTTGATTTCTAATGTCCACTTATAAAACTGTTTCTAGAAGAAAATAGAGCCTAATTTCTAAACAACTAATTTAGAAATTTAATTAGAAATTATAATTTATAAATTATAATTGGCAAGAACCTTAGAGATCATCTGGTCCAGTCACCATCCTAATGCATGAATTCTTTTTACGTGATACTTGATGTGGACTTGTAGCCTTTGCCTGAACACTTCTTTGACAAGGACTTTCCAGTGTTACGGTGAGGCAGGCTCTAGTTCTTAGAAAACCATCAGTTGTATGGAAGTAAAACTGCTTCCTGTAACTTCTATGTGATGATTGTGTTTCTATAGCCAAACACATGTTTGTATCTTCTCTGTTTAATGTCCCTCTGAGGATGTGGAAACAGCTGTCTTCTCCTTCCCTAGGCTAAGTATTTCATTAGCTCAGGTATTCTTGTTATGACCTAATTTCTAATTCTCTTATTGATCACCTTCTAATATTGATTGCCCTAATGATCAATATTCTTAAATTTGAAATATCCCTTTCAAAATAGGGTACCTAGAATAGATCATACTACTCAAAATGAAGTGACCAGTTCAGGGGACATTAAGACCCCTCTCTCCCTTAGTCTGATATATTTCTATTAATGCACCTGAGAATGTTTTAATGTTTTTAACAGATGCATCATGCTGCTAATCTGGTACCACATTAAGTCAAGCAAAACCTCATGGACCTTCTTATCACTAGAACTTCCTTCAGTCCAGTCTTTCAGCCTGTTTATATTGGTCTGGTTTGGTTTTTAGTGGAGAATCCTGTTGGCCTCCATTGGTCACCTTACTTTTTCTAAGTGCCCACACCAACTTTGTTTTATAGACTATCTCAAGCATATCTCTCTGTGGTTTCTAGAGATCACATTTTTTCCCCCCTTCTTTTCTGAAAACAAAGATACTTGCCCAGCTGGGACCAGAGAATTTTACTCATTTGCTTTTTCTTAGAAACTTCCATTCTAATTCCAGTTTCCATTTTCTCTTAGCAGTGTATGTTTTAACTTTTCTGAAAACAGAGCATTCCATTTAGTAGACAAGATGAAAGCAAAAGAGTAGAGTAGCAGCCTTATTGGTCAGCGTAGAAAGAATTGGTAGAGTTACAAGAGGGCTTAAAGATTGCACCTCAATTTACACATGAGGAAGGAAAGCCCTAGAACTTACAGCACAGCCCAAAGTAACACACGAGTGATTGTTGACACTAAAACTCAGATATCTAAATTCCAACTACTATCTCCTTTTCTCTTGCACATTACAATTATTTATGACTGCATGGTCAGAAGTATACTTTTAGAACTTTTCACCTGTGTTGAATTGTCTTGTGTTGTTTCAGATCATGGAGTCACATGCATTTTCCCTCTTAATTTTATTTTTCTCAATTTTTTGTGTGTGAGGGGTGTCTTCTTTTTAAAGCTTACTAAAAGTTAAATGTTTGACAATTTATTTTATTAAAAATATTTATTAAGAGTCTACTAAATGCAAAGATGAAAGGTCATCGCTAGCCAAGGAAAAAAGAGAGAGAGAGAGAGAGCTGCCTTTCTTGCCACAGGCCACCTGCCTTTACTAAATGAACTCTGGCAGATAACTTGTCCTCTCTAAATGTAAGATAACCCATTGAAAATTAAGAATAATAATATGTAATTTCAATTTTGAACATTTTCTTTTTTATCAGAATTTAGATTTTTAAGAATTATTTAAAACTTAAGACTTAATTCCTGACATGGGAACTACCTATATATTTGTCCTGGCACAGTTGACAAAAATGATCTCCTGTTTTCAGAGTCTTTCTTTTTCTCCTTTATGCTCATCACACCCAACCCTATCAACTCACAGCATGAGAAAGACATTCACTATATGTTAGGGCAACTTAATCACGTCTTGAAAAAACCCAGCCCTGTGAAATGGATTATGTCAGTCCTATGATTAATACATGTTAGAACATCATAGATTAGAGAGTGTTTCATGCCTGTTATCTCATTTGATATGCACTAGCTTATCTTCTCTTTGCACTTCTCTCTTATTCTTTAGCCCATTTAAAGTGGGAGAAAACATTTCTACATATTATATTTGTGGATATTTCTCATGGATTATTGCAGGGGGGGTCGATAAAAGTGTGGACCTCAAGTATTACAGAAATTTTTTGATGTGTTGAAATATGACAAGTATGTGCACTGTTTATACCGAGTCTTTACAACAAGCATGGCCTGTGTGAATTTGTATACAGTGATGGCTTATTATTTTTTTTACTTGAATTTTATTGGAAAGTTGAACTTGGAAACTCCAAGTTTAAAATGTGAAAACTAAGAAGAGCTGTATAAATAGCCATAAAGAGTTCCTGTGCTAATAAGAGCTCCTTGGGAGTTGGGAAATGAAGTCGGCCAAGAAGGAAAGAATAGAGCAAAAGAAAACAATTTTTCTAGCAACTTTAATGCTACAACTTTAAAAGCTAAGTATAGTCAAGGCCAGAGGTTAAGGTGATTGGATACTGATAGGTATTTTAAGCGAAAGCACACATTTTTCACACTTCAAGGAATCTCTTTTCAGGCATTAATATGCAAAATCTTATTGTAAATGCCCAATATCCACCAAAAGAGCTCATGTGCAGGGAGCTAATATAATTCAGTTTCTCAATGAACAGCTTTAGTAGGGATTTTATATTTCAGAACATTAAAGTCAGTGCTGTAAAAAGTATCCACCACTTAGTATTCATCCTTAAAGAAGATCATCAAAAGTGAGCATCAGATGCGATGTCAGCCCACATTTGTTATGGGGATTATTGACTCATGAAAGAAGAAAATTATGCAGTTTTTATGATGATTCATCATTTGGTGCTTTCAAGAACAAAGATGCCAGTTTTGACAAATGCAATTCAAATCTCTGCTGTGGACCTATCTGAATTCAAGAGATGTTTGTCAATGAGTCATACGCTATCTTCAATCCAATAACCCATTTTCAATTGTTAGCCACCAATCAGCAGTTAGAAATGACCACTGCTTTATTCTGACCTAAAATTAAGTGAATGACAATGTGAGGGTGAGGTTTTCACCTCATTACTAATCTGTTGTGTTATCCGCTTCCCTAGGCTTCCTTCAGAATCCTCTTCAGCCACATCACTGCTCTAATCAACAGGTGCACTGCCACATCACACTCCCACCCAAGTCCTGTCTGCCTACAACTCATCATCAGCCAAGCATAGACAAATAAAAAGCAAGCACATTCTGTCCTTTCATATCACATTTCCCCCCCGTATGTACTTGTAGTACTTTAAGGAGTTCCCACAAGGTGGCAGAATTGTAACATGTTGAGATCGATGAGCCTCTACTGAGACCCTGATTTTTGTTGCTGTTGTTTTAATATGTTTCAGAGATCGGTGTTTTCAGAACACAGGTAAAGCATCACATCTGTAAAGATGATGACTCCCCTCAAGCTTACATTATCTTAGAGGAGGAAGATCCACCTTGCAATGACCATTCTTTAAAGATTCCTTAAAATGACCTCATTAGAAGATTTTTGCTCCTACCCCCTCTTTCTTAGCTTAGAAGTCTATGGGAAGCAGGGTTGAAAATGTTCTTACTGATGAGATCATTTCATTCTTGGACAAAGCATGGGGCACTTTCTGTTCCATCTCATATGTTCCCCTTTAAAATATTGTTAGTACAAAAGAAAGCAGCGGGGTGAGTGGCTCCCCCTCTGTGGGACGTGAGAGTGGAGGAGGACAGTGACAACACGGAAACCGCTGGAATGGCATGGCCCTTAACCCATCTCCTCATCAGAGTCGGTTTCAGTTTATCCAGGAGATAGCGAGGCAAAGCAGACATGATCTGGGCCCGTCTCCCTTTAACCAAGCAAAGGGATAGATCCAGATTTGCACAAAAACATGACCAAAAGAGGTCAGAGGATCTTATTCCAGTGCTTCTCAGTCCTTTTCCAATTGCCAGTTTTATAAAGGAAGGTGATAAAAGTTTTATTAAGGCAAAATTCATAATATCCATCCTGTTGCAAATCAATGATAGTCAACATCATTTTGTGGTCCTTGAAGAAAAATGAATTTATCATAGTTGTTTTAAACGTTGAAGATCCCTATTAGAGGATCAGTTTGCTACCACTGCCTTTTGCAGCCAGCCACTCTGAAGACACTGTCTGTTAATCAACCACCGCTTCCTCCTGCTTAAGATCCGCCCACCGCAGAAGTAAAGCAGAATCCCCTCCAGGAGGCGCTCTTCTTCCTGAGTCTCTAGAGGGCATACGATAGGATTCGTAAAAAGACCCTGACCAACTTCCTGTCTTTTTCTGGTCAAAGGTTTTCCCTAAAATGACATAAGCAGGAACTTTTCCATCTCAAAAATCTGATAGTAGGGGACAAAGAACAGCTGCTCAGCTCAGGACCAGTGTTAGAAACACCTGTCCAGTCTACCAGCAAGCAAAGTTATAATGGTGTTTGGACAAAAACTCTTCACGACATACAACTGCTACCAGTATAATACCCAATCTTTACAACTGCTACCCTGATAATTTTATTTTATTTTATTTTATTTTATTTTATTTTTTATTTTTTAAAAATCCCCATATAAAGATGGCCAGTAAGGGGATCTTAACCCTTGACTTGGTGTTATCAGCACCACACTCTTCCAAGTGAGCCACAGGCCGACCCTATACCCTGATCATTTAAAAAATCATATTAAAGTAGTTCTTTTATATTAACATTTATATATAGTAACTGGACAAGTGACTGCAATAGTAACAATAATATGGCCATAATTCACTGGTGGTTTTCTTTTAGGCAACACATTATTGTTCCCTAATTCCTCAGCATCTGACCTTTTCAATTACTCAGTTTTCAGAGCTGAGGGTTGGAAAACGTTTTAGTAAAATTTTTCCGATGGACTCACAGCAGATAGGATTCTCAGAGATTTCTGAGGACTGCAGGCTACGTACTGTTTGCTGAGATGGTCCTCTGTACAAGAAATATCACAAGAGATTGATAAATGAGCCCAGTTCTATTAATAGCATCTTTGATGGCTGAGACATTGAGCTATGAAAGCCTTTCCATTCAGGCTCGGACAGGCAGTGTAATAAGAAAGGTGCTGTACGTTGATTCCAAGAGGGGGCCGTTTAGCTGTGTGAATGATTAGCATTTTCCTGTCCTACCCACTGGGTTTTTGCATAGCTGTGTGTATTTCAGCCAGTCTGCTCTTCATAACTGACCATCTCCTGGGAGCAAGAAGGGAAATACTTCCATGAAGACCAATTTTATAGCATTTCGAAACACTTGAAGCCTTTTACCTGCTGTGGCAGAGCACTCAGTTTGATTAAGATGAAGAGAAAAGAGAACAAGGCTTTTCCTCATCAAGTTAAAATTTCCTGTGTGCTGATGAGTCATCTCAGAGGTACACTCTTTGGGAAGAACACTGCAGCAAAAGTCTGCCTTGGGCTGTTGGAGAACCTCTGCTGAGTCAGCACTCATTGAGGCAGCAGTCCATCCAGAGCTATTAAGAGCAGATCTTAAAACCAGATGTGTTGGTGAGAGTGTGCAGGTTATTTTTTTTTTTTTTCTCATGTACTGAGTGTTCTAAAAGACTTCCTAAGCAACCTGTACATCAAGCTATTTTGTGGAAATAGACAACAGAGATAGGAATTGTGACTTTGGTGATTTAAGAAGCCTTGATTATTTATTGAGCTATGTATTACAGTAGCCAAATATGGTCCACTTAGCCAGCACTGGCTATATAATTTGCAAAATAAAATGTAGGGCCCCTGGTGCAAAAATTATCAAGAATTTCAAGATGGTGACGAGAGAGCATCAAACGAAGTGACTGCACAGCCCTGCACCTAGTTCTCTCTCCTAAACACCCTAGGAAGCTGATCTTTGAACAGTGGCAGTTGAAACGGTGTGTGGTGGTTTACATTAAAAAATGTGCTGGGTTGCCTAGCAACCGGCTAAGGGCCTGAATGGGCTGACTGGCAGGTTTAGATACACCATCTTGAAAGTCTAAATTCATTGAAACCTTCTAGTGGACTGATAATTTTCAGGGAAAAGTAATATTGTGGGAGATGGAACTGGGGAGTGCAGGAAGGAGCACATTTATATAATCCAGGTGGCTAGCCTGTCAATTTCCCTGTTCAATCTTCTAAATCTTCTAGGAATAAAACTCTTCATAAGTGAAATGAATGTGAAAAGAAAATTCCAGCTTTCTCAGAAATATAAACATTTTTCGATAAAAATATAATGAAAATATAAATCAATCAATAGATATTTTTGAGCACATTCATTTAGCAATTCAAGGATAGGATATAAGAAAACCAATTCACATTCACTGAGCATTTAATAACAAGTGCCTACTATGTACTGTAGTAGTTTACAAAGATGGATTAGAGGCAGTTTTTATTCTTAAGGAATTTAAGTTTATCCAAGGACATTCGCTTAATAGAAAAGAAACAATTAGACAGCCGCATTACTTTTTTAAAGAACAGAATCCATAATCTCCTCTTTTGCTCCTTGGCTTTTTACAGGGTCCTTGTGCTGCAGAATCAGAACCAGCTCTTTTGATGGGGAGCAAGCAGTTTGGGCTTTTGAAAAACAGTCACATCGCAATTGCATTTGATGACACCAAAGTTAAAAACCGGTATGCATTATTCTGAGATATTAGAAAAGAATGATAGACAAAGTACTGAGTAGTTGCATTTAATCAAATTTAATCAACTACATTTGTCAATATTAGTTAATGAGGTTAGGGTTTTGGGGTTTTTTTTCCTTTTTTTTTTTTTAATTCACTAAGTAGAGAATAGCTTTGTTTTTGTCTGAGCCTGAGGAGCACACTGTGGGAAATCAGTAGCCCTGGAAAGTCCCCATCTCTAAGAAGGTTTTACTCTCCTTTATGAAAATGCACCCATGATCTGACACCACTGTATCTTAGCATGAGAATGCTCTTATTTTTCCGTTTTACTTTGCATGCTTTTATTTCACAGTCTCACAATTGAGTTGGAAGTGCGAACCGAAGCTGAATCAGGCTTGCTTTTTTACATGGCTCGGATCAATCATGCTGATTTTGCTACAGTTCAGCTGAGAAATGGATTGCCCTACTTCAGCTATGACTTGGGGAGTGGTGACACCAACACCATGATCCCCACCAGAATCAATGATGGCCAGTGGCACAAGGTAACAGCCCCTGGGATGTTGGCAGCACCCTATGAGGGGATGCTGGGTGGCGACCTTCACACTTCTCTGGTGCCAGTACTATTTTGCCAGTGCATACACTGTCTCAGGTGTTAATGGGATGCGGCAGAGGCTAAAAATAAAGCAAGTGCCATGTACACAACTGCCACATTCTTGGCAAATGTGATCAGACCTGGATAGGTTGATATTTGACCACCTACATGCCTCGTCATGGTACTACAGAATTCCGTCATTGCTGTATGGCTGTGGTTCCCAAACATCTGTCCACAAACTAGGACCAGGCATTTGAAGACATTTCTGGTGTTCTAAGTGAGAATCAGGACAACACAGTGTGTTAATCGTAAAATCTATGTATTCAATTTAAACGAATGATATTTATTCTGAGATTATATTTTCCTACTTTTAAGGTTTTAAGAGTCCTCTTTTCTTATGAAATGATATTTGGCAAAAGCAAAAGTTGGCAAAACAAAAACAGGCCCTAACACTTACCCCCACCCACACCCCCACCCCACCACATGCTGGTCTGTGAAAACCACAAGTCTGGAAATCTCTGCTGTATCATGTTTAAAGAGCTCTAAAGCATCATTTCCTCCAACAGTCATTTGGAACAACTTTAAAAACGTTGGCCTTACACCCAGAAACTGGTACTATTATGGGCACAGAAGGCTCATTTGCCAGTTTACTGTCCTCTTTGGCATGACTGCAAATAGATAATATACTACTTAATTAAAACAAAAACTCAAAATTTGTTTCTGCACCTGTGATAGCCTATTAAGTAAAGGTTTCCTAGAGAGACCAATAAAATGTTTAATTTTCAGAGGAGGATATTATTAGATGCTGGATTTGAAATATTAACATACTTTGACTTGTCATATCATATAGAAAGCCAAAGAACCTGAACAAAAGTACAGTAGAACTCAAAGTCAACCAATTTGTTATCTTAGAAATAAGAAATGGAAACTTTGTATTTGCTTGGGAGCTTATGACTAGCAAATAGGGATCTTAATGAGCTCTCATTAAGGTTTCTTCTCATCTCTAACTAATAGAATAATAAATATGACATGAGAAAAAAATATTGTTGGGTCACAATGAAGCTGGGATTAAAAAAGGGAACTTAAATACCATAATTACCCAAATTAAAGACAGGTTTTATTTTTGAAGGTTTTTAAAAATTACTTCCCGAACCAGAATAGATAAGCGTAAAATGAGGAGTTAAATTACTTTAATCCTGATGCAGACTCATTTTTAAACGATCACTGTACTCCAGCATTTCACAGGCTTACATGCTCCTTTTCCTGAATTCAGACTCAAGGTTTTTATACTCAAGACAGTCTTCGCACCCCTTACTTCTTTCTGGCCCAGAGATAGTTCATTTCACTGCTGTAATTTCTGCATCAGTCAGGTTTCCATCTTCCTCCCTGGCTTTGAACTAATCAACTGCTGCAGAAACAGCTGTGCAGACTGGATGCGTCGCTCTCCCTTTAATTCTGCAGGAGAAGGGCCTGTTAGGCAGAGGAATGTAGCATATCTGAAGCCAAGTTGGGAGCCCAGGCTTTCCTCAATCAAACTAATGCACTTTTAAAACTGGACATGAATTCTGCAGCCCACTTAATTCATGACAGTGCTCTCAGTCTGCAAGTTTCCTTCTGACATGCCTACCTCGTGATCCATATGCACACTTGGCAACCAGTAGAAGAGACTTCAACCTAAAACTTAACCAGGAAAATTTTGTATTCTTCTCAAGATAGTAGTTACGAAAAAGACAGTTTAACATATTCTGTAAAATTCACTTATATTATGGGCTTATCACATACTAAGCACTTCATAAATTATTTTGCTTTTCCTTGGGAACATCATGAAAGTTCTATGTCTTATAGTCTGTATATTTGAAATTTGTTAAAGATTGGTATTAATGACTCATGAGTAGAATAATCGTTCCCAGAAGTGGGGTGTGGGGGGGTTGGAGGGTAAGAGGGGAGAAGGGGTGGACTAATGGGTATAAAACTATGCTATCTACCCTAAGTGAATCATTGTGCAATATATGCATGTATTGAAACAACACTCTGTACCCCACAAAAATAAATATAAATAAAATTGAGAAAAAAATGACTCCTTTTTTGTAGATTAAGATTATGCGAATTAAGCAGGAAGGAATTCTTTATGTAGATGGTGCCTCCAACAGAACCATCAGTCCCAAGAAAGCTGATATCCTGGATGTTGTGGGAGTGCTATATGTTGGTGGGTTACCCATCAATTACACCACTAGAAGAATTGGTCCAGTAAGTATCTGATTTCTTCTTTGTTGCCTAAATATCTGGTTGAATCATTTATTTATGTATGTTTTTTGAATTATTAGGTCATATGGGCCCACGGTGACTTATAAGTCGAGAGGAAATTGTTTTTTTTTGAGAAATGGCAGGTTTTCTAGACAGACTTGACTGTGACAGGCAGTAATTGTTTGTGGACCCTGGAGCCAGACTCCTGTGTTTTGCATACTTGCTTAACTATTGACTAACTGTGTGACCTTGAGCAAGTTATTTAATCTTTGTTTGACAGACTTCCCTCTTTTCCAAAATAGCATAATGATAATACCAAACAAACAGTGTAGCTGTTAAAATTAAATGACATAATGTATTTAAAGTGTGTAGAAGAGTACCAGGCATATAGAAAGCACTGGACAATAAAGCAAATAGAGATGATATATTCATGGTTTTGTTTCAGGACTAGAGATTTAGCAAATATTGAGAGATACAGTATTTCAAGTACAGTTATTCAGTTTGGGATTCAGAATTTAAAGTCCTCACAAATTTGTAAATTAGTATTCACAAAATAATTTTTATCATACCATGTGTCCTGGTGTGCTTTGGAAAGCATTATTCTGAGAAGCACAGGGGATTGGTGTTTTTAGAGAACATGCTAGGTATAGATGCGGTACATTTCTCTACTCAAATTAGAACACATAATTATGTAGATTTGTTCCTGCATCAAAGACAATTGCCCATTATAGTTGTAATTGTCACTGTTTGGCTTTCCTGTGCTTTCCTTTCACAGCTGTTGGATATGCTACCTGGGTCTATCAAAAATAAGGGTCTCTGAAATGACAGTGGCAAAAGTGATTAACTTGAATTCCTAAAACCAGATGAAATATAATGGAGCAGAGTATGATTATTTCTAAATTCCTTGAACTTCAGATGTTTCCGGCAAACTTTGAAGTTTTATGTGCATGTGTATTTTCTTAGACAATGGTCCACTTCTTTCATTAGATTTTCAAAAGGATGAAGCACTGAACCAAACCTAATTACCTTTTCAAATAGAAATTAAACATAGATTACAACAAAATATACATATGGTAAGGTTAATAAACTATTAATAGAAACATAAAATCAGGAATGTATGAGGCTAATTAAAAGTTATGATACTCACATGGGGCCCATAGCTCTGTCAAACCAGTGGAGATATAGAGTGACGTCATGTGCCATATTTAGAATATCAGAACGATTGTATTCCAGGCTAGAAGCATCCTAGTTAAGAAGCACAACACGGAATGTTCTGCAACCTTGCCCTGAAGCCCAGGGTGATAGTATAGACCCAGGCAGCTTTGGGGATGCCCTAGGACAATTGGCCGCTGACCACACACAGAGAGCACCCCACAAGTGATTGTATTCCACATAGAGGCAAAGTTCTGTTAAAACTTGACATTTGTTTCTTCTGACCTAAATATTTAGGTGACCTACAGCATTGATGGCTGTGTCAGGAATCTGTACATGGCAGAGGCCCCTGTTGATCTTGAGCAGCCAACTTCCAGCTTCCATGTGGGGACATGTTTTGCAAATGCTCAGAAGGGAACGTATTTTGATGGAACAGGTTTTGCCAAAGCAGGTGAGGCTCTTTTGTTTCTTTCCTTTTGAATATTAACTAGATACAAATACTAACTTCTTCTTGTACTGAAAAATAAAAGTCCCAGAGTCCTTAACTAAGATTTTTATTTAAATCAGAAATGACCTTACAGCAATAATAAAAAATGCCTCTTAAAAATTCATGTATCAGATAAGAACTAATAGAAGAAATAAACTAAAAGCCTATTTGGAGAGTTTATTCCATCTCCTTCACTGGAGATTAATAACAGCAAAATAAATGTAATTCTGCAAGAAGGCTCCTGTGTTTATACTGTGTAATTTTTCTACCTTCCAGTTTTCCCTGTCTACCTTTCTGGAGATACTATTTTTCTTTTTTCTCTTCAGTTCCTTGCAAATCTCCATTTCATGACATCCCTCCCCCCACCCCAATTCACACAGTCTTGTGCCCATTTCTTGGTGGTGATGAAGAAGGCACCTATTCATGGCTTTCTTTAAATATTCCCTTGCATTCCCTTTCCAATGAACATTCCAGCGTGGGTCTAGATCATTACTTATAAATAAATGTACAATTTAGAAAGAAAAATAGGATGTAACTTCTACATAATAATTTTTAAAATCTGACATTAATATATTTTAAGATAGACTGTTGTGCCAGATATTTTGGTAGGCACAGGAATAAAATGCTAGCAATCTAGACAAAGTCCCTGCCCTCACAGAACTTACATTCTAGGAGGGAAGGTAGCCAAGGAAATAAGCAGTAAGTATAAAGTGTGTTATGTGGCACAATGGTGGAAGTGTAGGCAATATTGGAGTCCAGAACTTACAGCTCCCATTATAATTGGCTAGTATCTGCCACTGCATTGTACAAATTTGAATTAACAATCCCTGTACTCTAATATGCAATTAAAAAAAAAAACCTCTTTGTTTTACAGTTGGTGGATTCAAAGTGGGATTGGACCTTCTTGTAGAATTTGAATTCCGTACAACTAGAACCACTGGAGTTCTTCTGGGAATCAGCAGTCAAAAAATGGATGGGATGGGTATTGAAATGATTGATGAAAAGGTAAGTGTCTGCTGTCCAAACATTTCTGATTGATTTCTTCATGATACTGTTGTTCATGTGTAGAGAACTTTATTTCAGAGCCTTGCTGTATTCTTTGTTGGGAGAAAGCTGAAACGTATTTTTTCATCCTTCTTGATTATCCCAATTTCTGTGTGTTTTCAGCATCATTATTTTGTGGATTAGTATAAACTTTAAATGTGTTAATTCTACAGCAAGCCAACTATATTGACTAATAATGGACCAAATAGTTCTAGATCTCAAGCTCTTACTGTATTGCTAAAAGTACTCTGTTAATCTCCTCTTTATGAACACACACACACAGTCTATGAAGCTGATTCCAGTGGAAGAAAAGGAGGTGTCTTGGACCCTCTAAAATCAGTCAGCCTCTTAAAACAGGGTAGGCATCTCTCAGAAGTCAAGGTGGCCAGTTGATATATCAGATTCTCAATTTTTATTTAAAAGCATCCAGATATTATTGCAAAAAAACAGCAAATTATTAAAATATTTTGTCAGTTTGCTTACAATGGATCATCTAATTCTAAACACTTCTTTAGTCCCCGCCTGCCTGTAAACAGCAACCTGCAGGAAGACGACCTGTTTACATGTACTTTGTACCGTAGGGAGCAGGTTAAAAGAGGAGGCAAAGCAGGAAATTTCACAAGTCTCCTGTGTGGGTCTTAAATAGGAATTGTACTTCAACTCTGGTCATATTTCCACTATTAGGGTTCTGCTGCCTCCCAAGAAGAAAAACCACATAGTGAGCTAAAATACATGTTCCTTGCCTCCTCTCTCCTTCCCCTCAGTCTTCAAATTACCCTCTAAGGCAGTATAGAAAAAAAAGACCCAGGAGCTTAGAAGCAAAAGGGTGAACAAGTAAGCAACACTTAATAGTTTTGCCAAATTTTCAAAACACTTTTATTATACCTTGTTGGAGTAAACTTCATCTGCTTATAACTGCAGTTGCTATCAACACGTCACTGTATCGTGGATTTCTCACCAAGCTCCTTTTACATGCAAAATCCTGTGATTACAAACTCTGCCCAGAACAGTCAACTCTTCACTACTATTTACATCATCGTGTAGTTTACAAACCTTTCACCTATTTAACTGCATTTTTTTTTTTTTTGACCGGTAAGGGGATTGCAACCCTTGGTACGGTGTGGTCTGCACCATGCTCAGCCAGTGAGCGCACCAGCCATCCCTGTATAGGATCCGAACCCGCAGCCTTGGCATTACCAGCACCACACTCACCTGAGTGAGCCACCGGGCCGGCCCTTTAATTGCACTTTTAATCTTCTTTTTAAAAACCCTATGTCTTTTCTTTTACCTTGTCAAATCTGTTGCCAACTGACTAATGTTTTCAATGTTTCAATGTGTTCTTTTCTTCATCAGCTCCAAAAGAATTCCGTCATCTCAAATTTCAGGGGCCTTTCCACATTACTAAAAACAGACTTTTCTTATTTAGACAAGAAGGCCTAATCAAAATTCATTGTTAGGAATTTAACTGGCCTTCTGGCTCGGGTCTTTGGCACCTGTGATATGAAACGTGCCCAAAAAGTAATTATGGAACTCTCAGTCCTGTATATAAAATGAAATCCATGACAAAAAAATTCAATTAAAACATCAAAAGTTTAAATTAACAAAAAATTCTTTAAAGTGAATTTGTAGAGCAAATTAATGAATCACTTTGAATAACATTTTTAAAGAAAATTTTATAAGGTTCACTAAGAACATTCACATTCTAAAAAATCTGTGTTAGAATTTTTCCCTGTTTACACTAAGGTCCTTTTGTTGTCACCTGGCCTCAAATTTTTCTGAAAGCAGAATTATTACCAGCTTAACACATCATGCCTATTACTACCAACAGTGCCCGAAAGCAGAGAACATAATTTGTGACCACTGGTGATTAGATTTGTATTTTAATTTCTGTCAAGTTTTAAAAAAATTTTAATATGCCCCAGTTATGTTCATTTCAAATGATTCCAGTGTTGTCTTTCCTAGACACCTGATAATTTTTACTGTGGGAAACATCATGATATTCCTCTAACAAAACCATCTGTAACTCATCAATTTTCTACTTTCTAGCTCATGTTTCATGTGGACAATGGCGCCGGCCGATTCACTGCTATCTATGATGCTGGGATCCCAGGGCATTTGTGTGACGGACAGTGGCACAAAGTCACTGCCAACAAGATCAGACACCGCATCGAGCTCACTGTAGATGGGAACCAGGTGGAAGCCCAAAGCCCAAACCCAGCATCTACGTCAGCTGACACAAATGACCCTGTATTTGTTGGAGGTTTCCCAGGTGAGTGTTGGCTACTCCAGCAATAATTCCTTTGCTCTATTGTGTGAGTGGTTTTGAAAACACATATTTATATAAGTATGTCCAAGAAGGTATGCTGAAGTGTACTTGCTCCTTAGTTTTAGAATCTGCTCGTATAAATAACACCTTACCTAAAATTTCCAGTGTGTAAAATGAGCGTATTACTTATAAAAACCACATGGGACTGAACTTTTCATGATAGCCCTCAAAGTTTCATTCACAGAGAGATGGAGGCTAGAGGAAATGAATTTGGCTTATAAAAGATATAAGGCATTTAACAGCAACTGGGGCCAAAGTTGGTGTTCTTTCTAATTTTTTTTAAAAAATTAATATACCAGAGGAATCATAAAATATTATGGAACTTATTTCCTCAAGTTCTGGAAATCATTGGGTTAAATGTAGCTAATTTCCCCTTTAGGTTATTATAGAGTTTATATTTATATTACAAAGAAACCCAAGCAATAAATCTGCATCTAAAATCCTTTTCCAGCACATTAAACATAGCATGTGAACCACAGAGAGTTACCTAAAGTGCCCATAAACATGAGTGGCCAACTGGATGAGAAATAACCCAAGTGCCTCTTAATAAGTACTGTAATAACATAGACTCCTGGAATAGTCTTTCATCATTTTGGCAAGAGGAACTTTTGTCCCCATTTATATAAAGCTCCACTACCTAACAAAATAAGCAAAATGCATATTCAGCAGAGGTTGACAGAGCAAAAGATAAAGAAGTATCAGGGACTTATTGAAAGCTCCTCTTTCCAAAGACACATCTGGGTTTTAAAAAGACCTGCGCCTGCTTCAATCAGGAAAAACCCCAAAATATTATGAAGCATATTATGTACTTCTCCATTCATAGTCTATAGATTGGGATCCTAGTTAACACCTAGTAGGCCTGATGAAATAGTGGCCTTAGTAAGAGGAAGAAGATTTTATGTGTTTCCAACCAACTTAACCTTTTTGGGATTTATTTTTACAATGTAAGAAAGTTGATAAGTCATCTATAAAAACCCATGTCCTCATTCAGTATTTAAAGTATTTGACTAATTGCTTTGTTTTATTAAGTAAAATTTTATAGTTGTCACAACTGTAAATTTGTTCATTCCCAGCCAAATTATTTGTTTAATGTCTTAAAATATATAATTCTAGATGTTTCCATATTTCATAGTACATAACTATAAAAAAGTTATTTCTCTACAAATCTATTGGTAAAGCTAAAATCAAAATCACTAACTTTACATGAGACAGTACTGCAATTTAATCTCAAGCTAACAACTGACTTTGAAATATGCTCTGAACATTTAATGTAGCAGCATTTCAAGACGGAGCCCACTTGCTTTGTTTTTTTCAGATGGCCTCAACCAGTTTGGCCTGACGACCAACATTCGGTTCCGAGGTTGCATCCGATCCCTGAGGCTCACCAAAGGCACAGGGAAGCCACTGGAGATTAATTTTGCCAAAGCCCTGGAACTGAGGGGTGTTCAACCTGTATCATGCCCAGCCAACTAATAAAAATAAGTTTAACCCCAAGAAGGGCCCATCAAAACAATAAAACAAATATATTTTACCTATGTATGCTAATAAAACTAATGTGTGCATGTATATAGAATCCTTTCCATATTCAGACAGTGCTAAATCAGACCCCAGACTGAATTTTAATTCAAGTTCTTTCTCAAGTCTATGAATATTAAACGAATTATTTCATTCTAAATAATTGCTTGTTTGTGTGGTTTAAGGATAAAAGGCAACTGACCATAAATTGTTGAATTTGCAACATGTCCTGAAGTCATCTCAAGGAAAAGAGATCAGAAGCAATTTGTGAAGGCAACTTTTTTTTTAAAAAAAACTTACTCCTATTAATTAATACTTTTATCATCCTTTTCCATGTATGTCGGCTTTGGCTTTCTGTCCAAACCACTGAAAACAAATGGATTTGGCACATGTGATTGGGAGGAAGTCAGCTTGCTTACTCCCTCTGTTTGTGAAGGCATTAGCAAATCATTTCCCTGATCCAGATTCATTATTAGAGAGTTTAACTAGCCCTGTGAATGAATGTCCTTTCATGCTGCAGGTAGACAGTATAGCTCTGATTCAGGCCAGAGTGCTTAATTACTTGATTTTCTTGTTTGATAATGATTTATAGGCTTTGGGGAGATAACAGAACCAAGCTCCAGAATGACAGTTAAGCACACATTTGATACTACAGTATTGAGGATTTGGGCTTTTTAAGTTTGCACTGAATATCACAATTTACATGTAGGTGGAGAAGAAAAATGCTGAAATGCATTTTTACTTACTGGGAAACGAGAAACCAAAAACTTAAAATGCATACTTCATTGAGTCTTTTTGAGTTGTTATTTGATTTAACAAATTCATTTCCTAAAAAATTTCCATGTTTTTTTCTCCTTTTACCCACTATTTCAATCATCTTCAAAGGGTGTGTGAGAAGACTGACCTAGATTTTATTCATCAACTTAAGAAGGAAACATTTCATTTGCCATCTTCAGTAGAAATGGTTGTAGTCTAATAATTCAGAACATTCATTTAAAAGAACAGGAGCCCTCCCTCACTATGGAATCGTAGCAGAAGAAGAAATAAGCCGCTCTGACAATTATATCCACTGGGGGAGGGAAGGTGCTGTTTCTGATCATGGTGATGGCTAACATACTCTTATACTTCACCACTGGCCAGTAGCTCAGTACAATTTGTCCACACAACTTCATTTAGAGCAAGTGATTCTCAACCTTGGCTCCATGTTTTAGAAAATTGCCTGGGAAGGTGTAAAACAAACTGGTGCCTGGTCCAGTGATTCTGGTTTCGTCATCCTGGGCATGAGGATTTTTAAAAACCTTCCTAGGAAATTCTAATATGTTAAGGATGAGAACCACTACTCTAAAGATAAAAATTATCCACCATGCCAACAAAGAGTTTTATAGTCATTTGAGAATCCTACTATTAGCTTTGTCTTGGCCATTACCATACACATTAAAAAAAAAATAATTTTATGTTGAATCTATTTAATGTCTTATAACTAAACTTTAAGCAATAAAACTATTCAACCAATATGTTTTGAAAGTTAAAATATTACTTCTGCACTGAACACTGACATGACTTTTGGGGCTTATTCTGGATAATGGGTAGGATAAACAGAAATAAAGATGCTAGGTCCATTCAACTAAAAGTTAATGCCTTTCTTTTCTGAGTCTTGCACAGAAAAATACATGACAAATCTCAAAGCAAAGGTACTTAATTGGCAATCCTATTGGAGCCAAGTCCTGCTGAAATCAATTTGTAGGTTAGTGCCTTAAAATTGCAGAGTTAGAAGCAGCCTTTGAGATCAATCAGTACAGTGATTCTCAAATCTAGTTAGACATTAAAAGTGCTGTGGGTGCTAAAAAAAAAATCTACATCTGGTGTCACCCCAGATCAATTAAACTATAATCTCTGGGTAAGGGCCTGTCATTGGCATTTTTTAAAGATCCGCAGTTGATTATAATCTTCAACTAAGACTGAAAAGCCCTGAGCTCCTGCCACCTCCACATTTACGAGGAGGAACTAGAGGAGATTTGAGAGTGTGCTCAAGGTCCCATCTCAGTATAGTTCTCCAAAATAGTTCCAAGGAAGTTGCATCTGGACCCAAGCAGAATTCACTGAATCACCTTTTGGCTAAACTTGTCTCATATAAAATCTATATTCCAAAGTGATGGACTAATGGATACAAAACTGTGCTATCTACCCTAGGTGAATCATTGTGCAGTATATGCATGTATTAAAACAACACACTGTACCCCACAAATATGTACAAGTATATGCTTTTTTTTAATCCATACTCCAGAGTGGCCCGTGAATTTGTATGAACAAAGCTTGTCCAAATTTTAAGATCAGAAGTAAGAAAATTTTATGAGGAGGAAAAGTTTCTCTAGCATATTTTAAATTAATTTCCTACCCAAAATTAAATTAACTTTTGTTCCAAAACAAGATAAAATGTTTTCTTCACCCAACCTTATCGCCTCAATAATTTCCTTAACTCCTGCCTCCCACAGCAATCATGAAGAAAGAATTCCTTTATTTATTTTCCAAACACCCACTCCTACCAGGTTGTCAGCCTTCTTTAAAAAGGTACTTTGCACTTTAGAAGAAAAACATTTGTGAAGGGACTTTTATTGAAGTTACCATGGTGAAACACTGCTGACAAAGAAAAATAAAAAACAGAGCAGATTTCAGCCCCAAATCACCAGAACATTGACAGACACTTAAAGCTTCAATTAGCAGTTTTAAAAATCGTAACTATTTTCTCCCACTTTAATTTAGCCTATTGTCCCCAACTACAGAACCCTTCTAGATTTTCTACTTAACAACAGAGGAAAAGGAGACTCTGACAAATGGAAAATATCTTCATTTTTATGTGAATTATTTACTGAAATATTTTGGGTATAAAATTGATAAATATGATTAATATAAAAACAAAACAGGATAGTCAATTTTTGCAAGTACAGTACAGTCTTTTTCAATGCCACTTGCAAAGGATATGACTTATTGCCAATGCAACTGTTATATCTCATTTTTTAATGTGTTTTAATCTCCGTTAAACCAAGAGAGATGTGCAAACATATGTACTTTAGTCACGGCTTGACTGAGATTAGTACATGGCTTCAGGCTGGGCCCTGAATTCCAACATTAGTTTTTGGATTCTTGCCATGCAAGATGTGCCTCAGACTCACTCTTTGGCATTTGTGCCAAATACCTAAGTGAGCAAGACATTTGTTCCCAATACTGATATGAGAGAGTTATCAACTTAATTATGTCCCCACAAAACTCATGTTTTGAAATCTTAACCCTCAGTACTCCAGAATGTGACTGTATTTGGAGGTGGGACCTCTATAGAGGTAATTAAGGTATAATGGGGTCATATGGGAGGGCCCTAATCCAATATGACTGGTGTCCCTAAAAAAGAGGAGATTAAAATATAGACAGGGTAGAAAGAAAACCATCTACAAGCCAAGGGGAGAAGCCTCCAGAAGAAACCAACCCTGATGACACCTTGATCTCAAATGTCTAGTCTCCAGAATCATGAAAAAACAAATTTCTGGTTTTTATATCACAGTCTGTGGTACTTTGTTATGGTAGTCCTAACAAACTAATGTGAAGCATTTTGTAATAATAATAAATAATAAGTAATATTTTAAAGAAATTTTTTAAAAACCTAAAATATCACCACATTTCAAAGTTCCTTGTACATCAGAGAAATCAATTATTTTGAACAGTAACTATTTTACTTATGTAGTGATTAGAAAAAGTTTGAGACTGAAAAAATAAATGAATATTCACAACACACTTAAGGAAGTTGTTTTATACATTCTTAGAGATATTAGAAATAGTTACATAGCAATTACCAATCAAAGAAATAATGTTGGATTCAATAACATCACTTCTTGAACTTTTCATTTGAATGGACTCTCTTGAGAACTGGTTTGTAGTTCAGGTTTGGAGAACTACTCATTCACCCTTAGACAAATCAAAGCCCTGCTTTAGAGAAGAGTTGTCTCCCTGGAGCTCAGTATTTCTGTAGGAATACACCTAGTGATATAAGAGGTGGTAAAGAGGAGTTAGTGAGAAGTAATTAGATACTGATACATTTCTAAGGTGGATTAGTGTTTCCTGAAGGATTGCCTATGGAGTGTGAGAAAATACTGATAATACTGAAAATACTGTGAGAAAATACTGCAGTACTGATAAGTTCTGATTGAGATAGGAGGTGCTCAGTTTCCCTGGGTTTGGGTTTCAGGACACACTTCTGGGTTTTAAGCCACTCCCCAAGGTCTCAGGCCCTTTCACTAGATCCTCCCCTACAGAAGAGTTACTGTTGCTTGTTGGACTTATTTTTGGCACCGACATGGGGAAATTGAGACCTCAGGGGATTGACTTATGCAAATTCAGTGGCTGGGCATGCTCAGTAGAGAGGGGTTATATAACCCTAGTAGCCGAGCATGCTTAATAGAGGGGAGTTTATCCTTTGAATGACCTTTCACTGAATATTTGGATGTTTTCCATTGGGTATGTTAGAATTTGACCAATGAGCAAGCTCTAAAAAGAGACCAACTGAACATGTGCAAGACTATGTTACATAACTGGGAGCCACTCCCTTAGCTGAATATTCATTAGATCACATGAATATGTGTTAAATAGTGAAACTATAAAAGTTGAATCCTGGTAGAAGGTGGGGCTGCTGCTGCTCATCTCTCTACAGCCAGCCCGCACCTTGTCGGGAGAGGTGTGTGTACTTTACTTTTGTGTTAAGCTTATTTCTAAGGGGCTGTTGCTCACTATCTTGAGCCAGGCTATGCTTTGTACTAAACGTGTGTGCATTTCCTACTTTTGTATTAAACTTGGCGCATGCCCTGCTCAGTCTCTGGAGCTGGGCTGCACTTTCTCTGTGGAGCCCATACTTCTTAACTGTTACATTAAACCTGTTTTCACTTTGTACTGTGACTCTGTTCTTTCCTGTGGCAGAGTCAAGAATCTGCTAGAGAATGGGGTGGGTTGAGGCCGACTAGTAGGACTTCTCAGATCTTCTCCTCCAATATCATGATCATCCGAAAGGATAGAGTAGCCATTATTGGGGAATAGGGGATGTAGGTGAAGTAGGCTTTTTATGGGAAAGAAAACCTAGAATTTAGTTTCAGACGTGTTGAATTTAAACTTTCCATTAGATGTGTAAGTACACTGTACCATAGGCAGTTGGATATATAAGTCTGGAGCTCAGGAAAGAGATCTGAACTATGGATATAAATATGGAAGTCATCAGAATATTGATATTATGTAGAGCCACAAGACTTAGTGAGATCACTAAGGGAGTCAGTATAGAGAGGGCTGTGGACACTCTCCCACATTAAGAGTATTAACAGTATGGGTATCAGAAAAATTATTTAGAACCTAAAAATAGGCAAAAGAAATTTCTGGATGTTCTTTCAGTGCAGTACTGGGGCTGACTTTCTGTAGACTGGGCTATTTTACAACTCCATAGGGACAAAAGTTAACCTGTAGATTTTTGCCTAGTAGAGATACAAATAAGTTCTGTCTGGAGGAAGAGATAACTCCAGAGGTAACTGTTTTGTATCTGAGAAATCTTATCCTCGTATTCTTTTATACAATTAAATGTGCATGTATGTCTGTAGCTTCTCAAATTCTTAGAATACTTTTAATACCCTATTGGTATCCTCACTGAGCTAAATAAAGTCGTTGACATGTGTTCATATATTTGCCTGAGTCAATAATCTTTTAACCTTTGAAGACTATACTTCAATAGAGGAGAAGGGGGAAAAGGAGGAACTGGCTGAATTTGCCCAGCTTAATTCAAAACTAAAAGCCAGTTCACACAGCTTCTTTGTTTATAATTGAATTTTCTCAACTCCCTAACCCTATGTTTCCATTGCTGCATTTCTTAAGTAAATATTACTTTAGAAAGTTTACTTTAATGTTAAGAAAAAAAGGTTTAAGAAAAGAATTATGGCTTTTTATTGCACTTTTTATCGACAATTATTCTCTTTTGCTTGTTCAGCCTCAGCTTTTACACACACACACACACACACACACTCATGCATAAATTCAGTCTTATCTGTTCAAATAATGTTGGTGCCAGGAACAGATTATTTATATGAAAACACATTATTGATTTTTATTTTTCTTTATAGAAGTGTGGCCCAAACTTTTGACACTCAAACTTTTGGATACACACACAACCACAAGAACATGGAAAGAAATTTTTAATCATTTTGTTACTTTTGAATTATATGAGACAATAACATAATCTGAAGTAAAAACATATACTTTAGAGAAGCATATTATTTAAAATTTTAGGTAATGAATTTATATAATAGTTTCTAATAAAGTTCATTATCTTACATATAACTGAAATCCAATTATTGACTGTTAAAAGCCACAAAGGAAATATCCAAACAGACTTTCACCACATTCAAAGAGCATGTTTTGGATCGGCTGACTTAAAATGCACGCTATACAGCATTTACAAAATTACTCATCGAGGCTGCCTGGATAGGCACCTCAGGGAGATGAGCAATCATCTCTGAAACAGAAGTGTCAACAATAGAGACTGTTGACTGCTATGGAAAAGACACATCATCCATACTCAGACACAGTGAATGGAAAAAAATGCAATATCAAGGATGAGCTCCAAATCAAAACTCACTAAGTAGATGCTACAAATATTAGGTGCTGACGTGTCATTGAGCTATATTTTGCATTGGCAACTCGATAATGTTCCAAGGTTAGAGCCATCAAGGATTTAATTAAATAAATAAATGACGTTTCATAAGTCATCCAAGAAGTGTAGGATAGGCCAGCTAACTTCTTCCTATACAAACAGATGGAGATGGAGGAAGGGAGAGAGAAAGAGAGGGGCAGAGAGAAAGAGAGATTTAGACTTTTCTCATTTTGAAGGTGATGCTCCCTTCAAATATGTAAGTAAAAGCAGATTTATTGATAAATTCCTTTTGTCTAGTCTTAGCATATGAAATATATATTAATGTTTTGATTGAGATTTTAACAATGTGTTGTGCTAACTTTATGAACCCAAACTAACTTTATGATCTGATGCTTGCAATTCTTATATTTTTATACTTTAAAATATCAGTTGGGTTATTTTTCATTTGGTGATAGTTTTCATTTTTTTGTTTCTCAATGACAATTAAAAGAGGAATTTTTACACTACCACCTGCAGGCACTTCTCAAAAATAACACATTGCTGTGAATAGTTTAGTTTCAGTACATAAAACTAAACTGGACATAATTTAAATTTGTATTTCCTCTTATAAATTGGTTTTTAATATATTTAAAGTAATTATGATGCATTATATAAATTTTTATCAGATGAATATAAATTATGAATCTGATGAGGCAAATGATTAGAAACTAACTTTATAATAGTCAAAACAATCAAGGTGTCCAGCATCACTCTGTTGAGGAGTAAACCAACTGAGTGACTAAGTCATGATAATGCTTATCTGGTTTTCATTATTTGGCATGCATGCTCACTTGATGTGCTCCAGTGGGCTCTCAACTGTGCAGTTAGAAAGGGAAATATTTTAATAATTATTTTATTTTGTATAATGCCCTTCTAAATGGAAATAAAAATATTTGCTATTTTTGTCTTACAAGAACAAGAACTCTCTTGAACACAATCATAAATCCCTGGGAATACAAAGGCCCTAGTGAGAAAGTACTGCTTTAGCAATAATTTTAAAATTGTATTATTGAGGCATGTCAGTGGGTCATGAGATCAAATTAAAGGATTGCAAAAGAGCAATTTATATAATAAAGTAGAATGGAAGGGACTAGAACAAAGTAAATATTGTTTTGTGAAACTTGTTTCATGCATGTGCATGTCTTTGTGAGTATATATGCTGGGACATAACATAGAATAGATTTATTTCTGCGGGTTACAATTTTTTAAAGTTGAAGTTGAGGTTATCAGAAATAATAATATGGGAAAATCAAATAGGGAAAAAAGAAAGGAATTAATAAGAAAATTATTTTATTTTTTTTCTTCAGAGAGATTAGAATAACAAATTTGTGAAAATTTTGTACTAATTCAAGAAAGATTGGTTTACCAATGTAATATATACCATTAAGCTGGATTTCTAAACTACCCTAGAATGCTACATTACAACATGTAGCTTAATTAGTAGCCCCCCAGTTGTGATTGCCCTGACTTTGCCAGATACCAAGGGCTTCAATTGTGTCTGGAAGCTCATCCATAAAAAGAACAGAAAAGATGTGGTAACAATAAAGAAGAGTCATGGGAGAACAAAGCTCTTGAAGGAATAATTGGACAGGAACATAATAGGAACTGGAGACATCCAGATCTAGTGCACTAAAATTAAGAGTTCTTTCTGGAATTAAAACATTGCCAAAATCTCATATCCTTAGCAGAAGAGTAGACCCCTCCATAAATGGGAGGGGGAAAAAAAGTCAAATAAAAGACAAAGGATGATTTGTTCAAATCAACCTTTGAATTAAGAATAAAATATTTCCTAGAATCTACTTCTAAAGATCGCATAGTGACATAAACTAATGAAAGTTTATGCAACAATTGTAATAGCTCATACACAATAAGATGTTGGAGAAAATAATATATTCTATTTTGTGAGGGTTTTTAAAAAGTCCTTTCTAGGATGAAAGAAAGGTACATTTATTGAATTGATTGAACTATGAAAAATTTCTGCCCCAAATCTCTTCCCCTTACTTCTGGGAAGAATTCCCTGCATCTTCTTTAGGGAACTACCCCTCCCACGACCCCTACTCCAGAAATGGGTACTGATAATTCAGTCAGTGATTCCCATGCCATCCTCCTGCCTCGAGCGCCTGGGATGATGAGGAATCCAATCAAAACCGATGAGCTTTTAATGATGTCTATTTGAAGACAGACACCCTTCTCCTGACCTAAAGCATGAAGTGTATAAGGATTCATGACAGCTGGGGCTACTGCACCTGACTTGCTCCTAAGTGGGGAGAGCCCAGATCTGCCAAGGGACCAGTGGATGGAACCCTGAGGATGAAGATGACATTGCAAAAGGCAGAGTGGAGAAACTGTATCTTTGGGTAAAATCTCATCTGAAGCCTGTCATAACTCTGGCCTTTCAACTACATGCATCTGTGCTATAGTTTGATTGTCCCCCCAGAACTTATTGAAGTTTGATCCCCATTGTGGCAGTGTTAAGAGGGTGGGAAATCCGACTATGTTATTTGAAAGGTTGGGCCTTTGGGAAGTGATTGGATCATGACAGCTCTGCCCTCATGAATGGATTAATGGGTTAAATGAATAAATGGGTTATCATGGGAGTGGCATTAGTAGCTTTAAAAAGAGAGCAAGTGAGCATGTTAGTACACTCTTGGTCCCTTGTCACTTGTTGTCCTCTGCTGCTTTGGGACTCTGAGAGTCCATTCCAGGAAGAAGGCTCTCACCAAATGCACCCTTCCACCTTGGACTTCCTAGCCTCGAAAACTATAAGAAACAAATTCCACTTCTTCATACATTACCCAGTTTCAGGTATTCTGTTAAAAGCAACAGAAAACTAAGAAAATAAGAATAGTTCTTTTATTGTTCAAGCCAATATTAGAGTTTCCTCTCACTTGTAATATTCAGTTCTAACATAAAAATGTGAACTATGTGCTAGGCACTGTATACACAATTTCCTAGTTAATCCACTTAGCAGTCCTTTGTGGCAGCGCCTTTATCATTACCATTTTAGATATGAAAAAAACAGAGCCTTGAAACAATTAATTGACTTGCCCAAAGTCACCAAACCAAGAAATCCTGGAACCATGAATTTTAATTTAATACATTCTCATTAGCTTCCATTCTCTCCAAAAGTAAATTCCTAGATTATTTTTCTTACACTTCAATTACTTCTTATAAAAAAAAAAAAAAAAGGAACTTGCAGGATTAAGGTTAAGTAGTGATTGAGAGCCAGCCCAGTGCTGGTCTCGAGAAGAGAGGTAAAAGCTGTCATTTCTGACCTTCCTTTCCACAGATATTTATATAAATCCTAAAATATACAGGCACCATTAAGAAGCATATAGCTTATCCACAGTTCTTTAGTTTGTAAGTAAAACCTCCAAACAAGCCAAAGCAACACAAGGGTGTTTATTACCAGAATGTCAGGGTTTGTCATGGAACCCAAAGAACAGCAGCCTGAGTTCATACCGTGCAATCAAGAGCTGAAAGCTGTCGGGTTCAGCAGCAGCTATTCTGCCTCCATCTCTGCTTCCCACTGTGTTGCTGCTGTAGTCCTCTCGCACTTCAGGTGGGATCTCCTGTTTTGGCTGCATGTAAATAGACAAACTCTGATTATAACCGTTATTTTCAAGGGGCCCCATGGAGAAGGACCAGCTGCTTTTGATCCGAATTTTAATTTCTCTTAAAAGAAAACATGATTGGCCGGGCATGAATCAAGTGTAGAACTCTTGTGATCCAGTCAGTATGTCCATGGGAAGAATCGGGTAGTACAAATGTGAGCGTACCTGCATGTAGCCCTTCCCAGTGGCCAAGAGGTGGGGAACCATCCTTAAGAGGAGGGAGATTGGCTATACAGAAACCCAAAATGCTGTTTGACTATAGCATAGCAGCAAGACAAAACAAGACAAAGTCAGTGCTAAATTCAGGGTGCATAGAAGTTCAGAGGTAAAGGGACTTCTGGGGGCCATCAGGAGACGCTTTGAGTCGCTGGTGGGACTTGAACTTGGTTGAAAGGGATTTGACAAGGAGAAGGGAAGGTGATCCAAATAGGGAAATCTGAAACCTGGACTCCTACAGAAAGTTGTCTGACAAGTGAAAGCATCATTTATAAATAAAATATTGTAACAACAGAAACAAACATTTTTAAAAAATGAACTGAAATGTTGAAACTAGAGCTTTTTTGATATCCCCAAAGAGGTTTTAAGAATTCTGTGGTGTCTCTCTAAATTCTTCCAAAAAGACAGATGATAAATAAATTTCTCAACTAAGTGCTGGTTTTAAGATGAAAGTCTTATCACCACAACTAAAAAATATTTAGTCATTGATTAAATGATAATGAGTTTTTAAATTCTTTTTTCTTTCTCCCCCTGCTTCTAGACAACTTTATCTGCCTGATAAATCAATCTAAATTGCTGCATAATTTAAAGGCCTAGTGTCTACTCCGAATGTTTGGTTTATGTGTTTATTGCAGTCCACATAGTGCAAAAACAAAAACAAATCTAATTTTCTTAATGGAAGGTCTATAATAGACTCAATCTAATGTTTTTCTGGAAGTTTAATAAAGCTACTTTCCTCATAGCAATAAGATTGACGTTAAATATAAACTTTTCTCAAGAGTGAATAGTAATCTCAGTGACCTCTTTCTTATTATCTGCAAACACTTTATAACACATATAAGTGCAATATGGTCGTTGGATCCACCATCAACTCTTCTGAACTAAACTAGATTTGTTTTCCCACTCAAAAAGAATAAAAATTGTAAATTTCATATGACAATTATTTATGCTTTCTAGATCAAACACTATGATTCTCAGAAATGATTTTATAATTAATTCTAAAATAAGGTACTAATGTTCATAGCTTGATAAATTATAAAATTCCTCTTCCACGGAACTTTTTCTCTTACTCTGTCTTCTTTCTTCTCTGCCTTTCCACTATGTCACTCTCTCTTTTATTTTATTTATTTTATTTTATTTTTTAGTATTTAATCATTTTTCTTTATCAATATGTAGGTTGTTTCCAATTTTATAAATGTATTCTTAAATAACAGGACTGGACCCTTGCCAGCTATGTATAACGATGGTACTCCTTCAACTATTTTTTTTAAAGAAAATGCAATTTTATTAATATTATTTTTAATATTAAGATGTTGCAGAACAGTTGGGAGAGAGAGGGAGAGGAGAAAGGGGAAGGAAATGGGATGGATGGAGGAGGAAGGAGGGGCGGGATTGAGGCCTTAGCACCCCACTCACTGCCACAGGGGAGACCAGGGAGCTTCTGGTGGTGGTTTGGTCATTGCCAGACTGGTTGCAGATGTCAGGGGGGTGTGGCAAAAGCCCTCACCCCCACTGTCCCAGCTTTGGAGCCCAGGACCCTTCTTGCTGTGGCTTGGTGATCTTTGCTGGTTGCACGTGTCAGGGGAGCATGGCCAAGGCCCTCAGCCCCCCCACTGCCCCAGCTCAGGAGAGCCCAGGGTTCTTCTAGACCTCTGCTGGGCTGGTCCCCACTGACCTGGCTGCCGCTGAGGTGGCTGCAGGTGTTGGGGGGGTGTGGCCAAGGCCCAAGGTCCAAGGTCCCCCACTGCCCTGGCTTGGGAGAGCCTGGGGCACTTCCTTCAGTGGCTTGGTGGTTGTTGCTGGGGTGGTTGCACTTGTCATGGGGGGGAGGGTGTGTCCAAGGCCCAAGGCTCCCTCCCTCTGGACTGGTTGCAGGGATTGGGGGCCATTGGTGAGGCTCCCAGCCATCTCCCCTTTCTGGCTTGGTAACCCAGGGGACTTCCAGTCCTTCTAGGTGTTATAGGTGTTCTTTGGTGAAATGAGACCTTTACTAGTTAATATCAAACTTTGTCTCTGGTTGTGGGTACTTTGTTTTTTCTTTCATACTATGTTGGACTATTTGCTGTTCCCACCACTTAAACTCTGTGCTGGAACTAATTTGTTGTCCTTTGCTTACTTATAAAATGGGGGAACTCCTGTGGGGACCAGTACTTGAGCTCTGTAGTTGAGCTAAATTGCTGCTTTGCTGCTGATTCTCTAGGGAAGGCTTTCTGTGCAGCTCAGGGTCTAGTGAAATCCAGTGCCCCTGGGTTATGTAGAAACTCTGGTCTGAGACTGAGTCTTTTCATCAAACTGCAACCCCTGCAGTTCTATGTTCCTGACCAGTCTCCTCTGAGTGGTCCTGTGCTGACTGGGGGTCAGGTCAGCTGTCCTTGCTGTGCCCCAGTGTTCCCCCAGCGGGCCCGTCTCCCCCACTGCCTGTGTTGCAAACACTTCCCATGGCATGGGCTGAGTGCTGGCCCCTTGCAATGAGTCACCAGCCTCTGAGTGGCTCCTGTTTTTCAGTTGTTGTGGCCCCTCACTCCTGTGTGGGTCTACAGGAACCCTATTAGTAGTCTTGCTGGCCTGGGGGCCACCAAGGCCCTCTTCTCCCCTGCTGCCTCCAAGCAACTCCATCCCAAGGACACAGCTGTGGCTTCTGCCGGCTCCTGCTCTGTGTGCTCAGCAGCTCCAGCCTGGAAGTGGCTGGGGCTCAAAATGGTCCAAGCAGTTTTTGCTTTCCCTCATCATAGCTTCTCTCACCTTCATGCACTCTGTAGGTCTCTCCTCCTCTTCCCCTCAGCTCTAGTGGCTCCAACTTGGCTGCTGTTGCTTTTTTTATAGTTGTAAATTGGTTAATTTGTAGGTGAGAGTGATGTTGGGGACTATCTATTTTGCCATCTTGAAGTCTCACTCTCTCTTTAAAAAAAAAAAAGTTCTAATCTTGATGAATGCCAGATTGAGATCAACAGATATGGCTCTTAAAAATAAGAAAAAGAACAGTTATCACTCATCTTTCAACCAGAATCTAAGGCTGAGTTCCTCCTATATGTAATGCACTGGCTAGGTGCTGTATAAGACAGACAGAATCCCTTGTCTCTTTCCTTCTTCTGGGATAGAAAGGTTAAGTAGAACAGTAAATAAAATAAAACCTTGTAATAAGTGCTATAAAGAAAATAAATAAGAGGCTACCACATAGAGAAACAGGGGGAACCAAGCTTACAATGCTCAAGGAAGGCTCTTCTGAGCAGGTGACCCTCATGCTGATACTTAAAGTAAGAAGAAGCCAAATACGTGAAAAGTATGCGTGTGTCGGGGGCAGAAGGCAGGTGTCATCTGTCAGAAGGCAGTCCAAGCACAAGAACTAGAATGCATGAAGACTCTGAGGAAGGACAGAACAGAGGCTTCTAGGAACAGGAAAATTAGTGTTGCCTATTTCCCTCCCCCTTTCCTTCTTCTCCTACCCCACAACCACTCCGCAACAACATCTTAGAATGTAAAAATAAATAAATAAATAATAAAATGATAAAGGCAGAAGATTGTTTTTTGGTAGACAACACGATGACCTTGACAAGAGCTAGGAGAGGCTAGAGCTGCAAATGGAAACCAAGGAATTAAAGAGAACATTTATAGACAATTAAAAGTTTCTTATTTTCCTGTTTGGTCTCAGACAAATGCCTTGTATATAAATTTGACTCTCTCACCAAATGAGTAAAACAAAATAAGAACACTGAATTACTTGAACACGTGTGCCAACACAATTCTGATAAAAAATGCTAGCCCACTGGACAAGCTCAGACCGCCCATAAAAAGCACTGCTTCTCAGAAATGTGCAGCTCCCATAGCTGGTAGTTCATAATTGGATCAAATACAGCTTCTTACGTGGGTGCTCTTAGCCAGATTTTTGACTTGAAGAATGAAGAAAGGCAGAATATTTCCAGATTTCTAGAGCCTGAAAAATTCAGTTAAAATAAATCACTTTCCATCCATCAATATAATCAAGCCTTATCTGCTTAATAAAGTAGAATAAAAACAAGATAAAACATCAATATAAAAGATAAAAATATAAATAATCTAATAGAATATTGTAGACAAAAAGATAAAATTGAGTAAAATGCAAGTGCCTGCACTGCTAGCCCTCACCGTTTCTGCCCTCCCCACGTCTTGCCTTTACCACACACACGAAGGTTAGCAGGGCTCTTTAAGATGAGGCGGCTACAGGCCGAGAGCCAGACACTGATGCTGTTTTGCAAGTTGAGGTCCTGCTAGAAAGGACACCAAAAACTGAGTTTCTAAGAGGGTGCACCATTCTTAGGAAACCCCAGTGTGACCACTAAATTCAACAAAATTTCCTTGGGTAACCTCAAAAAGCAGTAAATATAATTGAGTTTATAACCAAAAGCCTTCCTTGACATCATTTAAATCCTTCTTGTTTTACTTCAGTGGCAAGTTGTTACATTAAGGCCAGGCTGTGAGAGTGATTTTATCTATTGGGGGCAGGAATAAGGACAGGAACAATTAAAAAGTTCCCGCTTCCTATGCAGCTTTCATAACCAATGAGCCTGCAATTAGATGATCAGGTGGAAAGAAAATGTTCGGATGGAAACATTTGCTGTGAGGGCTATTTTGGAAGCCTTCAAATGTGTCAGAGATATAGCAGAGAGGGTTGCTCTTAGAAGTGGAGACATTACAGCTTAATGAGATAGAAAAGTAATCTATCTAGAAAGCAGAAGTCCAGAGATTGGTTTCTATCATTGAGATATCTGACTAGGTGAATCACTTAAAGTTTTTGAGCCTCATTTGTAAATGAAAATAATACCCTCTGCCCTGCCTGACCCAGAAGCTTCAATTTGCCTCCTTTCCTGTCTTTTCATACATTATGTTGGATAAATAATTCCCCCCTTTTTTCTTTATTGGTTTTGCAGTTATAATTTCTATATTTATTCTTTTAATTTCCTTAATTTAAGGTTAATCTTTAACCTTAAAGATATACAACTTAATGTCTAGATTTGATTTGAAAAGAAAAAGGTCTAGAAGAACTCAGAATGCTTCGTCTTCTTCCATTCCATCTCATGTTATTTCCATCCAGTGTTTTAGTCCCATTTAACTCACCAAAATTGGTCGTTGCTGGTTTTTTAATTTTTTGTTTTTGTTATTTATTTATTTATTTATTTTGGACATACTTATTTCAGTTTAACAACTTCTTTTTGCCTACCATTGCTTCTTGGATTCCACTTTTTCTTTCTGGTTTGATTTGTTTTACTTACTGAGGAATATTAGTTAAGTAGGTCACCTCCTGGTTTTTAAATGTCCGGAAATGTGTTTGTTTGGCTCTTAATCTTGATTCATCATTTGGGGTATAGAATTCTAAGTGGATATTTTTCCTCAGTATGTTGAAGATATGATTTCATTGTCTTCCTGTATTAATTATTACTAATAATAAGTCTACTTTTATTCTGATTGGTATCTTTGTAGGTTTCCTTTCTCTCTGGTAGTTTTTAAGATTTTTTTCTTTGTTTATGATCATCTGTAACTTCCCTATAATGTATTTAGGTGAAGATTTGGTTTTATTTGTGCTATTCAGAACCATTGGGATTTTTTCAACTTAAAACTTGTCTTCTTGCAATTTGGGGGAATTCTCTAACATATCTCTTTGAATATTGCCTCCTCCAAATTCTCTTATTTTCTTCATTTGACTCTCACTTAAATGGGAGCTTTTCATTTTATCTCTGTGTGTCAATCTGTCTTTCAAATTTCCAGGGACAGATCCAGGTTTTTTGGAGACCTGCAATTTATGCAATCTAGGAGTCTTTTCAAAGAAAGAAAGAAAAGTATAAATAGGAAATTAGACATGAAGTAAATATTTCTTTAGAATGAGAAAAGTAAATCACATAAATTACAAATTGAAACAAAACAAACAAATACTATTAATATAATAAACTCCAGAAAAATATAATATGTATTATTAACTGCTGGTACCTCCATAATACTATTTTTCTCCTTCATGTTTGGGCACATATTTATTCTTCTCTGACAATAGTTATGTAATACCTTTTTCAATTGAGGAAATAGATATCTCAGTCTCTTATTCAGCTTGGCTCTTATTAACAATTTTTTGAAAAAGCTGCTTTTAGAGCCACAACTCAACATTGGTTACTTCTATACATTTTTTGGATTATTGTCAAATATGGGGAAAACCTCCTGCAAGTTTATTTTGTGTATAAACTGTAAGACTACCTCTGACTCCATACATATCAAAATTTGTTTCTTCTTCATTATCCTTACTGTCTCAGTGCCAGGTGCTGTAGAACATTTTCCTGTCATGAAATGAACTCTGTCCCTGCCTTTCTGTGACATGAAGCCAGGCATTTTGGCACAGGGGTGGTATGAGTATTCCTGGAAGCTGTTCCCACAGCAGGGTGCCTACAGTAACTTAGCTATACAGGGAAGTTACTACAAACTACACAAGTATATCCTACCAAACACAAACCAAAAAATTTTTTTCAAAAAATGTCACTTTTTCAGAAAATGTGCATTCCAACGCTACCAAACATAAGGAAAGTGTGACAGAGAGGCCAAGTAGAATGCAAAGATTTAGCAATCTTAACTACAGTTAAAAATCTCACTTTCGCAAATTTTATAGAAACATATAACAATATAAACACATTGCTAAGGAAAAACGTATTGCTGCAAGGGCCCCATGCAAGTGAGAATCCTAGAGCACGAGCATCATTTCATTAGAAATCTGGTCAATTTGTCTCTCTATATAACTTTTTTCTGTTTATTTCTTTCTGCTGTATTCTGATTTCTTCACTTCTGTTTTGCATTTCGCATGTTCTATTTTCAGTAAAGTTAGTCTACCATTTAGCCCATCTATTGACTTTTTCATTTCAGTGACTATTTTTCTATTTCTGAAATTTCTATTTTTTTCTTTTTCACACCTTCCTGTAATTTTTTTTTAAATAGTATGTTCTTCTTGTCTCATATATTCAATTTCTTATTCGGTATCTCTAAACATTTTAAAGATACTTATATTTTAATTTATTCTTAGTTGCTCTATGATCTATAATTCCTTGGGTGGGAATGCTTGCAATAGGATTCCTGGTATGTTTTGAAATTTTTGACTGTGTACTTATCATGATGAGAGTCTTACATGTGGTCTGGCTTACGGAGGCATCAACATGTGGCACTTTCCTGCTTACCTTTATAAATAGAGCCTTTATAAATATATAAATCTACCACTCTGCTACACATGGGGCCTACTGTTACACACTCTTTGTCACCTCTCTCCCCTTGGGTGGCAGAGACACAAAGGATTCTCAAAGCCCATTTCTTCTGAGCAGTGAGAAGCCCCAAAGGGGTTAATTTTCCAGGAACCCTCATGAGAGAGGCATTCCTACTTGGAAAATTAACTCTGAACTGGGGTTCTGTCTCAGTATTTATTCTCCAGGCCAGAAAGTTACAGAAAAGGAACATAGGTAGAGTTATGGCTAAGTATAGTTTAACAACGGAGGCTGGCAACATCAGTGAAATAACAAAGTGACATTCCATAATGCAATTTGCAAAAGGTTAAGTCGATCCACCAACAAAAGCTTTTTCTTAGCCAATACTGTCTTTTCCTACAGCAGTTTCCTCAATATTTTTACATAACAAAAAGCAACTTTAGGTTAACCTGCACCAAGGACATCTGTCCTTGAGCCAGCAATTTTGCTGTGTTGTACTTCTTTATCTACAACAGAGACTTTAGCCTGGGGAAAGTTTCCTGTCTTTTGTAAGCTTAACATTTCTATATGTAATTTTAAAAGTTAAGCTAAACCTGAAACTACAGCTTTTTGGAGGCTAGGCCCTGTGAAATATATTTGCTTTATAAATGTTGTATACGTCAAAGCCTACAATCTTGACACCATCTCTGTGCCAGTATTAAAACCCCATGCCCTTATTGCAAACAGATGGAAGGTAATTTGGTCATTCAGCAAATAGCAGATTTGGGGGAATAAATATTGTTATCTTCCTATGGATAGAGGTAGGTAGCAGTTGATACCACTCACTAATACACACGTATACCACACATACATATATAACCTCAATAGCAGATCATGTCACAAAGAAAGCAAATTATGAACCAAATTCTGCTTTCATTTCCCCACAAAAAAGAGAGTAAACATTCATTGACAAGAAAGTACAAAAATAGTTACATGCTTGTCTTTGCTGTACTACACCTTACATTAAAACCAAGCTTCAGTGCACAAATGATATTCTCACAACAGAACTACCTAGCTTTAGAATCAGGTCGGGTGGCCTGGAGGGACACAGGGCCAGTGGTGCTGTAGATCTCAAGCACTATGACAAGTGCAGAAGTCTTCTGAGCTACCTGGATTTTTATACTTTGTACCTGCACAATGTTCCTAACCAAACATCTTGAACATGACTCATTTCACCAATGAAAAAAGTGTCTCAAACATCCCTTAAACTAATTAACAAGACCTGTTGGTGAATATCTTCATAATATTTGAAGTGCTAAGCACCTGCCAATAATGGTATGGATTCCTGATGAGGGTGCTTCAACTCCTGAATAACTATTTCTGTTTCTCCGTTTGTCAGCTTTAGTCTTTCATACTGGGGAAAATTCATCTCCCTATAACTGGGAAAGATGCTCATGAGCAGCCCCCAGTATCACACCCCAACAACTTCATGACCAGAATGGGGAAAGAGCTTCTATCTTCCAGTTTCAGCTTGAAAATTCCAGTACACCATGCTCCTCTTCAATGTGTTTAGAACCAAATGGCCTGATGTGAGTCAAACATTATCAAAGAAAACATGACTCTTACACCATTGAGATAGACATTCTAATTCTGTTTATGTGATTACACTTTTTTTTTAATCAATCAATCATTGGCTAATATTGAATTCTTAATCACCTGCTGTTTTTCACACATGCTCACCAGTACTCAATGTAGGGATCCTCCATATTAACTTTTACACCCAAATTTAGGGATTATGTGTATCCCTTTTGCATTTAATCTTACAACTTTTCCTACATAATGTCCAGGGTTTTTTTTAGAATATTTATTCTGCCATCTGGGTGAACAGATGGATGGGTGGATAAAACATCTAACATTACTCCACTCTGTAGAGCTGACTGTTTTGCAGCCAGCAGTGCTGTCCTAAAATATTTCAAGCTCTGATCCTGTTTCTATTATTTCCCTATCATTGCCCCACTTTCTCACTATTTTGGATTTGCAAGCAGTCACCACCAGCAGTTGAGGAAATTGCAACTAAAGAGAAAAGCTATCGTAAAGAAATACTAATTTATGAAGTTTGACCCCAATGGCGCTGATTGTTACAGACTCCCAGTGAGCCTAAGTCCCTTTGGGGGAGCAGTTTATGCAGTAGGGGAAGCTGATTCTACACATTTCTGATCCTGCATTCTCTCCCGGTACAGGGCATGTTATAACCAACTCTGCTTGCTAAGTGATCAAGTTTCACGGCACATATGATAGCACAGTGGGACTCAGTAAACAATAAAAATTAGAGGTAGCTAGGGAAAGCAAACAATATATGGAAGAGGGAAGTTAAGGATTGGGAGAGGCAGCTCCTAAGGCGGAAAATTCTTCCTGCTTCAGGCTCGAGCCTAGGGAAACATGAGTACAATGGTTTATTGTACAGCTCAATAGTAATGGACTTTGACCACTACCAGCATGGGAATGTTTGTACCAGTCAATCTTAAAAGAAATTTGGCTGTTTATTAGTCGCTGAAGCCATCTTGTGATTCTATGCTAAATAGTAATAATAATACCACTACTAATCATAATTTAAAAAGTCTTGCATACAAAAAGCTTTCAAAAACTCAGAGCACTCTAAATCCTAGCAAAATAAGATGTAATAATGGATGTGGAATCATTGCTCATCTCTCAAAAGCTCTTGGAAAATACCGTGTAATCCCATCGGATATCTGTGACTATAGTTTTTGTTAAATAAATTACCTCCCTAGAGATGAGTTTAACAGGTACAAAGAACTTGAGTCTTTTATTCAATGATTTTTTTTCTCAAAGTTTTAAGGTCCTCTGTGTGTAAATCTAGACCCTAGAATTGGTTGTACTTCTCTTTATGTAATTGCCTTAAAAAAAAAAAAAAGCCAGAGCTGGCTGGTTTGTTCAGTTGGTTATAGAGTGCTGCTGATAACACCAAGGTCCAGGGTTCAATCCCTGTACCAGTCAGTTACCAAAAAAAAAAAAAAAAAAAAGAAAGAAAGAAAGAAAGAAGACAAAATGACTGTAAACCCTACCAGAGTTCTCTTTTTCACATCTTCACTGCTGTGATGTCTCTTCCATGCCTCCATAACCTCCCTCTCCCATCCCAAACTCTCCTTTTGTTTTAGCTTCATTTTATATTCATTTATAAATTTGCTTCTTGGTTTCCTGGTGGTGTTTAATCCATACTTTCTTTTAATGAAGTGAATTTTTAGAATCAGAAAAGAAATCATTACAGATTTTAAAATGCTGACAACACCACAGACATTCCACAACCCTGAAAAATAAATAGCATTATTATTACCAGCTTCTTGGCAACCACCATTATTCTTTTCTTATAGCTGCCTACACTTTGACTACTTTTTTGGTTTTTTAACCATATATAACATAAAATTTACCGTACTTCTGGGTGTTAAGGCCAGCCTTGGTGGTTCATTATGTGCTGATTATTTTAAACAGTTCCCTCATGAACCCTATTTCATGTTTAAAAGGTGCTAGCCAAAATCCCTTCTAAGTAAAGAGGAAATTGCATCTTCTGCCTCAGTTCTAAATTATCTTCTTCATCCTCTTCAGGAATAGAAAAATCACGGAGGCTGGACAAGTCAGATACCGTGCACAGGCCAGAGAATCCCAATTTATATGTGGCTGTCAGTTCCAGCTCTGACACAACCTCCTGGATGTCTTTCCTAGGGAGCTTAGCAAACGTCTGCAGGTGCAGATTTCTTGTCGGGGTAATGACTACTCAGGGTAGTGATTTCTCATACAAGGTAGGTGTAGTGTCTTGTGAATATGTGAGTATGTTGGAGTGGAGAGTGGGAGGAGGGATCTTTAGTTCAGAAAATGAACAATCAGCAACCCTACTGAAGAAGTAGTCTCCCCAAGTTAGCAAAGGAAGAAGTATAGGTCCTGGTTTGATTTCAACAGACTAGAATCCTATTAAAAAGAATAGATTTCAATTTTTCTGTGTTAAGACTAAGCACCTTTTCTTTTACATTATTTGTTAAGAAATATACACAGAAAATAAATGCACATGAAAACTATGCTGACCTAAATAACTATTTGCCCTGTTTTCTACAGATGTAATTCGAAAGAGCTGATAAAGAAACCAAGGCTCCTTAGAGGCCTCCATCTAATTACAAAGGAAACACTCCAGAAAACTAAAACGGCAAATATATTTAAGGGAATTCCCTGTGAGCAGACGCTGATCGCCACTATCCATTTTATTATTGCTTCTCTAAATTGCTTTCTTGCTGTTCTCCAGCAGAGCCTCAGATCAATCTCTAGGTATTGTTGTGAGGACTTGTCCAAAGTAATGACACCTGGCATGCAGCCGTAATTGTTTTATGTGCAGGGCATGTTATGTTGTGCACTAAGTCTTTTTCTTCATTAAGAGACTTTGAATCTCATAGTAGGCTTTAAGCACAAAAGAGGGCACCTTGCAGCAAACATTTCAGTTTCAATAGAATTTCTCCAGAAATCAAAGAGCACAAAGTCACCTGCATTTGAGGATTGTGAGGTTGTAGGGAGACACCCAGAGCACAGTGTGAGTTAATTTATTGCCTCTCTGCTCCACGTCCACCTTTCCTTCCATGCTCTGCAATAATGGAGCTGAATTCTGTAAACCTCTGTCCAGCTGGCCCAATGTTCAGCTCTATTACAGGGACACTGGAGGAAGAGTTTCTCTTCCCTGCTCCACTGTGCCCACCTTGTTGGGCTCCTGCAGAGTGTATAGTTCTTTCAGCAATGCCAAGGGACTAGCAAAAAGTGGCCCTACCTGTGGCAGTTTCCCCAGCCCAGCCCTTTCAAAGGAGACATCACAGTGGAATGCTGATGATGGTGTGTGTCACTGCCACCAGCTCCCCAGCACACTCTCCCCTGGGCAGCTTCCTAGGGGAAGGTCATGGACTCACCATGGACACTTTTCCTGCACACCCTCCTGACGGGGCTTCACAGCAGAGTGCCAGTGGGCACTTCTTTGCCGCTTAAACAGCTTCCCCAGCTCCTCACAGCCTAGAGAGTTCTGAGGCACGGCATTTCCGTGAGGAAGACTTCCCCCAGCACATCAAAGGGAAGATTTCCAGAATCCCGCCAGAGCAGTACCACAGCGAACTTCACATATTCAGTGAGCCATGACTCTGCCTCCCCAAGGCCTTTTTCTGGGGTCTCTATCTCAGCCCCACAGTGGTGGCTGCTCCTTATATCTGCTGTTCCTTGATCTGTTAGCATTCTCTTTGCTTGTATTCACCAATCCTCCATTACTGAAATTCCCTATTAATTCTTTATGTTCAACTTTCTATTCAAATATCATTGTGTTTTCTGTCTCCTGTTAGGGTTCTCAGTGCTTCACAGACAGAAGTGTGGCTTTGTCCTTGAGCATTTCTGCTCCACTTGCCCACCTTCCTAACATCACCCTTGCCTGTTCTCTGCACATGGTCATCACTGACTTAAACCCACTGAACCTGGCCCCTAAACAATTCCTCCCTCCTTCACTCCCAGAGGTTTCCCAAATTTCTGTCCATCTTAGACACATCTTTGGGGAAGTGAGTAAGAAGAATCACTTTAATTTCTTCATAAAATGTACAGAGGTAAAACCTGTACCTTGACCCTTATAAAATTTCCCAACTTGATATTTGGTAACTGACACTATGATTTGATCAATACTACAAATTGCCAATTTAGTGAAAGTTCCTGAAAATCATGCTGAGAAGCAGCAGAAATTTGTTAATAATGTGAAGGTCAGTCAGAAATTTCGGAATTGCATTGGACAATATCAGAGCCACAATGGCCTGAATTTGACACTATAATCCACTTCGACCATGGCACACAAAAAATCAGTGTTCACTGTATAAGTGATGTGACGAATTAAATTCCCATGATGATTACAAATAAAAGAAATGCACTATTTTTTTTATTTTTTTTTATTTTATTTTGTCGATATACAATGTGGTTGATTATTGTGGCCCAGTACCAAAGCCTCCCTCCCTCCTCCCTCTCCTCCCTCCCACCCAACAATGTCCTTTCTGTTTGCTTGTCATATCAACTTCAAGGAACTGTAGTTGTTATGTCTACTCCCCCCACCAACGGTTATTTGTGTGTGTGTGTGTGTGTGTGTGTGTGTGTGTTTGTGTGTGTGAATTTATTTATTTATTTTTAGCTCCCACCAATAAGTGAGAACATGTGGTATTTCTCTTTCTGTGCCTGACTTGTTTCACTTAATATAATTCTCTCGAGGTCCATCCATGTTGTTGCAAATGGCAGTATTTCATTTGTTTTTATAGCTGAGTAGTATTCCATTGTGTAGATGTACCACATTTTCCATATCTACTCATCCGATGATGGACATTTGGGCTGGTTCCAACTCTTGGCTATTGTAAAGAGTGCTGCGATGAACATTGGGGAACAGGTATACCTCCGACTTGATCATTTCCATTCCTCTGGGTATATTCCCAGCAGTGGGATAGCTGGGTCGTATGGTAGATCTATCTGCAATTGTTTGAGGAACCTCCATACCGTTTTCCATAGAGGCTGCACCATTTTGCAGTCCCACCAACAATGTATGAGAGTTCCTTTTTCTCCACAACCTCACCAGCATTTTTCGTTCAGAGTCTTTTGGATTATATACATCCTAATTGGGGTGAGATGGTATCTCAGTGTAGTTTTGATTTGCATTTCCCGGATGCTGAGTGACGTTGAGCATTTTTTCACATGTCTGTTGGCCATTTGTATATCTTCCTTAGAGAAATGCCTATTTAGCTCTTTTGCCCATTTTTTAATTGGGTTGCTTGTTTTTTTCTTGTAAAGTTGTTTGAGTTCCTTGTATATTCTGGATATTAATCCTTTGTCGGATGTATATTTTGCAAATGTTTTCTCCCACTCTGTTGGTTGTCTTTTAACTCTGTTAATTGTTTCTTTTGCTGTGCAGAAGCTCTTTAGTTTGATATAATCCCATTTGTTTATTTTTCCTTTGGTTGCCCGTGCTTTTGGAGTCATATTCATTAATAAGTTTTATTGTTTCAGGGTGTATATTTAATTCTTTAATCCATTTTGAGTTGACTTTAGTGTATGGTGAAAGGTATGGGTCTAGTTTCATTCTCCTGAATATTGATATCCAGTTCTCCCAGCACCATTTGCTAAAGAGGCAGTCTCTTCCCCAGTGTATAGGCTTGGTGCCTTTGTGAAAGATCAGATGGCTGTAGGTGTGTGGGTTGATTTCTGGATTCTCTATTCTATTCCATTGATCAGTGTGTCTGTTTTTATGCCACTACCAAACTGTTTTGGTTATTATAGTTTTGTAGTATAGTTTAAAGTCAGGTAGTGTTATGCCTCCAGCTTTATTTTTTTTTTTTGCTCAGCGTTGCTTTGGCTATGCGTGGTCTTTTCTTATTCCATATAAATGTCTGGATAGTTCTTTCCATTTCTGAGAAAAATGTCATTGGAATTTTGATGGGGATTGCATTAAATTTGTATATCACTTTGGGAAGTATGGACCTTTTTACAACGTAAATTCTTCAAATCCAAGAGCATGGGATATCTTTCCATCTTCTTGTATCCTCTCTAATTTCTCTCAGCAGTGGTTTGTAGTTCTCATTATAGAGATTTTTCACATCCTTGGTTAACTCAATTCATAAGTATTTTATTTTTTTGGTGGCTATTGTAAATGGGCAGGCTTTCTTGATTTTTCTTTCTGCATGTTCACTATTGGAGAATAGAAATGCTACTGATTTTTGTGTGTTGATTTTGTATCCTGCTACTTTGCTGAAATCATTTAATCAACTCCAAGAGTTTTTTTGTAGAGGCTTTAGGCTGTTCGATTTATAGGATCATGTCATCTGCAAATAGGGAGAGTTTGACTTCATCTTTTCGGATCTGGATGCCCTTTATTTCCTTCTCTTCTCTGATTGCTCTGGCTAGTACTTCCAACACTATGTTGAATAGGAGTGGTGAGAATGGGCATCCTTGTCTAGTTCCTGTTCTTAAAGGAAAAACTTTCAGCTTTTCCCTATTCAGGATGATATTGGCAGTGGGTTTATCATATATGGCTTTAATTATGTTGAGATACTTTCCCTCTATACCTAACTTATAGAGGGTCTTTGTCATGAATGAGTGTTGAATTTTATCAAATGCTTTTTCAGCATCTACAGAGATGATCATATGGTCCTGTGTTTGATTTTATTAATATGGTGTATCACATTTATTGATTTGCGTATGTTGAACCAAACTTGCATCCCTGGGATGAATCCCACTTGATCGTGGTAAATAATTTGACGTATGTGTTGCTGTATTCTGTTTGCTAGTATTTTAGTGAGGATTTTTGCATCTATATTCATCAAGGATATCGGCCTGTAGTTTTCTTTTTTGGTTATATCTTTACCTGGTTTTGGTATCAGGATGATATTTGCTTCATAGAATGAGTTTGGGAGATTTGCGTCTGTTTCAATCTTTTGGAATAGTTTGTAAAGAATCGGTGTCAATTCCTCTTTGAATGTTTGGTAAAATTCTGCTGTGAATCCATCTGGTCCTGGGCTTTCTTTGTTGGGAGATTTCTGGTAACAGCTTCAATCTCCTTTATTGTTATTGGTCTGTTCAGATTTTCTATGTCTTCATGGCTCAGTTTTGGGAGCTTGTGTGTGTCCAGAAATTTATCCATTTCCTCCAGATTTTCAAATTTGTTGGCGTATAGTTGTTTATAGTAGTCTCGAATGATTCCTTGTATTTCAGATGAATCAGTTGTAATATCACCTTTTTCATTTCTAGTTTTTGTTATTTGAGTCTTCTCTCTTCTTTTTTTGTTAGCCATGCTAATGGTTTGTCAATTTTATTTATCTTTTCAAAAAACCAACTTTTTGATTCATTGATCTTTTGTATTGTTTTTTGGGTTTCAATTTCATTAAGTTCTGCTCTGAACTTAATGATTTCTTTGTGTCTGCTAACTTTAGGTTTGGATTGTTCTTGTTTTTCTAGTTCTTTAAGGTGAAGTGTTAGGTTGTTCACTTGCCATCTTTCCATTCTTCTGAGGTGAGCATTTAATGCAATAAATTTCCCCTTTAATACTGCTTTTGCAGTATCCCACAGGTTTTGGTATGATGTATCATTATTTTCATTAGTTTCAATAAATTTTTTGATTTCCTGCTTGATTTCTTCTCGGACCCATATGTCATTAAGTAGAATGCTGTTTAATTTCCATGTGTTTGTATAGTTTCCAGAATTTCTTTTGTTTTTGATTTCTAGTTTTAATCCATTGTTGTCTGAGAAGATACATGGGATAATTCCAATTTTTTTGACTTTGTTGAGACTTGATTTGTGACCTAATATGTGATCTATCCTGGAGAATGATCCATGTGCTGATGAGAAGAATGAATATTCTGAGGTTGTTAGATGGAATGTTCTGTAGATATCTGCCAAGTCCAATTGGTCTAGAGTATTGTTTAGATCTTGTGTTTCTCTGCTGATTCTTTGCCTAGATGATCTGTCCAATATTGACAGTGGGGTGTTCAGGTCCCCTGCTATTATGGTATTAGAGTCTATTACCTTCTTTAGGTCTAATAGAGTTTGTTTATAAATCTGGCTGCCCCAACATTGGGTGCATACATATTTATGATTGTTATGTCTTCTTGATGGATCAGTCCTTTTATCATTACGTAGAGTCCCTCATTGACTCTTTATGGTTTTTAGTTTAAAGTCTATTTTGTCAGATATAAGAATAGCTACTCCAGCTCGTTTTTCTTTGCTGTTTGCATGGTAAATCTTTTTCCATCCTTTCACTCTGAGTCTATGTGAGTCTTTATGGGTGAGGTGGGTCTTTTGAAGGCAGCATATAGTTGGGTCCTCCTTTTTAATCCAGTCAGCCAGTCTGTGTCTTTTAATTGGGGGATTTAAGCCTTTTACATTGAGTTGTTATTGAAAAGTGTTGATCTATTCCTAGCATTTTATTGATTATTGTTTGGTTGTCTTAGGTGTCTTTTGTTCCTTGCTCTCTGATATACTGTTTGTTTTCTGTGTTTGTTGGTTCCTTAGGTTGTAGATAGACTTTTTGTTTGTTTTCTCTTCATGAATGCCATTTTTATTATACTAGTGGGTTTTGATTTTTCTTGGGTTTTTATGGCAGTGATAGTTATTTTTCAGGAACCAAACCCAGTACTCCCTTGAGAATTTCTTGTAAGGGTGGTCGTGTGGTGCTGAACTCCCACAGTTTTTGTTTGTCTGAGAAATATACTATTTGCCCTTCATTTTGGAAGGATAGCCTTGCAGGGTAGAGTATTCTTGGCTGACAATCTCTGTCTTTTTGTATTTTGAATATATCATCCTGTTCCTTTCTAGCTTTTAGGGTTTGTGATGAAAAGTCTGATGTTAGCCTGATTGGGGCTCCCTTATAGGTGATTTGACGCTTCTCTCTTGCAGCTTTTAAGATTCTCTCTTTGTCTTTGTGTTTTGCCAATTTGACTACAACATATCTTGGGAAAGACCTTTTTGGGTTGAATACGTTTGGAGATTGTTGAGCTTCCTGGATTTGAAGATCTGTGATTTTTCCTATTCCTGGGAAGTTTTCTGCCACTATTTTGTTGACTATCTTTTCAATGCAATCTCCTTTTTCCTCCCCTTCTGGGATTCCCATGACTTGGATATTTGAGTGCTTAAGGTTGTCTGATCTCTCTCTCAGATTTTCTTCAATGCCTTTGATTCTCTTTTCTTTTTTCTTTTTTCTTTTTCTTTTCTTTGTCTGCTTGTGTTATTTCAAACAGCCTATCTTCAAGTTCAGGGGTTCTCTCTTCAACTTCCGCAAGCCTGCTGGTTAAATTCTCCGTTGTGTTTTTTATTTCGCTGAATAACTTTTTCAGTTCGTCAAGTACTGCTACATTTTTTTTCATGGCATTGATTTCCTTGTACATTTCCTCTTTCGGGTCCTGTATACTTTTCCTCATTTCATCATGATGTCTAGCTGAGTTCTCTTGTATCTCATTCAGTTTCCTTAGAATTATCGCTTGAAATTCCTTGTCAGTCATTTCAAGGGCTTCTTGTTCTATAGGATCTAGAGCTTGAGAGTTATTATCCTTTGGTGGTGTACTCTCTTGATTTTTCGTATTTCTGGTATCTTTTCTTTGATGTTTATTCATTGTGACAGGGGGTTTCACAGTCCACAGGTTTGACACTGTTGACTGACTAAGATGTTGCTGTGGTTGCCAATTTGGTATGGCTACCTCAGTGACTGCTCAGTTGGCCACTAGTGCCTTGCGTGTGTGGTTGCCTCGGGACTTGGGCCTCTCCAGGGAGCCACCTCTCTGGTCAGCTTGGACTCTGCCGGGCTGCTGGATCATGGGGCGGTACTGCAGGGTTTGTGGTCTCTGCTGAGCTTCCACCTCCCGTGCTGGACTTCTCCCTGCTCCGTGCACTCTGGCCCGGGCTCCTGGGATGCGCCAAGTTACCACTGAGCGTGTGGTCTCTGCAGAGCTTCCCCTTCCCCTGCAGGATGTCTCCCTGCTCTTTGTGCGCTAGGCTGGGCTTGGGATGGAGCCGGGTAGTGGCGGCAGAGCCTACCTGCTGCTGGATCGTGCAGCGGTGTCCGCCCTACAGGGTGTGTGGATTCTACGGAGCTTCTAACTCCCTTGCTGGACGTCTCTGTGCTCCATATGCATTGGGCTGGGCTGCTGGATCTCATGGCAGCAGTGTGGTCCCCATGGAGTTCCCGCCTCCCCTGCCGGAAGTCTCCCTTCTCCGAGCACACTAGGCCGTGCTGGGAATGGAGCCGGGTGCCTGCGGTGAAGCCTACCTGCTGGATCACGCAGTGGTGGCCCCACAGGGTGTGTGGTTTCTGCGGAGCCTCCGCCTCCCTTGCCAGATGTCTCCCCACTCTGTGCGCACTGGGCTGGGCTGGGAATGGAGCTGGGTGGCGGCAGTGAAGCCTATCTGCCAGATTGTGCGACAGCGGCCCCGCAGGGCATGTGGTCTCCACAGAGCTTCTGCCTCCCCCGCTGGACGTCTCCCCATTCCATATGCACTTGATGTTATGTTTTTATAGTTTAAATTGGTTGATTTGTGGGAGAGAGTGACGCTAGGGACCGTCTATTCCGCCATCTTGACTAGAAGTCCCAGAAATGCACTGTAAGGTTCACCTGTCTGTGTTCTAGTAATGTAGCACATAGTTAAAGTTAGAGATTTTGAAATGTACACTACAGTTATTTCTTTGATTTGATTCCTCTACTGGCCCTTATCCTCTTGGCCCAAATAGAAAAATGGTCCAATTATTTTGCTAGGTGTTGGTAACTTTAATTTCAGCTAAAAAAAAAAGAAAAAGAAAAAGAAAAAAGAAAAGGAAAGAAAACGTGATTCATTTGAAAAATTAAAATCTGAGGAAAAGATACAAAGTAAAAACGAACTTTTGTCCAATAGCAGAAATACATGGCCAGATTCTGCTTCCTAAGCATGCTACAAAAGGTACAGTGTTGTTTGTTTTATATATGAAATTCATTTATTTAAGAGAATAGCATAAAACCCAGTTCCTGAAGTCTGCACAAATATTGTACTGAGGCTCAGCCTAGAAAGTGTTTAGGAATACAAGTTTCATTTTGATATCGTTTATATTCCTGTTGATCCCTTCAACTAGCTTTGGAGGGTGAAGACATAGGAGATTTTGCTCTAGAAGAATTATCAATCCCAGAGTGCACAGTGGAAGGTGTTGGGACTGGGAAAGGGCAAGAGATGGATGGGCCCCAGTACAGGAAGTGCAGAGCCTCCGGTGGATTAGAGCTCTGTAGGGGAGGGTGACCTTGGAGGCTGGGGCCTCTTGTGGCAATCCACATAAGCAGAGATAAAAGATACGAGGAAATTAATCCTGGTGGATGGACACTAGGTAAATAGCAGGAGCAAGGCTCTGGGTATTGAGCAGCAGAGAAATAGAAATATGGAAAATTCTAGAAAAAAAACAGATCTAACTGCTACCTTTAAAATGTCATTTATATTTTAAGAAGTAAAATAGTTTAAAAGGTATATTTTGATAATAATTTTAAAAATTTATTTTAAACAATCAGATAATGATTCAATGAAGCCTTCTTAAACCCTTTCCAATGTCTCTGAGATCCTAAGGCCCGGTAGCTATAAGTAACAGTGCTCGTTACAGCCCAAATGTATGTATAAAGCTCGGACCTCCCTCCCAATCTCCTAACCCACATATTCAAATGCCTTTTCAAAATATCTACTTGTATGTCTAACAGGCATCTCAAATTTTATTTGTCCAAAACCAAAATCCTGATCTTTTCCTCTGCATCACCACCAAAACCAAAACCAAAACAACCAAAAAACTTCTGCAAAAAAGATATATGGAAACAAATTGGCTCAGTTCATTGCATAATTCCCTCCAACTCTTGCCACTCTCTTATTTTGTTTATTGTATTATTTATTTTACCCTTTAAAAAAATTCTGGTAAAGTACATATAATAAAATTTATCATTAACCATGTTTAAGGGCACAGTTCAGTGGTATGAAGTACATTCACATGGTTGTGCGACCATCACCATCATCCATCTCCAGAATTCTTTTCATCTTGCAAAATTCAAACTCCGTACACATACCACGTCCCCTTCTTCTCTCTTCCCCCCTCTCCTGGCAACCACCATTCTACTTTCTGTTTCTGTGAATTTGACTACTCCAAGTACCTCATATATTGGAATCTACAGTATTTGTGTTTATATGACCGGCTTATTTCACTTAGCGTAATGTCCTCAGAGTTCATCCATGTTGTAGCATGTGTCAGAATTTCCTTCCTTTTTAAGGCTGAATAATATTTCACTGTATGTATATACCTCATTTTCTGTAACCATTCGTTCATCAATGGACACTTGGGTTGCTTCCACCTTGGGCTATTGTAAATTATGCTGCTATGAACATGAGTGTACAAATGTCTTTTCAAGACCCTTCTTTCAATTTTTTTGAATATATGCCCAGATGTGAAATTGCTGGATCACATTCTTTGTTGTATTCTTTGGCAAAACCACAATGCTGACTGCCAAAAAACAAACATCTACATCAATTTCTCTCGATTCATGACTAAGACCTACTGCGACGAACCATCCTAGTATGCCCAGGACTATCCCAGTTTAAGCACTGAAAATCCAGGTCCTAGAAAACCCCTGAGTCCCTGCCAAACTGGGACAGTTGATCACCCTACCAGAAACCTGAACCAGGCCTTTGATGGTACCCTGAAGTCACATTGTACTTCCCTTGTCCATTTACTGTCCTACTCCCCTGAATGACTATTTCACACCTTCTACTCACTCCTTAAATCTCCAAATACCTCCTCCCCATCCTCTCTCTCAACTTATAACCTCGATTCCTACTCCACTGAGAAAATGGAAGCATGCAGAAAAGAACTTCCCGGATTTCCACCACCGCACTTGCAAGGGTCTGCACCCACAACGCTTGCCTTCCCTCCTAGGACTAGAGAGGAACTATCCAAAGCAACTACTCATTTTGTGAACTACATCCCATTCCTTCTCATCCGCATCTACAAGAATATCTCTCCATCAGTTCTCCCCCATCTTAAACATTAATTTCTCCTTTACTGGTTTATTTCCAAAAACAGTAAAATATTCTGTTATTACTCCCATGTTTAAAAACCTAAAGAAAAACAACCTTCCCACTGCTCCACTTCTCCTGCCAGCTATTAACCCATGTCTCTGATCTTCTTTATAAGCAAAACTCTCTGAAAGCATTTTCACATTTTCTCCAATTCTTCTCCTCCCAGTCTCTTAGACCCTCTTTAACCTTTCTGTTTGTTCCCTCCTATTCTATCAAATCTGCTCTTGTTGAGATCACCAGTGATCTCCATGTTGATAAATTAAAGAATCAATTATCAGTCCTCCTCTTACTTGATAACATTTGATAAGCTACATCTGATAGGGTGATAGAGTTGGCCAGTCTCTCCTACTGATATTCCTTTTTTCATTTGGCTTCAGGATACAATACTCTCTGTGTTTTCTTTCTGTCTCTTGATTTCCGTTTTCTCTTTTCCTTGACTTCTTAAAAGCTGGGGTGCTCTGGGTCTGTTTTTGGCCCTCATTTCTTTTAGATCCATACTCATTCTTTTTTTAAAAACATTTTTGATGTTTTTAAATTGGCAGATAAATGTTTTATTTATTTATGGTGTATAACATGATGTTTTGAAATATGTATACATTGTAAAATGGCTAAATCAAGCTAATTAATATGTGCATTAAAAATACACTTATTTATTTTTGATGAGAACACAAAATCTCATAGTAATTTTCAAGTATGCAATATATTGTTATTAACTATAGTCACCATATTGCACAATAGATCTCCTTAAGCTGTTCTTCCTGTTTAATTGGAATTTTGTACCCTTTGACTAACATCTCCCCAACCAATCCCCTGCAACCCCAGCCCCTGGTAACCACCATTGTACTCTGCTTCAATGAGTTCAACTTTTTAAAATTCTACATATAAGTGAGATCATGCAGTATTTGTCATTCTGTGCCTGGCTTATTTCATTTAGCACAATGTCCTCCAGGTTCATTCATGTTGTTGCAAACAGCAGGATTTTCTTCTTTTTTAAGGCTGAATAGTATTCCATTGCATATGTATACCACATTTTCTTTATCCATTCATCTATTGATAGACATTTAGGTTGATTCCATATCTTGGCTATGTGAATAATGCTGTAATGAACATGAGAGTGCAGATATCTTTTCAACCTACAGATTTAATTTCCTTCAGGTATATACCCAGTACCAATATATATTCAGTAGTAGGATGGCTGGATCACATGATAGTTCTATTTTTAATTTTTTGAGGATCTTCCATACTGTCTTCCATAATGGCTGTACTAATTTATCTTCCCACCAACGGTGTGCAAGTGTTCTCTTTCTACACATTCTCACCAACACTTATCTTTTCCCTTTTTGATAACAGCCATTTTAACAGATATGAAGTGATATCTCATTGTGGTTTTAATTTGCATGTCCCTGTTAATTAGTGATGTTGTACATTTTTCCATGTACCTGTTGGCCATTAGTATGTCTTCTTTTTAGAGGTGTCTGTTGATAGGGTTCAGGACATGATATCCCAAATTATGGCACCTTGGCATTTGAGAAAACAGCAGAAGCAGAAAGGTCTGACTTTTTCCCACTCTCCTCCCCTGAAGCAGGCCACAAAAGAATGATCTCATCTTCCTCTGAAGTAGTCATAAGACCCTTGTTCCAGAGATGCTGTCCCTATACCTGGAAGAAAGGAATGTGCTTATCTTTGAAGATGTAGGGACACAAAGAAGAATCTGAAAAAACAGGTCATGTTAATATCCCCCTAGTTTATTACCTGGGTCATACCCATTTTGTCCAATCATACTTCTACACACACTATCCACTTCTTCATCAAACTTAGCATAAAAGTACACAGGTTTCCATGTTTCTTTGGGTCTTCATTTCCAAAGTCCCCTCTGTCATAAAAAACTTACATTAAATAAATTTATATGCTTTTCTCTCGTTAATCTGTCTTTTGTTACAGGGGCCTCAACCATGAACCTTGTGATGGGTGAGAAAGGTATTTCTTTTCCCTTATACTGTGTAGGTCCTTTGCCCAATTTTTAATCTGGTTGTTTGCTTACTATTGAGCTGTTCGAGCTCCTTATACATTCTGGATATTAACCACTTACCAGCTGTATGGTTTGTAAATATTTTCTTTTATTTTATAGGCTGTCTCTTTACCATTAACTGTTTCCTTTGCTGTACAGAAGCTTTTTAATTTGATGTAATCCCATTTGTTTGTTTTTGCTTTTGTAGTCTATGCTTTAGGGGTCATTAGATCCACACTCATTCTTTTGATGATCACTCCCAGTCTCCTCTCTTTAAAGATGCTGATGACCCTCAAATTTATATCTTCAACTAAACCTCTTTCTTATATTTCAGATTCACATACCTTAATTGCCTAACTGGTGTCTCCACTTGGAAGTCAAATAGACCTCTCAACATAACAACATACACAAAAACTGAAGCCAGCCCATTCCCAGCCTTCTCTCTCTAAAGGATTCATCTTGAATGATGGCAAGCATATGCTTGCAGTTTCTCAAGCCAAAATCTTTGCAACCATCCTTGAGTCTGACATTTCTTTCACACTTCATAACCAAATCATCAGAAAATCCTATTTGGTCTACCTTTAAAATATACCCAGTATTGAAGTTGGAATTTTGCTTGTGAAATTCTGCCATTCAGTAAGTGGTGTCTGTGACACTTCTCTGGCAGTTTCTCTCCTTCAGCTTGGGTATTTCCAAAATAATAAGAAAAGAGAGAAATCTAATGATAAAAGGGGATAGCATGGGTGTGATACTATAATTGTTTCTTAGAACTTCTTTGTTTTCATGGAAGTCAAGCTTAGAAACACATACACTAAGTACGATGAAAAATTAGAAGCAAAGTAAGACTACAGCTCTTATACAATGGCTTAATATTATGTTCTGTACAGAGTTTATCATATTCGGTGTTTAATGAATGCTCACTGACACAAATAATACTGTTTTACATTTATACAGTGGCTTACCACATCCACAGTGTTATATGCATCTCATTAAACCCATTCACTCTTTACAACAATCCTCCCAGAGTCAGAAGTCCTTGTGAGCAGAGACTGCTTGGGCGTCCCCAAAGACTAGCACACGGCCTGGCACACAAGGCTTGCCCAGCAAATGATTGTTGAGTGGTTTGACTCACTGACTTAGGCTTATTACTCTCATTTTCCACATGATAAAAATAAGACTGAAAGAGATGGAATGACTTGCTCAGTATCACGAAACTAATAACTGGGAGCAAGCGGTCTTCCGATTCCTATATCAGTGTTCTCTGCATTAATCACAACATACGATTACTTCAAAATGAGTTATGCCATCTCTCTATACGTGGAATTTAACATATCAGAGTAATAATCTAACAATTATGCTTACTAAAGTTAAAGAGTTTGGGTGCAGGTCTATACGACCAAAGCAAAGGCTAAATGTTGGGACAATATTTTAGAAAATAATTATTTGTTTTTGCAACAAAGACTACCACACAATGAGAAAATGCTATGGGGCTTCCAGAATAATGGTTTTCTCACCTCTATGTGAATACTTCCTCAGGACAGCACACTCAGTGCTGGATTTCTTCATTGTAAGAAAGATATTGCTTATTTAATGCAACAATTATCTACTGAATTCCTACTATCTGTCTTTGGGAATTTTCCACCTGATGGCCTGAATTCTATTCTTTGCTATAGCACAGAACATATCTATTCTTTGCCCCCAGCCCCTCTTCTTTTTAAATATTTAAGACGTTATCATGCCTACACTAAGTAGCCCCATTCCTTCTGGGTTGTTTTCAACCATGTTTCATGTGACACCATCTCTACACTTTTCACCATCCTGATTCTCATCCTCTGAATACAAATTATATTATCCCGAGTCCTCTTAAAATTTACTTAGCAGAATTGAATGTAATTCCTCAGGATGACTTAAAAATCTAGGATTTGGAGGCTATGTCTTCTCTGTGCTTGACTCTCCCTAACTTCAGTTGACAGTTTAAAATCATTGACTTTTTTCTCCCAAATGTATTGCATCATGTTGAGTATATTAAATGTGTGGTCAACAAAAGAACAATTTTTAATTTATAGAACATTTTTCCCAGAGAGCTACACCTAGCCTATGCACTTACAATTAATGTTTTAAAGACTCTATTAACTAACTCCATGATTTTATTGAAGTTCATCTTCATTGTTTCAGTATAGCTCATTAGCTTTTGACACTGAAGGCTTCAGTCTGAAGGCAAAACACATGAAGTGCACACGCCAATTTTAACAGATTGGACAGTAATATAAGAGTCCTCTTCCCTTTTGTAGGTTGAAATGGGACTTAAGTTTCTGCCTGCAGATCTCCACACCCCATGATGCCCAGGGCCTTGTCCTGAACCACTGCTCTTACGCATCTTGCATTATGCTTCCTGATCTGTCAGCTTCCAACCTGTCATTTCTCTGCCCTTCAGTGGTGCAACTTCACTTCTTGTGTCTGACACACAATATCTTTTTAAAATTATTATAAATGTTATTTTTTACATTCTATGATGTTGATGCAGAGCAGTTGGGAGGGAGGGGGAAAGAGGAAAGGAAGGAAATGGGATGGAGGAAGGAGGAAGGAGGAGGGGCAGGATTCAGGCCTGTGGCAACACCCACATTCCCACAAGGGAGACTGGGGGCTTCCAGTGGTGGCTTGGTCATTGCTAGGCTGGGTACAGATGTCAGGGGGGTGTGGCAAAAGTCCTCACCCCCTCACCACCCCAGCTCAGGAAACCAGGACCCTTCTTGCTGAAGCTTGGTGGTCTTTCCTGGGCTGGTTGCACAAGTCAGGGGATATGGCTGAGGCCCCCGGCCCTCCCCCATTTCTGGCTTGGTAGCCCAGGGGACTTCCTGTCCTTCTAGGTGTTATAGGTGTTCTTTGGTGAAATGAGACCTTTACTAGTTAATATCAAACTTTGTCTCTGATTGTGGGTACTTTGTTTTTTCTTTCAGTTCTGTGTTGGATTATTTGCTGTTCCCACCACTTAAGCTCTGCACTGGGACTAATTTGTTGTCCTTTGCTTACTTCTAAAGGGGAAACTTCCTGTGGGGACCAGCACATGAGCTGTGTGGTTGAGCTAAATTGTTGCTTTGCTGCTGACTCCCTAGGGAAGGCTTTTTGTGCAGCTCAGGTTTTAATGGTTGACTTTATAGGTACTTCCGGGTCTAGTGAAATCTGGTGCCCCTGGGTTGTGTAGAAACTCTGGTCTGGGCCTGAGTCTTTTTATCAAACTGCACCCCCTGCAGTTCTATATTCCTGACCAGTCTCCTCTGAGCAGTCCTACACTGATTGGGGGTAGGACCTTGCTGTGCCCCAGTGTTCTCCTGGTGAACCATCTCCCCCACTGCCCATGCTCCAAACGCTTCCCATGGGACAGGACATGCACAGGTCTCTTGCAATGACTCACCAGCCTCTGAGTGGCTCCTTTCTTTCAGTTATTGTGGCCCCTCACTCCTATGTGGGTCTACAGGAACTTTGTTAGTGGTCTTGCTGACCTGGGGGCCACCAAGATCCTTTTCTACCCTGTTGCCTCCAAGCAACTTCATCTGAAGGGCACAGCTGTAGCTTTTGCCAGCTCCTGCTCCATGTGCTCAGCAGCTCCAGGCTGGAAGTGGCTGAGGCTTTAAATGGTCAGAGCAGTCCTTTCTTTCTTTCATCATGGCTTCTCCCACCTTCGTGCACTCCATAGGTCTCTCTTCCTCTTCCCCTGAGCTCTAGCTTGGCTGTAATTGCTTTTTTATAGTTGTAAATTGGTTGATTTGTGGGAGAGAGTAACACTGGCAACTGTCTATTCCACCATCTTGAATGGCAGTCTGACACACAGTATTTTTTCTTCTTGCTTTCTTCCTCAACCATAAGTAAGATCTTGTGCAACACCACCCTCAGCAGCTCTTGGTAAGCACTGCATTATTCACCCTTGCCTTGAAACCTCATGCATTCTAAGTTTGCCCTAGTTCCATAAGTAGGACCCATTAGACACTTGATGCAGAAGCACTTTCCCCTAAATCCTCTTGAAATCATCATTTGTATAACTGGGGTTTGCCTTAGTTTTCTGACTGCTAGCCACCTCTGTGCAAGTATTTGGCCCAACTTCCTTTACCCTTACTAGTTGACCAGGGTCATGTTCTAATAGGTAGAATACTTAGTATGTCATCGACTTCATTCTAAGAATCACATCTATATGAAAATTTTAGTGACCACATTCTACCCACCAGATTAAAACACCACAGATATTGATAGGTCCTCAGTCAAGCTCGGGTTCACAGTAAAACTTTTAGACAAACATCTAGACTGCAGGTCTTTATTTTCAGAAAGCAATCTTGGAGCTGGATTGGTCCCCTAAGTCCTGGCTCTTTCCCAAGTTCTAGCCATCCATCTATCCTAATCTGCCTGTCTACATCTATGGTCCCAGCACACCTCAGTTCAAAAACAAGCCTGTTAAAACTGCCACAATAACCTTTCATTTGACTGTCACCCATAAGTAGTTGTCTGTTCTTTTGATAAGCACACCTTTTCTTCACATTTTACAATTTTCTACTAGAAAACCAAAAAAAAAAAAAAAAGTGGTTAAATGTTTGCCTAATTTAATGTTATGTCTATGACAGTCTGTTAATCTACCAATCATAGTTTTAAAAGAGAGAGAGAGAAGAAAATGAGATTCATTTGGTGTAAATTCTTCCTAGTGAACCCATTTTAGTTCTTCGTACTCAGGCTTACAAATGTAGAGTTATTACAACTACATACAGGTGGAAACAGCCTTGGGTTACTTAAATAGTGGCAAGAGATGACTCCTCCAGGTGACTGCTTCCCTTATCAGAGTCACGGCACTTTTTTCTCTGACCTTTCTGAAATATGCTCCCCAAGTATTTTAATAATTAAACACTGAGGACAATATAGAATTTTTCAGGACAGTTTTATATCTTCTCTCAGGATGAAAAGAAAGATGAATTTTGGAGGTCGTCAGGACTGTTCTAACCTACAACTTAAAAGCTGCATGACCTGAACTACTTTGATTTTCAGTTTCCTTATGTGCTAATGAGAGTGTAACACCTATGGTAGAATTGGGTTGCAAGGATCAAACTAAAATGTAAAGCGACTACTACTTAAGAATTTAATAAAGGTACAATCTCTTTCTTGTCATCCTCTTCTCCCAAATATTGATCTAAATTTTGTTATACAATAAACTTTCCTCCTAAAGATTTGATTCCCTATTCCCTATAGTAGAACAACATTTTTATAAAATATCTTAATTGCTACCACTATCTTCTTTCACTATCTTCCAACCTAAAATGAGAGAATACTAGTTTCCAATTATTTTCAGCTATAGATCTACCTCGAAAATTTCATAATGTAGGTATATACTACCTGGTTACTGAAAGTGCCATGAAATGCCCATTTTATTGCTTTCGGGACTATACTATTTTATTTAGATGGGGTATATTGATTATATTAAGTCAACATCATTCTCCAAAGACACATATACCTTGCATATAACTCTTATTTGAGGATGGGAACTGGGTTTTCCAAATGTCCTCCCTTTAACAGCCCATCCCTCTCAAATTGTTCTCTTTAATGCTTATTCCGGAGTCACACATCACTGAACTTTCTGATATCTCCCTTTTTTCACATGGAAGCATCTAGTTACAACTGCTATTCTGCTGCTATGTAGGGTATATTGTTTTATCTCCACCTATATGTGTACCTTATTAAAAAACATTGTTTTCATCTTCCAACCACCTTCTGGAGTCATCCTTTGATATCTTCCACAATTGGTAGTTCAGCAACGAGAAATAGCTTTATCTGTCCTGTCCCTTTTGCTTCCCAAAATTTCCCCCCTTTTTCAGTACTCTAAGGTGGTCCCACACTTTATCCTCATAAAGCCAAAGTCCCATTTGTGGCAACAAATAACCAAGCTAGAAACCTGCCCCCACACCAATCCATTTACAGCAACAAGGGTACCCCCAACACCCCTGTCATAATCTGTTTTTCTCAACAATATTCAGAAAATGTGTCCAAGAATTCTTAAGACATTTCTTTTGAATTCCCTTTGAGTAATTTTAGAAAACATAAGAAAGAAGAGTGACAGAAACTTGAGGAAGAACTGTTGGGACAATCAGGGCTGTTAGCAAGCCCATTTCAGTGAGCCAGGACCCACAACTTATCCTCTAACAAGGACATTACGTGAGTTTCTGATTCCAATCAATATCAAGGCAACTTTGGAATAATCAAGAAGCAGTTATGCCTTAGATGCCAACTAATCTGTGCAAGAAACAAGCACATAAGAACTAAGAAAGAGTCATTTCCTAGAAGAAGTGTACTATTTGTAATATTTTTCTTCATATTACAATATACACAAACTTACAGAGAGTTTTATTGGCTAGTATGTTCAACAAACCTACAAATCATCCTCTATTCCTTAATTACTTTGAGCTGACATTTTTAAAAAAGGAAATAAATTGAAAGGCTTGTATATCTTAATGAGGAAAGAAAAGAACTGGGAGCCCTGAGTTTGAGTCAAGTCTTAAATTTGCTTAATGACCTCGGGTAAACTGCTTTGGCTCTTTGAGTCTAAGTTTTCTTATCTATGAATGAGAATAACATTATCTACTTCCTAAGGCTATTGTGAGTATGTATGAAAGGATTTCAATAAACATAAAGTGTCAAATACATGGTAAGTGCTATTATTCAATTCCAGCAACACAGCAGAGTAGAATCTCCTGCCACATGGGGAAAAGCTACAAACTGTACTTTGAATCAGTGCACAAATTCCATTCCCCAAACCACAAAATTATCATTCTTGCCTGAAGTCACTATACTGATTTCTCACTTCTTTTGGAATGGATATTTTCAATAACAATGTGTAGAGATATATGGAGCTCTGGAAAATGCTATTATCCCTGAGAGCATAAGAGAAAAAAATGCAAATACTGATTCTAAAATGGGCTCATTATATTGCATCTTTGTTAGTGTTGACTAGAGAAATAAGAACTAAAGATTTAAAGTAAATGTATTTTACTCTCTCAAAAAGAATTAATATCTCCCTCTACGTATAAATAGACAACTAATTTTCTAAGGTAAATTATATCTTTCCTACACATTTTGCAATTGTTTCTAGTAGACTTCCCAATCTCCTTTCATCTCCTGCACTCTAATCCCTATGGGAAAACCTCTGCACATCCCCATCCTGTTTCTATCTGCCACCCCTCTTATTTGCCTCTTTATTTAAAATGCCACATACATATTGTATATACACATACCTTCAGCCCAGAGCTTGCTCTTGACTGACAGACTTTAATGTCTGACTGCTACTCCCCACCTCCACTTAGATGTCTAACGTGTCTCAAACTGAACTCCTGATCTTTGCCCTCAATCTCACTGCACCCATCGTTTCCCCTGTCCTAGTTAATGGCTGCTCCATTTTCTGATTGGTTAGGCTAAAGATTTTAGAGTCACATTTTCATATTCAGGAAATCTTGTTGTCCTCCTCTTCAAAATAAATCCGAATCAGATCACTTCTCACTGACTCTACAGCTCCCATTTTAGTCTTAGCCAGCAACATGGCTTGCCTAGTACTGGTTTTTCTCTCTGCCTGGTAAATGCCCTAAGAGGTCCATGTGTCTAACTCCATCACACTACTCACTTTCTCGATGGGGCCTGCACTGACCACCCTATATAAAACTACAACTTCCCTCCCTGGCACAACAGATCCATCTTATATTCTTGGTTTTGTTTGTTTGTTTGTTTGTTTCTCTCTCTCTCTCTCTCTCTCTCTCTCTCTCAATACAAGAGATCTTCAAAAAGTTCATGGGAGGATTCATGTTATGTTTTAAACTTTTCCATGAACTTTTTGAAGTATCCTCATACATAGCTCTTAAAACTCCAATATGATATTTATTGTTTATTTTCTATCTCCTTCTATTAGAACATAAGAACCATGAAGGCGATACGCCAGGCAGAGTGTCCAGCATTCAAAAGATATTTGTCAAATGACTTCAATCTCTCACATTTCTAGTAGGTTGGGTCATTTTCTTGAAAGTTGGGTCATGTGGCATATGCATTTCCTATTGCTATTCTACCAAATTACCCCAAATTTAGTGCCATAAAACAACATAAATTTATTCTCCTGGGTTCTGAAGAATGGAATTCTAAAATAAAGTCATCAGCAAGGCGTGTTCCTTCTGGAGACTTTAGGGAGAATACATTTCCTTGCCTTTTTCAGCTTCTGGAGATTGTTTTCCTTGACGCCTAGCCCGTTCCTCTCATCACTCCAGCTTTTTGCTTCTGTTGGCACATCTCCTACTACTCTCACCCCGATCTGCTGTCTTCCTCTCATAGAGACTCTTGTGATTACATCTGACCCACACAATCCAGGATAATCTCCCCATCTCAAGATTCGTAATTTATTCACACCTACAAAATCCTTTCTGCCATATTCACATGTCCCAGGAATTAGGACAGGGACATCTTTGGAGTGGGGGGACAATGCTCAGGCTACTACATTGCAAAACCAGATTCATGGGATGATTATGAGAAACATAGCTGGAACTCGACAAGAGCTGAAGAGATGTGAATGAAGCTACTACATCTGCTAGTAGAGCAGGCGCAATAAAAGACAGCCAAATAGGAAACCAAGTTTTATTAGAATATCTTGAGAGACAGACAACATAATTTCTATTTGGGCACATACTGCAGATAGATAAACGGTGGATTTGGGCTAGGGAAGTTTTGAGCAAAGAGCTAAGATATGAGGCTGAGAACTTGGTCCAGGGTGAGACATGGCAATTCCTACGCTAAGCCACGTAAAAGATATTGGACTTGGCTCTAAGGGAAATTGGAAACCACTGAGGTGACTTACGTAGGGAAGTGGCCTGGTCAGATTTACATTTTAAGATATATCACTCTTGCAATAATGTGAAAACAGAATGAGGGCAAGAAGATATATGAAGAGATCAGCTGGAGGATGACGCAGTAGTCTGGGTGGTGGTGGCTTCTGCACTGAATCCTAGTTTCCTCTCTGTCATATGGAGATTGTATTATCAACCTCACTTGGCTATTGCAATGATTCAATGAGAACACACAGAAAGCACTGAGGTGGGCACATCAACTGTGCTGGCTACTGGCATTATAACTCTGTGTTATCCATTCCTAAGACAAAATTACAGGGAAAAGGAAAGGAAGCAAGATATTGACTGCATCTAACACAAGGGATTTAAAAACCAATAAAACATTGACCTAAGCACAGAGGGATAAGGAGCTGGCCTCTACACAATCTAATTAAGTTGAAAAGACATGTCTGTGCACACCTCCTGCTAAAGGAGGAAGGACATGACCACGAGCTCAAGGAGAACTTTAGATCCTGGATTTCAATAACAGTGAAACAAATAAAAGAGAAACAAAACCACCACTGGGACATTTGGTTGCCAAAGATGGAATTTTAAGAAAATGAACAATATTGAAGGTTGTCAGAATTGCTTTCCTTGGGTAGAAGAATACTGTGTATACAATCATAGACTTGGGTGTGGTACGTGGGTTCAAGCTGTGGCTCCATTGCTTACTGGGCTCACCACTGGGAAACTTATGGAAACTCTCTGAGCCTCAGTAACCACTTCTGACAATCAAGATGATAATAGAAATACATCGCATGTGAGTCATCATCAAAATGTAATGAGAAAATGATTGTAAAGTGCTAACAGTGTGTAGCACATTGTACGTACCCAAATAGTCATTATTTTTTGCTGCAGCCTTTTTTTCTTATATGTTTACCAGTCCAGTACCTTTCAAGGAAATATGAAATAGCATCCTGTAAGTTAAGAGGGCAGTAAGGAAGCAGCAGAGGGAACGTTGGAGTCAATACCAAGTCATCTTTACCAAACACAGAACACACTAGCCTATCACTCAAGCAAGGACAGGGAATTGTGTTGCAACTGAAGTGTGTTAACAGAGAGCCAGCAATGGAAAATGTGAGCAGGAGCCAAGGGAGAGAGAATGACAGCATCATTGCACCAAGAGGAGGTCATCTCCTGGAGTGCACGGCTCACTGTGGCCAGGAACCCGACAGCACCAAGGAGAAGGATAAACAAAAACACTAGCCTTACTCTTGGGCTGCCCTCTCTGTGAAAACACAGGCACATTTACCCTCCTTAGATGAAAAGGGAAAGAAGCTGTTTGTTTGCAGCCTACTTCAGAGGGCATTAAGTGCCTCCTATCTGAGTACAAAGAAAAACCACTTAAAAACAACAAGATGCTGTTGTCAAATAAAATTTTGAAGACATAATCTTATTAGATATTATCTAGACTAAGAGAGCCTCGTATTTCTGAGCTTTCCAATGGATTTTAACTTCTACATTTATAAGTAGCATATGTTTAGAAAAAAACAAAAACAAAAAAACATAATCTAATTTACTAAAAGCCAAGGCAGTGAGTGAGTCAAGGATAAGAAAAGGAAGAAAAGTCTATACGACTCAGCCTCCTCAGGAAGAAGGGGAGTGGGAGAGTTGCCCGGACAACATTGCTCCCTTTCGATGTCCCATGAACTCAGGCTAGATGAGTACATTTAATGTAATGGGAAGAAAGAACTTTGATTTTGTCTCAGTGAAGTATTTAGAGCAGGTGCTTGGAATGGCTGCCATAAAATGAATTTAGAAGTTTTCAGAACTAAGAAGTACAAGATGTCCTTGGCAGACTAAATATGCTTGATTACATGTCACTCCCATACAAAAAAAGATTTCCGTGGTTGTCCACTGCCTACCAATTACAAACGCCTTGCCCTGGTTTTGAAAAAGCTTCCCTTTCTCTGCTCAGTTCCCATGGTGAGATAAGGATAGCCTGAGTGTCCCAAGTGCCATTTCAACTGTGTGTGGAGACTAACAAAGGGATTTTTCAGTCTAAATTTTAAAATCCTAGGAAAAAATGACTATGCATCTCAAGTGTCCACCCATGGTCCAATTACACATGGTAAGTCACACACCACAAACATGGCTACTAAAGCCTCACACGTGTGCATCAGGGAAGGGGAACTATGAATTTAGTAGAGATACTAAAATGGGTCCAGCCCACCTTTCCCTCTATCTCCTGTTTGCTATATTCAGCAATATTAGACCTGTTGGAAAAAGAAACCAGATACAGCCTTCAAGGACTAGGTTTGGAAATTTGTCAGAATATGAGGAATCTTCAAAATGTTAATGGAAAATAGGTATTAAGAAAAAATTAGGCATGGATTTCAAGGGGGTTTTTTGCACCAAAACAAACTCATACTAACTTGTTATAACATGTCTGAACAGGATCTAGTTTGAAGCACTAAGAGGAATAAGACATCAGTTTGAAAAGAGCCCCGACCCTACTGGAGAAACATGAACTCTGCTAAAATTAAAGCAAGAACAAATATTGGATTTATGGTGAAGCTTGGATGGAAGAAGGTGAAATCATTAATTCTTTTTAAAAAGCTTATAGGGATAATTCCCCAAAGAAATCAGCAGTTTACAAATGAATAACTGTTTTAAGAAGAGACGAGATGATGATGAAGCCCACAGTGTCAGACCATCCACATCAATTTTGCAAGGAGAAAATTAATCCTTTTTTGTAATCCTTTCACAAACATAATCGACTGCACATATCTGTGGGGTACAGTGCTGAACATTCATACCTGTGTGCAATATGGGATACTCAAATCAGGATAATTCGTATATTCAACATTATACAATGTGATCATTTTTTGTAGTCCTTTACCAATTTCTCACTAATCTCCTTCTCCCTCCCCCGTTAAAAAATTAATCTTCTGTGTGTGCCCTAATTGAAGAGGATTGGTGATGAACAGCAGAAACAATAGCCAACACCATAGACATCTCAATTGGTTCAGCTTATACAATTCTGCCTGAAAAGTTATAGTTGAGGAAATTTTCTGCTTGATGGGTGTCAAAACTGTTGCACCCAGATCAGCTGCAAACAAAAGCAAAGATTTCAATGGAAACTTGAAACAAGTGGGATCAAGATCCTTAAGCATTTCTTCAAATAACTATGACAGGAGATAACACATGGCTTTACCAGTACAATCCTAAGAACAAAGCACAATCAAAGCGATGGCTACCAAGAGGTGGAAGTGGTCCAGTCAAAGCAAAAGTAGACCAGTCAAGATCAAAGGACATAGCAACAGTTTTTGGGGGGGTGTTCAAGGCATCTGTCTTAAGGCAAGAGTATTGATATAAATGATCTTGCTTACTGAATCCAAACTTCACATAAGTGTTAGTTTACCGTAACTCTATAGGGTATAATCTCTGATCATTTTTTTTGTGTGTGTGTGTGTGTGTGACCGGTAAGGGGATCGCAACCACCACACTCAGCCAGTGAGCGCACCGGCCATCCCTATATAGGATCTGAACCCACGGTGGGAGCGTCGCTGCACTCCCGGCGCCACTCTCTACCGAGTGAGCCACGGGGTCGGCCCTCTGCTCATTTTTAATGTTTGTTTTAATAAGCCTAGATACTCAGTATGGTTTTCGGCCACAGCAGGTCTCAGGGTCCTTGTCTTCCATGGAACAATCTACATGATATTTACCAAGCTTCTACGCTAGGTGCAAACTCATGTTGTTTTAGATTTGAATTAGTATTTCTCCCAAATAGCTCTGTACTTACCTTCCTTGAAGGTCTTCTGCTACCCTTGCACCCATTCAGAGATTTGAACATTTTTATAGTCTGAAGTCAGACCCCAAAGCATCTTCATTCTAGGATGACTGTACTTTGCCCTGGGGTTGAAAGGTTTTATTTTTGTTTTACTAATTTTTATTCACTAAATATGCATCTCTGGAATCTTAGCCATTACATTTCTCCACCTAGAGAATTCATTTCCCTTATTATTGCTTTCATAGGTAGTTCCCTAACAAAAATGATTCTGACAGTTGCATAAAAATTACGTTTGTACTTAGATGTATCTTGGTGTAAAAGTTTGAGAAATCACTTTTAAATCTCAAATACATATACCAGTTTCCACTCCATCTAAATGCCTCTTCATTCTCACTTGGGATGATGTGATACCAGCTTTGCAGTGCAATACCCCAGTCATTCTGGTAGGTCAGTGCCTATGCCACACCAGTGATTAGAATTTGAATATCACTCCTGTGTCCACAATATTTTGCCATAGGGTGGACCAGTTTTAAATATCATCTAACTTCCTAGAACAAAAACTGATAGACAATCTCACGTTGAAAGAAAAATGGGAAAGGAAATTCCATTTCTCTAGCAATTCCTATACTTAAATCAACAAATTAAAGAAGAGGATGAGGATCAGCATTATTCTAGATGCCAAATTTCCAAGGAAGCTTTTTGTATTAGTCAGCTCAGGCTGCCATAACAGAAAACCACAGATTGGGTGGCTTAAACAGCAGGAATTTATTTCTCAGAGTTTTAGAGACTAGTAAGCCCAAGATCAAGGTGCCTGATGTTTCAGTTCCTGGTGAGAACTCTTCTTGGCTTGCAGACAGCTGCCTTTTCCTTAGATGGCTTTTTCTCAGTGCATGCACATGGAGAAAGGGAGAGATCTCTCTTTATTCCTGTTATAAGGCCACTAATCCCATCATAAGGAACATGCCCTCATGACCTCATCTAATCCTAATTATCTCCCAGAGGCTGCATCTCCATATACCATCACACTGAGGTTAGGTCTACAACCTGTGAATTTGGGGGGGAAACAAATATTCAGTTCATAACATCTTCTTTATTGACTAATGACCTCTCAGTTCAGAACAATTCTGGAATACCATGGTAAAAAAAATAAACAAAATATTTAAAGTCCAACTAGAGGAAATATTGCCCACTGGTAATAATGATGCTGCTGATGTTGACTGACTTATACATTACTAACCGTGGCCCAGGTGCTCTTCTATAACATTTATAGTCCTTATTATATACTTGTACTCATTCAGTTTACAGATATGATAAATTTAAGTATCCTAAGTACATAGTTTATATATAGTTATATATAGTATATATAAACAACACTATAATAGAGAAATGAACAATGAATATAAAGAGATGACTCTCCTGGTTTTATAAATTGACTAATAATCATGAGACATGATTAACCTCATTAGTTATCTATGAAATGCAAATTAAAACAGCAAAATGTCATTTCTTCACCATGAAATTAATGAATATTAAGGAAATGATGGTGAAAAGACATTGTGATTATCATTTATCTGCCACTGATGGAGGTATAAATTAGTGCACCTTTCCTAAAATGCAATTTGACAATACATGCAACCATAACTTTGTTTTTCTGCTCTTTGAGCCAGTAATTATTTTCTGACATACTTCTCAGAAATTGATAAATGCATTATAACAGCTAGGTAACAAATCTTTATGTATGTCAAATTTTTTCAAATTATTTGCTTTTAAAAAATACAAAGAAGAACCTATTAGCTATAATTTTGATGACAGGTATCTGTGACTTTCATCATACAATGAAATTGACAGGAGTTAAAAACAGTTTCACTGCCATAACTAAAATCCTTAACTCCAACTTACATTTCTACTTGAAAAAGTTTCTTAGTATCTACACAAATATATGTAATTAAATAAGAGAAATTGATGAATTTATTAGAATATCTATTCATTGATTATTAAATTGAGGGAAAAATGAAACCATTCTCATTAAGAACCTCATTTTCAATAAAATTTAAATTTTGTATTAACTTCATCAAAATTCGTGATACATTTTTGTTTCATGAACAATAACTTCAATATATATATTTATTTTTGTTGCAGAGAAATGTAATCACTTCGTACTGTTGAATATACTACTTTAGGATAAATTTCTAAGAAGGAAGTACAACAGAAATAGAAGTTCAAGGAAAAAATAATATAAAAGTTCTTGCTATTTTTAATGCATTTTTGAAAAAAAATGGTATCAAATTACTATGGTACTGATATTCCACTTGAAATAATTTAAAGTATTAGAATGTCTTTGCAATTATTTGAACTTAAGATGAAAAATTTTAGATTTCAGTGAAAAAAATATGCAGTGTGCTACTTCATTTGTAATAATAACTTTAGGGGGTATGTAAGTGAAAAAACTTGAGGAACAGAATTATAGGGGACTCAGTGCATTGTTTACCTTTCAATAATTAAGATTTGGAAATAAATCTCTCCATAACATTCGTCCTAAATCTTGTTTTTCACAGCACTATATTTTCCAATTTATCGAGTGTATGTTTCTCAGGTTTTTCTATGTAGACTACCATGGGTACAATAACTCTTAATATATGTGGCAATGCAGAAAAGCAGTGAGAGCCAAGGTAGCATCTCTCAACCAAGGGTATCTTCAAAAGAGCTGCTAACATGGAACAAGCTTTAGTGTATCTGAGTTATCAGCCCCTTCTTTAACACCAGCTTCCAAATAAGCTTATTTTTAAATCATTTGATTTAAACTTGGGAATGTTTCTTAAATTTAAGAATAAAAATAAAATTTAAATTAACAATCTCTCTTAAAGACTGTCAAAATTCTTGAATTTTTCACCTTTAGCACAGTCAACTTTCTTCAAAGGTTACTCATTTTGAGTAATATTTTAGATAAGAGGAACGAAGAGGTGCTTGGATTAACTACCTATAGAAATATAGATAGTTCAGATATTAGAAACCACACGCGAAAACTATTTCATCATCAACTTTCCTCTGCAAGATATCAAAAGAAAAAAAAAGGAAAGCCTCGATCAACCTATTCTTTCTGCCCCTCTCCCCCTAAAATCCCAACTAAATTCCTATTTACATCTTGGCCTACTGCAATAGGCATCTGTTCTCATCACCCCAAACACTCGGGACCTGCTGTCTAAGTCAGTCCTGAACTTGTAAACTTCAGCTCCAGTGGTTTCTACTTAACTTTAATCTGGTTCACTTCCCTCAATTATTTGACATAGTTGATCATTTACTCTGTTAAACCTGTTGACATCCCTGACAGCTCTGATTTTTACTCTTCTGACACTAATACTATGGTTTGAATTGCTCCTTCTATCCTTTATGCATCCCTCAAGTGGAGGGAGGGAGGCGTACCTCAAAGTCGTTCTTTGCCCTCCCTTGGCCCTACACTTTCAGTGGACCATCCCCTTTCCTCCTGTGGCTTTAGCTGTCACTTCCCTGCAAGTATTTTCTAAATACATATGTTTCAAAGAAATCTTACCTAAAAGATGTCTCCTTTCTAACTGTTCAGCCTCTTCACACACTTCAAGCTCAACACACCCTCATTTTCTCTCCATTCCATACCCAAAATATTTCCCTCTCTTGCCCCAATCCCTTCATCCCCAAATTAGTACTTCTCCCTGTTCTGGAACTCTGTGAAAAACACCATCACCTCCTCCTGGAGTTCTCAACACCTCCCTCTCTCTCTACTACGTCTGGTGGAATCAAGTCCTCTTGACCCCGAGTCTGCAACCGCAGTCTAACCCCTTCTGACGTTTCATGGCACAGGCCTAATCCTGAGCCTCATTATTTCCAACCTGGTTTAGTCTTAGGTATTCTAACTGGGCTTCCAGCTTAACCACCACTGCCTCCACTAACAATTACCCATTTACCAGCATTCTTTCTCTATGCTCCCACTATATTTTATCTATACAGTTAGCTGTACCCAGATCTGCCTCCCTCAAATCAGAGTCCATTGGCTGAGAATACATTCCCAATCAAAAGCTTGTATCAATCCTATCCACAAATCTAAATCTAATCTCCTTGTGGAAATGCATATGATTGATTTTTTCATAACCACATTCTAAACATTTCTAACAGAAAGCACTAAAATGTTGCGGGGGGGGGGGGAGGAGAAGAAAAAACAGGAAATTGAATACGTGTATTTCTTTCTGAATCTTTAAAGTATTCCTTATCGTAACATCATCCAATGACCTTACAGTATACTTTACGGCACTATCTGATTATGCCTAATCACTTCTTAAGAAAGATAATGTTAATTCCTTCCCCCTCTTTAACAGGAAGTATGTCCAGAATGTGTTTCAAGATTCTTGGACAAAAGGAGATGCACAATCTCTTAATAGTTCCTTTTCTCGTTTCTCAGTAGAATTCTTCTTCTCAAATCCAAACTGGGTGATACAAGCAACCAAAGCTAAGATGGCCCCAGATTTCCCCCATTGAAATGAGAGCTGTAAAGGCACAAGTAATGATTAAATCACTTCCACTTTTGTGTTTGTAACAAAGCTACCATCAGATGAAAGAAAGAAAATTTTAACTGATGGACTGCTCAGAATCGAGACACAGTCTGTGACTCTCCTTATGAACTTCCTTCCAGGGAAAATGCCTTGTTCACTTTGGCCTTGGCTGTAGGGGAAGGTGACTTAAGACAGAGATTACATGAAAGCTGTCATTTTGTAAAGGTTACAGGAGATGCAACAAGAGGCAGAATCGAGCTGCCCAGGTGCAGTGGGGGCTGAACATCAAAAGAGGAGTAAAGACAGTGGAGAATGGAGCTACTTTCTCTGAAGCTTATCTGAGCTCCTTTGGTTGAGAAATCAAGACTTGGAATCTGAAAAAACTTGCTTGTGACAAAGCCAGTGTGTCTTGGCTTAAGTTAGAAATACCATAGAAGTAGCTTTTCTTGCAACCAATCTGTTTCTCTTATACAGTATGCAGCTACATGTGAAAATAACTCATGAAACTTTTCAAAGAAGCCTTAAGGACTTTAAGAAGGGGAACTTTAAGGGAGGGGGTTCAAATGCTCCATATGAAACCCTTTCCTCCAGAGCCCAGCTATCCCATACAGTACTTTGGGTCACAAGTGAAAAAGAGAAGCCAGATGCCAAGTCCAGAATCCAAGATATGAGGCCAATTGAAATGGCAGAAAAATTATTGCTATTTATTGCTAATTATTTATATTTAATACTTATTAAATATAAAATTTGAGAGACCACAGACCCAGAAAAACCAGGACAATGAAGTGGAACCTCTGTCAGAAGAAGCAGCTACCACCAACAGAAGATGCTCGAGATCATCACAGAAGAGAACACGGTATCGAGTATGGAAAAAAACTGGGTAAGAGGTTGTTTTCTTCTTAGACCTCCTGATTTGAGGTAGGGAGAACACTCTGTTCCTATGCCAGTTTGTTTACCTTAAATGAAACTTAATAAAACTCCTAACTTGGGGAAAGGAATGTTCCTGCGAGATGCTATCAGAATTATCTGGGGGAGAGGCTGGTTGTTGTAAACACAGTTGCTATCCTTCCTTCCCCCCAATTCTCTCACCTGTTTATTGTGATGTTACTGATGAGTTTGTTACACCTTTTCTCTATATTGAGGGAAAGAACAGATGAATATGGTAATAGAATAATATTTTGAGATAATCCTTAAGGTACAGCTCTGATGATAATGATCATAATAATCACTAATAAAATGCTCATGTTTATTGAATACTTACTATCAAGCAAGTTTGCTGAGCCCTTCATATGAATTACTTATTTAATTCTAGTGAGCTGCTAAGTAAATATTATTACAATAGTATAAATACTATAATCGTTATAAAAAGTAGAAAATGAGGCACAGGTAAGTAACTAGTTCCAGATCACATTAGTCAACCCACATAGTCTGGCTCCATATCCACATTACCTCTTCTCAAAATATGACTTAACTGCATAAACTTCAGAAACTCTTTAGCCCAGCGCTCAAGGCCCTCTATAAAACACCTCCTGCTTCTTTCTCTGCTAGCTGGTGTCTCATTTATTTGCACCCTTGTGTAGCAGCAGAACTCCTTGTAAGAGCTGTACTGTCTTTAATTCTTCTCTTTCTTTTCTCTTTTAACCCCACTATACTCATCTCTAGCACTTTCCCTAAACTGCTCAGTAAGGTCAGCAAAGACATCCAGTGGTCAATTCCAGCCTTGAGCTCATCTGAGCTATGAGTAGCGTCTGATACTACAACCGTGCGTGTCTCCTGTGAGCTCTTTCTTCACTGGCTTCTGGCACACTGCAATCTGTTGGCTATCTCAAAGTTCACTTTTCCCCAATCTTTTTGCTGGTTCCTTCTCCTGGTCATAACCTCTAATGTAGGGTAACTCCAGGACTCCACTCTTGGTGGTTTTCCCTACTATATCCACTTACTCCCTCGGTGATCTCATGGTTTAAGTCAAAAATCCACATGCATGCCAGTGACTACAAGCTGAGACCTCTCTCCAGATGAAACACTGCAACTTGGATATCTAACAGGCACCTCAAATTCAATATATTCAGCACTGAACTCCCCAGTCCCTTCTCCCTCAGAATACCTGATCTACCTCCACCTTCCCTATTTCTACTATTGGAAACTCCATCCTTCCAGTTACTCCTGTCAAAAGTCTTGTGGTTATTTTTCATTAAAAAATGCATCTTCTTGGGCTGACCCCGTGGCTCACTCGGGAGAGTGCAGCGCTGGGAGCGCCGAGGCCATGGGTTCGGATCCTATATAGGGATGGCCAGTGCGCTCACTGGCTGAGCACGGGGCAGACAACACCAAGCCAAGGGTTGCGATCCCCTTACCGGACACACACACGCACGCACGCATTCTCTTTCCCTTATACCAGAAACTCTGTGGGCTCCACCTTCAAAAATATTTCCAGAATCTGACCATTTCTCATCACTCCACAGCTACTGCACTCACCAACAGTGCCCTATTTCATTCTCAGCAACATCCTCATTTAAACTGTAAATTACAGTCACCGTAATACAAGGCCCTCCGTGAGCACACCCCCTACCCTGGCATTACCTCTCTAACCTCACATAGTACTTTCACTGGCCCTGAGTCCACTCCAGCCACACTGGGATCTCTTGAAAACCTTTGCTGAGGAAGGCACACTCCTGCTCTGGACCTTCATTCTGGTTGTCCCCTTTGTCTAGAACACTCTTTTTCCAGGCATCCACTTGGCAAACTCATCACTTCCTTCAAGTCTTTGCTTAGTTGTTAGCTATTCCATGAGACCCCTTGTTTAATATTGCAATGGGTCTATCTGTCCACCCCTCATCCCATTTACCCTGCTCATCTTTTTTCTGTCTCCATGGCATTTACCACCTTTCTACATACTATATAACTTTATGTACTTATTAATTCCTATCATTTAATTCATTATTTGTCCCCCTCCACTAGAATGTAAGCTCTGTGAGATCATGGCTTTGTTATTTTGTTCACTGATGTATCTCAAGAGTAGAAGAGGCCCAGCACATATGTAGGTGCCCAATAAATATTTGTTGAGTGAAGAAACAAACACATATACATATACAGAGGACATTATGCCCTCTTATCTTGGACATCCCTCCTCTTCCTGTCCTGCTTCACTGCTTTGCTTCTTGTCATAATTCTTCTGCTTGAAATAGATATTGCCAAAAGTCTCATTTTGGCTCAGAAAAAAATTCCTCTCCACCCGGCCTCCCCACTCAATGGGTTAAGAATAAAAGCAGACTAATAGACTGAAATAGAAACTATGAAATTAATCATTATGTACAATTTAAGAATCAGTAATCAAAGCAAGAGATCCACGGTGTTCTTTCGTAACTGCCTTGCATATGCCTGGCACTGAGTCTTAACCACTTAACCTATGAACCCAGGTTCATTTTTAAAACTTCCCATAGATTAGGTTCAAAGGAATCCCTGACCAATACTGCCACCTACTGATGAGTAGGTGAGATGTCAGCACAATCAGAAAGTGCAAACCAGTTTATTGAAAACAAGGAAAGACAAAAAATAAGAAAAAAAACCATTAAGACAGTAAAATAAGCTCCTTTTCCTAAACAATGCTAACAAGGAATCCACATTGAATTCCACAGAAGCATTAAGCAAAGATTGTGTAAGTGCAAGGAATTACAGTGACAGCCTTCATAAAAGAGAAAGCATCACCAAAATAATAATAGGGTAACCAGTCTTCTAACTACCAGCACTTCTACTTTTCACTAGCAACTCCCTTCAGAGTTAAAATACTCAAGACTCAAACATATTTGTTTTTACTTTCCCTCACAAACAACAAAAAAAGTCTACTCTGCTATTTCAAACTCACTTAAGAAAAAAAAAAAAAAAATCACAGCAAAAGCATTTAGAATACCAGGACATTTATATTTGAGGCTTTACACTATCAAGTTTCTCCTCTTTAGAAGTGTAGATGGATTTTTTTTATTATTATTTACATGCAATATTGCTCAATGTCAATGAACTTGGGTCATGATTTCTAAGAAAAACTCAAAATGGCATTTTCACATTTTCATTTTTCTTTACCAAGATCTGGTACTTTTTCATGATCAAAAACCTCGTGCTGTCCCTTCTCCCCAGGTAGGTAGTAAACATGGTAAAAATTAGTTGGCATATGCTTTTAGAAAGCCATTTATTTAAATCATTATATTCACTCCCGTCTTTTGTTGAAGTTATGCACCCCTAAAATGTTTCAAGCACTTAATTTTTCATTTACACTATTAATTGTTTCATCAAACCATTAATAAAATATTATTTTGCTAACTAGTAAATAATTACATACTGTCAAAATCAGAAACAGTATAAACAATGTGTTTTGAGAGTCCTAAAGAATATAAATTTGCATAAGGAAAAACTTTGAAAGGAAACAAGTTTGTATCTCTCACAGGCCTTCCCACTTTAGGAATCATGCAGGAGCAGCAGGAGCAATAAAACAGTAGCAGTGACTTTTAACAAAAATAGTCCATTTGTCGATTTAAAATAATATTAATTTAAAAAAGAATGAAGAAAAGCTAAGTTAACTCATAAACAAATAGGATTAAAAGTAATAATTCCAAGAGAAGATAATTCAGGAAAAAAACATTTAATTATAAAATTTATTTTTAAATAAAAAAGCAATGGCACGAATCACCACTAAATTATTTGTTATGATATCCAGAGGTTGCTCTTGTAATCATACACTAAAAAATTTGACTGTTCCTATTAACAGCATTTTCCCTCCTGAATAGAGTGACATCAAGAGCTTCTCAGAATGTGTAATTTTTCCTAAAGTATTACTAAAAGTGTCATAAACGCAGTTTGTGCAGCATACATTTACATCACCTTCTATTTACTACTCTCTAAACTCCAAAAATATTTAACACTTCTCTCTCACTTCATTTCTCTTATTTACAGTACAGAGCTCACCTCTTGTCACAATATAGTTTGTGCATTAAAATCCCTGGGAATAGTACTTTCCACAACATTTTAATAAATTTACTTGGATTATTTAAAATAGGTGCACAAACAAAAGCTTGTTCACATGACTGTGTCATACTCAGAATAACCCTTCCAGTAGACTTATTCAGGAATTAAAAAAAAAAAAAAAAATCCCTCTTTAAGTAGAATATGTTCTCCAACCATTACTAGATTATACTATCATGCATATGTATAATGCTAATATGACAATAGGTAAAGCCAGCTATGACTTTTTAAATTCCATTTGGAAGAGAACAGCATACACAAAATGATTTGGCTTTCACTCTCTTGTTATCCATAATCCAGTTAATCCACATGGGTATATTTTATTTATTCTTAGCATATAAGTATTTAATGGTTCGGTAATAATTGGCAGCTTCCGACAGTTCTATTTTCTTGATCGTGGATACAGTTCTGTGCACATATGTCAGATGAACTGAAAAGAATGCAAATCACCTCATGGGGTACAGTAAGGAGGAGGATATTATTGTTTGAATAAATGATTCAAAGAGATGAATACTAACATTCTACAGGGGCAGGAATACTGCTGAATTAGGTCTGTTTTAATATGTGCTGTTTTCACAACTTGCCACACCTGGTATTTGTTATCTTTTTGGTTAAGAAACAAACCCAGTCGGGGGAAGGCAGATGTGAGGAGGTAAGAACGGTGAGAAAGTATATATTCCATTATATATGACTTTAGGGGAAAAAAGTGAGTCGAAAAAGAGTATACTTTCATATAAAAAACTATATCACATCTGGACACAATTCACAGAGTCTATGAAAACAGCTCACAGGCTAATTAGGCCCTTTCCTCTTGCTTTAGAAATATTTGTTTTTTAATAATAATATTAATAGTAATTATTATCATAATTCTGGCAGCAGCACAATCTTTAAGTTTTTAAGGCTTAAGAGTGTCACTCTGTAATAATTGGGTACAGCTGAATAATAGGAGTCCCGCTATTTCTTTTATTTACACTCTTGACCCAGCAAGAATTACTACAGGAGTCCTCGTGGTTATCTGCAGCTTGTTAAGTCTTTACAATGGCTTTGACTTTATAACCCACTCCGCATTTGGGTTGAGCTGATATAAGTCCTTCATGTAAGTGTCATCATCGAGGCAGCGTTCCCCTATTAAAGAGATGTTGTATCAGTTTAATACAGGGGGTAGATTGGAGTGCAATTTTAAACTAAAGCTTAATAGTTTAACTGAAGTCTTAGACTTCAAAATACTTCTCATCCCTTCCTGCTTCTCATCATCATATTATAAGAGTTAGCCAAATATTAGAAAAGTGAATTTGGTAGTCTTTCTTTAAACAAACAGGTTTCAAATTAATTCAGGAAGCTGAAAAAACTTTGTGTGATGGGCTTTTAAATGGTTTCTTAAAAGCTTATTCACCTTTAAGAGTGGCAACAGTTTTGAATCTATCTACGAATCCACACTTAATTCCAAAGATCTAAGAGTCACATGAAAAATCAAATATATTACTATTTAAATTATCTTTACTAATAGAGTTAACAATTCCAATTTTCTAGTGGAGTTGTGGTTTATTTAAATTTTAAGAATGAGCCTTCATATTCCTGTATTCAACTTTTGATATTTACCAACAGTTTTAAGTTCCAGAAAAGAATATTCTGCAAAACTTATCTTAAAATTATTTTTAATTACTATTTTGAATTGAACATCATTTCATTTATTTCTTAACAATTTCACCCTTAACATTTTCAAAAGTCAAAGCGAGAGAAAAGGTTTATTTTAAATTTTAAAAAAGAGACGAATAAGACTCACTGATAATTACAAAATAAAATATAGAACGTGGTCAAAATTAGTTTACGTATTCTATTTCTGTTTCATAAGTTAATAACATGAGTGTGTATGAGTATGTGTGAGAGGGAGAGAACGTGGATGTATAAAATTTAGTAGAAAATCAACTACCACAAAGATAATTTCTGCTTTTACTAAAAATATCTAGTGCTATAGCTTAATAAAAGTGTTATCTTCATCTTAAATAAGCTCCACTACTTCCTTGTATGACATGGGCATATAAAAAAGAAGGAAGTTTTTAAAAATGTGCATCCTTAACCATTCTAGAAGTAACCATTCTAGAAGTTACTCCTAACATAGGGCACCTGTCTTTGCTGAAGCTGAACACAGATGCGCACCTGTACGGAAGGTGCTCAAATAGAGCCTGAAGGAAAAGGCCGGACCCTGACACAAGTCCACAGTATTCAGCAACTGTCTAAAGGATGGTATATTTTACTTCTCATTCCCTTTTTTCCCTCCAAAGATATAATAACCACTGACAATGTCATATTAGCATAAAGAATGCAAAGAAAAAAAAAATGTGCTTACCAATATTTCCTCCAATTTCATACAGAAAAACTTCCCCTTTCTTGAGAGTCTGGGCAACCCCACTATTCGGGACAAAACAAACTGATTAGTTGTATCATCAAACAGCTTGCAAGTAAATCACTTTAACATGCTTGGGGAATTCTGGCTCATATGGAAAATTCATAACTTAGACACCCTGTAATTATCTCCACATTTGTATTTTCCCATCTGTTAAATGTGCCGAATAAGTAATAAAAATGTCACACCTGTGAATTAAAATAAACAAATGGAATCATACGTCTGAAGGCAAAATAACAAATCAGTATCTAAATGTGTAAAATTAAAAAGAAAAGTTAATGTAACATTTTACTTGCCAATCAAATTATTAAAATATGATTATCTACTTTGCATAGGGTCCAAAAAGGGCCTCATAAAATTATAAAAAGAAACGTTTCCACCTCAGTTTTCACACTGGGTTTATTCATTAAGTATTTATCGTAGGTCTGCTGTGCTGGCAAGTCAGTGCACGAGATGAATGGAAAGAGTAGGACAAGATTCTGCGCTGGCGGTTCAAATGTGGGAGGTACATACACTCAGAGCAGAAGCAGTCTTTAGGAAGACCTGACTTTACCAAGTAGGTTGTGTTTACAGATTTCTGCTCTTAAAAGAATAAACTCCTTTAGAACATGAGGTTCAAACATAAAATTGGTAAAATTCAGTGGGTTTCAAATCTTTCTGCAAAAGAATTACCAGAGAAACCTGCTAAAAATTCAGATGCAGAGCTCTAGGAACTCTGATTTAATAGGTCTAGGACGAAGCCCAAGAATCTGCTTTTAAAATGCTCTGCAGTGAATTCTGATGCATGGGAAACGTTTGGGAACCGCTGATATAAGGCCCTTAGGACACACTCTCTGGAACTGAGAAGAAGAAACCAGGTCTGACTTGTATTTAAGGCATAAAGAAGAATGTGGTACAGGAGCAACCTAATGGCTCATGTAGTGATCTAACTTTCTCCATCTAGCCTATGTCCGCAGCACACTGGGCACTCAGGGCTGTGTACCCCCTCATGCTGTGGTGCCACCTGCTGCATTCTATCCCAACCATGAGTCAACTTACCTTATTTCCAACCAGGTGCATGCTTATTATTTTAATTAAAAAATTAGTTTCATTTATAATATGATACATAACTTGGTAAACTAAGAGTATAAAGAGTTACGGTTTCTATGAAACCCAAACAGAATGTTTTGGGAGACTTGGAAAAGAAAATTTGCTCTCAGATTGATTCTCAAGTGTCTGTGTTCTTGTTCCCCTTTAAGGAAACCTGAACCGGATTTCCTGGTACATGCAAGTATCAGCATAAGGCCAATCAACAAATTTGTAATTTTAAAAAGGCAACAGTAATTTTTATCAACGATTGGTGAATAAATGCATAATTTATTGTACATTTATTTTAAGTCATTTATGTGTTCGTTGGCTTCAGTTGAGAAAGTAGAAAAAAAGGATGAAGGGAAGTAGGGTTTCCAACTGGTCCAATACAAGTGGAACACAAATGGGAGAAACACGGGAATGTGGAGGAAGAAGAAAAAAAAAATACACACACACACACATTTATCAGCGAATTCACTTACTAGGTGGTCCAGACAGACAGTGCTACGTGCTTCATGGTCATTTTCCTAGTTAATTGTCATAATACTTACTATATACAGTAGATCCTATTATGGTCCACTCTTATGACTGAGGAACTTGAGATCTGAGATTATAAAAACTAGCCTAAGGAGATGCAGGACTAGTGAGCATTCACATTGATTTTCTGTCTCCAGCAACTTTAAGCACAGGGAGAAGGGCTGAGGATTGGGGGACTGGGGGGCGGGGGAGGCAAATGGAGAGAGAAGTTTATCAGACTTCACTCTGGTGGGAGGAGGACAGAAGAAGGTAGGATGTAGAAGAAGGGACCCTGCTCCCAGGGAATAACAAATACTTATTTAATAAAAGCACCACAGGCAGACAATCCAAATACGCAGAAGGCAAAAGCGGTGCTTTCTATGACAATATACTCCCACTGTTTCATGCTCTACTGTAAATATTAAAGTCATGGTTGACTATACTGCACAACTTCACAGTCAGATTTTGTACTATCAGCAAGCAGAGGAACAAAAGCACAGACTAAATGAGCAATTGGGTCCTGAAAGTAAATGCTGTGCAAATTAACTTTGTCTAGCCTGGAAGAGCTGCTTATATCTGAAGTCTGGCCAAACCTTCAGGTATACAATCTGGGAGTGGAGGGGACATCATTTCAGGTGGCAAACGTTGGTAGCCACGAAGTCTAGGCTGGCGGTAAAGAGGGAGTGGAATGTCTTCAATGAAGCTGAGAGACCCTTTTGGCAGCAAAGATGTCTGAGAAATTCCAACTGCCCCCAGGACTTAATCCTGAGAAATTCCAACTACCCCCAGGACTTAATCCTGAGAAATTCCAACTGCCCCCAGGACTTAATCCTCAGAAATTCCAACTTCCTCCAGGACTTAATCCTGAGAAATTCCAACTGTTCTAGGACTTAAACCCATAAAATTCCATCTCCTCTAAGACTCTACACCAGTGTGGCTCCCAGATCCGTGATGATCTCTAAACCCTGGAGTTAGTGTGTAGCATCGTTAAGGGACTGCATTTGGAGAAAGAAGCCACATATTTAGAATTCCAGCTCCACCACCTATTAAAAAAATGTGTGACCTTGCAAATCTTGGATTTTCTTAGCAGTAAACAGAAGTAGTAATAGTGCTTACTTCTGCATGTTGTTGCAAGGGCAGTTTATGCTGGCTTACTGAAAACCCAGATATTACCAATAAGCCTCTCTCCCATTTTATCACCATCTGTTAGCTGTACAGATTCATCCTTCTCCCGATTTATAAACCCTGAGGGAAGGTACTTTAAAATATATGTTTATACCCTTTCCAGCCTAGCAGAGGGCTTTAAACAGAGCAGAAACATATTAATATGTGTAGTACTATATTAAAATTGGAGAGGCTTTGGCAGAAACCTTGGTTAGAGACCCCAAATGTTGAGATGAGGAGATTAAATTCTTTAAAAAGACCAAAACAGATTATTCATAAACTAAGATGCCGATGCCCTGGCATTAGCAGCTTTCTTTCTAAACATTTAGATTCATGTATTTCAACAACTGGAAATGGAAGTAGGGGCAGGGGGGCATTAAAAGATAACTTTAGCTAAAAATAAAAATTCAAAGGCTGAAAACTGAAAACCCAATACACTTGTTAGAACCCCTAAAATTCAAGAAAAGGTATTGCAAAATGTCCCAGAAAGCACACACTATAATATAGTGAGAGTGACGCCAATAGTTTTCAAAGGACTCCCTTTGCTCCATCAGCCCCAAAATAGAGGTGCAGGGCTTGGTTGTTCTTAACTAACATGGTGTGTCCTCCCTTTATGACTTCAGAGTTAATGGCACTGGTAGTCCTTTCTTAATTCTTTATGTTTTTCGTTTCTAAATATGAGCATTTTTTTATTCATTATATTTCATAGAAAAAGTTGTGTCTTTTGTTTTAATCCCACTGTATCCCAATTAGTAATTTTCCTAACAGCCTACAAACAGTAATTAACCTCCAATCAACATATTCTGGGAAGACTATTGAGTGGTCTCACTTGCCAAGCTCATTGCAGGCACAGTGAAGGAATGCTCAGCCATCGTGCTTACAACTGGTTCAACTTGAACTCCAACTACTCCAAAGGAACCAAACTCATTCCAACAGTCTAATTGCTAAGTCTCCTCTCCTATTCTTCCGAGAAGAAAAAATTTTTAAGCACATCACACCACCCCTTAGCTTAAAAAAAAAAAAAAAACAAGAGGAAAGGAGAAAGAGCAAGTGAGTTACACCATGGAATAATTAAAACGAAACATGCCTCTACCTTTCCTGGCTGAGAAACCTGGCAAGCACATCGCTGGCTTTTAGTTCTTCAGTTAGCTGTATTGCCATGGAAACTTTCGAAAGATGGGGAGCTTGCACTCGAATCACTCCCTGAGGAACGTCAGCCTGCAAAGCAATAATGACACTGGAACAAAGCTGGCAGCAGCTGGAACATGTAACTCTGTACGATGCATTATATGGTAAGTGTGCTTAACTACTACGCATTTTACTTCACTACATAAAAACCTTAACTACTGTATAATGTAATTTGCTAAATTACATCAAACCTCAAATATCCTCTCAATGGTGATAGGGGAACTTTATAATGCCTATGCAGTAATGCTTAATTATTTTTAAAGATGTAAAGAATGACAGCAATAACCATTACTGCCGTATTAAGTGCTGATTTCTGAGTATTATCTACTAGAGGGTGCTTCTTCATGCAGCGATTTATGAAATTGAATCAGAAAGAAGTTGCTGTCGCAGTGTGTGCACTTAAAAAATCTTCCCACACATTCACATTTCACAAAAATGTTTTGTCCCTGCATGTCTAAAAAAAAGATAACATACCTTTCTAATATATCTGTATTGTGTCTGCTGCCCACTTAGTTAATGAGATTACATTTTGACTATACATTTTGACCATACATTTTGAGCTTAAGATGACCAGTTCTAAGTCCTCTGCCTGTAGATGTCAAGAACATTTTAGGGATTTGGAGATATCAGTGAAAGATTTTGAGACTTTTAATATCAAAATGACAGCTATAGCATTTGAAATATTAGACTTAATTCTTAAATGGTTCTGCTACAATAAATACCAATTTATTATTTATAAACATATGTATTAGACTTTAGAACAACAGCATGCACAAATTAGGTTGAAAGAATGCTTTGAATACCACAAATCCTGCTTAATTCAACCAAAATTTACTATCTACTGAGTGGCTGATACTGAGCTAGGTCTACTTACCTACTAGATAAATAAGACACAAGTCCTTTATTGCACAATATTATTTTTGTGCCCACAATATCACATCATTTAAAAAATGCACAATGTCTTGAGTTGCTATTTTTTAACATAAAGCACAGATAATACCGCACATGCCATGAATTTGATTTCTTTCAAAGATCAACAAAAATATTATGCCTTTAGAATCAAACTGCATAAAAATGTAGGTGGTTCCCCACCCCCCAAATTTTAAATTACTTCTCAGTAACATCAGAGATTTAGTGTGGTAATAATAAAGAAGGGCCAGCAATGAGACAGTACAGGGAGCATGGGATTGTGTAAAGCCATGGACTGCAAACACCTACTAGACATACGAGGACACTGCAGAAGACCAGACCACTGACCTCCGAAATCGTGCTGATCTCACCTGACCACAGAGCACACTTATTGCAAACCCACACAAAGACATACAAAGCTTTCCAAGGCTTCCTAATTGTGACCTTGCTGGGGGAGGAAGTGCGTTCCCACCATCCTTATCTAATTTCCCTTTGGGAGGGGTACTGTGCTCCACTTCATCCTTGAAGGACATCTTAACTCCAACCTCTCAATTCCAACCCATGCCCCGACCCCTCAATTCCTGCTTCATCTCTTGATCCAGCCTGGGCCCTTGGCTTAGTTTTTTGACTTCTACTTTCTGGGCCATGTAGTTTGGCTTGATGGCTTAGTCTTGACCTTGTCCCTAGGACTCAAGTCTAATTTACCTTTTTCCTTGATTCTGTGACAGACTTTATTTTCATTTGTAACATTTTGGAAAATGAGCTGCTTCTGACAATGGATGGGGCATTTCATGTGGTGGTAATGTTAGCTTTTTCCTTTAAAAGTAGTTAGTCAAGCAATGATGTAACCACAACTGAGGGAATACATGAACTGCTACATGAACTCCTCTCTTGGCTTTGATCTCTAGCTTATTTCCTGCTGGGGCCATTCTACCTGCTGGCCTGGCCTCACCTGTTTCCTCACAGGAGATAAACAATAAGCCAGCACTGACAATTTTAATGTTAGAGTGAAAACGGTAATGGCAACATTTGAAGAATTGAGTTCATAAAAGCCCAATACTACCTGTCCACTCAGTAAGGGCAACAAATATTGGTATTTTGGATTATTATCATCTGTTATTATTAATATTATATTGTACAAAGCCCTGAATGGCAGGCTAGGGTTTGCAGATAGCCATCTCCTTGATGCTGATGCTAACAGGAAATCCTGGTCAAGTCACACTGCCAAATATCTTTATATATATTTTATTTGATGAAAGTAATGATGACAAAAGTTATTCCTATAATTATGTCCTACCCAGCCCTAGAATACCAGTCAGCCAAATCTATGCTGACATTTAAAGTGAAGTAAGATGATATGATAAAGTTTTTTATAGAGAGGATCCAAAATAAATAAGTTGTAAAACAAAAATGATCCAGAAAAGTAATGTTACCATAAAGAGTTTGGGGATATGGCAACCTTAGTCTGCTCCCTGTCTTTCCTTCATTATTCCTTATGGCACTTTCTACTGTTTGGATTAAAAAGGCCAGTCAAATTTTGTTACAAACACCCATACTTTCCTATCTTAGTGTATGTTCTACTCTCCTTCTGAAATATCTCACTGCTGTCCATTTTTCAAGGCCCAGCCAAACACCTCAAACTCCATGGAATCTTCCATGATCCACAGGGTCAAAAGGATTTCTTCCTTCCACTGAATCTCCTTTACAATGGGGATCCTAATATATGACACCTGCATCCTAGTTACATGCCACATATCCGAGTCATACCTGTAGCCACCTATCAGTAGTTATTGATTAAATCACTCAAAAAAATTTTTACTAAAAATGATGTTACTGATAGCAAAATTTCTCTAGAATAAAAAGAAGTATACCAACGTGCATTTCCTTAATGGCAAAGAATAATCCTAGGAACACTGTCTAAAAGAAACAAGTTAAGTTGACTCCATCTACAAAAAAAGACAGAAAGGGAAACAGAGTGGAGGAAAATAATTAAAGAAGCTACAAGAGATAATTGTCATTTACTCCTACAGGGAGCCAAGCAGAAAAGCTAGAGTTATCAACATTAGCAAGCACCTGCATGAGGGTGTAGCCTCTCCTGCTCCCCAGCCCCTCTCCCTACCCACCCCCCCATACATCTCATGAGGAACTGAAGGCCTCTAAGAATATGACCATAGCACTGTGCATTCTAAATGAGTTCAGGGATGGTTGCTTTGGATAGTATGGCCTTTCTTCCTTATAAAACACAGCACTAAGTTCAGGGTGCTGTCAGGACTAGCATAGGAGAGCACCACATCTGACACAGGAATCCAGGGTCTTTCTGATAGTTAAGAGTTTGAAAGGAAGAGTCCAAAGTACTAGCTTCTAAAGGCATTTGAGAGTTCTCAAGTATATGTGCAATGTTAAATAACTGCCATATTATGTGACACAGGAGCTGGCTTTTGCCAATATGGGGAGAGGCATAGGTACTCTCCCACAGATTCCTATGGCTATGAAATAAAATATTTCCCACATCCCTTTCCCTCAATGAGTGGGAGATGAGCTAAACCAGGTCCGGCTCAGTGTTAACCCTTCTCAAACTAATAAATACAAAAATTTTGAATTGTTTCACATAGTTGGAATATCAATGCCTTTGAAAAGCCTTTCATTAGGCCAGCAATGGCACATGGCACCTTCCTAGGCTGACTGGCCATAGTTCCTGATAACTAGGGAACCTGTATTCTAGCACTGTGTGCATGTATATGTCTGTCTGTGTGTCTATGGGACAGGAAAATTCTTAGTTTGTTTATTTCTGTGATAACACATCCCACCCAAATTCTCACAACAATATAGAGATTGAGAGTCTGACAATGCGGATCCACCATGCCCTTTACCTTTGAAAAAGAAATGAGTGTAGTAGATATAATGGTAAAGATGAAGTGCTTAAAAGCTGTTTCTGGAAAGTTTTTGCTGGATATCTTGAAAAGGGAGGCCAAATTATATTTACATAAAAATGATGAACAATAAATGTTGCTAAAAATCTCATTTAAATGAAGTATGACAACCACTATCAAACTCTAGAACCATGCTCTATCAAATACTAAAGCTACTAGTATACTAATTACATTGAGCTGCCAAGCTTTGAAAAGATACAACATGCCTGGATCATTAAGCAAAATAGTGTGTTCTTAACTTAAGCCACAATAATAGCTGAATCTGTGCATAGTATAATCTTTGTAACCTTTCTATTTCATGTTTTTTGGTCTAACAGCTGTAGGAGGCAGGGGGCAGTGGTCCTTATAAACTGAAATTTTATGTGAAGTATAGCAGGACTGGAGAACAGTATTTGACTAACACACCATTAAAATTTAGTCACAAAGGATTTTACGATTTAAAGAATATTAACTTCGTATACATGCAAAGACATTGTAATAATGTATTGTAATCAACAAAATGACCTCAGATGGTTATTATATGTTTTAAATATTAAAGTATATTTTTAAAAATCTGATTTCATTTGCTATTTGGTTAAATAAACAATTATTTTAGTATTTCTTCATAAGGTATAAACACTACATTGCTCATATTTTTGCACTCTAGAGATTACATATTTAACATCAGACCTTTAGAAGAGACATTAATTTCTTTTTTATTAAAAGGTAACAAATGTAAAGCTGACATTTTTAAAGCTACAAGAAAACCTTTTATCTTCAAAAGGGCAAATTGGAAATACAGCTTTCTTGAAAAGAAGGCCAGATATAACATAGTTAGGAAATTACACAAGGACATTTTAGCAAGGTATCTTAAACTGAAATAGCATATTTATCACCCTAATCTAAACTGACAGTACTGGGAAGTGGCAATATAGAAGGAATTCTCTACTATCTTGAACTGTCTATATTCTGATTATAATTGGGTCTTTGTAATCCCAATACTTTAAACTTTTATCCAACTCATAGATTCAGAGAATTTTAAAGAAAGTCCTTAAATAACTTCTAGAGTTAATAAGCATTTAATTTCCAATGAAATAAGTTCTGATATTTTTCTCTTTTATTATGGTTTTTTATACACTATAAAAAAGTCAGAGAATGTCATAAAAAGAAACAAGATTTTGTGCTTAATATTGTAATTTGATTTTCCACATGGGTCCCGAAGTAAATCCCGACAGTTTCCAGACCTAAAGTATATGCTTGAAACAATACCTGTGACAATTCTATGGAGTGAGAGCTGTTAAATGAAATCAGCAATGGAATTCTAAACAGAGTTGTGACTGCAGACATGCAGCCCTGGCCACAAATGACCCAGCATCTACACCACACTGCTACTAATTCCAGGATTCTCTGGTGGCAGCAACAAATTTCTTTTTCATGTCCAAAGCCCTAAACCTTAAAATGCTACAAGATCATTCTGGAACATTTGGCAAGTCATGTAAATTCTCTAAAACTCAAGTTCCTCCACTGTAAATTAAGGGTGTGACACTAGGTCATCCTGAGTTAACATTGAAGTTAATCATACAAGAGAGAACTTTTATTTCCTCAACAAGTGAGTTCAGACATGGTGAACAGCTTGGCATGTTTTGTGGAATCTCAAAGAGCCCACTCTAGCAACTATCTATCTGATGTGCAGATATCAAAGTAGGGACACAAGAAACATGAAAAAGCAAGGAAACATGACATGACACCCCCAAAGGAACACAATAACTCCAGTAACAGACACCAAAGTAAAAGACAATTACAAAATGCCTGCAAAGGAATTTCAAATAATGATCTTAAGGAAACTCAATATAAGAGAACAGAGGCAAACAATTCAATGAAATTAGAAAAATAATTCATGATCTGAATGAGATATTTAACAAAGAGAGATATCATAAAAAAGAACCAAATAGATATCTTAGAGTTGAAGAATTCACTGAGTGAAATAAAAAATACAGTTGAGAGCTTCAACAGCAGACTAGATCAAGCAGAAGAGAGAATTTATGAATTTGAATACAGATCTTTAAAAATTGCTCAGAGTCAAAAAAAAAAAAAGAATGAAAAAGAATGAAAAAGAATGCAGAAATCCTATAAGACTTATGGGACACCACTAACTGAACAAATGTTTCGATAATAGCTGTTCCTGAGGGAGAAAAGATGGGAAAAGCACAGAAGCCATATTTAGTGATGTAACAGCTGAAAACTTCCCAAGTATTGGGAGATATATGGCCATTCAGATTCAGGAAACTGAATGGTCCCCAATTTGACTTAAAGCCAAAAAGATCCTGTCCAAGGCCCATCATAATCAAACTGTCAAAAGTCAAAGACAAAGAGAGAATTCTGAAAGGTGCAAGAGAAAAGTGTCAAGTCACATATAAGGGAATTCACATTAGACTATCAGCAGATTTCTCAACAGAAACCTTGCAGGCCAGTAGAGAATGGGATAATATGTTCAAAGTCCTGAGAGAAAAAAACTCTCAGCCTAGAATACTTTATCAAGCAAAGCTATCCTTCAAAAATAAGACAGAAATAAAGACCTTCCCACAAGCCAAAGCTGAGGGAATTCATCACTACAAGACCAACCTCACATGTAATGCTTGAGGGAATGCTACAACTGAAAATGAAAAGTTGATAATTACTACCATGAATACATTAAACAAAGTAAAAAAACTCACCTGTAGAGATAAAATAATAATTCAAATTCAGAACATCCCAGTGAGGTAATGTTGCTATGTAAATCCTTCAATCCTCTAGTATGAAGTTTTAAAGTCAAAATGGTCAAAAAATAACAGCTACAATTTGATTAAGGAACATACAATAGATATAAATGTAAATTAAGGCAACAAAAACATAATTTGGTAATAATAATGTAAATGGATTAAACTCTCCAATTAAAAGACAAAGAGTGGCTAAACAGATTAAAAGGCGAAAGATTTATACGATCTGAAGAGAAACCAGAGTGTCTAAACGGATTAAAAAACAAGACCCAATTATATGCTGCCTAAAAGGGATTTGCCTAACTATTAAAGACAAATATAGACTGAAAGTAAAGGGTGGGAGAAAGATATTCCATGAAAACAAACCAAAAGTGAGCGGGAGTAGCCATATATATCAGATAAAACAGATGGTAAAAAGAGACAAAGAGGGTCATTATATAATCGTAAAGGGATCAACTCAACAAGAAGACACAAAAATTGTTAATATTTATGCACCCAACCTGGAGCACTCAGATATATAAAACAAACAGACCTAAGGGGAGAAATATATTGCAATTCAATAATAGTAGGGGACTTTAACACCACACTTTCAACAATGAATATATCATCTAGACAGAAAACAAAGAAACATCTGACTTAAACAGCACCATAGATCAAATGGACCTTGCAGACATTACAGAACATTCCATCCAACAGCTGCAGAATACACATTCTTCTCCACTGCACATGGAATAGTCTTCATAACAGACCATATATTAGACCACAAAACAAGTCTACACAAACTTTAAAAGATAGACATCATATCAAGTTTCTTTTCAGACCACAATGGTATAAAACTAGAAATTAATAACAAGAAAACTACAGAAACCTTATAAATACATGGAAATTAAACAACATGCTCCTAAAGAACCAATGGTTAAAAAAGAAATTGAAAGGGAAATTTAAAAATTCCTTGAGACAAATGAAAATGGCAGCACATTGTACCAAAACGTATGGGATACAACAAAAGTAGTTCTAAGAGGAAAATTTATAGCAATAAATACCTATTTTAAAAAATATTTCTAATAAACAACCTAATAATGTATCTGAAGGAACTAAAAAACAACAAACTAAACCCAAAATTGGCAGAAGAAAAGAAATAACAAAGCTTGGAGCAGAAATAAATGAGATAGAAACTAAAAAAGAATTGAAAACATTGTAAAACAATGAGTTAGTTTTTTGAAAAGATTTTTTTAAAAATGACAAACCTTTAGCTAGACCAACCAAGAATACATACAATCAGAATCAAATTCATGCAATCAGAAATGAAAAAGAAGACATTACAACTCAAACCACAGTAATACAAAGGATCATGAGACTATTGTGAACAGCTACATACCAACAAATTTGATAACATAAAAGCAATGGATCAATTCCTGGACACACACAATCAACCAAGATTAAATTATTAAGAAATAGAGAACCTGAACAGACCAATAACAAGTAAGGAAACTGAATCAGTAACACAAACTATTTCAATAAAGAAAAGCCCAGGAAGGACCTGAGGGCTTCACTGCTGAATTCTTCCAAACATTTTAAAAAGAACTAATACCAATTTTCTTCAGATTACTTTTAAAAATTGAGGAGGAAGGAATACTTCCAAACTCATTTTATGAGGCCAGCATTACTCTGATTCCAAAACCAGAATCAACAAAAAAAGGACACAACAAGAAAAGAAAACTACAGGCCAATATCCCTATCAAACACAGATGCAAAAATTCTCAACAGGATACTAGCAAACTGAATCCAACAGTACACTAAAAATATCATGCACTATGACCAAGTGCAAATCAATAAATGTGATACACCACATTAACAGAAAGAAAATTTCAATTGTCACAGAAGAAGCATTTGGCAAAATTCAACATTCTTTCATGATAAAAACTCTTAACAAACTATGTATTCAAGGTAAGTACCTCAATAAAATAAAGGCCATATATGACAAAATCAGAGCCAATATCATACATGATATGAAGAAAAGCTTAAAGCTTTCCCTCTTAGATCAGGAACAAGATGAGGATGCCCATTTTTACCACTTCTATTCAGCATGGTACTGGAAGTCCTAGCCAGAGTAATTAGACAAGAGAAAGAAATAAAAGACATTTGAATCAAAAAGGAGGAAGTCAAACTATCCCTGTTTGCAGATGACATGATCTTATATAAAGAAAACCCTAAAGACTCCACAAAAAAACTGTCAGAACATATGAATTTAATAAAGTTGCAGGATACAAAACCAACATGCAAAAGTCAGTAGCATTTCTATATACTAACAGTGAACTATCTGAAAAGAAACCAACAAAACAATATCTTTTACAATAACTACCAAAAAAATTAGAAACCTAGGAATAAACTTAACCAAAGAGATTGTATTAGTCCATTTCCATTGCTTATAACACAATACCTGGAACTGGGTGATTTGTAAGAAAACAAAATGTACTGCTTACAGTATCAAGAGCTGGGAAGTCCAAAGACGAGGGAACACATCTGGTGAGGGTATTCCTTGGTGGTGGTTTTAATGACACAGAGTATCTCACTGCAGGATGGTGGAAGCAGAGAGACAGACTCTCACATGCTCTCCTTTCAAAGCCCTCAGAACCATGCCCATGGCCGCCATTCTTAATCCATTCACTAGGCATGGTCCTCAGAATCTAATCACCTCTTGAAAGCCCCACCTTTCTATGGCCACAGTAGGAGTTCCCATTCTCTTAACAATCACAGAGGGGAATCAAGCTTCTAATATATAAAACATGGGGGACACAATTTAATCCATGTTAGAGGTAAAAGAACTCTACAATGAAATCTATACAACTTTGAAGAAAGAAACTGAAAAGAACATAAATAAAAGGAAAGCTATCCTATGTTCATGGATTGGAAGAATTAATATTGTTAAAATGGCTATTATACCCAAAGTGATCTAAACATTTAATGTAATCTCTGTCAAAATACTAATGACATTCACCACTGAAATAGAAAAAACAATCCTAAAACTCATACAGAACCAAAAATGACTCCAAATAGCCAAATCAATCCTGAAAAAATGAACAAAGCTGGAGGCATCACAAACAGTAAATTGTGCTGGGAAAACTGAACATCTACATGCAGAAGAATAAGACTAGACCCTTGCCTCTTCACCATGTACAAAAATCAACCGAAAATGGATTAAAGACTTAAATGTAAAACTCGAAACTATAAAACTACTAGAAGAAAACATATGGGAGGTAATCTACAACATGGGACTGGGCAAGGATTTTTTAAATAAGACTTCAAAGGCACAAGCAATAAAAGCAAAAATAGATAAGTGGGATTATGTCAAACTAAAATGATTTTGCATATCAAACAAAACTGTTAACAAAGTAGAGAGAACCTACAGAATGGGAGAAAATATTTGCAAACTATACATCTGACAAGGGGTTATGGGCCGAGCCCGTGGCTCACTCGGGAGAGTGCGGCGCTGGGAGCGCCAAGGCCGCGGGTTCGGATCCCATATAGGGATGGCCGGTTTGCTCACTGGGTGAGTGTGGTGCTGACAAGGGGTTATTACCAGGAATATATGAGGAACTTAAACAACTTAACAGCAAAAACATAAATAACCCAATTGAAAAATAGGCAAAGGATCTTAAAAGACATTTATCAAAAGAAGACATACAAATGGCTAACAGGATATGAAAAAATATGCAACATCACTAATTACTGCAGAAATGCAAATCAAAAGAACAATGAGATACCACCTTACTCCAGTTAGAATGGTTATTATCAAAAAAGACAAAAAAAGAAAGCAAGTATTGGTTGTTTGGAAGATATGGAGAAAAGAAAATATTTGCACACTGTTGGTGGGAGTATAAACTAGTACAACCATTATAGAAAACAGTATGGAGGTTCCTCAAAAAATTAAAAAGAGAACTACCATATGATCCAGCAATCCCACTACTGGGTATATACCCAAAGGAAACAAAGTCAGTATTTCAAAGAGATATCTGCACTCCCATGTTTACTGTAGCACAGTTTACAACAGCCAAGACAATGGAATCAAACTAAGTGTCCAACAGATGAATAGATAAAAAAAGTAAAATTGTAATATACAAACACAACTATTCAGCCACAAAAAAGAATGAAATCCTGTCATTTGCAGCAACATGGATGGACTTGGAGGTCGTTATGTAAAATGAAGTAAGCCAGGTGCAGAAAGAGAAAAACCATATGATCTCACTCAGATGTGGAATCTTAAAAAAAACCAAAAAAGATAATAAAATAGAAATAGATAGTAGACAGATAGTTACCAGAGACTGGGGAGAGGAGGACAGAATGGAAAACAGAGAGAGGTTGGCCAACAATTAGATAGGAAGAATAAATTCTAGTGTTCTATTGCACAGTAGGGTGACTATGGTTAAAAATGTTGTGTGTTACATAACAGCTAGAAGAGAGGCTTTTTGAATTTTTTCACCACAAAGAAATGATAAATGCATGAGGTGAGGATTACATTCACTGATCTGAGCATTATATAACATGTATATGTATCAAAACATCAATATCCCATAAGCATGTACAATTACAATATGTCAATTAAAAGAAAATAAAGAGCCTGTTCTGTGCCCTCACGCCCTCATAACCGTGCAACTTCCCATTGAGGGGTGAGCACGCATGGCAGAAGAAAGATCACACACATTTAGGTTCACGGTGGACCTTGAAGCCTGGATGATTCAGCTATTCATACCCCAAATGCTTATCAAAGCCACCACTACAACCTTACTAAGCAGAGATGCAACCTGAAGTAATTATGGGTGAAAAGATGGGATGTCTGTGATTTCCTTAAAAATACTAAAAGGAAAAGAAAAGAGGTGGGGCACAGTATAGAATGAGATCACAAAAATGTGTCTGATTGTCGGTGATGGATTTGTGGGGTTCATAAACTATTCTTTCTACTTTTGTGTTAGAGAAATTCCATGATAAAATAACATACATGTGTACACACAGACACACATATACACCGAACTGGGGGAGGGGAAGAATTACCCTTACAGTTTTTATACAATACAGACACCCAAGTCCTGCCCTGGGAGATTCTGTATCAGTGGATCCAGGGAGTGGTTCAGTCATAGTTTTGGGGTTTTGTTTTGTTTTTAAATAATACTACAGATGCCTCTATTGCAAACATCTGGTTAAACATCATTAATCTGGTCCTATCCCATCATTTTATAAAAGAAAATGAAGCCCAGAGAACTAAAATGACTTGTCACACTCATTAATATCAGAACTAATATCCTCAAGCCATATAACTTCTGGTGTGTAGTGTGATATGTGTATGATATCAATCTCAACAACAAGTAAAAGCTATCAGAAAATGGTTACTTTTTTATGGTCTACAATTCTGTTATTTTTCCTCAATTTCTTCCTCCTGCTATAATTAATATATGACTCATTAGTATTTAAGAACATTCACATTTGTACCAAACAATTAATATGCTCTAGTCATTACAAACATTTGTCTTATTAGGCAAATTGAGTGTGTCTTACAACCTGGCTCAAACTATCAATTTACCTAGTCAAGCATGTCTTAATCATATGAATGCCTGAATATATACTTGTGTAGTTAGCTTTAACAACATACAAAGTGTTTTTAAGAATATTACCTTGATGATTTTTCACGACCTACAATCTCTGTCTTTTGCTCCAATCCCTGGCATTCTGGCTTCATCCATCAGTAGGAACTGACAATGCTCTGAAGTCGGTCACAACTAACCTTCAAATGCAAAATCCCATGAACCTTTACCCAATGATAACAGACACTCTGTAGAGTTTGGTTCTAATAACCAAGCTCTTTTACTTACTTTACTGTTCCTGGCTGGGCTTCAGAGATAATACACATCCTTCAACTTTCTCTTACTTCCTATTACTTCTTAGCCTCTTTTACCAGCTCCTCTTCAATGGCCCTCTATTTAAATACTGGTGTACCCTAGATATCTGTTTTTGTCTTTTTATTTTCTTTCCCCATATATCCACCTTGAATAACACGAAGTACTCTGTGGCTTCGACCACAATCCCTATGCCAATCTCAAAGACAAGCCTCCAGCCCTGGATGCTCCTGAGTCAGTTCTCCCACTGGAATATCAACCTGAAACATCAAAAACACTCTCTTCTCTTTCAAGTGTGTTCCTTTTGCTTGATGCTTTATCTTGACTATAAAACCACCCCAGGCAAAACTTGACGAGTCGTTCTAGATCCTTTCTTCTTCCACGCTTCTCACATATATCCTGTGGGTCCTACTGGCTCACACTCCAAACTTCTTTCCCTTCCCACCCCTGGGTCTTGGCTACAGCCCAGGACTGTTTTAAGTTATATATTTTATAACAGCAGAAACCCATGTTCATTGTACTACACCCATCAGCCCAGGGTTTTGTTATATATCCTTCTTAGAGTCTTTCTGCGATTTTGGGGGGAATCGAGGAACATGGTAAAGAATCCATGGATTTAAAGACATATAAATTTAGTTTCAAACTCCAGCTCCACCACTTCTTATCTAATCTTAAGTAAGTTGTTTAAGTTTCTGATCCTCACTTTCCTCAAATGAAAAAAAAAAAAAATTAGACAATAAAGCACTCCATCGAGACGACCATGAATATTAAATGAGATAATATTTGTAAAATGTCTAGCATCATGCCTGACCTCTGGTAAGCATTCAAAATAATCATAGCTATTATTACCCCTCTCAAAAACAGCAAGATACTATTCACTGATTTGTAACTTCCTTTGTTCACATAGGAACATATCACGAATATCTTTCCATGCCAATATACACACCTGTATATTTTCACAGTATTTCACTATATTTATATGCTGTAACGTATTTAATTAGTCACCTCTACTCTTTTGGATTATTTCCAATTTTGGCCAGTATTAAAAAATGGCAATGAACTTAAGCATAAATATTTGCATGCTAGTTGTAGTATTCCATTTGGAGGAATTTTTAAGTCCAATGAGAAGCATGGTTTTCAGGCCTTTGCCACATGGCAACTTCACTCTGAAAAGACTCTACCAATTTATGTGCAATACTTCCATCAACAACGAAATTACCCAGCATCTCCTACCTAACCTCCTGTCTTACATACCTACAATTTTTCCTTCACCTACCATCAAGTGACTGCTCTAAAATACAAATATAATCACATAACTCCTGGGGCCACAACCTTTCAGCAGTTTCCTGTAGTATACAGAACAGAAGCAGAAGTATACATTCCCCTTGAGCCCTGTTCCTGCTTTCCCTCTGACCCTGCTTCTCTATGCACCACCCTGGCCAGACAATATGACCCAATTTTCCCTCCAAACATCCCCACTTAGATGTCTAATAGACACCCCACACTCAACAGGCCCCGAATTGAAATTGTGATCTTCTCTGTCAATTCCATCCTTCCAATTTTTCAGGCCAAAACCCTTTAAGAGTCATTTTTGATTTCTTTCTTCCTTTACATCTCATATAATTTCCATCAAGGAATTCCAATAGCTCTAAATTACAAAAAAAAAAATATCCAGAATCTAACCACTTCCCCACTTCTGATGCTGATACCCTGGGTCTGAGCCACCATCATCTCTCACCTTGATTTTAAGAACCTCAAAAATAGTCTCCCCATTTCTATCTTTGTTCCCCTATGGTCTATTCTCAACACAACAGCCTAAAGGATTATTTTAAAACATAGTATAAGATTTTCAAGCCTTTGCTCAAAACACTGCAACGACCCTATTTCACTCAGGGAAAATCTAAATTTCTAAAAATGGTCTACAAGGCCCTGTGTAACCTCGTGTATTGCCCCTCTGGCCTCATTTCATATCATGCCTGCTGGCTTCACTCCAGCCATACTCACTCCTCGCTAGTTCTCAAACACCCTATCCCTTGCCTTTAAGGCTCTCGCACAGACTATCCCTCTGCTTGGAATGAACTTCCTGAGATACACACACAGCTCAACTCCCTGCCCTCCTTCATGTCTTTTCTCAATGAATAACACCCAGACTACTCAACTTAATACTGCAAGAGCCTTCCCCTCCAAATTCCCCTTTTTCCGTTTTGATTTTATTATTTTTTAGAGCACTGACCACATACTAACACAGTATGTAATTTACTTATTAAGTTTAAAACTTAAAGTTCTATAACAGCAGAATTCTGTATCTGTTTTGTTCAGTAATGTATTTCAGGTGCCTAAATGCCTGGCACATAGTAGGCACACTGTTTGACAAATGGATAAAAGATCCCAGGCAATTTCATGCCCTACAGTTTTGTGCTGCATATTCAAATGATTTGAGGGGAGAGTCTAGAAAGTAAATCAACAAAGCAGAATGAAGGAGGGGGGATGGCTTACAGCAAAGTGGGTGGCCTATGTTCCATCCAAAGGGAACAGCTGCTACTCAGATTCAGGCAATTGTTACCCTGCTGGAAAGCAGGCCCCCTCCTGCCAGGGGATGTCAGATGCCCCTACATCCAATTTGTCATTAAGATGGCAGCCCAAACTTAAACGTTTGAGTTTTAAAATTCAGTCAATAGAATCTTAGGCAAAAAACATAAATAAATAAATAAAATTAAAATTAAAAGAACTTTTCAAAAATCTCTGATTATCAGTGACTTATCACATATTGCCAGAATTTGAACTTATCTTGTACTTCTGTTTGTTGTTCTGTAATTATTTTCTGTGTATATTTATTCTTCCTAATAAAATGACACCCACTTGAAAAGAAAATTCTGGAAACTGATTAAAAATTTTCAACCAAAATGCCAGGCCAAACAGACCTCCATCGTGGGCTGCCATGCCAGGAAGTTTCCACTGCAGGTTATTTTAGATCTCTCTCTCTTCAAGTGATGCCTGAAAAACAGCTTGACTCCCCAAGAAAGTCTCTCTGATGTCTACTTTCGGTTTTGTAGCCCAGGGTACCCGGGTCAGGCTTCAGTCACATCCCTCTAGCACCTCTGAGTTACATTCCTTCTACATCCCTCTCCTAGCTCCCTGAAGGTCACCAGCCAGCTCCAGCTTCCCTCAAGTACCTAACATCGAATGGGAGCTTGGCACTGAGGAGACAGCACTTTGTTAAATTAATAACTGATTTCACAGAAGAGAAAACCAAAACTCAGAGAGAGGTGAAGTTACAGCTAATACATGATAAAACTGAGATTTAAATCCCAAGCCTTAAAATAACAATACAGCTTTTAAAAAGTGCATTAATAATTCTCAGACGAGCTCATGTGTAATTAACCCAAAATGCAAACTTAAGAAATCCAAAGTAATGCTGTTTTTCTATAAAATGACAAAATTACTTATATATCTCCAAAAAGTAACCTTTTAATTTCTGTCTAAGGATTTAGTATTAAAAAGATACATCACAATGCATACTTAAGTCGATATTAAGCCTCAGAGTATCATGGTATAACTGCCTTAAAAAAGACAAGGCTATAATGTCACTTAAGTTAATAATGCATAAGCAGAGCTACAAAACAATATATTCACATATTTACAATGGTGTTAGAGGTAATAGAACATTCTAAAGTGAAACAAAAATGATATCTCAAAAATTCTAGTCTTCGGATAATATCAAGTCCTTTCTCCAAAAATATAAGTATTTTTTACAATTTCCCTTTATTAAATGTTATGAATTTTCTTAAATACTCAAAAATTGATTTAAAAAATTTACCATGCCAAGAAAGCATTATTTTTTAAAAGTGAGAGCTATATCTAGGAGGAAAAAAAATGTATAGCTACTGGATTCCTAAAAGCAGGACAAAGTAGACAAAGGCTGATAATCGCATTTTCACATTATTCCACAAGATGTCAGCATGTAACTGAATAACCTCAATGGTGGTGGTGTTGGGGGCTGGTGTATTCACTTAAATAGAACAATAGAAACCCTCTCATTTCATGATCTTACGCTACAGCTTGATAACTCCATAAATGTATTTTCATGTACATTTCATTATTGTAAACCCCGTTCTTAATATATTCTTACAGTAGCTTGTAAATACTGATATTTAGACATTTCTTTTTTGAAACATCTTAATTTTCTCCTGTGCAACAGAACTCACCCAAAATAATTCTTCTGATCAAATTAAGAACCTTCAAATACATATTTAAAGTCCAGGACTGATCCTAGGCACCACACAGACATTGGCTTACTTGTCTATCTGGATTATTTATTTTTTCCCATTTTACAGATGAGAATATTTAAGAAAAAATGATCAGTGGTTCACACAGAGGATTCTTTATTCAGTATGCATTATACATTCAGTGGGCAACTAGAGTCTCTGCAGGAGGGGTGTGCTGGCATGTGCGCACGCGCATATTCACTCCTGTTATCTGCCTTTGTTCACCATTAAGAACTAACTTGCTGAGTCACCAACACCTGACCAACTGTCAATACTGATCAGTTTAATATAGTAGGATATAGTTATTGTTATTGATGCCTTTAACTTACAATCAGTACCACCTCCTAGTACATGGTAGAAAGTCATACTATGAAAACACATTAAAAAATATATTTTTTTTGGTATAAAAATACTGAAATATGAATAAATACATATTTTTAAGATTCTCTTACATCATTTGTATTCTTATCTTGCTTTTCATGTTTTTCTCGGTCATAAGCCATTTTCTTCAGCAATTTCTTCATGGCTTTTTTATCTTTTTTATGATTTTCAGTGTTTTGCTTCCTCACTTGGTTTACAATAAACTTGGGAATCTACAGAAAAAAGAAATTAAATTTGAGTAGAAAAACAGAAATGGCACCATTTTAAACTACAGAAATAATTATCTTTATTTCTTAGATTGCGAGAAGAGTAAAGGTTTTTTCTATTTGGTAAGACTGTGCCATTTTACGTGCACTATTCATTAAATCTGGGAAAAGAAAATGCACCATAGTATTCATTTACCAGGTGTACAGAGCATCCACATGATGTAATTTACTACCCATTGATTAAGGTTCTAAAAGAGACTTTATGAAGTTCAAGGACATAGTGGCCATCTTCCATGGATGTGAAGACTGCAGACTCCCTGAGGTGATTGCCAGTAGAGACCACCACCTCACAGTTCTTTCCTTTAGCGGCCTCCCATCTATCACCCCTCTGGCTAAGCTACAGTCCTCGTCCCCTTCTAATAACCACCCAGCCTCCACTGTCGCAAGAGAAGGAAAAACACCAAAAAACTAGAGCTGACAAGTAGTTAGCAATAATCCAGGAGAAATTTATCCTCAGAAATCACATTAGCAAAAACAAAACATTTTAAGTTACAGAAATGTAACCATGAAATAATGTTGGCATTTTAAAAATTGAGGTTTAATAAATGGATATTAACTTAAAAAAAACATTTGAAATCACCTATATCAGTTGCCTTTTCATAGATTATAAAAATTAAAAAAGAAACAACCAAGGTCAAGGGTTTGGATCCTCATACCAGCCAGCACCTCCCCCCACCACCCCCCAAAATAAAAAATTTAAAAAGACTTCAGGATCTAGATATCATCATTCTGTCTTTTTAATAGATTAATGTTTGAGGGTTCCTCAAAATAAGTCAGACTGAAATATTCAATATTACAGTTTTGCCTGGAATTTCTTTAGTTCATTTTTCTAAATGCCTATACAATGCTTTCTTGACAATTATAAAATTGACTGGAAAAATGAGACCTTAATCAACTAAACCTCTCATCCATCACCATGTTCTGATTATCTGTCAAAACTCAAGCTCAAAGTAAGGATAAAACAGAAGAAACCAGTTTCAAGACACTCTCAGTAATCAGGGTGCAAAATGTATGTATCCCTTTAACTAAAGGGTCATGAAAAAATAAGTGGGAATAATCTGAAGCCAAGACAGCATGAGCTTTTGAAAAGACAACAGGCCTAAATGTTGAGAAAAGGGAAAATGGATGGAAGTAAATAAGTAAAAAGTATTTCTTACAAGGCATACTTTAAGATAATTTCACGATTTTGAAACAGAAAGTCACAGGGCCCTCTTACCTATGTGAATAAAACACCTTTAATATTTTCTGCAGTCACAAATATTAAATGTAATTTTATAAAGCTGGTAACAAAAATACAATGTGGGTGTTTTTTAAACCATTAAGAGAAAAGTATATTACATTTTTTATATTGGCTTTATAAAATTATGTTCAAAATCACCATAAACAATTATGCTAGGAAATTAGACAGTCATTAACAGAGCTTAAAAATATATACGTACGGTCCACAGAAGTTTTTGATACTTAATCAGTAAATGCATGATATTTGCTGTCCCAGCTGCCATTACAAATTCTCGCTGTTCGTTGGACTTCAAACCCAATGTATGACACATAAAGAGATTCGGGGCCATGACCATCGCGACATTCATGACTGTCATTTTATTTTTCTCCTTATTATCTATTACTCTCTGGAGAAATTCAAGCAAGGCCTGAAACAGAAATAACTCTTTGAGATTTGTGTCGTCCATGAAGATAAGAGATTAAAGCATGGTAGCACACAGGATTTTTATTTCATTCAAAAAATAAGTTGTGCATATAGCCACAGTCAGCTAACCACATCCAACAGGCTTTGTCATCAAAGTTTCTCCATTTGGTTGGCACACTCTGAGAGGATGCCTTGCATCTACTTAGGACCGTGGCACTGGGGAATGAGGCAGAGGTCATATAGAACAAGGGAGCAAGGAGAGGAGCAGAGAAGTGTCAGACCTCTAGCCTGAAGGTGCCATGGAGCACTGAAAAGTAGTTTAAAATATGCAAACATTCACTTGTTGCAGGATGTGCTCTACACATCTCTAGGGATTAGGGGGGAAAATTGCTTAAAAAGGCTCATTCAACTTCAGTTTCATTTGCTTGAGGGCACTCAACAGCCGGCTGACAAGGAATCTAAAAAGAATGATGATTGTGATGGAGATGGAGGAAGAACGAGGAGAGACTAAAGAGAGGAGAGTTTTTAAAAAATGAATGAAGGAATGAATGAGAAGGAACTTTTCACCAGAACAGGCTAGATTTTGCTCAGCTGATGCCACCCACTACCACCTCTACTACAGACACTCATCCTCTGAGCCTCTCTTCTACAAAAGCCACAGGCAGCTTAGGTCCCCCTACTCTGATAGGGTTTAAGATTTCAAGTTCTTCTTTTGCCTTCTTACTTAATTTGGTCTACACTAATTATCACTACACAGGTATTCGATATTCTCTCTGGGTAAGGCAGTGTATTAAGCACATTATTAGAGAAGATGTCAATTAATCCTTTCTGGAGACAGATGCTGTAATTATACCCATTTTACAGATGAGAAAACAATGTTTTAGAGAAATGTAAGTAACTTACTGGAGGACACAGAGCTAACCAATTGTGGAGAAGGAATTTAATTGCAGTTTTGTATCTGTTTTTTATTTCTGAACTAAAAGAATCATGTTTTTCCATTTAGCCTAAAATCCCTCCCTGAAAAAGGCCAAATATACCATACCAAAAGAAAATAAAAGCAAACCAAAAAACCTGTGTGTCTATCTTTCACAGGATTTCAGGGGAAAAAAATTCCTCTAAGTGCTAACAGGTTGATCTCGAATCAAGTTTAACTGCTAGATAGACCTAGAAAACTTGAAACAAACTAAAAAGACAGAGCCTTAATATCTAACAACGAGATTTATGTATCTAATTTCTGGTACAGTGCTCAGAAAGTTAAATTGTAATCCAAGCATAAGCTTATATAGAAACAGCACGTTCTTAAATGAGGACAAAAGATTAATTGGTGAAGTATGAAAACAATATTTAATTTTGTTCCATAGAGATCAGAATAACTGTTCAGGGACCAGTGTATTTCTTTCTTTTTCAGCATAAATTACAGAGATTAGAAACTAAACCATTTTAATTGTGGTGTGCATATGCAATACAAGGTTATTCAAAAATATTACGATCACAATATGGGTTGGGGGGAGAGAAGGGGAGGAGGAGCAAGGGGAAGAGAGGGAGAGATGGGGGGAGAGAGAGAGAGAGGGAGAGAAAGAGAGAGAGGGAGAGAAAGAGACAGAGGGAGAGAGAGAGAGAGAGAGAGTGGGAGAGAAAGAGAGAGAATAGATATGAAATCAGTAAGATGTTAGCCTAGCTCTTGCTGAAAGAACTGCAGTATTTTCTCTTCATCTGAACTGTAAGAACTGCCCCATTTTTAAAAAGTATTCACTTTATCCCCAGCCAGGTGTTGTAGAAGCATCACTGGACCCACGCTCTGAGAACCCAGGTTTGAGTCCCAGCACAGTCAGTTACTTATTAGCTACGTGTGAACTTAGGGTAGATCTTTTTGCAACTCTGCTCTTTAAAGTTTTCTCATTTGTAAAATGAGAATCCATGGGCCGAGCCCGTGGCGCACTTGGTAGAGTGCTGCGCTGGGAGCGCAGCAACGCTCCCGCCGCGGGTTCGGATCCTATATAGGACTGACCAGTGCACTCACTGGCTGAGTGCCGGTCACGAAAAAACGACAAAAAAAAAAAAAAAAGAATCCTAATCTCCTAGCTTGCAAGGACTGAGGTAATATATATATAATGAACTGATTAAAACTACAAGAAGGATAAGTGTCAATAATTATGGTAACATGGATATCCCTCTTGATATCTTAAAATCAGTCTTTGCTATTCCTCCTAGTCAAAAGTAGGTATGATCACTTATCCAAATGCACAACAATCCAAAATAAAAGGTAGTTCTGATTAAACAGTTTGTCCAAAGACAACCATCAATTCATGTTATGCCAGGACGTGGTGTTTAATACAATTCCTCCTAATCCTTAGGCTTGCTGTAGAAACATTCTACCCAAGTCATATGCATGATTCTGCCCCTCCAAATGACAACTGAAGAAGTGGTGCTAGCACTGGATTAATTGGAGAACTCTGTGCTAGGCTTCCTGAAATTATATTGTGCTGGAATTTCCCTTTTTTTACACAACTGAATTTATGGTTTAATCTCTTGCACATATGACATACTTGTTACAATGTTTCTATTATTAGAGTTCTTGTTTGAAACCTTCAGGGCTGGCTAGTTAAGTCACCAAATCTTAAGTAAATAAGTAAAATTACTTGTTTGCATCTCCCAGTTTTTGACCAAAAAAAAAAAAAACCAATTTCCCCCCTTAATTATAAAATTATGCTTCTATGGTTAGCTCAATTGGTTAGATCATGGTGCTGATAATGCCAAGGTCCAGGGTTCAATCCCTGTACTCACCAGGTGCCAAAAAATAAAAAAATAAAATTATGCTTCTAATAATCTCATATGTAAAAAATTCTACCCCCCCCAAAAAAAAATATCCTAAAAATTTTTAAATACATTTTTAATCAGAACTTATGAAAGAACATGCCTGGGACTTTGAAGGCAAAGTGCAAAGAAAAGTTCTTAGACCAGCCTTGCCAAAAGCAACCATATTGCAATAAGAGTTTCCTCCTTCAACTATCTGAACTCATTTGAATGTAGGTATATTTTAAGTAAATCATGTAATTCCCACCTTATACCACTCATTCACAGGCTGTCATGCAAACAGGCACCTTCACGTGAATAAAATAAAGATAATCCTTCCTCTTTCTGGGAAGCAGAAGCTCTGTGTCAAGGACACGGCTGGCAAGCAGAGGACAGGCTGGTAATCAGCCCCACTTTGTCCCAGGCCATATGTCCTTGTTTCAGCCACAGTCTATGACCCTTACACAGAAACCCTGGTGACACAATGTTTAAATGAAACCAACCTTTTCTGAAGTTGGTATCTGTCTCAAAAACAAAACCTAATGCTGCCTTCTGAGTTATTCATTTGACAATCAGTGAAGCAAAGATTTTTTTTTTTTTTTTTTTTTACTTAGTAAAGGAATAACTCTTTGGAAGTTCTCCTACAGCGGTTGTACTGTTTCGCCTCCAGTAATCCTCATAAGTTGCTTCATCTCAAAAAGTTGAGTATATACATTCATTCCATGGGCATTAAGGAACTATATTCATGTAATTATAGTTCAAGGAGTTTTAATGAGCTACAGAAAAAAATTTCCAATATTAGCTGACTAGAGGTTTTGTTTTCTTGACATGAAATTTCTTGACATGAGATTTCATTTAAAATAGAAAGAAATGTAAGGGTAAAGAGGCAAGAGTCCTACCTTACCTATACAGGAAAAAAAAAAATTAAGACAATGGCAAAGATCGAGGTAAATACTCTTCCTACATTATATTTAATTTTTTCCCTTTTTCCTTTATAAAAGTTTATAATTAAACCTCCTACAACTACTCTATAAACTTCTGCCATTAATGAAAATGAAAATAGTGTGGAACAATCCACTGATTATAAGAGTCTTATAATAAACAGTATTAAATCATGTGAATATTAGACCAAATCACTTTGAAATGATGTTACAAATCAGAATTCAGGCTAAGCTCTTAGAGAAATAACCAGTATTGTTTGAGTTGGTTTACCTTTTGACTAATGAACGTTTCATACCATCACTATGACATTTTGAACTCTACCACTTGGAACTACAAACAACCGTAACATCTTTAGGCAATGGTAGATCATATTTAGTGAGCACTAGGATTTTCATTTTAAATGTTTATTTTCACCTTATTAAAACATGTTCCTTAAATAAAATTTTTAAAACACAGAAAAATAGAAGAAAAAAACAAAAAGCACCCATATTTCCATTAACCAATGAACATCAATCACTTGCTTTGGTAGAAAAAAATGTTACAGTGAAAATTAAGAAACAAAAAAAACAAAACCTAATAATATTAATAAAATAACCAACCTAATAAATAAATTAAGAGGTAAAGACTTTTTCTCAACATCTGTCCTTAAAAGTAGGCTGTTTCTTTATAGACTTTTAACATTTCCAAAATAAACATCACATTGTTTTGCCACAAATAATGAAAAATTACTCCGTTCAGTTCTAAGGGATATTTAATGTAAATGAACCCAGCTGACCTTCAGTGTGTCCCGGTTTGCATCAGGTAGGAGTATAACAAGAAGGTTCAAAGCCTGTAGTTGTTGTTTCTTAGTTGGAAGATCTGCAAATAGATTAAATAAATCTGAACGCTTTTCTTTACTGCACATTTTCCTTTCCTTTCTTTTTCCATTTTTTAAGAAAAAAAAAGTTATTTGGCATAAACATTACTGTGAAATGTAAGGCACGACGCCTGAGCAGTAAGCCTTGTTGAGAGTGTTTGTGGGAGATCAGCAAAAGCAGCTGCTGTTCAGAGCTTCCTCTCTCAGAATGCTCACTTCCAACTGCGATCATATGACAAGCGGCCTTATGTTTGCAGACACGCCACAGAGCTTTGGAAAAAATTTTAACTTCCACATGATAATTATTCCCCACTAAAAAGAAGATTGGACTTTCCCTGATATGGGATCAGGGTGCATCTATAATAGTGAAGTTTGTTTCTTTTAATGGGGAGTGAATAAATGCATGGTAAGAATCCATTACTTCCAACAGGAATAATGCAAAACAGGGCCTGGAACACAATAAGTGTTCAATAAATGTTTGCAGAATGAATTAGAAAACCAAGCAACTTAGAGCACAGTGTTATAATACCAAGGTCAAGGTTCAGATCCCCCAAATGGCCAGCTGCCAAAAAATCAAAAATCAAACCAAAAAACAAAAAAAACCAAGCAGCAATTAAAAAGTGTAAGAGGTGCATTATTATCATTGATACTATCATTTTCAGGAAATGTACACAAAATAGCACAATTTAACTATTACGAAATATTTTAAACAGAAGATGATCTCTTTTGTTTAAACAAGAAATCTGTTAAGAAAACATACTTTACACAGTGATTTCAGTCATATCTCTCCTAGAAATTCTGAAGAAATGTTATGATATGAGATGACTCATGAAATCATCTCAATATTGCATGCTTTAAGAATAGCCTGGAACAGTTCTGGTTGACACTGTAGCTCACCACAATTATAAACAGTGCCCCTCTTCCACTCTCAAAAGTGTCCCAGTGTGGAAATTAAGTATATGGTTACTTGAATGTGGTGATGGCATTTTTCCATTTTGTGATAGCCTCTAGGAGTAAAAGGAATAATTATACCAGTACATAAACTTGATAAGATCTGTGTTCATTGGGAAAGGAATCAAGAACTATTAGAGACCTTAAGTTGGACCTCGCCCAGGACCACAAAGTGATAAGACATGAGAAGTAGTTTGTGGACCTCCACCAATGAGGCTGCAAAATGCCTTGTTCCATGTTTCTGCATGACAACTTCAAAATTTAATTTTTGCGGAAATGCTCACAGACTCTACTGCATCTCCTTGTGCTTTTATGATAACTGTTAATCCACAGCTTCTCCAGTAAGTGTTGCTTTTAACACTTGGCAAGAAAAATGTATCAGAGATCTTACATGACTCATTCTATTATAAGAGAAACGTGAAGTTTCCAGGTTTTAGCATTGAAATGTATTGCTTAAATGCCATGCAATTAATCATTACCCAAAGAGAACATTCTGTTATTTATTCAGAGATGTATATTAATAAAAGAAAAAGAAAACAATGTATGGCATTTGAGCACCTACTGACATCAATGAGTCAAGATATCTATTCAAATACAATTGGTTATCTTCTTTGTGATGCCAAGTGTCATTAAAACAATTAATATGGATGACACCAGCATAGGGACTGCATCAAAGGGAGATGATACTTACTCTGGACAGCCTGAAAGGCTTTGAGATACTCTACGCTGAGCAATGGCTGGGGCAGCTCCCGGATGAAGAGCTTCAGCAGGCTGGCCGCATCATGCTGTTTGACACTTTCCCAATTAAAAGTCCCTTCATAAAATTTTGCTTCTAGTTCTTGGCAAAGATTCTGAAAGGCACAAGGGGAAAAAAAACAGCTATCAGTAAGTGCATTTTTTTCCTGCTGAGGGTGTGATACATTTTTCACTTTACAAGAGATTCTACTCTTTAGAAAAGACGTATCAAAGTACCAAAAGTCTTAAAAAAATACTGCTCCCCCCACCCTATTTGTACTTTACCAATAAAAAACTGTTTCCGGGGCCATTTTTTTTTTTTTTTTTTAATTTACACATTTTCCTGTACACGCAACATGCCTTAAGTAGTAAAGATATAAAGATTGGTTAAAATAGCCTTTCTATGTGGGCTTCACCTAGATACTGTAATTCTTCATTACATTTTTAAAAATTAAGAAAAACTAAGTTTATGCTTTAAATTATTTAGAAGTATATTACATAAAATTCATAATCAGTCTGTGGGCTCAAAGCAGAAGGCTACCTCTGATTAGCCACCTCTGGGAAATGAAAAACCAAATTCTACAGCAAATGAGGCATGAAAATACATCAATATACCTAAGTACACAGTCATCCTGCTGCCAGCTGCAGAGAACAGTTTGAGTCCATGTAGAATTAGAAATACCTAGTTCACTTATCTCAAGGACTCTACAAAATTTGTCAGGCAAATTATCACTAATCAATTAATTTAGTTTCTATTTTCTGTTTGCTTTTTTGCTGTGGCATAAATCTTATCAAGTTAGAAATCCTTGCAAGTTTTGGTCACTCCCTTTTATTATTTGAAACCATTCTCCCAAAGAATATTATTTATTTTTCTTGTTAGATGAATTTATCACATTTTCTCTTCCCAACACAACCCCTTACTCCACCCCAATTATTTTTGTAATTGGTGAAAAACATGAAGGTGAACCTAGAAATGGGGAGTGGGGGAAAAAAGAGGCAGAGAGAGAGGGAAGGAGGGAGGGAGAGAAATAAAGGGAGGGAAGAAGATAAGGGGGACATGGGGAGGGAGAGAGGGAGGGCGGGGGTGCAACAGAGAAAGATGGAGAGAGGAGGAGAGGAGGGGAGGGAGAGAAGGAGGGAGAGAATAATACAAAGAGATTTGGTGGGGCAGGGGAGAAAAGAAGCCACCCAAATTTTTGCATATTCTCTTTAAATTATTTATAACAGACCAGCTGCTGAATAATTTGGCATATGATGACAGGCTGGGTTGAAGAGTTGAGCCAGCTGAATCCACTTAATTGGCCTTCTTAGAAATTACATTTAGTTGAACTTGTCCTTCTGCCAGCCTTCCCATCTCCAAGTAAAATCCGCATTATAGTCACTACACTGGACTAAAGTAAATGTGGTTTTGCCTCCTGTGAGGTGGCTTTGAAAAGGCAGTTAAGAAGCACTATTCTTGCTGATACAGGTGATATGAAGTCACATTACCTGCTTCTGAGGGATTATTTCTTCGTAAGAGAACATACTTCTCACAGAACTTAGAACTGCACACAATGCCCATGATGGACTGCTGGTGAACTTGCCATCGGTGTTAGTAAATGAAGTGAGACAATGGCAAGTTACCAAGCTTACAAACACACCAAAACAGTTTCAGCAACCTCTTTGCACGTTGCACCAGATACCAAACCCGAAGGACACAAGCTGAAATCTGTGAGCAGAGTATATCACATTACTTGAATCCTATTAAAATGAGGTCACTATGTATTAAGAGCCAAGCATCGAAACTTGTGTCCTAAATGGAGGAAACTTATCAGAATAATCAGGTGATGCAAACTGTGGAATGTGTGAATAGTATTTCCAATCCTGGCAGCACCACAGCCACGGACAACATGCATCCACCAAGAATCATCTCATCGTGATCTAGCTCTAAAGATTTCCCATAGAATAGGTCTTAAGGAAATGAACAGAGACTACCTCCTCCCTGTCCTTTTTCTTTTGGATTTTCAAATTCAGGAAGACAATATATTGGATGTGGGTAGTTACTTGTGCTATCTCAGTCTAGAGCTAAAGCTGGATATAGAAGACGGTCAGGGTAAAAGAGATCGTAATAACTGCTAACCAAAAACTTTTCCTGGATAAATTTTCCAGATAAAGCTATAATTTCAAATGTAAGTCCCCTTTAAAATGGACATTCCTTAGGAAGCATACATAGCATGCATCACTATAGGGTACTCCCATCTTTATTGTGCATTCATTGGAAGTTTTATTTCCCAGCAGAAATTTGGGCACAAAGATGAAAGCAGAATGATACAACGTGCCCTGGGATGGTGGAAAGGAGATGTCATCCAGAGAGGAAAAAAGGGCAAGGGGGAAAAGGGAGATCAAACTGGGAAGTCTGGGAATCACCAGACTTGGGCTGCCCTGGATACAGTAAGACAGGGAACTAGGAGAAGCAGGAAAGCTGCTGAGACTGTGTCATCTGCCAGGTCACTGTGACTAATAATGTATGGGGACGAGTGTCAGGGACCCTAATCTGCTTGCTTCCTGGAGTCTATGTTCCTGCCTTTTTTTTTTTTTTTTTGAAATTCAATTGCTATTACTCATCCTGACTAAATCTATCACCAGCTCCCTAATAATATTTTGAGTCATCATGTTCTCTTGATCACAGTGTTTTTATAGGTAATATGGTAACTTTGAAAAATGAAAACTTATGAAAAAACAGAAGGGACTGTAAAAAAACGAAATATAAATTGAATGTTAAGAGGTTTTATTGTTTTATTTTATCCACTTTACTAACAATGGGAGAAAGGGGTGGGGAGGGCAAGTTAGCTTTTAAAATGTAAAGGTATAATTAAACAATAAAGTTTTACATTAGCGGAAGCAAGGGTTTACCTTGATTCTGATGGCAGCTCCAGGTATACGTAAGAGACCTTCAGTTCCCAACCCTCCCTCTTCAATTCGAGAAATCAGCTGTATAGAGACAGAAAAACATTCCGATTTTGATATTTGTAACAGGTACAATTCCAAATTTAACATCTGTTTCACATACAAATAAATGAAAATTGACATGCAAAGCAGATTTTATGAGGTTTTGAATGCTATAGTACTACCACGATCCTTCAAAACAGTAAGTCCAAAAACTTTACTTGTAATTTAGGAAAAGTTGGGTCTTATTTTACTTTGTGACAGAAGTGTATAATTTCACACAACAGCTGTGGTACACCAAACAAATGGAGAATGAAGATGTTCATTGTTTAAAAAGCAACTAAGAACATCCGTTTCTTCTGCTTATCTAGAAACATACATTCTGTAATCAAATCAATCTTATGAAATTCTAGTGTTGGCACATTTACACTTCATTTTTAGTTTGTGCCAAGAAAGAATTATTTATGATATGAAGAAAAAAAAACTGTTGGCAAATATTCATTCTGAAGACTATGGTGGTAAAGAAAAATATTCCAGTAGAGGGCTTCTAAATCATACCCAGTGCCCAATGAATACATACACATCTATCTCCAGAACCCCACTACAATAAAGTTATTTTTGCATGTGTATAAATATATATGGCAGAAACCCACAAAAATAAGGCAAATGGGGGAAATACAATGACAAACTGTTGGAAGCAAAGAAGATAAAAAATGGTCAGTTTCCTGGCAGAGTGATCTTCCAACTGGATATGCATTCCCTGGGCAGCACACAAAGACTTTACAGGGGGTATTCTGCTATTTTAAGAAAATCAATTTTCATGTCTTCAGTTTAAATAAAGACATTTACTTGCATCATATAGGTTTTCCTTCCTACCACCCACCCCATTTCCACAATAGCCTTCTCCTAGTTAAAGACAGACTTGCCCTTCACTCATCTGCAATCTCACTACAATACCCTCTGAATGCCCTCAGGCATAAAATCTTCCAGAGTGCCAAAAGAATGTAAATAAAATACTTTTTTTTTTTTTCCCAGGGAAGCCTCCTTTAATGATTAACCAAGGCCCTATAATCTACATAGAGCTTATACTGTTTTCCCCTTGCATATGAAAGTGTCTGTCAGGAGCAAAGCATGACATCATAAATTAGGTCCTCTGACCTTTGTCTAGATGTTCTGAAACCAGATATATTGTAGTGTGTGGACAAGGGAAGACATGGCAATTTCTCTTTAATGACCTCACCTCTTCTATACCTGGATTAGATTATGGCCAAAGAACACACTGATATTAAGGGAGTCAGGTAAGAATTTTGCAAGGAGTATACTTAAAATTCTCCTAAGGATTCATTACTAGCTGTAAAAAGAAGCATCTTTGACCAGTCAAAACAGTACATGACTTTTTTAAAAATTCAAAGGGAACATTTTCCAAGACCACATTTACACAAGTTACATTGGATAAAAACCTACAGCAAAAAATTCTATATAAATTATTTTAGATTAAATGGGCATTATTCAATAAAGTATTTAAAACCATATTTATCAACTATTCAATGTGTAGCAAATTTTCATTTCATTGTTTAAAATGCTTCCATGTCCTATTAACAAAAGATAAAATTACATTTGCTGCTGGAGCAAATTAGTTTTTAGCAGAATATACCCTTCACTTTCATTAAATACACAGAAAAAATTGATTATAACTTTTAAATAACTAAGTGAGAGTAATTTCTGTATTTTTATATTTGAGTCCTTTTTATTATTCACTAAACCTGAATACCAGTGTCCAAGAGCTTTATGTATATCTATACTGTCTGAAAGAATGCCATGTGTTTTCCCATATTTCTTACTCTGAAAATAACATATTTTTAGCTACCACATTAAAACATAAATAAGGAATACTTTATAGCTTTCCTTTTATTTTCAAGACTTAAAATAGAAATGGAGAATAACTATATTAATCTATGTATTTTAATTATGCTGCTTTAGTAATTTATTTTATAAAACATGTTCTCTAATTTATCAGTGATTTTCATAGTATTTCTCAAAATACATACTGTATATTTATGTGAAATGAAAAATAAATAAAAATGAAATCAGACTTTTTGGACACAAAGTATGTCTGATTTGGCTGATTAGTCTGACAGTGAGAACCCTGGATTTGCTAAGTAGGTTAAAGGTAGACTTTTTCCATAGGTTAAAATTAGCAATATTTCTATTTCCCTAACCGTTTCTGAGAATATGGTTTACACAATGTGCTTCTGAGCAAAAAACAAATAACAGATACAATTCATAAATATTAGATAAGCTTTGTTAGTGCCCTTTTTGAGTTTATTTCCTCAAAAATTGAAGTGTAATCCTCTAAGGAATAGTAATGAATCTTTTTGCAAATAAGTGGTTTCTGATTCTTTCCTTCTGACAAAATTAAGGGAAGACCTAATTGAATTGTCAGCCGATAAATCAAAAATATTTTGCATGACAGATCACTGTGATTTTTTGCTTCTAACTCAGAGGGGATGCAAATGGATGAATGCTCTCTACAAGTAAACGCTATACGCCTCTTTATTTTTCATACGAACAAAAAAATCTTGAGGGCTGTTATTCAATATTTCAAACTGGTAGGTAGCCAGAGTCTCCAGAATGTTAAAGAGCCCCCAAATGTTAAATAACTAAATAAGAAAACAATTTCAAGAGAAAATGACAATGGGAGATTTTTCTTAAGGGACTAGATAAAATTCTTAGCCTGGTCAGGAGACACCACTGAAACTTCATAGGAACCAAAACTTCCCTAGTGTGGTGGTGAATTTTGTGTCAACTTGGTGAGGCAATAGTGTCCAGTTGCTTAGTCAAACACCTGTCTAGACAAAGTAGTGACAGTATTTTTTTTTTTTAAGATTTAATTAACATTTAAATTAGTAGACTTTGAGTAAGGCAGATTACTCTTGTAATATGGTGGGCCTCATTCAATCAGTTGAAGGCCTAAAAGCAGAGACTGAGGTTTCCCAAAGAAAAAGCAATTCTGCTTCAAGACTGCAACACAGGAACCCTGCCTGAGTTTCCAGCCTGCAGATTTTGGACTCAAGACTGTAGCATCAACCCTTATCTGAATTTCCAACCTGCTGGCCAGCCCCTACAACTGTGTGAGCCAATTCCTTAAAATAAATCTCTCCATCTCTCTCTACATATATTTTTATTGGTTCTATTTCTCTGGAGAACCTTGACTAATACACCAGAAGAGGATGCTGCTGATCCCTGCTAAGTACAGCCATCTGTACATAGTAACTCACAACTTTTATTGACATTTGAAGAATTTGAATATGTAGCCTGTATTTGTTAGCCTTTTACTGTTAATCACAGGTAGTACTGACAGCTATCCACACAGATACAGGTTCTACAGACAGTGGCTGGCAGAGGACAATCAGCAGGATAAACCGTGTAGAACACAGATCTTCAGGACAAACAATGAGATACAAATTTGGATGTAATGGTAGACATGAGGGATAAAGGCACCAAAGCTTAGTGTGTAAGGCAGGGAAATGACTGGTTTGGAATAAGACTAGAATAAGTGACAAATAAAATGAGATTTAGTATTGGGTGAGTTTGTTGAGCTAATCAAATGCAAATCAATTTCTGCTGTCCTCAGAAATTTCAGAAACTATGATATGCCCAGGATGCTGCAAAGAATATGTAGCTTGGACAGTCCACACTAATGTGACCTACCTTACATAGTATGCATTCCCTAGCTTTTATCAGATCTAATCTGTGTTTCTGAACAATCATGGCTCAGAGGTTGGACTGAAATTTTTATATTGCCACAGATAATACCCTGATGAATAATGGGCATTGACTACACAAGTGACTTGATAGTTTAGCAATCATTTTCTAATTCTACTTTATGGTTTCTTTGCCCACTTTGAAAGTAAGCACTGGTAAATTAAATTGGACATCCTCACTGTAAATATGAAAGCTTGGGAAATACATACAGATATGAAATATTCATGAGGATTCAATTCCCTAGAAATTTATAAGCAGTTCCCACTCCTATGTACTACAGAATTGAAATCTCAATTATACAAAGCCAGCTAATATAAGACAGGAAAATGACACCAGGTAATCACAGTTACAGTAATAACACAGAAAGCATCACCATGAAATAAAAATGATGAGACCTTGAAACAAATTTGCTTCCTGAACAGAAAATCAAAGTACAAAATCAAAGAGCATATCAATTGGAAAACTATATTATAATAGTATGAATGCAAAGGCCCACTATTAGCTCAAGTATGTTCTCTCTAGGCTGACCAGTTCATGCCTTCTTACCTTTTGAAAGATCAAGGGTATTCGAGTTCCAGGTACTTTCTTCTGATCTTGTTCTAACAATACTGTCAGTGGAACACAAAAAAGACCAGAATCTGCAACAAGAAAACAAAATTTCTTCACTTCCATCAATTTATAAAATATTAATACAAAAATTAAAGCATAAGATTTCTGACATTGTCATTCAAGCAGACAGCTATTTATTGAGCACCTATTAAGTGAATGACACTATCTAGCCATTAGGTATACACAGGCCAATAGGAAAATCCCGGCCCTGCCTTATAAAGCAATCTAGTAGAGAGTGAAAACTAAATAAATGATTACAAATAATCACTGAAATAATCGGAAAAGTGTAAACTGCTATACAGAGTACTGTGAGAACACACAAAATATTCAAATTATTTGTTACATGTAATCAAATAAAAAGTTCTGGCTTAAAAAAAAAATCACTCATCTTTTCCACACTAAATTGACATTTAACATTTTACAATACAGCAAAATATAAAAACTTGCTTTTTGAGAAATCAGCCAACATTATGACCTCATTCTATAAATGTTTCTCTTTAGAAAATATAGCAGATACTTAGCACTCTTAAAGTTAAATTTGTAGTTCTATATATCTGGGAACAGCTACAGAAAAAATGACAGGTATTAATTTTTCTAAATTAAAATCAGACGCCTTGAGTCTGGTATGAGCAGGGCTTCTTCACAGCTTCTCCACCCCACCCCCATCACTGAGAGGATAATTACCACAGAAGTGATAACTTTTTCCTTTATGACACACATCATCAGGGGAAATAAAAATCATCTGTGAACATGAAAAAGGGCCTTACCTTGTGGTATGAGGACAGACATTGGACACTGTGACATTTAATCGAGATGCCATGCAAAAGAATGCCAGTAACCCAGTAAATAACTTTTCAGTATGGGAATTAAGAAAAGATGTAATCCTCAAGAATGCCAAGAAAAATACCTTGGATAAGATGCACAGATATTTTTAAAAGATGCAAAAAAAAATCTACTCTTTTAATAGTGGTAGGCTTAATAAGAACAACTTAATATTTCTCTGCTAGGATGCAATTCTAAAACATAACAAAAAATAAAACCCTCTTTAAGCCACTTTAAAAATCTTGGGCACTGAGTCCCAGCTATTTAAACTATACTTCTACTTTATATTTGAAGGAGCTTTTGTGATGAGCTTCTAAAAAAGTATCTGAAGTCTTCATTATCCATAAGACTTACAGAAAACCAGAAGCACCATTTAACTCAAAATTTACCATTTCAGGCCTTAAGCTAAAACACTCAAAGGAACTGAACACAGAATGAGGTCTTCTGGGGCCCAGCATGACAGAAGACCTGAGGGAAGGTACACTTCAGCCCTGCAGAGAAATTGCCTCTAAGACTTACATCAGGTGAATACTTGTCTCTTCTAATGTTACCATAGCAACTCAACACTCATTCTTCGTATCTCTATAGGAGATACCTTTAAGGTTAAAGAAGCGGACAGAGATTCCTAAACAGTAAAGCTTTGTCAACAGAGGATCATCTGGATTTCCAGACCAATAAAATCTTGGAGAAACAAAAACTGAGGAGGCGACTGTTCTCTATCATACTATAAAAAACAAATTCTGTTTATGTAAGGGGTAGAGCACCTGCTTACAAAAGAAAGACTACACATATCCATGATGAATACTATCTAGTGTGTCGCAATGGCATTATTTGCTTAATAAGGGAAAGAATGTTTTGGCAAAATAGTTAAAAATAAAATGTAAATGAACAAAAGAACAGAGATACTAACTACCTTATGTATTTGCTGTCCAATGAATAAGCAAAAGCAATCATTTTGGACCAACCATCTTGAAGTCATTTTTCAAGATCCAATTTTGGAAATAAATAAGTATGTGTACCAAATGTATGTTCTTAAGTATATTGTTTTCAAAGGAGAAAGTACCAGTCAAGATTCCTTGATTCAGAATTTCCTTCTATGGATATTAAGTTACCTGATTTTACCTCTGTTTTCTATAGTTTAGGACACAGTATATTTTTTATCAAGTTACAAAATTTCTGAAGGCAATGTTTTAGAATCAGAGATTTAGATGTTTTCAAGAGTTGGTTTATTTTGTAGGTGGCCCCCACTCCCAAGAATACTGCTAAAAGGCCAAGTCCATCTTTACTACTTTAGAAGTAAATCCAACTGCTTTTCATTTCAAGATTACCTTTTGTTTTGACTTTCACAGCTTTTTGTTGTTTCAATTCAACACCCAACACATCATAGAGGGCGGTCAGCTCAATTAGAGCTAAATGGCAAACCTTCTTCATGTCCTGGGGTGCAAGGTCACCAATCCTTGTGGTGCCCGTTTTGTCTTTGGGCAATCTGAAATGCTAAAATAAATACCATTAATATCGTAAAAGCTTACAGTATCTACCCCCTTTGTAATGCAAGAATAAAAACTGTAACTATACAAAGTAATTATACTCAGAATAAGTGACAACAAAAGCCAGGGTAGAATTCCTCCTGTTAGAATGAAGAGTGATCCTGCCTATCATGATGACCCCCAAAGCTGTGGGGCGAGTCCAATAGTCAATGTCCGAAGTCTGATAGACAAGGAACCAAGACCATGTCCTGGGGGTACTACTGCCAGGGGCTCAAAGGATAAATAAGACAGGGATCCTAAAGGAGAAAAAGACTCTGGTTACCCGATCTTCAAGAACCAAGGATGGTTACAAGTCAAGCACAAACCATGAGGAGGGAAGTGGGAGGAAAAGTGGAAGAGGAGGAAGATGACATGAGGATAACAAACAAGAAGAAGAGAAAAAGGAATAGTAGCCATGAGTGTGCACTTAGAATGTGCAAGGTAAACTTTACATACATTGTGTATCTTTTAATTGTCATAAAAAATAAGCAAGATTAGTACAGAAAAGCTATATAGCATGAGGTGCGGGCAGGGAGACAGACAAGAAACTAAACGTGGCCTTAGAGCCAGAATGCCTAGTCACCTAGCTACATACTAGCTGTGTGGCTTCTGGCAATTGCTTATTCTTTCTTTCTGTAAGATGGGTGGAGGGGGAGGGAGATGAGGAGATCAAAGAAAAGGAGAAAAGAGGTCACCTAATTCAGAGGGCTGTTGTGATGTCTGAATGCCCAGCACCTCTGAAGTATTTTTACGTGGTTACTATAATTATTACTTTTACCACTGAATAAACTGAGATGATTAGAGATATTACCCAGGATCAGGGGCAAATAAAGTGATGTGTTTGTTGTTTTTTGCCTTTCTCAAATATCATCTCCTGCCTATTCAGCCTATTTTTAAAATTAAACACATTAAATAAGAAAACCAAGCACAGGTTAAGAACACAAATTTCTCTAGCATATTTAATACAAATTACAGTCTCACTGTGTTTACTGACTACTAAAACAATGATTATTCTCTACTAGTATGATAAAAATCAAGATTATATCTTTTGGGTTTACCCTTGACTTCATTTAATTACCAAGGATGTTCAAATGATCCCCTTTTATTCCCTTTGCTGATTTTTGCACCCTATCATTAACACTTCATGGTCTGAACACCAGTGCAAGAGACACATGCCCTAAAGCAGCAGTTCTCAAGGTGTAGACAGGGGACCCCTGGGGCTACCCAATACACTCTCAAGAAGTCCAAGTCACAACTTTTCAGATAATTAATACGAAAACATTATTTTGCCCTTTCCAGTCCCATTCTCTTATGAGTGGACAATGGAGTTTTCCAGATGAAAATGACATGTGCTATTTCTTGCAACAGACTGAATGCAAAAGTAGATGTGAGAAGCTAGCTGACTTCTATTAAAGACAAACATTAGGGACTTGCTAAAATTAAAACCATGCCACATTTCTTAATTTTTTGTTTTAGAAAATATGGGTATTTTCCTTTTTTTTCTCTCTCTCTAATTTTGACAGCTAGTCAGTACAGGGAACCAAACCCTTGACCTTGGTGTTATAACACCAGGCTCTAACCAACTGAGCAAACCAGCCAGCCCCATTTTCTATTTTGTATAAAAGATACTTAACTATAATACTGATACTTCAAATGGATTAATATTTTTTCAATTTCTCAATTTTAATTTCTGATATGGCAAGTAACTTTAGATATAGCCCACATAAGCAAAAGCTTTTTGAGGTCCTCAATAATTTTTCAGAGCATAGAGGAGTGGTGAGACCAAAATGTTTGAGTTGTTCTCCTAGTGCAATTCCTAAAACCTACAACTTTCAACAACTGAGCAGCTAATTCTTTTCAAGCAAATTCAGCTCCAAGAGATAGCCTTCAAAGTCCACTATAAGAGAAAAGGTGTCTTTCTTCACATTTTGTAATACAATTTTTTCCTGTGAGAATATTAAATAAAACAGCTATAGATATTATTAAAGATGGAGCCTAGTGCATTTCCAGCATTGGTGCGAATGACCTCCCTGCTACAGCACACAGGCGTGGGGCATGTGAAGCCAGACAGTAGGTGGAAAGTCCTGTCTCCATCATTACTAGCTATGAGACCTTTCACAAATAATATCCCTTTCTGTGCCTCAGCCTCTTCATTTGTAAAATGGGAACAACAACAGAATCTACCTTATCAGGTTGTGGTGAGGATCAAATAGCATATAACAAGCGCTCAAAAAGTGTTAAGGATTATTACTATAATTTTTACAGAGCTTTTAAAATCATTTCAACATTTCATGGTTTCCCTTTTCCCCTAAATATTATAGCAAAGTAAGGAAAAAAATAAGGATAATAACCATATTTGATCAATGGTTTCTCATTATATTTTGAAAAAATCCTAATAAGGTAAGAATTATTATGGCATATTCTAGATGGGAAAACTGAGGCTCAGTAAAGATAATTAAACATGGCCACATAGCGGTGACTTAATAAGGATCCAAAATGAGATCTTCTAAACACTAAGTTCAGTGACCATTTTGTTCTATTCCATTCCCCTGCTCCACACACAGCAGGTAGGAAGAAATCTAGACTGACAGGTATCAATGTGGGACTGTGAGCCCCTCAAGGAGAGGGGCTACGTCTTCACCTCTGTGATCGTGTACCATAAGCCTGGCACACTACAGGTGCTCTGTTACAGTCCACTGAATGAATGAAGAACAGGGAGAAAAACAGAATCAAGCCCAGTAAAGTCAAGGGCCACTGGCCTGATATTCTGATTCCCAGTGATTTGTACTGAGCTTTACTTTTAAAATCACACAAAACTTGCATTTTCTCATGCTTGGCCCTATATTTCTGCTAACTGTTTTATTTTCTGAAGAGCTGAACCAACCACATTTACCAACCACTTAAAAAAAAAAAAAAGCCCTAAAATTTCATTAAAATCAGTTGCTTTTGTTCTAATAAGCCAAACACATGTAATACAATTATTTAAAGCATTACACAGGGTAAATGTTTAGAGAAACCTGAAATATTATTAATTCAAACATTTGATTTACCTAGCAATATATGTCACGAGAGCTTATTTATTTATTTATTTATTTAAATACTGTGCTTAATGAAGTAGTTCTTTATCCTAATGTTTAATTCATAGCAGCAGCTTTAAATATTTATGACGTTTCCTGTCGTTTTTGTTTAGTTAATAGACTAGATGGTTCAGTTCATTGGCTAAAAGAAGGCAGTGGAATTTCAGCAAGAGAAAAGCTCTTTAGCTTTTAGGAATGTGTTTAAAGGATGAAATAAAAATTTTCAAAAAATATAAGGTCATCGGTTCCCATGTGTTACTATAAATTAACTAGATAGCTCTCCCTGACTATGCTCCTCTTCTGTAGGACTTGCAGTATGACAGGGCCCCTAGGCACTTCATCAGTAATGATGAACTAGACTCTTTTACTCATCCAATTGCTCCAGCTTCAACACAGAAAGCAAGAGAAGAGCTTCAAAGGCTCAGTCACTGAAGTCAAGCTTCAGCGTGCCATGTTATCTCTGTAACTTGTTTCCTTATATGAAAAATAGGAATAATAATAGCTAGCTCATAGAGATCATTTAATAAATAAATGAAATAGTTACAGAGGATAATTTCTGAGATATACAGTATACACAATCAGTAGTTGCTAAATTTTCAAACTAAAGCACATTAAAGGTTATAAAACTTGATCTCTAAATTTAAGAGAAGAAATCTGAATCCACTGTGAGAGATCATAAAGAATAAACAAAAACTGCTCAATGTTGTAAGAAAAAGGAAGTGAATATGAAATGAGGTCAACAGAGAACAATGTCTTACGTAAAGCCTAGCACTTATTTACAGAAGCAAGGGAGCATGGAGTAGAAGCGGAACCTAAGGTTTTTATCTGCTTAGATACCTGCCTCAGAGTGGCGAATATAAATATTCACTTCATCAACCATGTTAAGGAATTGTAGAAACTTTTCTATATGTCCATGCCTTCTAGAAGACATATGGATAAAAATAATAATGATGTATAGATGAATAGTTATATACATGCATGAACAAACACATGAACAGATTGATAACAATAGAGGTGATTTCACATATTTTACCTAATGTTAAAGTTCTCAATCAGGAAAGACTTAACAGGAAAGGTATAGATTGATTGAGCTAGCCTCTGAAGGATGAAAATGGAGAGGGCATTTTTTAAACTTGGGACACGACATGGACAAAATCAAGAAGGTAGGTGAGCATAGGTTAGTTTGTTAAACAGAATAAAATGGCAGAGGAAGTTTTATTTTGTTTTGAAACCTCTCAGCTGTAGATTATATTTTATTCCATTGTTTGAGTCAACAGTTTAAAAGTCAACAATGTCTTAATTTTGTTTAATTAGATTGTACTCTCTTTCAATTTAAAAGCTTTCCATCTTTTGAGATGAAGACTGTCACGTGGAAAACATGCTTTTCCTAAGGATAGTCTGGGAAAGTGGACCATCACTTTAGTGCAAATTTTGCATGCTCCTTTACTTTTCTCACTGGGTATAAACACAGATTCTTAAAAATATATGTGTAAGCTTGAAAACAACGCAGATGTCCATCATTACTGGACTGGTTGATTAAATCATGACACGTTCTTATGAGGGAATACAGTGTATCCATAAAATGGAATGAGAACTATTTCTCTATACCACTATGGTATGATCTCCAGAACATACTAAGTCAAAAAAAAAAAAAAAAATCAAGTTGGAGGAAAGTATGTATAGCGGGCTACCTTTTATCTAAGAACAAAAGGATAAACCATAACATTAAAATAAGAAGTTTCCCTCTAAGAGAAGGAATTGAAGAGAGTGGTAGCTGAAGGACAAAAGTTAGACTTTTAATACACTTCATTAGATTTGACTTTTGGACCATATAAATATTTTATACGCTTGTACAACAAAATTTTGAAAAAGCAATCTCTAAAAATTGAAAATAAAATTAAGCAAATTAGCCCAAGTGGGTATGCAATTGGTGGCTTAACCATATGGAAAATAACCATTCTAACCAATATAAAGCACAGTCATTGTAGTGTATAAAATACCTGTTGGGATATTTCCCCAAAACACAAAAAAAGAAGAAAAAAAAGTTTAAACCTTTTTTTAGTGATCATATGGTTGACAGTAGTGTTAGCATTGTTATTCTAAGAATGCTATGCATTAATGCAGGATAAAGCAAACAAGTAAATTACATGATATTCTAAACACATCATCTGCCATTTATGAGAACCACAATTCTCAGCATAGAAGGAAGATATAGATGTACTTGTCCTTTGAAAAGGCTTGAAGGCAATAACCAATCCAGAGAAATGAACACTCCTAGTGTCCTGATCATAGTCACAAAAGTGTACTTCTACTAAATGGAACCAGGGTTTCCTGCACAAACAGACAATTCTAGGTCTAGAACAGAAAATATAACAGATAAGCCTAAGAAATTTTGGGTAGGGTTACATGCAATGTTTACATTCATGAATCAAGATGTTATTTTTTACAAAAGAAACAAAGAAAAACATGAAGTGGTGACTGGTAAAAGATGCTAGGTGCTATGGGTTGATGTCCCCCCCCAAAAAGACAGTGCAAAGAGGGTAGGAAATCCTATTATGGTAATTGAAAGCTGGGGCCTTGAAGAGGTGATTCGATTGTAGGACCATGCCATAGTGAACAGATTAATAACGGTGGTCAGGAGCGTGGTTCTAAGGGCTTTAAAAGAAGAGCACATGAGAAGTTCTTTCTCTCTGCTCTGCCATTTTCTGCCACGTGAGACCCCTGGGTCACTGTCACTACCACCAAGACCCTCACCAGATGTGTTCCCTAGACTTTGGACTTCTCAGCCTCTGAAACTGCAAGCAATAAACTTTGTTTTCTTTATCAATTACTCAGTTCCAGGTATTTTGTTATAAGCCACAGAAATGGACTAACACATTAGGGACCCACAAAATTTTGAAAACTGGTATATAAAAGGAAAAAGTAACTTTTGAGGAAGATTTTCTCAAAAGAAATATCCAAATTAGTAAATGAAAAAGAACATATTAGAACATCATCATTTTGCAACCATTTGGTAAACGAATGGATCCAGGTATTTAGCAGCAGCAGCAAAAACTAATTTCACAAAAGAGTATCCAGATAGAGAACACATGATTACATATCTGAAGGAGTCTTGAAAAAAAAAACACTGAACCCAAATCTGTTCAATCTAAAGTCAACCAACGTATAAGAAACCTAAGAACATGTTAAACTACAGCATGAGGACAGAATTAGTCAGAGAGGGAAATTCTCTACAATTTAATAACCAGGTTTCTCCAACAAATAAATTGCGAGGAGGGAGGGAGGGACAGGGATAAAAGAAGAGAGAGAAAAGGGAAGAAGGAAGGAAGAAGGGAAACTAGAGAGATGGAGGGAGGAAGAAGGGGGAGAGAGAAAGAGAGAGAGAGAGAGAAATGGAGGGGGGAGATTGAAAGGGTCTCAAAAGACATATCAACCAACTGCAATACATGGACCTTACTGGGATTCTGACTTGAACAAATCGTAGAAGATCATGAAATCTGTGATATGACATTTGAACACTGACTAGATATATGAAATTTAAAAATTGCCAGCATTTTTTAGGTATAACAATGACAATATGGATTATATGTTTTTAAAAATTCCCTCTTTATCTTTTAGAAATACAAATATTTATAAATGACAGAATATAATTCAGAGATAAGTCAAAATAATACAGAATAGGGAACTGGATGGGGGTTTGGAAAGGTCATGGGTTAATGAATTGTTGGGGCTGAGTCACGAGTACTTAGGAGTTCATTGTACTATTCTTTTTAACTCATATATGTGGAATTTTGCATAATACATATATAAATGTACTTTTAAAAAATATAACACATTCAGTAGCAATGAGAACACTCAGTACACAGAGCTTGATTTTTAAATGCAATTTGCTGTTGAAAGGAACCAAAGCTTTTTGAAGACACAGATGCTTTCAACTCTGAAGGGAGAAAAATCACAAGGTGAGCCTGGAACATGGTGTGCTAGAAAGCAAAGAAGCAATTATTATGGAATACTGCCAGCCAATAAATGCAGTAGGAATAATAGAATTAAAAAATAACCATTTCTCAAACACCATTTTAATTATTGCTTCAGGCAAGGTTATAAATGGACGGTGAAATCACTGGGCAGTAGGTTATTACTGACAAATAGGATATTCACCCAGTCTCAAGGATCACAAACTAGTATTAACTGCACATAGGAAAGGTATCTTTACAAGGGGGAGATCTAGTGGCCATCTCCTTAGCCAAGTTGGTAATCAAACTTCCATCACCCAATAAAGGGATAATCTAACACCATACACTTCTCCTGATGATACAATCATAGGCATAAACATTATCTATGCAGTAGTTTGGCCAAAAATGAATCCAGTCATAAGGAAAGAATTAGACAAAATCAGAAAATGTATTTGGACTCTTCAGAAATACTAAAGAAAGGAAAAGCCAGGGACTGATCTAGAGTCAAGGAAATGAAAAAGATATGACAACAAATGTGACATTGTTTGAATCCCAAATGGGAGTGGAGAAGGGAGAAGTCATAAAGAACAGTATTGTGGCAATTGGGGAAATTTTAATATGACTGTCTATTAGCTATCATTATCCCTTTATTTTTCAATTTCTTAAGTATTTTAACTGTGTTTTATTTTGTATGCCCTTGACATGCTCAAAAAAATATGAGTGTATATCTGATAGCAAAACATACATATAGAGAGATGTAGAAAGAGAAAAAGAAAGGTTATAAAATGTTAGTAACTGTTGAATCAATCGAGGAAGGCTGTATGGTGGGTGCTTCCTATATATTCTTTCAACTTTTCTGTGGATTCTAAAGTTTTTAAATAAAAAGCTGATAAAAAATATTACTATATTAGTGACATCTGAACAGTGTACTACGTACAGTTGATGAGGCATTGTCGCCTTTGCCCTTCTGGGTCCTATCCTTGCAGCTCTCTTTCTGGTTGACTGCTTGCTCAGCAAATGATACCTCCAGGTTGATGTCCGTTTCAGAGGCAGGTGCCTCCTCAGGCATGGGTAGGATCAGCTCCTTTTCACCAACAGGGCTAGATGCCTGGTCTGGGGGTATAAAAGACCCAATTCTTATGCTTTGTTTATGTCCTTTTTTTTTTTTTTTTAACTTCTAATGCATTAACTACATTAAAAACCTTTGGAAAGAGTACTACTGTTTTCTCTAGGCAATAATTAACTGTATTTTAATAGGAAAAGGTATATTCATGGAATCTTATCAATGGTATATGGAAAGGGGTTCAGGAGAAAGCAGTGATTAGAAATCCACAGTTCAACTGTGGAATCTTTCCTTGAGAATACAATTCTCCAATTCCAAAGCATTGCTGGAAGATATCAAACTCTTAATGAAAAGCCTAACAAAATTTTAGCACACTTAACTGTTGTTTTATACTACTCTAAGGAATTAAAATCAAAAAAAGGGAGGCAGGTGAATAGTTGTAATCTCTTGTAGAACCATTTAATTTCCTCATAGTGGGTCAGATTCCTGGAATAAATCTCTTCCACACCCTGCATTTCCTTCTTGAAATGTTACTTACCTATCATAGTAAAAATTCCAAAACAAGAGTTAATGCCAAAAAATTATCACTATGGGAGTCAGGTCTGGAGGTGCCTGGTACAGGAACCATTAAGTTTTGCACCTGTTTATATCAAAGAGTATAAAAGTTTCTACAACTATGAACACTAGTCAAATAATTTTCAGATATTTACAGCAATATTTCAAGGGTATTGGAAGTTTAACTGTGTTTTTAGCTTTTTTGGTTTGTTTGTTGTTAATCCTTCAGGAAGAAATTAACACTCAAAAACCTCTTTGCTGAAAGCACCAGCTTTAAGCTTTGGAGAAAATACTTCTAAATTTGACTGTTTGGTAAATTTTGACTTTAAATACAACTCACATTAGAAAAACCCTGGAACCAATAACCAAGATTATCTATTATATATTAACTAATATCTTCTCACTGCAGACCTTTGTTTCATGGTAAGAAGCTATGAATTACAAAATAAGCTTACATAATACATATTAACACGCTCACATACAAACACAACAAACTGATGGAAGTGATGGAAAGTAAAGTTAATTTAAAAATCTAGGGCTGGGTGGTGACCTCGTTAGTTAGAGCATGGTGTTTTAACACCAAGGTCAGGGGTTTGGATCCCCAAACTGGCCAGCAATCAAAAAAATCTATTTTTTTTTAATTCAGAAAAATACCATGTTTATAGTCTTTTAAATTTAAAAAAAAAAGGTGTCTTAATCAAAAGAAAATTAAGAAGTAAATATAAGCCTGTTGTCTTTGCTCCCATTCAGTAGGCAGGGTGGGCATGCGGGCCATGGGCCCTATGCAGCCACACAGGGCTCTGAGCTCAGAAGCTTTCCATACTTGGTTTGATGATCTGCTGTCATCATTTTGAAATGTGAACAGTTAGCCCTACATGTTCAGTTTGCCACGGACCCTGCAAATTACATAGCTGGTCCTGGTAGATTCTCAGTTACAGAAGTAAGCAAGCATTTACCTATGTCAATTCCCCAAATGAGAATAAATTTAAAGTTCCTTGATATTATTAGTATTTATCTGCTGCCATCTATGTTACATTTATATTTTTTCAACAGTTTTTGACCATTTTTTAAAAAATTAAAATACCTATACCTTTATACAAGTAATTATTAAAGTATCAGCATAAATGTCAAAGCACAATTTTATTTTTATCTTCCCACTTGTTTATACTGTTTATGTCTTATTGTGAATATGTATGTTGGTTTCCTAGGAAACCATTCCAAGAGGAAAAAAATGATTAGCCATGTTCTTAATTTAGATGTTACCTTTCCAGCAGCTGAGCACTTGTGGACAAGAATTTAAAAAGTATTCTCTCTTCTCAATACCTCTATGTCAAAGTTACAATAAATATCCACCCCTCCCATACCCAAAGAAATGGATTGTACTGAATTTAAAACTGAGTAATTATATTAAGCTAGAACACATTTAAAACATGAATTTCCTCCAAAATCATGGCAAGAATAAAAAATATGGTATATAAAAGCCTCAATTTAAATAGTAAGTCAAATTAAGGCAGATAGTAGGAAAAACAATTTCAGGGGTTATAGGGGGGCACTGCTATAAAAAATACATGATTAATTGGCTAATAAAAGTGATGAATCAATTATCTACTCTCAAACAGAAAAGTTAACAGAGAATGCTGAGATAAATCTTTTGGCTCTTAAGGTCCTAAAGTATAAATAATTACTTTAACCAATTTTCCTTTGGCATAATAGTACTTGTTTACAAATATCTTACAAATCTCCCCTAAAGTTTTTTGACTGTCCAAAGTGTCCTAAAATGCCTTTATTGGGGGGCGGGGGGAACCCTCCCTTCATGGAAATTCAAAGAAAACATGAAAGTAGACATATCAATATGAAAGTTTAAAAAATTATTTGGGTATTATTAGTATTTCTAAATGTATGTATTAAACACTGGGCCTTTCATAAAGAGTTATATTATTTGATGAAAAATTAAGAATGATTCTTAACAATAGATTAATTTGAAAAGTGAGAACCCTTGCAACATTAAAATTTTACGACATTTTCATTTAGAATAAGTATCATTGATTGGGCTGGCCAGTTAGCTCGGTTGGTTAGATCGCAGGGTTGTTACACCAAGGTCAAAGGTTTGGATCCTCCACGGCCAGCCACACACACAAAAAAAGCAGCAGCAGCATCCTTGATTGAACATGTTTAAAAACCTAAGTGTGGGGAACACTTAAAAGAGACTATATCACCCATGCTTTCAAATTTTAATCAGAAACAGCCCCACTTTTGAACCCCAGATGATGTTTCCATGCATTTCATTCTGAAGCTTCCAGTGTTTGCATAGCACTGGTTAACTCACTGGCTAGTAAAAGAGCACGGCATTGCCCAGAACAGGTGTGACAGCAAGTCCTCAGTGACTTGGCTGGCATTAGATGCATTCTCTGGCTATCCTGACTGGAGGCTCTATGCCCACTTCATAGCATTCCAGCAAAAGCAGATGTAAATCAGGTAGCAAGCATGTCACATTTCACTCGCCTGCTGCAAGCCAGGCCAGACAGTGCCCATATAATGAACTTGTCTTCCAGAACCTTTCTTGATATAGCCTACAGCATGATCTCTGGCAAGGGAGGAAAACACCAAGAAAGGACAATGTTTTCCTCAGTATCCACTAAACAACTGCCAGTCACTCTTCGCCAAAGCCCAGAGCATACTGACATTGGCACAAAAGGTTCATCTGTCTCTCCTGATGACCCAGCTCTCCAGCAAAAGGCCACTACACCAGCTTGCTCGCTACTTCAGTGTTTGCTGATACATAGACTTGAGGAAACACCCAGTAATTCCACTCTGATATAAAACATGTAACTAAAGAAACCTCCACAGATAGTAAAAAGAAGTGCTTTTATAGATATAAATATATATGTGTGTATACACACACACCTACATATACATACATATGTGTGTGCATGTGCATTTTTTTTAAGGTGGGGGTGGAGGAGAGAAGTTCTGAGAAAGGTATGGAAGGAAAAATGGAGACAGTGGATCCAAGACTCCAAAGTGTCCATATAATCTTGGCCTAATGCATGATTTTTATAGGAAGGTAGGGAACACTTTGCAGTCCTCCCCAGTTTACTTGAGTCCCTCCCCCACTACTTCCAAACTAAATGCAACACTATTAATGGCATCAACACCCCAGTCGCTAAGTTTCAAGAATGTAAATATAGATCATTTTTGCTATTGTTTGTTAAATAACAATTAAGAACTAAATTTTTAAGCTAAAATCTATGATCTTAATTTAAAATGTTTTTTTCTTTTTGTAAACAAATAAAATAATTATATATTCTTTCTTGGTAAGCACTAATAAAGCCCTAATATTTATTTTCATCGATGCCTTAAATTAGAAGAGAAAGAGTGTGAAATGGAGAATTATAACCAATTGCCCAAAAATATCTTAACGATTTTTTTAAGTTTTTCTAAAATTTCTGAAAACTAATCCACTTATGAATTAGGAGCTTGTGAATTAAGAACAAGGCTCCAAATTCCCTGGCTCCAATTACTAGCTGCATGGCCTTGGGAAAGTGACTTCACATCCTTCAACCTCAGTTCTCTCTTCTCTAAAATGGGTGAAGAACAGTACCTTCTACATCGAGTTCTTGAGTGTATTAAACGAGAGAAATATCTCTGCATAGGGTCTTGCACATGATAAGCATTCAGCAAGATACGCATATATCACATAGAGATCACATAGAGATATGCAAAAAAAAAAAAATTGAAAGCCAACTATACACTCAGCTTCCTATAATTATCCACTTAGGGCCTTCCATTAGTATTTTCACATAATTTGCTTACTAGAATAGTAGGTGAATGTTTTAAAAGGTTGTAACTGTTATATTAATTAAAGGAGAAAAAAAGAGAAGAGAACAGGTCCAACATACCATCTTTTCCTTGGTATTTGTTTTCATTTGTTCTGTCTGACTGCGATTCAGTGCCATCTGGAACCTAAACACAGAAAATGGGCCATTTAGTCATCTCCAGCTCACAACCAGAGAAAATGGTACTGTAAATAATTCTGTTACTAACCACCTTTAGAGTACAAGAAATGTACTCAGTATTATAACAATCACAGTGGGAAAAAAAGCACTATGGTTATAATCAACAAGCAACTATCCAATAAATATTTGATTACCCACAACTTGTAAGACACAATACTAATCCCAGTGGGAAATATGACAAGAGTCAAGTGTCCTTGCCATTAAGAATGTCACTATTTAAAGGGAAAACACAGCATGTTAAAAAATTAGTAATAACTATCAACTGATGAATGAGTTAGCAAAATGTGGTCTATCTATACAATGGAATATTATTAGGCTATAAAAAGAAATGAAGTACTGATACATGCTACAACAAGGACAAACCTTGAAAACATTATGCTAAGTAACAGGAAACAGTCACAAAGGGCCGCATATTTTATGATTCCATTTACATAATATGTGCAGAATAGGCAAATCATAAAGACAGAAAGTAGATTAGTGGTTGCCTAAGAGTAGGGAGGGGAAAATAGGAAATGACTGCTAATGGACAAGGGCTATCTTTTGCAGATGACAAAAATGTGCTAAAGTTGATTGTGGTGATGGCTGCAAGTTAGTGAACGCACTAAAAACCATTGAATTGTACACTTTAAGTGGGTAAATTGTATGGTATGTGAATTATATCTCAATAATGCTGTTATAAAACAAAATTGCAAGTTGACATGTTGATAATAAAATAGAACTGTTTCAAATTTTTTTAAAAAGTAATAAATGTGAGATGCATTAAAACTAAATTACCAAACCAGCAATAAGAGCTAAAATGTACAAAGGAACTCCTTTTCTCAAGGAGTTGGGGCAGTGACAACTGAAGAACAGAGCCCTCCAGGAGTTAACAGACATGGTAAACCATGGCTGGTTCCGATCACCAGTAATTGTGGCCAGACAATACTTCATCCTTTCCAGGTAAGGCTCTGGAAGGAATTCAGGGATCAGAAAGGGGAGTCAACCATACAGAGAGGCCTATTTGAAGGAATTATTTTTAAAATAATCAGTCTATTGGGTCTCATCTCTGCAGACAGCAAGTGGCCTTTGTTATCCCCTCATCGCACATTTCACCTCAAACTGTTAGCCACAAAGGACTCCCCATCTACCTGCAGTCTAAGAAGAACCTAGAAAAGCACTAAGGCAGACACAGACAGGCCATCAGTGTACTCCTCAGAGACCAGCAGTACCCAGGACAGCGTACAGTGACTACCAAACTGCAGAAGTGGTGCATGGGTGCACGGCACCGCTTTGATCCCCTGCAGGACAGGGCCATACCGTTCCCCTTCCCTCCGCTCACAAGCTGCAGAGGGCTGGCCTTCCATGGCACGATGAGCACAGTGAGGGATCCTAATCTCACTGACGAACACATATTTTGGAGCATGTGGTTGGGACTGTTTTCCTTAGCAATTGAAGATGGCAGTGCAGATGGTACTCATTTCTGTATTATGTTTCCTATCATCAGCGAGGGCTTCATGACAAAGCAGTTCAGGTACAAGAGCTGAATATGCACTTACTTGAAAACAGAAGGACTGCAAGTGAAGATGGCTGGCCCACGTTTGCTTCAGGGACGGGGATGCAAAGCAAATTTCTAATGGGTGGCAGTGTTTCAATGAAAGGCACGCAGCATAGGCAAGTTAACATTATTTTCATTTACTTATTTCTCTCAATGATTTCATTGGATGATACAATCCACCAGTGACCTCAGACTCAAGCCATGTGGTTTAGAAATTGCCAGGAATTTGCTGAAAAATGCTGCTTTTAGAATCAAGTAGAAACATTCTCTTGGAGACTGGCAGGAATCCCACAGTATGTATTTTGCTTAGGCTCAGCTCTCTGCCCCCTCCCCCTTTTCACTTCCTCTTAACTCCCTTAGGAACAGCTCTTTAATTGGGAAGAAAATGTCTTAATACTATATTTCCTTACCATTAATTTTTCTACAGTTTTCCAACCTAGTTCGGTCTTTCAACAGTAGTAGATGTCCCAAATAATCACTGGGTGGTAAGCAAGTGCTTAACTGAAGCAAGTGCCTGCAGCAATCTGTTGACCCCAAAACTCCAGTAAAATGGACTAGATATGATCCACAATTGGCCATGCAAATAGAGTAGCAATCCGTAGCTAGAAAATATTTCTTAGAAGAATGAAATTCTACAAAAAGCAAAAGACCTCTACAAGACAGATAAATGTAAGCCTTTTCATCCCATTCTTTTTTGTTACCTTTTACTTATATTGTAAATAGACTCTCATATTCAAAATGCTTAATATCAGAATCACGTATGGAAACATAAATACAGCAGGACAGAGAAGTGGTTCAAAGAATGTACTTCAGAGTCAGACGAATTTGGGTTTATTATCTATAGGACATTGAGCAAGTTACTTAAAGTCTATGAGCCTCAGCCGTAGAATGGAAATAAATGATAATGCCTCACTCACAGGACAGCTGTACGGATGAAATGAGATAAAGCACGAAATCAGTTAGCACAGTAAGGATTCGGTAATGGTGGCAGCAATTGTTATTGTTATTATCATTACCACCACTGTTCAAGAGTCCCTTTGTTTATTCACATCATTCCAATTGCCGTGCACTGGGTCTTCCAGGCCAGCATGTAAATCAGCCTTGACCCCAAGAACACCACTTTGTTCAGCTGACTTTTTTTTGGTAGCAAGACTATCTTGATGAAAGAAAGAATGAAAATTCTGTGCAAGCTCCTTCTGTCCTCACGGATGAGTGATAAGTAATCCGCTAACTGGCTGTCTGGAGTAGCGCTGTTTCAAGCCACACAGGTCTTGTACTCTTACCATGTCCCTTCCCTGGTATCTCTTCCTTCCTCAGCCCCACAGTCTCTACCAGACTCCACTAGCTTCCACTAACACATTAATCATCCGGACAAATATTTGCTCAATCTTCTGTGTGCTAGGCACTGCACTAACCGCTAGACATAAAGGGAAAGTTATTTCATGTCTCAGGCTTCCCACTTTGTAATTAAGCTGCCATTACTCCCTCCAACTCCACTTCCATCCATTCCCAAATGAATCTAGGGAAAATCAAATATTCCTACAAGCATTAAGAGATAAGGAAGAATCCCCTACCTGCTACTTTTCTATAAGTAACAACTGGGCAGTCACACTGTCTGGGAAGCCATTCCTGTCACCCCTGGTAGGGTTAGAGTCACTTCGAATGCTCCAAGGACATCCACCCACTTCCTCTAATGCCAAGATTATCACACTGAATTTTAACTTGCTGAATGTTCTGCCCCATCAGTATAACTTCAAAAAGGGCAGGGATCAAGTCCCCCTTGTTCACCGCCAGCACGCAGCTTTGGTGCCTGGCACATAATAGGTGCTCGATAAGTTTTGAATGATTTGAAGTAAACAGAATCAGTCCAGCTGACTCTAAGCAATTATCCCTTTGCCTTAAACATCAAAAAAGAAAACTTACTTTTTCTTTTGACTCGCTCTGTTGAGCAAATATGTCTCTGACGTCAGGAATCTGGTATTGTTTGTTTTTTTTCCTCAAGGTCTGGGAGACGGTCTCTACCCGTTTCTGAACAGCTGCTGCCTGGGTCCGGGTCAATGTTGATAAAAACACCATGCTCTCTTGGGGATCTCCAGAAGACTCTCCGAAGAGATTGGACAAACCAGCCTCTTTAAGCCATTCTTCTTCCAATTCTCCCTCTAAGACAGTGGAGAAAAAGGGTATTTAAATCAAAAGCTGTAAGAACTGTTACATTTTTTAAGCTGTTAAAAACTCTTACTGAAACTTCAATTGTAACCAAACCACAGTGCTAAGAAACATTATCTGAAACTTGGACAACTGCCATACACTCCAGCCACAATGACATCAAATTTTAGATCCATTTCATATATACTCAATTAAAATCTGTAAATGATTTCACATGTAATTAACCTCTATAACTTTCCTACAGATTAATGCAAGAGGATAACACCATGCCCTTTCCAGAGATGAACAAGGAATGAAAAGATAACTTACTTCCCTCAAGTTACAGAAGGAAGTCAATCTTCAGGATATACTTTAAAGCCCAGTCTCTTGGCTTAAATTTCTCACTACCTCATTGTCCACACTGATGAAAAGACTTGCTTTCTGTGTACACTGTCACCGACAGGGAGTGTGGCAAAGAGGTAAGGAGCATCCGGACATTGGAAACTAAACAATCTCAAATTAATTTTTCTAATCCCCCCAAATCAGCACCTCAGATTATGTTATTTTGACAATTTTTTAAAAGCACACTAATGTCAGAAGAAAAAAAAAAAGCTATATAGGAAACTAATTAAATAATTGAATCAATTCATTCCATTTACATGAATTTGTAAAACATACAAAACTAATATATAGTGGCAGAAAAAATATCATTGATTGCCTAGGGCTTAGAGTGTGTGAGGATATACTGTCAGGGCATAAGAGAACATCTGGGGTGCTGGAAATACTCTGCATCTTGATTGTACTAGTAGTTACATGAGTAAATTCACTTGTAAAATATAACTGACCTGCACAGCAAAAATGTGCGTTTTTTTGCATGTGAATTACACTTCAATAAAATGAACTTAAAATAGGAAGAAAAAAAATAATTGCATCAATTCAAAATACTGAATGCAGCAGAAAGTAAACGGTAAAGAAAATATTGTGCAAGATCAAATGAAAATTATAGAAAATCAGAAGTGTAACTAGAATAGGTTTACTCCAAGCACAATGTTTACAGAGGGAAATGAAAGAGTAAGGATTTGAGTCACAAAAATCCTGAATCTGTAACCCATTTCTGCACCTAGATAGCCACGTCACTTTGGACAAGTCACTTAGCCTCAAGCCAATTCCATTTTCTCATCTATAAACTAATGCAAAGATGTCCTGGCTACATCACAACCAAATACGAGAATGTTATGTGAGAAGAGCTTTACAATGCTCTAAAATCACCTGCATCAGATAGTATAGCACTGACCTGTGTGTCTATCCTTCTACACCATATAAACTCCTTGAGGGCAGAAACCAAGTACTAATAACTCTGGCTGCAAGAAACATAATCTAGTGCTGAGCACTCTGCATGCCAGAGAACATAAACCGTTCACTGTCATAAAAACTAAGTCAGCCATTATTATTAATGATGTTAAGGTAGAACTCAATTTAGTTGTATAAAACCAAATTGCCAGGAGAAAAAAAGCTGATATTGCCATAAAAAGGAAAACAAATAAGATAACTACAGAGTCACCTGTTGCACTAAAAAGTAGAGGTAAAAAACAATTTAAAATCTAAGAAAAGGTCTGGGCATGTAGAAATATTCCCAATCTTCTTGATGATCATATTGTACACAATAATCTATGAATCTAATTTAACTCTGGAGAATTATCCAATAGCTAATCATACACCCCTAGGTATCAGGCGTAAATGCTGTTTTCTCTAGCATATTCTCTCCATATTCAGCAGAACATTCACATGCTACTTCCATCTTGAAACAGTGAGACAGGAAGGTTGAGAGATACTTTTAACTATCACAAATAAGATAGACTCTACTGGTATTGGGGAAAGAATAAGACAAAAATGAATGAGAATCCAAAGAATGAGTTGATTATACTTTTATAAATCTAACAAATGTTAAATTAAGAAAAATCCTCAATTTTTCTCTTTAAATTATTATTGGTAGATTTTTAAAGCAATGTTGTAGCAAAGGAGAAAATCCTATAAATATAGATTTCACTACCTAACTCAATACTAAATCATTTTGTTAAGAAGACATCCCTTTGAGAAGGACGTCTGTATTAGTGGATCACAAAGCACTGACTGCAGCTCTCACCTTTTTGGCATTTATATACCAACTTATACAACAAAACATACTTACAAATACATGGATGGCAGAGGTATAGAAAAAAAGTTAATATAATTTTGATGCCCAGACTGGGCATCAAAAATTTGGTGACTGCTTGAATTTAAGAAATTAAAAGAAACAGTATAAAATTTAGAAGAAAAAAAAAGTAAAATTTATGTGTTTCTTCCAGAATATCAAGTAAACACACAGGCCAGTCAGATAAAAAACAAAAAAAACCCTCACAGAATATCAAGTACAGTAATGGAGAGTGTGGGGAAAATGGCTGGAAAGAGACTCAAGAGAAATTATGGACCAAATACAAGCAAAAAGCAAATACAGAAGTTAAATTTCTAATACCATCCCCCGGTGTTCAAACCTACATCCTTAGATTAGTTGGCTAAACACACAGCACTGCATCCAATCTGGAGTACTATAATTTGAATGATAAAATGACCAGGACCACAATAGGTCTGAAAACCACCCACCAAGACTGGGATAAGTGAATTTTCCTTCTAGAAAGGACTTGACTAGGAACAAGATAATTATCCTCAAATATCTGAAAAGCTATCAGGTAAAACAAAGTAGACTTGTTCTGTAAAAACAGAATAGTTCTGTTCTTCCTGAAGGCAGAACTACAGCAAGTAAGTCAAAGTTCAAGGTCAGCAGATTTTAAATCAGTAAAATAAAGATCCAAACAACTCAAGATGACTGACCACTGGAAAAACAGTAAAACAGTATCAGTGCAAAGTAGTGAGTTTTCCATCACCACCTACACTTTGTTAGAGACCAGATGAACACGTGGCTAGCATATTACAGGAGGAATTCCAAGGGAGGTTAGATGATTTCAAAGATCAAGTCTGACCCTAAGAGTCTATGATACAGTAAGCTGAGCCATATCTACAACTAAGTGAATTTACTCCTGCCCCTTGTATCCAGCAGCTGCATCCATAAATCTCCCACAAGCGAATAAAGTTGAAAGACAACTTGCAATATCTTTTCTTGATTGTCCTATCTTTAATTTTCTGTTTGTTCTCCTCTTCCTTTCCATGCATTCAGTTCCTATAAATACATAAACAACAAAAGTTTCATTTAGTTATTACCATCAGGCTCTTTGACAACCACCACCTCTTGATCTTGTCTGTTTTCACTAGATTTCTTGATATTTTCTAGTTCTGTCCAATAGTCTTCCATAGATAGTTCATCCAAAGAGTCCTGGGAACTTGACCGATCAAATGGAGGCTTCTCCATAACTTTGGTAGAGCTTTCCTGATTCATGTCGTACTGGCCATATCTGCGGCTAAAAATTCAAAAGAAAACGTGGTTCATTTTAGTACATGAAGAAGCAATACAATTTCTAAAGTATCATAGCACTAGGCTGGAGAATATGAAAACTCCTTAAGTTCTCTTCAATAAAACCAAAGAGATTGATCTTTTGAAACTTTACCTTTTGGTGCTACTGATTATAAGATCCTAGTAGAATGAACAGTTTTTGCTCTAAAGAAAAGTAGGGTAAAGAACAAATAGCAACACAGTAAATTATATTTTCATTTATATTACACTTAAATTATTTTAACACTTATTTAAACTCAAAACTTTGTTTTTAGAAAGTTAATAGGTTGAACTTTGATTACAGACTAATTTAATTAAACTGGGATTAAATTTTATAGACTATTTTGTATTTATCATTTATATTTATAAATCAAACGCAGTCAACTCGTATAGCAAATATCTGTAACAAATGAATGCAGTACTATTTAAATTTCCAGTTTATTTTTGGAACTGAAATATAAATAGAAAGATGATTAAGTTCACTGTAACACACTAATGCAGAAAGCAACTTTTAATCTTTACTTATAAATATATGCATGACTTATATGTGTTAATAATTTTAAAATGTGGTAAAATCTCATTTATTGCCAACTCTGAATAGCTTGAAATTATCTCAAACATTTATCGCTTAGATATTATCTATGAAAAAAAGGATAAATTGAACAAATGAAATAATTTTTATAACTTCAAATCAATTATATTCTCTTTATAATTCACATCTCACCTACTTCTAGAATTGAATTAAAGGAGCCTATAATAGAAAACCCATATATAATAGAAATATTAAACTTTTGTTTTATTATTTACAGAGAGAAACTATACCTAATTACTTAAAAGAAAAGAAATTTCAGCTATGGTGCCTTTCTTTCCTTTACACCCAACAAGTTTTTTAAGAAAATACAAGTTGAGTACGAACACTAATTAATGAGTAAGTATATTGAGATTCTAATTTCAAATTCTTCTTTTATCTCCCACGGTCTTCCTGGAAGTAATACTTTGCAAGATTGGTTTACTTACCATACATATTGAAAATAAAAAGAAATACAATAAAATGAAATTCTTTAATAGTATAAAGACATTCTCACATTTAAATTGGAGTTTCTCATAATTATTTAAAATAGTAGGATTTTCCAGCCACCAAAAAAAGAAAAAGAAAAAAAAGAAATTGCTGGGCCCCATACTGGCCAGCTGCCAAAAAAAAAAAAAAAAAGGTAGGATTTTAATACTATATGTACTGGATAGAATTATGTCCCCCCAAAACTCATTGGAACTTGAATTGTGTCCCCCAAGTTTTATGTATTAGAAACTTAGCCCCTACTGTGACTATTAAGAGGGTGGAAAATGCTATTATCATAATCGAAAGGTGGAGCCTTGAAGAGGTGATTGCAGGTCCGTGTAGTGAATGGATTAAAAATGGTGGTCTGGGGCAGGGTTCTGAGGGCTTTAAAAGGAGAGTCTGTCTCTCACTCTACTCTCTCTGCTTCTACCATCTTGTAATGTGAGACCCCTGAGGCACTACTGCCACCACCAGATGGACTTCGCAGCCTCAGAAACTGTAGGCAATAAATTGTTTTCTTCATAAATCACCCAGTTTCAAGTATTTTGTTATAAGCAACAGCAATGAACTAATACACCATATAAGGCAGAGGGGTCACCGAACTCTGGGCAAATCTATCCAGCCATTTAATTCTAACTGGTCTGTTAGAAAAAGTCTAAGAATGGCTGACCAGTTAACTCAGTTGGTTAGAATGTGGTGTTGTAACACCAAGGTCAAAGGTTCAGATCCTTGTACTGGCCAGCTGCAAAAAATTAAAAATAATGAAAAAGTCAAAGAACTCAATTGCCTATTGCTGCAAATAAATGCAGCATAACTGAATATTCAGCTACAATATACTAATAGGCCAGTTTTATTCCTTTAAAGATGGTTCTCTCTGCCTTGGCTACACACTTTATCAATGCTGGTTGCATGAATGAATAATCGCTGTAATCTCTCCCCAGTAGCAACCTTGGGGTGGTGAGGAGTGGATATTAGACTGGGCCAACAGGAGTAAGTCTAGAATGTTTGTGCATCTCTTTCCTCCAGTCTCTATTGTCCATTGTTTGCCTCCTCCGTCCCGCAACTGAAGGGTACTTCCTCCCTCCCTGGCCCTAATCGTCCTGTTTACATCTCTTTATCCCACGCTGGTCTCCTTGTCTGGCCCCAGCAGACACTACTCAGGCCACTATTGTCATAGTAGAGTTTTCACTCCTGATTCTTAAATTCAAATGTGAATGAGAAAGTTATCTCTCTCTTAAAAATGAAAAATAATTTTTAAAAAATTTCTTGGTTCATCAGCTCAACTTATCTGTGGTTCATACTCCTTAATCCTGCTTTCCCAGGGTAGATAAAGCCAATTTATAGAATATCCGCCAGATTTTGTTTGTTTATTTCATGTCAAATATACGGACACTCTACCCTTGGCTTTTGTTTTTCTCTCTCACTGTGGTGTAAGGCTGTCTACCTTATTCCTGTCTCCTACAACCCTTAGCGCCCATGGGAGACCACAATAAGTACTGTCAACTGTGTGAAGTATAATGACTAATGCCAAATAATTAGGTTTATCTGCTCACAGGAAAGAGATGCAGTTGAACTAGAAGTACATTAAGCCTTTCAGTCCTGAAGGAATGTGTTTATTCTGGCAAGAATTTTCCAGTAAATTTCCATTAAGATAGCATGGGCAGAAAAATGTGAGGGCATTTAGTAACACCACTGTTACGTAAATATACCTTCTACATCAAGCCCTGCTTTCAAAACAGGCATAAAGCAAAAATCTAATAGCTTAGTGCTGATAAACTGACTCAATAGTTTGACTTTAATAAGATTCAGAAGCTGAATAGGTTTGTGATAACCTGAAAATACTGAGTCATGGAAAGGATGGACCTTTTTTTTTGTATCACTGGTAAATACTGCAAGAAAACATTTTCATTTTAAAATATTAGGGGATGAGGAGTAGGGAAGCAGCAACCATTCAGTAATAAACTACCCTTTTTAGTCAACCGGCCATGTATTTTTTATTTCCTCTAAAGATATAAGTGAACATTCTTTCAGTTTATATCAACAAGCATCCTGTGTCATTTCTTTTCTTCTTAGAATGTACTCTACTTTTGTATTTCAGACAGGCAAGGGCTAAAGTCTGGACCTTCTTAAAACTGTCCTGGTAAGAGGCCAGTTAACTGGTTTCCTCTTTTGTGTTTCTAGGAGTATGTTATATGATTCTACGCTCATTCTGCAAAGTACGTCCAAAAACATAAAGCAACATCTGTTAGCTGTAATGAAGTGCAGAGCAGAAATATTTTATATTTCTAAAAGATCCAAGCCAACACGTGGTGCTGAAATCAGGAACAACTACCAATTACCCGCACCTGACTTATTGGCTCACGATTGTTCCAGGTTCCTTCTCTCTCTCTCTCTCTCTCTCTCTCTCTCTCTCTCTCTCTCTCTCTCTCTCTCTCTGTCTCTCTTACTCATCCTTTGCCTTTTTTTCACGGGCACTCACATCAACAGCAAGTACTCACTTAACAAACCCTACAAGCCTTCAACAAACAGCAAGTACTCACTTTACAAACCCAACGACCCTTCCTGGATATTTCTTCTTTTTCATCTTCCTAGCATGTTTTCCATGCTACATTTATAAACATTAGGGCTTTGTTTTGTCGTATTTTTTCCCCAGGTACATGTTTTCCCATTTTTCTGTGATAATTTTTCCACCTGGCCAGTGAATGTCAAAACAATTGATATTGTTTATTTTATCACAGAGAATATGAAACTGGTCTGACAGGAGGTGGAGGTTGCCATTTATTACACTGTGGCTACTGGGATGCAAGCAGAGTGATGATTCATCCTGGTGTCAACTCGGTGGGCGAAATGAAACGGAAACAATGGAACTAGGAGTCTTAAGTACCAAAGGATTCCAGCTGTACTTAGTTATCTCTCTGATCTTTGGTAAATCACTTCTCTACTTCTCACTTTTCCTATCTACAAAATGGGAACAATAACAATAGCTTTGATTGCTTTGTTTGTTGTTAGGAATCAAATGAGAATTTCTACTGAAATGCCTCATAGGTAACCATGAAAAGGGCACTCCAACCAGCACCACTGCTAACAGTTGCACTGTTAACTAGCCCTCCCAGAATTTAATATAGTCAACTTTGCCCTCAGAGGAATCATTTATCCTCTAGGACATTTCTCAAACTTTTTGCTCTCTGGACACTTAAAATTTTTCAATGACCTGCAAAGAGTATGTCATACCTATTAATTCTTACAGTATTAGATATTAAAACTGAAAAAAAAATACTATTCATTTAATAAGAAGAATAAACATCTTAATATAAATAACACTTTTGATTAAAGAAAAAAAAACCTATATGTTCCAGCAACAACAAAATAGTGAGATGAGTAGCATTGTTTTTACATGTCTGAAACTGTCTTTAATACCCAGCTTAATAGAAGACATCTGGATGCACACATCTGCTTCTACATTCAATCTTTTATGACACTGCACACCACGTAGTCTCTGGGAAACTCCACTGTATTCTCATGAGAGAATGAGAATGAAAAAGGAAAATAACATCATAGTGTAATTATGAAACATTTTTTTATCTCCTACACCCCTAACAGTGTCTAGAAACCTCCAGTATTCCTGGACCACACTTTGAAAACCACTGCTCTAAGATTTCTCAAAAACAACACCTAATGGCTCTCAAAAGCACTTTTCAATTCTGTAGGCAATGCTCCAGAAAGACCTACTGAAAGAAACAAACAAGCTTTTCCAGTGACTCTTGACCTACTTCTTTATTTTAGTTTTGCAGCCTTTCATAAAAATTGGGACTTCTTCCAATGATATATCTATATTTAATTTACACTATAATGATAAAGAATAAAAACATCACTTAAAAAACCGTCCTTTGCCAATGTTTTTAATCATTTGCTTGTATCCATCGTGGATAAGGGGCAGAAGTTACCTTTAGCTTCCCTTTTGTCCAGTGTATTTGAAAATGTATATTTCCCTTAATGCTCCTTTGTCATTCCCACCGCCTTCCTAAAACGACCTTGAGGTAGATTTATTTGTAACTGGGGTATTTCTTTGAGTACGTATTTAACTATCCAATATAATACCTACTTTTTTGTATCCTACCCTGTCAAGAGTCCTATTGTAACACTTCATACCCAGTCTGTCTCCCAATTCTGTCCCTTTTCCAGAGGCATTTTTATGGCCCAAAGTCTGCTTTCTTGAAGTCCTCTGAAATTAGAACCTGGTTTTGTGTTTGTTTTGTTTTCTTTTCTTACAAAATCCTTTCTAAAAAGGCTACACTTTCTTTCAGGTTTCTGTTGGGGCTCACAGGTCGATACCCTAAAATATGGCACTTTGACACGCTAGACTAGAGAAGCAGCCTCAAGCTCTTTCTGACCTCCCCCCACCTCCCGTCTCCCAATTCTCTCTCCAAAGCACAGAATGAAGCTGTTCTCTTACTTATCTGTCTAAAGTCCGGACCCACCAAAGAAGAAGACAATTACCTCTGGTCCTCCTCTGAGTTTTCTTTAACTCATATCTCAGGACGAAAAACTTAAAGTCTGTCAACACACCTGGACAGACTTGTCACAAACCATTGTCTTCTATTTCGGTACCATTCAGTATTTCAAGAGAATCATTATTAGTCACAATCTGCTCCGTGGGCCCATGAGACTTGGTCCCAGGCCATGGTTCTCCAAGCCCACTGAATCCCCCTAAAAATCATTCACTCCTATATACTCCATCTCTCTTTTCCCTATGAAGAAGGGCATATAAACATCCCTACCCTATTGGGTTACTGGGCAATCATTTTTCTACTCTTCCCCCTGTTCTATGCAGCTTAAAACAAAATTTGTATTCTTTTCTCCTATTAATCTGTGTCTTGTCAGTTGATTTTCAGTATACCTTCAGTGGGGGAGAAGGGGAAACTTTTCCTTGGCCCCGACCTTCCTATCCTACCTTTATTTCCATTCAGGAAAGGACAAGAAGAGACTGGGTTGTGAGATATAAGACAGAAGAATAAAGTTTATTTTTGTTTTGTTTTTGTTCTGTTTTTAACATGCAAGTTGCGGTGGGGGGGGGGGTTCTTACTCAGATCATGACATCATCAGCCATAATGACGAAGTGTATTTTAGATAAAACCATATTTATGGAAGCATAAACTTCAGAATGGTATTGGAACTTAGAGATTTAAACCTATCCCATCATTTTCTAGATGAGGTAATGAGGCTCCAGGGTTAAATTTTCCCCAAAGCCACCCAGCAGAGAGATGGTAGAACCGAGATTAACGTCTTCTCTTCTTCAGTGGTCACTTTATTATACCAAATAGATTAAAAAGGGTAGAATTTACGTTTTTTCCTCATCGGATGATTCAATCTTTCTGAGTTTATATTACACATAGCCATAACAAAAGTGATCTTGTTGACACAGTCTCTATAATTCACATTTTTAAATGACCATTACACTTATCAAGAGAAAAATATGTTTAAAAATCAAACAATATCTCTTAAAAAGGCATGAGAAAACTTTTCCAAAGCACTTTCTAAAATATTGCTTGTGTCACACTGGGGCATGATTTTAAATGAAACTTTGTTTTGCGAAAGTTTTAAATTATTCATTTATTTATTCTGTGGTGGCTGGCCAGTACAGGGATCAAACACTGGACCTTGGTGTTATCAGCACCATGCTCTAACCAACCAAGCAACCGGCAGCCCTAAAATTTTTCATGTTCTAAAAATTCTTTCTGCTGCTTCATCTACATTATCTCTATGTTGAAAAACAGTGTGTTTCTGATGTGCAGATTTTAACATCATTGCTGAAATGAAAGAAAGGAAGAAATCGCAACTCTAATGAAATGGTGAAGTACTAATACTGTGTGTGTAATGGCCCTGTCCATCAGAAAACACTTAATTTGAATGACTATGAAGAGCTACAGCTTATGAATGACCAAAGTCATTTTTCTCCCTTGGAAGTGAATGCCTAATATTGTTTAGCTGAAAGCAGTAATTATTAGAAGTGGCTTTGACATCCAAGAAGAAAGAACACTGACAATGCCTGAAGGCAGAAGAGGTTGATTTAGAAAGCAAGTGCCACACTGCCCAGCTCTATACCCACGCAGCCATCAGAACCCAGGAAAGGATTCCTAATCTCTTCTATCCGACCCAATTGCTAAGGTTTTAAGGATGCAATAAGTTAATTTTCATATTTCATATAAGCTTACTTCTTTTACTCTTTGCATAGCTTACTCTTTTCATTTTGGGGGAAAAATAAAATTTATTCATTTCTTTCAGCTTTCTTTTTCTTTAAAAATAAGTCACTTAACATCTTGTATAGTGCTTTGTAGTTTTTCAAAGAGTATCTACCCACTTTTGAAACACAGTAAAACAATGAGTAAATGAACTGATTATTCTCTATGTACACAGCATTACCTAAGCAAAACTAAGAAGAGAAGCCCATAAGTGACACCACTGAGGGTTAACTTTGAGCACTTGGCTTTATCACTTCCACCGAAAAATATGGCAAAAGCAACTCACATGTTTGGGGGTTTTTGTTTGCTTTAATTGAAACTTAAATGATTATACATATTTGTGTGGTACAGAGTTGACTGTTGATACTTGTATACAGTACGTGATGGTCAAGTCAGGATAATTAGCTTATTCATGATTACAGTACATAGTTATTCTTTGTGTCCATTAACCAATTTCTCACTGACCTCCTTTCCCTTCCCCTTTTCCCACTTCTAGTAACCCCAGCTCTGTTCTCTCCTTCAGAAAGTTCAACGTATTACTGGGACTGTTGTTACTTTTTTTTTCTTTCTTTCTCTCTCTCTTTCTTATGTATGTACGTATGTATGTATTTTTTAGCTCCCACTTATGAGTGAGGACATGTGGTATTTCTCTTTCTGTGCCTGGCTTATTTCACTTAACATAATTTTCTCCAAGCTCATCCATGTTGCTGTGAATGGCAGAATTTCATTCTTTTTTATGGCTGACTATTCCATTGTGTATATATTCCACATTTTCCTTATCCAGCCGTCCACTGATGGACATTTAGGTTACTGCTGCTTCTTTCACTATAATTCTTCAACATCACTAAAAGAATAGGGATATAGGCAGTGACCACTAGGTCTGGTACAGAGAAGAAAGGGAAAGCATGAGAGAGAAAGAAATGTGGGAAATGCAGGAAGCATCCATGGCAAGTTGCAGAAACTCACTTCCTTTTTAGGTACAGACACAATGTACATAAAAGGGAAAGTTGTGGGCTATCACTGGCCACCAGACATTGGTCTTTCTTGTTTTAGAGCTCTGGTTCTGAGAAGTGAGATCTTCTTTATTCCTGAGTTCCCCAAATCTCTCTAAGGAGATTTATTTCCTCCTCAACTGGAGGTACAACTCAACAAGTGGCCAAATGGGAATCATAGAATCCTAATGTCAAAAACATCTTTAAAGACAAAGAGGAAGGTATGTGTAGTGGGATTTTGACATAAAATCTCAGGATCTTTGAACACTGATATATATTCACCTCATTCAATTCTCTGTTGTCACCATGGCTGATATGCACCTGACACCCTCAACCTACTATTCTTTCTCCAGGATGCATTTTTCTTGTTCTGGCCAGCTGCAGAGCCACCTGGAAATTAAACACCAGTAGCTACTTTGCATTCTGAGCATAGGCTCTCCAGTTTGATCTGTTTTCTAGCTGTCATTACTCAGTTTCATATCTTGGTACCTTTTTCTGTGGGGGCTGGAATAACCTCACTTCTGCAACCTCCCCCCAGTCCTGACCACATCCTGCACTACGATAATCTGCTCACGCTATTTCTCTACCACTAAATTGGGTTCCTTGGGGCAAGAATCTATGGAATTTTTTTTTTTTAATCTTGGTATCCCTGGGTTCAAGCAAACTGCTTGCCATAGCAGATTCTTGTGAGCTGCTCAATTATTACTTATTGAATTATTGCTGCCTCTAAAATGACAACCTCCTTTTAATTTCTCAGGTGTTTTTTTACTTAACTGTGTGAAGCTACAAAGAAATAAGATAGAGACATGAAAAGCTGACAATAAAGAAATCAGTCATCAGGCAACCCTAAAATTAATGAGGTAACTGTTCTATGTCTCTGTGACTCTATTCTTGGATGTTTAGTCTAAAAGGAGGCTTCCTAAAGAGAATAAAAACATACAACAGGAAAGGCTAATTTCATATCGGACTGTAACTAATATTAAGTCACAAAGAAGCTTTGGCTTACAGTTTGTTAAGCACACATTCCATGGTTCCATTCCGTCACCTCAATCCCTAAAACAAACAAACATTTACTGAATGCCTTGCTCTGTTGTTGGGCACTTTATCAGAGATGTCTGTTCAACCACGTTCTTCAAGCCTTTAGTGTGAGGTAGATGATAAGTGACACCAACACAAGATATGGTGGAATTTTCCAGTGTGGTCCAGACAACTCTCCAGCACGGGCCTCCAGGCCATGACCTCTGCTTTAGCATTGTCCCTAACACCCTTCAGGCCCTGCTGTGGTTCAACATTCCATCCGCAGTAAGAATTGCACTTCCTCCCTGGCTGTTACTGCTGCTGCTACCTACTCAGTCTCAACTCAGCCCCTGCTCAAACAAACATTTCCCGAGATTTAGACCAATAATTTGAGGTTATCTCCATGGTCTGAATGTGTCCCTGCAACATTCATATGCTGAAATCCTAACTCTCATGGTGCTGTGGATTGATTGAATTGTGTCCCCCAGAGTTCATTTATTAGAAGCTTAATTCCCACTGTAACTGTTGAGGATGGGAAATCCCATTATGGTAATCAAAAGGCAGGGCCTTGAAGCAATGATTAGATTGTATGATCATGCCTAGCAAATGGATTAACAATGGTGGTCTGAGGCGTGGTTCTCAGGGCTTTAAAAGAAGGGTATGTAAGAGGTTAGTCTCTCTTTGCTCTTCCATTCTCTGCCATGTGAGACCCCTGCATTGCTGTAAAGCCATCACCAAGACCCTAAATTTCATTTTTTTACAAATAATCACTTTCAAATATTTTTTATAAGTAACAGAAATGGACTAATACACAAGATGATGGTATTAGGAGGTAGGGACTTTTAGGAGAGGATTAGTACCCTGATAATAGAGGCCCACAGGCTGCCCTACCTCTTCCACCACAGGGACTCTGTGAGAAGGCGCCATCTATGAAAAACCAGGCACTGATCTGCAGGAGCCTTGATCTTGGACTTCCCAGCCTCTAGAACTGTGAGAAATAAATTCTGTTGTTCATAAGTCCCCCAGTTTATGGTATTTTATTACAGCAGCACGAACAGACTGAGTCCTGCTTCCCGGGATCTCCCCTGATCTGTTTCTCACAGTCCTCCTGGGTTTGCCTGAAGCCTACTCACTGGTCCATTACTAAAGCTGTTCTTTCCTGAGACTGAGCCCACCTTCCTCACAGCAACTGTCTAGTACCTGGCTCTTGTTTTACAAAACTCGTATGACTTCAAAGGTAGTTATCAGCATCCAAAATTTTTGTGAACCTTTTATCTATTTATTTTTTACCACTCTTGGCAAATCAAATATTTTGCCTTTTCAGTTTCAAAGCTATGCTCTTGTTTTCTTTCTGAGAAATCTACCAAGTTCTCAAAACATTTTCAGGGGTGAAACGAAGAAAGAGATTCACTAATGAAGTCCAGAGGTATTTCCACCTCCCCTGATATTCCCGAACTTGTCACTCAAAAGTCCCCATCATGATTTCTGTTAGTTCAGAATGTCATCATTACAATTTACCAATATGCCTTAAACGTGGATTAACACAATGAAATAAGGTGACACCAAGGTGCAAACTCCCTCACATAGAAGACTTCACAATATACATTAAGAACCTGGGATTCAGGAAAAGTGTTTAAATGTCAGTCAGGAATTTCATTCTGGTTGCTAAATGACTACAGATTTACAAATTACAATATTCTGACATCACTCCAGTTCAGAAAGAAGGTTGCTGTTGATCCACAATGCCTGCCATGATATAAGCACTAACAAAATATTTGACATAGCACCAAATGATGAACATTTAAATTTAATGTTAAAATAATACTAAATTATAATAGTACTGAATATAATATTGCTTTTATTTATTTCATGTGGGCGAATCTCTTGTCCTTCAGCAGGACTTTTCTATCACATTAACATCAACTTTCCTATAAAAACATGAACACAAAGCAAAGCTGGATTTAAAAAAAAAACTTTTCGAGAATAACCAAAGCTAAACACAGAGGCATATTGTGGAAGAGATGTGGGCATTATTATTCAACTCCTCTTGGTTCTTTGTGATCATCTATTGCAATAAGTGGAGAAGTCACCTCATATCTCAGTGGTGCTTTAGGGATATAAAACTAACTTTCCAACAGCCAGAAAAAGAAGGGTCACAGATAAATAATGGAAGAAAATGTTAAAAGCGAAAGCTTGCCTGTGTTTATGTTAGATGATAAAAAGGGAGCAGATATTTATAAAGTAATGCTATGCTAGTGAATAGTAATAGTAGAACAATTAAAAACAGCAACAATCACGTGGTAAATATCTGGAAAGGAAGAAAGAATGCTGCTTTCCTTAGCCTGTAAAGTGTAATTTACAGATAGCTCCAGATGACCTTCAAATATGATAATGCTTCACCACAAAAGGGCAGGAAGTATTTTTATAAGCCAGGTGCTAAAAGTCAGCCCCATTAGGGAGGCAGAGGGGGTGGAGAAATAACTTCTAGCTAATCAAATAATTTAGCCAAGCTGAGAATTCATCCATATGTTTTCCACTAAATGTCTTTGGCAGTCACACAATACAATATTTTACTATTACAAGACAATTTTTCCTTTTTAAGTGAAATTATCTAAGACCACTTTTTTTTTTTTAGTACATTTTGGACTCTGAGCTGACCCAACTCAAGACAGATGTGGGTACAATTAACCTAAAAGATACATGAAATATAAAATAAGAACATGGGGAACCAAAGGCAATTTCCAATTGTAAAATACTGCTTGGGGGCTGGGGCAGAGACTTTAACCTTAACATCTGAAGGAAAAAACAAAATAAATCCCGCAAAAACAAGCGTTTTCAGTAAAAGCCACTGAGCTTTGTTTGGAGGACAGGAACAGGTCTCACAGGGCAGTGAGGCCTAAAGTAACCACAAGGGATGAGCAGCAAGAAGTGAAGGGAGGAAATGCAGAAGGTGGCCAAAAAAAAAGAAAAGAAAAAAACCTCAATAAGGAAACATGATTAACACTATTCCTGGGCTTGTCACATCATATAACGCAGTCATGGGCCCTCTGAGCTCTGGCAAATGCCACCCATAGACACATAAAATTCTAAGAGGATTAAACCCCCAAAATTGGAAGCTGATGAACCTGTCCCAGCTTAATTTCTATCCTTGTCCTCTTAGGAAACACCCCCCACCCCCCAACCCCACCTCTCAGGCTCATCACCAGATTTACAATAGCCTACCACTTACCTGGTTTTTTTCCTACATGGAGCAGCAAAATTCCCACTTAATCAAAAGCAATACGGCATCTGATTTCAAAATACCATTCCATGGGGGAATTTGAAACAGGTTAAGAAGGTTAAGAAGCAAACAAAAAAGAATAATTTTTAGGTTGGCTGGTTAGCTCAGTTGATTAGAGTGTGGTGGTGACAACACCAAGGTCCAGGGTTCGATCCCTGTACTGGCCGGCTGCCAAAAAAAAAAAAGTCCACAAGTAGTTCATGCCCTTCAGAGTCCTCTCCCAGCCCCAGCTAAGGCTGTGTGAGCACGCTACAAGAAGCTGATGCTAAACCAATGTCCAGTTGCATTTCCACATCCAGTCTCCCATTTCCACTCCTCCTGTTCTCCTCTGCTTTCCCCTTTGTTCCATACCTTGATTCTCCTCTCTGTCCAGTCCCTATAAAGAACTGGTTGATTGATTGCTATTTCTCCCCAAAATGCCACCTGGTAGATCACTTTCTGAGCCCCAAATTCTGTATTAGCCAGGGCTGCTGGGAGCTCACATCTCAGCCAGGTCTGGTACCTGTGCCCCCTGTAGTCAGGAAAGAGAGGTAGAAGAACTGTTGTCTCAGAAAGCCCTCACTTCAGAAGAGATTAGTCAATAAACTACTAAATAGGGAACAGAGCCTTGAGAAACCAGAACAGTCTGGGTAATTCTAAAAGGAGAAGGTGAAAGCATTAAGAACATGTAATGGCCCCCAGGGCAGAAGGCAGTATTTATGCAGTGGGTACCACAGGCACGGAAACCAGCATAGATGATAGTATCAAAAACAGAACTTCTTTTACTATCTTGCCAGGGTAAGACTATGGAGATATATAAGTTGTCAGATACTCTAAGGTAAAGATCCAAGATTTAGAACTTTTTCCTGTTTTTTTGTTTATTTATTTATTTAAACTCAAATGTCTAAGGGCCAACTGTTGAGGGTTCCCAGCTCATAAATAACTTTAGTTATTTGCCAAAGCTGGTTCTATAAAGTAAAATGCACAGATTTTACAAGACAAATATTGTGTAACTCTAACCACACCCTTTTTTTTTTTTTTTTGGCAGCCAGCCAGCATGAGGATCTGAATCCTTGACCTTCGTGTTATAACACCACGCACTAACCAACTGAGCTAACTGGCCAGACCTCTAAGCATACTTTCACATGCCACCAATCTAATACAGGAATGGTAACTTCCTGATCCAATAGCTTCATGATAGAAAGTTTCACTGAACAACAATGCCTATTCATTGATTTTTCCATATTTACAAATATTAGTCAGAATTCTGCACTTAGGTTTTATTTAAAAAATCATTGTAGTCATGGTTTTAAAATGGAATTAATCCACATATTGTATATCTCCCATTTCAAATAATGAAGGAGACACCAAACAGAATAGTAAAATTGGAATAAATTCAACACTTCAATGTCTTGGTGGAGTAATACTACAGAAACTGGGCTCCTGCTTGTTGATAACAAAAAGATCACTAAGTTGCAATCCATACATTTATTGAATACATACTGACTCCCCATTAATTGCAAGGTACCGTACATACTATACTTGCTGATGCCCAAAGTCCACAGAAGCACAGGGCTTCACCTCTGATCTCTGAGTCTACACTCTAATAGAGGAGATAAAACATGTAGAAAAAGAACAATACAGAGCAGCACTGGCTTCTTGCTGTATGAGTGGTACATATAACACACACTGCAGTGCTTACAACTAACTAAACATAGGCCAGGACAAGATGCCAGAAAGTGTAAAAAATATTTGTAGAACAATAAGCGGATGGAAGAAGGGAGATTCTAGTCTCTTGCTATGCCTTATTCTAATTTTATAAAGCTCTCTCCAGAGCCAACAATGTCTTCCTGTTGTTTGATTAAACTTTACTTCCCTCTAATTTAAGCCCATTTCCTCTGAGCAAATAAAGAATTAATCAGTGTCCTTTTCATATTAACCCCTTCCTGGGAATAGTTTTAAGTCAATCCTTTACTATACCTTGAGTTGGCCAATGAATATTACTCCTTTACCTTTTCCTCCTATATTTTAAAAAGCAGTATCTTAATACAACCTATAGTACACATTCTTATTGGTATCGAAATCATGTAGAACTATATACAAGCACATCATCTTTGTTCTGAAGTGTTTCATTTGGGCCTTTTTCAAATTGGCTCTTGCTCTGCAGGTCAAAACTCTAAGCTCATAACTGATTTTAGAAACAGGTACCTGTTTAGGCCCAGGAGGGAGAGCGTTGGCACAGATACCTAAGTTAGAAGCATAATCATAAATGTTTTTTCTTCATAACTGAGGAAATAAGCACTGTTATTAATTGCTTTCCATGGCTCTGCTTTCTTTTTAAAAAATCATTTGCTGATCATTTGCATTAATATTATGCTAATAAAAGTAAGGGATGCTAACTAATTCAGTCTCCTCAGTAGTAACTAAGGATCAGAGAGAGAGAAAGATAATTTGCATGTTTTCTTGATTGGAGTGAACTGGCATTTAAATACTCATTGTCACCATTTTTGAAATAAATAAATAAATAAATAAATACAGTTTGGCCCAGTCTGGACAGAAGTAATTTCTCCAGTGGGAGCATCTAAACCCAAGTATTTCAAGAGACATTTTGCTTCTAAGCATGAATCTCAAATGACACGGATGAGCATTCAAACACAGAGCAATCATCTGCATCACAAATACATTTCAGTTCCTCTCTGCAGAAGGAATTCATTTATTGTCGAAGGCCATTCACTTCCACTTCTGAGTGCTTATTCCTCAAAAAGCTTCCACGTATTGTGAGAATGATAATTAAAAGAGGATCTTTCCATCTGTGCTGTATTAGGCTGCAAGACAGCCCCTCCTGCAGAAACAATTTTTGCATAATTCATTGTGCCATTTTAAACCCTAATCAGTGAATTGCAATAAGCAATGGAGTAGGCAGGAGAGAAGAGAGACTGACATTTATTAGCTCCTAAGCATTCACCTGATCCTCACTTTGGGCTATCGCTCCATGAATCACGGCATATGTACCCTCATCTTATCTCCAATAGGTTCATACACCTGAAGTGCTGACATCATTCTTAGCCCATACTAATGTCTCAAGAAAGAGTATATCTTACACTTTTATCACAGGACAGCATGAGAAAGAAGATTCTACTGGGAGAGAAAAGAACTTGACCTATCTACAACTCTCCTGTTTACTGTGTGAGCATGACAGATACATTCACCCTACAAAAGGAAGGACAGTGCCTCAAGTCTCTTCCAATTCTAAAAATTATATAACTCTTACCTGTTAACACTGACTTTTCATCTATAAAGCCTTAATTTAGCCTGCCACTCTGTCTTAGTGTTGCATTTTTTCAGAGAAGGAGAAGTAAGGTGGCAGGAAGGGGTTCTCTGGGTCTCCACTTGCCCTTCAACCGTAGCAGTTTTGTTTTGATTTGTTTGTTACTTGGAGATCTGTTGAAGGATGCACTGCAAAAGGATTCCATGATTATAGAAAATCAGAAAAACAATTGTCTCAGGCATCCTCAAGTTAAAAAAAAAAAACTTTTAAAGTGATAGAATCTTTAAGCTTTAAACACTGAAATAATGCTTAAGCAGAAGGTATTAATGATGACATGTAATGTATATAATTTTGAATAAGCAGAAGTAGTGGGCAGCAGGGTTGAGGATGTGGATTGCAAATCTTATACTAAGACTTCTCACTTTTCATTTAATATTATTCCCTACCTAGGTCATGGTAAAATAAACAAACACAAATTTTGAGTTTTATATTTATAGGTAACATCAACTTCTGACATATGGTAAAGCTCCTGAGATTCAGTATGATAAAAAATCAAAAGAATCATCTCAAAGTGACAACATGAAGAACTCAGCTTACCGGTAATATCTTCACATAAACGAATTTATTTTTAAATCAATAACTCATAAGAATTGAAAACATAACTAAACATTAAATACTTGGCAGAATCTTAGGAAGCATAATTGAGGGGGAGAAGGCTGGGAAACACTCTTGAGTTGCTTCCATTGTAACAAGTAAATTGTTATTTTAGAGCAGTGCTGGCCAATAGAAATAAAAGGTGAGCACAAAAATAATTAAAAATTTTCTATTAGCCAGATTAAAAAAGTAAAAAGAAAATAGCAAAATTAATGTTCACAATATACTTTAACCCAATACACCCAAAATATACACTGCGACATGTAATCAATACAATAATTATTAATGAGATCCTTTTCTTTTTTTTCATTCTAAGTCTTCAAAATCCTGTGTGTAGTTTACACATCCATCACAACTCAAGTTGGACTAGACACATTGCAAGTGCTCGGTCACCATATATAGGTGGTGGCTACAGCGTTGACAAAGCAGCTGCAAGATGAATGAGGCAGCAGGCAGAGCCAATATGCAAGACTGATACCATTCCCCCTTACTACTATCACATAAAAGTTAATGCCTGTTGAATACAGAGCATTTGTTTTTTCATTGACTCAGCAAATAGTGAAAACCTACTTTACTCCACATTATGCTAAGCTAATGCAGATGTATTTTGGATGAAGCAGGCCTACAATTTAGAAGGCATCAAAGACGTGCAATTTCAACACAACACTCTAAGTGGCAACTGCTGTGGAAACACAGACCAGTGAAGTCACAGGCTCCGGTGAGCTGGATCTTCAAGGCCAAGTAGAGCCTGCTAGGTAGAATGTGACAAGAAAGGCTTTCCAGCCGTGGCAATCATATAAGCAAAGATAGAGCATCATGGACGTGAGTTTGGAGAACTGTGAGTGGAGTGATGGAGACAGACTGCACTTACTTCTGGGAGGAGGTGGGGGGGACTGGGGAAAAATGGCTAGAGCCAAAGTCTTCAGGAGCTTGCTTATCATACTGAGAAACTTGGAATGTAGGCAGTGCAACAGTGGAAGGTTCTTAAACATGTAAATGTCACTATCAAATCAGTGTTTTAGAAAGATAGCTCTAAGTATACATACTGAGATTGCCTGGGCCAAGATGCTCTAGAGTTACCAGACTCCTGAGAGATGATAAGGATCTGAATCCAGAGGGCATTAGAAACAGAGTGAAAGGACAAATTCAAGAAGCTTTATTCAAATAGACTCAGAATGCCTGGGTGACCAATTAGATAAGGTAGATGAAGGAAACAGAAGAAACAAAGACAATTCCACTATTTACTCTTGGAAAGGAGAGTAGATGGCAAAGTTATTAACAGGGAAAGGGGAAGACAGAATGAAAAGCAGGTTTGATAGAGAAAGTGATGACTTCAGTTTGGTCCTGCTGAACTTGAGACATGTTCAAGAGCCTCACTACCCACTGTGTGTTCCAGGGACCCACAGCACCAAGCGTCAAGGTCATCAGAAATTCAGAATCTCAAACCCCACCCCATATTTACTGAATCCTAATCTGTATGTTAACATGATTCCCAGGTGACTCCTATGCACATTCAAATTAGAAAGGAACTGCTCCAGGCATTTGAAAATCTAGATCAGGAGCTAGTGGAAGAGTTATAGGCTGGAGGATAACTTTGAAATCATTAGCATATACATGAGAGTTAAAACTACGGGAGTGAAAGAGCAGTTTATGCACAGAAAACAAATTTAAATAGTATAAAAGAATCTGTGTGTGGTATGAAGGAAGTTGCATGTTTGGAATTGAAATAAAGCATCATTATAAATATAAGCAATGGCTCTCTTGGCAAGAACATTAAAAAAACTGAACTAAGAAGAAAAGAAAGAGGAGGAGGAGGAAAAAAAGAGAAAACAAAACCTTCAAAAATAACAAAAGATTCCCAATGGTGAATCTACATTAAAGCTATAAAGAACTTCTATTTATGATTAAGACAAACTCTTATCAATGTTACTTAATATTCAAGGATGCTGGACAACAAAAACAAATTTGATGTGAGTGGAGGCAAAAATAAATAGAAACTTTAAAAAAGTGGGATACAAAATACCAATTGTTTGCTAATTTGTAAAAATAACCTGTTAAAATGTGGGATGAAGAATATAAAAATATTACTAGTGGTTGCTGTAATAGTAGGATTATGGGTGACTCTGTTTATTCTTTCTACTTTACTGTTTCTTTTGACCGATTTTGTTTAATATGTACAATATTTTTCTTTTTTTTAAAAAAAAAAAAAAAGGAGAAGAAGGCCATTGCTTGCCAGGGCAGAGGTAACCAAAGCCGGGAGGGAGTCAGGAGGCCTGGACTGTAGGCCAGCTCCACCAGGAGGCTACCCGAGCCCAGGCAGGCCATCTCACCTCTGCAGGCCACGGTCTCCTCGGCTGTATAATGAGGGTGCTTGAGCACAAGATGTTCTCTTCTAAGAAGATTTCCAGCTGTGGCTGTCTATGATACAAATTGGCAGCAAGGTGAGATTCATGTGTTGCCCCAAAACTCTCCCTTGACAACAGGAGAATGTGCACAGCATCATTCCATTCTCCACCCTTAGCCCACCCCAGCCTCCTCACCCCACAGCTCACCCAGTGAACAAATTTCCTGAAGTTTCGTTCAGAAGAGCTGTTTAGAGCTGCTTTCAAGTCCACCAAACGGTCAACTTTGTCCTGTTTCCCAGGTGACACCGTTGTCACTGCCTGGTGTTGCCACACACACACCCAGAGCATGGACACCTTGCAACCAAGAGCCCCTCCCAAGACCCATGCAAGCTGCAGCTGCCTGAGGCATAAGACCTTCTGAATGCTTCCTTAAAGATGCCAAGTGATTTAAAACCATTGGGCGTAATTACTATTCCATGTAAAAGCCTTAAAATATATTTTTGAATGGTTTTACTGCAGGTCACAGAGCAAAGGCAGGAAGAGCAAGCTGTGCTCTTTTATGTGGGGGATAGCGCACATGAATACAAATATGGCAGAAGATGAAAGAGCAGACGAGCGCAGGCTGCTCTTCCAGTAGTGCTGGCGGCCCAGTGTGAAGGGCCCATCGGGGCACGATGCCTGCTTCTCAGCTCCTCAGAACAATTACTCAGTGTAAATGCACACTCTCCTTTTGAAGTGGGTGCAATTTGTCTATTGTCATCCTCTTGCCTTAAATTATGCTCCAATATGGATCTGGAGAGGTGTTTTTGTTCTTCCAGGGCAGAGGTCCTTCACATTGGCCCGTGAAAACTACTAAAGCATCTTCTCGTGTAATGAATGCTCCCCTCTGCGGCACAGTTGCAGTCACACTGGTCTCCTTCAAGGAATACCAAATCCCCATGTGCAAGCCCTCTTTCTGCTTCACAGTGCAAGAATTCACAGGCATGTCTATCTAGTCACATATGCAAAGTTAGGTGTTTAGTTAACATCAGGATATCTTCAGCTGACACCCATCTGACATAAAATTCTCTGCACCTTAATCAGTCAGTACTGCCCAAATACAGAGGCACGCTAGGCTAAATAGAATGTACGAAGGAGGAACAGTACTGATTAACCCTGCCAACTTTTAATTCCAACACATTTCAATTCCTAATGAGAAATATAAAAGCCCAAAATCTGCTAGGAAAGAGGAAAAATTCTCTATTGCATTTCAAATGTAAATAGTGATTAAAGTTTTATTATTTACACTACCCAGTTGCTCCATTATAAGAATAAAAGGAGCACTTGACAATTTGTCAGAAATAATTATCCCAACAACAAGGCTGTAAGAGAGTTACCATTATTACCTCATATTAAGGATGAGGAAACTCTGAGGCTAAAGAAATAAATCAACATGGCCAGGAAAACCAGAATGCAACCCAGGCCATGGGGCCCAGGAACCCATGCTCTTGGCCTATACACAATAAAAGGCTTTGAAATCTGTCCTCAGAAATGAGAGCTTAAGTCCAATCATTCTCTATCTAAGCTTCACAGGGGCCTCAATGGAAGAAGAGCATGATTATCAATGTGCTCAGAGAGGTAAGTGATGAATACAAACAATCCATTCCCTGTCTTTTCTAACAACGGCAGGCTTCATATATCCAGACACGAAGATAAAGAACCAGGTTCAAGTCCTGCACAAAGTCCTCTGCATCCTTTATTTCCTAGGACTCATAAGGTACAACCCCTAATTATTCAAATGTGAATATGGCAGAGCAGAAACACTGGGTGATTTGCCCAGTAACATCCAGGTAGTTAACAAGCTGCCCCAAACCTCTAAGAAGGTCTCCTGACTCCCGGTCAGGAAATAGCATAACCAAGTACCCTCCATTAGGACAGATGTTATTATGACAGAGAAAACACATTACTCTTCAACTTTATCACCAGGGTCATAAAGATAGGCAATAAGTACTCTTTTATTGATAATTATTTTCCCTCTATGAACTTTGACAGCCCGACCCACTGATCCTTTGGCTAGTCTAAAGAACAATTAACCACAGTGATATCACTTCACATATTCTCTAACATATTCCCACTTATTGAAATTTACTCCATTGGAAAGAAAAGGGCTGTTAATACTAAGACTTCAGCAGTCATAAACTAAGAGTCCATAGGGGAGATCTTGCTGGCAGTAGTGTTTTGTTTGGACGGCAAGGTGTTTCTAACAGTTGTAGATCGGTTTACCACATTTTTCTCTTGTGACATGTTTCTCTGAGCAGGCAGCAGGTGCGGGGGGCTAGCCCCTCTGAAAAAGAGTTATTCTTCCCACTTTGCTACAGTCCCACTTGCACGTTATGCTATCTGCTGGTCCCTGTAGGCATGTGAGTTTGCAGACTGTGCTTTACTGCATTAATATTATGACATTAAAATAACATGACCCACTATTTCAAACCAATCCCCAATGATTGATCTCTGAATTCTGCATCAAGATGAGGCTTAATTTATCAGGAAGAAAGTAAACTTAGAAGGGAGTAGGAGGATAGGACTGACTAGGAGATGGGGTAGCTTGATTCTGGTCCTTCCTCTATCAGTAAACAGAAATATTACTTTGATCAAGTCACCTACCCTCAATGGATCATGGTTATTTCCTTACTTATAAAATAGGAGAGTTGGACTAGCTACTTAAAATTTTTCCTAACTCAAAATTTGTAAGTGCCTCTTATGCAAATCATGTACAAGTATAGGAATTTTCCCAGACAGAGGGACTTTAGTGAAGGGGGGAGTATGGGAGGTGGGGTGTCTTAGGAGTCGGACTAGAATTTGAAACCTGATTTCATTATTTTCCATGAGATCTTAGGCAAGTTATCTAAATGATTTGTTAAATTATCTGTTATACATCAGATATATTCTAAATGTTGGGGATTCAGCATTGAACAAAACAAAGTCACTGCTGTCATGAAATTTACATTCTAGTAGGAAGAAGACAGAAAATAAAAAGATGTATAACCTGTCAGGTGGTGAGAAGTGCTATGAAAATAAATTGAGCAGATTAAAAGGATGGGTGGGGAGGGGACTGTTAGGTTATTATGTATAGGAAGAGAAGACCTGTCTGATAAAAAGACACTTGGCAGAGACCTGAATGAGGTGTAGGTGAAGGCAAGGAGGTTTAGCCATGCAGGTATTTGGGTATAGACTGTTCCAGGCAAATAGTCATTGTGAAAATTCAATGTGACAAGTGGAACTCCTCAGAACCAGTGGCACTTTTAAGGGGTATAATAAGCGCCTTTCCTGTTACCTCTTCATTCACCACTCTGCCTCTTCTAAACACCTGTTTGGTTTTGGGATCTCCTCTCTTCCTTTACATCAGCACCAGACATACCAAAGCAAAACAGACCTTGGTCAAAACACTTCACCTTTAATTCCATGTTCTAACCAATGACCATCTACACCTGCCAAATCCTATTTTTGATAATCAAGTGAGATTATCAAATCTCACCCCCAATCTTGCCTCTACTGTGTTTTCAGAAAAAAAAAAAAAAAAACCCTTTCAAAATAAAATACTCCAAAATACATACAGGTAGTATATTTACAATCCGCTCTACTTGGAGGGTGGGTAGCACAGCACAAGCGGTTAAGATCATCGTCTCTAAGTCAGAAAAGCCTGGAGCACATCCCAGTTTTCTATTTGTTGCCCACATGACCTTAATTGAGTTACTTAGCCTCTCTGTATCTCAGCTTTTTCAACTGTGAAACAGGGACCTCTCTTTTCAGAGTTCTCATGACTTGAATGAGATTATATACATCAAGCACAGGCCACTTTCTTGGCACAGAGGAAAGTGCCTGATGATGCGTATCTATTTCTATCAGGGCTTTTAATTACAAGTTACAGAAATTAACTCTAATTGAGCAGAAGATAATTTTATTAAAAGCTTACTGTGTGGCTCCCATAACGTCTGGCAGCCAGAAACAATGCCCCAAATCATGCCACAGAGTGGTCCAGGAGCTCTGCGGGACACTATGTGAGGCCTCTCGCTCCACCAATTCCAGCAGCACTACATACTGCCCTATTTTGCAGTGGGAAGAGAGCTCTGCCTCCCAGCAAAGCTCAGAAAAGTAGGGAATTCCCCACACCAGGATGGGTTCTCAGATGCTGGGCAGCCAAAGGAACCAGTGTCCAGCCACACCACTATAACAATATACAGTATCCTCATCAAACCCCTTCGGGGGCATTTACTATTTGCTCATGCTACTTCCCTCACCAAGAATGCCCCTGGCCCTCTCCATGTGGCTTGGCTCATCCTGGAAGCCCCCACTCTGGCAACCTTCCAACCTGACTCCAGGGACCACTTCCTCCCTTCCCCAGCTAAATCTCTTGCAAAGCACCTTATTATAAACTGATTTACACCCTGACTATACCTACCCATATATATACAGACACAAATCCTTTTGAGAACACACAAGATAGAGATTTTAAAAATATGCATATACAGTTATAAATAACACTGTCTGGTTCACTAATCATTTCATGTGTGTGTATCTCATCTCACAAATGAAGTAATAAGTCTGTGATGACAGGGAACACCATTATTTTCTCCTGTACCTGTTAGAAACCTATTTCCTGTTCTTTGCCAATGCTTAATACCTCCTCTTCTATTTTATTTTATTTTATTTGGCAGCTGGCCAGTACAACGATTGAACCACGTTCTAACCAACTGAGCTAACCAGCCAGTGCTTTTTTTTTTTTTTCACCTCCTCTTTTAAATCTGAGATGAAGCATATTTTTTATATTGAGGGTCAAATACCTAATTCATCTACAAATACTCCTTTGTCAAGAAAAACAAATTCAAACCCCCATATAAAATGGGGAAAGTAATCAGCATCAATAAATTCCATAATATTGAAGCACTTATAAATTATAATAAATTATCATTTTATAAACTTGTTTTTACTCTTTATTTTCATATTCAAAAACGAAATGAACTATCTTCCCACTCTGGAAAGTAGGAAATCCCACACTGCCCCAATTTTACCAAGAAAAATAGGAGGGTTCCCCTCCACACACCCCCCATGGAATAACATCTCTATCTTGTGGGCACTATTGCTCAATGTTTTCAAAACTCATGATGACATTTTCAGAGCAGTGACATCTCTTAACACTTCTCAGGGGTAGACAGAATTGAACTACAACCCCTAACTGGCTCATAACCCAGAAGCTCCCTCTGTCTTTAACAAATGCATTCTGTACGGAGCACTTAGAAATTTAAAATAATTAATAACCTACAATAATGAGTCAGGCAACTACCAAGTCTACATAAAAATAAAATATATTTGGATTCACAGATACCTAAAGAGGAAATCTTCCCATGAAAGAGTTCTCTTCTCTCATGAGTAATGAACTCATTGAGGAAACATTTATGGAGATGCACAATGTCTAGTTGGGCATTGGCTACTCTCCTCAGGTCAGGATCCGTCAAGCAGAAGGCAATGCATAAACTGACAAGAACCTCAGTGGTTCCCAGCAGGCTCCTGGCCAAGGGCAGGAGGCTGATAATATCTGCCTGGGCTCCTGGCCAAGAGGAGGGAGGTTACTGGGCATTCAGACATATCAAGTACAAAAGAGGCAAAAAAACAAGAGACAGGAGAGTTATGGAACAGTGGGAAAGCAAAGGAAGAAAGCATCATTGGTCTCCTTTTCATCAAGGGGAAGGAACGACATGCATATCTACCACAAGGAAGTACAAATGGAAAGTGAGAAAAGAGGCTGTCAACTGTTCCCAACTCTTCCCCCTCTTGTGTTGTAAATGCCCCTTGGAAATGCAAGTGAATCTGCAACTTAGAGATACCACAGATACTTGAAGTTCCCTAGCCACTATCTGCCACCTTTTTGGAATTATCACACTACAAACTTACCAGGTCTTGTTTATGTTCATTTCCCTCATTCAAATAGTCCTTGGGAATCATGTTTCCCAAGCCAGGACATGATGTAAACCTACTGTTTCTAGCTGTAATTTATTGCTGAATGACGTTTTTTACCGAAGAAGGTTATTGCTGCATGACAGGAGCTCAAGCACAGCAGAAATGCACATCCTCACCCCTTAGCCTCTATTTACCAAAAAATATGCCAAAACTTTCTGTGGACTCAGCGCATCTCATCTTCTCCAAATTCCCTTTTAAATCTCTTTCTAAACCCTAAGAGCCATGAATATGGGAGCAGCCTAGTTCATTCAATCTCCAGATTCTTCACTGTGACCGTTCTAGACCCTGGGAGTTCTGTCCCAGCTTTTCCCCCTGTTGGGTCTCAGGTGCCTGTCCTACTTCTCCTTTCAAGCACCCCACTCTGGTCTAAAAGTACTGGCTTGTGGAGCCCACTGTGATCCAGGCACTCTTCCTACCTCAAGAGCCTTGTCTGCACAGGCCCCAGCCCGTCTGACATCCTTCCTACTTTGCCTAACTCCACACCACAGTGAACGAGGTCCTCCACTCAACCTCAAAACTTCTGCCGTGCTGTGCATCGCTCTTCCCACTCACCCACTGAACAGCTCCACAACTACAATGAAGATCCCTTCAGTGCCAGAGTCTGGAGTTGCAGGGACAACTGCAGGTTTGGGAATCCAAACACCCTGCTGGGTACTGGACACAGAACTTTTCAGCAAACCTTTGAACCTCTTTGAACATCCATTTTCCTTATTCGTAAAATGAACTAACAATACTTAACCTTGCATGGCTGTTAAGAGGATCGGAAATAATTTACAAAAAGGGCCAAATACTACATAGTAGATACTCAGTAAATGAAGATTATGATTCAAAAATGAAAAACAATGTGATTGCTTCAAGTCGGGAAAAAGAGAGAGATGATCTGAGAGCAGATTCATTCCTTACTCTTGTTCGTGATTGTAGTACTCCAACCACTGTGCTTTGTAAAAAGCAACAGAAAAAAATGAATAAAATAAGATGTACCAAAATGTTAACAAAACTATATTCAGGTGCTGGTTGTATAAACAACTTATTGGTTTTTTTATTTGTACATTTCAATATTACCTTAATTTTCTAGCATTAATATTATAAAAAATTATGCTAAATATATTCACTATGACACCATAATTTTGGCACCCCAGTCCCCATTAAACATTACAAATGGAAACTACATGAACAATTTTTTCCTTATCACTTCACTTTATATTTATTTACCCTTTCATACTTTGTCTAATTTTTCCTCCTCAAAAACTTATGCTTATATGAAACTTTTTCTAAACTGAAATGAGAACAGTTTTTTATTAAAATTCCCCTTAAATTTGACTCCAAAATCCCCCCTCAGAATTTCATTTGTGACCACAGTGAATGTTAATATTGGACACCAACTTCAAACTTTCTTTAGTCTAAAGTAAACTTTTTTTAAAAAAAGAAATTCTACATTACAGCTTAAAGGATGTCTTATTATTTTGACATTCCTACTTTCTCATATGGCAGGTGTCCATAACCACCTGCAGTTTTCATATTTTAAATATTCCTTAATATATATATTATACACAAGTGGAAAATAGAGAAATTCTCTAATTCAAAACTGAAGAGGCAAAAGGGTGCCTGTTAAAATAAAAAGGGAGATCACACATCCTGGGTAATTTTTTTCCTGCATTCTGGTGGAGGGCATTCACACTGATGATGGATGATGGTACCATCTCATTCAAAACCAAAATAAAATGCAAGAGGGGGATACATTGATGGGTAGCAAAATTCTTTGAAAAATCTCTTACACCATCCGCTTCACATCAACAGGAGAATTGTCCAGATTCAGCTAAAAAAGTGTGTGAAGTCATAATTCCTGGGTGTCATTTTTTGTTTTTTTATTTCCCAGTGCCCTCACCTCACTAAGCCCTCCCCTGCCTGCTCCTCTCCTCTGTGGGCTGCTAAACCAGAACACCCTCTCCCCTTTACTTCAGCTCTCACCAAGGGCCCATCACGTCCCTTCCCTGCAGACAGACCTCAATGTCTTCAGGCCTTCCTGCATTCACAAGAGGCAGATTTCTACCCAGTTCCGAACCTGATCTTGTCAGTTTTTAACACTTCCCAATGTTAAGCAATTCCCAGAATAGAAAACCTCCCTCTTCGAATCATAACATTCATAGAGCCACCGTATTTCAGAGACGTCAAGATTTGGGAGCATTGGAAACCCTCTAGTCAAGTAGTTCTCAACCTTAATAAAATTACTTGTCCTTAAAATAATACATATATTATAATCTTCACCTTTACCATTCTGAAGTGAAATTCAGATAAATTTATCTATACATAGCTGTATGTGTGTCTATTTATGTGCCCTTTATCAGAATTTTAAAGAGAAATAAAGGAAAATAATTTAAAATAAAATAAAACGTCATTTCATCAACTGCTTCATACTAAAAGACATAACAGGAAGTGCTCAACTATTTATATCTACTTATGATGAGTGAGTTTAGATTTGGAAAAAATAAGATGAGAAAATATTCTTTATAAGAAATACAGAAAATAGAACAAAGGGACGTGTGGTGTGTAGAATAAAAACCTGAGTGAGGATAAGCAGGGGAGAGGTTTATTTGTATGCGACATCCTCTTCAGGAATGCTAACTGGGTCATTCTAAAGTCATGTAGAAGACCAGACAAGTCTTTGTTTGGCAGGACTGTCCTGAAACTGTAGGGCGTCTAACACAACTGGAACCTGCCCTGCCAACAATGTGACAACATAAAACACCCCCACAAATTTCCAAAATGCCATTTAGAGGGTAATACTGCCCCTACTGAGATGTGCTGATCTAGTTCAACTCTTCCTCACCCCCATTTTGCCTTTGAGAACACAGAAACCCTGCGAGGGTAAGTGATTACATTCACAGCAGGAGCAGGTTACTTGATGATGACACAGCTGGTTTCAGAACTGAGTCTCTCTCGTAATCACTATACACAACACACACACACACACACACACACACACGCACGCGCGCGCGCACACACACACACACACACACTCTTTCTCTCCTCCCCTCCCCCTTCTATCCCTGGCTCAGATTTTTCACCCCACCCTCTGCAATTATCACTCTTTGAATTTAAACACCTGTGTCCCTCTGACCCCACCCCTCGTACATCCCAACCTAATTGTCCACTGCATATCGAGTCCCACTAACAGGGTCACTGCCTAAGCCTTATTAACTTGAAACACAAAGATCCGCAATTCAGTGTTCCCCTTCCTGAACCACAACCAATCTCCTACGGTCTATGGGACCTTCTGGTTCTCAACCAGCCCATTCATTCCGAAGTCTGACTCCTCTGCACCCAGGAGAACTAATTCAACCTTATTCCCTTAACGTTGACCATCATATGTATCCTGAGTCTTGGTTAACACCGCACTGCTAGCTTTTTCCTTAGTCCTTACTGCACAGAAGTGTGGATGATGTTAAAACCCATATCATATGCACCAGCTACAGCATAATTCTATTCAATATAGTTCTGGGTGCTTGAAAACATAATATCGCTTTTATAATAACAAAGCAATAAATTATGAGAATGCTGCTTCCAATAATGTCTTTGTTCATGTTCTATATCCAAGAACAATGCCTTCTTTCTAAAAAAAAAAACAAGTTTTACATTTCCTACAAAATCTGTTTCCTGTTAATATCCTCAATAAAGCCTTCAAGCTCTTGGTCCACATTGATCTCTGAATTCTCAAATTATTAACAAGGACAGATTTGCAGAGATGAAAAAAGCCTTTAGATCACCTAGTCAAGTCATTTTATTTGACAAATGACAGAGGCGACCAGCCTCTGGTGATATGACTGGTTGTCTGCACACAGGCTGCAAGTCAGGTCTCTTCACTTCCTGCCTAGTTTCTTTCAAATAACACCAGGGAGTCATTTCAAAAACATTTACATACACTTCAAAACATCAGAAAAAAATTATTTTCTTTAAAAACACACTTTTCATAAATTTTAGAAAGATAATTCTACTATGCTTCATATTTCATTCATTCTGTACTTGAAAATGTTTTTATTTGCTACATATTTTCATAGTACATGGAAATTTAATACAAATATCCAGTTCAAATTTCCCTAGTTAATTTCAATTTTTTTTCCAAGTCAAAAAACCATCTGCAATTTGCTTCCCAGGACAAAATAATCATGCCAAAAAATAAATATATACATTAAGTGGAGTAGCCAAATTAATGCCCCAAATAAAGGCTTTTAATTTTTGTAGCATTTTGGTTTCAAACCAGGATTATTATACAAGTCTTTTTCCTATTTATTTTATGACTGCTTAGGGAGGATGGAGTAAAGAAAATCACAATATTTAATTGAGGTCATTTCTTAAATTTCTACAGTGTGCCTTGCATGCCTTAACTATTGTTGATTAGTCAACAATGACTCATGCATTCTTTAAGCTCGTGATATCTGTCACCTTGCAACTTCTCAACCATTTACGTGGTAAATGTCTTAAATGACAACAGATTACTTCCATTCCTTTCATGCACCTTTTTTTTACTATTTGCTTCTTTTAAATTAATGTAGCATCAGTTAAGGGAGCTTAATACCCTTTTTAATGGTATCTATAGAGAAGACCACAGTCAAAATCCAGAATACTAACTCATTTCACACCTGCGGGTACAGATTACTGTACGAAATGGACTTCACTGGCCTTGAAAATCTGATGTTTCTATTTTTTGAAGTTATTGTATACTCTATTTTAAATACAATTAAAAGGCAGAAAAGGAAAGTAGATATATTATTTCAGATCTTCTCAAATGAATGACGAAACATGGAAAGTTTCAAAGATACTGACTCACATTTTACTTTCTTAATCTCTAGACCTACAAAGTAATTCACACACACACAAAACCCCTCTCTTTGAAAAAGGTAATGGTCACTGATCTGTTTTGAGCTTCTTCCCAACTCTGCCTCAAGCTTTTAATCTTTTCATTATTGAGGAAATATACTTGATTGAAGTGTTTTATAAATTGTCTAAAAATTTTAACTGTTTTTTTTCTTTATCCACTGCTAAGAGTCATAATAAACTCTTTTTATCTACGTGAGAAGTGGCCAGTGAAATTCTCATTATTACAACCACCCAGTATGGAAGCAAACTAGTATAAGATGTTATCTAGGCAGGAGATACACGTGAAAATTTGTAACACATGTCTATGATTTAAAGAAAAGAGGCCATAGGCTGCCTGCCTGGCTCTGTCATTAACTGTGTAATCTTGAATATGTCACTTAATTTCTCTGGCCTACTTCCTTCCTTGTAATCAACTAGAGAATGTGAACATGATACCTGTTTAAGCTTTAAATTCTACGGTTCTAGGAAATTACAAAAATGCACTGAATCATTTTTCTGTAACATGACTAAAGGGAAAAAAATATATATATATATACATATTTAGTTAACCCTTCAATAGAGGCATTTCCTAAGAGTTAAACAATGGATCCCTGATGTTCATAAATAACATCAGCTAATTATCACATATTGTGTAGCCAATCGAATTTACAATTAATTCACAAATTTTATTTTCTACTCTTCATTTAAAAATTTTTGACAAAATTGCTGGTGAGAGACTGAAATAGCCAAGAGGGAACAGAGTAACAATGAAATGACACCAGTAGCTTACACTTACCGAGCTCTCACCATCTGCCAGGGGCTCTGTTAAACATTTACACAGGGATTTTTGCATTTACTCCTCATAACAACCTTACTACCCCAACTTGACAGTGATGTGATTTATCCAATGGCACACGTAAGTGTGAGAGCTGGACTTGGACCCCAGGCAACGCACCCTCAGCTCACTCAGGTGGCCAACCCCTTCACCATACAGCCTCTAATTAACATGCTGAGTGGCAATATGAAGGTTAGTTCAATCTGACTCTAACCAGCTCCATAACCCTGGAACTCATCATCCGTATCCACACAATGACAGTGGGTGTTGGAGGAACTTTAACATGCAACTATCTGGTGCTGTAATCTGGAAAGTCCACATAAGCACTTCACACAGACATCTAAAAGAGACGGGCATTTCTCTCTGGAGCATCTGCCCTTTCCCCTACTTAGTACAAATCGACCTATAAACAAGGAAACAGCCTGGTTATGAGAGATTATGAGAAAGTCTCTCAGAAGGAATAGAAAGAGACTTGTTTTTCTTCACCCCTGTTCTCTGGGATCCGCGTAACCAATTCCGTTTCCTGTGTCCCTATGCCTACCCGTGCTGCCAATCGAACTCTCACTCCAGGTTGGGCCAAGAGCCACCTCACCCTACCCTTCTCCACTCCATCCCGATCAATGCTTGCTCACACTTGGAGGAGCAATTGAATCACACAGAAGGACTGACCAATGTGGTCAGGAGTCATTTTAAATGACAGTGCTTAACTCTGCTGAAAGTATAAAATAGATCACCCAAAAAAACTGGTTGGTGTTATTGGGGTCAGGTACTTGATCCATTATATCAAGTATCAGGCTCTGATTCTTCCCTGGCTGTATTTCAGAAGAGCCACTGAATGGTGGGAAAAGAGGGAGAGAATGGGGTCTAGAGCTGGTGACTGGCCCAGCTTCTTCATATCTTAGGAAGGTGGCCAGTCAGTGTGCCTGGAGCAGATGGAAGAGTAGCCAATCTGCGCCAAAGGTAGCCAATGCCTTCTTGTGAGTAAAAGTCACAAGGACTGTTACTTCTGCTTTCTGACTGCCCATAAAGGTCAAATGATCCCCCTGAGCTGCAGAGGGGGCAACAGGTCAAATACCACCACAAGAACCTACATCTCCGGGTAATCCAATAAATAGGGCTTAAGGTATTTACCCACTGAATATTCACAAGTATATGGAACCACCAAACTATCCATAATCAACCAGTGACTCTCTAAGGCAGCAGGTGCTTGCCAGACACACTGTGTGTCACGACCCTGTAGATGGTTTATGAGCCTTCACACGCTTAGAGCTCATGCGAAAAACATTCCTTTTCCATCCTTGATGAAAGTGGAATGAAAAGATTCAACCCATCCATGGAGTTTAATATAAATACTACACTTTGCAGAGCTCCAGTATTAGATTGCTGTAATAATGCTCTTTAAAATGCCTGGAGAGCAAGATGCATGCGGCAGGCACTTCACTGAGTAATATTCATCAGGGATCCTTCCATCACCAGCTGGATGTGAGTTATCTTGAGCAGTCATTTCACCTCCCTAACCTGCGTTTCCCCATGTGTGAAAGGAAAGAGACCACAAGACACTCAAAGTCCCTTGAGCACAAAAGTCTATGATTACAAGGTAAAAGTAATATCCTTGAAAATTATCTAAGAGTCAGTGATTTATCTGAAAACAGACCAAGAATTATTTGTACATTGTTTAAAAAGAAAGGGAAACAATATTCAGGGACATTGACATCATTTTTTTATTTTTCAGTGGCTGGCCAGTACAGAGATCCAAACCCTTGACATTGGTATTACAATACCATGCTCTGACCAACTGAACTAACCGGCCAGCCCAGCACTACTAAATTTTTATATTACCGAATCTCAATAAATGATAAGGCCAGATCTAAAACTATAAATTAAGAGATTGTCAGAGTCCTGTGCCAAAGGTCAAGTTTAAATAAAAAGTTACTTTCATTGACTATTATGCTTTTATTACCCTTTTTCGTTGTTCATAAAAATCATTCTTATGATTATAGGTACCTAGTTGTAGCCAGGGTGGTGAGTTCATACCTTCACTGAGCGTGCCAACTTAAAATTCTGGCTCTAAAAGAAATAAGGTATTATTCTATTTAAAGCATTTAGATTCCAGGTGGCTACTACAAAAGTTCATGGAAAAATAGAATTTAAAAAATAATGCAAATCTTTCCACGAACTTTTTGAAGACCTGTGGTATCTCTTGGTTAGATCTGTGTGTGCTTATTGGCAAACTCTTAAAAATGTCCTAAAATTGAATGTTGATACTTACAGAATATTCAATAACAGACAAAAATAACAATGGTTAAACTATTCCTCAGAGTAGTTTAATAAATTAAAAATACCTTGAAAGGCTCACAGGCTCTTTCCCTGGACACATCCCCAAGCCTCTTGATTTTCAGCAATGCCATTCACATGTCACTTCTTCCAATCATTTCTCCTTGTCCTTGCAGAAACTTTTGCTCCTAAACTTCGACTCTCCCACCACCAGCTAGCATTTAAGCTTCCCATACAGAAATAACACTATCATCAAAGTTATGAGTAATTTTAATGTGTAAGGGGAAAGAGAATGCAAGATAGCAATAACCGAAAGGTAAAAAATAAAACTGGTAATATGAGTGTCATGTGCATTTTCTTTACCAACCATGCCTTACATTTCTACCAAAGTAAAATTAAACCTGTTGCTGCAAGATAACAGAAAGATTATTACATGCACACAAATATACTAGTTCACCCAGGGGAAGGGGCAACCTTCAAGATGGGTTCTTTCAAACTGTGTCTCACTGAACCCCAGGGATCCACATGGGTTGGCCCTTTTGGGCCTGTGAGCAATGTTTATACAAAGCATGAAATAAAATTCCACCTACATTTCTGTGCATATATTTGAACTTAAGTGCATTATTGATTAGAGAGTTGCAACTCTCCACTGATTTCTTTTTTATGTCGAGAGTGATACAACATTTGTGCTCAAGAAAATTTCTACAGTCAAAGACATCCCACAGACATATAGAACACACTCAAAGATGCCTGACCAAATGTAGGAGCCACTGATTAAGTTCATGCAATCTACACATATTTGTCCATCATTTTGCACCAGTTTGTCTTCTGGGCACTGGGGATACAGGAGTGAACCTAACAGACAAAAATCCCTGCCCTTATCAAGATACAGCTACCAAATATGTTGTAGTCAGGAAAGAAAAAAAGGCATCTGGGAGAAAACTGTGGAAACTTTAATACAGATCGCATATTAGACCGTAATTATCTTTGGTGTGATAACAATATGGTGCAGCGTTTCTCAAACTTGTCTGCACACTAGAACCACCAGGAACTTCACAAACAAACCAACCAACAAACAAAAAAAACTGATACCTGTGACTTCTCCAGACATTGAGATTAATTTGTCCAGAGTATGACCTGACCTTTGGAATTTCAAGTTTTTCTAAATTTAAAACTTTGAAACCAGATTAAGATTTACATGTATTCATTAACCCATTGTAAAAACATTTCTAAGTGCTTAAATTTTGCACAATAAAAAGTTTGGGAAACAATATCAACCATCTTGTTCATTTTATACGCTCTTAATAAAAAATACAGCATATCACAATCAGAAAATTACTTTCATATGATGGGAAATGTTTAAGAATTCACCAAGCAGCTTAATTTCAATTTACTAAAGTCATTTTACTATAAACCCTTTTTATTTCAATGCTTATTTAAAAATATTTTTAAAAGTTGTAGTCAAGTGCCTCACTGACATTATTTTGAATGGTAATTGCTTCTGTAGAATACTGCAGGTATGGGATGCATTTGGGTTTATCTATGTTGACCCTGAAAACACACTTAAAAGCATACGTTTTAAAATAAATCCTTAATATACATTTGACTTGACCTAATTTGCCTCTTTATCCTAAGAGGTATAACAAAAACATTTCGATTAATATTTATTATACAACCAGTCTATTCTAGTGCCATCTGTCATCTGGACAGTTATTATTCATAAGAGAAACTGTAGTTATTATTCATTATTTATACCTCACCAACTTGATTTTTTTCCCTGGCAAGAACATTAAAAAAAAGTGAGAAATATAGCTGGAATAGCAGATTAGAGCCTGATTAGGAAAATATTCATACTTAACCATGTATTCATTTAGAAAATATTTACTAAGAACCTGCTATGCACCAAGCAATACAGATATAATTATCCACAGGCCAAACCGGATCCCAAATCTATAGTCATTTAGGGAATATAGACATGCATGCATGACACAATTAGAGGGTGGCTTTTAGAAAGTTAATCTGGTGATCAGAATTAAAATGAACAAAACCAGGTTTGTATTAAAAGTGTGTATCATGCATCAGTAAATAAAAGAGGCTTCTTTCATAAAAATTAAATTTGGTGGTAGAGTCCTCCTGACCAAGTTGCTTTCCATTTCATTTTTATTTCTCTTCTCTCCTGTACCGGTTTCATGCGGCTGCCTTAACAAATTACCACAAACTTGGTGGCTTAAAACAACAGAAATTTATTCTCTCAGTTTGGCGGCTAGGAGTCCAAAATCAGGATCACTGGACTGAAATCAAGGTGTTGGCAGGAGCCTCTAGGGGCTCATTCCCTGCCTCTTGCAGCATCTGCTGGTACCAGCATTCCTTTGCTGTAGCCACATGACTACAATCTCCATCTCCATCTTCACATGCTTCTCTTCTGTGTATGTCGAATCTCTCTCTGCCTCCCCTAAGGACACTTGTAATTGCATTTAGGGCCCCACTGGATAATCCAGGATAATATCCCATCTCAAGATCCTTAACTTAATCACATCTATAAAGACCCTTTTCCAAATAAGTTAACATTCACAGCTTCCAGGGATTAGGATCTTTTTATTTTTGGAAGGCATTATCAGACTCCCACACCTACGCAGAAAGCCTAAGAGTGAAAAAGGATAATAGGAAAAAAAAAAAAAATCCTACTTGACTAAATCAGGGCATTTATAGTTCTGCTCCAAACACATCTGAAGTTTAGCTGCTTCTGAACAGGTCCTTAAATGCAAGGTTGTTCACTCTTCTGCTATCTCATGGGTTTATGGTGAGAACGTAATTAAATGGAACTGGAAAACACCATACAAATTAAAACTAATATTACCTTCTTTCTTTTCCTCTTCTTCCTTGTCAGTCATAACCTCAAATTTCCTTGCTAAACAGCTCCCATAACTTTCACTTACCTGTTTCAGAACACTGGCTTGATATTTCACTATATGAAATATTGAGAAAAGAGCCCAATCAAGCTGAGCAAGGCAGTCCAGTACAGGACAGTTCTCAGGAGTCTTCAGGATCACAGGTGAACCTGGGCCTGGCCAAACCAATGCTGGTGGGACAATGGAGCTAGATCTTTCCCAGTCTCCAGAACTGCAAGAGTAACATGGCACTTACCCTGGGATGTTCTAGAAGCAGTCGCTTTTCCAAAATTACAAAAGTAAGTCTTGGCTAGAGATGCAAAGAAGCCTAAGGCCAAAATTATATAGATAAGAGTGATATGAAGGAACCTCAAAACTCCAGTCACAATGCTGAAGTCAGTCATTATGCCATCAGCAGTGATAGTAGTGGAGGCCATGGCAAATCTTAGGAGAACTATAACATAGATCACCATAATCCTGACTCGCCTCCTCTAGTCATCTGGATACAGACAATTGCTGCTATTCTAGAATCCACTAAGCCAGTGACCCTTTGCTAAAATTCTTATTCAGAAGTATTTCTTCATATTGTTAATCCTTAAGGGTGCCCTCCAAAAAAGAAAACATCCTGATGTAGAAATTCTAACACAAATCAATAATTCAGTAGCGACTTGTATATTAGCCTCATCTACTTTCTTCCCATTCCAGATCTGAACTAGTATATAAATTCTATCTTTAGTCTCTCAAGCAATAATAAAAATAGTGACTCATATACTATAACACCATTGCAAATACATTTCCATTTTATTTGGCCTGCTAACATTTTTTGCTTTCATAAACAGAATAAATAAAATAATTTATTTCATTGCTGCAGTGGCTTAAAATACAGCAACATGAAGGCAAATGCAAAATAAATGACAAATTAAAATCCATGGGATATTACTTGGCTGATGTAGGGCAAGCACTGTGAGAAAGTCCAAAGACATAAAACATTTAATTTCACCTTCTTGTTTTCAAAGAGCATGGTGAGCAATCTCACAGGTTAAGCAATCCATCTCTTCCTCATTTATTGGCTTGCCTTCAGGTAGCAGAAGTTCCAGGCAGCTGCATAAAAAGTCTACTGTTTCCCTTCCACTATATCTCATCATGCAATAATCTTCCACTCCAGTGAAAAGCCTATATTCTCTTTAAAAACTCATTTTAACTCCTTAAATTTATAATTCAACAATTGTGCCAATAAGACATATTGTAATTACAGAATCATAGAATTTTTAAAAGGAAAGGTCACTGGAGAGCCAGTGTATGAAAGCAGACATTGCCATCGATTTCTATCATACTTCCTGAAGAAAAGCCCCCTCCATCTCTCTCCTTGCCCCACAGTCTTGGTTGAACCAAGGCAAGGACAATATTGGTGTCTGTAAGTATGAAGGCATGCCGGAGTCACAGAAGAGATAACTCCAACTTTGGAATATAAAACAACCCATGCCATTTCTCTTTGCCAAGCTAGAATCCTGACATGACTTTGACCACTGAAGCCTGCCTTCTTCATTTCCATGTGGTCTCAAGCTAGCTTCTCTTTCTGGCAGACCGAACAAAAAATGAGGTCTTAGAGCCAAGGAGCAGCACAGATCCAAGAGGAATCAAACCACTGCTTTAGCTGTCACCGACACACGTTGCAAATGGCATCTCCTTGTGGATAACTAGGTGCCATTATCTGTAGATAGTTATTAAAACATATGACAGTATTTTCTGACAGTGGTGTAAGAGAGCCAAATTCTTAATTTCTATCTGGTAAAAATAAACTAAAACCCTGGAGATACAAAGATTATGATGTCCCAAAGCATCATCACATAATCAGCAAACATTATTGACTGTACACAGCATGCCTGTTATTAACTGTATGTTGAGATGCAGCAATAAATGAAGAAAACAATATATATGATGCTTTTATGGGTTTAATATTTTAAGATGGATACAATAACCGGACACACGTAGCTGAGAAGCAGCCAGGGACTGAACAACTAAACACAAAGAGAATATGTTTTGTTTTAAATTGCACCCATAATGCATTTTTATCAAAGAAAACATACTCATAATAATGCATTTTTATCAGTGGACATAGTTTGATAATATTACTATCTCCTACTGACTCTTATATTTCTTTTTCTCTCCTCCTTCAGCTTCTCCTTTCTTTATTTACTGCTATGGTTTCAAGTAGTTATTCCCAGATTTACGTACTTTAAAAAAAAAAATGTTTCTCCTTTTATAATTGGGGTAGAAGGAATCAACACAGAGTTGCAAACTTCTTACTTGCCAAGTAAGAGAATTTTTTGTTTTTTCAGAAACGAAAAACTACATTTATTTGCATTAACTTCATTTATTTGCATTAACTTCATTTCATTAAAATACTTGGTCACATAAAAAAAAGTTGTGATCAAATTCAAGTATAAACAACCACTACCAGATCCTTTCGTATTTTGATTAGAAGTATAAATTACACAGCAAAAATAATACCAAATAAATAGAAGAGGGGCTGGTTGGTTAGCTCAGTTGGTTAGAGTGCAGCTTTATAACACCAATGTCATGAGTTCAGATCCCCTTACTAGCCAGCTGCTAAGGAAAAAAAAAAAAAAAAAAAGGAAGAGAAAGGCCCTGACAAGTTAAAAATGAAATGGAGAGTAGAGGCTGGAAATGGCAAAAACAATTACCTTTAACAATGCAATAAAAAAGAACCAAGGTGTCACTCTGCCTTGCATGGAGTGGAAGAAGTGAATGAAACCATCAAGAATCATAAAATGATATAGAGGCAACTGGAAAATAATGTAGAGGTGTCACCATGAGGCAGTTTTGTTTGCTTTTTTGCCTCTTTTTAAACTATTTTTATTTTATTTTTCTTTTAATTTTTAATTTTTAAATTTTTTATTATAACATAGTTGATTGTACATATCTGTGGGGTACAGAGTTGAATATCAATACCCCTGTGCAATATGTGATGCTCAAATCAGGATAATTAGTATATTCTACATTATATAATGTAATTGTTTTCGTGGCCCTTTACCAAGAAATGCTGAGAAAATGCCTGGGAGAAAATTACTTTAAGTGTGGATTGAAAAGAGAAGAAGCTAGAGGCCAAGAAACTCACACTGACAGTGTAACATGATTGAAGTGCAGATTAGGGTTGAGTCGTGGCCCTTGGAAAACAAAGTACAGATCTGAGAAATCTGAGGGAGAAGAAAATAATAAAGCTCAATAGCGGGCTTCTTGGGCAGGCCTGAGGAGAGAGATGTCAGTGATGAGTCAGATGTCACGAGCAGAGGACAGCGGCAGGCCTGGCAGTGACAGGAGGAAGTAGGAAAGGAAATGATGCATGCGATAGCTAAGATACTATAAATGGTTACATGCCTGTGGTTTCTCCAGCAAAAATGCATGTGTGAAACATTCTGAATTCTGGACACTAGTTAAAATTTAACTGCAAGGATAAAACCATATAAACTAACTACACAAACTGTTGCTTTAAGATAGCATGTCTAGGAATGTATGTGTAAAAAAAAAAAATACTGAGGGAAAGTAAAATTCACTAGCCGCTAGCTCTGGAGTACAATTATAAGTAACCTTTGTTTCCTTCTTTGTGCTTTTTCCAAGTTTTCAGCTGGCCAGTTAGCTCAGTTGGTTAGAACTGGCCTTATAACATCAAGGTCAAAGGTTCAGTTCCCAGTACTGGACAGCTACCAAAAAAAAAATTCTCTAATGAGAATGCTATTTTCTTGGTAGAATTTTTGAAATTTCATAATTGAATATGTTAGAAATCTGTGCAAGTTTCATGGACATATACACACAAACACACACAGAGAATGTGTCCACCAAGTTTAAGTATTATGGAGCTTTTAGCAAACCGAGAACATGACTAATATATCCATAGAAGTTAATGTGGACCATCGTGGTCTGCCCTCTGGTGATTTTCACATACTTAACATATATGAGAAGTATACAGATTGACCATTCTTCAGCCAAATCATATGGCCAAAAAATTTCAGTCCAATAAATAGGTTATTTAACCTAAAGCCTAACCACATGGGATTTTTCACTAAGATCTGTAAAAAGCCCCCTAAAATTATAGGAGATATCAGTGCCAACATTTTCTAGTATTAAATACAGCACTTTATGGTCATAAAGAAGGGAAATGCATACTTCCAAAGTAAACTGGGCAGATCCAGTATGCGCGGTCACTAAAACAGAGAATAGTCATTACTTCTCCCTCAAACTCAGGCTGTGGGCAGTGGCCATTGTGCAGTCATTAAGAGGACTCAAACCAGACTGCCAGGGTTTAAAACCCAACCCCACCACCTTCCTAGCATGTCACCTTGAGCAAGTGTCAACCTCTGTGCCTCAATTTCCCCAACCATCTATAAAACACATATCAGAATTAGACCTACCCTCATAGTATTATGAAATACATATGAATCAATATTAAAATATAGGATATTTTAAAGCACATAGGACAGTACCAGGCAAATGGAAGGTACTGGATAAAGGTTATTTTTCATCATAAAGCAGTATGTTGAGAAAGCCTATCCTCTAAAAATTCTGCTCAAACACAACCATAAACTGTGCTAATCATGTTGGTGATCATTTGATGCAGTTTTTCCACATTCAAAACTACAAGGTTTTTTCCTCCTCCCACTCCCTCTTATTTACCCCTCTGATCCACATAGAAAGGTTAACACAGTTGATGATACTAGACTACCTCAAAATTGTGGCATCATGAGTGAGAGGCCTGTTGGGGTTTTCCCCACTCTATCCTGCTCTTCCCTGCTCGAGCCATCCCCCAGCCCCGGGAAACCACAAAAACTTCTTTACTCAACAACCCCATAAGTGGATGACAACTTTCAAAGTCAAAAGCAAGCTGACCTCACCTACAAGACTGCCCTAAAGGAAAATTAAATAGATTTATATTTTACAAAAGGCTATAATAACTAGATCTCCCACAATGCCACACAGCCTCTCAGAGCCCAGCCTGTGTACTTCCTCAGGTCACCTCTCTGGATGGGATCCTTTCCCCACAAGGCCATCCACTTGTGTGGCTAGTGCCAGCACAACATAGAATACTAACTCCCACCACTGCCAACCTCCCTGAGTGGTCTGCTCACTCTCTTCTTCCACCACACTCTCATTTGCACTGCCCTCCACAGTCTGGGCTGCTCGTCTCTTACTGACCTGGTCTTCCCAGCCATTCCAATAAGGCTCCCTGTGCATTCTATGTATCATTATCAGGGAGCACCAGAAAGCCCACCTGTGATATTATAAGATGTATATTCTGGTTTTCATCCACAGTCCTGTCTTGTTCTAATCATCCCCCTCCTTTCTGTCTTAAATCTGGACATAAATAAATTCTCTGACCTGCCTTATCTGATTGTAGGTCATAAGACCCCCATTCCAAAAGGGGCCATGCCCCATGCCCAGGAGGAAGGAATGCTGCACAGAGAGGTCAAGAAGAATCTGAACAAACAGGTTTGCTGGGTCTCCCCACCCACTCTGTTAGTGTAGGTCATACCTTTTCATCCAATCACATGTCTACACGGTTGTCCATGCTACTATCATGCCTACATAATGACGCTTCCAAAAAAACCAAAGAGCACAACGTTTGGGGAGCTTCCAGATAGCTGAACAAACACATGGAGGTACCTGGAGGGTGATGCACCTAGGGAGGGCATGGAAGCTCTACACCCCTACCCCCATACCTCACCCTATGCATTCTTCATCTGTATCCTTTGTAATATCCCTCACAAAAAAACTGGTAAATATAAGTAAGTGTTTCCCTGAGTTCTGTGAGCCACTCCAGCAAATTAACTGAACCCAAGGAAGGGGCTGTGGGAATCCTGATTTACAGCTGGTCGGTCAGAAGCACAGGTAAAATAGCCTAGGGCTTGCTACTGTCATAGGAAGTCAGGGGCAGTCTTAGGGACTGAGCCCTCAACCTGTGGGATCTAATGCTATAGCTACAGGTACCTGTGTCAGAACTGAATTGAATTAGAAGACACCCAGCTGGTGTCTGCTGCAGAACGGCCTGCTTGCTGGTGAAGAGAAATCCCCACACATTTGGTTATAGAAGTCGGTCTTCTGTGGTGATGATTGTGCTGAGAGAGCAGAGGAAAAACAGTTTGTGTTTTTTCCTCACTACCCCACCCCTAAATCTTGCCAGAGAGTTACTTCCAGCCTAGCACTCCACCAGTAAGATGCCAGGCCAACGGTTCTCTGTTTAAGTAAGCTGGCAGATGCCGGAGGCTTACCCGGAATTCCCTTGGCTTCTCACAGGGTGCTGACTTTGTCAAAGCTCCATCTCTTCCCTGGGATACTGACAAAGCCAACCACTCACCTGGATATTCCAAAGAAATTTGGGCTAAACTTCCAGAATGCTCAGATTTGCAACCACAGAAGTGTTTATACAGACTTCTGGCTTTCCCCAGATTCACATCTCTATCAGGAGTCAGGGGAGTCACCTTGCCTACGTTCACTGAATTCCCTCCCTGAAAAAAACATTCTTTATAAGCACACAGGTTCATCCCTTCAGGATGACAACTGGCAGTAGGTGCTGAGCAGGTATCAAGCTTACTTGCTAGGGACCAGTGTCTATATACTACACCCTAAGGACTTGGAACTACAGTTTGTGGGTCTCAGAGAAATTGTAAACTACCACAGTTTCCAACCTTCCAAGTTATTGCAAATAGTAGAAAATACAAATGTTTGTAAATGCCAAAGGTCTGATGGTCTATTGAAACAGAATGCAGCTGAAACCTCATCCCCATAGTTAAGAGTGTTTCCTGCCTGTTGGGGCTGACAAGTCACAAGCCCTCTCCTTTCCTCAGGCACCACGCAGGACTTATTAGGACACCAAGCTCAGGCTCAAAGCCGACCAAAGTAGCCCTAGCTTGAGGTTGTTCCTTTCATTGTCTTCCCAGAGCAAGGGAAGGAAGTAGGTGAGATGTTCTAGCAAGGCAGGCTTCATTATGGGAAATAACTACTTACATCTCATATAAAAAGCCATCCTTTCTTCTAACTTACATTTTTACCTGCATTGACCATCTCCCTATCTCCTCCTCACACTGTCTTTCTCTAGATTCACCCACAGACTTACTGAAAACTATATTCATAACAGGACAAAGCAGCAGACTGTCTTGGATGGCATAAGAGGTGCAGCAGGGACGAAGCATTTTTTGGGGTTTTGTTTTTGTTTTTTTAGTTATCTGCAATGAGACTGTGTGCTTTAGGTTTACCTCACTTAATCTTCCCAATACCACTGAGGCACAGAGAGGTTTAGTAATTTGCCCAAGGTTAGATAACTAGTAAGTGATGGATCCAAGATACAAAACCATGCCCTCTCATAATGCAGAGCTCCCTCTTTTTGCTAAAATGCCACTCCATTACAAAGGTTCCAGTTCAGTAGATCCAAGTGTCCACAACGGAGTAGATAAAAGGAGGGAAGATCACAAGCAGACACTAATAGAAAGAAATTCCAATTCTTCAGTCAAGATTAAGCTTTGCCACAAATTGGCCTCAACTTCTCCTTCCACCCATTCCTCTCTCTTTCCTCAACCACCTGTCCTCTAGCCATGTTAGTGTCCTCATAGTATGAACCCCCATCCAAATTTCCCTCTCCTCAAAATGCATTTACCTTTCTCCCCAAAAGCCCAATCCTACACAATCACTCCAGCAAGATGAAATCTGAAACTTTCTCTGATCCTTTTAGTTGAATGTAAGATGTCATTCCTCTGTAAATACCCAGAGCTGGGTTGTTTTTAAACCTCTATTATAGTGATTGTAACTTCCCATCCTGTAACACAGTCATGTGACATAGCTCATCATCCGTAGTAGAAATCTGAAAACTCCTTACGAGAGTCTCTCTGTATAGCATAGTATAGCTATCATGGGACAGTACACAAAAAACCTGCTCAACAAATTCCAAGGAGTTACCATAGCACAGTTTAAAAAAATTTTTTAAAGTCTCATCATTGATAGTTACTATATTTTCATTATATTTACTATAATGAAAACCAAACACAGCTGCTACCAGTGACAATGATTCCATATTCAGGAGATTTAGTAGACTGATGCTAAGAGCACTGCATCTAATTATTGTCTAACATAAAAATCTTTATTTTCTTTCTGTCCTCTTGAGAATCTCAATGTCACAGGGCCAAGAAGAGGCAATTCTAAGTCTTTAACATCCAAAATGTAATGTGTGGATACTCTTCTTTGTCTGGAATTTACTGAATAAGCAGAACCAAAGGGACAAATCTTAAATTTTCAGAGGAAAAAAATGGGTTTTACCACTAATGATCATCTCTGAATCCTTATCAGGAGCAGGGGAACAAATTTATCAGTCCCAAGCATGAAACACAACAAGGACAAACCTGACAGCTAAGAGGCTACAATTTCCCTCTCAGATGAAGATAGGAGTTTCCCCCAGGAAGGAGAAATGGGCATATCTTGGTTCTGTACTTAAAAAGTTCACCAGAGTACTTCCTTCAAGGATACAGGAATGATAATCCACTTACACATTATAGCTCTGCATTAAATGTTCCTTCAGCATTATTTCAGAGATCACTGTGAGCATGAAGGCAAAATGCATACATATGGACATCTTTCTATTTTTCTGTTATAACTCAAAAAAAGCATATATTTGCTTTTCACAAGGACCTTGGAAAACAGCATCCCTGAAAAAACAATTCTATACCTGCCCCACTCTTTGTATCCCAGCCTTCAAATTTCTATTCTGAGTTTCAAAACTCTAAAGAGGTTTGACCATTGATGTCAACTTGTCATTTAATTTTAAAAGGAGGCCAATTAGTTTCTGTTTTAAATAATTACATAAATTTAAATGATGAGTCTGATGTTAATAATGAGTAGACACACAAGTGCTTTGGCTAAACAATCCATTTATAACATTTGCTACAAAATCAACGTAAGTGTCGTGCCCATGTAAATGTGTGTATGTGTTGTAATTTGTATGAAAATTATAAGTAAAAATGCACCAACAATGTACTCATTATCTTCACATATGTGTAGTGCCTAAAGTGGCACAAACCACAAAAATGAATAAAACCACTGCTCAACTAAGTATATGCTCATTAGCTATTTTCCTACAAATGCTACACTTAATAAATGAAAAACACTTAAATATCTGATGTGGCCTACACAAAAGTAGTACATTTTTACCCTCACCTCAAGTCATCTATCATTATGTACAACATATATATTCTCCAAATGCAAAATGATTCATGTTCCAAATATAATAAAATACTATAACAGGAAAAAAATATAATAATTCAGACAGTAAGTAAACAGTTGATTGTTTATATTACTCATAAATATGATTTGGGAATCTACAGATAAAGGTCATTTTCAAACAAATGCTATTTTCCTTATTTACTTTTTTCCCAATATGTAATGCAAACAAACTATTAAATGGTGTAAATATTCACTTTGAAAATATTTATGCATAGAGGATACATATCAATAATATAGCATTACATGGATTTGTAGCATCTCTTATTCCTCCCAAAAAGAAGAAAAACATTTCATATTACGATCTTAGGAGCTTAACAATATACGTCACAATCTAGAAGATTCATGAGGGACCAAATTTATTTTATATGCTTTCACAACAGTAGGAAGTTTTCTTGAAATCTCTGAAGGTGCAAATTCACTGCAATGCTATCATCATTTATTCAATACAAACTACTTTTGACTTATTTAAAACAGATGCTGCTTGTATGCACGCAAAAACACCATGTAACAATTGTTTTACATCTTGATCATTTACACATTGGGCTCAATTTAAGCTGTTCCTTTGGTGAGTAACACAATGCATGTTATGTTATTGTACGACATCCTCATAATTTAACTGGGTATTGAATCACTCATTTAGTCCTCTAATAACAAGATGAAGGAAGAAGCAGTTGGTGTGTATGAGGAGGGAAGGAACTGAATGACCCAGAAATGGTCACCTTCAACATAAACACCTAACACACTTTCCCTTGATACGCCAGCCCTTGATAAAGAACTACACAGACTTTGTCCCCACCTCTTATCAGCATGGGGCCCTTAGAAGCCTGGGGAACTCCAAGAGCAGGGAAATAAGAACTGGGGTGGAGACAGCGAATCCTGCATATCCCATGCCTTAGCCATCTGCATGAAAGGATCTGTCTCAACCTAAAAGGAATTCTATGCACTTTAACATTTTGCTGAGTAAGCTGGGTTTTCCTAATAAAATTCACTTTCAGTCATTTCTTCAAGAAATGATTATTGCTTAGATTATTACAATTTCAGGTAGAAATTTGAAGAGCAGCTCTCTACAAACATTAAAACATTTGGGCAAGTGTTCCCAGAACAAAATTTTGTAAGACATTTTTTATTTCAGTACAATCAATTAAAAAATTTCAAAAGTACACTTGAACAGATTCTTCCCTGACCAACTATGCAGGAAAAGCGATGCAGGGGATGTGAACTACCCCACAATGGCAAGAAGCAAAAGGTCTCTGGCTGATGCTCCATCCACGTAATTGCAGGAGTGCTCTCTGATGCTGAGGGGCTACGTACACTCCTCTCTGCAGCCATAAGCTCTGGTGACTGCTATGCTCACACGCCTGAGGCCCCCACTCCTGGTCACGCCATGGTGGCTTCTCTAGTCCTTGGCTGTCCCTGCATGACCCTTTCCTTGACACAGGCACCTCAGGAGCAGCCTTTCCTCAGGGCTACCTGGGCCTGGCTTATAGTGCCAGCACCTATGGAAAGTGAAAACAGCAACTGTCCCTTCCTTCCCTAATTGTTCTCCTCTTCCAGGCCCCTGTTCACTTGTCTGCTTTTGACCGTGAAGCCCAAAGATTCCCTCTTTCCTTAGACTGAGTCCTCTGGACCCACTGGCCCAAGATGAGGATTGGGTGGTCTGGGCATTTCCATCTATTTTGTTTTTATGTTGTGAAATGTTTTACTCTTTACAAAGTGCATACTTCCTTCTTTCTCCCCAAAGAGGCAGGCTGTCCAGGGAGTTAAGCTTGCCTGAGCAGGCCCGTTTCTCAACACCCATTATGTTATGCCTGGGTTCCCTAGTAACACACGGTTCCTATTTTCCTTCACCCTCTTGGTCCTCTCTGTGCTGGTCTGCCAACTTGGCAGTTTTCGAAGATCCCTCCATACAAACCATTAGCCTAGGCACAAAGAAATGACATAATGTCAAGGAGCTTAAAAAGGCACAGAATCTTAGGGGACAAATATAAAAGTGTAGAGATATCACTCAAAAAGCTGTACGTGGTAAAGGCAGCTCAGGGATGACATCCTAGATAGGAAAGCAGGAACAGTTTGAGTGGACAGAGAATTCTATTTTTGCTAAGATTTGCAATTAGTGGCAGCAGGACATTTACAGGAGCATGTCATGCGGGGACATTTTGGCCAGGAAATCATCTATTTATAAAATAGGTCTAGGTTTAGCACCAAGAATAAGGCAATCCCCATACCTGCGGCTTTCTGACCAACTTCAAATTACTTTGCCCCAAAATGTGGAAGCTACTGAAAGAGTTGTAGTAAGCTGATCACTCGGCTAATATTTATAAACTAAGAAAATCTAAATGCTATGAAAGATATTCATGGCTAAAAGAGAGTTACAAGAATCTTTAGCCAGCCAACCAGCCCTCACTCACCACCTTCTTCAATATTTTCAGTAATTTAATCAAAAGCGCTTTCTGAAACACCAAATAGGTCACTTTATTTTGAAAATTTTGGGACTGTGGTAGGCCATGACTTTAATGTCATTGGGCCCCGCTGAAGTATTTAAATGACTTAACTAGGTGAAAAGGAGCTATTCATCAGCAACTGTGAGAATTCCACACTTTCACAGCCAAAGAGAATTGCACATATGGATTACAGTGGCAAGTTCTCATGTAAGAGAAAGGGCTTAAACAATGTAGATCGTGGGGGAAGACCTGCAGATAATGTAGACTCACAGAAGTCTTACTGTCCTATTTCTAAGGCTAAGGAAAATCTAATTATTTAGCCTTTAAAGAGAAAGAGAACCATTAACGGCAGTGATGATGGTGGTGGTGGTAGTGTTTAAAGGCACATCTTGTTATAGTGTCACGCTGGTTTCAGGAGATTTGCAATGCATTTGTAGAGAGTTTCCAGTTCACAAGCATTTACAGATGGAGAAAGAAGAGAGGCCCCAGCCCAGGGCTTTCCCCTCTGCTCTATCTCCAGGAACCATCACTTCCCAGCAGCTCCTGCCGTCCCCACCATGCCCAGCCCTGGCACACCCAGACTGCTGCTTTGTAAGACCCAGATGATGGGTGGTCGTAGAAGGTGCGCTCCCTGGGAACTGAGGTTCCACTGTCACGCAAACACACATGCTTTGAAGGGAGAAAAACAGTAACTGTGCTTCCTCCATGACTCTCAGTAATGAAAATGACCAGGGCTCAAGTCAGAGTCTACCTACGTTCAAACTATGTGATCTGGGCCACTTATTCCATCTACCTGAGTTTTCTCTTCTTTAAGATGAAGATAATAATGCTCCCCTTATGAGGATGAAACAAATTCCATTTTAAAGTACTTGGAACATACAGAGTGCTCAATAAATATTTGTTTTTCTTTTCCTCTATGATACAATTTGCCCCAGTTACACGAACAGCCAGCCACATATGCCAGAAGACACCTCAAGGCTACACAAAATTACTTACTAACTAGCAGAATTTTGTAAAAACTATTTACTACTTCATTGCAGCAAACAGTATCCTGGTGCCTGAAAGCAGTTAAGGTAATTTCCCAAAGTGCCTATTTTACTACCAATGAATGGTCTAGAAACCAGACTGGCATACCCTCCTCTAAATACCAAAGAGAGCAGAGTTTTTATGATAAAAATAAACACAAACTACCAGACAGTCAAACATTCTATTGCACTTTAACTTGCTCTGTATATACTTCCAAGAATCACCTTCAGTTTACAAAAGCTGGAAATAAAATAAGCTCTATGAATGGTATCGTGGTGAAGACCCTGACAGCAAATTGCTCTCATCCAGATCCCAGCCCTGCCACTTCCTGGTAGTATGACCTCAGGCAAATTACTTGACCTCTCTTTACTTCAGTGTATTCATCTGTAAAACGGAGATAACACCACTACCTGAATGGGTTGATAGTCTCTCCAACTCCGTGGCAGTGACCCTTACCTGAAAATCAATATTCTGTAGAAAAAACACAGAGATTATCCCATTCTTTTCAATGGAAAACACGTAACACATTTACCCCAGACACTAAACCAGTTTTCTAAAACTTAACACACAACAAAACTCCAAAATATAATAAACTATCATGTTAGAATGTAGAATCCTAAACATGCTGTTAACTGAAGACCAATTAGTAAGATTAAGTGTTGCATCTAAGCAGTAACAGGGCATGTGTCCTCTTAGATGACACTTGTATGTTTTCAACATGTCCACATCATACTAAAAATGCCACTCGAAATAGTCCCCCCACATTTGTGTTTAAAATGTCATACTGAGTTTGCAGGCATCAATATACATTTCCCCATAAAAACAAAAGGTAAATAATGTTTCATTAAAAGACTTTTGTTCTAGGAAGCTTGGGTATTAAAAAGCAAGAAACATTCTTACTTGTTTCTTGGGAAACAAGTTTACCAAGGAGAGATTCTACAAGGTATACCTGAATCTGTAAAACGCATGGGGGCTGGCAGCAGGGCAGTTTACAAACAACAACAACAACAACTACTACTACTATTATTACAACAACAACAACAACAGAGCCCAAAATACCACCACCACCACCACTACTACAAAAGAGCCCCCAAATATCTCACTAATTCCAAAGCATACAATTTTTAATACTTTTCCACATATAACAAGACAGCAATATTTTGGGATTTCACAAATTGCATTCCCCTGAAGATTGATAAGTTTTCTTCAAAAAATAAGGGCTCCTAACTCAAATAAACTTGGAATATGTTACTTGCCACAAAGTCTCATCTATCTCATTGATTCAAAATACTCACTAGGGGGAAAAAAAAAGAAAAAAAATACATACTCACGAGGATATTACACACTACAAAAAGTATTGCAGTAAACTTTCTTTACACCAAAATATCAGACAACAAAACCCTTAAAACCCTTTTTAATGGAACACCTATTAACAGTGTCCCACACTCAGTGTGGGAAACAAGGGATCTAACACTAATTTATGGAAGAAATTTTGCTCTAAGCAGATTAACAAAGCATTAGTCTCTCCTGAGATGAGATGTGTACATAGCTGTTAGAATGGGCCTTTCATTTTAAGAGCCCATGCCTGGACTTTGCCTTCAAGGTTCAGGCTTCAAACTAAGCTGAAAAAGGAATTAGTCTCCCTCTTTTGCTTGCAAAATAGAGATGATACAATATCCAATCTGTAGTACAGGGGATAGGAAAATTGGTGAAAGTTTATTTCTCTAACTGACACTAAAATCTTAAGAATTAAATGATCTGACAAACATCCCCATCATTTCTATAAACAAATAATTTAAATGTATTAACAAATAAATAAATGTATGCATTAATGAATGAATGTATGCATTAACAAATAAATACACACATTAACAAATAAATGAATGTATGCATTAAGTTCCCACAAAAACAGCGCAGTCCTGTTTTTAAGCTGAGTACACAAAGTATTTTTAAAGAAATATAAACATCTTCTTATCTTAAAGTAGTTTTTAAAAAATTCCTTTAAAAAAACACACACACACACACCCCCAGAGTTCAGAGAGTTTCTTAGTCACTTATCTCCTTCCTTTCTTAGAAGTGTGGCAATGAACGAATAGAGTTTAGCAATAAGTACAGTAAAGCAAAAAGTTTCTAAACAAGAAAGAAAGGAAATCCTACAATAATCTATTTAGATACGTTAAGTCTCAATTATAACAGTTATTGGATGACTGCTAAATGTAACTACTATACTGGGAGTAGAAAAACCAAGTAACTCAAATACTGGCAATTAATTTTCATATAGCCTCTGGGATGATGTTTTCCATATGTAATATGTGATCGCAAAATATTATGTACTACAAAATACTACATCTGTGTCCAATAGTCCCTTAGAGTAAATATCACTGGATGTAAACAAACAAGGGCCTTGGGCAACTCGGCTGCCAGCAAATGGAGGGAACAGTTTACTTTATTATTCTACAAATAACAGCTAGCTAACATTTATGAGAACTTACTGCATGCTAAGTCCCGTCATATTGTTTAAAAGGAGTACCTCATTTCTCAGCACTCTAATCTTCCTAAATTCTAATTGCCACTTATGCCTGAAATCAAATCTAAATTTAGATCCTTTTTGGAAAATATTTTTGAGAATGAAGCATAATTTTTTGGTAGAAAGAAAAAAAGGCTCTATAATAAATTGTCCTGCAAACAATAAAAAACCAATCGTTCCACAATATCAGATATCAATCAATTCACAAATACAGTTGAGTCCTATTATATATACAAGGCACTGAATCCATCTAGTGCTTAGGATAGAGCAAAATTAATACCAGTCCGTCACTAAAGGCATTTATGTTCTTAATGAAGAGAAAAATTTTCCAACATAAACTTACCAAACAAAGTAAGGCAGAGGGGTAAATGCATATAGAACGTGTATATACTGATGGAGAATTTTAAAGTCAAGCTCCAAGGAACAGAGGTTTCTTTATAAGAACAGTAGGTAATAAAACCAGGAAAGGCGGGTAAGGGCTACAGAGAGACTGGGATGACAACTGAGTAGCTTGTCACCAAAGATGGCCACCATCAACTCCTCCCCCTCCTTCTGTGTACAAGCATACACCCCCATTGAGAAGTGTCGCATATACCTCCATGCTCTTCAGTCTGAGCTGGCCTGTGATTAATTGGCCAACAGAATACAGCCAGATGATACTGAATAACTTTAGGGTCCTAAGAAACTGGTAGCTTCCATCTAGGCTTCTTGGGATGCTCACTCCATGGTAAGCCAATAAGAGTGCAAGAAGTCTAACTATCCTGATACTGCCATACTAGGAGAAAGGCCAAGGAGATGCACAAGGAGAAAGAGATGACTGACCAGCCCAGGTGCCAAACGTGGACATGATGAAGCCCCTCATGATCCCACCTCATCCCATCTTGCTTGATGAACCCCAAGAAAGAACTTGACTGTGATCTTCCAGAATCATGAGAGAAAACTTATTTTTAGCCACCAGCTGTGGGGTGGTATGTTACACAGCAACAAATAACTAAAACCACCACCTTGTACTTTAGGATAGGGCTCACAAACTGGGGGTGCCAGGATCAGATCCAGCCTGCAGGCAGGTGTTTTTGTCGTTGTTTATTTGTCTCTTTGTTTTTTTGATTTTCTCCATACGCGAGTACTTCAAAAAGTATGTGGAAAAATAGAAATGAAAGATAATACAAACATCTCCATGGACTTTTTAAAAACCCCTGGTATTTTGAAAATTCTAGCTAATATTTTCTACGTAAACCCAAATTTTTCTGAGGCTTGCACTTTCCAGTCATCTACTTCACCGTATTGTATTGAGATCCCTACTGATTCTTAAGCATATAAACCTTGCTCTAAAAAAAATGAGAAGTGAGGTATTAATACATTTGTACAATTACCTAAATATATCCAGTGTAATGACACTGTCTGATTACACTGTAATAGAGAATAATTCAAAAATGCTATAATTCAAAAGAATCTTATTCTGGAAATATTAAAGTATATATTCCCATTTTTGATCATAAATTTAAAAATTAACATTTAAAAAAAAATAAGACACTATACACATTTACTTCTATATTCAACCAAATAACTTCTATCAGATGATAGACCCATCGCTTGGACTGTATTGCTGGGCAGAGAGAAATGAAAAGACACACACTTAGTAACTCTAGTAAAAACATTAATTATAGAATAAGTTGATCAAGTTACATGTTTCTAGACCACCTATAAATAGCCTAAGTTCCTTTCAACTTTCAGTTGCCAACTTACCCTTTCTTAGTCAAACCCAATCTCAATTACTCAGCAACAAATTCTTTTAAAGTTTTATACCTCCAATGAGAGAAGCATGCCAAGGTTTCCTAATATGATACTGAAAAGGTTGTTTTAGAATCCATTTGAATCTTACTGCAAGTCCTTTCAAAGCAGGAATTCTTATATTTATTTTTTTCTGGGCTTATTATTTGTACCCAGCAAGGAACTTCACAGTTGTTTAGTTAAACTACATATTAAATTTTGCAAAAAATAATTGAAAATTTAAGATTTTATATTAGCATAATCTTAGAGCCTCTCTAAGTTACCCAAATCTCTAAGTAGGATTTTAATTTTATGCTATTCATCAACAATATATAATTTCCATTATTTGCCTCAAATATAGATGGTATCTGACAATCATTAGCATTCAGATATAAACCAGATCTCTAAAGCCAAACAACCCAAATTTCAATATTCTTGTTAGTGTGAATCCCAAGTGTTTTCTACACAGTTCTAGTTTTACAGCAGCATGATAGTATTAAACCATTTCTCACTTCACTAAATTAATTAAATTATACAGCTCTAATCTGATTCAACTAGGACCACAAGAACATATGTCAATTCCCACCTTCCTAAATCTTCCAAAATAAATGACAAATGTAGACAAGTATATGATCCCTAATGCAAGGCAGGCACACGTTCAGGAGACGTGGGAAGTATTTTCTGGAGTATGCAAAGCTTCCGTTCACCTTGGAAAGGAATTTGAACTACAGTGACATAAAACTAGAGGCAGCAAAAAACCATCACTTAACTCACAAAGGTTCTGAGAAGCAACAAAGAAACATTGAACAGTAACCCCCAACTAAGGTGAAGATTTTATTTGGGTTTGAAAAGTTTATTTCTAAACCCATTATTAGGAACACCAAACACATTTTCCCACAGCAATGATGCTACAAATAAATGGCATTTTGAGTTTTCTGCCTAGTAAAAAGAAATCTATTCATCCATAATATGGAGGAATTGGAAAATTTACAGCTCTATGGAATTTAAATATCATGTATACTATTTTTTCCCCTACAGAAAACAGCTTCTGCATTTCTAATTGGCATACATCTCTACCCTACCTCCAAGTTCACCCTCACTCTGGTTCTCCCTTCAGCTCCCATTCCCACTTCCACCAGCAAAAGTCCCGTGTGACTCAGAGGTGGAAGCAAAGCAGCCTGCTCTTGTGAGCCTTTGGTAAGCAGGAGCTACGGATTTTAGAGGAACTTGAAATTCAGGGGTGGGAGGGATTTGAGAAGTGCTGGCTAGGAGGAAAGAGTTTCCTAGCCTACAGCCCAGCACACTGCAGGCATATAAAGTAAATTTATTATGTATGATATAGAAGAAGAGAAAAACTAACAGGACAGATTTCAAATGTTTACACTACATGGGAAGGGGGGGTGGGAGAAATTGGGTGGGGGAAACATATCGCCTAGATCTGCGCCATGGATGTCATACCCTCAGCTCAGCTCTCCTCCATGACATATATCACTTTCAAGACCAATAGTTGTTCATAAACAAGAGTTCACTACCTTTAAGCTCTTTTTAAGATACTTTTTTTGGTATTCACTATAGTCATTAAAATAATAATCTGAGATATTTACATGTTATTCCACTAATATTTTTTAAATAAAGAAGTTATACTGTGTATGTACTAAAGTAAACATTCATTTCCCAAACCATTTACAAATTAATCTCAACAATGTTTTCCAACACTATTTCCAAATTAATTTACCAGCAGGTAATAGTCATCGACTGCCTGCCCTTCATCATAGATAGCATGTTGTACTTTATGTCAAGTACTCTTCTCAGTATGTTAAATATGTTAACTCAGTCAATCCTCATAATAACTCTTGAATTAGGTATCATTATCCCCAGTTTGCAGGAGGAAAAGAAAAAATTGAGTCTCTGACACATCAGATAACTTGCCCAAGGTCACACAGTTATTAAATAACAGAAAGAGGACTCCAACCCAGGCAGTCCGGCTCCAAAATCTGTGTGTTCAATACCACACCTCTTCTCTCTCATGTTCATTCATTCATTCAAACTTTTTTTTAACTGCCTAGAGTAGACCAAGCATTTTGCTAAGGCTTAGATGCAAAGAGACAGCCCCCACCCCCCCACCAAAAAAACCAATAAACAAGCAAAGTCTCCAGCCTCAATGACGTTATGTCTGAGTATACAGCAAAAAAGTAAAGTGAAAATTAAACTGTAAGTTCAATACAAAAACTCTGGTAAAGTGAAATGTCTGGGAAAAATTTAAGATACTGTATTAAAAAGGATTTAGTAATAATGCTCCTCATCTGTATATGTTTTAAATGCTCTCAATAGCTACATATTTGGTCTTTATAATTAACCCTGTGAAACAGGCAGAGCATTATCATGCTGATTTCATAGATGAGGAAACAAAATCAATGTATTATGTCCAAACATTTTAGCAAAGATACCACATCCTTTCTACAGGAATGTGCCTTACCCAGTGATGGAGTGTTTGGATGTGTTGTCCCCTCAGAAACTCATGTGGAAATTTGATCTCCAGTGTGGCAGTGCTGGAAACTGACTGAGTCATGGGGGCAGATCCCTCATGAATGGATTAATGCTCTCCCTGGAGGCGGGATTAATGAGTGAGTTCTCTCTCTATTAGTTCCTGTGAGAGCTGATTGTTTAAAAGACCCTGGCACCTCCTCTCTCTCTTGCTTCCTCTCGCCACGTTATCTGCTTGTATCCGCCGGCTACCTGCCACTTTCTGCCATGAGCAGAAGCAGCCTGAGGCCTGTGCCAGATGCAGCTGTCCCAGAATCGTAAGCCAAATAAACCTCTCTTCTTTATACATTACCCAGTCTCAGGTATTTCTGTTATAGCAACACAAAGTGGACTGAAACACCCACAGATCCTGCTTCTCTAAAAAGACCAAAAATGGCCAAATCATAAGCTGCCTGGGGATCTACCACAGCCTGCTCAAAAAGAGTAACTGGGCAAATCTGATTCCCTTCTAAAAATGTGAAATTAGGAAATAAAGACAGGTCAGTCAACTACTAAAATGTAAGATGAGGGAGGGCAACAAGTCTGGGGTATCCATTAAGAGCCACCATGCTCAAGATGAATGATGAGATAATAAAGCCAAAAAGTAGAGAGCCTCAAAGAGACAGCAAACATGCCACATGTGACACCACATGACCAGTTGATGAGGACACAAGAGAGATGCCTCTTTTCCCTATGACTCAGATCCCTGTAATAATACCTCATTTCCCCTAAAGCAACTTCAGTGTTCTTTGCAGCCAAAAAGCAACTGCCAAATGCATGTGTAAAGGAGATGAGGTTTCATACTCTTTCAACACAGAAATTGACATTCTTAGTGGACTTGGGGATAGAAAAGACTCCAGATGTAGTAACTGGCCACACAGGTCTCCATGGTTTCTGTTTACTTCTTGCAAAGAAGGATAAACTTGGCCAGCCCACAGCAACAAAACAGCAAAGTCAAAGAATGTGTCTTTGGAATGATCCAGACATCATTCCTTCTGCTCTCCTGCCCTCATCCACCCCAGACACCTTGACTCATCCCCAATCTCCTCAAAATAAGACTTCTTGTAATCTATCTCCTTGTATCAAAAGAAAAGACAAGGCCCATTTGGTATCACACTGAATAAAACTTTTATAACAAGCCATTCCGTCTCAAAGTATTTGTATGAAATGAAAGGTTTGGATCAGGACAGAAAACACCCAGAGGCAGGAGTTCAGGAGAGAGTTTGTCGTCACACTTGGCCTGGCACAAACCAAGCAGGTGATCATGCTGTTAACAACCCCCACGCAGACCAACAGCATTTCTGCAGTTCCCAGCTCTCTAACAGTGAGACCAACTAGAAAGACCAGAAGAAGGCCCTCTCGGGACCTTGATTCAGAGTCGAATCAAGAAGACACAGGAGAAAGAAGGCAGCCAAAGGGAGCGAGACCTCACAGATTGATGATCAAGAAGCACAGGGAACCTCCACTCGGCCGTCTGCAGCTGTGGCCTCTAGGATGCCGAGTTCTTTTTCTAATGTGTGAGTGAGACTGATATTTACATAGCAGGGAATTAAAAAATAAGAGAAAAAGATCATTCATTCTGGTAGATGGTCCAATTATCAAAAACGATTTAAGCCTAACTGCCACACAGTCGAGGAGAAATCACATGCACCACTAAATGCATCAAATGTTCCGAGTCCAGTTTGTTGCAACACTCTTAGAAGTATGATAATAAGACTTAAAACATAGGAAGAACAATGGTAAACCTTAAATGAGAGCAAGCCCCACTTAGAAGAGATAAGGGTACACAGAGCAGTTGTACAGTGAAAGAAATAATAAGTGTGCCGTGGAAAACAAGACAAATTTTCAGGGTTTTTTTTTTTGGGGGGGGGGCAGTGCAGATTTCTTGTGATTTCTAAATCCTTATATTCGAGAGGCATAAGCCTAATAATTCCTTCCATGAAGATAACTTTAAACAGGCCCACAAAAATCACAGCCCTCCTAGATGAGGGCAATCTGAAGGCAAAAGTCACATGCAAATATCACATACCTCTAAATGAAGGTAGGGACTGCCTAGAGGGACGCTGGGGGCATCTTTTTGCAGTTCAAGAGAAAACTATGCATAGGGCTTCTTTTTTTTTTTTTTTTTTTTTTTTAGGTTCATATTTTGTTTTATTTTGTTTTTGCATTGTCGTGTTCAGTTGATGAATCTTAAAATTTTTTTTTTTTAATGCTTCCACTTTATTTTTTTTTTATTTATTTTTTTTTTTAATTTTATTTTGTCGATATACATTGTAGCTGATTATTGCTCCCCATCACCAAAACCTCCCTCCCTTCTCCCTCCCCCTCCCCCCCAACAATGTCCTTTCTGTTTGCTTGTTGTATCAACTTCAAATAATTGTGGTTGTTATATCTTCTTCCCCCCCCCCCCGGTTTGTGTGTGTGTGTGTGTGTGTGTGTGTGTGTGTGAATTTATATATTAATTTTTAGCTCCCACCAATAAGTGAGAACATGTGGTATTTCTCTTTCTGTGCCTGACTTGTTTCACTTAATATAATTCTCTCAAGGTCCATCCATGTTGTTGCAAATGGCAGTATTTCATTCGTTTTTATAGCTGAGTAGTATTCCATTGTGTAGATGTACCACATTTTCCGTATCCACTCATCTGATGATGGACATTTGGGCTGGTTCCAACTCTTGGCTATTGTAAAGAGTGCTGCGATGAACATTGGGGAACAGGTATACCTTCGACTTGATGATTTCCATTCCTCTGGGTATATTCCCAACAGTGGGATGGCTGGGTCGTATGGTAGATCTATTTGCAATTGTTTAAGGAACCTCCATACCCTTTTCCATAGAGGCTGCACCATTTTGCAGTCCCACCAACAATGTATGAGAGTTCCTTTTTCTCCGCAGCCTCGCCAGCATTTATCGTTCATAGTCTTTTGGATTTTAGCCATCCTAACTGGGGTTAGATGGTATCTCAATGTGGTTTTGATTTGCATTTCCCGGATGCTGAGTGATGTTGAGCATTTTTTCATATGTCTGTTGGCCATTTGGATATCTTCCTTAGAGAAATGCCTACTTAGCTCTTTTGCCCATTTTTTAATAGGGTTGCTTGTTTTCTTCTTGTAAAGTTGTTTGAGTTCCTTATATATTCTGGATATTAATCCTTTGTCAGATGTATATTTTGCAAATATTTTCTCCCACTCTGTTGGTTGTCTTTTAACTCTTTTAATTGTTTCTTTTGCTGTTATGCATAGGGCTTCTAAACTACACAGTAAAGAAAACAAACCTTAAAAAAGTATCCTATGTCATGAAATTTAGGACTAAATTGATCTAGAAAACAATTATCCCTTTAGACAGGTTAAAATGTATTTGGTCACTAAATCCTATAAAATTAAAATGAGGAAACACACCTTAAAAGGTTAGGAAAAATAAAGGGAAATGTTACCTCACATATTACGTAACTGCATTATAAAAACTCATTATCATCCCCTCCTTCACCAAAAAAGAAAATAATTTCATATAACGTACAAATTCAGAAGCAAGGAATCTTATTAATGGTATATGTCATATAGGTTATTGAAATGCTGTGGGGCGTCATATACAAATGCTGAACTCACAAGAAAGACAACCATATCCTTTCCTTAATGCTTCTCTCCATAAGATATTTCCAAAATGGATACCCCAAACTAAGCTTCAGATCTTGCCAGCCCATCCACCTAGTACACATCTGGAATCTTCTCTAACTAGATTAATGGCAACTCTATCCTTATACATTTTCAGGCCAAAAATCTCGCAACTATCTTTAGCTATTCTCATTTGCTCATATACCACATCCATCAGAAAATCCTATAGGCTCTACCTTCAAAAGATTGCACTGCTTACCCCCTCTACTACCAAAATGACGAAAACCTTGGCCTAAGCCACCATCACCCTAACCTCTTGCGTAGTGCCACTTTCTGCAGTCTATGATCAACACAGCAGCCAGAGGGACCTTTTAAAACTGCAATCTGCTCTGTTCCTCTGGTGCTCAAAGCCCTTCACCCTCAATGGCTTCCCATCTTACTTTGGGCAAAAACCAAAGTCTTCAAATGCTCTACAAGGCTATCAGCTCCCACCTAGGTTTCTTCTCCCCAATCCCCCTACTCTCCTCCAGCTATGCAGGCTATTTTGCTTCTCTGGGTACTTGGTCTCAGCCTTACTCAAGGCTTATAAATTCTATACTCCCTACCCTTTCTGTCTTAAAAGCTCTTTCCCTAAATCTCCCCCCCCCAAATATCTGTGGGGCTTGCCCCCCTCACCTGTTCAGGTCTTTACTCTAGGCCCCCTCCACCATGCACAGGTGTTTGTCTGTTTTGTTCCCCATAATAGCCCCAGCACCTGGACAACTGCCTGATATGAGTGATTATACATGGAATGACTGAGCGACTGAATGGTTATGCTTAAAGAACCAAGGAAGGGGTGAGACCTGAACAAGTCTAGAACTGAGGTAAGCACCTGAAGATGACAGCCTTCTTCCATTTGGCATGCCAGGTAGTAGCAATTCTTAAAGCGGAGGAGAGGAGCATGAAGGCTGCCAAAAAAGGTTCCACCCATATTCCATTTTACCATAAAAGTCAACCATTTGCGGATCTCATTGCCTATCAATGCCCCAAGGTAGACTTGCAATAAGTGGTTGTTACTAGTTCAAACTGTAAATGTTGCTACGGATCAAGATGACATTTCCAAGGCCTTGCAAACTTCAAAGCCTAAACTTTTTACATTATGTTCATTTTTAAATATGTCATTCTTAGATAAGAAACTGGGGCATAATCTATATGCTTAACACATGACAAAATTATATTTATGAAAATGCTTTTGAAATGAGGAGGAATATTCTATATACAATAATTTCCTTTTTTTTTTTCTTATAACCTAGTGTTAAGGAAAGTAGCAGCTAGCTATGAACCAGGCACTATTCTATGGGGTTTTATATGGATCATCCCATTTAATCATCTCAGTGAGGTGAGTACTAATATGAAGTTTGGTTTACAAGGAAAGGGTTAAATAACTCCTCCAAAGCCACACTCCTAATGAGTGGGAGAGTCAGGATGTGAACCCAGGCAGGTTGGTCCCAGAACCCAGGGTTTCAGGGTTTATGTCACCACAATGTAGTGCCCCTTGGTTCTGCCTACCCAATACCAACGGCAAATGGGATTGCCAAGGCCTTACATGATAAATGCCACCCATTTATTCATAGGAGGCATAAAAATATCTCATTCTTCAATGTATTTAGGCAAATTAATGAGTTAAAAGGTCCAAAAAGAAAGAAAATATCACTTCCCATTAATATTAAAATACTAGCAAAAAACGATACAACACAATCAAAATAGTTTTTCTTAAAATGATGGAAAAGTCAAGAGAGAACAGTAAGAATTAGCAAAATGCAGTATTCTTTGAAAAACTGCTTTTCAAAAGTAAATATTAAGAAGTCTGCTTGGAAAACAGGTAAATAAAGTCTGATAAATATAGCTACTCATAAAAAGTGGTTTCCTTTGGAAACATTTGACTATGTACAAGTCAGCCAGAACAACTCATGTTCACGTATTTCTTCAAATCCTAATGTTTTGAGGAGAAAACATTACAAAAAACAAACAAACAAAAATGAAAACAGGATTCTGCAAATACTTGAGAGGCTCTAAACAGGCGTGGGAGGCATTCCCTAATCTGGCATCCAATGAATGTATTCTGACAAAGAGGGATAATGGAATGGAGGGAATTTTAGACTAACAGATTACTTGCAAAAATATTAATTCCCTACTATCCCAGTTTTACAAAAGACCAAAACAACAATAAAAAAGAATTTGATAAGACAAGGCTAAAAATCAAACACTTTCTATACATATCCTGAATCATATATATATATGATATACATATATATATACACACATAGAGAGAGAGAGAGAGAGAGAGCCCTTTACAGTTTTTAAATGGCATTATATATATATGAGTTCAAAAAGATCATGGGAAAATAGAATAAAAAGATAATAATACAAATCTTTTCATGAACTTTTTGAGGTACCCTGTACATATTATTTAAAAAGGACAAAATCTTGTGATAAGCAAATTTAGCCTTCCTTTGTAGCTCCCTCCTACAACTCCCTTTTAAATGGGAAGGAGGGGATGCTAAGTCTTTAATTTAGCCTCTTTTTAAGACTTTTGTTTGTTTTTACTTTTTAGAAAACTTTTTAAAATAAGCATCAACCTTGCACCTTGGAACGGCTTCCCAATGCTTAAAACACCAGCTGGCCAACCCAGCCAAAGCCAAAATCCTGTGAATACACCACCAGCATCACCATCCTTAGGTGGTCACTATAGATGCCATCACAACCTCAAATCCCTCCTCTTTCCATCCATCCCCACCCCCACGCCAATTCCAGTATCTTAACCCTCCCAGCCTAAACAGGGAGCCTCTCAAAGTAACAATAATTTTATCTGATAAATTACTCCATGCTTAAGGGTAAACACTAATGACAACTGTCTCTCCACTCTCCTTCCTGCCTTTCCTCCTAGCCCTCAAACCAGGCCCCCATCTTCTTCAGCCAATATGCTAACTATCCCTAAGATTGTAATTCAACAGTGGGAATTTGGAGCCAGTATGGTCAAGCAATATGGCATCCAGCAGGAGAGGTATTTGGGAGCAGACCTGGAGCTGCAGCCACATGGAAAGCACTCACTGTATAAGCAACTGCCCACCCTGCCACCTGAATGCCTCTTGGTTCTGCTTCAGCATAGGCAGAGAATGATCTGTTCCTCTCTTATGTTCTTTCAGTGCACTCAAGTGTAGGCCACCCACAACAAGCTGCAAAGCTGCAAAGCTGCAAAGCTGCAAACACAGGTTAAGGAGTCTCCAGAACTGGATATACAGTTCAGGGCAAAGGCCTAGAACTACAGACCTTGCAACAACCTAACTAATCTCTGGGGGCTTGAGTCCTCAAGGTGAAAATGACAGGTTTGGACTCAGGTCCATAAGGTTCTATCCACTTTCACAATCAAGAGCCAACATTCAGCTCACAACCTCAGCCACCCCAGCCTAAAGTCATCGGAGAATGTGTTGAGCTTGTACAACTCTGGCAATTTTGACAGCCATGAGGAATCCAAGTTATAGCCTGTATGGGGTTAGGGTTGCAGGCTGCTGACTGCTGAAATATGACTGAAAGATTACTAATATGTTACTGTTTTATAGAAAAACAGCTGAAAACACTTTATGATCTCTTACAGAAAATACTTAAAAAGACAGAAAATAAAATGGTAACACATCTATAACACAAGCAACAATTCCCTTTTATCTCTGGAAATGAATTCATTCAATGGAATACATACTGTGGATGCTATGTGAGAAAAAAGTTCTGGTTGGCCTGGAAGTCCAACACAGACTATTACAGCCATTCCTTTGATTTTTCTCCCTCCCCCATATTAGCGGATTTTAAAACAAATGAAAGAAGGCATTATTCCAGCTTAAAGCATAGGCATAAGTCACATAAAAACAAAGAAGGTTTTATTATCACATTACGCATCAAGAAGGAAATGTGCTTACTGATAACTAATTTAGTGTCCTAGGTTATTAGGTTAGTATTGGCTTTTTGCAATCTTCTATGCCAATATTTACAATTTATATATAAGACTGGAAGTAAAAATATTCAGCCAGTGAGAAGGTCATTAAGGGGAGAAAGGGGAAAAAAAAAAAGCCCTTGGAAAACAGACCAAAGTACACAGATAGGGAGAAAGGCACTCTTTGCACCTCAGTGGTCTATAGAACATTTGCTCTCACTGCCTATAAAGTGATCTAACATTAACCACATTTCACTCCAGTAGCAGAGTACTATCTCCTGACAAAAACTCCTTTTTGAAAGCCACCCCCCTCCCCTCCAAAATCTACATACACAAAAGAATGTGAAACATACTGCCACAGGCCAGTGTCTTGGGCTTTTTGCCTAAGAGATTTGCTTTCAGCAAGGAGAGGGGGGAAAAAAACACTCTGACAACAGCTTGTACAGTGAACAGCCTCCCTGCTTTTTGGCAGACTTTCCCACTAATAGTTCCAGCGGCTGTGCCTTGAAACCATTCAAAAATTCCATCTCATAGGAAGTGTTTCAAACGCAGCATAGTCATTTGATCTTTCAGCCTTTGCAAATGCACCTGCTAAGCAGCTAGACTGATAGCCACAGAGCCATATCCCCAGGTCCTGCTTGTCCATCTTCACCACTAATCATAGGGGCTATTTCAGACTTGGACTGGGTGAGCTCGAAAAGTACAAAAAACCCACCCAAACATTTTTGCTGTGTCTGGAGGTCAGGTTAACGTTTACATGTAATTGCTTTCTCCCCACACCAACTTCCCTGTCACTTTTTTCCTGGAGCAGGTGAGAGGTTTTCATTTTGTTTTGCGGCTCTCCAATGCCTAGGCTTACCTCGAGGTGGCTTGCTCACCTCCCTTTGCGTGGCTGTCCCCCACGGCCTGGTCCGCGCCGCTGGGGTGGTAGGCAGTTAGCACAACTCCCTGGGAACTGGAGAGCCAGCTCATGGTGCGAGAAGGGGCATAATTTCTGCGATCCTGACACAGAGAAGAAGAATGAAGTTCCTGTCTCGCCTGGCAACTCCGCTCATTAGCATCGGCAGCTCCTCCCCGAGGCCGGCGCTCCACACCGGGAGGGGCGGGGTCTCTCCACTGAAGGGCTTCCTGGCTCTCCAGTCAGGAGCTGTGACTCAGTACTGTGACAAGCCGGGGCGACTCCAGTGTCAGCGGCTGTGGTTAAAGGACGTGGGGAAGGGGAGTCCTGGTTGCCCTCAACGCCCGAGTTATTCTGATCTGATTAAACCGCCAGATTGTATGCTCAACTCATCCATGTAAATACAAGCCCTTTTGGTTAAGAAACAATGAGTTACTGCAGAGCCCCCCCACCCCGCTTTTTTTTCTTTCTTTTTTTTTGTTTTTTGTTTTTTGTTTTTTGTTTTTTGTTTTGTCCTTCCCAATTCCTGTTTCTATCTGATAATTTCTGCTACTTCGTGTAACACGAGTAAGGGCATTTCTTAACCCCTTCACATTCAGCGTTAAAATAACCACAGCAAAAACCAATGAACCTGCAGCAAAACTACAGCACAGCCGACAGGAAGGGCTTTACCATTGGTGTCCGGTTAGAAATGCCCTCATAAAAATTACTGTGTGTCTTGGAATGCCATCTTCTTTCACATAAAAGCCAATGCCAAATATACCTCTTGTTTTATCAAAACTCTTCTGGATCAAGAAGAGACACATCTACCAACGCTCTGATAAATGTCACCGATGAGAATAAAAGAAGTACCTGCTGATTCCTGGTACCTATCACATGCCAGGCTCTGTGACAAGTATTGTCTCACTCAATTCTCTCTCTCCCTCTCTCCCTCCCCCCCCCCACCCCCTACAAAACAGGTACATTATCACCTACATTTTACACAGTCTGAAGAAAGTAAGGCTGAGGGACAGGATAAGCAACTCGACTAAGACAACTGCCATACGCTGGATCTGAACAGAATTCTAGGCTAAATTTCATTCTTTTTCACCAGCATGCTGTTCCTTGGTAGATGAAGAAACAAGCTCAAAGGTTATCAAAAGTAGAAGAGATGTTTCTGTTCTTTAAAAAATCCTACTCTCCTCTATATACCCAGCAGTCTAAATTGAAGTTTTTTCTTGATCTTTATGATCTATTTGGTCTACCTATCTAAAATTCCTCATAAACAAGCTTTCAATTTCATCAGTCCATAAACATATACTTGTTTCATTATTTAAAATAATGAGAAATAAGCAATTGATTTATACTTACATGCTCTAAAAGTTTGTAAATTTTATTTAAAAATCCTTCTCTTTTATATCGACAATGAACTCTCATTTTAAAAAGGCTTCCTAAAAAAAGAGCTTATCATACCTTCTTCCCTCCCCCTCCAAAATGAGTTGCTCAACCTTTCTAGTTCCACCTCCATAGGGCTCTACCTGCTGGCTCTTTCTATCCCCATTGCTTCAACCACCTCTGAGCCCTATAATTAGGTCTTAGCTCCAGTCTTACAATAGCCCTTTTTCTAGCTCCTCTCCTTACCGCCTCCTCTCAATTACTTTGCACCTTATTATCACACCCCAGCCCAGCCTAATAATGTCTCTCCTTCCTTAAAACCTTCCCTGGCTCTGCACTGCTACCTTTTGAGTAGACCACTGGCATTCCTGCCACCTTACCCGCACAGGTCTTTGCATCTCATCTGCCAGACACCACTGTCCCACTGTATTCCCTTTGCCTTCCCTCTGCATCTAACTTAATTCCTTTCACATACTGGGCCTTCAGTGAATGTTGAACGGATAAAGAATTGGATAAACTATTGCATCCTTTAAAAATCTGCTAAATTTTTATATTAAAAAAATTGATAATGTTAAACAAGTGGTTCCCACAGACATACCAGCGCTAACCTATGATGAAATGTTCACCAGTTCAGACAAAATGATAAAGATAGGAAAAGAGAGGCAAAAGGTAAGTAAATTAGAGTGTATGAGTTTTGCTTTTTAATGTCCTACATGGAAAAATGGTTAATGCCCCCCACACATTTTTATGTAGCTACTCTAAAATGCAAAACTATGGAAATTACTACTTTCTCTAATTATTATAGTAGTCCTTATACTCTATCTTTTGGAAACTCCTTTCTTCCCTGTTCTCCTCCCCACTCCATCCCACCCTTTCCCTTACTTCCCTTTTCATCTTCTCCCTTTATTTCTCTTCTATTTTTCTCCAACCTTTGCTGTCTTCGGTCTGTCCATGTCATGCACCCCACTGACAGCCATGGGCAGTGTCAGCTCTCATGAGACAATTCATGATAAAGAGAGCTTTTGTCCAGCTGTGACCAAAACACTGATTAAGTTATTTTTTTGCCTAATTATACTCTCTTCTCTTGTTTAATAACAAATAAATCAAAATGTGCAGGTTGAAATGTAACTATTTGACAGGTTTAAAATAATATTTGGGTTCACAATAACCATGCTTTTAACTTCTGTGAGGCAGAAAATAAAAGGTGATACAAACTGATGGGCACAGCTCCATAGAGAAAATTTGAATCCTACTAATTTAACTTTCAAGTACATGCAAATCGTCTGGGCGCTGTCTTTTCTCCAAATAAGCCTGTTGCTACTGGTCTGCAGGTATCCCCTGGCACAGGCAGATAGCTGATAGGATTGTGCCCTGGTGTGCATAGCCTCAGATATAGTTTTCAGAATTTTCCTATACCACTGGGGATGCAAACCTATTACCAATATGGTCCCTTAAAAGGCTGTCCTTATTTCACACCCTAAACCCTACAAATATTTAACTAGGGTCCATCTCTTATACCATATCACCCTTTTGCATAGGGACACATTTTATGGGAGAAACATAAACACAAACACATGCACACACATGCGCGCACACACACACACACACTTTCACTACCTTCTGTGACCATTTTAAACAAACACTGAAAACCTCACATCCTTGAAGATGTTAATATTCCAAGCTATTGAGAGCATGCCAAACTTTTTCCTGTTATGAAACATCTTACAAAGTAATTAACAACATGAAGACAGTTTAAACATTCATTTCATTCATTTCCTTTCAATGGGGTATACTAGATGACACAGGAAGGAAAAAGGAAGCTGTAAGTTATGTACCCAAATAAGCTCATAAATATAGACTGAAGATAGCACTGCAGCCTCTAACAATTTGACAGCCATGTTCAAAAATAATGAAAAAAAAATTCTTAACTTCAGTGCTAATAGTAGCAAAGAGTTTATTAACGGTTTTCATATTTTTATTTAGGAGCCTATTTAGTAATGTAAAATTACATCTGAAAGGTACCAAAATTGCAATGAAATCAACACATTTACCAAAATTTTTTTCAGTCTATTTCTATTTAAAAGGAATTAACTAAGGAGAATGTATACACTCAATTGCTGCAATATGAACAAAAGCCTATATAGGGACACAAAGCCATGTGAAAAATGACCCTTCGATTGGCAAAGTTAAGCCCAATTTACAGTAATATAACAAGAACTTGAATACATTAATCATCAACTGAGAAGTTAAAGTTTTACATAAGTGATAAAACATAGATTTACAAGGTATCATTGGCTAAAGAAGAGGGAGTGTTCTAACGTCCCCTACCTGATGTTTTTTCAAGCCTTTGTATGAATAATTCTTGAGAGCTTGCAAGCTAGCCAATTCTGTGCTAGAGAAATGTGATTGAAAATCATTCCATACAGAATGTAAACCTACTTCCTTGGAAATTGCATTCGTTGCTACTAATTCTGCCTCTGAAACAAAAAGGAATAAGCCTTTTTTCTCTCTCTGGACAGTTCTAAAAATTTCTGCATTATTCTCAAACTTACTTTCTTAACTGTTTCTCCAGGGAGAAAATACTAGCCATGCATGGAATAATTTATAACTGCTATTTCCAGAAGCTAATTTAGTCTTCTTGGTAAACTTTAGAAAAGATCTTTCTTACAGTTAAAAAGAGTTTATTACCAATAAATGATAATAGCTAATATTTGAGTGCTTACTCTTTGCTAACCATGATACACATGGTCTCTCATTCAATTGTTACAACAATCCCAAGAGATAGATACTAGAATTCTGCCCACTTTAGAGATGAGGAACTTAAGGTCACCCAGCCAGTAAGGAGTGGAAGTGGGACATGTAAACCTGGGTTTATGTGACTGTTTAGCCTGAGCTCTTAAACATTATGAAGGTTATAACTGTCCTGGAACTGACAGTATTTCATTTATGAAAAGAACTATATGAAGAATTAACAAGTAAAATAATCTACTACAGCATATCTCAGGTGTTTAACCAAGTGGAGTATTGATGTAAACGCAATGCTATGGAGACTTACATTCAGACAGGCACAGACACATTAGTTTCTTTTCTGACACTTTGAAACTTGTTTTTTATGTCAAATTACTGGAGTAATGTGGTATAGTATACATACCACTCTAAAAGGTAATCGTCATTATGCCATCATATCTAAAATTGTTTCTACTGATAAAAATGAAAGAAAAGTACTCTGGCCATTATGATTATGAACATCTTTTTCTTAATTTATTTTTTAATATCAGACAAAGCCAGAATGGGTTTATGGGTGCCAAAGTTGTAGAATTTGTTAGTTATGGGGACTTGGGAGGGACCTGTGCAATAGCGGGGCTCTGAAGGTTCAACTTCATTTAACCTCATGGTAAGTCCACTCCTTATATCAAAACTAGCCTAAAGTAGAAATCATCCAAGAAAACAAAGTGTGATAACCCTAACTTTCCTTTAGTTTTCTCTTCATTGCTGAATACAATAAGGCCCATGCTGCAAACACTTGCAACTGGAAGCATGAAGTCGGAAAGGAAGAAGTATGTTCTGGAGGTTAGCACATTCTAAAAAGGACGAATTGTGCTTATAAATAAAAGCTCAATTTGAAAAGTCTAGAATTGTATCAATACTTAGATTTGCCCAAATACAAAACCTTTGTCTTGAAGTAGATTTCAAGGATGCTTATCTTCTTGCCATGTAAAAGAAGCCACATTGTGATTGGGGAAGACTTGGTGAAGCTGCATATGTAAGGAAAGGGATGAGTTGATGTGTAGTTTGGAGAAAAATAAAAATGGAAGCCATGTTTCTATTTTTTGAAATATGGTTGTTATCCACTCTGAAATGAAGGCAGTTCTTCAGTGTTTTAGAGTAGTTCTTGCAGGAGTTATCCTATTTTTCTTGACCAAAATACCAAGTATCTGTACAGATGGATTTCAAAGAAATCAAAGAATTCCAAACCAAAGAAGAATTTCTATTTTGTGAGCCCTTTGGGAAATATCTAATGTCTTCAACAATGTCTTCAACAATGGTAGCAAAATTTTCCTAGGGAAAAAAAAATCCTAGCACTCTATTTACAGATGGAATACCTCAAATGTTCAACAGCATACCTGGTTTTGCTTCTCTAGTGAAGAGATTAGTCACATGTCTTCACGGATCAATGCTTTCTACAAGTGCACACACTGCTGGCAAAAACAACTGTATAAAAGCCATGTAAGTTGTCAAGATCATCAAATCCTGGGCCTTAATCATTGACTTCTCAGAATGGATTAGCAAAAAACAAGAGAAAGAGAAAACAAACACCCACCCTAGAGATAATTTCAAAAATAAATTTAATGAGGAGGTGGGCCTTGGCTTATTTAATAGTAATTTTTCTAGTCACTTGAATAAGTAAATCTTTTCATCTTTAAACACACAGAACAAGCAGAGCTGTTTTGCACGAGAAGCCACCATGACAGAGGTTGAAAACTGAAATGCTTTACAAATTTTGGAACGCCACAATAGAATAGTGGTGCAGAGAGGGACAATAACTTCTCAATGTCTCTGTAAGCAAAAATCTCAGAACTCTTTTAAAGTTTGCTTCTACTCAGACAAATGGGAGAGTAAGAATTCTTGACTTCAGGCCAGACAAATGAGAGAGTAAGAATTCTTGACTTCCTGGCCTGACTTAAGCTCAATGTCTTGGAGGATTCTAGACAGGCCAGCTCTGACATAGTCCTATTCGTGTCCAGCAGAACAAGCATGTGAATTCTAATATCCTCTGGTACTGCAAACCACAAGAAATCAAGGTTTCAGGAATTGCTATTATGAAAATGAAAGCTAATTATACATGGAGCTCTTTTACTTGCCCGTAATCCTGCCGACTGGGCCAATTGTCAAGTAGGGCTAGGTCTGTAGGTCACAGGGCTGGGGGTCTGTGGACCCCTCAAGCCCATTGCCCAGACTGGGTCACAAACCCTTCTCACACCAAGCTGAGTCCCCAGACCCCTCACATGCCAGGCTGGGTCACCAGACCCCTCACACGCTGGTCTATGAGCTAGGTAACCGGCAAAAAGGTCCTTTGAAGCCATAGGTTGGAGAGCATGGCTGCACATGGCATGGACACCCAAGGCAGACGCCAGCCAAAATGGTGGCACTGCACATGTGCACTAACTCCACCCACACATACACAATTTGCTTACAAAGAATGCACTGCACCACCCCCAACCATACCTAAAGCAAGGAGGCCTGATTAAATTATTCTATTTTCCCAACATTATATATAAAAGAAAATATGTGCATTACTTTGTAGAAAAACAGTCTTCCTATTAAAATTTATTTAGGAAAGAATTTACTTTGTCTTGTTTGACTGTTCAGGGTTTCATTTTTGTTTTTTGGAAATACTAATTAATATTTTTCAAGTAAGTGAGCCAAAGTTCTTGGTTAAAAAAATGTATTCTCTCAATTCTAAGAAACAGAGTTTAACATTTCTGAAATTAGTGTATGCCTTAAAATCATTAAGATGACTCAATATGATGGTGAGACTTTCATTTCCCCAAAATCTATTAACTTGACTCATCTTACTATTAATAGCAACCCAGCATCAAGAAACTAAAGAATTCTGTCTGCAAAGTTTTGGTGTAACTTACTTCATTGGGTATAAGGTATTTGTGTCATTGTAAATACTTTCTTTGTGAAAGAATAAATTTTCAGAAATATAAGTAAATTATATCTAAAATTTTAAGTATAATTGTTTATACTTTTTTTGTTTTTTTGAGCCAGGACCCCTAAATTTCAACAGATTATCACTATGCCTCAAGAAATCACGAAGAACCATTGTTGTAGATATTACTGTAAAGGATTTTCACCCAAATGCCCCATATCTCACTCTAATTGAGAAAGATCTCTTTATATAATATCCTAGCACCAAAATGGTGTGTGCTCCTGAAATATGCTTTGAAAATATCTAGAAAGATTATCTTCCTTGTTTTTATTTAGCAATTTGGCTTAATCATTTGTTTGTTACAAAGGCTCAAAGAACACAGCTATAATCATGAGGACCTTGGCCTTCCAAAATTTTAAAACAGAGGGACGAGAAATTATAGAATAGAATTGAAGTTGTCCAAAGGTGGTTATCTAGTCCAAACTACTACTCCTACTCCTTTTTTTTTTTTTTTTTTTGGCATTTGGCCTGTATGGGGATCTGAACTCTCAAACTACTCGTTTTATGGAAGTAGCTGTTAAGGAAAGAAAGGTTAAGCAATAGCTGGTCAAATGGTTACTGAGCCAAGACTATAAGATTTGAGGGAAACTGCATATCCTGGCACCAAAATACTTTCCTGCAGTATAAATTGCTCAAGTTCAGAGATGGCCTCAACACACAGTCCCTAGCTCAATCAAAAACCGATGTCAAACTCTTATGAATCACTCCTAAATAATGTCTTTAAAATTTCTATCCCACCCTGCAACTCCTGCCAAGAAAAAACAAACCCAGAAGTTTGCCTACAATTCAAACAGTGAAAAAAACTGAATTCCACTACAGAGAATAGAAAATATATTACTTCCCACCAACCTGTTTTCCCAGGAGCTATATTTCATCATTGTGTTTTTCTTTAAAAATACAGAAGCTATATATTTTTCCTTTCTCAATAATGAAATTATAAGTTTAATATCAGATATGTCACATTACTGCAGGTAAGGATTAATAAGTAACAATAAGTGTAATAAAATTCCATCTAGTCATCATCCTTCCAAGCACATCACAATACGTTTGACACATACATCGAATACCCCCAAACACTTAGACTAGATATACTCATAAAGAACAGTTTTTATCACAAATTGGAATGAGAGAGAAGAAAAGCAAAAAGAGAAGTGCCTTGGTAGATAATTCTTTCAGAGTTTCCACACACATGTTAAATCATATTGCCTCTTCCTCTTAAACAGAAGTAGTTTTTTAAAATTTTTCCTGAAGGTGAATATAACCTTCCAAGTTGTTGAGTTTAAATCACACTCTGTGATGTTCTGGGAAATTTATATCACTATAAGTTATCAAGGCTTCAAATCACGGCAGTAGAGCCACATTTTTGGCCAACAAAATGAGACACATATCAGAACTCTCCTTACTATACAAGTCTGCCCAGATCCAAAGTAATGCATGTCTTAATCTTGGAGAGATGATCAAAATAAAGCTGTTGCAGGCAAATGAATACATCACTTGCAGAAAACAAAGTCAGATGGGCAGAGCCCTGTGGGATTTCATTTCAAGATGGACTGCCTTTATAGTATTCTATGCAGTCTATTGAGAACATTCATGTATTAGAGAAATATAAGAAGAAATTCAGAAGAGTCACCATTAAACAAAAAAAAACTTTTTCAAAGGTTTTTCTCCAGAGCAAAAATTCTACCAGCTCAATGTGAACAGGAGGCATGGAAAGAGCCTGAGATGCCTCGAGTGACCCAAGAGCAGTACTAGGCACAGCATGGCCTCTTCAGGATGTTTTGAGGGGACTAGTAGGCCTGCCTGCCTCTAAAACACATCAGAATTCCCTATCAGCCCTCAGTTTCACCGTTAAAGTCACATGTGGAGTCATGGTACACAACGTCTGGCTCACTTGAAACAAACACCTGGGAGAGGTTTGGATGGGTCAGATACAACCCAGCCCTCCGGAGTTTATTTATCAGTTAGGATGGGCAATTACGTATCTATCTATAATATCAAAAATTATCTCATAAATGCAAAAGTAAATAAAAAATAAAAGTATACTCTAATGCTAAGAGAACAACTAAAAAGAGGTAAAAAAAAAAAAAAATCCAAGATCTATTAAGGTTTCAAGGAAGAGGGAACAATTGAAGTAGTGTGCATATGTGATTCTTCCCCTAAGCTTTCCATATTAAACACTTATTATTATATAACTAAAGAAAACGATAGTAAACACTCATCACGGAATAACAACACCCGAGATCTTGAGTTAAGGTGGGTAGAGCAGGGCTTTCCACAAGGAGGGGAACAAAAGCAGCTAAGGTTGACAGCTTACAAAAAGTCCAGGGGTGTTCACCAAGTGCTGTGAATCCTGCAAGATGCGGAAGGGGAGGTGGAATCAGGGGCTCCCACATAAGCATGTATCAATTGATATCAGATGTCTTGGGCTTCCAGTGCCTTTCAGGTATTCAGTCTATATTCCCCAAGCCCTGGGGAATACTTCAAGGAGACTGAGCAAGACAGTAACATCATCGGATCTATGCAAAGAAGAACACTACAGTGTCTGTGAATAGCTTGGATGGGAGGAAAAGGTGGAGAAGACAGATCAGGCAGGAGGCTGCAGGATGTATGGGTTAGGAGGGGGCACAGCACAACCGTGGCAGATCCGTCTGGGCTTGTCCTTCTCTCCCAGCCCCTTCTACACACAGCTGGGCACTGTGGAGACACAGCAGCAATGGGCACTGCAGAACCTGGCAGATGTGTGTAAGTGGGAATGGAAGGAGTCTGAAATGTCCCCATGGTTTCTAACCTAGGCGGATAGAGATGTCTAACAAATAGTTAGATGACAGGCCTTGATGTGACCCCACAGTGGGAAGGCCTCAGGCAACACATGGTTATGAAGTACGTGCTACTATAGAGGATGATAGATGAGGACACAGTGTTGAAAATTCTCTTTTCATACATGGAATTTTGGGTTTCCAGCCAGCCCTCCCTAAGAGAACTAGTACCCAAAAGGTTTTTTTCCTGTGTCTGCCTTCTTGATGAGTGCTGCATTTACCCATTTCTCAGGGATGCTTAATTCCCACACTAGGAGTCCACTTAGGTCCTTTAAACTGCTAAACTGTTTCAATCCATAAAAGTTTTTAATCAAGGATAAAGGGGTAAAGAAGAGGGAAGAAAAAAGATCAGAAAGGTGAACTTACTGAGCTTTCTATTAAGTTTCAGGAACTTGCTAGGCCCTTTAAAATATTTTCTCTCTCCTAATCTTTCATTTGGCATGCAGGCATGCTAAAGTTTTAAGATGCATCAGAGAACTGACGGCTCAGTATCTCACAGCTGCCTGTTGGCAGAGTAGGGAAGCAAACTAGGCTCACTCAGAAACCTGACTTTAACTTCAGATAAGTCACCCATACCTTCTTCATGTAGGTTTGATGATATTTTACTACTGAAATAAGTCTGTTTCCTTGGTACTTGATCCATTTGCAGCCTCATTAAAACGTGATTACTAAATTAAAAAAAAAGAGAAATGCAAAGGCTAAAAAAAAAAAAAAATCACATAATTGAAATTTTTCAGGCTAGACCAGGAAAACATAAAAGCAGTTTCCACAGCACCTACCAGTGATTCCACCCTGGACGTTTTAGGCCTGAGGGACTAATACCCACTGTTTATTGCTATCACAGTATAATACTGATAACTTGCTTTTGGGTTTGCACCAAGCTCTGAGGTTTTTGTATCAATCTTTAATTTTTAATCCATCCTCATAGTTTTTTGTACTGTCCAAGGAAAAGAATAGTACGAATTGACTTATGGATCGAAGTATTTTTTGAATAGTTGTTTTATACCATCTTTAACCTATTTTCTGTGAACAATGAGACAAGGAAAACATCTGCTCCCAAAAATGCTAGGCCAGGTGATATAATATCCTTTTCCCTTTTCCTTTTCCTCTACTTTAAATAGAGGCCCATCCTTGTTTACAGGATGAGGGCAAGAGGTAAAATCCTTTCCAAAAAGGATGTAGTGTACGATATTGTTATTAAGTTATTGTGTAAAACTGTTACATTAGCTGCCTAAGGTGATTTATCATCAAAGGAGTAGCTAAGCTCTCACCCCTATCAATAGTTACCTGTGAGAAGCCTGATGGAGCACTGGGGAAATCAGTACTGGAAAATCAAAGGCTCTAGGGAGGTCTCTGTCTTAATCCATTCATGCTACTAAGCCTCTGTTTCTGAACCTGTAAAATGGAAATGACATATTCCTACCTAACAGGGCTGTTCTAAAGTACAAATAATCTGGTCAAGGGGGTAAAGAGAAAAAAAGGAAAAGGCATTGAATTTTGTTCACTGTATGTCTACATAGGGCAAAATCCTAATATAAATGCTTTATTCCTATCATACAGACGAGAATACTGCAATTCAAACATTAGTGGCAGGGCAAGCTCTTTGTTCAGATTTTCAAAAAAAAAAGAAACAAAAAAAGGCAGAGGCAGGATTCAAAATAAAATTTCTTTGATCCCCAAACCCATACTTTTCCCATTATTCTATGCTGTATATAAAATACCATATGCATTATTAAGGTGAGTTTAGTCTTGTTATTATGGTTTACCAAATCTAAGAAAGCTTGTTAGATCCACCATTTATTATTTTGCAAACTGCTGGTAAAGAAAAAATATGGCCAATAACACCATAAATTGTAAATTGCACCCCAATTTCAGAGACTTTTTAATGAGAAAGAATATATTCTTAGATATATACCTATCTCTTAGAATCAATGAAATACAAAAATAGAATGACCAAGTATAACCAATTATTTAATTTCAAAAAGTTAAAGATTTGGTTCTTTTAAGATTTATCAGGTATTTCAAATCTTTATTAAATGATACTGATAGAGTCATTTATTTAGTCATTCATAATTTAAACATTCACTTAACTATTGTGTGGGTACCACTGTCTCAACCTTCAAAGACAACAGACATGTTACCAAAAACTAGCAGTCGAGTACTCTGGGTATGGAGACAGAAGACCGCAAAGCTGAGAGTGGGGACTGAAGACTGCAAAGGTGACAGTGGGGACAAGGCACGGAGTTGTTCATTCTTCCAGGGACAGAACAAGTCATCAATCTTTTCATGGCAAACACAAAGTTTAATTTAGTTGCAGGTGGTTACTTACCTTCTCATCTTTCTTACACACATATAACTGACTTCAAATGCAAAGTACCTATTTTAACATGAAAACTCTTTCTCTGGATTTTTCTATTTGTCCTTCTTCACCCTTAAGAAATCTCATCACCTTTCAGAGTGGCAGAAGTCTTTGCAATGGGGCATGATTTATTGGAACCTTCCCAGGCCTAGATTCCTCTAGACTTTGCATGTCCCTCCCCGTCACTTTCCCTGGCTTGGTTTTTAGGCTCCTGGATAGACTCTGGGATTGTCCATTGGCTGACCTACACCTTAGCATTTTCACTAAGACAGTCCCACTGGGACAATATTCTGTGTTTTGTAGGAATATGCAGGAAACCCTGAAGAGGCCCCCAGAGACCACCTGATATGCCCTGGATCAGTTGGCAAGGACTCGATTTACTTCTTTTCAGATCTGTTTTGCACCAGCCAGTGAATTTATTATAGCCTGACAGACTTCAGTTAGAAATGGTCATTCATTTCTGAATATCAAAGCCACTTACTTGGCCCTTTAATTGATACAGCAAACTTTAATAAATAAAAGAATATTCCTAACTAACTTCTGATGGTTGTGGAATTTTCTCTTAACTCTCCATTGCCTGGATTAATGTGAGGGTCACTGAATTGGCCTTAAAATATAACCCATGGCATAAATATTATCATTTAATTTGTTTATTGCTCTATGAACCCATGTCTCTTGACTATATCGATTATATGGTCTTTTTACTAATGCATGCTGCTCATGACATCTATTCAGAAAGGGATATTATGGTGCAGTTAGAAGTTCAAGGCTTAGGCAGATTTGTGTGGGTTGGTTTGAGCACTGCTGTGTAATTCATGAAAACTTGGAGCACAACTAACTAGCAGCTAGTATTCTGAATGCTATTAAGTCTTTCAATTAAATAGACAGACAAGACACCCTCATGTTTATTTACATGTGACAAAGAAAATACCATGGATCCATATTTTAATAACACAAGTGCTCCAGACATTCTCTCTGTAGTATGCTACTTTTATTTCTTTAAGAGGAACATTAGGGGGCTGAGCCCGTGGCGCACTCGGGAGAGTGCGGCGCTGGGAGCACGGTGACGCTCCCACCGCGGGTTCGGATCCTATATAGGAATGGCCGGTGCACTCACTGGCTGAGTGCCGGTCACGAAAAAGACAAAAAAAAAAAAAAAAAAAAGAGGAACATTAGGCTATTATTTTTCAGACTTTGTATGAGTTAAAGTTATATGTTGTCATTGCAGCCTCGCTATAATGAATTCAACATCCATAACATCATTTTTCCAAGGGTGACCCACTCTTACATTCAGATAACACTGGGTTCCAATAACTAAATCCCCTTGTGTCAGAGTCGGCTGTGTAGCAAAGCACTTGCCTACCTGCTTACTTTCCTTCTCTCTGTACCCTGTCCCATTATCCGAGGGGCTTGAGACTGTCCTTTTAGGTATTTTAGTCAAAAGTGTACTGTTAAAACACATACATAACCTGGCATTTTTTAAAAAGTTTTAAGCCTTTCTCGTGAGGAAGAACTAGGTATAAACTTAGATCTCACTGAGACAGTCTCTAGGAAGGTCCAATTATTGAAATATAAACAGCACTTCCGTATGTGATCATTTCACCTATGTGAGATAAGGAATATGTCTGGCCTTCTATTTGACCGGTACCATGTTGTACTGAAGTTATTTGTATTTCTTGCAACCTCCTCTCCCACACACTGAACACATGTGGACACATATGCACACACACACAGACACATACATGGACACCGACACACACACACACACACACACACACACACACACACACACACACACACACAGAGACTCTATAGGACTGTCTGTTCCTAAGGGCAGAAAGTTCCAACCATCATCCTACTCTCATACCATGTGGTATGTCACCAATCACTAGTATCTGTTGACCAGATTTGCTGTCATGCCAAAGTAAAAGCCTCTGATTCAGCAAAGGACATAAGTAAATGCCTCAAAGGCTCTGCTTCCCCACAGAAGGAGGCGGACGGGTCAGTGTAAACCCTGAGAACAGCATAATAGAGAAATGAAGTAGATTCTGATCTCTGCTAGAAATGTTTTTGGCTAACAAGACAAATGCTGAAGTCTGGGTAAGTGTAAGCTGTTGCACTGGATTACTGTTAATACGACCCTGTATCACCTGGGAAGGTGAAGGAACGTCAACTACACATTCTGAAATAGCAAGAAAGTCATTATTTTCACTCTATTCTTTTACCTCACTCCCTTCTACTAAAGAAACCAGAATCACTGTCACATTAGAATTGACTAATTTGTCAGTAGTCACAACCTGTCTTTAACTTCCTGAGCTTCAGAGTACATGATAAAAAAAAAAAGAATCAAGAAAACACAAAGTCCATAATACTCCACAGCACAGTATTAAACTACCACTTACATCACTAATCAACAACTATAATTAAGCCTCATTATAAATTAGCACCATCTCATTTTAGAAGACCTTTGCTTTATAAATCCTAAACGTTAGAGACATTATTAACTTAGCTCCTTGAAATTATTCCAGGGACGGAAACATCCTTTGTGCATTTTTGCTTTCTGCATGTGGCCTAGAAAGAGTCCTGTAATCAGGATTTTTCCTCAGGTTTATAGGGATCAGAGCAGCAAACCATTGGGTATGAGTTAAGCATCTCTGAGAAGGCAACTATACGCTACCCACGCAGATCTCTCTTCTGCTTAGACCTGAAACACCCCCTTGGCTTTCAGATTGTATTTTCATCACTCCCCTGAATAGCCAGTCCCAGGGGGTGTGGTAAATTCAAACCCTATCAGTTTACAAAGACTTGAGTCAGGGAGAACCCTAAAATGGGAAAAGAAGTCTCAGAGAGTTAGAAATGACTTTGCCACTGAATATACACAAGCGCATGGCAGAGTGCATAAGCAGCCTGCTTCTAGCTTTGATCCACCATTAATTATGTTTTTCTTGGGTTTTGAACATTTTCAAATGGGATTGAGATGACAACTATTATCTGTGCCAGGTATTGGTACCGACATAAAACATGAAGTGTAAACCATTGTAGTCATTTGAGACATGATGGCCCAATGACATCTTGCCGAGTATTCTGATTTGTAAAGTGAGGGGTAGCACCGAGCATGGGAAGACCTCTGCACTACTTCTAATTCCAGCAGGATGGATCTATGGTACATCTATGGCACAAATCTCAATGACAGTGTGATGGCCCACACTTGCACTTTGGCAGGTGATGTAGATATGATGGTGACAGTCACTCATTCAAGGCACAATGTGCAAAAATCCCTGACATCTGGAGATACTGGACAGCCAAGAGTGGCTAGCAGCCAACTAAACGGGGAGAAAAAAATGTTTGCTCCTCTTACCTCCTACTACTTGAAAGGTCTTTTACAGAAAACTATACATCATTAAGGGAGCAGCAGGTCAGTAGCTTTAGCGAGTGAACGTCAATAACTCTTTTCCCTGGAATAGGGCAGTGCTGATGGTTATAAGCCATTCCTAACATACCATGATGCTGAACATATATCAAGTACCATGGCTATGGGTATGGCCTTCCTGATGAGAGAAAGGTGGCCTAGCAGGGACTTATTTTGGGAAAGGAAGTATTAGTGGTTTACTTTTACTGTTTAGGGTTGACCTTATCTCAAAGGATGTCAGCAGCATGTACCATGTGACAGTGATTAGTCATGACACCTCTTTTGAATGCAATCATCACACTGCCTGACACACCCATGCCCCTGCCCAAGAGTCCTCAATAGCCACAATCTATACCATCCACCTACAGCCAGAGATAATGAGTAACCCAGGGACATCAGTGTGAAAAAGACCCACAGCTTCAGTTCTGGTTTGCAGAATGATGTTCGTACTAATTAGCTGTGTGAGTTTGTGCAAGTTTACTTTTCCATGTCTCATTCCCTCAGCAAACAATGAAAGGGTCAGTTAGATCATATGGGCTCCCAGATCCCTTCCACCTTTAGTGATTTTGTGATAATAAAATAAATCATCTAAATTGTACCATTTCTTATACTTAACGTGTGCTATGCACAAGGTTAAGTGCTTTTCATACATCATTTACTTTAATCCTTGCAACTATAGGTGACAATGATATTATCCCTACTTTATAGATTAAAAAACTAAGACCTCAAAACAGTTTACAAAGGGTTCTACTCTGCTTATGTCTTTTTAAGTCTTTTAGTTAAAGGCTACGTATTGTTTAAAAACCTCACAGAAATTCACAGTGAGCAGTCAAAAAAAAAAAAAAATTCACATAAAACCAGATTGAAAATAAAATGAAATAGTATTTTTATAACTCTTCTATTTTATCAACTGATGACTTCACTTTTTACTCTGCTTTCTAAACTGCCAAATCAAGTGAATAGATTCATTATTTTAAACACAATGTTGCATAAATCTCAATGATTCTCTGACAAGCCTCTAAGAAGGTATATATGACAGTGATCCGCAGGTACTGAAATCAAAAGCAGCCTTAGGAAAAGTAATCTTCTCTATCTGGGGCCTAGTGTTAAAAATGCCCTAGTTAGAGGTGACTCCACTTGAGTGCCAAATGTTTCTCATTCACCTGTCATTTCCATCAAGCATTAATATGAAACAGCAGTATTTTCACCTGTTATCATCATGAGGTGAACTTTTAGCTTTCATTTGGTTGCCACCTGCTGGCTAAAAGACAAAATCTTCCCTCTATAGCAAAAACTGCTTGGTAACTCAGAAGGACAAATGTAAACAAATGAAATCCATGTCATTAGCAAAGCAAGTGTGGGTGACATCAGGTTATCTTCTAAAAGGGTAGGGGACCAATATTTAATGTGTCTATCATATGCCAGACCCTGTGCTGGGTGCTTCAGATAGATTATTACACTTAATCAGCTCCAAACCATGTGACATACTGCCATTTTGAAGAAAAAACAAGCAACTGGCTTCTGATCACACAACCAAAAGCTAGCAACGAATTCAAAGCCAGGTCTCAGACATCCACTTTTATTCATCATCAACACATCCTCTTTCCATATTCCATGATTCTTTTCTACCATGGTAAGTCCAAGTAATCTCACACTAGACAGAAAGTACTAATGAGCTGAGGATTAGAAGCAGAGCTTCAACTCACTGCACTGTCACAAAGCCTTCATGATATTTCACATGAAGCCAGATAAACCCACCGTGACTTTAGCAAGAGAGACACCCACAATTAGTCAGAGTTGGGTAAAATGAGAGTACTGTGAAAGCCTTAAAAGTAGCATTTTCAGAAGACCAGAAAAAACAGCTTTTAAATGATAATGACAAACATTCAATCCTTTAGCGAAAAAAATTGAAAAGGGGGGGATTGGGTATTTTTCTTCGTTCATCTAGGAAACACTCACCTGCTTACCCATCTCCTCATGGCCACCAGTGTACAGGATGCCACGTAGCACATACACAGCCCAATGCCTGGCCTCGAGGAGCTCACAATCTGGCTGGCCAAGCACAAATATAAAAGAAAGCTTCAGTACTCAGAGCCCCTTTTGTCTCTGAGAGGGACTGCCACTGAAAATAACCAATGGCTAGTGTTTAAGTGATAAAGCTGTGCCAGACACTGTTCTAGGCACTTCTCGTATATTAACTAACTTAATCCTCGTACAATGGCATGAGATAACTGATATCTTAGTCTCTCTTTTATAGATGTGAGGGTAAGCAATTTGCTTAAAATCACACAGATCTCTTAAGTGATGGTACCAGTGTTCACACCCAGACACTTTGCTCCGTAATTCATATCTTTAAAGACTATGCTATGCAGTCTCTAAGAGGAGAATGATTCTCCTGTTTTCACACAAGAATAGGAATAGAAAGGTCAAGTAACTTGTCAGATGTTGCACAGTTAAGCAGCCAGCAAAAGTAGAACTAATTCTCCAACCATCAGTCAGCCCAGTTCTCTACTATTACCATCATGTTGCTTCTGAAAATAAGAATAACCATATGACAAGCAGGAAGAATATTCATACAGATCACCTAAGAGAGTTCCAGGTCAGGTTGCTGGAAACAGAACCTGCAGTAGTGATGACAGTAGAGTGGGCTTATCCAGGCAAGGCTACTTGGAGGCTGTGAATCACTTCCAGACCCAGTCCATTAGGCTGAGCTCTTCCTCTATCTTGGAAGCCACATCCACTTAGCAGAGCAGCCTGGCAGGGAGAAACAATTCTCTAAGTGAAAAGTGATTAACTAGGTCTCTCACATAGCCCCTGTACTTTGTGGAAGGATGTGAAATTCCATTTTCATGGTTTATCAAATTAAAATGATCATCAACTTCTCAGGCAAATTCAAATGTCAGCTTTACAGTCTGGGCTCAAGTGGAAAGATAGGAGAATTATAAGACACTACAAACACCCCTCACAAAATCATATTCCTCAGATGAAATTTTACTTGGCAGTTTTAGGGGGAATAACAATTATAATTTAACAACCATTTCTGACACTTGTCTAAAACTCCTATAATTGGAGGATATAGTTATAACTAGCACTTACCACCAATCAAAATATTGATAGTGAAGGCATCAATGAGATAGATCAGAAAATTAACCTGTCTGGAATTAAAGATATAAAATCACATCTAATGATCACCAGTAATTAAACCAAAGATATTTGAGCAATGTTTCTTCTTTAATTCTTTATATTCAGTTTCTCAGGGAATTAGTGCTTGTATGGCCACATGGTTTAGTTTTGTTTTGTTTCCCTCACCATAGAATGATGCATTTGTTTTCCTTTATGAGGGCTATGGGACAAAAGGGAAAAATGTACAGTGGTAAATGTAGGTGATTCCACAGGGAATTTTAGAAGCGAGCTATAATTTTCATTATTCTACAATACTTTATAATCATTGCCAATAGCTTGAAGATAGATGCATCATGCTCTATACCCAAGATAAAAAACTGCATTTGTTTTAAGCTCTAATATAACATTTTAAGAAAAATGTGTATCTAGAGAGGATGATTGGGACGGTATGAGAAAAAGTGGAAGGAAACAGGGATGCTTGTCCTCGAGAAGGAAAAAAATTCGGGAATAGTAATAGCAAACACTTATCGAATGCATATTATATACCAACCACTGTGCAACATAATTCACATGCATTATCTCATTTAATCCTTACAACAAGCATAGCGGTAAGAATTATTGCAATTTACAGATGAAGAAACTGAGGATTGGAAATACTACTCACTCACGATCACAAGCTGACAAATGGGGAAGGTAAAACCTCTCTCAGGTCTCTTCTACATTAAAGCCTAACACCTTTCTCAATCTGCTACAGCAGCTGCAATATAAGAGACAACCATCCAGCCTCTGTTGCAGAGACAGTGTTAATGGACAGGGTCCTGGTACCATTGCCACCACCACCTAGGAATATGACCTTAGGGAAATTATCATCTCAATGCATCACTGTTCCATCATCTACAAAACAGAGTTTGGATGATTGCTAAAGATTTTTATAGCTCAAATTGTATAACTCCAAATATTTGAAAGTGTACTAAGCAGGGAATGAATTAATATTTGTTGCTCTAGATAGCAGAATTAGAAGGAATGGCATTACAGAGACTGTCTGTAAAAAATACATGGATTTTTCTGGCACTGCTCAAGAATAAAATGTTAACAGAGAGATGTGTAGAAAAAGAGAATAAATGAATGAAAATATAGGTCTCAAACTCATTCCATGTTGAATATATTTACATTTTAGCAGTATTTTGATATATTTTTAGTAACAGTATACTGGAATAAAAAGTCAACCTTGAATTCAACCTTTACAATATCATAAAATTCTGGGATTATACTCTGTATACATTCTAATTGTTATTATTTTCCTATCTTTGAGGCAGTGTTTTTCAAAAGAATAATCAAATTCTAAATCCCTTAAATGCTAAAATGATTTTAGTAATTTGGAGCAATTTAGATATAATTTGGCAGTGCTAATGAAAAAATGTTTTAAAACATCCACAATCAAAGAAACTTCATATTGACAGTGTTTATAAATGTTTTACATGGCAATATTTAATTATTTTTCTATCAAACTGTTATGGTAAAAAAAAGTTTAAAATACTGATAGAAAATCCATATTGTATAGTCATTTTCCCCTAAAAATTAAATGATCACTTCTGTTGAGATGACTTGCAGTCTTGATTCCTATTCTCAATTTTTCTCCATTTTAATTCCCATTCTTGTACTTCTGGCCACCTGCTGGATATCTCTACGGGGCATCCCTTCAACATCTTGGCTCTATATGCCCATCTTGTCAGTCTGTGGAAATTACAGAAAGGTGCCCCCAAAGAACATTTAAAAATAACAGCAATGAGCAGTCCATAGTCTCTGACCCAAAGTAACATGAAGGACAGATCAGCTACCAGGACGGCAGGACCATGCCAGCGGGACTACATTAAAATTTCTTTGAGTTAATATATCTGAGGAAAGACTATGTGGACAAAACAGGAGGAAGGAGAGGCATGGGCAAGGCAGGTAAAGCAGACAGATGTACAGGAAATGGCATTATCTACTGAAATGATGTCCAGGAGGCCAAGAGCCTTACCAACTGGACATGGAATCTAACTAGACCTGTCATCGAGAAAACATCCCAAGTCTACAGCATCGAGCATCCCTCATTTTTGCTGACAAACTTTTTTTTTTCTCCCCCAATGGCATGACTTCACATCTGCCTAGAAGCAGATACTGTGCTAATCAGACAAACTCTTGAATTTCACAGTTCTGTGTCATTGGTCCCTAATAATGTATCGGTAAAATGGCTTCTAACTAACTTGACAGAGTATGAATTGACCATGGCCTACCTGAGTACTCCTGTCCTTGTGAAAACACAAACATAATACATGTACACAGAAGAAATACGTACAAAACAGTCTATAGCTTTATCATTTTATCACAATGCAAACACTCAAGTCACTACCACCCTGGTTAAGAAATAGGATACTAAACAAATGAAGAAACAAAAGAAATAGGATACTGCCAGCCCCCAGAAACCTTGTGTCCCTTCCTTCTCAATCACTACCCACTACTATCTGAACTTACATAACTACTTACCTTTTTTTTTTCTTTCAGAATTGCAACCTAAGCACACATTCCTAAAACCTTGGTTCAGTTTTACTGCCTCGCTTCTTAATTTTTTTTTCCCCTTGGCTTATAATTATGCTCACAAGATCCATCCACATTGTTCAAATAAGTGTAGATTATTCATTTTCATTGCTGCATAGTGCTCCATTGTGTGGCTAGAACACAAGTTATTCATCCTACCATAAATATTAGTCGTGTTTCCAGTTTTTATCCATGAACATAATGTGCTATAAATATTCTTCTATGTTTCTTGCTACACTTGTGAACACATTTCAACTGATTATATAATGGAACTGCTATAAGTAGAACTGCTGTGTCATAGGGTGTGCATATCTTCAACTTTAGCAAATAATGCCAGTTGCCCAAAGGGGTCATACCTACACATTGTCTTAGTAGTGTGGGAGAGTTCGTACTGTTTCATACCATTATTAACACTTGGCATTGTCAGTTCTTTGAATTTTAGCTAATCTGTTGTGTGGAAAAACTTTTAAAATCACAAAGTTGAATTTTATCAAACTTTGCATACATCTACTTACACACTCAATTTTTCTCATTTTTTTCTTTTAATGTGGTAAGTTATGATGTTTTTAATGTTAAACCAATGCTGTTTCTGGAGTAAGCACAATGTGGTTGTTATATATTATGCTTTTCATATTTGCCAAATTTGTTTGCCAGTATTTTGTTAGTGACTTGTGCATCTAACTCCATAAATAAGATAGGAATGTATGCAGAATAATGCCCTTCCCCCAAAAATGTCCATATCTTAATCCCTAGAACCTGTGAATATTATATTACATAGCAAAGGAAAATTAAGGTTGCCAATCAGCTGTCTAAAAAATAGCAACTGTGTCCTAGGTTATCCAGGTGGGCCCAGTGTAATCACAATAGTCCTTACAAGTGGAAGGAAGCAGCAGAATGGGAGTAAGAATGATGTGATATAATAAAAACTGGACTGTTGTCAGCTCTTTAGGTAGAGGAAGGGGGCCCAGGAACTAAGGAATGCTGGCAGCTTCTAGAAACTGGAAAAGGCAAGGAACTTAAGCTTTCAGAAAGGAATGCAGCCCTACTGATACATCAATTTTAGCCAGGTGAGACTTGTATTGGATTTCTAACCTTCAGGACTGTAAGATAAATTATATTGTTTTAAGCCACTAAATTTGTTGTAATTTGTTACAGCTACAATACAAAACTATGATGTGCTTAGGTGACAATTCTATAAAGAAAAGCAAGGAACTGATTATCATCAATTTCCTGCAATTACCTACTTATTGTTTGATATCAAGGTTATTCTGGTTTCATTAAAAAATGTGAATGTTCCCTCTTTTTCTATTGTCTCAAAGAGTTTGAAAAACACTAAGTGTTTCATAGAATTAATCAATAAAGCTATCTGGGCAGAGGGCTCCTTATGTAAAGGTTCAACTTTTTTAAACTACAAATTCAACTTATTTAATAGTGTAGGGAAAACATAGAAAAATGGTCACGGCACCTCAGATGTTCATAATCTTGCCAAGCGTTTGATGTAAATATGCACGTGCATCCAGGTGTTCTTGGTTATTGTCTAATGTAATGGCACGTGTGCACCCAGGTGTCCTGGATTACGGACTTAAGTATAAAGGATGAGTGGCTCTGATCCACAGTGACCCTGTCCCCAGGATGCCCTGGGGGTGGGGGGTGCCACAGGGAGGCTGCCACCACCACTGCTGCTGGATCTGCCAATGGCTCCCAGGATCTTTCTCAATTACTTAGAGCGTGGACCTGCATGTGAGGGGTCTGGTGGCCCAGTCCGTACAATGGGTTTGAAGGGTGTGAGCCTAGCCCAATGGGTCAACTGGCTATGTTGGCAGGAGTCCAACAATAACCCCAACCAATTAGTGTAGCTATTAGTGTAACACTACAAATAGTTATACAATGAGTCCAGTGTTGTATTTTTTCTTATGTTAGTTTTGATGGGTTACATTTACTGGGAATTTGTTCAACTAAATTTTCAAATATATTGGTATAAAGTTGTCATGAGATCCCTTTATCTTTCTAATGTCTTTAAGATTTATAGTGATGTTATGTTTTCCTTTAATATTGGTATCTGTGCCTTGTCTTTTTATTAATCTTTGATTCAACCAAAGGTTATCCATCTTATTTGTCCCTTCAAAGAATCTGCTTTTAGAATATGTAATTGTTCTTTATTGTATTTTTATTTTTCAGATCATTAGTTTCTGATATCTTTATTTTTCCTTCTATATATTTAGACCAAATGTGCTTTGTCTTTTTCTAGTTTCTCCTATTGGAAGCTTAGCTTATCGATATTTATACTGTTGTCTATTCTAACATATAGCTATGTGTTTCCTTCTAAACAGAGCCTAGATTGAGCTGCATCTCACAAATAGTAATATGCAATATTGCATCAATATTATATGCAGACAATATCAAAATATTTTCTAATTCTAGATTAGATCCAAGGATTACTTAATGCCAAACATTTATTTCTAACCACATGGGATTTTTCTAGTATTCCTTTTGTTGATTTCTAGTTTATCTGAATTGTGATCTCAGAACATACTCTGTAGGATTTCAGCCCCTTGAAGTTTGTTGATACCTGTTTTTGGCCCAGTATATAGTCAATTTTAATAAAAGTTTTGCATATGCTGAAAAGAAGATATATGGTACAGTTGTAGAACTCCACATATACTCACTAAGTCAGGTTTGTTGTTCAAATTATCCACATCTTTGCTGTTTTTTTCTTCCTTGCTTGCTCTATTAGTTACTCAGAGTGGTATTTTAAAATCCCCCGTTATGGTTATAGATTTGTTCATTTCTCCCTATAGTTCTGTAAATTTTAAGTGGCAGTTATTTCTTATTGCAAGTTAATGAGCTGGCATTCTGATCTTTACTTCAGCTTTCCACGAGCATACTTTAGATAGAGGGAGTCAGGTGCTGAAGTTATGATGTCCTCTGGACGCTCACAAGTATCTCTTGGTCAGGGATTCTCACACTCTGTGCCCTGAACCCCCTTCTCAGTCTGGTGAAAACTTTGGGCCTGTTCTAAGTTTTCCAATGCATAAAATAAACAGGATGACAAGTGAAATCAATTCCTTTAAAACACAGCTATTAAAAAGTTAAAAATCATTGGTATCGTAACATATGGGTTTCTTTACCAGTGCATTCAATAGCAAGATTTAATGGTAGCTCTTATAACCTCCATAATTTCAAGCTAATGATAAGCACAGCTTTTCAAGATATTTGCAATAACAACATAACAAGGTAATATAAAAATATCTGTGATCTCTACTGGTTATAAAGTAACAGGTTATACTTTTACTACTGTGGTTTATTGCATACATTCTTAAAGAATGTTCAATTTCAGTGAGACATCAGTAAAAATAAACTTGTAAAAAATTTTTTCTGTCCATGTTCACAGGCACCCTGAATTCTACCCATGAAGGGGTTCATGTTCATGAGCCATATGCTAAGAACCTCTGCTTTGGATGTCAAATCAGAGGTCAACATTGTAGAAAGTGCTCTGATGGTGTTCTCTAGCTCACTAGCTCCCATTTATTCAGCTCTCATTCTTGTATTTCTTTCTGTTCTCTCTTTCTCACTCTTGCTATTTCTCATTCTTCAGTTTAAGATAAAAACAAATTCATAACCTTCCTCCTATTCCCCAAGCATCTTTATCCAACAACTTCACCATTTTAGTTAATGATATCATTTTCTCCACCACCTTCACTATTTTAGTTAATAATATAATCATTTCCTTAAGAGATATGACTGTTTCCTTCTCTCAATACTTACAGTAGTCTATTTCTCTTATTACATTTCTCATATTATGCTTTGCATTATGCATATTTGTGTACCAGCCTTATCAGCATTGCTAGATGATAAATTTTTTTAGAGCCTTACTCATCTTTGTATTTCATATAGTATAAATAGAATAGATGTTCAATAAATATTTGCTGAAAGTATGTAATTAACTTTGTATCTAAAAACTCTTACCTTCTAAAATTTCATTCATCTTTTAGAGATCAATGAAGTGAATGAAAAAATATTTGATATTTCCTTTTTATTGTCCTACTTCTTTTTTGAATCTAAATCTTAGATGAGATCCTCATTTTATTGATGTTAGCCAAAACCTACAAACTATCCAAATGCCCATTTATAGGAAAATGAACAAACTGTGGTATTTTCATTTAATCAGCAATAAAAAAGAGAATCAGCTTTTGATACAAGAAATACAGGTGACTTTCCAAAACATCGTAATGAAAAAAAAAAAAAACACAAAAAAAATCCAGACACAAAAGCACACGTGTTTCATTTTAAATGAAGTTCAATAATAGACAAAAATAATCTATGGTGATAGAAATCAGAATAGTGGAGGTACCAGTGCAGGATTTGACTAAAGAGGGCACAGAACTGACTAGGATGATGGACACATGCTTTGTCTTGACCTAGGTTGGTGGTTATACAGATGTACAAACTTTTGTACATCCATCAAACTGTGCTCTTAACATGCCTGTGTTTTGCCACAGGTAAATTATGGCTCAATAAAGTTAAACACTAAAGAAAAAAAGCTGCAGTATTTAGAAGAAAGGCTACTACTAGGCACTATTCTAACTACTGAAGTTATAGCAGTAAACAAAACACCGATATCAATGAAAAAAATGAACAATACATTGTGTTTGTAAACTTCTTTTGACCAGAGTAAAATATATGGCTAGTAACGATTTGAATTGCACCCTTTCAGAAGACTTCTTCTAGTTGGCTTCCTATTTTTATTACAGCTTATTGTCTTTATTAATAGATTTCCTAAATATACAGGTAGTAAGTGTTCATTGTAAAAAAAAAAAAAAAAAGAAAGAAAGAAAGAAAGAAAATCCAGATACACATAAATAAAACTAATTATCCATAGTCCTACCACAGAGGACATTTTATTTTTATGATGGCTAAATAAATTATTTGTTCTACTATGTCCAAATTAATAAAGAGTTTTTAACCATAAATTTCAGGATCCCTTCAGCACTGAAAATATTCCATCTAACTGATTCAACTCTCATTAAAAAACAAACAACAAAATAAGAAATATTACACCTTTCACAATAAATAAAGGAAATATTGGATCTATGGGACATTTACAAAGTTAGTTTCAATCACATTAAAAAATATACTAAAGTCTGATGAGATTTGTTTGGGATTGAGAATTCTTGATTTTAGTCACTGAATATCATCGGGATTTTTGGAAATTTTCCATACATAAAGGATCCACAACCCTATAGAGAAAATGGGGTAAACAGATTCAGAGTCTTAAAAATAAAGTGTTCTAATGGGTCCCAAAGGCCTGTATCAGCACTTCCCCGTGAAAGGTGAGGGAGGTCAACAGTTTTGGGACTTCCTCTAGGCTTCCATTTTACATTCCAATTTTCTTCATTCTAGATGTTTCCACAATATATTATAATTGATTTTCCTCTTGTATACCTAACTCTCTACTAAGAAAGAACCCCAGATGGTAGGATTTTTCCTTTTTATCTTTTACTAAGGAAGACTGGCAGATAGGAGATTCTTAAATATTGGTTAAATGAATGAATAAATTAGTAGTGAATTATGATATGAATTCTTTTCAGGGAAGGGAATCCAAGTGAAGTAGCAGATTAAGGTGCCCACATTCTAATTTCATCAACTAATGTATGGTGTTAGAAGTCTCACCGAAAGTATATTCTGAAGGACTACAGATCTCCCCATTTGTTATGCAGTGAAAAAGCAGATGGACTAAATGCCAACGAATTGTTCATTTAAAAATTGTTAAAATAAGTTTTATATTATGTATATTTTACAATTTAAAAAAGCCAAAAACAAACAAGAAGTATTAATCTGATTGTTGTAGGAGACAGAAACACAGAGTAAGGCAATATGTACAATTTTTAAAATTAACTTATGTTTTAATTGACACTCATTGATTGTACATATATATGGGATACAGAGTTATATTCCAATACAGGTATACAATGTAGAATGATCAAATCAGGGTAATTTTTTTAAACCAGTTTCTTTGAATACACCAACAAGTTTCAAATGTGTTGAGCTGAAATTGAAAATGAAACTGAAGGTAAAAAAGAAGCAAATGAAAACAAAGTTATAAAAACAAAGATACATGTTTTATTGTAAAATTAAAACACAAAAAGCCCCTTAATTAGAGAAAATACAGAAGTATTACTGTAATGACAACCCCATTAGTACCACTTAAATTGAAAGTAACAGCTTATAGCTCATATGTAACTATAAAGTAAGTTAGCTGGATTTTACAATAAAACACATTCTAATGCCATATAAAAACTGTCTGTGAAAGAGATTTTTATGTTGTTCATAAGCCTATTCCAAAAGATATCCCACTAGGGGGGTTCCTAAAGTACTTTGATATCTGAGAGACAAACTGTAATAATATCTCTAAGCTGTCTATTTCTCATAAATTTTCTTCAAAGGGGACATTTCTGGTTTGTTTTAGACTAATCTGCAGTGACTTTACACGCAAATTGCTTTTTTATTCTAGAACTTTAATCACAAACTCTAGTATTTATAATATATGCAGAAAAAGCAACTACATTTAAACTTGATTCATCATCTGCATCACTTAGATACACAGATCAAACACATTCTGGGTTCTCTTATTTTTGCCACCCTTAAAAACAAAGTGCTTTTTAAATTGGTTTAACTAAGATTTTCAAGGTTTCCCTTATAAGTTAGGTAACATGTAACTGATGAAAAGTGATCAGTGAAGAAGAAATAAATACAGTTAATCACATAAAATGTGCCAACCCAACGACAGAAAAGTCACTTTCTCAGAAATAGCTACAACATAGCAGGTAAACAGTAGTAATAACAACTTTCTAAAACAAAAATTCTAAAATTCTCTGTTTACCTCTGGTAGCTGTTATTTTCCTTAATCAAATGTGAAAAAGATAAGAAAAAAAGTATTAACTTGTTTACTTTCATGATTTCGCAGGAGACAAGTATTTTCTGTCACTTGTTTATTGTTATTGAGGCCAGGAATCCCTGAATTTTTATAATCTTTACCCTGCAATCTGCTATAGGCCACACTAAGTTAATGGGTTTACTTTTTCCACTACTTTTGGTAGACTGATAATCCATAATCATAAATTAGAAGAAACCAGTTCATACAGAGCAAGAGTAGCCAAGTGGCCGTCAACTTCTTCCCCTTCCAATCCACTGAACAATTACTGAACAGCCGAGCCCCGGGACACTAACATCATCATCACCTCACCTCTCTCTTGTTTCTTGCTTCTCACCCCTTTAGAGGTCTGGACGAAGTTGGTACATTTTGTAGATACCTAAGTAGCTAATGAGAGGAATACAAAGTAAAAGCTATTTCTCAATAATGCACAACCTGCCAATGCTTTTCATCCATCATGGAGACATAAATTCCCCCAAATAACTCCAGTATCAAATGCCATTATTTTGTTACTGTTCAATCTACTACTAAAGCCTAATGTTTAGATCCTGACATACAGAGTTGTTGAACAGCTCTTCCATTCTCCTCACTGTGTGCTTCTCTGCCTAGTTCCATGACTCTATCTCCAGGGATTCTAAACTTGAATTTCTGACTCATTCCTCTGTTGTTTTCTTGGAATTGATACTTTGCTTGGGCTGTGGTCCCTAGTTCATTCCTCACAACTTAGCCAACTTCCCCTACACTTGACTTCTGACATGGAGGACTTATGATAGCCAACCAGCCTACCTTCTAGCTGACCAAATTCCAGACACTGGCTCCCTGCCACTTTCATTGTAATTTTTAGGCTGGATAAACTACACAATAAAGGGTATAAAGTTATCTTGCAGTAACACCCAAGTTATTTAGGGAGATAGGAGATGAGACATTTGCATAGCCAAAGGCTAAGACGTGACAATAAGGACTCGGATTCAAGAGACATATACCAAGGGAAAGACTACCTCTTGTTAGCAAGATGTGAAACATGCAAGAGATTCCACAGAACTATCATATATAACACATCAAATAAGGCTTATCAAAATACAAGTGAAGAGAAACTGGTAACTGGTCAGAGAACATCCTTTAAAGTACATTATATGCAAAGTTAGTAAATAAAGAGTAAGTTTGTTTGTTTTCAACAAATCCTTTTGTTTTCTTCATATAACCACAAATTTAAAAGAATCTCTGGATAATATCATGGAGGTGGGGGTGGGGAGAGACACAGAACAGCAATGTACAGTCTCCACCATTTGGGTAAAATGGCAGAAAACAAATATGTAGAGGATGGAAGTTTTCCCAACCCTCTGTAAAACCCACTGACAGAAGCAGAATGTTGGAAACTTGTAGGCTTCTATCTAGGTTGGAGGAGTTCCTCTCACCAGTTCAGTTATATGTATTTACCAAGAATTAGCAAGCTATTCAAGCTAGTTGAACCTATTATTTTAATTAAGTAAATTACATAGTATTCAAACTGATGAAATATGAGTTCAAAAATAATTATTTCTATGAAAACTATGTTCAATGCCATAAGAATCCTTCATAAAGGCAGACTGCCAAGAAGAACTGCTGTTGAATTAGATGAGAGCTAGACATCTATAAAAAAATTAGGGGAAAGTGTATAAAAATCTAGAATTTTGCATGCATGTTAGAAGAGGTTTTAAGCTGTAGTATTATAAGATTTTTATTTTTAGTAAAACAATTCATCTCAAAATACATTTATGTCCATATGTTTCCATATGTTATACGAGCATGGAGAAAGACATAGAAAGGCTGTAAATATGCATTTCCTAATTTTGTATTATTTCGCTTTGAAAGTGGTTATGGGGGTGAGATGAAAAAGAGAGACTACATATGAAAAAAAAAGTTACACAATAAATAACATCACAAATAAAGAGAATCATGAAAGGATGACCATCAAAATATTAATGGTATTATTGGGTGATTTTAAGTTCCATACATTTGTTTATCTTATGAAAATTTTGCAATGACCATTACTTTACATAATTATAAGAAAATGAAGTTATTTATCCATTTTCATTTTTTTTTTTTAACTATACAAAAAGAGAGAGAGAATAGGACCATGAGACTAACTTTAGGGAAAACAAACAAGCAAACAAAAAAAACCAATAACTAGACATTGCAGGAAAATTATTTTGATCCTTGCTGGCAGACCACCTACTCTTATTCAGAGGGGAAAGACTGCAGTGACCCACCTCTGCAATCCGATTTCCAGAACCTAAAGTTCCCTTCTTCAGGGATCAATTGTTTCAAACTTCTTACATGCTTGGCTCTAAGTGCCACACTTTCTTGTCAATCTTTACCTGCAGTATTTTAATAGAAAATTAACATTGCCTGCTTATACCTATAGTCCACAGACCTATTATAATTCCAAGTCAGTTTGCCTTCTGGTGGATTTGCAGTATTTAACTCTGGGCCAGTGCTTCATTCAAGCAATGAATGTCTCAGGTTATAATCTAGTTGTAAGTGCAATGCATTATCCTTTGACTTCTCAATAGACAGGGGTGGAGGCTTTTGACATTAAGTTCCCATGACAGATACATTTCCAAGTATATAAAGGGGAAATATCCTAAGGAAATCTTGATTTTATTTTTAAAGTTTACATGAAAGGGAAAATGCAATGGGGAACAAAGTCTAAAATAAAAATTATAACTTTACTACAATGCAAATTACTAATTTAACCCAATCCAGGGCCAGAGGTAAGAATCCAGCTTTCATTTACTATGTCATAGCAATTCTTTGAAGATAATAGGAGGTGAACATTCATCTGGTTTTGAACATTTTTTCTAACATTTTTCCCTTTCCAATATATCTCAACCCTTAGACTTTAGTACTGCTTAAAAAAAAAAAAGTCCACCCATCTCACAGTCTATTCTTTCTTCTCTACTAATTCAATTATTTATTAGATGGGCTAAAATAGCAGCTACCATTTACATGCATCAGGTACTTTACCTAATGTTAACTCAAACATAGGGGAAATTCAGGCTTACAGAAGTTGCCTAACTTGTCCATGTTTCTATACAGATAGGAAGTGGCAAAACTGGAATTCAGACACATCTAGAATCTTCTGCATCTGGGTGAGAGCAGGTACAATGTGTCCAAGACAGGACATGAATCCTCCAGCACTCCATTTTTGCTATTAGCTCAATTAGTCAAAATCTACATTAATAGATTTCATAAGATTAGGTTTACTTAAAAAAAAAAAAGGGAAGTGCTGAAAATAAATAAATTTTTTAAAGTTTAAAAAAAGATTAGGTTTTCTTTGCAGGAGTCCCATCATGTTGGTTGTGACCTAGAACTGTTTGTCTCTACATTTCTCCAAGATGATTCAGGAAGTAAAAACAGAATATTCTAGAGCTACTACAGACTGACACCAATTTTCCAGGTCCACTGTAAAGACAGATTCATTCACTCCAAGTTAAAAGGACTATGTCTGGGAAGAAACATTCCTGATGTGGCACTGAAGTTCATACCAGACTCGTATGGAAGCTGTTTCATACAAAGGCTCCTGGAGGTAGAAATTGGAGCGCACCTCAATGCAGCTGCCTTTGGCTTACACAAGAGTCCTCAGAGACACTGATCCGACCTGTTTCGCTTCATGGCCCTTCTCATCCTGTCTTAATATTTCATTTGGTTTTACTTTCACTTATGCACACACACACATACACCACACAAGTGCATCTCTAGGAGTTATTACCATATTTAATATTAATGTCAATAGCATGTATTCTGAGCCCATCCAAAAATGCAATTATTTTTCTTTGGGAAGAAAATATGGTTAATTCCACACATCTTTGCTCCTGAAAGTAATGATTATATTGTTCAAATGCTGTACTTCCATGATGTACAAAACCAGACCTCAAGCCTCATGTCAAAAGTAGAAGTCAAACACAAAAATCAACTCATTTGATTAGCAGGATGGCATAGTTTGCAAATTATCTGCTTTCTATTTTTCATTCTACTTTCATTCATTCCATTTTTCATTCTCCAATTACTGCAGAAACAGGCAGTGTGGTATGCTAGAATTCTGAACGTGGGCCTCAGGAGCCCTGAGTTCTAGTCCTGACTCTGCCACTAACCTGTTGTGGGTCCATGGGCAAATACCTTAACTTCTCTGGTCTTAGTTTCATGATATGTGAAAAGAGAAGAATGATGAACCAGTAACTTCTAAGATCCTTTCCAGTCCAATCCCTCCACTTTGGGGATGCTTCCCTACTTTGCATTTGTATGAACTTTTATCATCATTGTCCAGCACCCCATTAGGAAAAAAATCCACTCTGTTACATGATTGAGCAAACATCGCTCTCATCAGGCAAAAAAGAACTAAGAACTGAGGAAGTAGGAGAAATGAAGCACTACCAACTTCTGTGTGAAATGAAATTTGTGGTTGACACCACTGGCAAAGGATGTTATTGAACTATTTTGAATTACAAATGAGGTTGAAAGTACTGTTAGACATGAAACAGGTTCTATTTCAGGATAATTAACAAGGATAGAAAATGATGCACGCTAAATCACATCTGAACTTTCTTTTGGCTGTCTTTTTAGGCATACCAGGAAGAACTTGAGTCCCTTTTTTTGCTTACCTTTTTCTTGTGCTCCTGCAGGGGGAGGGGAGCAGGCAGAAGAGTATTAGTCATCTGCAATTAATTACTCACTACATTTTCCAAGCCATCATCATCTGTCCTTTTGAGCATTCATCTAAGTATCTAAGAACATTTGAGTATTAATTATAACAACACTGTCTTGAAATAATTTTTGGCTTTGATTAAAAATTATGTGCCCTACTTTCAGTTACTCTCTTCAGGTGTGGAACCTGAAGAATCCTAGAAAGTTAGTGCTTGGAAAGATTTTTTAAAGTACATCCAGCCCCACCCTCATGTTTTACAGATGAGGTTTCTGAGACTGCAGAGGTTAAGAGACTTGCATAATTTCACCTAGCTATTCAAGAAACAGATTTAGCATAGATCGAACCACATCCTGTTCTCCAAGGCCTCACTTGAGACTGTGCCAAAATAATGTAGTTCTTAATAATTTTTTACCTATTCACCTCCTAAGTTACTAAAAAAAGTAATTTATGGATAACTTTCTTAGACAAAAGTCCATCATATAGATAGGAATGCCTGCTGCCATATAAAAATGATCTGGGAGCTTAAACAAAACATATTTCCCTTCCTGAAATTTTCAACATGTGTTACCCTCTCAAAATGAGAGTAATCAAGATTAGGTTAATCATGTCTAAATGATGAGTTGCATACAATTCTGGAGACGAATGAGATGAACTGTGTCCAAACCTAAGAGAGCAGCCCATAAACATTAAAAAGTCCACTTTATCTGGTTAGTAACATTAGAATCTGGGTTCAGGCATTACGTTATCTGTAGGGGATAACAAAAGCACATGAAATAGCTTTCTCTTTTTCTTTAAGTGACCTCTATTACCCAAGTTTCTCAGGGGCCACTGGAGCAGGGAGGGAAGGATACTGGAGTGTGAGTGAGAAAGACACAGGAGAACACTGACAGGGTATCTAAAGAATATTTCAATTAATTCACAGTATGGCATAGATCTGACCTTCAAATGCCACACTTATGTCAAGGGAAGATCATACTGAGAAAGTTCAAAGTTGGGCCTTAGGAACCAGAGAGATGGTCCTCCACTCAGTAGCTATGACATCCTTGGCTTATTACATCCTGAAGCCTCAGTTTTCACATCCATTAAGTGGGATAATAATCAACACTCCTCACAGAACTGTTGGGAGAATTAAATGAGATAACACAAATAAACGGTAGCAAATGTTAGTCCCAAGTAAGAACTCAATAAACTCTTAAATTTTCTTCAAAACAATTGGCCCATCTTTACTCCAAGTGTTTGGGTTTTAATGGTTTATGCAGTTGCAAAGAGCAAAGACACTCATGGACACTCCCTCAAGGATGCTATTTTTAAAAAGGAATCTTTTTTGTTTGTTAGAAGAAAATAGGCTTTAAACTAATCCTTCTGACCACCATTATTTTTATTTATTCAGAGACATTCAAAAAATGAAGTAAAATTATACTGACCTAGGTTGCATTACAGCATCTAATCTGAATTCTTCATTTTTTGTCTCCACCTTATAACATCCAGGGCTGGCCGGTTAGCTCAGCTGGTCAGAGCGCAGCCTTCTAACACCCTCATAATATCCTTCCTTTGTTTTCTACCTTATGTTTGCTTCCTTCTATTCTGCCTTGCTGGGCTCTACTCTTCCTCAAAGGAAGCACCGATGATTAAAAAAAAAAAGAAGTGAAAAAAATTATGAGCAATACTTGAAATACAAATACATTGAGTAAATAGAGCCCAAAGTCTGGAAGTTTCATGATCTAAAAACAAAGACCTCTAAGAGTAAGTGTGTACCCTTTTTATGTTCTTTGTGTCTTACATAATCTCACTAGCTTTCATTACTGATAACATATACTTTAATAGCCCAAAAGCATTGGAATTCATTCTATAGCACTCATAAGAGTATTTCTTGACTATATTATCTTTTCCAAATTCTCAATTTACCTTAATGTTGTTACAGTTATGGCAAGAGTTATTTAATAAAAATTATTCCAGGAGATGTTTGGTTAATGTTCTGCTAAAAATAAAGAATTGGCTTTCTGCTTAGATTTATCAAAGTTCTACTTCAAATTGGAGATAAGGCAGAGTTTTTACACTGGCAAAATATAAGGTCAAGTTTTTTGTTTTTTGTTTTTTACAGTAGTTATCAGTAGCCTGAAATCATCAATGATTCACTTCAGAAAACAAATTCCATCACCAACTGAAATGAGGGTTGCATGTCACCTATAAATGTCTCCGTCTCTTTTGTTCTCACACGCCACCTAGTGTCACTTAAGGGAATACTTAGCTAAATTCTCATGCCCAGTCCTGGCTGGGAAGATGAAAGCCTTAGTCTGGGGAAGGCATCATCTAATCCAATACCCTGCCTTCATTTTTTTATATGAAGCCAAGTCACTGCTTTCCGGAGATGAAACACAGATAATTAGTGATGAATCTGGGATTCAATTTTATTCTGGGATAGTAGAGAACATTCTCCATTATACCCTGTTGACTTAACTTATTTACTGTACATAATCATCATTCATTAATCATCATCATTAATAGTATCAGCAGCACAGAATTGAAATACATATAGTGTTCATTAAAGAAAATGAATTATTATGGAGGCTTTGGAATGAGACAAATAACTGTGATTTGATGCCGGTTCTACTCGTATACCTCACTCAGACTCAGTTTCATCATCTGTAAAATGGGCATCACATCTATCATCATCACCATACCTATCTCAGAGGGTTGTTACGAGGGGAAAAAAAAAATGTGCAAAGTCCCTAGTAGAGTTTAGGATCCACGGTAGCAATCAATGAATGGCAGCCATTTGTAACACTGAATGAGTATCCACTGGATCAGCACCATTGGGACAAATTAAATATGGATTTGTTCAATAACTAGAGTATCCTTTCTTTCTACTAACAGTTCTTCCTTCATGATATACACAGCACAGTATAATGGGTGACTGCAGGGGCTCTAGTGCTTACAGGTTAGGGCTAACAGTTAGGGGCTGGGGTTGGGGTGAGGGGTAGGGATTAGGGTAATGGGTGTAATGTTAATGTAATGGCTCATCCCCAGCTTCTCCACTTACTGGCCAAGTGACCTCAGACTTTCCACTTGACTTCTCTGTGGTGACATTTCAACATTTGTCAAGTAGGGATAATGACAATACCTATCTCACTGTTTTTTGTGAGGATTAAATGTGCTGACAGGCATGTGTACCTGGCACATAGCAAGTGCTATATAATTTAGCTGTTGTTTAAGTATTAGTTGTAATCTAAAGCAAAATAGAAGTCATTTATGTGGAACATATACTAATAACACTCTTGTGGAATTACTAAGTGATATTTCACAAAACCTAAATTTTCAAGAAAAAGACAGTTACAAGACAGAGGCTGATTTCTTTAATTAGAAATAACTTAGCCACCAAAAATAAAAAAATAAAATAAAATAAAATACTTAGGAATTGAGTTAATCAAGGAGGTGAAAAATCTCTATAATGAGAACTACAAACCACTACTGAGAGAAATTAGAGAGGATACAAGAAGATGGAAAGATATCCCATGCTCTTGGATTGGAAGAATCAACATAGTGAAAATGTCCATACTACCCAAAGTGATATACAAATTCAATGCAATCCCCATCAAAATTCCAAAGACATTTTTCTCAGAAATGGAAAGAACTATCCAGACATTTATATGGAATAATAAAAGAACACGCATAGCCAAAGCAATGCTGAGCCAAAAAAATAAAGCTGGAGGCATAACACTACCTGGCTTTAAGCTATACTACAAAGCTATAATAACCAAAACAGTATGGTACTGGCATAAAAACAGACACACTGATCAATGGAATAGAATAGAGAATCCAGAAATCAACCCACACACTTACTGCCATCTGATCTTTGACAAAGGCACCAAGCCTATTCACTGGCGAAGGGACTGCCTCTTCAGCAAATGGTGCTGGGATAACTGGATATCCATATGCAGGAGAATGAAACTAGACCCATACCTCTCACCATATACTAAAATCAACTCAAAATGGATTAAGGATTTAAATATACACCCTGAAACAATAAAACTTCTTAAAGAAAACATAGGAGAAACACTTCAGGAAATAGGACTGGACACAGACTTCATGAATACGACCCCCAAAGCACGGGCAACCAAAGGAAAAATAAACAAATGGGATTATATCAAACTAGAAAGTTTCTGCACAGCAAAAGAAACAATTAACAAAGTTAAAAGACAACCAACAGAGTGGGAGAAAATATTTGCAAAATATACATCCGACAAAGGATTAATATCCAGAATACATAAGGAACTCAAACAATTTTACAAGAAAAAAACAAGCAACCCAATTAAAAAATGGGCAAAAGAGCTAAGTAGGCATTTCTCTAAGGAAGATATACAAATGGCCAACAGACATATGAAAAAATGCTCAACATCACTCAGCATCCGGGAAATGCAAATCAAAACCACATTGAGATACCATCTAACCCCAGTTAGGATGGCTAAAATCCAAAAGACTCTGAACGATAAATGCTGGTGAGGTTGTGGAGAAAAAGGAACTCTCATACATTGTTGGTGGGACTGCAAAATGGTGCAGCCTCTATGGAAAATGGTATGGAGGTTCCTCAAACAATTGCAGATAGATCTGCCATATGACCCAGCTATCCCACTGCTGGGAATATACCCAGAGGAATGGAAATCATCAAGTCGAAGGTATACCTGTTCCCCAATGTTCATCGCAGCACTCTTTACAATAGCCAAGAGTTGGAACCAGCCCAAATGTCCATCATCAGATGAGTGGATACGGAAAATGTGGTACATCTACACAATGGAATACTACTCAGCTATAAAAACGAATGAAATACTGCCATTTGCAACAACATGGATGGACCTTGAGAGAATTATATTAAGTGAAACAAGTCAGGCACAGTAAGAGAAATACCACATGTTCTCACTTATTGGTGGGAGCTAAAAATTAATATATAAATTCACACACACACACACACCAAAAAAAAAAAAAACCGGGGGGGGGGGCGGTGAAGAAGATATAACAACCACAATTACTTGAAGTTGATACAACAAGCAAACAGAGGGGACGTTGGTGTGGGGGGAGGGAGGAGGGAGGGAGGTTTTGGTGATAGGCAACAATAATCAGCCACAATGTATATCGACAAAATAAAATTTTAAAGAAAAAAAAGAAAATAACTAAGAAAAACTCAATATTTGAGGTGTTTCTGATATTTACATTGTTTTAAAATGTCATCTTCTTGAAAGATCTTTTTGGTAGAAGTATTTCTGTTTTAGTGTAAATGATAATAATTTTCCCTTATTTCTTTCACTATGCCCTCTACTGAGCTATGTGCTTGTGGTTATTATGTCACTTGATCCCACTTTGAGCACATGTTGAGCATAGCATGACCATTTTCAGAGTGTAGAGATGAGGAATCAAGCCTAGAGAAATTAAGTAACGTATCCAAGTTCACAGAGCTAGTATATATGGGGCAAAAAACAAAACAGGATCCAAATTCAGAAATGCTCATAACCACTATGTTAAACCTCTTCACTTATAAATGGTTGAAACGGTGTCCTGTAAATACTTCAAAGTGAAATAATCCCCAGCTCCTAAAGCAAATTGCTTAACTTCTCTATGTCTCAGTTTTCCTTAGATGTAAAATGAGAGTGAATGGATCAGAAGGTTCAGTATGCTGAAAACTCTAGAATTTAAAGCAAATAATTTTACTTTATAAATCTGATTGGTAAATCTAGAAACTTATTTAAAATTGAAGAATAAGTCTACTAAGGATTTAATCTGTTTAGGCTGCTATAAGAAAATATCATAAACTGGGTGGCTTATAAACAACAGAAATTTCTCACATTTCTGGAGGCTGGCAAGTCCAAGATCAAGACAGATTCAGTGTCTGATGAGGGCCCACTTTCTGGCTTATACACAGTGCCTTCTGTCTGTCTTCACAAAGTGGAAGGGCTACCTAGATCTCTGGAGTTTATTTTATAAGGGCACAAATCCCAATCTTGAGGGTTCCGTCCTTGTATCCTAACCACCTCCCAAACACCCCACACCTGTTAACACCATCACTTTAGAGTTAGGATTTCAACATATGAATTGCAGTGGGGGCAAGGGGGGTGGGGGGAGACACAACATTCAGACCATAGCAGGATTTTTCTTTTCTATTGGATTCTCTAATTAGTGTTCTAAAAATTATAAATCATCTTTATCAGTGCAAGAAACATATTTGATATTATCTGATTCACAATTCAAAAGGTATAAGGATATCTATTCTTATGTATATATCTTATTTTCCTCAGGTCAGGCAAACATATCTCTAAGAAATAGGAAGAAAGTAATATCAGTGCAATCTTACATTCTTCAGCATTCAGTTAACACACATCCAACAATTGGAAAGGAGCTACTTGCTATTATAGCACTAACATAATACACAGTACTCAGCTCAGTCTAAGCCCCCATAAATCATCCTGTACAGCCAAGTCTGCAATGGCCTGGCCAAGAATGTGAATTTGGTGGTGGTTCTTGAGATAAGGGAACCGAGCTCTTGACAAATTAACATGTTGTGTAGTAACTACATTTGGTATAGAAGCGAGAGGAGGACATCCCCACACCCCTGACCACCCACTGTCTGGTTCACACACAATCTTTCACAGAACACTATTTGCATTCATTTCACGGGACTCACCACTCTGATGTGTTTATTTAGTTCCTAATTTATTTTAATTAAAAATAAAAATTGTATATATTTATCATGCACATGTTTCGGGGCTGGCCAGTTAGCTCTCTCAGTAGAGTGTGGTGCTGAAAACACCAAGGTTGAAAGTTCAGATCCCTGTACCAGCCAGCTGCCAAACAAAACAAAACAACAACAACAACAAAAAAAAAACATGATGCTTTAAAATACATACTTATGTAATAGCTAAATCAAGCTATTTAACATTTGTATTACCTCACATACTCACCATTTTTATGGTAAGAACACTAAAATCTGCTCTCTCAGCAGTTTTCAAGAATGCAATACGTTATTAACTATAGTCACCACATTGTACAATAGATCTCTTGAACTTACTCCTTCTGTCTAACTGAAATTTTGTATCCCTTGACCAACATCTCCTCAACCCACCCACCCCATCCCCGTCCCTGTGGTAACCACCATTCTACTGTCTACTTTTCTGAGTTCAGCTTTTTTAGATTGCACATATAAGTTGAGATCATGCAGTATTTTCTTTCTGTGCCTGGCTTATTTCACTTAATGTAATGTCCTCTAGGTTCAATTCATGTTGTCACAAATGACAGGATTTCCTTCTTGTTTAAGGCTGAACAGTATTCCATAGTGTATGTATATACTCTACTTTATGCATTCATCCACTGGTGGACACTTATGTTGATTCCATATCTTGGCTATTGTGAATAATGCTGCAATGGGAATGTAGATATCTTTTTGACATACTATTTCCTTTGAATATATTCCCAGTAGTGGGATTGCTGGATCATATGGTAGTTCTATTTTTTGAGGAAACTCCATACAGTTTTTCATAATGGCTGCACTAACTTACATCTCCACCATGATGTGTTTATTTAATGTCTCTCTTTCCTCAAAATTCAAATTCCATGACATCAGGAATTAACCTGTCTTCTAACCCCTATATCCTTAGTGCCTACAATAGTAGTACATAACACATAATATGTGCTCAGAACATATTTACCAAGTAATTAATGAGATCATACAAGTGGTTAAACATGACTTTCTCTGCTGGAGAAATTTATCCCTAACTCTTTGCTGTTAGTTACTGTTTTTTCTACCTCTCCACCCACTATGATCAATCACCTCCTGCCTCAGTTTACAAATGTGTCTTAACCGCAAACTCTTAATAGACAATGATAGACAATGATTACTTCACCAGCCCCTGAGCTCCGGATGTTTGCTCTCTAAGCACACAACCTTCCTTCTGGGCAAGAGACATGTCTGGATGGTTCTACCTCTCCTTTCAAAGCTTCTTTCTTAAGTGTCTTCTCATAGACTAGATGATCTCATTCACAACATAAACTTTGCAAATCTCCACTGTGTCCAGAGTTACAAGGTTCTTTATGTATTGAGAGATTTGTATCTCATAAGCATCTTCATTTTTCATTAAGAGATGCACAAAATCTGCTCCATGGTGCACATAAGGTATACTCCCACACTGAATCCTTGCTTTCTGAATGAAAACCTGGGCATTGACTGGTACTATGAGAGATGGACAAGCCGACATCCACAACTTGCTTTTGACACCCCCACCAAACCTGCAGTTGTTCTGGCAAGGTCCACACCCCAACTGCACATGAAGGCACTAGGCTGACCATTGGGCCTTTCCATACTATAGTCCCCTCTGGTCACCTTCACTTGAGTTTGATCTCATTTTTCTAAACCAATGAAGAGGATAGTGGGTGGCAACAGACTGGTACTTGATGATGCTGAGGCGTGGTTTGTAAGGCCAACCTTCACCTAGTACTTTGGGAGTTTGGAAGCATAAGCTGCATGGAGTATCACATCCCTTCCAATGGGGCATAAGCAATCACACAAATGGCAGCCCTCTTGGTATCATACTATATCATCCTGGACATGGGTGTGTTGTACTTACTCTTAGCCCATTTATCCCCTTATTATAATCTAAATTTCACTTGATGTCCCTTGAAATAGGTCTTTTTCCTGACAACTTTGACAAATCTCATCTTGCCCAACAGAAATCCACATCCACAGCTGGGCACAGACCTGCAGACCTCACAGAGCTCCAGGGAGAAGACCACAGTTCATGCATAAGCAGAATAGCACCTAGGGAACTTTTTCAAGACACAGATTCCTGGGCTTCAGTCTTAAGACATTTTAATTCAGGAACACTGATGGAGCCAGAGAATCTGTATTCTTCAAAAGTTATTCAATAATGCCACTTCCACCCAACCACCACTCAACCATCTGTCTCACTATGTCTGAACTACCTTCACTAAACCACACACACAACTATGAGCAATGCAAAAAGCAACAAGTACCACATTTTGCTCTCAGAACTAGGAAAGGACTCATTCATTCATTCATTTGTATGTCAGGCATCATGCTAGAAATCTGCAGGGGTGTACAATGAATAAAATATGGTTCCTGTGGGCAGGACATAATTTATGGGGTCCAGTACAAAATAAAAATGTGGTACCCCTTATTCAAAATATATTAGGAATTTCAAGACAACAACAGTAGAGCATTAAACCAAGCACAGGGCCCATCTGAGCGTGGGCAAAGCATATTCATTTCGGGAATCTGCTGACCTAAACTATACTCCCTTGAGCAATGCAAAAACAACAAGTACTTCATTTTGCTCTCAGAACAAGAAGAGCCCTCAGAAATACACCCAAGACACTGGCCCAGCTTGTGCATGAGGAAGGAATGTAAGACATTCCCACCTAAGAAATAAAATTCAACTAACAGGCAAAAAATGATGAGCTAGTCAAAATGATTTTTATGATCACTAAAAAACAATCTCAATTTTAATTAATTCTTCCAGTTGAATAAATAACTAGTCTTTGTACTTCTAATGAGTATAATTAAAATAATAACAATGACAGAAAAATAATGAATTAACATTCTCTATTATTTTGAGGTTTGTTTGGGTGCTATTGTTTTCTAGAAGCTTTAAAAATAAATCCTTAGGAATGAAAGCTTCTCTTTGCAGAGCTGACCAATGCATATGCAAGTGATATCCATAGGCTCATGAATAAGAAAGAATAACAGGTCTTTGTTTCTACTTAACTTAAAATAGCTTCTAAATATCTGTTCTAACCTTAATGAAATGCAAAAAAAAAAAAAAAAAAAAAAACTTTGCTTAAGACATCCAGGTAGAAACTTCAATTAATCCAAATGCACTTAATAATGAGTTCTTCCATACTACAGAAAATTATTCTTCTTAAGCTATTTGTCAAACTCATATTCCAACATTTCACATTAGTAATCATCATGATTCTATAATGTAGAATTTTGTAGTTTAAGAAGTTGATGGCTATTTTGTTGTATGGACATCTATAAACCCAAATCTTGGTATTTATTCCCATCCTTTTAAGACCAAAGACTTTTTAAAAAGTTAAAGTATGCAGGCCAGAAGCAAGACAGAGATGCTTATCCTTTATAAACACAGTGCTTAAGAGTTTTTGTGTAGCTCATGATTGTCATGTTACTATATTAGCTGTCGAAGTGCCAAAATCTTGGTGCTACTACATTTACTATTTCATTGTTGTTTTGCCTTATTTGTATTCAAACATAATACCTGGCTTCAGAACATTACAAATAGTGATCAACAAAATTAAAATGAACACAACCAGCCATACAGTATTGCTGAAATTCTAGGAGAAGGGAAATAAATTCTCCAGCAAAAACTCATGCAGAGCAACAAAGGCTTTATATTGTTCAAAAACACTTTACCCAGATGTTAAGGAAGAGTCAGAAAAGACGACCTTCCTAGTGCCATAGGCATTTCCAGAAGGAACTTGGACATTTAAACTTGTGACTGTGATAACATGGAAGAACAGCCCCCCTTTCTAAAAATCTCAGTCACTTTCAAGGAAAAGTGAAAAGAGAAAGCATTAGGTACAGAATCACAATTAATTTTATACAGTGAAAACACAAACAAATTTACAAACCAACTAATACTTATCAAATTTACTAAGGAAAAAACAAAGAATTTTGCTGAGTTGAACACAGCATACTTTTTGGACTGTAGTTTTATTGCAGTCCACTGACAAATGTGATAGCCATACAGTAACCAAATACCAGTTTATAGCTTTTCTTCAAACCAAGAATAAAACCTATATCTTATTGTTGCTTCAAACTTATTAGTCAAAACATCTTAAATACACCTCGGCAAAGCTTATATGATAGTTCTGAAAGCAAAACATTTAAATAAGTATTCTTCAGAGTCATTCTTTTTAAAATACAGACCAATCCCAGAGATTCTGAGGTGTTAAGTCTGAGGTGAGGCCCAAGAACACTTTTTGGGGGTTGTTTTTACATTTTGTTTTTAAAACAAAAAAAATTAAAACTCCCCAGGTGATTCTCAGGCACAGCTAAACTAATAGTTCTCAAAGTGTGGTCCCTAGGCCAGCAATATATGGGAATTTGTTCCAAATGCAACAGCTGGAGCATCACCCAGACCTACTGAATAAACTAAGTGAGGGGAAGGAAGGAAGGCAGCACTGTAGCTTAACAAGCCCTGCAGGTGATTCTGATTCATGTTGGAGAATCGCTGTTTCATCCAAAGATTTGCTAGGTCAAAATCATCTGTCCTGTAATTACTGAAACAAAGTTACCAAACCTTTCACTAGATTTTCTTTAATAGTTGCTATACTCAACACACAAATCAGCATAAATCTCAGAAATGTATTACCTCGTAAAAGTGCCTACCACCTGCTACTTTGGAAATGTTCCTATAAGTGATCACATTTGCCATCCTAATCCCAGCACCCACCTTCTTTCCTGAGTGACAGCAGAAGTCAGCAAATTTTTGCTGTAAATGGTCAGATAGGAAATGTTTTCAGCTTTGCAAGCTACATGGTCTCTGTCATAACACTTAACTCTATCGTATACAATACATAAATGAATGGGTGTGGCTGTGTTCCACTAATACTTTATTTACAAAAACAGGTGTCAGACCAGATTTGGCCATAGGGCTGTAATTGGAAGATTCTTAAGTTTAAGAAATGATGGCAGAGTAGTTGGGGGGGGGGGGGAGGACGGGGAAGAAAAAAACAAAAACAGCTTATCACTTATTCACACGGTGAACACCAATTAGGTACATATCGTAGTACCCCTGGAACCAAACATCAAAGCCCAACCGGCACAGACCCAAATCTAATAGAAGAAAAATTTTAAATAATTAGAAACAGTACTTTAATATTGATCAAATTGCTCTAAGTGTGTAGAAGAGGTAATTGACAAGCTCTGAAAAAACCATGTATTGGGAAAATAGGATAGTTTGGTCAGGCTCCCTTGCCTTGGGTCGGGTTGGGGGTGGTGTGGCACATTCTTTGCAGGCAAATTGTGTGTGTGGTGGTGGGGATGGTGCGCATGCACAGCACCATGACTTGGCTAGCAACTGCCTTGGGTGGACGCCACTCCACGCGGCCATGCTTTCTAACCTACAGCTTCCAAGGACCTGTTTGCCAGTTACCTACCTCATAGACCTGCATGTAAGGGGTCTGGTGACCCAGCCTGGTGTGTGACGGGTTTGTGACCCAGTTTATGAATGGGTTTGAGGGGTCTGTGAGCTTCAGACCCAGGCCCAGCCCTAGCTCAACAACTGGCATGGGGTCAAGTAGCTTTAAAATTGGCATCACAAACAGGATTAAGAATGCCACAATTGGCATAGTAGCAGGATTATGGGCAGGTAAAAGAGCTCCACAACTGGCGATGTTGGCAGGATGCCAACATTAGCCTAGCACCACAATTGGTGTAGTCTGCAACAGGATTCTGAATAAGTACAGGAGCCAAAAGCCCTTGGAAGAAGGAGGAAATGTGGCTACTTTTGAATATGCTCTGCTCTGTGGCCACTTTTCTGCTGACTGAAGCCTGGCTACTTTTAACTATGCTGCAAACTGATTGAAATTTACAGCAGAAAGCAGAGTTGTTGGAAGCACAGATAAATGTCCTGGAGGATGACATGAAGCAACTAACCACTCCTGCCTCTCACACCAGGGAAGATGACCAACCCAGTGGTAAGTTGGGGAAAACCATGCATCTCCAGGCACAACCTGTTGTGCACAAGAAATTGAGATAGTAAAGCAGTAGAAACAGGGAGAGCCCCTGGCTGCTACAGCTATGGGACCTAGGGGTGGATGGTGTAACGTGCTCTAGAGACAATATAGTAAACTCATGTTGCATTTGCCTGAAAGCAAAAGCCTCGGAGGGTGCCATTTAAACCCAATGGCTAGCCAGGCGCCATATAAACCCAAGAAAAGAGTGCCACATGCAGATGGACAGATGACCAGAGGATGGGTACCCCTGCAGAATTTCAAGTATGTTTTCACCTGGTGAAAAGGTAGAAAAGTTAGTCTCCATTACTACACACCCATCTCAGTGGCAGTGGTTACAGAAGAGCCGCAGATGTGCACAGGGGCAGGGCAGCCACTCCTTGATGGACTGGGTGAATGCAGCTGTTTGAACTGTGGGCGAATGCTGCAAAACTGCCTGAGACTGAGTGAATAGCCGGTGTAAGCTGAGCTGATTGAAGTAATTCAAAAGCCAGATGTAAAAGGGAAGCAGGGCATAAAGATTTCGAAAATTTGCAGCCTGGCCGTGAAGTAGAGAAGTGGAGAGCAGGAGAAAAATGCAAGGGTGAAGCAGACAAACTGTTTGCTAAAGACATTATCTTGGTGGTGAGACAGCTAGATGCTGATGACGAAGACAATGAAAAGGCCCTGAAGGCATTTGAGAAGTTTGGGAGCGCACCCCTCCCATCCTAGGAAAACTGAGTTTATCCTGGAGGACAGACCTGAGGTGTCATTGCCCTTGGCAAACTGCTCCCTGCATCCCAGCTGCTCTGGTTGGAGCAATCCTGCCTCAGCACCTCTGAAGAGCAAAAGCTGAAAACCTTGGTGGCGTTCACATTGTGTTAAGTTTGCAGGCCAGCAGTATGTGAGAGCAGTGGAGCCGTGGCAGCCTCCACCTAGATTTTGGAAGATGTATGAATAAGCCGGGGTTCTCAGGCGGAGACCTGCTACAGGGGTGGAGCCGCTAAGGAGGTCATCTATGGAGCAATGTGGAGCAGAAAAGTGGGGTCGGAGCCCCCACAGAGAAGCCCCACTGAGGAAATGTCTAGTGAGGCTGCATACACCAGGACAACTCAATGGGCTGCACTTGGTGGAGCTGTAGGAGCGAGGCTGCCCAATGCTTTGGGGATCCAGGTGCCCCAGTATGCTTAACGTTTGCCCTCTTTGGGTTTTGGATTTGTTTGGGGCCTGTTTTCCTTTCTATTCCTCCCTTCGGGAATGGGAATGTGTACCCAATGTTTTTCCCACTGTAACTTGGAAGTAGATAAACTTGTTTTTGACTCTTTACTGGTTCATGGCTGAAAGGAGTTTTGCCTTTAGTCTCAGATGAGATTTTGGACTTTTGAGTTGGTGCTGCAACAAGCTAAAGACTTTTGGGACTGGGATGGAATATGTAATATGTAAATGTAAGGGACATTTATCCTCACTAAAGGAACATAATGGAAGATTCTGAACACATAGATTAACCCTGAAGAGGTGGATTTTTGGGAAAATAGAATAGTTTGGTTAGGCTCCCTTGCCTTGGGTCAGGTTGGGGATGGTGCAGCACATTCTTTGCAGGCAAATTGTGTGGGGTTGGTGCACATGTGCAGGGCCAGCCACCTTGGCTGCCATCTGCCTCGGGTGGCTACTGCCACACACAGCCATGCTCTCCAACCCGCAGTTTCCAAGGACCTATTTGCCGGTTGCCTGGCTCATGGACCTGCTTGTGATGGGTGTGGTGACCCAGCCTGGCACGTGAAGGGTTTGTGACCCAGTCTGTGAACAGGCTTGAGGGGTCTGTGAGCTCCACACTCAGCCCTAGCTCAACAATTGGCCCAGTCAGCAGGATTATGGGCAGGTAAAAGAGCTTTACAATTGGTGACATCAGCAGGATTCCCACATTAGCCTAGCTTTACACCATGAAACAGGTGATATTACGTCTGGATCTCCAGGAATGAATAGATTACACCACTTGGAGAAGGAGAAGAAAGATATAAGAGGTAGGGGAAACAGTGGGTATGAGGCATAAAGCTCAAGATTAACACATTCAAGAAACAAAGACAAGATCAACATTGTTAGACCGTGGGGTAAATAGTGAGCAAGGGGAAAATGGTGTCTATCATCTAAAATAGACAAACTGAGACAAACTTTGTATGTCTCAGAATTTGGGGGTGTATCCGGATATGTGGCATGGTATCATACTGTATAAGCTGCAAACTGTCATGATCAGACACTTTTTCACCCCAACAGATCACCCTGGCTGTAGCATAGAGGACCAAATAGGGAAGAGTTGCTGGAGAATGTTTAACAGACCCAGTGAAAGACAGAAAGAATTGATTGAACCAAAGTAGTGACTGGTAGGAGATGGGAGGAAAAGTTTTGCAAGGCTTTTCTGAACTTGCATAGACATTCTTTCCTACTAGATGGAAAAGGAAGAGCTAAAAAAAAGATTCCCATTTGGGAGACTTTAGAAAAGGTAAGACTCTTAACTGAGATGGAGGAGCAAGCTTGGAATACAAACATAAACCTTACTCTGCTGAGGATGTGAAATTTCACACATTGGGGGATTCATAAAGTGTAGTCTTAAATGTTTATTTCATAAAGTAACACATGCAAGTGAAAATAATGAAAAAGCATGAAAATAATATGCAAACAATACTAATATATATATATATATACTTTTTTTAAACAATAATCAAGACATGACACACCTATAAAATGAAATGTATTTGAAAACAGAGGAGAAAGTGAAATAAATACATTCTTGGAGAGCCATAAGGAGACTACTACGAGATTGCTTCCTTTCATGTTTCAGGTGGCCACTATCGGGGGGAAGCCCACTTTCTCCCTTACTGATAAGTATCTCTGGAAAGATGAAGACTTATGAGCAAAAAAATGTCTGGTCCTCCCAGCCCTAAGAACTCTCTCGGTCTACCCCGGGCTAGAGTAGGCCTTACCAAGTTCAGCCTCTTCCTAGGCTACCCTGCTGAAAAAAATTCTAAATGTGACATCAGAGTTCTAACACCCAAGTCTCTGCTAAAGCAGGACAGTGAACAAGTACAACCCACATTTAAGGTCAGAAAGTCAAATTTAGCCTTCTGACCCCCAAGGAATGTGGTGGTACTGATTTGGGGTGTGGGAGGGGATGGTTAATTGAGAAAGCATATACCACAGATCACAGAGTCCCAGCATCTGGTGTACAGTAAAATATTTAATGAATAAATAAAGTGACTCTTTGGCACATAAACTGATTTTTTCATCCATTCTTACAGCAGACATTTTCTACTTTATTTAAGCCAAAAGAGATGTTCTGTATGAGTATCCGGAATAAACGAGTTTCCTAAAACTAATATATTGGCTTCAAATGGGGCTCACAGGATACCAAAAATATTACCTGTAAGTTTGGATGGTAAGATTGTGGGATATTTCATTTCTTCTGGGGACAGTTCCCTGTATTTTCTAAGTTTACTATAGGATAGATACTAAACAGTGATTAAGTTTGGGCAGTAGGATAGTGATTGTTTGGGCAGTAGGATAATGGAGACATGCCTATATTTTCCAGATTTTCCACAAAAAAAAAAAAAAAAAACATATGTAATCAAAAATACAACAATTTATGGAAGAAACAAAGTCTAATGCTAGCTCTCACCTTTACTGCTGCCTCTTTAGTTCAAGTTACCAAAACTTTCTGTCTACTGTAATAGCATCTTCCCTGATCTCTCAGCTTTCCCCTTGACCCTACAGTGCATTCAACATAGAGCAGCCATAGTGCTTCTTTAAAATGTAAAGTCCTCCTAACCCACTGGAGATGCGATTAAAAATTCAGTGTCTGTAGCCCTAGCCTATCTCTCTGACCTTATCTCCTACCTCCCATTGCCCCCCAAACCCCAGTCCCTACCTTCCTCTCCCCCACCACACACTCTGGTCCCTCCTTCAGCCTCCCACTCTCTCCCTAGCACCCCCCTCCCACTCCATTCTGGCCACACTACTTTATATCCATCACTAGAACAAATCTAGCAAAAAGGAACCTGTCCCCAGACTTCAACTCCATTCCAGGCTCAGATCAAACATCATCTTTACAGAGAGGGCTTCCCAGAGTGCCCTATCTGGTTACGCCCTATACTATATTTGCTCTTCATGGCACCACGAGATGCAAATATTCGGACTCCAACTGGACATGCACATTTGAAAAGATGACATCATGATCTACACTTATCCTCCACTGCTGAGCTATTTGGTGGATACAATGTCACTGAGAAACAAATACCAAGCTTTTCCTAAAACTTCAGTATATGTCTATCTCTAGCAGTGACAATCTGAAAGTCACTGGCTGGACTGAAAGCTCACTGCACTCTTGAAGACAACACAGAATCCCTGGAATTTTGGACATGAATATATCAATCTTAGAACTAATTTGATATTTCTGGCTTCTTGGCTGGACGCCAGTTAATGTTTGAGTATTTCCAGCTCTGTGTAGGTATAATTACCCTTTCATTAAATTGCTAAAACCAAAGCTAGGAGTCATCTAAGTAATGGAAAATTCATTTATTAAATCAAAATCAATCAGTGACTAGCAGTAGGACTAAAACCTTGCATGCTATACAAACATAGTTGATCAGCTCTTTTTAGACTTACGAAAAATCTGATGGGGGCATAGCTGAGAAAGTTTGATATTTCATTATTAAAAAAAAAATTCTGGGCCGGCCCATGGCTCACTCGGGAGAGTGTGATGCTGGTAACACCAAGGCCACAGGTTTGGATCCCATATAGGGATGGCCGGTTAGCTCACTTGGGAGAGCGTGGTGCTGACAACACCAAGTCAAGGGTTAAGATCCCCTTACTGGTCATCTTTTAAAAAAAAAAAAAAATTCTGATCTTGAGGCCTTCTATTTAAAATACTATCAAATACTTGATAGATCCTGGTCCAGGTTTTAAGAATAAACAAAATATATTGAACCATGTTCCAATACTAAACACTAGTTGAGTCCATCTCAAAAAATAGTGGTAGAAATAAAGCAGCAGGCACATGTTCTTACTTAATGAAGGAAAAGGCAGAGGAAATACACATTAGAACTGAAGATTTAGAACTATCTGATTGTAAGAGTGTGTGAGGAAAATGGTGACAGACCAGTCAGGCTCCCTCACCTCATATCCAGCTGAGCATGACCCAGCCTGTCTGATGTAAATACGCTAACTGTGCAAGTGCCCCCAGGTGTTCCTTGGCTATCTGACTATAGTATAAAAGACAACAGCTCTCTGATCCACTGAGGGGGCTGAGCTCGGGTCCAAATAAAGCATGTCAACCTTGTCAACAGCTCCCAGGATCTTTCCAATTACCTAGCTCGTGACCTGCATCTGAGGGGTCTGTGACCCAGACTGCACAGAATGGGCTTGAAGGGTCTGTGTCCCAGCCCAACAGAGGGAAAATGGAATTCATTATATTTCAAGCATTTATTTCACAGATAAACTCACTGTAAGGGAGTTTATAAAATCTCACTCATTTTCTATCTGATAGGGAAGAACCACCACTGGCAGGGAGTAGGGCTGGGAGGGATTAGGGACAGAGGATGCGATGGCCCCATCCCATTCTCACCCCTTAGAAGAAAAAACATAATGACTTGCACTGGAATAGTTTTACTCCTTATTACATGTCATAACTGGGTGAGCAGGGAGAGAAGAGGAAGGAACAGAACAGCCTCCTTCTACCCAGTACTCAATACTGTGTAGAAGGAAATAATTTTTTTCCTGTTTTCTTCTTCTAGCTGATCACACTATCCAGGGTAATTGACGACTGTGGTACTTAGCATTAGAACCAATTTTATGTCTAACTAGAATACAAATGATCACTGTTGATTAGGGATTTATAAAGACACCTTCCAGAAATCATTCCACAGAAAGAACAAGAACAAGCCAAGGCAGGGCATGAAAGACAGTTTTTCCTCAGTAAAATCCTGGGTTTGGGGAAACTGCTTCTTATGTTAATTCCCCTGAAGGATGCCTGAGTGGGGAACTTCCAAGCTAGGCTGGTTCAGAGGTAAAGTTCAGAGGCCAGACTGTTATCACAGACACCCCAGGCACCTTTTGTCTTGCTGCTGGTCAACTAAGAGCTGGGAGCTGGGGTTCTGCTAATGCACAGAGCTGGGGTATTTACACCAAAAAGGGCAGGAAGGAATGGATTTCTCCAAGGCCCCAGGCAAATGATGAGATTTTCAAGAACTTCACCCTTTTTGTACATTAATGCCTGTTGATGTATGCTATTGAGTTCTAGTCCCCAAAGAACAAACTAGAAATAGGAATTTTTAGCTCTGTACAGGCTCACTTCCTCACCCTTTCTTACTAGATATTGTGTCCTCAGGTTTAGCCCTTTTTCTAAATCTAGTTTTGTTAGAATTTGTTGACTGGTTCCAATCATTATCTTTAATTGACCATGTTCAGGGCTGAGACACTCCTCCCTTGCCCTATGCACCTGTCTTAATTTCATGTGTCAGGCACACGTGCATAAACCTGAATAGATCTGCTATGGAAAATAGCAAGTGCTTCAATGAAGTGTTACATTCAATATTACAAAGCAAATTTTGAACCTATGTTACATGTTGCCTATTAAGTTTACTGTCACTCATTCATGGTTAAATGGGCCTGCAAGGGAATGAATGCATTGCAAACACTAGATTATGTTTAAAAGAAATCATCTGTCCAGAAATTCCAACTTTTTTTCAGTCAACTATTTACCACTCAACATCAAGTATTTTCCTTTTTTCCTTCTTTATCCCTGCAAGATTTGAATTTTTTGTTTTAGTTTTGATAAAAAAATTATTTGATGTCTTAGAGAAATAACACAGTTACTATTTTAAATGAGTTTTTATTAATAAGTTCATCTTTAAGCAGGAAATAAAGAAATCTAATGTCAAACTAGGAAGAAGACATTTTTCAGCCCCATTTGATTATGTTTGCTAAATGTTAGACAATACTGGTTGACCTTCTATTACCTTATTAACTTGGGATTTACTTGGTAAAGCACTTCATCTTAAAACCTCCAGCCAAATTAACAGCAATTGAAACTAGCTGTTATTACATTACATGACATTTTGAGTTGTTTTTCTTTGACAGCATAGAGCTGAATATTTTTGTTCAAATCCTCTTGGTTTTGTTTCTAAAGCTTCCTCTCTTGCACTTTTTTTTCTTTTATATAAAGAGCCATCTAAAGATGATTTCATGATTTCCACCAAAAATGTTAATTTGCAAACACAAAACTACATTTTGAAAATGTTTCTCTACTTTTAAACTCATGCTTCTGTGGAGTAGCTATCCTGCTCAACATCCAAAGAATAATGGGTGCTAATTTTTCAAATTATTGCTTAAATTTCGGGGGTCCTATTTATCTCTCGGTTTTAAACCCTGAACACTTGTTTTGTAAAATAACCAAACTGTAGTATGAATGCCCTTAGTCAGCTGAAGTTTAGAGCTGACCGAGGTTGATGATGAATTTTTATTATTACTTATTGTCTCTTGGCTATAACTGAAATCATAATCATCTCGAAAAGGCTATCAATTATAATATCAGTTTATCTATATAGCATAAAGTTCTTATCCCTAGCATATCCCAGAAATCTTTTTTAAAATTACCCTTTATCTAATCTTGCAAATGGAGACTTAAATGATATGTTCAAGGCAAAATTCTACCAAGCAGGTAAATTTTACAGTCAAGAATAACAAAGGTTAAAAAGAACACCAAGGCTTGTCTTTAACCTCCACCTAAACAATTTTTTTAAATCACACAAAAAAGTCGTTTTCCCCAGTCTTCGTTAAGAACAAACTAGTAGCGTGAGAACAAAACTAATAGTTAAGAGATCTTTCCCAGCTGTAGATTTCAGAGCTGACAAATGCGTTCATTGAAAAGAAAAGAGCGTGCAAAGATGCTCTCCTTACCTGAGGTGAAAGCAGTGTACCAGCTGTGCCACTACTGTCACCATCTTCCCCAGGTAAAGAGCAGGGAACGCCAGGGTCACAAGCAGTGAAGAAAAGCGATAGAGCTCCTCCAAGAATCTCCCCAAAGCACCTTCTTCCGCGAGACACCTCCTCTCTGTGCCTCTCATCCGCCCTTCACAGTTAACCACAGTCCTGTCATTTCTGCTCCATCATCCAGCAACCGCTGGAAGAACCGGGCTGAAGCGTGGGCAGGAGCAGGACGCGGGCCAGCGCGAGCGCGGAGCGGGCAGAGCGGCTCCAGCGGGCGGACCGCGGGGACCCCGCGGCTGCGCGGCCGCAGCTGAGCTCGCAAAGCCACACGCTGCTGGGCAGACAAGATCAGCTTTCCAGGAACAAGCATCAGCTGCGACGCAAGCCCCGCTGCTTCCCCGAGCCCGGTGCTAGCCAGTGCGGTGCAAACCAAAGCGTGCTGGGGCTCAGAAAGCGGTCCCAACTACTGAGCATGCTCGGCTTCCCGGCGGCTCTTACCAGGGCCTTTGAACTGCTGGACTTGTTTTGACTTGAGAAAGGGAGGATGAGTGGAGAAGTGGGCGGAGGGTGAGATTCAGTGGAGGCAATTTCTGAAACATGGAGATGACCTCTTCCCCATCCTCCCCACCCCCCGCAGAGGAAGGGAAAAAAAAGGATATATATGGCACTGCACTTAGCAAATATTTTTTATTGATAGGTTCATAGAGATAGTTGGAAGTTATTAGTGTTTAGTCTTTAACTCTCTCCCTGCATGATTAACTAGCCTCTGGGGTCAAGCATGTGGTGTAGGAAGTGAAAGGATTTAATCCTAACAAATCGTTGTCACTCAAGGATTAGGTATGGAATTGCCAATATTTGAAGATCTAGTCAATGTGCCACAAATGAATCAATTTTTACACAAGCGTTATCTGCCTCCTGATGACTTTCTTAAAACAAGTATTTTATAAAGTAATTGTGCAATTGTTGAAATTTAAATGTTAGCATATATTATAAATACATACATTTTGAAATTTAAGTCTTCCAGATGGCAAGGTCAATGGAAGCAGAGAATGTCTGGCTAATTCATAATTGTAAACCAAGTTCTTTTCCCGGGGCCTAGTAAGTGGCAACTATTCCATACATTTGTGAGAATGAATTGTGGGTTTCTTAGATAATCTGTAAATGGCACTTACTGGAAAGATGAATTCTTGAATTTGATATGGACCTAAATTCTCACTCTTGACCTCAGCTTTCCATTTTGGGCTGCTCAGGTATTTGAAAATAGGAATATACTATAAATTTTTGTCATATAAGTGTGCAATACATAAGCAAATTGGCTTTTAAATTCTATTTGCATTTTAATTTTGTGTATGTGGCCCCTTTCCCCCTCCTTTATCAATCCCCCAAGATGCTACTCACCAAGTTGAGCCAAATTCAGAGTATGTTCTCTCAGTTACTATTGAAACCAACAACATTGACTCTCCATGGTTTGCAGATAAATTATTTCATTTGGAAAAACTTCTAGCCAGTCTTCTCTGCCAAGTTTCTGGAGGATGAATATGAGAGGCTTTCACGGATGAATGGGACCCTGAAATAGGCTGAAAGCTGGGCTTGTGAGAGTCTTTCCAGAAAACATGGTTGAGCTGAGAATCAGGTATTTCTTGAATTCTTACCAGGTGTCTCCTTGGCTGGCTAATCTAGTTCCTTGGGGTGGAAAAATTCCCACTCCCACCCTTTTCTCTGGCTTCCTCTACTCTTCCTTTAAGACTTAGGTGCCACCTGAGTGCCTCCTAAGCCCAGGGCCCTTCCTGGTTCCCCTGCCTATATCTCTCCACTGCATACTTTTATCACTATCATGCCTGTCTACCAGCATCCGCGAATTCCTTAAGGGTAAAGACAATGCTGATTGTTTGTACCTATAGAATTATATACATCTCTTTTAAAAAAAAAAAAAAAAAAAAAAAAAAAAAAACCAGCCAGCCTGTGGCTCACTCGGGAGAGTGCGGTGCTGATAACACCAAGGCCACAGATTCGGATCCTATATAGGGATGGCCGGTTCGCTCAATGACTGAGTGTGGTGCTGACAACACTAAGCCAAGGGTTAAGATCCCCTTACTGGTCATCTTAAAAAAAAAAAAAAAAGAATTATATACATCTGCACAATTACTGGTTTTCATAGGTTTTCAGATTAGATGGAGGCACATGAAGGAGTCCTTCCATTGTGCTGACCACTTAGAAAATTGGTGGAGTTAATCAAGGGACATTTCCTAGAGAAAGTGATTCCAGAAGGAAGAAGAACCTTTTCGGTATCACTAAGTCGAAGTGATACTTTTCATAACTGGAAAGGATTTGTGCAGACCTTGATGAGTACACATAACTAGGGTGGAGCTGTTTTACAGTTTTTAATCCCTGATTCTCTGTCCCAAATAGAAGAAGGAAAAGAAAAAAAGAAAGAAATAGAAGCAGAAGTGGAGATAACAACTGCTCCTGCACTGGGCCCCTTGGACTCAACTCATTCAATTTCATGGCAGAGATTCCTTGCCCTGTCTCCTTCATTCACCTCCCATAATTTTTTTGCTGTTCATTATATAGCAGTGAACCTGGTTCTCAGAGGTTGCCCAGGGCATCCTAATCACCAAAGCCAAGAATTTCTCAGTTTTGATGACAAAATCATAACTATCACTTATTTGCACCTCCTTCTCTATCAGGCATAGCTAAATTTTTTACAAATATCACCTTTAATCATTACAAGTAGCATCTTTAGAAGCATTTATCACAATTTTATATTTTGAATTTACACTATATAATAATGTGTTTGCTAATGTCAAAACAAAACAGGTATACAAACAATAACTGATATTATGGTGGGTAAGGACAGAGAATATTATTATCTGCTGCTGATGAAACCAAGGCTTTGAGAGCCCAAGGTGATATAGCTAATAAGTGGAGCAGAGTGTGAATTTCACGCTGTTTGTTGCCGAAGTTCATCAATTCCCATCCCTCCCAGCCCTACTCTCTACCATTGGTGTCTCTTCCATATCAGATAGAAAATAAGTGAGATTTTATAAACTACCTTATAGTGAAGCAAATGCTTGAACTATACTGAATTCCATTGTCTAGTCTAGATTATAGCCTCACTCTTAAGGAGTACCTTCCCCAAGGAACTATGGCTAAAGTTGGAGGTAGGGGCCAATTCCAAGTTGACTTGATGTCAACACCTAGTCTTAAGCTCTCTGCTACACTGTCCCATTCCTCCTCCGTAAAGCTCTTTCCCCTTTGAATTCCCTGTCTTTGTACTTTTCTGATTCTACTCCTTTCTGTCTGTCTCTCTTTTTTTTTTTTAATTAAGGTTTCTTTCTTATTCATTCGTTCATTCATCACTACTCTGGTTATCACTTCTTGTGACTGTCACATTAGCTGTCCAACTAGTTGCCATGTTTTAATCTCATACTTGGCAATTTTTTTCCATACCACTCCCAAAAGTGTCTTTCTAAAGATTCCTTTATCATTACAAAGAACATCGTTGGTTGCCTTGACAGAGTCCGCTCAACTTTTTCCTAATAGATCCCCAATTACGAGTTTTTATCTGTTTGTACCCCCAAAGTAGTTCATTTGCTCAAGGAGAAATGACTGGCTGATTGGTCTAATGGCAATACCACACCCCTGCTATTCATTGGTTAAGGAATGGGTATGTGACCCATTTTAACTGATGAAAAAGCCAGGCAAGTTTTCAGCAGGCTTCAGGGAGGTTTTTGTTTTCTCTTAAGAAGAATCACAGAAATCCACTTATGTCCCATATTTAAATAAGGAAGCAGGCAGCTCCTAACAGTACTGGGAACCATCTTTATACCTTGAAAAGATCAGCCTTGAAAAAAAGCCAACATTGTACAAAGTGAAGGAGCAAACATGAAAAATTTGGGTCAGTGGTGACATCATTGATTTGACCTACCCACCCAGATGCCTACCTTACCTCTTGATTTTGTCGGAGTGAACAGGACTGATGCCATATTGGGAACCAAAACCACATGGGCTCTAAAAGATTTTAAAAGGACACAGTTTTTTCTTGGCATGCATTTCTCTGAGTTCTCTCTTTTCCTATTGTTATTTAATATTTTGAACCTTGGTTATAGGGCAAGATGACATTATTTACATGCATGGGAAGGTATTTTCCAGCCTGCCTGAAGCTGCAGACTTGCCAGGAGGCATGTAATACTGAGAACTTGAGATAACAGCAAAGATGGGAGCAGAAACCAGACAGAGTCTTTGCGAGACCTTGCACCTGGCTCCTTGCATGGATCCCCCACAGCTCACTTCTCCCTCCCTCCTGCTTTTCATTTCCCACATTCCATTCTTTTAAAACTCTCAGTAAATCTGAGTCTTTGAGATGGCTTTGGTCTGGCCACATTCTCCTTCTGGTTTAACAGAGAGATGGGTTAGCCTAATATCTCAACTCAGTTCACTGGTATTTCTGAATAAAAGCTGAGTTCCATTTTCACCAATATTTATTTGACTTTTGAGTTTTTTTGAAATTTGTTTGTTTTGAAAGGCAGCCAGACTTGTGCCCTGTAACAATTTCTTGATATGTGAGTCAATAAAATCTGTTTAGAGCTGGACTGATTAAGAATAAACTAAATTTCTTAGCATGGCATTTGAGAGCTTCTGCCTGGCCCCCTCTGTCTTTGTACCTTTGTCTCTGTAGTGCTAAGGCTAATGTTGGAATCCTGCCAACGTGGCCTATTGTAAAACTACACAACTGTGCCAATTGTCGACTGGGCCAATTGTCAAGCGAGGGCTGGATCTGTAGCTCACAGACCACTTAAGCCCATTCACAAACTGGGTCACAAACCCTTCACATGCCAGGCTGGGTCACCAGACCCCTCACACACAGGTCTATGAGCTAGGTAACTGGCAAACAGGTCCTTGGAAGCCATAGGTTGGATAGCATGGCCGCGCAGAGTGGCGTCCCAAGGTAGTGGCCAGCCAAACCGGGGCACCATGCATACGCACTAACTCCACCCACCCACACACAATTTGTTTACTGAACCACCCCCAACTGGCCCCAGGCAAGAGGGCCTGATTAACTTGTTCTGTTTTTCTAACAATCCACCCCTTCACGGTCCTCGGTCCTCACCATACAATCTATGCATTCAGAACCTTCTGCGATGTTCACTTAGAGAGGATAAATGACCCTTATGTTCACATATTACACGTTCCATCCTAGTCCCAAAAGTCTTTAGCTTGTTGCAGCACCAACTCAAAAGACCAAAGTCCAAAGTCTCACCTGAGACTAAAGGCAAAATTCCTTTCAGCTGTGAACCTGTAAAGAGTCAAAAACAAGTTTATCTACTTCCAAAATACAGTGGGACAGACATTGGGTACACATTCCCATTCCAGAAGGGAGGAATAGAAAGGAAAAACAGGACCCAAACAAATCCAAAACCCAAACAGGGCAAACATTAAGCACACTGGGGCATCTGGATCCCCAAAGAATTGGGCAGTCTCGCTCCTACATCTCTGCCAGGTGCAGACCATTGAACTTCCTGGTGCCTGTGGCTTTTCCAGGTCAGTGCTGCATGCTGCCAGCTGCCCCACAGTTCTGGGCTCCTGGCAGCAGTCCCACCATCCTGGCTCCACTAGACATTTCCTCAGTGGGGGTTCTCTGTGGGGGCTCTGACCCCACTTTTCTGCTCCATATTGCTCTGTAGATGACCTCTGCGGTGACTCCACCCCTGCAGTAGGTCTCCACCTGACTTCCCCGGCTTTTTTCATACATCTTCCAATATCTTGGTGGAGGCTGCCACACCTCCACTGCTCTCACATACTGCTGGCCTGCAAACTTAAAACAACGTGAACACCACCAAGGTTTTCAGCTTTTGTTCTTCAGAGGCACTGAGGCAGGATTGCTCCAGCCAGAGCGGCTGGGAAGCAGGGAGCAGTTTGCCAAAGGCAATATCACCTCAGGTTGGTTCTCTGGGGAAACTCAGTTCTCCTAGGATGGGAAGGGTGCTCTCCCAGACTTCTCAAATGCTCTCAGGGCCTATGATGGGTGGGGCACCCATCCAGACTTCTCAAATGCCTTCAGGGGCTTTTCTCTCATTGTCCTGGTTCTTAGCATATGTCTGTCTCACCACCAAGATAATGTCTTTAGCAAACAGTTTATCTGCTTCACCCTTGCATTTTTCTCCTGCTCTCCACTTTTCTACTTCATGGCCAGGCTGCAAATTTTCCAAATCTTTATGCTCTGCTTCCCTTTTACATTCTGGCTTTTGAATTACTTCAATCAGCTCGGCTTACACTGGCTATTCACTAGTATCAGGAAGTTTTGCAGTGTTCACCCACAGTTCAAATAGCTGCATTCACCCAGTCCATCAAGGAGTGGCTGCCCTGCCCCTGTGCATATCTGCAGCTCTCCTGTAACCACTGCCACTGAGACAGGCATGTAGTAATGAAGGCTAACTTTTCCACCTTTTCACCAGTTGAAAACATACTTGAAATTTTGCAGGAGCACCTGTCCTCTGGTCATCTGTCCATCTGCATGTGGCACTCTTTTCTCGGGTTTATATGGCACCCAGCTGGCCATTGGGTTTAAATGGCACCCTCCGAGCCTTTTGCCTTCAGACAAACAAAACATGTGTTTACTACATAGTCTCTAAAGCACATTACACCATCCACCCCTAAGTCCCATAGCTATAGCAGCCAGGGGCTCTCAGTTTCTGCTGTTTTACTGTCTCAATTTCTCATGCACAATAGGTCATGCCTGGAGACACATGGTTTCTCCAACTCACCACTGGGTTGTTCATCTCCCATGGTGTGAAAGGCAGGAGTGGCCAGTTGCTGCATGTCATACTCCAGGACATTTAGCTGTGCTTCCAACAACTCTGCTTTCTGCTGCAATTCTCAATCAGTTTGCAGCATAGTGAGCAGCAGCCGGATTGCAGTCAGCAGAAAAGCGGCCACTGGTCACCAAATGTTCAAGGACAGCCACATTTCCTCCCCTTTCCACGGAGTTTTGCATTAGTTCCTGGTTTGTTCTGCCTTGCATTACAGTGCGCAGCAACCAGATCCCAGTCAACAGGAAGGTGGCCATATGGCACATTCACAAGTAGCCACGTTTCCTCCTTCTTCCAAGGGCTTTTGGCTCCTGTATCTGCTCAAAATCCTGTCACAGACTACGCCAATTGTAGAGCTAAGGCTAATGTCAGAATCCTGCCAACATCACCAATTGTCAAGCTAGGCTAATGTCGGAATGCTGCTGACATCGCCGACTGTAAAGCTACACAACTATGCCAGTGGTCAGGCTCTTTCACCTACCTGCAATACTGCTGACTAGGCCAATTGTTGAGTGAGGCTGGGTCTGGTGCTCACAGACTCCTCAAGCCCATTCACAGACTGGGTCACAAACTCTTCACACAACAGGCTGGGTCCCCAGACCCCTCACACACCAGGCTGGGTCACCAGACCCCTCACACGCCAGGCAGAGTCACTAGAACCCTTCACACACAGGTCTATGAGCTAGGTAACTGGCAAACAGGTCCTTGGAAGCCATAGGTTCGATAGCATGGCTGCGTGGAACAGCGCCTGCCTGAGGCAGTCGTCAGCCAAGCTGCAGCACTGTGCATGTGCACTAACTCCACCCACACACACACACAATTTGTTTACTGAGCCACCCCCAACTGGGCCCAAGGCAAGAGGGCCTGATTAAATTGTTCTATTTTCCCAATAGTCTCCCATTACATTCTACCATGACCTCTACATTCTGGCCATGCTGGGCTACTTGCTCTAGCTATGTCATTGGCTATCCCATAGGCCAGCCTACCTTGTCCCACATTTTCTCCTACCAAAATCCAAACCTTCCTTCAAGGCCCAGATTAAAAGACACTTCCTCTGAAGGGCCAGCCCTGTGGCTCACTCGGGAGAGTGTGGCGCTGGTAGTACCGAGGCCGAGGGTTTGGATCCTATATAGGGACGGCCAATGCACTCACTGGCTGAGTGTGGTGCAGACCACACTGTACCGAGGGTTACGATCCCCATACCAGTCAGAAAAAAAAAAAGACACTTCCTCTGAGATAGATTTTCAAAATTGATATTTCTTCTTTCTATATCTTCATACATGTTGCTCATACCTCCATGTGTACACAAGTTTGGAGGACCCAAAGAAACAGAAAAGCCAAAATGGGATTAAACAGCAACAACTTTATTAGAGGAAATGTCTGTGACTGAAAATACAGAGGGAGCTGGGGAGGCTGGAGAGACCATGATGTAAGTGTGACCCAGAGTGAGGGAGAGAGAGACGAAGGAAGGAAGTTAAGAAGCTGGTGCAGTACAGTTCTCAGGAAAGTTCAGCAAGGCCGGTGGTGAATCCTTAAGCCAGTCTTCCATCAGAGTCTAACTTCTTCCAGAAACGGGCTGCCTTAGAATCACTGCCACTCTCCTCATTGGCTGGGAACAGCTCAGGGGAAGCATGGCTTCAGTATAAAAGTTGCAATGGTTGTCAGCACAACAGGGGGTCTTGGTCACTCCCTGCAGCTGGAGGGTTGGGAAGTCCTTGCCATTGCTAACAGGCTCTTTATTTATCACTCAATCAATTCTACTTGTCATATATGTGAATCTCTTTCCTACTGGATTATAAACTCCTTAAGGGCCAGAGCTGGGTTCATCTTTGTGTTTCACTTTGTGGATCTCAGAGAATGTTACTGTGTTACTGAACTGAATTCTGGAATATATTGCTGCAGACCTTTGTATTCACAACTATTTACAAAAAGAATAGGGATAATGCTCCCCTAAAGTACATGACAATTTGCTTACAGAAGATGTAAGATACTATTCCATGATTAGTATTTTTTTTAAATAATTCATTCTCACTCACCTGGCTACTAAATTCCTACAGATCAATGTGTCTCCACATAAAAGTATGATTCTGAAATTCCAGTGTCCATGAGGTAGCTAAGTGGAGGATTTGCTGATTAATACCCCGTTTTGCAGAAACTTAATGCCCAAGGTGAATGGATTATTGAATTGTCAACCTAAATAACAGAGAGGCTCTCTAAAAGAATAATGAGTTTAATCGGGAATAGAACATTGCAGTGGGAATAGGCGTGTCACTGTACACTATGTGCATATTCAGGGAGGCAAAGAAAACAAAAGGGCTGGCCTCTTAGCTCACTGAGGAAAGTGTGGTGCTGACACCACCAAGGTCAAGAGTTCCCATGCTGGCCAGCTGCCAAAAAAAAAAAAAAAAATAGACCAAGATTTTTAGAGGAAAAATGATGGAGGATTACATAATTGTTTCAGGATAATTATTATTGGCTACGAGAATTAATAAGAAGGGTGACTCCAGTCCAAGGTTGGGCAGGCAGTTGCTGGGCTGATAAACTTGCAGAAGTATTTTTTTGTATAAGGTTGTAATGGTCTCTGTGCAAGGCTGTGGTTTTGCAGAGTTCTTTGTGATAATTCTTGTTATCAGGCAGATGTGCATGAGACCTCCGTCCTTCATGGCCTTTTCCTAGCTTAGTTTGGAGGGGGTTTCTGTACATGTGACTTCCTTTTGACACTGACAATTAAGGTTAATTTTTTAAAAAAAATATTTCAACCAGTGCATTGGTTGTATGATCTGATTTATTTTACGCTTCCTTAACTTCTCTCAATAATATATTATTTTCTCCTTAAAAGCGGTAAACAAATTTTGGTGAATTGATCCCTAAATCCTTCACTTTTTGATTCCTTTCTAAAATGTATTTTTTTCTTTTTTGTTTATTGACTCATAATAATTGTACATACTTATGAGCTAGACTGATACATTTTGATACATATATACATTGCATAATGATCAAATCGGAGTATTTAGCATTTTCATCATTTGAATCATTTATCTTTCTTTGTGGTGAGAACATTCAAAATTGGGGTTAAATTTATAATGCACTCCAGTTCTTGACTGGAGAAATCTGGTAGGATTCACTCTGTACTATTTCCTCAACATTTATTTTTATGTTATATGAGAATGGATTTTTTAGGTGAATTTTTCAGATGAAAGGAAGATTAATAGTGGTCCCTAGGAGAAAGGAGATTAGAAAAACCTGCAGTTATTTAAGGTATAATCTGCATGATTAGCAAGGAGGAAAAACATGTAAATATAGGTACTTTGGCATATCACTACACAGCACATACATAGTGTTCTATGTATCATTATTAATTTAGGATCAATCAATCTGTCTATGGTTAAGATATAATTAATAGTGCTTATGTCAGTCAGAGTTCAATAAGGAGACAGAAATGCCACACTAATTTGAAAAGAAAGGGCTTAATATAAAGAATTATTAACTATTTAATAAAAGAGAATCCTAAGGAATACCCTAAGGCTGAGGGAGGGTACCCAAGAAGGAGGGGACTCACTGAAGTGGTTGCTGCATAGCGGATGATGGAGAAGCCTGCTGGATTCCCCAGGCCAGAGCAGCAGGCTGAGAGTGGCGGTCATGAACCATGGTCTGAGACTCGCAAGCAGGAAGCCTCCTGCAGAGGGGCCAATGGCTGATCTAGTTGGCAGGACACTGCCCGCTGAGGGGCTGAGATTTGCTGGGAAGCTGCCTGCAGGGGCTCCTGGTGAATTGGCTGGGATGCTGGCTGGCTACTGGCTGGATTGGCCAGAAAACCAATAGGAAGTCACCTGCAGGTGGTTTTCTTGAACTCCGTGAGCACCCACAGAACTCACCAGAATCCACTGTGGAGGTGTGCCACTGAATATACTGATGTGAAGCGAGTTGGGGTGACTACAGAGTTCATAGATAAGCTGCTGCTGGGGGCATGGGGAGATGCCACTGAACCCTGTCCTGGAAAGCCAGCTAAGATGACTGTAGAACTCAGCTGCAAACTGCCTTAGCAGGCACTGCCGCACTCCTGGAAAGCTACCTGGGGCACTTTCCGAACTCTACAGCGGTGCTGCTGCAGTGGTGCTGCCGAAACTAACTGGAGGTGAGCTTCGCTGGGTGTCATGATTGCTGGTGCAGAATTGCAGGAGCAGGAGTGTGGAAAAGCACACCAGAACCAGGAAGAGACATCCCTTCCTCCTGCAGTGTCCCTCCAGTGCCCTCTACTGCTGATGCCTGACATCGTGCCAGCTGGCAAGAGACGAATGTTTCAGTATCACAAACAAGCAGTGAAGGATGGATTTGGAGTCGAGAGGCGATAAATTGATAACTGGCCCCATGCTTCGGGCAAAATCACTACTTTGTACTGAACTGATTGTTTTAATTATTTGTCTCTTCCACTAGTAGATTATATGTGTTTCAAAAGTAAGGATAACTTTTATATTTTATGTGTAGTAAAGTCCCTGGCACATAGTATGTATTTACCAAACATTTGTTGAAATGTTGTGCTGAATATATAAATATTGCATCTCGTGTTAAAAGAATCACTTGGTCTAACAAACACTACATGTGCCCAGATGTAATTGGCATAAAAGGAGACCATTATTTTCATTGCTTGCACACAGAAGGAAAATTGGCAATAGTGGTGTTGGACACGTTGTACATCTGTAGGTAAAGTCACTATTTTCTAAAAGTGGAATTATGAAGTCACCTGAAATTTTGATTGAGGTTGAGTGACTAAAAATCCTGCATAGATCATTAGGGGGAAGAAATAATCCTCCCTTCTTTCAAGAAGCAGATTCTACTCAGAACTTAACTGAGAAAATGAAAAAGCAGTTATACTAGTAAGCTAAATGATATCCATTTCACATAGACTATAGTAAAATGGAAAAAACAAAATAAAAACCACTCAAATATATAACAAAAGTTCATTGTGCTTAAGTATGAATCAACAAGATGCATTTCTTTGATATTCTAATTTAAGGACTGAATTACATCCTATGTTGAAGGTGTGATCTGCATTGAATGTGTTTGGGAGTTTAAAAAATAGAGAGATGAATTTATTTAGTCAATATCAAGTATCAATTAAATGCCTAATGTAGTATAAGAACCAGAGAGAGAGACAGAGAGAGATTTATTTTAAGAATTTGGCTCACACAATTGTGGGGGCCAGCAAGTCTGAATTTTGCAGGGCAGGCCAACAGACTGCAGACTCAGGGAGGAGTTGATATCTCAACCTAGAGGGAGAATACCTTCTTCCTTGGGAGACCTTAGGTGAGGCCCTCACATATTATGGAAGGTAATCTGCTTTACTCAAAGTCTCTTACTGATTTAAATGTTAATCACATCTAAAAAGCAACATCTAGATTTAGATGTTTCACCAAATGTCTGGGCATCATAGCCTAGCCAAGTTGACACATAAAATCAACTATCACAGCATCTTTCATTTATGAAATCAGCATAGCAATAATACCACCAAAAGCTGACAGAGATAACAGAGAGAGAGAGAGAGATAACACAGAGTGAGAGAGAGAGAATGAAAAGAAAATAGTGCAGAAATTGTAAAGAAAATTTTACCATGCAGAATTTAACAGAGCATTAATGGTATAATATATTATGACTGATTCACTGGATGAATGCAAAAAGAGGTCAATATTAGGAAATGTGTTTAAATCCATTAATAGATTAAAGGGTAAAGAGAAAGACAAACATGATTATCTTAGTATATGCTTAGTAGAACTATCTTTCTGGTCAGAAGATCTGAGAAAAGGGAACTCTAGGTTATTAATAATGTGGGGGGAATCCCTGAAAAGAGAGAGATGGAACTCCCTAATCACATGTATAATTTGACACAAGTCCCAGTCTTCCACCTGATCTGTGCGTGTACAGAACAGACTCAAAGAAGCACAGCAAAGGCTTTGAGAATTGAACTATTATGTAAAACAGTCGCCAATTCTCAGACTGGCTCATGAGTGGTGCATGTGCAAGGTGCATACACACAACATAGCAAAGCTTTGAAATCTAAATTGACAATGGAACCTCACAGTCCAAGACAGAACTTTTGAGTCTGACATCAGTCATATTCTCTACAAGATTTTCTCAACAGGACCCAGAGTCTCAACACCATAATATCCAAAATGCTGACGATAAAATACAAATTTATAAAAAGTACAGAAAAATCTAACCAATTCTTAAAGGAAAAGATAATCTACAGATGCCAACTCTGAGATGAGCAGATAATGGAATAAATGGACAAGACTGTTAGTACTCAAGAATGCGGATGAATGTCAATTGCATATGTTAAGTGAAATAAGCTAGACTCAAAAGGGTACATTCTGCATGATTCCATTTATATAGCAGTCTGGAAAAGACAAAACTACAGGGTTGTCAGTGGTTAGGAGTGGAGGAAGGGAATGACTATAAAGGGGAGAGGGACACAGTGCAATTTTTTGGGTCATGGAAAGTTCTTGATGGTGGTGTGATTACACGACTCCGTGCATTTGTCAATACTCAGAACTATACAGCAAATTGAGTGAATTTACTTTATGTAAACTTTTTAAAATTAAAAATATTTTTAAAAATTACTCTCTCCTGCTTCAGAAGAATGATTTAACTCTGTTGATCCATCTCCCATCTTGCAAGCTAATATTGTCCAATATTTTCATATTACCTTACTTTTGAGTTACGATTAGTCTTCATATTTATGTTCTATATTCAATCCCGTGTTTTTAAGATTTATCAATTTATTACAAGTTCTTTTCTCCTTCTTGCATCTCATTTCTTTCTGAAATCAATGTTCCCCTCCCTGAAGTACCTCCCTTAATAATTTATTCATTAACATTTGTTAACAGTAAATTCCCTCTGGTTTCTTGAATCTTTTTTTTTTTTCCCCTGGCAGCCGGCCGGAACAGGAATCCAACCCTTGGCCTTGGTGTTATAACATTGCGCAGGTTTTTTAATCTTAAGAGCCCTTCATTTTGACCTCACATTTGAATGATAGTTTATATAGCTTCTCACTTTTTTTTTCTGAACATTTTGAATATATTATTCCACTGTCTTGTCACTATTATTGACGCTGTTTGTAAGTCTGTTTATTATGCCTTATTGCTTATCATCTCCTTGTTTCAGACATTTACTAGTTTAAGTATTTACTTTTGTTACCTTACTGATTACTTGTTTTGACTTATGAATCTTGAATTTTGCCTTCATTAAATTTTGCCTTCATTAAATTTTGGCTTCATTAAATTTCTCTTTTATATAATTTAGAAAATTTGCCTCTCTTTTAGTATCTCTCATGTCTTCTCATGAAATATCACTTATACATACATTGACTTTCTCATTCTATCCTCCCTGTTTATTTCTCTTTCATATTACATAATTTTTTATTGTGTTGCTTTCAGAACAGTTTCCTCAGTACAACTTACTAATTCTATTTCTATCTTCATATAATCTTATATTTAATCTATTCAATAATATTTAGATCTCAGTGACTATATATTTATTTTCTACAAACTCATTTTTTCTTTTTAAATTTGCCTGGTAATTTTCATAATGACTTATGCCTTTCTCATATCCTTGTTTGTTTAATTTATGCTACTTTAATTATTTAAACATACTTTTAGTTTATACTTGATAATTCTGTTCTTGAAGGTAGGGTCTAATCATATCTTTTTTTCTCTGCCAACTCTTTTTCATGGTAGATAGTTTTTATATGTGCTTTATACTTTTAGATGGTGAGTTATACTTTTAGATGGTGGGTTATACTTTTAGATGGTGAGTTATACTTTTAGATGGTGAGCTTATCTTCCCACGGCTTTATATTCATTTATCTATCTATCTATTTTTGGCAGCTGGCTGGTACAGGGATTGAACCTTGGACTCTGGTGTTATTAACACCATGTTCTAACCAACTGAGCTAACTGGCCAGCCCCTTCCCAAGAATTTATGGTAGAAATTCTATGTGATCTGATTTGAGATAGCCCAGGACTATAACTAATCTAGCCCCAAAATTTATGTTACTTTATTGGTATGTAGTTCCCAGACTACAGAGATGATGGAAATTTAAATCTACCACCTATGTGATAAGGGTCACGATTATAAGGGATTTTTTTGGTTTGCTATTTTTTTTAACTAGTATCCTGGCTGAGACTAAAAGTTTTCGTTATCACCTACCTGTGCTAGAGACAAATAACTTTTAGTTTGCCCTTCTTTATATGTGTATATAAGTTCAATTCCTTATCTTTCTTTAGTCTCAATTTTTTATTTGCTATCTCAGCATAGATTTATGCTCAGTTAATTGCCAAGTTTCTAGTTTATCAAGACTCATATACTCCACTTAGAATGCTAAAGTATCAACTCACATTTACTCTTGTGTTCAGTTTCCTTTACATTTTTGTGCTCTGGAGACTTCCCTCACTTTACTGTGAACATAGCTATGTGTTTTTAAATTATGTTAGCTATTTTTTATTAATCATGTCTGTGTATTTTTTTATTTGAAAGATTTTTCAGTTTATGTAGACTGCCCTATTTTCAGAAAATCTTCCATGTTTTTTTTCTTTTTTTGGCAGCTGGTCAGTATGTTCAACTATTTTCTTTACATGATATTAAAACATATTAATTTGCCTATATCTTGACAAACTCATCAACATATTTTAATATGGACTTTGAAGGCATTTTAATAGCTTCAAATCAGGACAAGTATATACAACACGGCCAATAAATGGTTCATGTTAAAAGACTGAAAGTCTGATCATAGGTTAAAAATAATGTAGTAATCCAGAATTTTTACAACTGATCTCTTTTAAAGAAAACCGTGAATACAGAAATAGTTAGGATGGAATAATTTTGTAAACAACTTTTCTTCCCAGGCAAAATCTTTTATTAATGGTCCTAATTTTGACAAGAAAATTGGCATAGAATTTTGAAGGTCTAGCGTGCAAATTAATGACTCTAGATGTTTGCTGTTCATCAATTCTTAGAGACATAAAACTAATTTAGTGCGATATTGGCAGGCCTGCAAGGAAATTAGTAAATGCTTTTATGGCTGATGGTAATATAAATTAGTGCCATTTTTCTGAAGAGCAAAAGGGCAGTATGTAACAAGATCTTAAAAATATATCTGGGGCTGGCCAGTTAGCTCAGTTGGTTAGTGCACAACCTTATAATCCCAAGGTCAAGGGTTCAGATCCATGTATGGTCAGCCTCAAAAAAAAAAATATATATGTGTGTGTGTGTGTGTGTGTGTGTGTGTGTGTGTGTGTGTGTGTGTGTGTGTGTGTGTGCGCGTGTGTGTGTGTATATATATTTGTATATTTGTATCATTTGACAAAAATAATTCTACTTCTGAGTATACAGTTTTTTCGTGGGGTTTTTTTTGGCGGCTAGCCAGTATAGGAATCCAAACCCTTGACCTTCGTGTTATAACACTGTGCTCTAACAAATTAAGCCCTATAGCTTTCTTTTTTATTCATCCATCTGTTTCTTCTTTCCTTTGTTCTTTGTCCAGCAGTGTTTAGGGAGTCAATTATGTGTCAAGCATTATGATTATTCTGGAAATAAAAAGATAATTTAGACATGATGTTTTCTTTTGGGAAACCATAGGCCTAACTGTCTAACACATCTCCTCTCCTACCTTCCACTCCCACGCTGCCTCAATAAAGATATGCATTATCTACAAAGGTATTTTAAAACTTGATAATTTCTCCCAAAAAGCTTTTTTCACATAAGCTTCTCCAACATTAATAAAAAATAATATAGTAATAATATGAAAAATAAATATGTGGAATTCTGCTTCTGCCATGAGGGAGTAATGCAGTTCACAATCATCTTCCAGCCATAAATATCTAAACAATTGGAAGTTATAGGGGAAAACTATTTTTTTATTATTTAGTTTTTAGATTGACAAGTAAAATTAGATATACTTATCATATACAACATGGTGTTTTGAAATATCGTATACATTGTGGAATGGCTAAGTTGAGCTAATTAACATATGCATTACCTCACATACCTACTTTTTGTTGTAAGAACACTTAAAATTTACTCTGTTAGTGATTTGCAAGAATGCAATATACATTGTTATTAACTATAGTCACTATGTTACAGTAGGAGAAAAACTATTTTTCAATACTGGAGAACTGGCTGCACAGAACTGTGAAATCTGAAGGAAAAAAATTGATGTTAGACTTACCATCACCTATACTTTCTGCCAAAGGTAAGATTCTATGGTGCAGGTAGAGGAAACTGAATAAAGTCTGGCAATCAGTCTGAGTTGATTAGACCAATATTGAAGGTCTAAGAGAATGAGCCAGCTAGAATTCATGGGGCAGATTACCCAAAAGAAAGGAAGTACACAAAGAAAATCTCCAGAAATCTAAGTAGAAAATCCTTGAATCTTTGCCTGAATACCAAAGTGTTTGTAACAGGGTAAGTGCTCCATAAAACTAGACAAAAACAGCTTTCAAGAAAAGAACAACTACTGAGGACTCATAAGGCAAACAATACCCAGAGTTCACGGAACCAGAAATTGTTCAAGGACTCTTAATCCATAGTAGAGAAATTTCATTGAAGACTAGAATAAAGACCACTCTAGACCCAACTTATAAGAACTCAAAAACAAATCTTAAAAGAATAAGCAATTCTAAAGAAATCTGGCTGCTTTCCAGAAAATAATCAAAGAGTATTTTAAAATACAGCAAGATCCAGAAGTCAACAATGTAAAATTCATAATGTTCAGCATCCTATTAAAACTCACTAGATATGTACCAGCCAGCTAACCAAATAAATTAATTAATTAATTAAACTCATATGAAGAAGAAGAAAAATGTAACCCATACCCATTTGAAAAATCAGTTACTAGAAATGGTAAAGAGGAGTTCTGGTCAAGATGGCAGAATAGATGGTTCCCAGTGTCACTCTCTCCCACAAATCAACTAATTTCAACTATAAAAATGTAACATCAGCCAAGCTGGGGTCGCTGGAGCTCAGGGAAAGAGGAGGAGAGACCTATGGAGTTCAGGAAAGCGGGAGAAACCACAATGAGAGAAAGAAAAAACTGCTCAGAGCAATACGGGTGGCGGTGCTTTAAGCCTGGAGCTGCTGAGCACATGGAGCAGGAGCTGGCAGAAGCTGCAGCTATGCCCTTCATATGGAGTTACTTGGAGGCAGCAGGGGAGAAGAGGGCCTTGGCAGCCCCCAGGACAGCAAAACCACTAATAGGGTTCCCATGGACCCATGCCGGGGTGAGGAGCCAGAACAACTGAGAAAAGGGAGCCGCTCAAATGCCAGTGAGTCATCACAATGGACTGGTGCAGAGCCTGTCCCATGGGAAGTGTTTGGAGCACAGCAATGGGGGAGATGGGCCCAGTGGGAGAACACTGGGACATAGCAAAGGCAGCTGATCCACCCCCCAATCAGCAGAGGACCACTCAGAGACTGGTTGGGAATGCAGAATTGCATGGGGTGAAGTTTAATGGAAAAACTCAGGGCCAGATCAGAGTTTCTACAGAACCCAGATCCACTGGGTCTCTGGAGAGATGCAAGTACCTTATAACATCAACCATTAAACCCTGAGCTGCACAGAAAGCCTTCCCTAGGGAATCAGCGGTAAAGCAGCAATTTAGCTCAACCACACAGCTCAAGTACTGGTCCCTGCAGGTAGTTCCCCCATTTTAGAAGTAAGCAATGGACAAAAAATTAGTTCTGGCCCAGGCATACCACTAGCACCTTGGGGCCTGTCTGGGAACAAGAGGCTTGGAGTAGGGCCCGGACCCCACTCCCACAACCAGGCACACTGCACTAACATCTTGGGGCCCACCCGGGGACCCGAGGTATGGAGCCAGGGACCAGACACACCCCACAATCGGGCACCCTGCCAGCACCAAGGAGCATGCCAAAAACATCACCTTCACGTGGGTGGCCCATGTGGCTGCCATGAAAGTAGCTAGATGCCACAACCACCACGCAGATGGTCCGCCAGCCACTGGACTGTATTGACACAAGGAGAGTCACCAGCAGAGATAAAGAAAAGAAGAGGATGTCTCTCTCCACAAAGCCCATTTCAGAGTGACAGAAGAAGCATCTGCTCTGTGATAATATATATTTGTAACAATATATATGCTAGTAGTACTGATTTGATCAGTATACCTCAATGTTGAACCCCCAAAATATGTATAATCAATTTTGATTCAATAAATTAAAATAAATTTTAAAAAGAAACAGTAAAGAAATGACAGATAATGGAATTTGCAGGAAATGATATTAAAACATCTATTACAAAAATGATCCATCTGCTGAAATACATAAAAGAAAGTAGGATCATGATGAGAGGAGAAATTGAAAGTGTGAAAAACCAAAATGTAACTTGTAGAGATAAAAAACACAGTATCTGAAATGAAAAATGCACTAGAGGAAGTGAGTAGCATATTAAACACTGCGAAAGTAAAGGTTCCTGAACCTGAAAATCTAGTGACAGAATCTATCCAAAATGAAGTACAGAGAGACAAAAGACAGAAAATAGTAAACAGAACATGAGGACATCTGTAACAATCAGGCTGACATACACGTAATTGGAGTTCCAGAAAAAAGGAGGCAGACAGAAAAAAAAATCACCAAAAAAGTTCCAAATTTGATAAAAACTATAAATCCACAAATCCAAGTTTAACAAACTCCAAGTAGAAAAAATGTTAAGAAAACCACACTATGGCATACCATAATTAAATTGCTGAAAACCAGTAGTGATAAAACTTTTAAAGCAGCCAAGGGGAAAAGGTGTATTATATACAGAGAAATGATGATCAGAATTTTTGTAGATTTCTTGTCCAAAACAATGTAAACCAGAAAAAAAAATGAGGAGAACTTTTTAAAATGTGAGGTGGGAAATGATACTCTTTGAATTCTTTACTCAATGAAAGTAGCTTTCAAAAATGAAAGCAAGATAAAGTTTCTTTATTTTTATTTTTATTTTTTGGCAGTTGACTAGGATTGGAATCCAAACTCTTGAACTTGGTGTGATAGCCTTTTTCAGGTAAACAAAAGCTGAGGGAATTTATTGCCAGCAGACCTGTGCTACAAGAAATGTTAAAGGATGCTCTTCATGTGGAAGGGGAATGATGCCAAATAAAGACTTGGATCTACACAAAGGCATGAAGAGCATCAGAACTTGTAAAAAAAAAAGTAGGTAAATATATTTCCCCATTTAAAAAATCTATTTGGAAAATAATTGATGGTCTAAAGCAAAAAACAAAACAACATATTGTGAGGTTAATAACATTTGTAGAAGTAAAATTTATAACAACAATAGTACAAAGGCTAGAGAGGGAAAATGGAAATACACAATAGTAAGTTGTTAATTGAAGGTAGACTGGGATAAATTAAATACTTATATTATAAACATTAAACACTTAATAAATTTTATGGTTAATATGTAAATAGAGGGGATAAAAGGGAATCGTGAGAATTCTTTTTTTTTTTTTTTTCTTCATTTATTTTACTCCTATAAGGCCGGTAAAGAGGCAAAAAGAAACAAACATCAGATAAGACAAATAGAAACAAATGGCAAGATGGCTGATTTAAACCAGCCTATTGATAATTTTACTAAATGTAAATGGCCTAATATTCCATTAAAAAGCAGAAATTGCTTGATTGAATAAAAAACAAGTCCCAATTACATGCTGTCTGCAAGAAAACCCTGCTTTAAACATAAACACAAAAGACATTCTTAACAGATAGGTGAAAAGTAAAATGATGGAAAAAGATATACTGTGCTAACACTATTCAAAAAAAAGTTAGACTAGAAGTTTTTCCACTAGGCACAATAGATTTCAGGGCATGGAGTATTACCAGGGATAAAGAAGGACATTTTCTAATGAAAAAGATAAACATTTATATGTCCATCAATAACATAAAATTATAAAATCTATTCATCCAAACACACAGCTTTAAAATACGTAAAGTAAAAATTGGTAAAACTCAAAGAAGAAATAGATAAAACCATAACTACTCTCGTCTCTCAGCATTTGGTAGAACAAATAGACAGCTGATATATGGAGTACCCAAGCAATGCTATCAGCCAGCTTTGCCTAATTGATGTTTCTAGAGCACTCCACCCAACAAATAGCAGAATACAAATTCTTTTAAAAGGAACATGGAACATTCACTATGATAAACCATGTTCTGGGTCACATAATAAATTTCAATAAATTTAAAGATATGAAATTATACAAGGTGTCAAGGATGTCTGACCATAAAGACATTAAATTGAAAATCAATTACTGAAAGACATTGGTAAAATTTTAAAAACAGACTTCCAAATTACTATAAGCCACAAACAAGGAAGAAATCACAAGGAAAATAAAAAATATTTTGAAGAGTAAAAATTAAAATCAATATGTCAAAATGTATAGAATGTGCTAAAGAAGTGCTTAGAGAAAAACTTGTAACATTTGCTTATACTAGAAAAAAAGAAAGCTTTCAAACCAGTTATATAAGCTTCCACCTTAAGAAGTTAGAAAGAGAAGAGCAAATTAAACCAAAAGTAAACAAAAGTAAGGACACAATAAAGCTAAAAGCAGAAATCAATCAAATAAAAATAAAGAAAAACAATACAGAAAATCAATAAAACCAAAAACTGGTTTTTAAAAATGATCAATAAAATTGATAAACTTATAGATACATTGGTTAGAATAAAAAAGGAGAGAAGACACAAATCATCAGTATTAAAAATGAGAGTGAGAGGACACCATTACATGTCCTATAGGTATTAAAGAGATGATAAGGAAACATTATGGAAAATACAATGTCAATAAGTCTGATAAATAAGATAGAATTAATTTGTTCCTTGAAAGACACAAGCTAACAAAGGTTATTTAAGAAAAAATAGATTACATGAAAACCCCCATGTATGTTGAAGAAATAAAATCCGTAGTTTAAAATGTCCCCACAAAAACTTGAGGCCCAGAAGATTTCACTGGTAAATTCTACCAAACATTTGACATATAAATAATTTCAGTTGTACACAAACACTTCCAGAAATTAGGAGAGAACACCTCCAAACTCATTTTGGGATGCCATCATCATCCTGATACCCATATTAGACAAAGACATTACAATAAAAGAAAACTACATTCCAATATTCCTCATGAACATAGACCCCAAAACATAAACAGAATATTAGCAAATAGAATCCAGCAATATTTAAAAAGGCCATGATGACCCAAGTCGAGTTTACAACTAAAACACAAGTTTGGCTTATCATTCAAAACTCAATCATTGTCAATTGAATTGATGACACCACATTAACAAACTAGAAATAAAAAAAAACAAAATAAAGAGTTCCAATTTCTCCCCCTGATGTTTCTGGTACAAGATTTTTACTGTCGTTTAAACCATCACGTTCTATTAGAACAAAATTCTGTCATTTATAAACAGTAATAAATTCTTCCTTTTAGATCAACAATATTTCTTTTATTTCTTTGATAAATTGGAATGTGTGAGGCAAAAACTAGCAGACTTCAGCATGATGTAAAGTATTCAATGGTGTCTGTGTGTGAAAATTAGATATGTATAATAAATGCATTAAATACTCATAAAATTCAGTAAAACACTATTATTTTTTTTTGTTACAATTGATGTAATTTTATAATTAATAGAACTTAGATAAAGATTACAACGGGAGCAGCTAAAGTCAAAAAAGGAGAAAGTCTACTTATCCTCAACATCATCATCACCTGGCATTTTTCCTTTTTCTGTTTTTGTTTCTTTTTTGGCAAAGATACGTAGTCTCATGTCTTTTCCATCATTTTTGTTTGGCTGAAATGATGTCATAAGTATTATAACTGATTTTGGAATACTCATATAATTGGCAACATTTTTCTATTCATTAACAGATGCTTCAAAAATCTTCTCTAAAACAAGTGAAACAAGATTATTTAATAGGGCATTTTGTAGTGAAATGTAAACAAGGCACTGGATACCCGTGATAAATAGAGTCATACAAAAAAACAGCAGTCTATGTTTTATTGCTAAGATTCCAGAGACAAGTTGCCCTCAAAATTGGAGGGCTCTAAGGCCCAATTTCAAGAATTTCCCTGTGTCTATGCAGAAACTTCTAGAAATGAGGGCTTTTGGTATCTAAAGAAAATTATTTCACGGACGTCCTCTTTCCCATCTAATGTCATGTCTTCAGGGAATTAGAGTGAAGTTCAAAAAAGGCATTTGAGTCACATTTTCTTCAGGCCTTTGAGACCTATTATCTAGAATACAACTTGCAAATAAAGCATAAAAACACTGACTTGAGATGATTCAGAGGTTCTAGTAATTAAAAGAATTCCCATTTAAAAAAAACACAGCTGTAGATAGCACTTTAAAATATTTCATTGATATTACTTTTTAGGTGTGTATCTATGTATGAAACATTGAGTTATGTTATTGCTATTACTGTTTTATTATGATGATGATTATTATTATTTGGGGGTACTACACATTTTTCTATTATTTACAACTATTTTGTTTATTTTAATGAAGCTGGTACAAATAATGTTCATTTACAACCCATATCCCAGTCCAAAAAGTACGAGCAAAATAAAAAAGAACAGTGTTTTGTTGTATATACTTCTCTATAAGTAACTTTATTAACTGATAATAAAAATTAGAACTTTTCTGAGATCTTTAAAACATTAAAAAAAAATTTTTTTAAATGACAAGATTTTTTAAAAATCTTAAAATGCTTTCTCTTTGGTGAAGCCATCTTTGGAGTTAGTCATTACTCGCTGCATATCTGTCATCTTGTCTCCAACATGATATTCTTCTTGTTTTGGTCCAGACCCTCAGATTTTAAAAGTAGCTTCAAGTTAAGGAAAAGTCATTTTTCCACAGTTCAGTTCTCTGAGGAACTTCCCTCTCCCACTGAAACTCATCGTGCAGGAGAGAAGCAGTCCTATGCTGGAACTTCAGGGCCACCTGGACAGTCAGTACCAACACTCTGATTGTCGATCTTGTGCATCTCCACGAGCCTGAAAGTGCACAGTCCTGGAAAAGGTGGCTTTCTGTGCACATGCGTAATTTCTAAAAAGGAAAGTGCAATAGGAAGGGGACTGAGGTTTGATCAACAAAAATCAACACAATAAAAACAAATGGTAATGAATAATGAGCACCAGAATTCAAATTACCAGATGTTTTAAAGAGATAGTGTACCATTTTTCAATTTCATTTTGGACAATACATTACAAAAAAGCTATTTTTAAAAACAAAAAAAAGATTGAGGAAAAAGAAAAAGATAAAAATAATATCTAAACCACTGATCGAGACTTCCATTTGTTCTTGAAAAGCTTCAATCACGTCTTTTGTGACCATATATTCTCTGTTCTTCTGGAATATGATTATCAGCAATTCTCTGACCTTCAAATAGAAATCTAAGTAAGCTCATTGGAGCTCCCTGTCTCTGACAGCATAATTCTTTGAGTTTCTTGAGAAGTGTTGTCATTGTCACTTTGAAATGAATTTTACTGCTGTTTGAGTTCAATATATTCTCCTTCTTTCTTATCCTTCAAGTCCTTAGTTAAAGGTTTTGCCTCCTGGTCAGACATGGTGACAATGGCTTCACTCAGGTGTCTCCTGCACACAGCAGTAGCCTAGGGTATGCAGAACCTCACTCCAGGACTTACAAATCAGTCTCTCTTCCCCACAGCCAGGGAACTACACTTTTGAGGTGGGCACCAATACCCCAGCTAAGCTAACTAGACTCTCCCTGCTGAGTGTTTGAATCTGCAGTGAAATATAACAGGTAGGAAAGATGAATCATTTCAGATATAGATGTCTATGAGTTCCTGCTAAAATATATTACTGGTACTTGTTCCAAGGAATATATATGTTCCCTTCAGAGATAATTTCTAGATGTGTTCCTCTTAGTAGTACTCTAAAAATATGCCCATTTCTAAAATATGTGAATGAGGTACCATCTTAACTAAAAGTAATATGTATAATACTACCATTTGTTAGAACCCTAAAATGTAAAAAGGCCATATACACAACCTATAACTATTACAATAACAATACAAAGTAGATATTATGACCCTTCTTGCAGCAGGATACAAACAATTCATTCTGCATCTTAGGTCTTACTACTTTTTCTCTCCTCATCTAACAAATTTGCTGTTCATTCTGCAACTTTGTCCCTGTGTTTTTCCGATTCATCTCTCCTAACTCAGAAGTTTGGCACACCTTTAGATTTGGATGTCATAATTTTGTCTTGACTTATTCGTAGACTCTCTTCAAGGTTGCCTCTCCCAGTTCAGGTTAACCCTTTGCTATATTTTTCTTGACTGCAAGGGGCCATTCAGTAAACAGCCATTAAGCCCCACAGCATTCTAAGGCAACCATGAAGACAAGTAGGTCCATGTCCATATAGTGCATATAACATTTCAGATTGAGGACTCATCTTCTGGCCAAAGCCAGAGCCTGTTCGTCAACTCCATTAGCTCCTGAACCTTGAGGGACCAAGAAAAGCAGCAGCAGAATAGTGTAGGTGGGAGAGAAGACTTTTGTGACAGCTGATATAAGCACGTGCTTGAGTTAAATTCTAATTTTATAAATATTTATTGAGCATCTAAGCAGAAGTAAGCAATGGGGAAAAGGTGGCGAATAAGACAGATAAGACCCAGGCACTGCTGGAACTTACACTTTAGTAAAGTACGTGGATATTGCGTGAATGTATGAAGAAAACAATACAAGTCAAAATCGAAGGCATTTAGCCTGGTGAAGAGTGAGAGAAGATGATCCAAGAAAAGGAAATAAAACTCATAATGGAGCAGAATTGAGAAAGAGCTTGACATGTTTGTTGGATGAGCCAAGCATGGATGGAAGTGGTTGTCTGGAAGAGGGGAGTGGCAGGAAGGAAGTGGACGGGTGAACAGGACGCCAAGCCAGTGCCCTCCTGAGCCTTGTCAAGAATTTTGAAATTGATTTGAGGAACAAGGGAGTCTTTAAAGCATTTTAAACAGGTGAGTAATGATTAGATTTATATTCTTAACCTGACACAGTGGATAAAATAAGCAGAATAGGGGATTTTTGTTAAAATATGGCAGATTAAACATGTCTCTACTTCAACTTCTCTCAATCCTTTCTAAAAGGACAATAAGGGTATTTCTTAAGAAGACATCAAACCAAAGTGACAAGGAGGATAGTGAACATTTTAGAATAATAAATCAATATTTTTTGGAAGCTAAAAACATTGATAAAATTTTAGAAGCTGGAAGCCAAGTGGTAAACGATTTAGCAGACCCGAGAAAACTAAATCCCAAACCAGCAGTGAGAAAGCAGAGAACCAACCTGATTTATGCAATAGAATCCCCCAAAGCTGAGTGACTAGTGACAACAGCTACCTCCGACTGTGGAGGTGACTGGGGACGAGGGGATCACTGGGGTACGGAGCACTGGTCTAATGAGTGTTTAAAAAGCAGTTGAACCCTTCCTCTGTTCCATACAGCTGAGCAACTGTCTCTCACCCACCCTGGAGAAGAGTGGAAGCTTAGTCTCTGCAGAGGAGGTTTCCGGACTGGGGGATACCAGACGTGGCCCAAAAGAAGGGGTGACTTGCTGAAAACAGGCAAATTAGATGATGTCAGCAGAGTGATACTGAGACCTGGCAACTTAATTCTCCACTCCTCAAGTGCCAAGAGCCAGGCCTTTGTTTATAAGGCAGGAGAGTGGAATGGCCTCCTTTAGAGGAACTTCTTGGAATTAAACGGCCCAGTCAGATCATCTGACAGTGAAGTTCACAGATAACAAGCCCCACTCATAATGTCCAATTGTCCCTTCTCTTCAATATGCAGACAGCAGGCACCTGAGAGAAGATATGGAAGACACAGACCAGAAAGAGAGAGAGGGATGGGGGGACGGAGGAAAGAAGGAAGGAAGGAAGGAAGGAAGGAAGGAAGGAAGGAAGGAAGGAAGGAAGGGAGGGAGGGAGGGAGGGAGGGAGGGAGGGAGGGAGGGAGGGAGGGAGGGAGGGAGGGAGGGAGGGAGGGAGGGCTTAGAGGAAACAAATAGGGAGAAAACTAAAAAAAAAATACTATTATTAATATACTCAGTTGTGAATAGATTTTATGTATTTTAATACTGTAAAACTTTGATTATCAATTCAAAATATGAATCCAAAATTGCAATACAACTGTAGTGGGATGAGTATGGAGCAGAGGAAAGAGAGTTAAGTTCTGGTCCTTTCCAGTGGGAAGTCAGTTGGAAATGGCTAAAATGGAAAAATATCAAAAAAATAGCACTGTAGCATGGCATGTTATTCAGGAGGTAAATATCTAAACAATCAGCTAAAAGAGGTGTCAGCAGCTGCCTCTAGAGAAATGAGGGAAGGATGACTAGAGGACCAGCATCGTGTTTTATAGCAAACTTTGTGAAACCTGTTGCTACTTCATGTACGCATATGACTTCAACAGCATTTCTTTAACATTAAAAATAAAAGGGAAAGAGAATAAATAGGTGCCAAAAGTGGCATATCGATTAGAAAACTTTTTTTAGGAGTCTATGCAAAACGTGATGGTGGCTTGAATCAGGACCATGGGAGAGGAGAGTGACAGAAGTGGACAGACGGACTACATAGCACTTGAACATCAGTTAGAAAATCAGGTCCAGCCAGGAGCCCTCAAGGATGATCTGCAGGTGTCTGGCTTGAGCACCTGGGTAGATGGCAGTGCCACTTGCTGAAGGAGAGGATCAAAGAGGAACAATTTTAGGGGAGAAAATAAGTTCACTTTTAGAACTGTTTAATTTGGCTACACGTTTTTTCTAAATAATAAGGGCTAGAAGGACTTGGGATATGAAAATCTGGAGCTCAAATCTCATAATGAGGCAAGAAATACAGACAGTAAAATTATTGACATAAAGTGATAAATAAGGTTGTAGATACATATTTTGTTTTCTTGCCCAGTGTCCCTTTCCCTTCTTCATCGTTCTTGTAAGGACACTAATGTGTCCTGTCTGGGACTCACTCTGCTCTACTCCTACCCTGGGAAAGGGCTCAGATTGACTATGAGATGAGATGAATTTATCAGAACCCTTTTGGGGAAAACGGGAATAGACACGAGAAGAATGTTGTCGTCTTTCCTTCTAGAATCCTGGGCATGTACGTCTGGAGCTGCCTGTGGCTCTCAAGGTTGCCAGTGGAGAGAGCCTGACTGAGAACGAAGTCAGCCCCATGGAAAGCCGCGCTGAGGGAGAGAGAAAACAGGACAAATTTTCAATATCATTAGTCACATTCCTGGACAGAGCCAAGTAAGAAGCAGTTTCATTCTTTGACTTTCCCATTGATGTGAATGATAATTCCCCTCCCCAGGATGGCTGGGGTTGCCCCTGACAGTGTCCTGTCTTGTGTGGTGGGGGTGCATACAGTTGCCGTGTGAGAATGTGAGGGGTAAATAGAGAAAGTGTGCAGAAGGGCTCTCTCCAAGCCACAGAGCTGTGCACAGAGGAGGAGCTGGCAGGGGAGACTGAGAAGGAATGGCTGCGTAGATAGGAAAGAAAAAGAAAAGGAAAGGAAATGTCATGACAGTCCCAAGGAGACAGTGTTCCATGAAGCAGAGAGGAATCAACTATATTAAATGCTGCCCGAGGTCAGTGAAGACCTTTGGCACCATGCAACTGACCTTGAAGATGTTGGTGACAGCAGTTTCAGTGAAGTGGTGAAGTAGAACCTGTTGGGCATGGCTGGAGGAATGTGTGGGTGTTGGAGAAAGTAAGACAATGAATAGAGACGACTCATTCAGGAGGGTAGGGTTTGCAGAAGAGAGAGCATAGAAATCGAATTGTGTGTAATGGGAAGTCCATGGAACATCAGGGAGAAATGTGATCAGGAACACAAGTAGAGGAGTGGGCTCGGGTAAGGAGAAGATAGGGAGGATGGGTCCAATGAAGTTGGTTTTATAAAGCTGGTTGGGAGGGTTCCAATCTTATGAATTTATTTTCAGTGTGAAGCAGAAGGCTGGATTATCTGCTGAGAATGAGGAGGGGTGGGACATGTGGATGAAGTGAAAACTATCTGAAATAGTCACTGGGCCAAAAAGGACACTTGGCAGGATTGTTGGGTGGGGTTGAGGGCCTAGAGAAGATTCCGTCCATGAATTTAAAGGAATCCACACTGCAGAGTTGAAGGAGCAGCTCCAGCAGTGAGGGGCAGCATGGGTCCAGGAGAAGGGGAAGCTGAATTTGTCCAGGTTGAGGGGCCAGCCCATCGCAGAGCAGCAGTCACTGTTTCCAATGGAGTTTGGAGGAGGTATAGTGACTTTCCCGGGCATAGAATTTTTTTCTCTAGAAAACAACTCGTCTATTTTCTTATCTAAGGGTATGTCAGGGAGGGTAGATGGAGCTTACTGTTTAAGCAATAGGATGGAGGGTGGAGGAGTACATTTTACATCAGGAATCATGAAAACAGGTATCTGTTAGGCAATGAACAATTTATTTTATAATTTATCAACTCATTTAATCTTCATAACAACTCAAGGAAGTGGTTTTATTGAACCCATTTTATGGCTGAAGAACCAAGACTCAGAAAAATAATAACTTTGCCCAAGGTCTTTCAGCAGAAAATGGCAGGAAGATTGTTACATCATAATAGAAAAGGCATGATTCTTAGTATATCAGAGACACATTGTAGATCCAGATATGTCAGAGTCTTTTCATTCTGAAAGAGCTATACTCATCATTGAGTCTGGTCCCAAATGCTTTTCATGATATGATTGGTATACCTCTGGGGACAGCAGCCCTGTTGAAGGTCTTAGGGACAGAGTCATGACTGGGTTAGAGCACAGGCACAGGATTCCCAACCATCTACCCCAGGACCTGAGCAGGACAGGCCTCTGCCCTGGGCCCTCAGTATCACAAACTCTGTGAAAGAGTGCATGGGCACTGCTGTCGCTTCTGACTTAGTGCCAACAGAGCAGACCTTTAATCCTAAATATCTGCTCTTGGGAGTCACACTTTCTCACACCACTTTTCCTGTATCCTGTAAGCAGTTGCTGGCCACCACTGAATGCTGTCAAGGTTTGTGGGTTGTGTAGCTGCTGCTGCTTCAGAATGCAGGGAGGATTTTGGATGTGGAAGCAGTTAGGAAACAGAAAAGATAAACTAACCTGTAAAATCCTTTCTCTCAGGTAAAATTATTGAAATAGACTCCTCCATAATGAAGTTTTGGGTGGTGAGCATCGACGTTCTTGCTTTCCTCATTGTCTACGTTCATTGTGGCACATGGCACCTGGGAACTGTATTAAACTGTTTACATCACTCCTACATTTGTTTGTGTACATACCTATATTGACATCTACATATAGGTAAGTCTAGATGTAATATGAGTAAAGCAAAATCTAAATTTTGTAAGCAATTATTAGATGGACATTAAATGCTGGAATTGCAATTAATTTTATTTTTATGAAAGTATTTAATGAGATTTTATTAATTTTCCCTGAAATAATTTCAGATTCTTTTAAATAATTTTAGGTTAAATTTTATATTAATCATTATAATTTATTTTTCATTTTAACTTTCATATTTAATTTTTAAAATTTTAGAAATAACTTTTTTGAAAGTTAAAAAAGTTTCATTTATATATTTAGTGAAAATGTAGTCAAATTAAGTTCACTTTGAATATAATTGCATTTTATTTTTAGTCCTTAAGGTTAGGGAGAATGAGTTCAAGTTGAGAAATAGAAAATGCAAAAGCAGAGAGCTCAGGGAGAAAAAAGGCTGAAAAATATAAGAAAATAGGAAAAGTTCAAAGAAGCAGCCTGCTTAAGTTTTTAAAAACTAGATATGACAAAAGTAAAATTTGCAATGAGCATGATCCACATAAAGTTTGTAAATAGGACATTACCAATTCTTTATTAAATAAAGATTTAATTACCGACTGAAAGAATGAAAATGAATAAAAATTATATTTATGAAATCCACACTTTGGACAAGTCAAATGAAATCCCTGTGGTTTTATATAAATAAGATTTAATGAATATATTATTATACAAGGTGGTGAAAATCATTACTTAAGTGATAGATGATATAAACATTGCATTAATATATAAAAATGAAAATAAGATATTTTATACAATTTTCTACAATGATGTTTACATTTTGTAAAATTTTTATTTCACTCTCAAATATATGTACTGCGAATTTTACTAACAATTTCATTTGCTATTCCTCAGCTAAGCAGCCTCTCCAAACATAAATTAGTTAAAAAGAGTTTAAGAACTATGGTGATCTGATTTGGCATTGGTGTTAATAGAAGACAAATTATGAGAAAATCCTAATGTTAACATAAGTAGTATTTTTTCTCTGAAATAAAGGCAAGAGAAATAAATGGTATGGAATAATTATATAATAATTTATGAATAATAATTTATGAATGATGGAATGTCTTCATTTTACTACTCATTTAAACATCACAGCTCAATCAACAAAGTACCCAAACTTGTGCAACAATTATAAAACTGCATTTTCTTGAAATCTTGTCCTCTTTCAGTTATATAAAAGTCACATTTAACATATTTTTAAATTTATTGTTATTAAGAATTTTTTTCAAGATAGGGAGACAGAACATAGTTTATTTAAATGGTTTGATGGCTTAGTAGCCAGTAATGGACTAGAGACTGGTCAACAGTTGCGAAATCAGAACCCATTAGCTTAACCATGTGTAGACTCATTAATTTATCCGGGGCTTTCTGTAGACCTACCTGATAAACACCCTTATACCTCACTGGGATTATTTGTAAAGCATCAATGAGAGCAAATTAACCTAAAGAGACTCAGCCAGGGTAAAAGAAATCAGAAAGGAAGGAAGCTGGAAGTAAGATGATCTCCAAATCACCGGAACACAGCAGAATCCCTTTCTTGAAATGTTGAATAAAGTGAACAGGGCTAGTTAAATTTTTTACCTGGAAAATGTCAGGTCAAATTATTTTTAGACTATATGCAAATCTGGAGTGGTAATGAGTTGCTCGTTTACTTTTGCTATTATTTTCTCTCCAAAAAATGAGTAGTTCTGATGTGTGGTTGCAATTGCAGTAAAGTATGCTAGATAAGTGGTATCATCTCCGCATGGAAAAATACCCCAACTTCATCCTATCTAATGGAAATAAAATATTTCTTTAGTGCATATAATGGAAAATTGCAGCTGTCAGAAATGATAGCCTAGACTACTTTTATAAAGCATTTCCTTAAAGCTGTAAACCACATGTTAGCACAATGCTGTAATTTTTCTTCTCATTCCTTTTTTATTCTTTTTCCTGTTTATATTTCCCTTTCTCTTTTTTTTATTGTCCTCCTTATAAGTGTTTACCCATGCTGTCATTTTGAGTAATGCTTCTTATTAAAATTTTTAAAATTTTTTTTATGTTTTGAATATATTGAGCATCAAAACATTTGTGGCCTTTGCAATATAATAATTCCTGTTTAGATTTATGACATGTTAGGAAAGAAGATACTTTTAGTTTTGACATTCAAGAAGCTTTTTTTTAACCAGTATTAAGACATATGTAAAATATTCACTAGGATTTTTATTTTAACATGAAAAAATACCAGCAAGAAAATGCAAATAACTACAATAGTTAAGAGCACCGGCTTAGGTCAAAGAGACCTCAATTTAATCTAAGCTTTAATCTAAGCTCTCCCTTTACCAGCTTTGTGACATGGAACTTGACCTTCATAAGTCAGAATTTCCTCATCTGCCACGAGGGTGTAATTGTAGTTACTATCTCATAGAGACACAAGAATTAAATAAAATAATTTGTGTAATGTGCTTAGAACTGTGTGAGGCACATAGAAAAGCTTGGAAACATTATTATAAATCCCACTGTTTTTATCATTAGTATTTGTTGTTGTTAACTGCCTCTGACCCTCTTTTATAAAATGTAGTAATACAGGCCCACAATAGAAAATGTAGATTGTAGAGAAGCACAAAATGAAGTAAAAATCTTCTTTTCTTGCTTCTATCATCCCACTCTCCACCAATTGCTTCTCATGTGTCCTACCCCAAACTATTTTGAGAACCAGCATGTACACACACAGTCCTTCCTGAAACTTTATGCAAGGACATCAGATCTTGCCCTCTGTCTTGCACTTTTGTCACTGAACAATTTATCTTGAATGTCCTTCTGTAGCCACACATAGACATCACCCTCATTCTTCATACTGTAGTAACTGCCATGTCCCTCTGTATAATAGATGTATTATAATTCAGATCACCACTCTTCTTTTGTAGTGTTTGGTTTTTGCCACTACGTCTGTAAGGAAAAGTCTTAGCAGTAGAATTTCTAGGTTAAAGTATATGTCTGTTTTCTACTTCGATATATTTTGCCAAATTATCCTCCCAAAAAGTTAGCACTAATTTACTGTAGTGGTATTTTATGTATTTGGACATGGTCCCAAAAACATGTATGTAAATAATTTGCTTGAAATCAATTTTTTAAAATTAATTTCACTAGGGATGTGATTTTTGTTTTTGCCAGGTTCATGACCCTTTTTGATAATTTTTGAAAGATGTGGACTTTCATCTTTCTGACAATGTGCATTGAAGAATTTGCTCATGTGCACACCCTTTTAGGGGAAGCCCATCTGTGGTAGGGCGAACAACGGCTCCCCAATGATGCTCACGTCCCAGTCCCTTGATTTTAGCCCAGTGAGACCCATACCAGATTGCTGGCCTCCAGAACCAAGATAACAAATTTGTGTTGTTTGAAGCCACTTTTTATGATAACGTAGGAACCTAATACATCATCCACGTATCCCAGAGGAAGATTCAGCTATATGGGCATGTGCCCTCTCTAGGAATATATAAGAACATAGCTTTAGAAAACCAAAAATCCTTTAGTACACAAAGCAGACAAAAGTTGAGCTGGGCATATCTGCAGCAACAGGGATGGACGGGGGTACATTATGCTTAGTGAAATAAGCCAGACAGAGAAAGACAAATACTGCATGATCTCACTCATATGTGGAATCTAAAATAGTCAATCATTTAAGCAGAGAGTAGAATGGTGGTTGCCAGGTGCTGAGGGGGAGGGGTAAATTGGGAAGTGTTGGTCAGAGTATAAAGGTTCAGTTATGCACAGTAAGTTCTGGAGATCTACTGTACAACGTAGGGCCTATGATTAACAATACGGTATTGTATACTTAAAAAATGTGCTAAGAGGGTAGATCTTATGTTACATGCTCTTACCACAAAAGGAACAACAAACAAAACCAAAGGGAGTAGGAGGAACTTTTGGAGATGATGGATAAGTTTATTGCATTGATTGTGGTGATGGTTTCATGGGTGTATCCTTATCGCCAAACACATCAAGTTGTCTGCATTAAACATCTACAGCTTCTTGTGTATCAATCATACCTCAATAAAGCAGTTTTAAAAAACGGTTTGTTGGCCACTTCATTTCTCCTGTCCTCCCCCTGCCATAGTCCCTAAGCATCTCCGTGGAACTCCTAGTGTTCCAAAAAGATTGAAAACTAATCCTTAAGTAAATTAAATAAGCTTTCCTCTATGATTTGAGCATGCATTTGTAAACCTGATCTTTAAAAAAATGCATTTGTTTTCACTTAGTGAGTATTTATTTTATCGGCACCTGTTTTGAGGCAGCTGCTGTGCTAGGTTTCGGGACACAGCGGTCAACAATACAGGCGTATTCTTGCCCTCACAGTTTATAGTGTCATAAGAAATGTAGCCAATTCAAGTGTAACGTGACAAATGCTTAGATGGGAAAAGACTAGGGAGCTGTGTGTATGCATAGAAGGGGTACTGTCCTTGTTCTGGTAGGAGGAGGGGGTTAGTAGAGATCTTTGGGAAGGAAGAGATATCCAAGCTGAGAATAAGCAGCGTTCCCCAGGCAAAGGATCACCTGTGTAGGTACAGAGGAAGGGATGGGGGAAGAGCGACAGAGTGTTGGCAATCATTCCCACAGAAGGAACAGCATTTGAAAAGACTTAGAAATGGGAGAGAAGGGTAAATTTGGGGAACTAGAAATAGTTCAGCATGGCTGAAGCACAGAATGCCATGGAAAAATGTAAGGAAATGAGGCTGAAGCTCTCGAGGGGCCTTGCTGTTGCTACGAAGTTACTTCCACTTTATTCTCTTGTCCAGGCAGAGCCATTCCTATAGGTCTGGGTGGGACCCTATTTGCATTTACAAGAGTTACTCTAGCTAGAACATGGAGGACAGGTGGGAAAGAGCAATACTGGAGGCAGGAAGAAGAGTTAGGAGGCCATTGCAGGAATCCAAGCTGGAGCCATACGGTGGTGAACATTGACCTACGGGAATGAGCTGAAAAGATGTTTAGGTCACACGCTTGGCAGGGCCTGGTGATGAGTGGATATGTGGGGATGTGGCAGGAAGAAAGGCAAATCCGGAAAGACACTGAGAATCTTGGAAGGACCCAGGAGGTTTCCATGCTGGAAGTGGAGTTTGAAGACTTGCAGGGCATTTTCTTGGAGAGGTCTAGTAAATAGGTGCATAATAGATCTAGAGCCCCCTGAAATAATTTGGGATAGAGATAGATATTTATTAATGATTAGCTTATACTTGTTAAATGTTATGCAAAGCAAAGGCAATGGATAAAATGCCCCAGGGAGAGGATGTAGAACGGGAAGAGGGTTTAGGACAGGACCCGGAAGAAACGAAGACTTAATAAAGGAATAAAGGAAGAGAAGCCACCAAGAGGCTGAAGAGGGGCTGCTGCGGGGGTGGAGGGGGCAGTAAAAGCTGTCAGTACTGCCAGATGCGATGCCCAGGAGGGGTTGAATGAAATAATCACCGGAAACGTCGCTTGAAGGTAGCGCTGCTGGAGACCTTGACCTTCACTAGAGTAGCTCCAGTCCCTTGCCAGTGGCAGGGGATGCAGTTCAGACACAAGGGAAGGAAGGACTAACCTCAGACAAGGAGAAGACAATTGGCTCCACTGTAAGAGCAGAAAAGGAGGAAGGGGTGGGTGCACTGATGTTCTCCTAAAGAGAAAATTGAGGCAAGTCTTCAAATATTACAGAGTGATCTTCTGATATCTAAATTATAAGAGAGAACAATTCAAATTCTTGAGTTGTCGCATAGGACAGAAACAGGGCCAATGAGGGAACGACAGGAAGATTAATCTTGGCTTTACCTAAGGAGAAACTTGCTGATTATAGCTACTCAAAACAGAACGCTTGTGTTAGTAAACTGTGAGCTCCCTGTCACTAGTATGATTGAAACAGAGGCAATAGCTACTGCAAGAAAGAGTGGAAATCGAAATGGAGGATGTCGGTGGGAAGCAGGGGATTAACCACGTGCTTTCTAATATCCCCTCCTGCCCTTGACATTCAGCTCTGTAAACCACAGCAAGTGTGTTATGTATTGAGTACTGCCCTTGATTCCCTTTTGCTGCAGCCCTAGCCAACTGCTGGTGGTAAAAATTTCATCCTGCAGACTCAGCCTTCAGATCCGGAAGCAGCCCCAAATATATCAGACCTAGGAACTGCATTGCTTTCAGAGTGGGGGCTGGAATTAGTCTTCTGACCTATGCCTAGTTTCTAGGGTGTCCGACTTGAGCAAAATGGGTCCATGAATGCCCACGACACTACAGTTTTCCTCCTAACCACCATAAGTGCCCAGTACAGTGGGCATCTTCTTGTTCATTACTGAATGCCTACTATGTCCCAGGACTGTGCTAGGTGCTGAATATATGATGATGAAAGTACGTTCCATAACAATACAGATTTTGTCTAAAAACAGTCACTGATGTATTCTCTGCACGTGAAACAGTGCCTGGCACAATGCAACTCTCAATAAATACTTGTTCAGTGAATGACACAAATTCTGTCTTTAAGTTGCTTGAATCTAGTGCACAAGACAAGCATATACACTGAAAATTACAGTATCATGTGGAAGTTACAATTATGAGAATCTCATGGGAAGCACAGAAGCGGAGCACTGTCCCTAGTCTGGGGTTTGGGGTTCATATTCTGGTTCCCAACCAGCATCAGAGCCCAGCTGGAATCCAAATCTGCCTCCCAGCCTTTGCCATTCTTCTCTACCTGTAAAGCTGAACCATGTCGCTCTACTGCAAACCACCAGCTTCAATCAAGGCACCCCTCCTGGGTGCCTTGGGACCCCTCTGCCTTCAAGGAACTGCCACCATCATAACCATGAGTGGATATTGCTCCTGACGAGATATAGGCACTTGCTCTTACCAGGTCAGAGTTCCTAGGGAGGTGAATGCCAGCCGCAACTGTACCTTATTAGACATTGTATCTTGGACAGCTGGAGAAGCTCTTAGAGGGCAAGGCACACTGTGAAGGCAGTGCCTCTAGCACCACCACACTCCTGACCCTGAGCTGGCTGCCTTAGAATCCCAGTGTGACTCACAGGGTGTTCACGAAAATTCTCTAGGAATTAACAATCCAGCTGCTAGCCCAGCTCATTTTCCTTTCCAACACGTATTACTACAGTATAGAGATGTCATTACAGAGAGAGAGGGAGGTGTGTGAAAAGAGCACAAGTTTGAGCCCCAGACTTTGGATAAGTCACTTAAATTCTCCAATTCTCTATCTCTCCTTTATTTTTTTCTCCTTATTTTGACATATCAGACTTACAGAAAAGTTGCAGGAATAGTACAATGAACTCTCAGATATGCTTCATCTAGATTCCCAGAATGTTGTTTCTGCAGTTGCTTTATCCTTTTCTCAATCTCTGTGTGTGCTTATGTACACACATATACCATATATACCTTTTCCCCCCTTAACCACATAAGAATAAGTTGCAGACATAAGGCTCTCTTTCCCCTGAATATTTTAGTGCATATTTTCTAAAAACAAGGAATTCTTTAGCTAATCACAATACAATGGTAATAATCAGGAAATCAAGACAAATAATACTGTTATCTAATCTATGAAACTTACTGAGACTTTGTCAATTGTTCTAAAAATGCCCATTGCAAAAGAGAATCCTAGATCATACATTTCGTTCAGTTGTCATATTTTTGTATCCTTTAATCTGGAAAAATTCCTGAGTCATTCTCTGAAATTCATGACACTAGCATTTTTGTAAAGTACAGTGCAGTTATTTGTAGAATGTCCCTAAATTTGGGTTTATGTGATTTACCCTCAAGATTAGATTCAGACTATTTGCTTTTGGCAGGAGTCCAAAGAAGTAATGCCAAGTTCTCTCTCTCTGTCTCTTTATTTTCCTTTCTTTCTTTTTTCTTTATTTTTTTAGCTCCCACTTATGAGTAAGGACGTGGTATTTCTCTTTCTGTGCCTGGCTTATTTCATTTAACATAATTTTCTCTAAATTATTCCTTTTTGCTGCAAATGACAGAATTCTTTCTTTATGGAAGAGTAATATTCCATGGTGTATATATATATACCACATTTTCTTTATCCAATCATCCATTGATGGACATTTAGGTTGATTCCAGATCTTGGCTATTGTAAATAGAGCTGCTTCAAACATGGGAGCACAGGTATCCCTTTGACAAGGTGATTTCCATTCCTTTGGGTATATACCCAGCAGTGGGATCGCTGGCCGAGTTCTCAGTGCATCACACAGGAGGTGCATGCTGCTGCTTAGTCCCATTGCTAGCGTGTGAAATTTGATCATTGCCTAAGGTGGTATTTTCCAGGTTTCAGTACTGTAATATTTACTCTTTGTATTTAAAGAAAGATCTTCTGGTGATATGCATTACTCCTTAAAGTAGATTAATCAATTATTAAAATGGCTGGCAAATGTTGATTTTTCAAATTTCATCATTCTTTCTAGATTTATGAGTTGGCATTTCTTATAAGAGTTTACTCTTTTCCCCAATTTGTTTGTTTGTTTTTCTGTAACCTCATGATATTTTATTTAATCAACAGTGTGTAATCCTTGAATTTACTATTTTTATTTTAATACTCGAATCATACCAGGTTTTGCCAATGGGAACCCCTTCAATCTGGCTCCTGTGTCTTTTTGACATATCCTCACCATCTTTGGTTACTTTGTTACTTTGAGTACCACAAAACGATCCAGGCTCATCTGTTCTTTTCCTAACCTGGCCCTGGTTAGCCATTTTCCCAAGGACACCTGACTTCTTTCAGTGAAGAATGATATTTAGAAAACAAGATCTGGTGCTATGTGTGCTCACCACTACTGGGGTTTTATTGCTTCTAGGTTCTCTCAGAGGACAGACGTGAGAGAGAGGGAGAAAGATAGCAAGAGAAAGAGAGAGAGAGAAAAAAAGAGAGATGTATACATACATACACACACATACGAGGGTACTTCAAAAAGTTTGTGGGAAAATCGAATTAAAAGATAATGTGAATCTTTCCATGAACTTTTTGAAGTACCCTTGTATGTGTAGTGTGCAGTTATGTACACAAACACACACACACACACATCTAATTGATTCATATCTACTTGTCTATCTATGTCCCCATGAGTTCATGCTGATACCTGCAATTCCAGTTCCCTTTTTATATTTATCACTATCTTCTCCAACAGTGAAAATTCTAGCTCCCATTATTCATAATATATGTATTTATATATTTATTCATTCTTAGAATATATAAAAATTAGTTTCAGGATTACTAACCTATGTTTCTGGGGAAAAAATAAGAGGTCTACTAATTACAGTTCAATATTTCTGTTGTTTAAGCCACTTTTAACTGGTACTTTGTTATGGCAGCCTTAAAAAACTAATACAATTAATATGATTCCAAAATTCAGGTCGATTAAAAAAAAAGGTATATTCAGAGAAATGACTCTTTTCCCTTCCCTCTATTCTTTCCACACAATTCCCACCATGCCCAGTAGGCACCAATATTTTAGTCTCTGGTTTTCCTTCCTGTTTTTCTTTTCACTCAAGCTACTAGTTTAATATGTATATTTCGTTTTCTCTGGAAATCACTTCATATTCATTTATATAGATCTTCATTCTTTTTTATAGCTAAACATTGCTCCATTTTGTGGCGGTACCATGGTTTATTCAACTACTCTCTTAGGTAGTTTCAAATATTTTCACTGCAAACAATGCTGCAATGAATAGCCTAGTACATATGTATTTTTGTATTGTTGGAGGTATAGATTTACAGAAGATTCCTAGAAGTGGGATTATTTGGTCAAAAGGTAATGTATATGTTGTTCTGTGAGGTGTTAAAAAATTCTCCAGAAGGCTACATTCCCTGTAGCAACATATGAGAGTTCCTGTTTCCCCACAGCCTCGCCAACAGTGTTATTTTTTTTAATGTTTGCTAATCTGATGACAAATGATATATCAGTGTAATTTTAATTTGCATTTTTCTTATCATGAGTGAGGTTAAACATCTTTTCATCCATTTTTATATTCTTTCTGTAAATTGTTCCTGTCTTTCATTTTTCATTTGGACTTTTAAAAATCTTTTTACTCTTAATTTAGAAAAGTTTTCTATATATTACAGAAACAAGCCCTTTTCCTGTCTGCTATATTGTAAATATTTTCTTTCAGTTTGTCAGTGGTCTTTTGACTTTGTTTATGATGCTTTTTGCAACACAGAAGTTTTTTCATTTTTACATAGTCAAATTTATCAATTTTTAAAAATTACATCTGGATTCAAAGTCTCAATTAGAAGACCTTTTTCAAGTTAAAGAGGGATTAACTTATATTTTCTTATTATACTTGGTGGTTTCATTTTTTACAACTGGGTTCCTGATCCATTTTTGAGTTTATTCTTATGTGTCATGTGAGGTATGGATCTAATATTATCCTTTTCTAAATGTCTTACCAGTTGTTTCAGAACCATTTATTGAAATTTGCTCTTTACCTTATTGATTTGAGATGCTTCCTTTATCATATACTAAAGTTTCATATATACTGTACTTGGGTTTCTTTCTAAACTTTTTGTTCCATTCAACTTGTCAGTCAACATCCACTGGTAATATGCTGTTTTACTTGTAGAGGCTTTGTAGTATGTTTTAATATCTGGTAGAGCTAGTATTCCCTTATAGTTTTTATTTTTAGTGTATTCCTGGCTATTCTTGCATGTTTATTTTTATATGTGAAGTTTGTGGATTTTTTTTTTTTTTTTTTTTTAGTGGTATTAAGTTAAATTGATAAATTTTCTTAGGGGACTGACATTTTTGTGATGTTGAGTCTTCCAATCCAAGGATAAGGATGTTTTTCTGAGTCTGTTTTTATGTCCTTCATGAGTGTTTAAAGTTTTGCTCATATAGGTTTTGAACATTTATTGTTAAATTTATTCCTAAGTATCTTTTTTGTTGCTCATGTAAATGGGACTTTCTCTGCCATTTTATCCTCTGATTATTGTTTGTATAAATAATTGCTATTGACGTCTACATGTTAACTTTGTAGCCTGCTATATTACTAAATTATTTGAATGTTTTACAATTGATTCTCTAGGGTTATCCAGGTATATGATCATAACATCTTCAAATAAAGATAATTTTATTTTTTCTTTTCCAATTGTCATGCCTCTAATTGATTTATTTTGTCTACTGGCATTGGCTAACATTGCCAGTCCAATGTCGATAGTGGAAACAGTCACCAACCTTGTTCCTCTTCTTCAGCATTTTTTCATTTAATTAGATGCTGGCTTTAAGACTCAAGAATGTGTATTTTATCATGTTAAGAAATTATTTATTAATTCATATTTTTCTTAAGTGTCTCTATCAGGAAAAGATATTGGTTTTTTTCAAGGGCATTTTTTTTCTTTCATCATCTATAATCATATTATTTTCCTTCTTAAAAATTTTTACATGGTATATTAAACTAATGAACTTTCTATTTTTGAAATAACTTTGCATTCCTGAGATAAATCCTACTTGGTCATGCTGTATTTTTTTTTTAATGTAAAGTTGAATTCTTTTTGCTAATATCTAGAACCTTGCCATCAATATTCATAAGTAATATCTCTTTTTATATAGTCTATATTATGTTAAGTGTTAATGTTATACTTGCTTCACAAAAAATGAAGATGTTTTCCTTCATTGTCAATGCTCTGTAACATATAACAATGGAATATTGGGACAACCTGCTCTTTGAAGGTTTGGTAGTGATTTTCAGTCTCTCTAGCACAAAATGGGAAAAGTTATAATATTTCCTTCTAGGGATTGGTCATATAAATTGAATTGATCGACTTGGAAGTGCTTTACAACCAGCACATCACTAGTCACATGTTAATTATTGTAATAGAGGTAAGAACAAAGTGTGGTGCAGAAGAGGTAATTACCTCTGCCTTAGCTGGGAAAGAGAAGCTTTCATAGAAATTATCTTTTAGCTCGGTTTTGAATGAGTAGTAGAATTGTACTGAACCAAGAAGTAAATATTCTGGGTAAAAGAAAGAGCATTAGATATTAAAGCTTATGATTGCAAAATTCACCATGTCCATGTAGTGATATACAGTTGACATTTTGACAGGTATTAGTTTCTTTGGTTCTTTGAGGAGGTAGTATAGATGTTATTGCATCTTAAGGTTAGAGAGGGTGATAACTTTACAAGTGACAGAGCTTAGCACAAGTCCTAGCAGAGAGTAGGTGCTTGATAAATATTTAGGGCATTTTCTGATAATACAAAACCACATAGAATTTTCTTCTTTTGCACTTCCTTCCATTCCTCTATTACTTCTGAGTATTATGCAATTAAAAAATTATTGCTAATGTAGAGTGTTGTTTTACGTAAAACCTCAATGCCCATTCCTTGTTTCACTTACGTTTCTTTTATCTTTACAATTAAACTGTACCTTCTTTTGGTAGGTAAAGCAGGCATTTGCTGCTTAAACTTTTTATTGACAAAAACCTAATTTTCAGAACTTTTTTTTACTTTTTAGTGGTCGGCTGGTGCATGGAAAAACCCAATTTTTATTCACATATTCTTCTTCCTTCAAGTAGCTCATGGGGTCCCAGGGAAGCTGACACTCTTTCACCCTCCCACTCTCCAGTCAGGGGTGAGCTCAGATTGTTTTAAGCTAACCAGCACGTCCCATTGCTCTGGCCACAGTGACTGGCTCAGCATCCACTGTAAGCCAAAAAGACTGGAATCTTCTGGGAAAGAAACATCCTTGCTCCTTTTTCACTGGGTCCAACACAGAACAAAAGCACCCACATAGGAAACACAAGAGGTGAAACCTTTCAAGAATGGAGCCCCTACAAGAGAGAAAATTGGAAAATAGAGAGAAATAAACCAAATCTTGGGCCACCATTTTAAGCCTCCTCTGAGGCCAACATACTTATAAAGCACATAAGCCAATAAATACCTTTATTCTTAAAGTCAGTTTGTGTCATTTTCAAGCAAAGGTTATAACTGATGCAACATTAATAGTCAGTGCTAGATATATCTGATTGATATATCATACATACGATATCTACTATCTCACTGCTAGCAAGGAGACAGGCAAAAAATCATTTATTGAATTTTTGTGAAGAATATAAACACATACAGTGTATCCATTCACATACTTATCGAGAATCTACAATGCTGCTGGTACATACTTTTTCATGCTGAAAAATTATACAAATGAACCACTGTTAACATGGTTTTAAATTTATTTTCCTAGAGCTTTCTACGAATGATCATTTATTCATTCATTCCCTCAATTCAACAAATATTTTTTGAGCACCTACCATGTGCTAGTCCCATATTGCTCAGAGATGATTTCCCTTGTGACCAGCAGGACTCATTTGTGGGAAACATACCAGTTAATAAAAATATCAGTTAATTAATGTGAACTCACATTACCAGTCCAAATTACAAAGCCAAAACTTTGTACCACTTGCCTAATCCTTTTTACTTTCTGAATAGAGCCACAAAAAAGATAAATGAACATGTTAAGTTAAACTTTCATATAATTAGCAAATATGATTCAGTTTGCATTTTGTAAGTGGTAAGAAAAATAGTGAAGTCTGTAAACATCATTAAATTTCCTTACTATACTAATACATCCTGCAAACACTGAAGTGTGTTTGAGCTTCAGTGAGTACATTGGTCAAAAGGGCATTTGTCCTCACAGCACAAAAGTATCATGCAATGATGGTTGAGCTTCAGAAAATAAATCTCACCTATGTTTATTTTAAGCAGCATGATATATAATTCGTCTTATTTGTACCACAATATTTTAAAGCTACATTTGGAACTGAAATTCCTAAAGACTCGAATCCTCAGTGAATTTATAACCTTAGTAAGTCATCGAATTATGATTGACTCTTGAAAATTGTCTTTTTATTATAATAGTTTGACCGGTCATTAACTGTAGGATCACAAGCAATGTTAGAGATGCTCTTTAGAACAGGCTGTCTGAGACCTAGTTTTTATACTTTTGTTTCGTTTCGGTTTTTTGCGGCTGGCCAGTAGGGGGATCTGAACCCATGACCTTGAGGTTATAAGGCTGTGCTGCAACCAGCTGAGCTAACGGGCCAGCCCAAGACCTAGTTTTATATGTTCCATTGCCAAATAGACATTTCCACTTGAAAATCCTACTATCAGCTCAAAATCAACATGTCCAATACTTAAACTAATCTTTCTTTGGCTGTTCCATTCCCAGCCACTCCCATCCTGCCCCCAGGCAATTAGTATCAAGATTCTGATGGGAATCACTGCATTATTCCTGTCACACATATATGCAGCCATATATAAAATGTATCAGTATTTGTGTGCATGTTAAAAATATCCATAAGGAGAATCAGCATATATTTTGATTTTTTTTACAAACATATTTTTGAGATCTATCATGCTCACTTAACCTCTTGTTAATTTCTTTTAAGGGATGCATAGTATTTTATCTATAAATAAATTTTTTAAATCTGTACTCATATTAATGGACATCTATGTTGCTTCTAGTTTACCTCTATTACAAACAATGCTGCAGTGTATATTTTTGAACAAGTGTCCCTGTGCATAAGTTTCTGGGGTATTCAAATACAAGTTGACTTGGTGAGTTATTGGATATCACAGAGGCACTCTTACTAGATATGCTTTCCATGTTATGTTAATTTAACTCTTATCAGCAGTGTTTGAGCATTTTCTTTTCTCCCCATTCTTGACAAAATTTAGTCTTGTCATCCACATTTCCAACTTGAAATTCCTTAATCTCAAACCACTACCTTTGACCAGTCTCCAAAATATTATCTACAGTATAATGTGTTATGCCATTAGATGCTTCAGTACTCTAGCTGATTTCTACTAAAACCCTATGCTGCAAGACACTTTCATGATAGTCCATTTTAATAAACTAATAATTCTAATCCCACATCCAATTACTAAATTCCCTCTCAGATACCCATGACCAAAATTTTGGCAAATACCTTTACTCCAATCTCATAAATCTAATCATTAAAAAACTTCAATTATGCATGTTTCAACCTCTTGTGCTGGTCCCAAACATCATGGAGCAATGGAGAGGAATAAGTATTGGCTACAATGTACAGACAGTCACTTGCATAGATTGCTGATGGGAGTGCAAATTGATTGATATATTAACTTTAGTGTGCATTTGACACATCTAATAAAATGAAAAATACACATTGATTATATCAAGTTGTTATTTTAGCCAGCTCATTTAGTAAAAAGTAATACTTCATAACCATATTAAATTAAATGTCCTTGATTTCTAGTGTGATTGGATATCTTTTCACAGGTATATTGGCCTTCTGTATTTCTTTTTTTTTTTTCTTTTGCTTAATTTTCAGTTCATATCCTTTTTTCATTTTTCTTTTGGGCTGTTTGTACTTCCTTACTCACATGTAACAGTACTTTCCATATTCAGGATACTGTTTCTTTGTATAATTACCTTTGTATTCATATAAATTACAAATAACTTTACTCTGTATTGCTTGTCTTTTAACTTTAGTTATAATGTCTTTGTTCAAGTTTCTAATCCACTTGGAATTTTTTTATAATGTAAAAAGCAGCCTAATTTATTTTTCCCATGTAAAAAGTTATTGATTGAATAGTATATGTATTACCAATTTATAATATTACCTCTGTCTTACACTAAGTTCTAGAACATGTTTGGGTTTGTGAACACTTTATTCTGCCCCGTTGATCTGTTTTAAACCAATATCACACTTTTAATTACTACTACTTAATACTAAGTCTTGATATCGGGTATAACAAATCCTTCTCTTGAACTTCCTTTCAAAATTATCTGAGCTATTCTTTTTTTTTAATAATTTCTTTTATTTATTGAATCAAAATCGATTATACATATTTTGGGGGTTGAACATTGAGATATGTTGATTAAGTCAATATTACTAGCATACATATTGTTACAAATCGTAATTATTCTTTATGCCCCCTGTCTAACCTCTCCCCTTCCTCCACTGCCTCCTTCTCCCCCTTCTAATTGCCCTAGATTTCTTCTCTCCTTCTGAAAGAATAATGGTTACTCTGTTAACTTATTGCCTAGATGATCTGTCCAATGCTGAGAGGTGTGATCAGGTCCCCCAATATTATCATAGAGCAGATGCTTCTTCTGTCACTCTGAAATGGACTTTGTGGAAAGAGACATCCTCTTCTTTTCTTTGTCTCTGCTGGTGACTCTCCTTGTGTCAATGCACTCCAGTGGTTGGCAGACCATCTGCATGGTGGCTGTGGTGTCTAGCCGCTTTTGCAGCAGCCATGGTTATTGTGGTGGCTGTGGTGGGCCACTCATGTGGGGGTGCTGTTTTTGGCATGCTCCTTGGCACTGGCAGTATGCCTGGTTGTGGGGTGTGTTTGGTCCCCTTCTCCAGGCCTCTGGTCCCTGGGCAGAGCCCAAGGCACTGGTGCTATGTGCCTGGTTGTAGGAGAAGGGTCCAGTCCCCTTCTCCATGCCCCGGGACCGTGGGTGGGCCCCGAGGCACTGGCTTGGTGTGTCTAGTTGTGGGAGAGAGGTCTAGTCCCCTTCTCCATACCCCGGGTCCCTGGGTGGGCTCCAAGGTGCTGGCATGTTGTGCCTGGTTGTGGGAGGGTGGTCCGGTCCCTTTATCCATGCCCTGGGTCCCTGGGCGGGGCCCAACATGCTGACGTGGTGTGCCTGGTTGTGGGAGAGAGGTCCACCCCCCCTCTCCATACCTCAGGTCCCCAGGAGGGCCCTGAAGTGCTGGCTCAGTGTGCCTGGTTGTGGGAGAGAGGTCTGTTCCCCTTCTCCTTGCCTCAGGTCCCCGGGCAGGTGCCAAGGTGCTCGCATGTTGTGCCTGGTTGTGGGAGAGAGGTCCATTCCCCAACTCCATATCCTGGGTCCCTGGGTGAGCCCCAACGTGCTGGCTCCGTGTGCCTGATTGTGGGAGAGAGGTCCACTCCCCCTCTTCATACCTCAGGTCCCCGGGAGGGCCCTGAAGTGCTGGCTCAGTGTGCCTGGTTGTGGGAGAGAGGTCTGTTCCCCTTCTCCATGCCCTGCGTCCCCAGGCAGGCCCCAAGGTGCTGGTGTGGTGTGCCTGGTTGTGGGAGAGAGGTCCAGTCCTCTTCTCCATGTTTCAGGTCCCCAGGCTGGCGCAGTTTGCCTGGAAGTGGGAGTGGGGTCCAGTCCCCAGATCCAAGCCTCTAGTTCCCAGGCAGGCCCCAAGGTGCTGGTGGTGTGCCTGGGCTGGAACTAATTTTTTGTCCTTTGCTTCTAACATGGGGGAACTTCCTGTGGGAACCAGTACTTGAGCTGTGTGGTTGAGGTAAATTGCTACTTTGCTGCTGTTTCCCTAGGGAAGGCTTTTTGTGAAGCTCAGAGTTTAATGGTTGACCTTATAGGTACTTCCAGCTCTCCAGAGACCCGGTGGATGTGTGTTCTGTAGAATCTCTGATCTGGGCCTGAGTTTTTTCATCAAACTGCACCCCATACAATTCCGCATTCCTGACCAGTCTCCTCTGAGTGGTCCTGTGCTGATTGGGGGGCAGATCAGCTGTCCTTGCTGTGTCCCAGTGTTCCCCTGGTGGGCCTGTCTCCCCCACCGCCTGTGCTCCAAACACTTCCTGTGGGACAGGCCCTGCACTGATCCCTTGCAATGACTCACCGGCCTCTTAATGGCTCCCTTTTTTCAGTTCTGGCTCCTTGATCCTGCGTGGGTCCACGGGAACCCTGTTAGTGGTCTTGCTGTCCTGGGGGCCACCAAGGCCCTCTTCTCCCCTGCCACCTCCAAGTAACTCCATCTGAAGGGCACAGCTGCAGCTTCTGCCAGCTCCTGCTCCATGCGCTCAGCAGCTCGAGCCTCAAAGCAGCTGTGGCCCGAAATGCTCAAAGCAGCTTTTTCTTTCTCTCTTCATAGTTTCTCCCACCTTCATGAGCTCCATAGGTCTCTCCTCCGCTTCCCCTGAGCTCCAGCGGCCCCAGCTTGGCTGATGTTACATTTTCATAGTTGTAAATTGGTTGATTTGTGGGACAGAGTGACACTGGGGACCATCTATTCTGCCATCTTGATTGGATCCCCAATCTGAGCTATTCTTAGACTTCTGCTTTTTTACATGAATTTTGGAGTCAGTTTGGTAGATTTTTTTCATTGACAAAATATTGATTTTAGAATTTATTTTGGAGAAAGTTGACTTCTTTACAACACTGCATCTCCCACTTTGTGGATACCTATTCAATTATTCAGTGACTTTTTAATGTATTTCAACATAGTTTGATAAGTTCTCTATTCATAATTGTTTAGTTTTATTCCTGATAATTTAAGATTTTTATTGCTATTTTAAATAAGATCTTTGTTTGGCAAAATTTCTAATTGGCTGCTGCAAACGGATACTACGAATTTTTGTATGTATATCTTGTTTTCCAAACTTTGCTATATTCTTTTATTGTTTCTAATTATTTATTAATATTTTTGGCAGCTGACCTGTACAGGGATGCAAACCCTTGACCTGGTGTAACAAGATGGCACTGTAACCAACTGAGCTAACCAGCCAGCCCTATTGATTTTAATTAGATGGTTATTTCTTTTTATCTTACATGTCATGCCATCATGTCATCTGTCCATAATAAACTATTAACCTTTTATTTGTTATTTTACTTCTTATTCAACTGGCTAAGATGCTCAGTAGAATATTGAATCATGGGTGAGGCGTAATAGGTATACTTACTTTCTTGTTGGCATTATTATTTGCAAAGTAATCATTCAATATACTGTTTGCTTTATGGTTTTGATGCTTAATTCTTAGATTGAGATTTTTTTTCTAAAAACATGAATTTTGAGGAGTCTTTTATTTCCTAACTTCTATTAAGAAGATCATAGTTTTCCTCTTTAATATGATATATGGTTACTTATGTTGATAGATTGTCAAGTGCTGATCTATCCTTGCATTCTTGGGATAAATTTTATGATGAGTTAATATTTTTAAAAATGCACAGTTGTGATTACTTTGGTAATATTTTGCTTTTGATTTTTAAATATATTTTTATAAATGAAATCGAGCTATTATTTTACTCACATTTATTATATTTGTTAAGTTTTGGATTCAATGTTATGCCAAACTTGAAAACTAATTGGATAGCTCTTCTTTCTTCTGTTTTCTAGGATAGCTTATACATGATTGAAATTATGTGGCATTTAATGATTTGATACAATTTACAATCTGGGCCAGATGTGCTCTTAGGGAAAGTATTTTTGATTTTTACTGCCAAATTAAGTTTGTTTAATAGTTATTAATTTGCTTAGGCTTTCTATATCTATTTTTCTTAAAAATTGTCTATTTTACAATTATATGATTTCTAAAATCCTCTACTGCATCTGAAGTATGTCTACTGTTTTCTTACTGATATTGTTTGTGTCTTCCCTCTTTCTTGGTCAGCAGCAGCATATTTCATTCAAGGCAGAGGTTTGTCAGATCTGGAAAGATCAATTTCTTTTAATGCCTCTTCCCTTTTATATTTAGGGATTTTAGACCATTTAAGATAAATATACACTAACAAACTGTTTGTTTCTTTTAAGGGAACATTTGTAAACACCAGGATTTCAGATTTATGAACCAAATTCAGTATCAGCAAGGGCAAACCCTTACCTGGTCATGGAGAGGTTGGGGCACAGAAATTGGGAGAAAGCAGAGTCAGTACTTAGATATTCCTGGACAGTATGTCTACCTCACACTGACCAGCATTCTGGAAAGTTCATTTTCCTACTCTGGGTAACTTCTTATCTCTGGTTACTTTTTAGGAATTTTATCTTTATCATTATTATTCTTCAACTTCTGTATGCTTTGTCCAGGTCTCAGTGATTTCATTTATCCGTCTTGACATTTGGTAAGCCCTTTTAATCTGGAAGTACATCCACCTCTGCAGTTCTGGAAACCCTCCAACCATTATATTCACATTTTTTTTTTCTTCTCCATTCTTACTGGTATAGCCTTCCAGACTCTGATTAAATGGGTGTTGGGCTTCTCAATCTATCTTCCACGTCTCAACTTATCTTCTATATTTTCCAGCTCTTTTGCTGTGGTGAATTCTGAGTGAGTTTCTCACTTCTTTTTTCATGTCATTAATCTTTCTCTTCAGCCACATTTAGACCACTAATTATCTTGCCTACTTAGCTTTTTATAGCAGTGATTGAATTTTTCATTTCCATGATTTCTAAATGTGATTATGTATAAGTGTATATATACATGCTGCTTTTGTATGATTACCAACAGTTCTCATCACAGAGATGACAATTTCTATTTTTCTATTTAAGGGAAAATATGGAAAATTTATATATTTGTTTTTAAATTGCTGCCTTATTTTGATTTCTGTGGTTGAAATTCTTCCTTATCCTAAATGTGCTGTCTTCCATAGAGATGTTGGCTCAATTGATTTGTCATTTTTGGGAGAGCTATGTTGTGCAGGAATATTTCTGTACATGCTGTGCTCTGATTTGTGGATTTATGTTTTCCTTGGACTGTCTCTCTGTATTGCATAGCCAGACCAGGTCTTTCATTAGAGCTCCTTGGGAAGGCTCTTCTATGTTGGGAGGGAGAGAAGAGGCAACGGGTCACCCTTTAGAGACTCCATTCCCAGGGATCTCACCATTTTCTGTAGACTCCTTATTTCCCTTCAAGTTGTGCGGCTCCTGGAAAATGCAAAGCTCTTCACTCATTTTAGGTCCTCAGGGAGATTGCAAATACCTACCACCTAATGATGGGCCTGGGGTGATGGAATGAGGGAAGTTAGATCATCCCCTCCGTGGGACTGAGGCAGAAAGGCAAGTCAAGACCATCAGGAGGCTCTCTGCCTATAGCAGCATCTAGGATGACCCCACATTCTAGTAAAGTGAGGCTGTTGAGATGGGAGGCACTGGATTTGTGTCAAAGCTTCCTGTGATCTTTGCCAACCTAGACTGATCTAAGGGAAACTTGTTTAAATCTCTGCTCCTGGTGACAATCTCTTCTTTGTGAGTAGAAGCTTCCAGGGTGGCTGAGATCTGCTGCTGGCTTAGGCACAAAGCTTCCTGGCATTTGGCAAGGCCAGAAGCAGGCATTAAACTACTTTCAAAGGAATAATCTTGCCCAAAGACCATAGAAGGATGGAGGAAAAGGACAGGAAAGCAGTAAACAAATAAATACAATTCCACAGTGTAAGGGTACCAACAGCAGGGGCAGAGTCCCTACCGTGGTCCTTTGTACCTGTCTATAGACAAATACTTGTTCCCAATGCACTTGCACAATGACATGTTGAAATTGTGCAGTGCTTAACTTATTGTACCATACTGTGGTTATCACAAAAACTTCAGTTTTTCAGGAAGCATCAAATAGTAATTTTTCTGCCTAATGCCAGCTTTCATTTTTATTAGCATCCAAGTCATCTCCTGATAGCAGTTTCCTAGAAAACGATGCTTATAATTCACAACCAGTTACCACTGATGCACTCATTAGAAGATTTGCTGACTGCTTTGAATTTACTAGAAAATAAACTGCAAGTCTAACTCGATAACTCCTGTATAAATCTTAATTATCATTTTTTAGTGTCAAATAAAAGACTACAAATCTGTAATGTTCAGAGAATAAAATAGCAGCAAATTAAGAAATGATTATAACTCATTTTGGGGGGAAAGCAAAGGGGGTAGCTATTAGAATAAGATTAAATATATTTGACATTATCTTCTGGAATGACCAGTTAAAACCTAATTCATTCTTAGAGTTATTGAGAATCAGAAATTATCCTTAGGTTCTGTTACCATTCAAGGTATAAAATAACACTCACAGTGAAATCAATTGTGACCATAAAAATAGTCATATAACATAGTAGGTACCACGTCATCCAATTCCCATGTATTCTCTTTACTTGACTGCATTAACCCAACTGGATGCTGATGGCTTAGAATACACTACTATTTAATGCTCCTCTTAGATGGTAAACACAGTGTTTGTTTTCGAGAGGACAACCAGGAGTCCTATAAAGGAAAGGGAAAGAGGAACTAGATTATAAATTATAAATTTATAAATATATAAATTATAAATAGATTATCTAGATTATAAATTTATAAATGTAAATTTCTGTGATTTTATTCTGTTTGTTTTTAAAGCATGGTCAGCACATTTTCACATTTAAGACACATTGATCATAGACACTCATGAAAGGAAGAAAGAAATCAAGTTTTGGTCATGGTTCCAATGTAGAAATTACATTTTTGTATACGAAAAAAAATCAAGACACCAACACAATTGTGCATTACTGGACAGTGTACACGTGGCCTTTATGCATCATGGCCTGGATGACAGTATCTGGGTTTTCTATGCACTTTTTCCTTTGGAACATCCTGAGTCCCAGCAAGCTGCACTGGGCTTCAGTCCTATTCCCACTTGCCTATTCGATGGTGCTCTGGAGAATGTAACGTGGAGTGGACAATGACTTTTCCCAAACCACATTGAGATTGATGGAGTGCTTGTGTGTCCATGCCAGGCCATGCCACGGAACAGATTCTCCCCCCACACCAAGACAATGTCCAGTTTCTGCTGGTCCATCTGTAGTCTTCCTGTCACTGTGGAACTGATGGGTTTTTTAATCCTTTGATTTCCCACGGCAATCAAATAGGTGATGCCCAGAGAAGAGGAAGGTCAGTCAGATCTAGTGATGATTATGGAAGGAATTATGTGCATTACTGCTAGTGCTTCTTCTCCAGGGTGGATCTTTCTGCCCTGAGGAACTCAGCCTCAAACTCAGCCTGATTGGGAGTTCTAATATCTGCAGATGCCACCATGTTTTCCTTGTAAATAAGAAGGAGATCCTCTAGATCTGCATTGTCCAATGTAGTAGCCACTAGTTTCAATTTAAATTAACTAAAATTAAGTTAAATTAAAAACTCAGTTCCTTAATCACAGTAGCCACATTTTAAGAGCTCAATAGCCACATGTAGCTAGTGGCTACTGTATAGCACAGCACAGATATAGAACATTTCCATCATTGCAGAAACTTCTATTGGACAGAGCTGCTCTAAAACATACCTACAGCATTTCCATTCCAGCAGCAAAATTTGGCCCTGAAAAGACACTAGATGTCTTTAGATAAGGTGAATATTTAGGAAAGTTATTTGGGATGGGACAGGGTGATAGCTTGAAGGGACATGATTAGAGAAAAAAGGATGGTTGTTCTTCAGGCATCTATAACGATTTTGCTTTTATTACTGGTATTAGTTAGCTATGGTCTGAATCCGATTGGCTTGGAACATACAGGGGATTTTTAAAGGTTCTGTGGAGAGAAGGTGATGGAGAGAAGGAAGACCTGGCAATCAGCAGCAGCAAGGGGAGAGAGCCTAATAAGGGGATGGAGAACTGTACTACGGAGAGTGCGATTCAACCCTCCCCTTCATTCCCCCCCAAACTCTGTATACAATATGCTTGACTCACTAATGCTTTGGGAGTTGAAAACGTTGTTTTTGCTGAGTCTGCTCTCAACTTGAGCATGGGGAATGCACAATGTGTTCAATTACATTCAGTGTGAAAATCCCACTCCCTTGCTACTCGGTATCCTCTTTCTCTAAGGACAATCTGTGCGTGTCTTTTCCTTACGGCATTAAAGACTTTGGCTGGATCAGTACAACGATCACTCCCTTCCCAGGTGTTCCAGTGTTTGACACTTCTCCAGAGTCTTCCAACATGCAACTAATTCGATGGATTATAGCTGACTGCTTTGAAGTAAGGAAAATGAATGTTTTTTCCTCCCCATTTAATAAATATTTATTGTGCACCTTTTATGTATGATATCTCTCAGACACTGTTCTAGGAGCTGGTTACATAACAGTGAACAAAACCATATTCCCACCCCCAAATAGCTTAAATCTTTTCTCCTTTTATGCCCTATCATCTACCCAACAATAGCTAGTTTGAGATATAACTACTAGGTACATTGCTTTACCTATGCTACACTTGAACATTCCAAACATTATTTAATGACTACCATTTATTTGTAAGGTTGGGTAAAAAGCTTTCTCTGAATCACATGTTAATAAGAGGCAGAGGCAGGATTCCAACCAAACCTCCCTTTTTGTCTTCCTTTTGCCTCCCTTGAGGAGTTATATGCCAAAACAAACCAAAAGTGGGGAGGCAGGACAACAATAAGATGTGTCCTTTGCTTTCATATTTCCCATAGTGCCTAGCATGATATCTCAGAACCTAGGAAAATTGCCTGGCACTTAGTAGGCACTCAATAAATATCTGTTTACTAGTTAAATGAATGGTTAAATGGATGGATGGGTAATTGGCATTCTGTGCACAGTAGGCGTTTGATCTATATTTGTTGTTAAAGGCTGTTCTAGAAATAAGATAAAATTAAATTCCACTAAATTAGAATTGCTGGCAAGGATGTGGAGAAAATAAAACTCTTCTACACTGTTGGTAGGACAGTAAACTAGTACAGCCATTATGGAAAACAGTATGGAGGTTTCTCAAACAACTGCAGATAGAACTACCATAAGATTCAGTAATCACAATTCTGAGTTTATACCCAAAGGAATGGAAATCAACACATCAAAAGGATACCTGCACTTGCATGTTCACTGCAGCTCTATTTACAGTAGTCAAGATATGGAACCAACCTAAATGTTCTTCGTGGAAGACTGGATAAGGAAAATGTGGTATATATACACACAATGGAATACTACTCAGTCATAAAAAAGAACAAAATTCTGTCATTTGCAGCAACATGGATGAGCTTGGAGAAAATTATATTAAGTGAAATAGGTCAGGCACAGAAATAGAAACACCACATGTCCTCACTCATAAGTGAGAGCTAAGAAAGAAAGAAAGGAAGACCACCACAATAAAATGTTGAACTTTCAGAAGAAAATAGACCTATACTTACTGGAGGTGGGAAACGGGAAGGCAGTGGGGAGTTGGGCAAGAGGACACAATGAGTAATGACAATTTGTAATGATGAACATGCTAATAATATTGATTTGATCATCACATGCTGTTCACAAATGCTGACAGTCAACTCTGTACCCCATAAATATGTATAATCAAAAATAAATAAATGAATTTCTTAGAAAAATCAAAAATAATATTAAATGAAAATAAAAGAATTGGCTTACCAACCATCTTAATTTTAGGTCTCAGTTATACAAATCATTTTGTTACAACTTAAGAGATGATATGCACTGTAAAAATATAAGTAACAGGTGCATATTAATAGTGTAAAATGATAATTCTTAATATTAGAAGGGTATAGTAAAATGGGTACTCTTAAACTTCTGGTGGAAAAATAAATGGGTACAACCTTTCTGAAAAGCAATTTGAAAACATTTTCAATAATTAAAAAAGATTCATACCATATGACTTAATTCCACTTCTAGAGATCCTGAGAATGCAAATGAAGATCTATCTAAGGTCTATCTATTTAATGTGGGAAAAAATACAAAGAATTTAAGCATCAATAATCAGAATATGATGAAATAAGGTATATTCATATTATAAAAAATTGTACAGTCATTAAAAACATGTTGAAATTATATTTAGTAAAATGTTTAGGGTATAATGTTAATTTAAAAGTAAAGAATTTAAAACTATAGTAAAATTCAAATAGTAAAAAAATGTACGTGCACACACACAAATGCCGACTCTGGATTGTGGAATTATGAGTTATCTTAATTTTCTTTTTCACACTTTTTTTTTTACTTTTCTGTTTTTGAACAATGAAGAATGTATTACTGTGGTAATCTCCAAAAGTGTTAATACACAAGAAAGAAACAAGAATAGAAAAGAGATATGAGCCCAGTTTTAAAGAACTGAATATTATATCAGCTTTTAAAATACTGGCTAGATTAAAAACTAATACTTCGTGAAGATGTCATTTAAAAAAATTAGTTGGAATAATATTTTTAGTTCCTTCCTGTTTGTATTGGGTATGTGGGCACAAAATGGATTATAGAATTAAATATACACCCTGAAACAATAAAACTTCTTAAAGAAAACATAGGAGAAACACTTCAGGAAGTGGGACTGGACACAGACTTCATGAATATGACCCCAAAAGCACAGGCAACCAAAGGAAAAATAAACAAATGGGATTATATCAAACTAAAGAGCTTCTGCACAGCAAAAGAAACAATTAAAAGAGTTAAAAGACAACCAACAGAGTGGGAGAAAATATTTGCAAAATATACATCTGACAAAGGATTAATATCCAGAATATACAAGGAACTCAAACAACTTTACAAGAAGAAAACAAGCAACCCAATTTAAAAATGGGCAAAAGAGCTAAGTAGGCATTTCTCTAAGGAAGATATACAAATGGCCAACAGACATATGAAAAAATGCTCAACATCACTCAGCATCCGGGAAATGCAAATCAAAACCACATTGAGATACCATCTCACCCCAGTTAGGATGGCTAAAATCCAAAAGACTCTGAACGATAAATGCTGGCGAGGCTGCGGAGAAAAAGGAACTCTCATACATTGTTGGTGGGACTGCAAAATGGTGCAGCCTCTATGGAAAATGGTATGGAGGTTCCTCAAACAATTGCAGATAGATCTACCATATGACCCAGCTATCCCACTGTTGGGAATATACCCAGAGGAATGGAAATCATCAAGTCGAAGGTATACCTGTTCCCCAATGTTCATCGCAGCACTCTTTACAATAGCCAAGAGTTGGAACCAGCCCAAATGCCCATCATCAGATGAGTGGATACGGAAAATGTGGTACATCTACACAATGGAATACTACTCAGCTATAAAAACGAATGAAATACTGCCATTTGCAACAACATGGATGGACCTTGAGAGAATTATATTAAGTGAAACGAGTCAGGCACAGAAAGAGAAATACCACATGTTCTCACTTATTGGTGGGAGCTAAAAATTAATATATAAATTCACACACACACACACACACACACACACACACACACACACACACACACAAAAACCGGGGGGGGAAGGGGGAAGAAAACACAACAATTACAATTCTTTGAAGTTGATACGACAAGCAAACAGAAAGGACATTGTTGGGTGGGATGGGGGAGAGGGAGGAGGGAGGGAGTTTTCGGTATGGGCCACAATAATCAACCACATTGTATATCGACAAAATAAAATTTAAAAATAAATAAATAAATAATGAATTATTGGGTATGTGGGGATGGGGGTGACAAACATTCTTCACCAGGAGAAAGTTAGGTGGTAATTAACTCTGTTTTATAGCATGTATTGGGGTCTCTTGTTACTGAACTACCAGGAACATTCATAGAATAAAGAAAACTTTAATGAAACAGCTAAGTAAGAAATAATAAATAGAAAAACTATAATTTCATTGTCTCTATTAAAAATATGCAATATTTCCAAAATTTTACATATTTTATGAAGACTTCTTCTATAGTAGAAACTTCCTATAGAAGAATTACATTATCTTCATATGAACCAAATTGTATTTCCTTCCTTTTCTGACAGTTTTTACCCAGCCATATTTATGGATGCTTTTATCATGCATTTATTTACCTAGAAAGTCATTTCTGAAGCATATAGAGCAACAACTTTAGGAAGTACTTCTGTTTTTCCTTAGGATGTTTGTCATAAACAAAATTTGCTTCTCATAGTACACATGCTCTCACTTTTATAGGATAATCACTACAGTTTTGGTAATACTAAACAGTTCTAGAACTTACCGATTCAGCTACTAAGGTCAATTGGTTGAACAAAACCCCCAAAATGTTAGATACGAGTCTCATCTTTTCATTGCAAATGTGAAAATAGTTCTTATATAAATTTTGGGATCATTGTCTGCAAATGTAAAAATACTACTCATTTATGTGGGACGTAATTCTTTTAAGTAAAATGTTACCAAAGGAGTATATAATTGGATTTATATGATAAAACAACACAATGATATAATAACTTTAAAGCATATTTATGAAAAGGTTATGCATAACATAAAAGTTTTTTTTTTTAAATATAAAAAATACCAGTCTTGAAAAATGTGCATCAAGATACTGGGTAGGATTCTACGCCTTATGATTCTATGTGGAACACTAGAGAAGTAAATTAAATGAGCATAACTCTTGGCCTTTGAGAAAGTTTTATATATAATTTAAGGCAATAAAAACTAAAGTGAGTATTTACTCAAGTTTAATACACAATTCTTTTTGTGCTAAAATATGCACTCTAATTGTATATTTTTAATTTTTGTGTTTCAAGCAGTATTATCAAGGAGATAATGTCAATCATTTTAATAAGTAAAAGAGGAAAACCACAGATTATTCTTGTGATCAGGAGAAAAAAATAAAAAGGAAGATTAGCACAATAGTAATTACCTGAGCAGATGGATTTCTAATCCTAGAAGTAAACATGCTCATTAACTACACTACAGAATGACAAGACATTAAGGTCTTCAGGGTCTGGAGAGATTGTTATTCTATTGTACTAGTGAAACTTAATTTTCATTATATTAAAAAGTACTTAATCAACCAAATCTTTTTTAATTAACAAATTTATTTAGGCAGTTTTAATGTTTCTGTAAATTTCTTCCATGGGTATGAGTTTTATAGGGGCACACTTCCTCACCAGTGTATTTATGATTTGCTCAGTATCTGCATTTTTCATAGAGCAGGATTGAGTTTTGTCGTACCTCTAGCATTTCCTGGCAATTGTTAGAAACACAGAATCACAGGCTCCACCTCTGCCCTTCTGAACCAAAATCTGCATTGTAACAAGATCCCCAGGTAAATCCAATGCACATTAAATTGTGTAAAGCACTGTTAGAAGACCACAATCTAAAGAAAGAAATAGACACTGATGGTAAAAACAACAACAAAAAGACTGTAATTTCATAAGAAATACTCTACCATAGAACAAATACTGGGGCACAATAATAGAAATTAATTCTCGTTGCAGGGATTTGCAGCAGTTTTTAGTCTGCTCTCTTCTACGTTATACTTTCCACAGATATATCAGCATTCTCTAAAGTGTGACCCTGGTAGAATATATTTGAGAAACAGTGTATAACATATTCAACAGCTTAGAGATGCCTTGTCCACAACACTGTGTTAAAGATTCTGAGAAGTCCTGAAATATATAAGGACTCCACAAATATACTTAAACATGAAACTGTCTTTCCTTGCACAGCAATATTAACATTCTTCAGAACCAGCATTCCATGGGACACAGTTTGGGAAACACTGTATTTCGTGAGTTTGCAAAATTTTGCTCATGAATTCTTAACTAGGGTTGTTCTGCTTTTCATTAACTTCTCTTTTTCTTTTTATAAAGTGTACCAAGTAAATTTAACCTTGAATATAATTATGAATAAATAATAAAATTTAGCTCTGACATGATGCATGCAATAGTCTAGAAATTCTGAAGCAAATTAACCCAGCTGTTCTGTTAAAAATCATCCAGATCCGGATAGATAAAGTTGTCTTTGAACAAACAGTATGCTAACGTCTGGCCTCCACATATCATTGAAATTAAGCCGGATCCTGCAAGTAAATGAAAGCGAAGTTTTGGTTAACTACCAATAATGAATAATTCATTGGTGAGATTACGAATAATAACAATTGTCATGACTATAATAATGTTCTTGAAACTTACATAGCATTTAAAATAGAATAGTATATAGATTCAGCCAAGAGAGGGTAGGTGTGTATTCTGAGGCTGGTAAATTGTTAACATTTAAAACTTCCCTCAGGGAATAGGTGCAGGGTTCTGTCAAATTAACACTAAGGAGCTCTTAAAACTCAGACATTCCAAGGCATTCAAGTCAAAGCACATGCCAAGGAATTCACAATTCTCAATCCTTTTTCTTCAACCTGCCATTTGTTTGTATTGTTTCTGTTTAAAAATATTTTTTATAAGGTGTTTTCCCTCTAATTATGAAAGGAAAACATATTCACTTACTTGGAAAATATTTTTAAGTATAGAAAAAATTTTTAAAAACTAGCATTCCACATACCTGGGCTATTTGGTTTATCTTATTTTATTTTATTTATTTATTTTCTTTAACAGGGCTCTGTTTGGTTTTATAAAAATGCTTTTAGTTCTGATTTTATTGGCCCAGTGATTGTTGTTTGTTTTAAAATATTGATCCGACCTTACAGAGTTTCATAAATCTGCTGCTCCTCATGTGGCAGTAATGGCATAAGTCCCATGAAAGGTAAAATTCCCTGCAGTAAGAACCCTGGCAGGATTGCACAACTCTCTCACACAAAGACACGTGTCAGTGTGAGACCATGAGACAGAACTAAAATGTTCAGCCACTGTTCTTTTATATCTTTTTCACTCAAAGGAAAACGAAGAAAGTTACCTCAGATGTCATGTGGCAACTGTCCCCTGAGTCACCAAACCCTGGTTATTGAAATTAAGATAGTTACCTACTATTTTAGCAAATTCCTCTCCTTGGCATCAAGGTGGCATTTGCTATGTGACAGAACTGGCTAAGGCACAGTAAATTTTGTGGTATTGTAAATAAAATCTAAAAGAGATAAATTCTTGTTTTTCAGAGAGAGAAACTTGTTTCCACTTACAGTTATTTTTTTCAGTACCTTTTTTCCAATTTATTACAAATATATACCTTTGAAAGGCTATGCAAAATAAAACATCAGTACTTTCTACATGTGCTTTCTGTTTATACTAAACAATACTGGAGAAAAGTACACATTTAAGACTTACAGATATGCAAGGTAAGTGGAAAGAAATAAACTCTGGTGAAGTGCGCTGATAGGTGGTATAAATAATACTGGTGCTACTAACAGATAACTTGACTCAACGCTTCGCTCAATATCTGGCTTAAGCCAAAGAAAAAGCTTTAGAAAAATCCACTTACACTTGGTTAATTTTCTTACTAGATATAGGATTGATAAATTCATTTCAATTTGTAAGCAGAAAAAAACAATTGAAATAGTTTCACTGTTTCTTGCACTACCATAAAAACAATCATGCCATTTATGAAGAAAAGAGAATGTCACAAAAATATGTCCAGTGTTTTATTCTCAGTAATTTCAGAATGATAAGGTGCTTGAGCAGTCTTCTGTTCTGATTACCTAGTCCACATAAAAATATCTGTATGCCTCCACTTTGTATATAAATATGTATATATTTATGTTGTCTGAATCTTATAAAATATACATATATGTATATATTATATGTAATACACACTTATACACACACATATACACATACACATAAATGATCTAAAACAGGTAATTGTCTGTTTACTTTTTGAACCTTTTCAGGGTAAAGATCAAACAGCCTCCCTTGGAAGTCCACTGGAGCATGTTCTCTGTCAGGAACCCAAATATACTCATTACATGCCAGGAAAATCGCTGCTACTTAATTTCATCTTGTTTAATTCTCGCCATAGTTACAAAACAAATATTTATTGACATTCTACTACGTGCCAGGCACTGTGCATAGGGCTGAATATTTTACTATGAACATTTTAGCTCTTAAAAATTTTGTTTGAATACTTTAAAATGAAAATTAAGCCACTCTATAATTTTTTTTTTCAAAAGGCTAAGCAGCATTTTGCTCTTTTCCAATTGAGTTTAGGAACAAATGCTTTTAACATTTGTCTGTATGTTTTTTCTGAAGTCATGTCTTAACATGTTTGCTTCTGTTTGATTTGAAAGACACAGTCACAGAACTAGAAAGCCTCAGGGAAGTCCTATCAGAGTCTGTGATTCTAATTGATCAGTCTGTCTTCTTTTCCGTTTCCTTTTACTCTTGCCATTGCCTAAATGGTAGCCATTTCCATAAATTTCTGCAAGCTCTGCTCTTTCCTCTCTGTATATTCTCTGAGAGAACTTACACACCACAGAGCCAGCACCATCCTACCTCTGCAGTGGAAGCTTCAGGATTTCTACGTAGGAGTGTCTCTGGGGTGGCAATCTCTGTTGGAAGGAAAGGCTAGCTAGAGGACTCACCTTCCTGGCAGTGGAAACTCTACTAAATTATCCAATTCCATAACTTTCAGTTTCTACATTTGCAAAACTGGAATATAATACTTAGCTCCCAGGATCGTAACAGAGATTAATGAGATAAATGCAGTGTCCCTGGCTCATGTGAAGCCATCAATAAATGCCAAGTACTGTTAATACTGTGTAGGTCATTAAAATTGAGTGACAATAACAAAACATGTTTGGGTTTGCTTGCTGTTGTCAGAACAGATTGATGAAATTAGATAAGATTATTGCCAAATTAAGAAGAACAATATTTTAAAAAATATTATATGATCTTTATATTTGAAAGTTAGATGCAACAGATTTAAGAGAAAATAGTATCCATACTTAACAAATATTGAAATCTGTTTAGAAGCATCCAGCTTTGCTTTATGTGGCAGTTTATTAGCACAAATGAATGTTAATATTGTGATGTTGCTTTTCCTTCCTAACTTTCTAATTATTATTACATAGTGTGATTAAAGAAGAAAATAAAGTGATATTATAACAATCTCATTTCCTGCATGTTTGGTGTTTTGCATCTTGATTTTTCTATTTTATAAAATAGAATTTTATGGAAAACATAACATTTAGATGGGAGTATTTAAAATTGAGAATGAACTAAATGGAGAAGGCTCCTTTACTTCTATGAAATGATGGTATTAGAAAACAACAGGGAGATTAAAGTCAGACACCTTGAAGAAGAGCTCGGATATAAGAACTTGAAAACACTGTAAAGGCATAAAATTTATTGACTTTGTTTCAAGTTAGGGGTTGTATAAGAGAATAAAAAAGGCTCAGAATATTCTCTATGCCATTGATATTCAAAGTGTGGTCCATGAACCAGCAGTGCCAGCATTACCTGGGCCCTACCTGGACTGACTATGGTTTAGCAAAATCCTCAAGTGATTTGCATTTCACACTAAAGTTTGAGAAATTCTGCTGTAAACTACACTTCTATGCCCTTTGGTTAATAGGAGGGGAAAAGGAGCAAAGGCTAAGTTATTTGCACATATTCTTGTGTTCCTTTTTCCTTACCCATGAGCTCTTTTGACATTTCACTAGTTTCAATACACAAGTTTTTGTTATTGTTCCCATTTTCTTCATGATAATTTTGTCTTTATATGTGGATATCTTGAGTCTTGACTATTTCTCTTCAATCATCCTGTAGATGACGGTTTTCTCCTGTGATGTATATATCAGGTTTCAGTCTTTTTGCCCTACTAAAAATTAAACCTTTTCAGAATCCATATATGTTGGAAGAGGGTTTATTTAGATAAGTTATGCCCAATAAGAAGTTAGAGTTGGCTGTGTCTTGGGACATAAGAATAAGTGAAGATAGTCCTACGATGACATGTGAAGGTCTGAGTTAAGCAAGAAGCTCTGTGAATAGATGAGGAAATGTACGAGGAGGGGAAAAAGGGAATGACATTCTTATACCTGTACTTCATACTATTTCTGGCTCTACCCCGTTGACTCACTTGTACAGTGGAACATTTGATGCACCTGTGTACATATGATCAGAGTCTACATGTGAGTTCCGGTCAAAGTGCAATTAGGTCCCTAAAACACTTTTTAAAGAAAGTTAGATCTGCTTTAGTCTCCCTACTCATGGTAGCTCAGTCCTTACTTCCTGCCATGAGGGAAAAATGACAGGGGAAGAAATGGAGAAAAAACTGGTACAGGTCAGACTTGAAGGAAAGCTAAGGAAATCTATGGCTTAATAAAAAATTTGCCACAATATAGTTTTTTAGTTTTAACTCACTTCCAGCTCCTCCATTATTGCTCAATATATAAAATAAAATGTATGTCATTCCTTCATAAATTCAAATTTTATACAAAAAGTGCAAAGATATATGTATATATTTTTTTAACTTGGTGGCTGGCTGGTACAGAGAAGTATATTTCTTATATGTCTATTTACCAATCTACTTTTCGTCCCAAGTACATGTTAAGATAGCAGCGTCTCTCATGTGTATTAAATTGGGACTGTCCTGAGAGTCTATTTGGACCAGAAGAGACAACCAGTGGAGTCCATCTTCAGTAAAACTTGTCTTGACAACATCATCATTATTATTATCTTAGAAATATATTATAATATAATAAAATCTATGTCTAAGACAATAAAATCCATTTCCAAAAGTTTTTCTACTTAACACTGTTTTATGCCTTAGAGAATCTAAACTGGAGTAATTCCAATATACCTAAAGCAGCCCACCAATGTGACGTCAAAGGGAATTCCAACATAACTGTAATAGAGAAAAAAAAGGTGTTGTTCACTTTGAAAACATGCATTATTTTTTTACTTATGAAGAGACATTTCTATTTGGTCACATCATATCCACATAACAAAGAGAAATTTTATCCACATTCATGAAACCAGGTAGCCCCAAAGTTGTACTTAAGTCATGGTCTAAAAAGGCATTTTTTTAAGTCAAATATTTGGAACTCCTCTCCTAGAAATGATGTTATGAATTGTCAGGCTCTCAAGTCAGCTCAAAGAGTTAATTTGAAGTGATACGTAGCAGTGACGGTCCTAAGACTATCCTGAATCCTCAATGCTTGACTCCCTCTGGAATTCTGAACATTTCACTCTGAACTCAATTCTATTCAGCACTCATTTTTTAAGCAATTTCTATGTGTCATGTGCTAGACAATTAACATAACTTTTCTGTGTCCAGAACCTTTAGCTCATTTCAATCCTCAGGACTTTTTGCCCCCAAGAGTTTTTTACAAATATCCTGCAGCTGTCTTGCAGGAAAACTTAAGTCCTAAAGTAAAATAGAGAATTTGAGATGGGCAGTGGGACTGGGGTAGTGATTGTCCGAGTTACTGAGAGAGGCTGTGTGTCTGAGGAAATCGATGCTCAGGGATCAATATACTGGCATTCTCTAACAGCAGTGAAGCTGGGAAGTAGTCATTCATTTGGAAATTGTGTATTTTTAAGTTGGAGACAGATTATACTATCAATAGATCAGGGCACTGAAAACACAAGAATGATTTAAGTTGATAATAAATAATAAACAACTTTGAATTATAACTTGTGGCTGATTATCACGCATACTTTCACTAGTATGCTCAAAAATAATGAAGGATAGTAAGGGGAAAAAGTTACAGGGGAAGACTAAATTTTGAATGGATAGATGAATGAATGACACTTTCATTTACTGAGTAATTATTATATGCTAAGCTCTGTCAGACAACTTCCCATTGACTCATTGAAATTTCACTAGATCTCGCCCATCTTGTAGAGGAGGGAACTGATGGGAGAGATGTTTGTCCAAGACCACGCACCTAGTAAAAGGTAGGACTGAAATTTGAATCCATCTTCTTCTGACTCCAAAGATCACAGATAAAAATAAAAACCCCTTAGCCTAAGAACCAATATGCTTGTTAAAAAACTACTGTTGGAAGGTTGCAGGTCTGCAAGTACTAGTTTCCTTAGTTCCCAGCAGTTCCCAGTCTTTGGTCAGTTTCTGCCTAAGAGAAGGATTTTGGAGGAAAAATATTCTTTAGAGAGGCAAACTCTGTACAAGTTGATGACATGACAAATGTGAAAAGAGTACAGGAAACACCTTCAGTACAGTTCTGAATCAGAAATGGAGTTGTCAAAACCTCTCCGAGAAGAAGGGTACAAGAACTTGGTGGGGGAGGAGGAGGGAGAGGAGGGGTGAAAAACTCTCATCATCAGTTTTTATAATCCAGCCATCATAGGAGAACATGCATACAACACAGTTTTGTTCTTAGGAAGTGACTTAGGTACAACCTCAGATTTAATACAGATTTTCTTTGTTTTTGTCATTTTATTTTGCTTACCAGTTGAAGTGATAGCAACATGAAGAATAGTTACTGAGATAGCGTAATCCCAAACCCATTCTTCCACAACCAGAACGAAAAGCAATCCACAAACAAAGTAGGTGACTTCTGTTGAGACTAAAATAACTGCAAATGAAAAGAAGAATATAATTATTTGGACTAGAGCAACTAACAATTCTGAAATACAACTAGGAACAAGACCATGAAATCTTAGTCTGGGAAGAAATTTGGGTAAGAATTTTTTAAACATTCCATCTCAACAATACTCACATTTGAGTAAGAACTTTTAATATATGGCATCTCTTAGGAATCCTTAAATTTATAGAGAATAACAACATGTAATTTCTGTTTCTTATTTTGTACTTAGCATTTTAGAAGGTAAAATACAATAAAGAAAAGTTAAAATGTAACCAATGTACGTGGGTCTTTAATTGGATTGCAAATCTCATTTTAAAAAATATTACAAACTAATGAAAAAATTCAGTTCTGAGGTTTTGGAAATGAAAAAAAAATGTAAGTGTTTACTGAACTATAATGTTTCTTTGGTACCAAGCACTATCTAACTTGGAAATGAGTTCCTTTATGTCTTTGTAATCAAATGGTATGCTCAGATTGTCATCTGGGAAATATAACCAATAACCATGGATGAAAGAAAGCCTCATAAATGACAGATGTGGATGGAGACACTCTTCTAAATCCACTGGTTATACACAGAGTGGTTTCCCTGAACATGTATAAAAAACTAGCTATTTATAAGTCAGGACCACAAATCTCTAAAAGGTCTGAACATGTGAAGGGTCAACCTTTTGCCTCTTGTCTTTGATATAGATCTTTAAGACTATAGTAGTTTCAAGGGATTGATCCACCAAACTTTAAAGTGACAAATATATGTGATATACCATCAAGGTCCTTTTATAATGATACCACTTTCCATAAAAATTACCTTTCTATAAAACACAACAAATGATTGTTATATTCATATGATTCAGAAATCAATAATTCTAGGCAGGCAAACAATTTTCAAAGCAAAAAAAAAAAATCACTTTATTTCCTATTGTGCAGAAATAATTTATTAACTAGCAAGCCAGTGATTGCTTAATGGATAAACAAGACACTAAGTCAGTCCCAGATGCCAACTTTTTAAAGGCCTCACACTTATTCCTCTTCAATTCTATTTAATGCAACAGGTTTCAAAAGTGGAATGAAGAATTCATACTAAGTCCTTCTATTGCATGGAATTTCCTTTGACCAGTACAGATCAGTTCAGTCCTGCCCCCTAAAACTGAGGAAGGAGCTGTCCTGTTGTATCATATCGACACTTCTTCCTATCACAGTTTACTCCTTCCTTCTCCATTACACTCTGTAATGTGTCACATTACAGGGCCTCCACATTATTATAGGGAAACAGAGATGTCTACTTGTCATCATTTAGGGATTTTCTAGGTTAACTTGCAGCTGCTTGAAGATAGGAATTTTAGTCTTGCGCAAGCTGTATTTACATGTATTGACAGAGAATACCTATGCTTTGTTTATGATATAAAAGAAAGCAAGATTTAAAGGACGTACTACGAAATTCAAAGTCAGGATAATAGCATTGTAGTCCTACCTTTACAGTTTAAGAGTTATAAAACCTCGAGCAGGATTTTAACCTCTCGATCAGTCTGTTTCCTTCTCCATAAACTGGCAAATGGAGTATTATCTTATCAACCTTGAAAATTGTTGGGAGGATTTTAATTTAAAATGAAAGGAATTTGTAAACTATTCTCTGCAATGCAAAAGAAAGATACTAGTAATTGTTATAACCAGACTCACACTTTCTAGTGTCCTGCTAAAACTGATCTCCCGGGTGACAAAATCATTGAAACAGACAAGAAACCTGACTCTAAATATATGCCCAAGACCCTGAGATTATTCTTATATTTTATCTCCAAGATTAAACAAGTCTAGATTCTCAAAGCAACAACTTTGAAGAGTTATGGCAAATATCTTCCCAAGCTCCAAATTAAAGATCTAATAGGCTGAGGGTTTATCGATATCTTTGTACAAATGTTCATGTTTTATGAGAGGAAAGGACTCTGTAAACTGTGCCAGGCATCCTGGGGATCTCCACTAATCTCTGCTGCATAAAATCACAGCCTTTTCCAGTAAGCCTGTGACGTTGTCCTGCCTTCATTGGCTGAAAAAAGGCAAGAGTTAAATAATAACGGTTGAGTTTTAAGTCTTTCCCCCTACCCAGCACAAACACGATCCATACTTGACTGTACTGTGATTATCTCCTTATCATTTGTGGATAGTCTTGGTAAAAACTAGGGAAGCGCCTGAAGAGAAAGTTAAAACAAAACGACCTCTTGTATCTTGTTAGAATAAAAGTCTCTTGTGCTTACATATTCTTTGCAATCCAAACTTGAATCAATAATGGCACCAAACAAGGTTACCCATTTGAGGAGGCTGTTCTAAAGCTTTTTATTTGAATCCAGTAATTCTAACTGACCAAATTTCCTTTACAAATCATATTTGAAATTTGGTTTATTTGGCCTCCGGCAGTTTTTGTATATTTGCGCATTTGTCCCCCCAAAAGATTGTTTGACGGTTTTCTAAAGAACTATAACGTGTAAAGAATTGGTAGCAAATTAAAAAAAAAAAAAGTAGGGAGAAATTTAACACAATGTTAAGAGTAAGTATACATAGAAAGTAAGTTTGTAATTTATGTTCTTTTTCTCCTTTTTACTTGTAGGTATTTTCTAAGCTTTTATAAATTAACCTGTTTTATTTTATAATGGAAAATAGCATTAAAAATTTACTTTTCTAAAGATGGGCAAACTCACCATGAACATCCCCAAAACATGTTTGAATAGATCCCACACAAATAAGCATTATTGTTAATGTACATAAGGCTTATGAATATACTAGATATTAATAATTATAAACATACTAGGTATTAAATAATAATTATTTACTCAACAAAAATGCTAAATTTAAAAGAGATAAATTTTGTCCTAGTATATTCATTTTTACTGTTCTTTCTCTGCCACAAGTTCTATACTATTTGGGGAAGAAAAATAAAACAAAGCAGAAATGCACAAAGTAGAAAATGAAAGTTCTCTGTCATTCCAGATGGGAAATTCCAGTTTGTTGCATAATTCACCAAACTTCTTATCACCAACATCATGTATTTCACTCTATTTTACAAAAATTAAATTATGCTATACAAACTCTTTTGTAGTTTATATTTTCTATTTTGTATGTCACGAACACTTTTCTAAATCAGTGCATTAAGTCATTCTTCCTTTTCTTTGAAAATATTTAATGCACAGAAACTCACCCAGAATATCTCGAAAGAAAAATTCATGTAAGAATTTTAATTCCCTTCCTCTACTTATTCCATCCTACTCCATCTCCTAGGAATAGCCACTTTAAAATTTTGTTTGGCATTTTTCCTAATTAATTTTTGAAGTCAGGTATAATATACAGATGACTGAAAGAAAGGCCTGATATTTTTTAAATTCTTATTTTTTAAAAATTTTGATTTTGCGAGGCATTTAACTTACTAACTGACAGGATTAAAATTTAAAAACAATTACCTTTATAATTTGTGTTGAGCCACGAGGGATTTGTTTTGAAATCAAACAGTGCCAGGATATCCAACTCATGTACCCTAAAGATGTTACAAATAAAAATAGTTTATTCTAGAGGAGACAGTTCATAACTGCACACCAAGGCATTGCACATCACTATTCACATACAAGGATAAATCATTGGATTCACTCACTTTTGGCACATTTAAAAACTGGCTGACTTGGAAGGCAGCCAAATAATATCTTGTCCACATTGTCTTCTTTGTCCATTGAAGTCAACTTTGTCTACCAAGTAGCCTTAATTGTATTTGGGCTCTCAGCTATAATCTTTGTAATTTCTGCCATCAAACGTGGGAGGAGAACTTCACACCATGGAGATAGCAGAGGTGAGGAAGGTTCTAATCCTGGTGGTGTTATAACTGTGAACTTGAGCAACTCACTGACCCTCTCTGGGCTTCCATTTATCTATAAATTGAAGAGATTAATTTCTGAGATATCTTCCTGTTCTAAAATCTGAGTCTATATAATACATACCTGGACTTTTTACTGTACCCAAGTTTGTAGCTATGTGCAGATGGTCAACCAGTTAGCTGCCTTCTGGAGCTTTAAGGTCAAATTATTTCAAATTCCTTGCCTCTGATGATTCACATTAACTACAAACCCTTGAAATCCCATGCTCAGAGAGCCCTGTAGAGTCTCGTCTCTTCCCTGGTCCAGCCATGGCCTCACCATTTCCAGTCCCAGGCAGAGGCTGAGACTGCACAGGTTTCGTGCAAGCGTGCTGAATAACATCTTTCCATTGCAGAGATTGGTAAAATTTTTTGGTATTAATTTACATATTGAAATAGAATTCTTTGGTTGCACAGTAAAAGTAAATTGTATAAACACTCAACTTCTAGAAAATTATTTGGAAATATACATAGTGTATTTCAAGGCTATCAATTTATTGGCAACTTAATTTGTAGAGAAAGAAAATTCAACCATAGCAAGACAGAAAATTATTGGAAAAATAATGTCTCATACTTACAAAGAAGTGATAACATTATAAATACATGTATAATCTTATTTTGTGCTCATGATAACTCTTTTTTGATTATTGCCTCCGTTTGACAAATAAAGACACTGAAATAAGAGAAGCTGTGTGGCTTGGTCAAGATGATCCAAGAAGTTGGTAAGAACCTGGGCCAGAATGCAGGTCTCCTGACTCCCAGTTCACAGTTATTTCCAGTATATATCAAAAAATATTTAAATTGGATGTAGATTATCTCTAAACCCCCTTCTAGTATAAACTTCCTCAGATTCCAATACCAGCCTAGGGAGTCACAGTTTCATTTTCTTTCCATGACCATCCTCCAAATAGGGAAGAAGAATCCTGCCTGGCTCTACACATTTCAATTCATGATTGTTACTTTACTTTTACCGTTTTCAAAGATGGAACATTTGCTTATTTTCACTTAAAAAAAAAAAAGTGAAAGTATGCACCATTAAATAAAACACTTACTAAGCTGAGAGTAGAATGATGGTTCCCAGAGGCTGGAAAGGATGGTGACAGGCTGGTTAACAGATACAAAAATACAGCTAGAGAGGAGGAATAATACCTACTGTCCTACAGCACTGCAGGGTGATGACAATTCACAACAATTTATTGTTTATTTCCAATTAGCCAGAAGAGAGGATTTTGAATGCTTCCAACACAAAGAAATGATAAATATTTGAGTTGATGGGGAAAAAAAAAATCAGTTGTTGTCAAGGTTTCAGGGGAGGGGCGGGGAGGGATGGGATGAAGAGGTGGGGCACGGAGCATTGTTAGGGCAGCAAAACGATTCTGTATGATACTGTAATGGCAGATACATGACATCATACATTTGGCAAAACCCATAGAACTGAACAACACAAAGAGAACCCTAATGTAAAATTGAGTTAATAATAACATGTCAATATTGATTTATAACTCTAACAAATGTACCACACAAATGTAACATGTTAATAACAGGAGAAACTGTGGGGGGAAGGGGTAGTGGTATGTGAACTGTCTGTACTTTCTGCTCAATGTTTCTGTAAACCTAAAGCTGCTTAAAAATAAAGTCTCTTACTTAGGGGAAAAGTCCACATCCTTCAATCCCTAAAGACATCATATATTAAATATAAACTCCTTTTATATTGAGTGTTAGCTTTTCTGTTAGAAGACAAAGTGCTACTTACTTGAGTGTCACACAGCACATGCTCAGAGACACATAGTACACCGTGTAGAACAGGGAGACACATATAAGAAGATTCAGCAAAACCACCTGTGGAGAAAGCAGGCATGAGGTCCAAGAGCCTCGGCTCTTTCACATGGTTGTTGGGAACTAGCTTGACAAACAAAAAATGATGAATGGCTGCTAGACAGTGGTGACTAGCCTTGTATTGCTTGGAGACCCATGGTGTGGGAAGGACTTCACAGTACACGAGGAAAATGCTGCTGACCAGATGCTGGCATATTACACATTTGCACCAAGGATTAATGAAGTGTATATATCCATATCACTTGCCCTCCATCCACTACAACAACTTCCTAAATGCCAATATTTATATTTTAACTTTTCAAAATGATTTTAAATCTCAGCTGTAATAATAATAAAAATAGAAGAACAGGTAAGAAATTTTGAAAAATGTGAACAAACCCTTCACCCCCACATAACAACACAATAATTAAACATGTGTGTAAGAATTTACAGAGCAATTGGCTAAAACACAATAGATGGTCCTAAAATGGACTCTTCCACATCTGAGATTTAAGAGGGAAAAATTCCAGATTAATGGGACCAGATGCATTATTCAACAAATGTTTTGTATAAATTGCCTGACTTCTAAACAGAAAAATCCCATTAGACTCCAGTCTTATACCAGAAACCACAATAAATTTCAAATAGATTAAAGGCTTAAATGCCAAGGAACAGGTTGGGAGAAAATATTTGTAACATATATCACAGACAAAGAATTAATATCTACAATATATAAACTCATACAAATTAAAAAAAAGACAAACAAACCAAGAGAAAAATAAAGTATAGGCAGTTCACATGAAGAAAATCTTAAAAAGCCAATAAACAATAAAACACATGATGAACTTCACTATTAATCTTTTAAAATATGTTTTTATGAATATAACAAAAATTTCATCATTTCACATGGGAATTTTTCAGTTTATTCTTTCCACTTTTGAATTTTTTTTTTAAAAATCATTTTTGTTTAACCAATATACTAACATTTTAGGATAATCTTTTTTTTTCTGAAAAACCAGTTGACCAAATATACCAAATCTTTTCATTGGCCTGGGTACAGTAGGAACACTCTGCTAGAGGCAAAAGGAGAAGGTAGTACAGAGCATACCACAGACAATTGGCTGAATGGGCCAGTTTACAGATTTACCAAGAACTTGCTTTTCTCAACTATTTAGAAATGGGTGACCCATCAGGCCTAAGAGGGACACAGGAAGCCAAAACTCCAAGGTTCTGGGAGCTAAAAAATTTTCCCCCATCCCCTGACCCCACACCATCTTCAATACCTCCTACTCTTTGCCTGTGCCCCCCAACACCTTCCCACTAAGTCTCTTCTCTCTCTGCCCCTCATTTGCCCCTTGGTTTTTCACACTCCTTGTCCCTTAATCTTTCCTCCCTCATGACCCACAGTCTCTCTTTGCTCAACCCTTGGTAACCTCTTGCCCATATTTCTCATTTTCTTCCTAAGATCTTCTCTCCCTTATGGCCTTATGGTGGCTGACACAACACTTTTTAAAGGAAGAAGTAAAAGGATGGGCAAAAGAGAACTTCTTCCCACAATTCTCTTTCATTTATTAGAGAAAAAAAAATCTTTCCTAGGAGCCACCATTATGTCTCACTGACCACCACTGGGCCAGGTGCCCACTCACTGAGCAATCACAGGCAAAGAGTAAAAGGATTTAGCATGAGAGGTTTAGAACACTGTGACTTTGCTCCCAGGGCTAGGCACCTACTGCCTCAATAAAATAAAAACTGGAGTTCCATTGGAAAGGAAGAAGGAATGGATATGGACAACTATCAGTGTCTTCCAGGTGGAGAGACAAACTCAGAAAGAACTAAAAGTCCTCATTTTGCTGAGAAGATTACTAAGAGGTCAAGATAAAATGTGAAGGCTTTATCTGAGTTGAAGGTCAAATATTGTGCCCAGACATAAACTGGCTCAATTCCTTGCCAACTGTTGGAATGAGAATCTGCTGATGGGAGATGGATATGTGACAAGGAGCAAACCTGGGGCTTCTTCAGCCCTGTAATTTTCTCATGAGGCACGAGTCTTTGGGTTTGCTTTACTCTTTATTCAATGTATTAATATCAATTTGTTTTTCTTTTTAAGTCGGGCATTAATAGTCACCAGTTGAGATATTTCTAGATGATTGCTTTATTTCATTTCAATCCAAAATAAACAATATATAGTCTCTACACAAATATATATTTTCAAACAAACATCAAAATATTTTTATTCCTGTAACAATATTGAAATTTAAAACATTTGAATTTTTTAATACACTCACTTGCTATAAAATGTTACTTTTACAGTTCAAACAGAGGATTGTGCTACATACTTAGAAAACCCACAAATACAAAATCTGTGTAAGATGTTTGGAACTTTTTTAAAAATTAAATTATAACTTTTGGGAGAATATATTTGTAGACAAATTTTACGTATATACTTACTTTTCCGAAATTTATAAAATATTACATATAAATATAATATTAGAATAATACATTTTAAAATGATTTTATAGGTATATTTTGAAAAGTCATACTTTTTGTAAATAATTACTTTTTTCCACCTGAATTATAAATCTAGATTTTCAAATAATTTTTCTATCAGCAACTTGCCTCTAGTAACTTTTCTAATGTATACTCTACACAGCCTATAGAACTAACTTTCTAAAAGACAGTCATGACCATGACATTCTCCTGCTTGATATCCTTCTGCACCCCACACTGTCATCAGGATTCAGTCATCCATTTTTTTTAATTTGACGAATAGTCACTGAGCAAGCAGCAATGCAAAGTGAATTGGATGTGGTCCCAGCCATAGAAACCCAGTCTAGCTGGTCTTCTTAAATGTACAAGTATAAGACCTTGAGGGCCTGTTAAAACAGACTGTTGGGCCCCAGCCCCAAGTCAGCGATTCTGACTTGGTACATCTGGGGTGGGCCCCAGAAATTTGCATCTCTAGGAAGTTCCCGGGAATGCTGTGATGTGGAGAAGGGGTCTGGGAAGGTCCGGTAGTCCGCCTTAACCCACCTTGTCTTCTTACCATTTTCTTTTTCTTTTTCTTTTTCTTTTTTTTTTTTTTTTTTTGTCTTTTTCGTGACCGGCACTCAGCCAGTGAGTGCACCGGCCATTCCTATATAGGATCCGAACCCGCGGGAGCGTTGCTGCGCTCCCAGCGCTGCACTCTCCCAAGTGCGCCACGGGCTCGGCCCCTTACCATTTTCTTTACTGCGCCACAGGAAAGAATTCAAGAGCAGAGTCACAGTAGAAAGTGAGAAGGAGTTTAATGTAACAAAGAAGGGATACAGATTTCACAAAGAGAGAGACCCGTCAGGGCCCAGTCCAGGTGGAATACGAAAGTAAGAAATACGCCCTTAAAGTCTAGTACAGAGCGCTGGCTGGCTCATGACAGTGAGCAGCTGCCAGCAGAAAGTAAGTTTGATACAAAAGAAAGATACACATCTCAGCCACCAAAGCGTGGATTGGCCCCGGGAAAGTGAGCAACCCCGGCCAGGATTCAACTTCTATAGTCTCTCTGTCTAATGCATATTCATGCTATCTAATGAATATAAATTCCACTTTACTGAGCATGCCTAGCCACTGGATTTGCATCCAGTCAGCCCCCTGAGGTCTTTCACGTTGGTCCAAAAATTAGGTCCAACCAGCAACAATAACTTCCCTCTAGGGGACAACCTAGAGGGGGCCCTTGGGACCTCGGGGAGTGAAACCCGGAGGTGTGTCCTGTAACCTGAGCCAGGGAAACTGAGCACCTCCTGTCTCAGCTTGTGTCTGCTGTCCTATGACCATTCATTGAGAACCACTGATGTAGAGGCAAGAAGGATGAGTAAACAGATGGCTGCAGTGCAGAGATAAGAACTAGAGTGGGGAGTGGACAGCGCGCGGTGGAAGCCCAGGGGATGGTGGGCAGCGCGCATGCGTGCACGCGGAGGGCGCAGCAAGGGGCGTTTCTCCAGAAAATGTCCCACGATAACGTTCATTGCAGGTGTACTGTGTATCGGGCACCTCGTGTGCGTTTCCTCATTTAAACCTTATAAAAACGCTGAGTGGTATGTTCTATTACTATTATTCCTGTTTCAGAAAGAAAAATGAGGCTCGAAGAGGCTTAGGTAATTTTTCAAAGTTGGACTCGGGTTGTCACAGGCAGAAGGAGAAGCTCTTGCAAAGACGTGACTGGAGATAACCTTGGGGGACGAGGGCATATGAGAACGTTTAAAGAGTTGAGGTCAGATCAAGGAGGGAATTTTATTCCTTGGGGAGTTTTGAATGTCTCTCAAGGCCGTGGGAAACTGTGACAGATTTAAGGAGCAGTGGAGATTGGAGAGGGGCTATTAGGTAGGGAAAGCGTTTAAATAGGTTTGTAACACCTTAGAGGAGCAGTGGAAATGGAGAAGAGGACAGATGTGTGAGGTCTTAAGGAAGTAGAACAAACGTGTTTTGCAGGTTAAGAGAGAGGGGGCCTTCAGTTATATCTACCAATTTTCCATGCTGTTTGACCAGATGGATAATTACAGAAGGAAAAAGATCAGTTCAAAATGAGGGTAATGGCGATTGATGATCTAGCCCAGTGCTGTCCAACAGAAAGAGAAAATTTAAAATTGTATAGATGGCTTGTATTCTAATAGACACATTCATAAAAATTTTTAAAAGGTGACATTAATTTTAATAGTATTTATTTAACCCAATGGATCTTAAATGTTATAACTTTAACATATACTAAATATTAAATATCATTGAGGTATTTTATGTTGTTTGTTCATACTACGTCTTAGAAATCCAGAGTGTGTTCTATTTACAAAACATCTCAATTCGGACTAGCCACATTTCCAGTGCTCAATAGCCATGTGTGGCTGGCTAGTGGCTGCCATTTTCAACAACACAGGTCAAACTTCTGCCTGTCCTTCCAGGCTCATCTGCTCAACCCCTGCCCCAAATAGCTGATAATCTAACTAGATTTACTATTTACTGAGGAATTATTATGTGACAATCACTGTACCCCTAGTTTCTCATTTTATCCACCCTTCTCTGTACCCCACCACTACACGCATATATGAAAAACTTTCTGAATTTGGTTGACTATGTTCGGTACTTCACAGATTTGGAAACTGAGGCACAGAGAGGTTAAGAAACTTATCCCAGCTCATGTGGCCTCTGTGTGGCAGGGCTTCAACCCACATCTACTGGATGTCAGTGCTATTCCTCTTGACCCTGAGCTGTTCTGCCTCCCACCTGGTAGGTTCACCATAAAAGCATGTAGAGTAATCAATTCTAGTTCAACACTTTCTTTTTTAAATTACGGAAACTGAGACTTGGACAGGCTGAATGAACAGCCCAAGGAGATACATGTATTTAGTGGCAAAGTTGAGATCACACACACACACAAAAAATTGAATTACCAAAGGAAAGGCACTTAATAGTGCTGTTCAAAGGACTAAACATATAACTTCACTATGCACTGTAGGAAAAATCCAAAATATGAGAATCAGAATTTGTAGCAGTCTAGATATTTAGCTATCACTAAAATTTTTGTTTTTCCATTTTATTATTCCTTTAAAAATATATTTGGATCCTGAATCAAACAATTAAAAAAATTATGACATTTAGCTATTTAAACATGATTGAATACTTAATGATGTGAAAGAATTATTATTTCTATAAGGTGTGATAATGGTATTGTGTGTGGTTTTTTTTTGTTTGTTTGTTTTTATTTTTTAGTCCTTATTTTTAAAGATGATAGGGAAATAGTTTCAGATATAATGTCTGGGTTAGCTTCAAAATAAAAAGGTAGAAAAATAGGTGGAAATGTTGGTGAAACAAGATTGAACATGATTTATTTTGAAGCTGGGTGATGGATAAATGGAATTCATGATACTATTTTATTTAAATTTACATATGTTTACTTTTAATCATAATTTTAAAAAAAATTTTAATAATTATATTTAACCAGTAAGCCTTCTTACAAACTTTTAAAATATGGTTTTATTAATAAATTTGGAGAACATTCTTATTCTTTAGGGGATGGGGTAAGGCGTGACCTTTGTTTAATACCTGTATGTGTAAGGCACCAAGCTAGCCACTTTGCAAACCTTGCCTCCTTTAAGCCTCACAATAACACTGCCAGATAGGAAGTATGATCTATATTCATAATAAGAAAACAGTTGCTGGCGATTTGCCTTCTGTGCCCCCTGGAGTAAAGAGCATATGGTCTCAGGGGGTTCAAAAGTACTTTGGGCCATTGAGATGGGGTTGGTGGTGCGAGAAGGGGAATAGGGGGTCACTGTGCAATTCTATGGACTCGGCAGAATCCCAGGAACCAGAGAGCATGTTGTTCTGCTGGACTATCCAAGGGCAATGAGGAGGCAGCTAGCTATGCTACTAGCAAGGAGGAACACACCTTGCACAGCTCCACAGCATGTTAATGGGGATCCGTGAGGGATCTGTCTGAAGCCAATGGCTCATCTTCCTCCCATCCGCCTGGCACCAGCCACACAGTGGTCTCTGCGGGCTTCCCCTGCTGACTCTGCTCTTCTCCATATTCCACCCCCACCTGGCAATTTGGTCCCAGGCTCGCCCCCCTGCTAACTCCACACCATCTCCCTCTTCTCTCCTTCCAGACCCGGGACCCCCTCAGCTAGGTTCCTGCAGAGGGTAGTCAATCTCTCTCTGGTATTCTCTTTTCAGTCTATTGTTGGAGCACATTTTGTAAGTTAAAACAAGACAAAACACACACCATCAACACTGAATGTTTCTTTCCATTGCATTCCTCTACAGCAAACCTAATTCTCGAGGACACTGTCACCTCCTACAGAGGAACTGGCAGAAAAGAAAAAACCCAAAAACATTTCACAACATTATCATGTATGTGTAGGAAGGTCACCCCCGGTTCTGCTAATTGCTTTGTGTGTATCCTCCTCTTTGGCGCTCCAGCCATGCTTAAGTGCATTCTATCCCTGGGAAAGTTCAATGCCGTTTCGGTGCACAACTAACTGCTCCTCTCTTTGAAAAGCTAACTCCCACTCATCGTTTGAAGTCTTAGCTGACACCTCACTTCTTCCAGTAAGTTTCCCTGACTTGTTATTCTCTGTTGGGTGCTAACTCAGCCCTCTTAGTCTGACTGTGGGTAGTAACTGAAAATTTATCATACTCTAATACCGATCAATATAAACACAATTTCTTTATTAAAAAGCTTCCACTTTTTTTTATCTACTCTGAAAGTGAAATAAATTGCACAAGTCTGCAAATTGTGCTAATTTAAGATATAATAAATGATTTACAAGTTGCTTACAAAATACTGTCTGCTACAACTAGTCTTTATATTGTCATCTTTTTTTGATCAAAATATTTTGATGCCAACCTTCCTTTTACTGCCCTAAAAAAATAAAGCATTTTTTTAATAAGTAGAAATTAAGGAGGAACTACACCTGTATAAAAAAGAATAGAGAAAAGTTCCATTTATTTGAGGTTTCAGAATCCTACAAAACCAAGAACAGTATTTTTGTAAGGGCCAGCCTGGGACCTAGACAGAGTCTGAATATGTGCAGGTGGCATCCCTGAGGATTCAGAGCTTCAGTGGGCCCTGAATGCTCCTGCTGTGTGACTCACCAAACTGCCTTTCCAGTTTCTATACGGGCTGGACTGGATATAATTCAAAAAGGAAAAGCTCATATTCATTCCATTCTTCTGGAGTTGATAGCCCCCTCTCTTCATTTATCTCTCGAATTTCTCTGTTGTTGCATTTAATAACACCCCACATATCATTTTATGGTTTTTCAAGTAATTGTTAAAAGGTATGGCGTTGAATTGCTCTATGATACCTCATTTTATCTAAGAAGGGACTGGGAGGGAAGAGATGTGTCCATTTTGCTCACTAATATGACGATACTTTGAAAAGTTCATGGAAAAATAGAATTAAAAGATGATACAAATCTTTCCATGAACTTTTGAAGACCCCTCATATATGTGTAGTTTATTAATCTTTTTTTGTTGCTTATAACAAAATATGTGGAACTGGGTAATTTATAAAGAAATTGAAATGTATTGCTTACAATTTCTGAGGCTGGGAAGTCCAAAGTCCATCTGGTGGTGACAGCAACCCAGGGGTCTCATATTGCAAGATGGTGGAAACAGAGAAAGCAGAGAGAGAGAAAGACAGACCCTCTTCTTCTGTTAAAGCCCTCAGAACCATACCCCCGACCACCAGTTTTAATCCATTCACTACGGCACAGTCCTATAATCCAATCACCTCTTCAAGGCCCCACCTTTCAATTACCATAACAGGATTTCCCACCCTCTTAACAGTCACAGTGGGGGCTAAGTTTCTAATACATAAAACTTGGGGGACACAACTCAAGCTTCAATGAGTTTTGGGGGGAGATAATTCAATCCACTACATGTAGTGTCTTGGCGTGTTTCCTGGCACATAGTAGGTACTCAAAGAATGTAAGTTGTCTGAGAAATATACTATTTGCCCCTCATTTCGGAAGGATAGCCTTGCAGGGTAGAGTATTCTTGGCTGGCAATCTTTGTCTTTTAGTATTTTGAAAATATCATCCCATTCCTTTCTAGCTTTTAGGGTTTGTGATGAAAAGTCTGATGTTAACCTGATTGGGGCTCCCTTATAGGTGATTTGACGCTTCTCTCTTGCAGCTTTTAAGATTCTCTCTTTGTCTCTGAGTTTTGCCAATTTGACTATGACATGTCTTGGAGAAGGCCTTTTTGGGTTGAATACGTTTGGGGATCGTTGAGCTTCCTGGATCTGAAGATCTGTGATTTTTCCTATACCTGGGAAGTTTTCTGCCACTATTTTGTTGAATATGTTTTCAATGGAATCTCCATTTTCCTCCCCTTCTGGAATACCCATGACTCGGATATTTGAGCGCTTGAGGTTGTCTGATATCTCTCTCAGATTTTCTTCCATGTCCTTGATTCTTTTTTCTTTCTTTTTGTCTGCTTGTGTTATTTCAAACAGCCCATCTTCAAGTTCAGAGGTTCTCTCTTCAACTTCGACAAGCCTGCTGGTTAAACTCTCCGTTGTGTTTTTTATTTCGCTGAATAACTTCTTCAGTTCAGCAAGTTCTGCTACATTTTTTTTTCAGGACATTGATTTCCTTGTATATTTCCTCTTTCAGATCCTGTATACTTTTCCTCATTTCATCATGATGTCTAGCTGAGTTTTCTTGTATCTCATTCAGTTTCCTTAGAATTATCACTCGAAATTCCTTGTCAGTTATTTCAAGGGCTTCTTGTTCTATAGGATCTAGAGTATGAGATTTATTAACTTTTGGTGGTGTACTTTCTTGATTTTTTGTATTTCTGGTGTCTTTTTTTTGGTGTTTATTCATTGTGGCAGGGGGCTTCACAGTCCACCGGTTTAAGACTAATGACTAACTAGGATGTTGCTGTGGTTGCCAATTTGGTATGGCTCCCGCCGTGACTGCTCAGTTGGCCTCTAGTGTCTTGTGTGTGTGGTTGCCTCGGGTCTTGGGCTTCTCCGGGGATCCACCTTTCTAGTCAGCTTGTACTATGCTGGGCTGGTGGATCACGTACCACAGGGTGTGTGATCTCTGTTGAGCTTTCACTTTCTGTACAGGACTTCTCCCCGTTCCGTGTGCTCTGGCCCAGGCTGTTAGATCGTGCAGTGGCGACCCCACCGGGTGTGTGGTTTCTGTCGAGTCTCCGCCTCCCTGGCCGCACGTCTCCCCCCTCTGTGCACACTGTGCTGGGCTGGGGCGTGTCTTCTGCACCCCTCGTCTATCAGCTGGGCCTTCAAGACCCTGCTCAGCACTGCCTCGCCCAGGAAGTCTACCAGGTTTCTGCTAGGCACAGACGACCGGTCTCTCTGGGTGCCTTTGTAGCACTGTGTAGATCTTTCTCGGGTCTTGTTCACCTTTGTATCCCCCCGGTATAAACCGAGTCTAGTGCCCGCCTGCAGCCTGCTCTCCGGCAGGTTCAAGCGGACCTGGGAACTCTCCTACCACACTATTCCCAACCAGAAATTCGTTAGGCTTTTTTCCAAACTGGTGGTCGCAGAGATGGTATCTGCCTCCCAGTAACAGGAAGTTTACCGGGGCCGGAGTCCAGGGTGTGGTGGAGTGACAGTCGGCCCGCCCGTACTTCCTAGCCCTCCCAAAACTGGTCGGGACGCCCCACACCCCCAGCCCTGCCAGAGAACCTTGGAGGGAGTGGGAGAGGAGGTCGGCCCGCAGGGTCCGGAAAGCCCCGCGCCAGGCCAAGCAAATGGGCTCAGTGATGGCCGAGCAGGGCGGAGCTGCCCGCACCTGGGAAAATGGAGGCAGCACCGTGGCAGTGAGTGGCCTGGTGGTGCAGGCGGGCGCCGCGTGGGCATCCACCCCCCGAACAGAGCTGTGCCAGGGATCACTCACAGTGCTGTGCCAGATCGGGCGCTCGCTCTGTCTCTGGTTTGTTGCCTTCCGTGTTCTCGGCGCTGCCGCCTCGGGCTGTTCAGTCGCGGCGCCGCTCGGGCGCTCCCAGGAATCTTCTTTAATGCCGGCCTGAAACCTCGAATCCTGAATAGGGCAGCTGGCCGCCTTCAGCGCGGCCCCAGCCTCCGGGAACCTGGCTGCATCCACAGCAGCCCTGGCGCCGTGTTCCCTGTTTCAAGACTCACTTTTGCAGCTAAGAATCAGTTCTTTTCCTGCTCCACACTTCAAAGCTGTTGCCTGTAAATGAGGCAGCCTCTCCTGCCGGGGGCAAAGTGGCGTTGAGCCCCTACGACCGGCCAGCAGCAGCAGTCCTCCCTTAAGAGATGGCCAGAGGAAGGTCCACAAGTTTCCCGGCTGCCTGAGGCCCAGTGGCCACCTTTTCCACCTCAGCTACTCCGCGCCAGCCGCCGCAGCCGCCGCCATCTTGAAACGGATCAAAGAATGTAAGTTGAATGACCCATTACAGTTTTAGGATTGATAGAAGCAGGGCGCTGAAGGACATTCTGGTTATTTAAGGAGCATCTGTTGTGACTGGTCAGAGTCCAGGCCACACTGAATACCACCCCATATAAAAGCAATCTTTGCTGTACAATGAGATAGTGATCAGTCAGCAGATAATTACTGAGTGCTGACATTCTGTCCAAAGCTGTTTCAGACTTCTTGGGGATACAAAGGAAGAAGTAAGATGAGACAAAATAATCACACAGTAAACATTTAGAACAGGCAAGTATACCCAATATCTACACAATCCTTTAAAGTATACTTGTATAGATTAGCTCACCCATCAAAATAAATACATGGGCTAGGACTATAATCACCTTTTTATAGATGAAGAGATAGATGCCCAGAGAAATTCAGTGATTTTCACAAAGCTGGTCATTGGAGGAGCTGCAATTTTATATCAAGTTTATTGACTCCCAATAAGAAAGTATACTGTGTGGTTCTGATTATAAGGGCAAAGATGCTCCACAGAAGAGAGAGAATCTAGGTTTCATAACAAAATAGGCTCTTAGTAAGAATTGTAATGGTTCATACACTTCATATTCAATATCAGCTTCCCTGTCCTTTAAGTAGTTCTCAGACTTTATTATTCTTAACCCTGGTGTCTTCATTTTTACAAACCTCTCTGGTGATGACAAGGCAAAGATCTGCTAAGAACATTGGAACTAGTCTAGGTGTTAAACAGAAACCTATGCTTCTCCTAGAGTTTCCCCCTCAGGTAGGATTAAATAGACAGCTGGGAGATCTGGATCCTGAGCTAAATGGGCACGAGACAAATTTCCCACTGAAATGAACAAATATAGTCATTTGTTTCACTGATAAAGAAATGCACACTAAAACAACCATGTGACACTGTTGTTCTCCTACCAAGTTAGGCAAGATATTTTTCCTTTTACAAAATGTATAACTTTTCTGGTAAATGAAACAGACACTGTTCTAAAGTGCTAGTATTAGTGGAATTTAGTACAAGGCTATCAGAAAGCTAAATTTTATAAAGTGTGACTCTGAATCTAAATATATATATTTCTGTTAGGAAACATAAAAGCCTTAACGATGTTGGTTTTTACATGGTGAAATCATGGGTGATTTCTTCCCCTTTTTCTGTATTTTATAAATTTTTAGTGAAAGAAAGAGAGAGACCTAGTCTGTAGCAATGAAAGCTTCCATGACTTTGGGCAAGTTACTCTAAGAAATGTTTTTATCTATAAAATTAGACAGTGGTGTTTTTAGCCCTTTAGGGCTTATTTTCTTTTTGAATATCTAATGAAAAATATGTACTGTGGAGAAAAATGCATATACTCACAAACACAGAAAAAACTGTATGCAATTTCAGTGTTTTTGCAGAAATTCAAAAGCCCCTTCCATGGACCCCAGATTAGGAATCCCTAATTTTTAAGGATAATTTCAACTATAACTATATAGGTACTGTGTAGAGTGTATTTAAAGTCCTGTAGAGGAGAGATTTTTCGTACTCTCATTAAGAATTAAAGAAAGCACCAACCTACTCTTCATATCTACAACTATGGAAGATAGTGAAAGCTACTTAAATGTTGTTTATAGAACTTGTATTTTAAATTATATTTCAATTTTCAATATGTTCATTAGGCTCCTTCAAGTTGTAGGGAACAGAAAGCTCATCCTCTTAATGGGAATAAAACGAAAATTTCAGAATCAATTAAAGATACTGTCTCAGCAGCTACTCACTTTGTTACCATTCTGGATCCATGATAACTCAGTAGTTAAGCACAAAGTGACATGGACCTAACAGCCTCTGTAATAATCTTCCATGCTAGAGCTAAACATTTCCATTTTTGGTTTTTCTCTTTGTTTCTTCTTCAAACTGTACTACCAACTAACCAACTCCCTCTGTTATGCAAATACACAAGAAGAGAGAATCTGATTAGATAAATCAGTCACTCTCTGGTATAGGGTACCATGTTGGATATAGCTCTGTCAACAGGTGCTGATGGACAGCTGACTGGACCCTGAGTGCTGCCTTTGAGTCAAGTGAACTTCTTTAAAGCAAACAGGGGTATCCATATTATAGAGTTCATCTCATACATAGCATGAGGACCTATGTAAAAGATATCCCTTATAGAGGTAAGGGATAGTATCCACAAAAACTTCTTAGAAAGAGCCAGAGAAATCAGTAGGTCTCTGGCATATTTTCTGCTGTTAAACTGTTAGTAAGACAAACATCAGGAAAACAAGCTCAGATATAGGTGCCTTTAAAACTAATTTGGTCTCATCAGTTATGAAGATTAGAGTAGTCTGGGGAGATGGGGGGAAGGCAAATAAATGTTGCTGCTTCCAGCTACTGGGTGGCAGTTTGCAGTCAATTCAGGACTTTACAATTCCTTCCATTACCTGTAAAGTTCAAAAAGGTTGAAAATGCTTCAGGGGTGCAGTTGCCTCTTTGATTTTCTAAATTCTGGCTACTGTTGTAATAATATATTCATTAATTAGTCTCAAAAGTATTCAGTACTGTTAAGTGATAAAAATATAAACTAATCTGATTATTGAATTAATAGCTATTGTGGAAAATATGGAAAACATGAAATAAAAAAATGAAAAATCACAAAATGCAATAATCTTACTACTGAGAGAGTAGCACTAGATCCATTATTCAAACAAATCTTAGTTAAATTGCTATTAAATAACCAATGGGTTCTTCTGGTCAACATCTGCCCCTTCCAGGGATGAGAAGTAGTGGGGGCTTTATGTCTCTCTCCATTATCCTCAGTTCAATATCTCAAAAAATATAAATCTGATAGGAAATATAAATGTCTTAATGGTGTTTGTCTTTAGATGTTGAAATCATCGATTTTCCTTGCCCTCTTTTCTGTATTTTATAAATTTCTAACGAAAGAAAATTACCAGGATTTTTGTTGTATGTTACGATAATAGCAAGTTTTACTTAAAATTGTGCCAAATATAGAAACATTTGTTAGCAAATAGACACAAAGTTATTTGGACAACCTTTTCTTGAAAACTTGGGGAAGGCTCCCTGTCTGTCTTGTAACATTTTGATGGATATCTTGAGTTTGTCAGGTTTACTCTGAGGCAGTCGCAATGATGTCCTGAAGTCAGGATCAGTCATCCTGGACAGATGAATTCACAGATTTGTCCAGGAAGTAGAGGGACAACACAAGAACATGTATGGAGTTCTCTATCTTGAGTACTTCTCTGATGGTATTTATGTTACTGGGCTTTCCAGATTCTTATATTTTGTTCATGGAGGGTAGTGAGGCCTGCTCAATTTTGTACATTTTGTATAAAACACCAGTGGAAAAAAAATAACTTGTTTCTGATGCTCACTAACAAAGTCTCTTGTATAGTCTTCAACAATAATTTTTGAATTGCCCGAGAACCTCTTCATGTGTGAGTTCCTGATAAGGGTATTTCAAATGCTAACCAGTAGACATTGGGGTGTACATTAACATTCATTTATGCACACATGCCTCACACTATTTGTTGGGAAAATAGAATAATTTAATCAGGCCCCCTTGCCTTGGGGCAGGTTGGGGGTAGTGCAGCATTCTTTGTGGGCAAGTTGTGTGTGGGTGGAGTTTGTGCACCTGTGCAGTACTGTGATTTGGCTGGCATTCTGCCTTGGGCGGCTGCCACTCCACGCAGCCATGCTTTCCAATCTAAGGCTTCCAAGGACCTGTTTGCTGGTTACCTAGCTCATAGACCTGCATGTGAAGGGTCTGGTGACCTAGCATGGCATGTGAGGGGTCTGGGGTTCCAGCCTGGCATGTGAGGGGTCTGTGGACCCAGGCTGGCATGTGAAGGGTTTGTGACCCAGTCTGTGAATGGGCTTGAGGGGTCTGTGAGCTGCAGACCCACCCCTAGCTTTACAATTGGAGTCATTGGCAGGATTCCAACAGGGCCAGAGCACTACAATTGGTGTAGTCGGCAGGACTACAAGCAGGAAAAAGAGCTCGAAAATTGGTGTAGTTGTGTAGCATGACAATTGGCATAGTTGGCAGGATTCTGACATTAGCCCTAGTGCAACAATTGGCATAGTCAGCAGGATTTTGACATTAGCCCTAGCATGACAATTGGTGTAGCTGGCAGGATTCTGAGCAGGTACAGGAGCCAAAAGCCCTTGGAAGAAGGAGGAAATGTCGCTACTTTTGAATATGCTCTGCCCTATGGCCACCTTCCTGCTGACTGGGATCTGATTGCTGCACAGTGTGCTGCAAGGCAGCATAGGCCAGGTACCACAGTGAGAAACCCCTTGGGAAGGGGAGAAAATGTGGCTATCCTTGAGCATGTGGTGCCCAGTGGCCACTTTTCTGTTGACCGGAGCCTGGCTGCTGATCACTATGCTGCAAACTGATCAAGATTTGCAGCAGAAAGCAGAGTTGTTGGAAGCACAGATAAATGTCCTGGAGGATGATGTGCAGTGACTGGCAACTTCTGCTTCTCACACCAGGTAAGACCAACCCAGTGGTGAGTTGGGGGAAACCGTGTGTCTTCAGGCTCAACCTGTTGTGCATGAGAAATTGAGACAGTAAAACAGCAGAAACTGAGAGCCCCTGGCTGCTATAGCTACGGGACTTAGGGGTGGATGGTGTAACATGCTTTGGAGACAATGTAGTAAACTCATGTTGTGTTTTTCTGAAGGCAAAAGGCTATGAGGGTGCCACTTAAACCCGATGGCTTGATGGGTGCCATATAACCTTGAGAAATGAGTGCCACATGCAGATGGACAGATGACCTGAGGATGGGTGCCCCTGCAGAATTTTCACCTGGTGAAAAGGTGGAAAAGTTAGTCTCCATTACTATGCACTTGTCTGGGTGGCAGTGATTACAGGAGAGTCACAGATATACACAGGGACAGGGTAGCCACTCCTTGATCGACTGGGTGAATGCAGCTGTTTGAACTGTGGGCGAATGCTGCAAAACTGCCTGAGACTGAGTGACTAGCTGGTGTAAGCCAAGCTGATTGGAGTAATTCAAAAGCCAGAATGTAAAAAGGAAGTAGAGCATAAAGATTTGGGAAATTTTCAGCCTGGCCATGAGGTAGAAAAGTGGAGAGCAAGAGAAAAATGCGAGGGTGAAGCAGATAAACTGTTTGCTAAAGACATTGTCTTGGCAATGAGGCAGCCAGATGCTATAAACAAGGACAATGGGAAAAAAGCCCTAAAGGCATTTCAGAAGTTTGGGAAAACGCCCCTCCCATCCTAGAAGAACTGAGTTGTCCCTGAGGACAGATCTGGGGCATGGTGCCCTCAGCAAACTGCTCCCTGCATCCCAGATGCTCTGTCTGGAGCAATCCTGCCTCAGCACCTCCAAAGAGCAAAAGCTAAAAACCTTGCTGGCGTTCACATTGTATTAAGTTTGCAGGCCAGCAGTATGTGAGAGCAGTGGAGGTGTGGCAGCCTCCACCTAGACTTCAGAAAATGCGTGAAAAAGTTGGGGGACTCAGGTGGAGACCTGCTGCAGCAGTGGAGCCACTGCAGAGGTCATTTATGGAGCAATGTAGAGGAGAAAAGTGGGATTGGAGCCCCCACAGAGAACCCCCACTCACAAAATTTCTAGTGGAGCCAGGAGGGTGGGACTGCCACCAGGAGCCCAGAACCGTGGGGCTGCTGGCAGCATGCAGCACCAGCCTGGAAAAGCCGCAGGCACCAGGGCAGCTCAATGGGCTGCACCTGGTGGAGCTGTAGGAGCGAGGTTGCCCAATGCTTTTAGAGGTCCAGGTGCCCCAGTGTGCTTAACGTTTGCACTGTTTGGGTTTTGAATTTGTTTGGGGACTGTTTTTCCTTTCTATTCCTCCCTTCTGGAATGGGAATGTGTACCCAATGTCTGTCCCACTGTATCTTGGAAGTAGATAAACTTGTTTTTGACTTTTTACAGGTTCATGGCTAGAAGGACTTTTGTTTTTGGTCTCAGATGAGACTTTGGACTTTGGACTTTTGAGGTGGTGCTGCAACAAGCTGGAGACTTTTGGGACTGGGAAGGAATGTGTAGTGTGTGAATGTAAGGGTCATTTATCCTCGCTAAGGGAACATCACGGAAGATTCTGAATGTGTAGATTGTGCAGCAATGGGCCCTGAAGGGGTGGATTGTTGAGAAAATAGAATAATTTAATCAGGGCCCCTCACCTCGGGGCAGGTTGGGGGTGGTGCAGCATTCTTTGTGGGCAAGTCGTGTGTGGGTGGAGTTGGCGGCCTGCGTGGTGCTGCGATTTGGCTGGTGTTCTGCCTGCAGCGGCTGCAGAAGCACAACCATGCTTTCCAATCTGTGGCTTCCAAGGACTTGTTTGCCAGTTACCTAGATCACAGACCTGCATGTGAGGGGTCTGGGGACCCAGCCTGGTGTGTGAGGAGTCTGGGGACCCAGTCTGTGAATGGGCTTGAGGGGTCTGTGAGCGCCAGTCCTGGCGCTAGCTTTACAATTGGAGTCCTCACAGGATTCCGACAGAGCCAGAGCACTACACTATATTATACTAAAGTATTTTGTGTTTCATGCAAAAATATATTTTTAAAATAGATTTGCTTTTTTGTGTTAGTATTTACTTTTTCCCCCTTTAGATGGCTTAAAATCAAATAATGGCCTTTGGAAAAAGATGACCAGGTATAATGTGTAAAGGTGATGTGAAATCATAACACATTTATTTCTCAATGGCAGAAAGTGAAGACAAAATTTTCAAAGAACTTAAATATTTTTTCCCAAATTCTCACAAGAGCAAGAACATTCTCCTATACAACCACAAAACCATTATCACACACAAGAAATTTTACCTGAATATAAAATATTGTTTGTATAGAGTCTATATTCAAATTTCCCCAGTTGTCCTCAAAATCCAAGAATCCTAGAATCAATCGAATTTCACGTTACGTTTGGTTGTCACTATCTCTTTAGTGTCATACTCTGAATTTGTCTGATGGTTTCCTCATGATTAGATTCTTTGGGAAAGAATTTCACAAAGAGAATATTGTATATTTCCCATCGTATCTTATGAGGAGACATAATATGAATTTGTCTCACTACTAGTGATGGTCAGTTTGAACACTTGGTAAAGGTGATGTCTGGCAGATCTCTCTATTTTAATTGTACTGTTTATCTTCTGTGCTTAATAAATCATCTGTGGGGTTGTGCTTGACACTGTGAATATCCTGTTACCCCAAAACTTTTTACCCAATGGTTTTAGCAACTATTAATGTATCTTGTCTGAACCAATTATTTACACTGGTTTTATAAACTGATGATTTTATCATTTTATTTTCCCTTCTAAATTTTAGTACGCATTCTTCCATAAAGAGGTCTCCTTTCTTGCTCTTGAACTTATTAATTTATATATTTATTATTTATTCATTTATTTTTGGTGACCTATGGTCTTTATTTTCTGTGTCATAGTCCATTACAATTCTTGTTAATGCTACAATTGTCCCAAATTTGAACAGTCTGAACACCTGCAAGATACTGCCTGTATTCCTTTTGCATAATCCCATCATTTGTTGGACTTCCTTGCTTTCTATCACAACCTAACATTCCAGTGATATACTACTTTTTTCATTAGTGTATTTCCATTGCTCATTGATATCTGTCTTTCTATCTATTCATGGATCAATACTGCACGGTTTTAATTATAGAAGCTTTATATAGTATGCTTAATATCTGGTAAAGCATTGGTTAAGAGGGCAGAGCTCATGTTGTGTTCTTACCACACATGCACACACACAAAACCAGCAAAGGGGCACAAAGAAACTTTTGGAGGTGATGAATATGTCTATTATCTTGATCGTAGTGATATTTTCACAGGTGTTTGCATGTGTCCAAGCTCAAATTGTGTACATTCAATATGGGCAGTTTTTTGTATATCAAACTTATCATTCAATAAAACTGTTTAAAAAATATATTGTAAGCCTAGTCACCTCTCATTTTTCTCTTTTTAAAGTTTCTCTTAGCTATTTTTATGTTCATTTTTCCATATAAATTTCAAAATCTACTAGATTACCTCCATAAAACAACTTTGTTATTTTTATTGGGATTATGCTAAATTTATTATTAAGATGGGACTAAATGATAGCCTTATGATGTTTACTCATGCTATCCAAAAAATAAAAATAAAAATCTCCAAACTTATTCAAGTCCACGTTTACATCTCAGAATTTTTCTTTTTCCTCATACAAATTTTACATCCGTTCTGTTAAGTTTATTACTAAATAAATTCTCTTTTGCTAATAATGTAACCAAAATTTTATCTTCCATTAAATTGTTTAACTACCTATTATTTGTATATAGAAAGTTTTCTGATTTTCATATTTTAATTTAATAGTCGATTACCTTACTAAATTTTTTTATTGTAAATCTCTTGGATTTTTTAGATATACTGCAATATATTTCTATTCCAATTCTATGGGGTTTTGTTTTGTTTTTTTCCTGGTCTGAATGAATTGACTAGTATCTCTAGTATATTTTTAAACAGTAGTGGAGTGAGTGGATATCCTTAACCTGATCTTGGCCTTTCTGTGCATGTCTCTAGTATTCTCCAGTAAGTAATATACCAGCTTTAGGACTGCAATATATTTGTGTGTGTGTGTGCATGTGTGTGTGTGTAAACACTAAAGAAGTCATCAATTATCATTTTATTTAGTGTTTTAATCAGGAATGGTTGTCAATTTTTGCTAAAGGCAGTTTTACCATGTATGATGATGATCGTATGATTTTTCCACTTAGATTTACAAACATAGTAAATTTTGTTAGTAGACTACCTAATATTGAACCATTCTTACATTTTTGGAAAAAATATCACTTGGTTATTTTGTTTTATTTTTACAATGTGTTCTTGGATTCTGTTGGCTAATATGTTATTTAGAATTTTATTTCCATGTTCATAAATGAGATTGATCTGTAGTTTATTTTTTACACTGTCTTTATAAGGTTTAGGTGACCATGTAATTGTTTCATAAAAATACCTTATTGGTTTTCTTCTTTTTCTATACTCAGAAACAATTTAAGTAACATTGGGAGTATGTGATCTTTGAAGATGTGGGAGAATTCCCCTGTGAAATCTAGGCCTAGTCCTTTTATAACAACCTCCATTTATTGTATGAAAACTGGAAGCCTTCATGTGATTTTGCAAAGCAGAATTCTCCCATTACCTACAATAGCTTTATTCTTCTTTACAGAGCAAAAAGCTGTATAGTGGTATTCTCAAGGTCTAGCTTATATATCATCTGCCCACCCCACCCTCCACTCCTGGAAAGAATCAATCCCTCATTTATTTATTTTTCTTCTGTAGCATTATGTATATGTCTTACTGATCTGATCACATTTGTGTTGTAGCATACTGATTTATAGAGGTGCTCATTTCTCCAGCCTCTCAAAGACAAAGACACTGATTTAATCATGTTTAATTCTCCAGCCCCCAAAATATTGGTTAGCCCTTGCTAGGTGTTCAGTAAATATATTTTGAATAATAATAATGGAAGGAAGGAAGAAAATAATGAAAGCCTACTCCCATGGGAACCATAGTCCATTAATAACGAAAGTGAACTTTAGGTCAGGTTCACTAGGATTTCTCTCCCAGTTCCTCACTGGGAAGTGTGTGACGCTGGCCAGTTACTTTCTGATTTTGTTCTACTTATCTATAAAATATAGAAAAAATGTCATAGGTGTTTTATGTTCAGAACATGGTTAAAATTCCTAGCATTAACTACTGTGTGTGTTCAACAGATAACACTTTCCCTTCTACTTCTCCTCATGGGAAAGCCTGCTTTTTAGTTCTTTGGACAATTCCTAGAAAAATCATGACATATAGCTCCCTCACTTCTAGGATTACAGCCCAGGATCCAGCCTGCTAATAGCAGTTCCCTCTGAAAGTGCCCATATGGATGAAATTTTTCAGTTCAGAAATGCGGAAATATGCTATGCCTTTGAGGTTTTTACACACAACATTGGTTTTACAGAGGAAAGTTTACTTTAGTTTCCTGCAGTTACGAAATGTGTATCCTACTGGAGTAGAATACAATGTATTCTGAACAATACATTGTATTTTGAACAACAATTTAGCAGTCCTCATACCTGGGCTTTCTTCCCAGTTCTTGTGCTATTTTCCCAGACAGCAAATTCATTAAATGGCCATTGGCCATGACTTTGCCTTGAGTCAGCTTTTCTCTCGTTTACTGTATAGAGATGGGGGGATTTAATTAGCCCAATGCCTGGCACACTGCATACACTCAATGAATGTTTGTTGAGTCTTAGAGTTATCTTTAGATGAAGGTCATTTTTTTGTTATTACTATAAATTTATGAGTATATCAGTAATTCCTGTGCTAATAATATTGACAGTGAACAAGGACTGAAAAATTAACTCATAACCTATAGGAGGAATGTATCATAAAAAATTCAGATTTTTAACAGCCCACCTATTTTGAACATATTTACTATTGATCTAATATTCTAAGGCAGTGATTTAAACATAGAGCCCTGAGATTCTAAAATAGTGAAGAATTGCAGCAATTATCTGGATATTTCCACGACAAACAGCATGTGTGTGCGTGTGTGTGTGTATAAGCCCAGACTAAATATAGAGTCCCCATTCTTTGTGTAAGCTACTTAAGAGAAAGGATATTATCTTTTAATTGTTATCTCTCCAGCAAAAGTTATTATTGCTAGTTTAATCCCAAAACTATGTTAAATTATGAACAGTTTAAAATTCTCTTAAAAATAAGTTTTTAAAAAATATTTTCCCTGAAATGTTTTTACTGACCTAGAAAATTCTTAGCTGTTGCCACACTCAACATTTCTTACTGATGATGTATGTGGTGAGGATAGCAATGAGCAGAAAAAGCTTGCAGAAATACACACAGTGCTGATATTTTACTAAAATTAATGTAGCACTAATTCATAATCATAATTTAATTTTTAAGTAAAAATCTGATTTTCCAGGGTGTCATTCCCTTAAAACTGGCTCTTTATAGGCCCAAAGCCTGTGTGAATTTACACAGCTGCTTTGAGGCTTGGCATATTTCCTTCTTTTAGTTTCTTTGATTTTTTTTTTTTTAAGGGATATTTTTTACACTGAAATAAAACACAACTATTAACACTAGCCTCAGGGGAAAAAGAAACTAACAAACCTACAGCCCTACAGCTTAAAACGTTTCAATACTTTGCCTTTAAAATCTTGCACATCCTTTAGAAGTTATAGAATAAAAGAAAACCCCTGAAAAAATAATTTAAAAAAAAAAAAGATTGAGGACAAACTGTCAGGATTTCAGAAAACAATTGCAGAAGTGCAGGTGTTAAAACTAGAGAGCTTGCTTCTGAGCAAAATGGTACCTCCTAAACAGCCACTATTTACATGTTTTAGAATCTTTTCTTGAGCATGGGCGCCTCTATGTTGCCACCATCCCCACACGATGCAAGCAGTGCAGCAGAATGTTTTTGGTATGGTACCCAGCCAAAAGTGAAACAAGTTGCCTACTGACAGAAAGGCCATTTATAGAACATATTCATTTCCACTAGTGCTAGGCAGCAACTGAAAGGCCATGCAAAGAAGCAATTTCTCTTTACCTTGCTTGGAGCAACTCTGACCTGGAGAGCCATGTACACATCCTACTTCAAGGAGGTGATGAAAGCCACCCTCCTTACATCGATGACATCTGGAAGAAGAGAGAATTGTCACTGTGAGCTTTTCAATTACTCCTGGAGACTAAGTGTGAGACGCAGTAGTGCAGGATGATTGGATTACACAAAACGAGACAGAAGCCATCTGTGAGCCACGCGTAAGCTGCTGAATGCCAAAATGAACATCCTTATTAGATGGCTGAATTCTCATACCATTTGTCGTTTGGTCAAATTTGAAAGCTGAGCTGATTGTTTTTAGACAGTGCTGCAAATAAGCAGGGACTTGGAATTCTCCCTGGCTGCATGAGTAATTACTGTCTCATACTTAAATTAGAAACATGGGCTTTCAGTTAGGAGGTCTTGAGATTGTCTCCAAAAGGATGCTTCTGCCATTCATATTGAAGCATGGCCTGTCCTCTCTGGTTCACTTGCAAAGGCCACAGGCTTTTGGAGAAAGAAATCATTAGTCCCTTTCATATCATGGCAACGAATATAAAAATTCTGACTTTCTCTTAGGAAATAGAAGGGTTCTCATGCTCTAAAATAACTGCCATTATACAGTCAGTGAAATGTTTTCAAGAATTGCCAGGATACAGTATTGGAGTTCTATGGTTCTCTGTGCCCCAAGGCTCCGAAACCAATCCTTTATTTACCAGGGTTCATCCCCTCATCTTTTGACTGGCACCAACTTGAATGGAAAATTACCTGTGCTCTGTAATTCTTTTTCCATTATAGTATCTTCTTAACCTCCATAAAGAACACATTCTGTAATACATACCCCCATAAACACATTGGTCTGGTAAAGGTTGAAAAGAATGTCTTTAGCAAGCTCAGGGCTTAATATTTTTCATCTGGATATGTTATTAAATGTGACATTCATAATGCATATTCATAACGCTATCAATGCTCTTTCATTAATATACCTTAGACAATTCCTTTACTATGCGGTTGCCCTGTTCTCTCCTTGTATTGTAAGTTCTTGTAGAGAAAGGCTCTTCTGCCTGCCAGTAACTTTGGAACAGCTCCCAGTGCCTGCTTCAGATTGTGGTACATAGTGGACTCCCAGTAAATGTTTACTCACTGTTCAAATCCCTTGCCTTGACCTGTTTGTAACAGCAATGGGCCAGTCTTTCTCCCCAAAGAGGGCAGGTGCAGATCCCTGGGAGTCAGAGCCCAGTGCCTAGCAAAGGACTTGTGTCTTACTTTGCTGTACTCTCAAAACATACAGTATTTTGTGTGCAACTCCCATTCTATTTGAATTATTCAGTTAAATAGTAACCACTCAAAACCTATCTTCTCAGGAAATTGGCAGAATACAAATTGGGAGTCAACACTAATTTTATTCCAACCACTTCACTCGATAAAATATTGAAAAAGCACTAATTTTCTGTAATTACACTGGAAAAAATTAGGTGGCAAATAGATACATCGGTTGGAAATTGTGTGTATTTGTGTGTGTGTGTTTACATATATAACAATAGCATCTTTTTTTGAACTAGTACTATGATCTATTATGAAAGTAGGGCACGATAAATACACACACAGACACTCAACAGCTGCAATTCTGTTTTCCAAGTTTGCTGTTAGATTGATGAAATACATACATGTATACATTTTATATGTATATTTGTGCATATATTTTATTTTTATATATTCATTGAGCACACCTATATGGTAGTTAAAGAACAAAATGCAGAAAACTTCACATTCTTGGGTTCTGAATTGTGCCCCTTGACATTCCATCATGTTTAAAAGTATTTTCAGTCCCTTTGTATAATTTGTATCCAGAGTCTTTCTTTGTTAAAATCTAACATAGCTACTTCCCTCATGGTGCAGATGTTCAGAAACTTCAAAGTATTAAAGAGATATTTTCAAGACAATAGTACATAATTTCAAACTTTTTCTTGATAAAATCAGAGAAAATGAGTTCAGATCCACAATTACTACCCCTAAATCTTTAAGACCAGATATGTTTTCAATTACAGAAAATTTTGAATTTTAGGCAGGTAATAGAATCAATACAATATATTATATCACATGCCCAAGGGGTTTAGAACTTCGCTCTATACTCAAAACACATCAAGCAGGAAAAAAATGTATAAACATTCACCACACGTGGCATAAATAAAAACTATATAAATAATTTTATGTCAATTTGGTTTTGCCACCAAACTCATTCAGGTCAGGTAATATTCTGTCACCTAAAGATGGTAAAAATAGTTTTCACAGCTTTTCAGATTTTGGATTCACAGATAAGGAATTGTGGACAGGTACAAATTTAATCATAAGAATCTGCAGATAAGTGTTGATGACAGAATTCCTGTTACGTGAAATTAAATTTGGCCAAAAGCTGTCTCTGTAGGTAGTGGACTGCAACCTAACGTAGTATGTAAGCAAACTATGACTTAAGAGCATATTCTTGTAATGACAAATAGCTGAGTCTTAGCCTACTACAGCAGCCACAGCTGAGTCTCAACTAATCAGACCATGACCAGATAAGGCAAATAAGGCCAAGCGGTAACCCATCAAACTGTTTCTGTAGGGCACTTGCTTTCTCTGACTATAAATGTTTCCTGCCCACAGTTGCTGGGTGGAGCTTTCTGAACCTCTCCTGGTCTAAGGGCTGCCTGATTCATGAATTGTTCTTTGCTCAAACTCTGCTAAATTAAATTGTCTAACGTTTTTCTTTTAACATTCCAACTGCAATTCTAAATGATATGGTGAAGCTAAAGATGCTGCTTTAACAGAGTCAAATTATCTTTAGGAAATAAAAAAGAAAAATTCTTTTGTCCCCAGTACCAGGATTAAATGAAACAGATTCCCACTAATGCTTTCTGCTCCTTCTCTTATAGCTGGCTTTGCTCTGGAAGCCTGGTGGTGTCTATTTTAAGTTTTACTGATTCTCTCTAACCCATTTCTCCCTTTCAGGGTCTTCTGCCACATTAGTTGGTTGCTGCCTTTTTGAAATTAAAATAAAGTATTCTATAGGATATCACTAAATCATAAAAAAAAAAAATTAAGAACAAACAGACTCTATTTTATTTCAGGGAGAAATAAGGATCAATGTTGGTGTAATTTTTTTTCCTGTTTATAGCCTTAGTGGAATTTCCTTTAGGTTCACGCCCATGTTAAAGAGAAGATATGTGTATGTATACACACACTGATTTCATGGTTTCGTATTTGTTAAGAAATAAATTGTATCTTGAATGATAAAGTCACATTTAGGCAGTACCCTAAATGATATTGGCATAGCATCCAAAAACTTCTGGCGTGGATAACTAGTTATGAATATCCAAGCCCTTATTAGACAGTAGTTTTCATACTCCCTCCCATAAACCTAAACCAGAGCTACTAATAACTGCAAATGTGGACAATTTCGTTTCAGTATCTCATCTTACCTACTTTTAAGTCAGTTGACCATGTGCTGGGTCTTATACAACACATTACAGAGTAGAAGAACATTAAAAAGATATAGAAAAGAAGTGGTGAGGACATACATTGCATTGACTTGAAAAAAATGTTGGGAAAGAAACATGCAAGTGAGAGCAAAATTAATCCAGTTACGACAAAAGTAAAAATAAGTATTGAATGATAAAGCCCTGATTCAAAGCATGTGAATTGGATTTTCACAGGAAGAGAACAGAGGGATGGGAAGAAGGCCTTCCAGATAAGAGAAACACAGAGTACAAAGGAAGCGAGAGAGAACAAGCCGATGAGACCTGCTTTGCTAGAGAATGAGGACTAACACTAATGCAGGAGTGGAACGCTGATTGGTGGAGGCCTCAAAGGACAAACAGGAGCACTGTGTTTTGCTTCAAAATAGAATAGCACTTTCCTCCAGCAGCAGCAAAGATAAAAGCAGCATATAGGGAAATTATTCTAACAGCAATTTAGAATAAAAAGCTACAGAGGATATTTGTTTGTTTATTGGAAAAGGCTTGGGATTTGGTCTTAAGGCCTAACATAAGAGCAAAATATCAGATTTTTAAACACACGCTGGGTACAAAATGGGCTGGCTTCATGATGGGGGACTGAAAAAGGCAAAATAAAGAAGAGCAAAAATGATTTCAAAATGTTGATATCAACAAATTAAGGTGATTGTAAAACTATTGGTAAGAATGGTGAGGTTATGAGACTAGGAAAGGGGAAGCAAACTGAAGAATTCAACACATTAAGTTTCAGGATCAGCTCATACTTCAGCGAGCGTCCAAATCACGCGGAGGGCTTGGTAAAACATAGACCCGAGGGCCTCACCCTTACAGCTTCTAATTCAAAAGGTCTAGGGTGAATTCAATAGGTCCAGTATCTGCATTTCTAGGTACCACATTTTGAGAACCACTGGTTTAAATTATGTCCTCCATGACAATTAATGATGATGGAGGTGGGGATGGAGATCCGGGGCCAATGACATAAGTATGGAAATTATCTACCCAGGTCATTGTTAAAACTATGTTGTGGAAATTTCTGATTTACAGCACTTTTTGTCATTTTGATCCCTTTACCGTCTATTTCCTTAATTATATTGCTGGCATTAAAGTGAAGTAAATGTTCAGTCTCTGGTGATTGGAATAAAAGGGACTGAAAGCTTAAGAAATAAAAACATATTCTGAAAATAAACAATGGGTCCATAAGGGAAGATCACAGCATACCTTTTTAAGGATGCAACAGCGAGATTCAGGAGGCAATTGCAATCAGGAATTATGTGCTAGTGGGAAAAAGGACCTCTAGGTACTTGACAATCTACTCTAGAAATTTCCTCTCACTCTCTGTGAAGAAGCAAAAAGGTAGAAAGTTAAAAGGGAAAGTTAATAAGTCTACTTTGTATTTTAATTATTGTCAAGTAGCCAGGTGCTTAAGTGAAGAGTTTCATGTACATATAAATTACTTCTGTGCCCTAGCATATTTGTAGAACTCTAAATGAGATGTTCCATTTAAAATTTAAATAACCCCCTTGAGAAAAATGCCAACCAGATTGCTTCAAGTAGAAGGCAATGCATAAACATATATTTGTTATTTACTCGTTAATGTGTTCAGTATCTTGACATATTTTAGTTTTTTTAAATGAAACCTAAAGTCCTCTGTAATGTGATTTGATGACCCAAAATGATGTTTAGAAAACTAAACAAACAATATTGTGGTGGATTCAAAGTATACCACTTATGGAAAGGCTTTTTTCTCTCCTTTCGGAAATAATGGTTACACAGTGATTCTCCATTGTTCCAAAAGGCTTCAGTCTCACACTTTTACGGAATGGCAGGTTCAAATCCACAAATGCAACTTTTTAAAGATGATGACTCAATGGAGGGAAGTTTTCCTGAGACTCCAGAGTGCTGAGAACGATTAAGGGGTGAACTGGGCTTTGTTCGGCAGACTCATACTGATTAAAGTCAGCCTTGGGTCTGGCAAGGCAGCTGCTGGCAGAAATGTGCAGTCATTTTACATTCTCTATGTGCTGATTGGGACTTACCTCTTACAAGAAAAATTTAAAGTTAAAATGAGGGTGGGGGGAAGTTCAAGTAATATTTAATACTTAAAAATGCACAGCTTCCAAGCTCCAATTGGGAAAAATTGACTAAAACCAGATTTTATATGCATATATAAAGATTATATATATATATATATATACACACATATTTACACACATACGTGTGTGTGTGTGTGTGTGTGTGTGTGTGTGTGTGTGTGTGTGTGTGTGTGTGTATAATGGCCATAGGGTTTCTTGGATATAAAATTGTTCTTTGAAAACAACAATATGATGAGTTAAGAGTGAATAAATCAGAAACATACGGATTAAATTTTCTCTGAAATTTGCATGGATTTGGAAGTCATAGAGAAAAGGACATTTGGCAAGATGCATTTGGGATTTTACTGAACCAAAAACCTTTGAGAAATAATCTGAGGTACTTTGGTAGACACAAAACTGTGCCAAATTTTTTCATTTTTATAAGCTGCACTACAATAATTTTAAAAAGGAATAAAAGTGACCTAATTGTAATATGTTGAAGACATGGAATACTGTTTGCACAGCAACCAGCAAGCTTCACAGATAAGCACCAGCTTTCCAAAGGACTGGGCTAAGATCATTTAAGAGCAAATCTAAATCAAACAGGTATGGTAGTTCTACAGACCATAAATGCTCAGAGCCCACAGATACTGCAGGAGTACAACCTGATGCTGCTGAGAGAATGTTTTACTCGCTGGCAATTTTTCTCCCTCGACCTAAGTGAAATTAAAATAAATAACAATAACTAAAACATTATTTTTAAAAAAACACATATTGATACTTTGTATGTATTATAAGGTTTTTTGAATGTTTACTTTTAGTATACAGCATGTCAATGAGATGATACTCTTGGGGAGACTGTACTATGTATATAGCAGGGGCCCTCTGGTACTTCCAGCCTTAGGTAAGACAGAGTCAGACTTATACTAACTTGGGTGTTTTAACAAGTCCTAATAAGCTTCAAGCTTTTTTTTTTTTTATAAGCATTTACAAGGTCATTAACAAAATGATATATGAGGAAAATACATATATTTTTTTAAAACCTCAATTCTATTGTTGTCATTGTACTAAATATTTTCAGCCTAATAAATATCTTAGTGTAACATTTTTTTTCCCATGCCTTTTTCTGTTGGATCAAAAACTAGCATCCTATTCATACAGGGTTCATATAGGATCCCATTCTATAACCGTATTCATGTAATAGCTTAGAAAGTAGCTATATAAAGACAGACATTTTCAAAACAGTTTAGTTGAAAAGAGAGATAGAAAAGAGGAATTGAAAGCATGGTGAGAGCTTATATAGGGAGGGAGACCAGAAAGTATGATAATCTTTGTAATATTTAATCTGTGGGCCTGAAATTTAAACTTATAATGCAGATGTGAGCAAGAAAAGCAGCAATTTCAACATACCCCATATTTGCTCTTGATCCTGAGTAAGCGAATTCACTCTTTTTTACTTTGCAGATGGGTTCCTGCTCCTTAAAAGGAAGGTTAATATGGGCAAAAGGTCTATGATAAGCACTTCATTTTCTGGCTAATAAGCTAGTAATAAGGGCAGTTTTTAAGTGGAACCCAAGATGAACTGGGGAGTCATTTATAAAGCAGACCCTGCCAGGTGGGTAAATTATTATTTGGGCAAACTAAATTAGCTGTATCAATAACATTTGAAATATTTGAAAGCCAGTCCCTCCGACTTTTTAACTCTGGCAATATCATACCTTATGTAGGTCAAACACCTATGCTTAAGTGGGTGGATTTGCTCAGAAGATGGTAAAAGAGACCTGAGATAAAAATGCTGAATTTCTAAAAGTCTTTCTTAGAGAATATATTATATCCATCCAAGCAGGGAAAGGCCTTCATGTTTGCAGGGAGGAGGTCCCAAGATATTTGTGAATGCCCAAATTTGTGAATTCCACCATAGTATTTTCCTGCAAAGCAAAAGCCAAGACATAAGCCAGTATCTACGTACCTCTTCAGACACATAATGATTTAATCTCTCTCACTTAGGAAGTACATTTTTCTTGCACTGCTACTTGCTGAATCAGTTTTACAATCTACTTTTACTTGTTTCCAAATAGAACACACAGGGAGCTCAGCTGCCTCAAAGGATGGAGCTGTTGTAACACCCAATATACCTCTTCTTAATATATCAGCGATTTCTATTTTTCTGGCTAAAAGCCATTAATTTCTTATACCACTTTACATCATCTTCGCCTCCATCTTTTATTTTAATAATTGTCATTTTTTCCAGGGCTTGTTTTTTTTAAAAATACAATTTTGGTTTCTTTACCAGATTTACTCCATGCACCATGTTGGAGAGAGAAAAAGATGCTGTGCCGGGGTGTGGCTGCTGAATGAATGAATGGCTGGGTTCACACCTTTGCAAGGTGACCAGTTCTTACAGTTGAGTTCCACAGCATAGGAAACTCAAGCATGGGCCTCAGCCTGGATGTTACCACCTCTGTGAGTGTTTTCCGATACTCTCTCTCACCCCAACTCATCTACCTTCTTGGTTAGTGCTTCTACCTGTGTGCTCCCATGGCACCTTGAACATCACTCATCATAGCCCTTGTTACTTTCCATTGTGATTACCTGTTTACTTATTTTTATACCCACTAGATAGGAAGCCTTATGAAGGCGAGTACTTTGATCTAGTGTAAAGCTAGGGCTTACAGACCCTTTGAGTCTGTTGCACAGATTGGGTTACAAACCCTCCACACACAGGTCTGTGAGCTAGGTAATAGAAAAAAAAAGGTTCTGGGAGCCGTGGGTATAGAAAAATGAATGAGTTTTATTCAGATCTAGGAGCAACTGTCCTAGTGACTTCTCTGAGAGTTCTGAGAAGCGCTGTGGATCGATCAGAGCTATTAGTTTTTTATGCTTAAGCCCACAACCCTGGACACCTGGGTGCCCATACACAATTTACATTAAGCAGTAACAAGGAACACCCGAGGGTATTTACAGCAAATGCTCAGAGAGATTCTGAACATCTGAGGGGCCCTGACATTTTCCTATTTTTCCCAACACAGTCCATTTCTGTTGCTTATGACAAAAATACATGGAACTGGATAATTTGTAAGAAAACAAAATTTATTGCTTATAGTTTCAGAGGCTGGGAAGTCCAAAGTCCAGGGAACACATCTGGGGAAGGTCTTGTCCTGGTGGTGACTACAGCAACTCAGGGTCTCACATAACAGAATGGAGGAGCAGAGACAGAAAGATAGCTTCTCATGCCCTCTCCTTTTACAAGCTTCAGAACCACACCCACAACAACCATTAGACCATCAACTTAATCACCTCTTCAAGGCCCCGCCTTTCAATTATCATAATAGGATTTACCTGGGGCTGGCCAGTTAGCTCTCTTGCTTAGAGCATGGTGGTGATAACACCAAGGTCAAGGGTTCAGATCCCCATGCTGGCCATCTGCCAAAAAAAAAAAAAAAAAGAGGATTTCCCACCCTCAACAGTTACAGTGGGGATTAAGCTTCAGTGACTTTGTGGGAGGACTTTCAACCCACTGCACCTAGTTTGTTCATTTTCATAACCCAAGCACATAGAAAAGTGGCCAAGACATAACAGTAACCAAATAAATATTTTTAATACATAAACAAATGTATCATGGGTTACATGCAGATATACGCAGTCCTTTACTTTAGTAGAATGTGATATCTACTAAAGGACTATACACATTTGAAGGCATGAAAACATAATTAGTATCCAGATTGTGCAAAAGTTGAACAATAGACTTAAATGTGATAGATTTCTAGATCAGAGAGATTAAAAATATTTTAATTTAAATGTACTTTTCTAAGAAACATTTTCAACAATACATTTTATGCAATCTTTAATTTTCTATTCCTCAACATTGAATACACTGTTGACTGCTTTAGATTTAATTGAGAAACCAGTTGAGGCTAAAACATGTTGCTTTCAGCATACCTAATGATATCCATCTTTGTTTCGAGATATCACATTTATGAGACCCATGCTTTTTATCATTAATGCCAACATTTTCATTTTTCCAATTTTTATTGTTTTAGGAAATAATAAGGAAAAGGACAGTGAAGATTAAAATGATTATATAAAGAGGGCTATACAGGCCAGAAAGGTGACAGTGCCAAAGAACTGAGGTTTGGCAGGCAGCTCCCCCACGTGCAATCCATCAAGTTATCCTGGATCTTCCTCCAAAGTGTGCCTTGCATATATCTACTTCTCTCATTCTCTGTTACTACCTCCATAGTCAAGTCTCCATCAACCTCCCTATATTACCATACTAGCCGAACAACTCCCTGCCTTTATTTTTGCCCCCCATAATCAAATACCCCTTTTACCACAGAACAGCTAAAAGAATTGTTTAAAAATATAAGTCAAATCACTGGTTTGAAATTCTCATTGGCTTTTCATTACTCTTAGAAAAAAGACTCCAGTTTTTTAGTCTGTCCTACAAAGGCCTTCCAACATGTCTGACCTGGTCTTGCACCATCACTGTGCACTCTTCTCTGGCACATTGACCTGAGTTTTGTCCCAAATACACCACACTCTTTCCTACTTGTGGCCACTACACCCTGCTCCTTCTGCCTGCTGTACTCTTCCTCTCAGTGTCCTCCTTTTTTTCAGATCTCAGGCTGTCTTCCAAAGCAGCCATCCAATAACTCTAGCATATCATCCTATTTTATGTTTCCGTATAAAACTCTTGCTGTAATTTTCTTCTCTTTTGTTTGTCATTTTCCTCATAAGAATGAAGCTCTTTGAGAGCAGGGGCCTTATGTATCTTGGGAAAGCTGAAGTTCTGAGTTAATAGGTAGTTCTCAAATTTTCTTTCCACAAACCAAAAGCTGATTATATCCTTAACAAGAAAATCATGTCAGGAAGATGCTAAATACTAACAAACTCCCTCTGTCCATGAGATTCCTTTTTTTTGTTTTCTGAATACACAGGCTAACTGGGAAGATCAAATGTATGTGAAATACTGCAAGTGCACTGTACACACACAAAGGTAACAGGAATGAAAACACAGAGCATAACATGTGAAAGCATTTAACACGGTGCCTAACACATGTTAGGCACTGAAATTTGTTCATTGGTTCATATTTATCAACTCATTATTCACTAATCCCTTTATTCATTCATTTTCTAGATGTAGTTCAAACCCAGCAGGCACCAGAAGGTATTGATTGTACAAGGGGCATGTCTTCAGAGAGAGCAGTTACACTCTTTTGCAGCCTTTCAATGTTAAACAGTAACAAAGCCAGCAAGGAACTTAAATGGCCCAGAATTAAATGCATTCGACATGGAAACTTTCCTAAGAAAAATTTGATAGAAGATTGTTGGAGGATAAAGCATGTGCTTGATCTTAGAATCACTATTGATTTGTGAGAATTAAATTTATAAATTTGCTAAATTTGTATACATTTAAATATTTTTCCACTTGCTACAGCTGTGTAGCAAATTCCCCCAAAACTTGGTGGCATAAAAAATGATTTATTATGCTCATAAATTCTAAGATCAGAAATTCAGGAAGAGCACTTTTGGTTAGTTCTTTTAGGACCCACTTATAGTCACAGTCAGACTTTGATTGGGTCAACATTCATCTGAAGGCTTGCCTGTGGCTTGAGGACACACTTCCAAGGTGGCTCTGTCACAGGTGTGGGAAGTTGATCAGGTGCCTCAGGCCTCTCCAAGGGGCTGCCTTGTTGTCTTTATAGTATGGTGGTTAGCTTCCTCCACAGCAAGCAACCCATGAGATAAGGGTGAAAGATGCAATACCTTTTACAACATTGAAAGTCCTAGACAGTCACTTCTGTACATTTGTCACACAAGGCCAGCCTTCATTCATTGTAGGAGGGGACTAGATGAGGGTGTGAATACCAAGGATGTGAATCATCAGGGGCCATTCTGGAAGCTAGCTGATATAAACATCATTAAATATGAGGATTAACATTTTGGGTAGATAATGTAATTAGAGGATATCCAAGGACCCAAAAAGAATTTTTTTATGACCAAAGTTGAGAAAAATGAATCAAGAAATTGGTAAAGGGCCACAAAATATGATATGATTACATAGTGTAATGTAGACTATATTAGTTATCATGATCTGGGCATCATATGTTGCACACAGCCATTGATGTTCAATGCTATATCCCACAGATATGTACCATCAATTATGTTTCAATGAAAATAAAAAAAATCAAACAATTGTAGCAATCGGTAATATAACAGTGTATTTTTAGATAATGTATAATTGGAGCATATTCATATGAAAATATGAAATTGTTTCATTGAAAATTCCAAATATCTTTGTAGACAGAATCATTCATTCATTCATTCATGAAGAATTCAACATTCATTTCACTAAAATTTATTAAATAACTGCTATATACATGGTCCTGTGAAAAAATGTTGTTTTTTATCCTCTTTTCAAAAGTAGCTTAGGCCAATAAAGGTATTGTTGCTTTGAACTAAGAAATCACAGAAAGAAATGACTCTCTGCATAAATTGCTGACTTAAAAAATAATTCCAAAAAAAGTTTTGGAACATTTAGACCCATTTCCTGACAGTTTTCCACTGCTCTTTCCAATGCAAACCCACAGTCAACACTGGGGAGGCAGCCTGGGAGCCTTAAAACTTGATTTGAATTCACCAGGTTTAATGTATAGTTTTTTTTTAAATTTAAAGACACATATATAAGCGCACAAGTGCATGCACACATACACACATCCCACATGTATATGCACATTCCTATAAAGTATTGGACTGGCAATGAGTTGTACAGCTGAATTTTGATCTTCAGTTTCTTCTCTTTGAAAATCTAGTCCAGATGACTCTAAAACAAGCTGATGTTAAGAATGAGAAAACAGGTTTTACCAAATTTAGACCCTCTTAAAGCCTCATGAAACTTAAGTTTGGACTAAACTAAATTTTCCAGATCTTTCTGGGTTTTGCTTTGCCTGGCACTAGGGAACGTGTCTTCTCAGTAATTTAAAAGAAGGTGAAAGAGGAGAAAGTAACAGTAAGAAATAACTACTGCAACTTCCTAGAAAATAAACGATGTAGACAAAACAACCCTATGATAACTTGACTTATAACTTTGATGTACTTGTAGAAGGATTCACTATCCCTTTAGGGCATGAACAATTTAAAATAGGTGGGAGTAGAGGGATGTTTGATGAAGTTCTTTTGAGTCTTATCAAACTCGAAGTATTTGAAAACTGTCTGGAAACAAATGAACCCGAACTACCACTGGACTTATAATAGATACTGTGTTACAGAACTGAGCATATTCAAAATTTATGAAACGAACTATTCAATGATACCATTTCAGACTGCCACAATGCAGACAGGTGTCCCAGAAATAAGTCCATAAGCTCTGTATTTGCATTTCCAGCCTGGTGTTCTTGTGAAATTCCATCATACCACCTCTGGAGTCTAGCAACTCAGCTGAGCATGGTTGAACATGGAGAAATTTACGTAGAAAGTTTTGGGCCAACACAGGATATTTATGTTTGTGTATAACAACAGCATTCTTGGAAAATTTGAAGTTTTGCATAAAAACTCCATGTGAGATTATGCCTCATATAATTAATGAAATTAGGTTAGCTTGAACAACTTGCTGTGATATAAACTGACATAGTTTCTTCCTCCTGTTAAAAGATAATGATCTATTACAGGAAGTGAAATCTAATTATATGAAACTGAACCCACGCAAAACTGGAGTTACTCAGATAAACAAAGTTTCCTCCAAGAAACCTCCACCATGCCCTTCTCTAAGACATTTAGTACTATATGTGAGATTTAAACTTACCAATCAGAAAATTAAAGAATGAATATTTGTTTTAAAAGAAACTTTTTGTCCCTTCTCTTTTCAATTGCAAGCTCACTTTTGAAAGCACATTTATGATGTAAGAAAGAAACTCTGGAGAAAGTCTTCTTATTGTACACATCACCCCCTGTGTCAATGTTTATGTACCTGTCACTCACAAGCCTGATCATCCAAGGCATTATCTACGTTGACATAAGTAGTGTTAGTAAAATTAATTTGAGAAAAATTCCTCCCATTGCCAGTTACTCCAAAGTTTTGCTTTGAATAATCACTTAGTTCACAGTGATCGTCAGTCATTGAAGATGCTCAAAGATTACTGACAGAAAGAAAAAGTTTTCTGTCACCTTCCTCTTGACCTTACTAACAGAACATTGATAAAACAAGTGCAAACAAAACCAAAACAAAATGACACAGGCCAAATGGATACCAGAAAAGAGACGCATAGGTCACCAATGCCTAGGGTAAATCCATCAGCAGCGACAACCAGCCAAGGTGAGTGTCCAGACAAGAAATAAACCAAATTTAATGGCTGCTCAAAATCAGTACTTACAATGAGATAAGACCAGGAAATATATTATGTTCATTTAGGAAAATTAGGGGACTATGGAAATTCATAAAGAAGAAAATAGAATCTACAAAAAATTTCACCTTTCTGATATAATCCTTGTTAAATTTCAGAGTATTAATTAACTTTTTAAATATAGAGATCATATTTTTAAAGCTTTTTATTGACATTTCCCTGTGCCAGTAACTATTCTATACTTAGAATGGTTGTAGAATACTGCACAGTATGGAAGTATCATTTCATTTAATTAATCCCTTATTGCTGGACCTTTACCATTTACAGGTTTGGTTGTAATTGTTGTTTTACTATTTCAAATGATGCTGTGATGTGGCTTATTTTATGATTGGGAATAAGTCTTTGAATAAAGCAAAGTACTAAAAATGGAATTGCTAGGCAATTTGCACATTTTTTCAGGCATTTGTTGAGAACAGAAAAATGTTCCTCTAGAGAGGTTACACCCGTTGATCACCCGTATAGGCAAGGAGAAGCCGTTTTCAAGGCTTCAGTGCCAGGCCTTGCAATCAAGCCTCAGTGAGTCTTAAAGGCACCGCACTTGAGGCCTGCAATTTGGGAGGGAGAGGGGGAAGCCTTGCTAACGTGTGGGCAATTGTGCTGCTTCGGTTTTATCTGCTTATTCCATATAATCTTATAAGTGGAGCACATCACATGTAGGAGAATTGTTGGGCAGTGCTAAGTGGAAGAAAGTAGGATAAAATAAAGCTTTATACTTCTTAAGGCTGGGAGAGAGTTGTTGGCTTTCTGAAGGTTATATAAGCAACTCACAACATCACCTAAGAAGAATAAAACGCAGGCTAGTGAGTATTCAGATAATCACCAAATCAATTTTTCTTCCAAATAAAACCAACTCAGTCTAATGTCTAGGTTAATTTAACATTAATAAAAGATGTCAGATGAAAAGCTCAGAAGGCTTCTTCCTTCTTACTCTATGATCTAAACAATAGCACGCTTCTGCTAACATCATTCTCAAATGAGCTAAAACCGTGTTATCTCCATGGCCATAGCTCAGGACATTGGCAGAAATGTATATGTCTAAGAAATTTAGTCAGATCGATTTTTTTGAGTCTTCTTAAAATGCCCTGATGAATTTCTTTATTCATTGGTGGGGGATGAGGGGAGAGTGTGGAGAAGCACCTTGACAGGTGAGGGAAATTTAAATGATTAAGTTGCTTTGGTCATGTTTAATTATTCTGTGGTCATTTTACCACAGATTGTCTTTCTAAATTTGCTTTCTGGCTTTTTAAAACATGTTATATAACTGGGAGCAGCACAGTTTTGAGGAGCACATGAACAGGGAAACCAGAATTCTCAGTTTTGCTGCTAAATTGCCAAATGACTTGGGATAATTTCCTTAAACGTTCTTGTCCATAGTTACTTAATTTGTCTTGCACTAACTTGTATTTATAACAAGCAAATGCCACTAATAAAATATAGGTATGAGCCTGCTGAGCGTATACAATGGTTAAGATATTTGACTACGGAGCCTGATTTACAGGTTCAAATCCCAGCTACATACCACTTAATAATCACATAACTTAACCTCTCTTAACCTCGCTTAACCTCTCTGTAGATCAGTCTCCTTATCTGTAGAACATGAGTAGTAATAGCATGTCCCTCTGAGAGGTCACGAGATAATTCAATGATATAGTTCTTGCCTGACATATGGTAAGTACTCACTAAATGTTGGCTGTCAATAGTTTGTGCTCATCAGAGTGTACTAGAGGTTTCTTACATTTGCCCCTTCAATTCATCTAGTCTAAAAATCTTTTGGATTAATGTTTTTATTGCATCTGTTTGAATGCTATTTAGTTTAACTGAGTATCTTCACTAGCAGTAATGATTTGTTTGTATGTCTCACGGTTAAACCTGCTTCATTTTCTAAATAACTTTTTTCTACTTAGGAAGACCTTCATTTCATCTTTACCTTCTTGTTTCAGACCTGCTTTCAGAAAAACACTGAATGAGTTGCTTACATTAATGATATGATTATATGCAATTACTTTTTAAAAATGTGCTTCAAGTTTAATGGCAGCCTAAAATTTTTACCTTAGTTTTTAAAAACTACTTTAAATCACATCAATTATTCCATTAAATGGAAATTTTGACTGTGCAATCTACTACAATGTTGAAATTTGGCATTGTGTGGCTCCATCTTGGTCCACCTCCAAGGGAGGTTAGTTATCAGAGAAGCAGAAAATCCTCAGTTCAACATGATTCACCCTAAAGAGATCCTTCAGTTGTTCCCAGAGGGCTAGCAAGCAAGGCTGTAGTACAAAAAGAATTTTTATTAGTACCCCAATTTAATAATGTACTGTAAATTACTTCAGCTCTCATGTGATAAAAGTAAAATTAAATAAGCTATCAACATAAACACAGATATGGCTCCGCATAGGTTATAATAATTTGACAGCAGAATAATCTTCTGTGTCAAGAGGAAATATGTTAAAACAATACAAGACATAAAAAGACTTCATTATTTGATTTGATGAAAGAGTGGCAAGTAATAAAGTGGATATAAAACAAATCTATGTAATTATACCAGAGGTAAAAATATAAATCTGTCAATATCCCAGATATGTGATATTTTAGGAATCTGTAGATTTTCCTGGATTTATATCAACAAGATGAAGAAACAAAACCACTCTTGGAAAAGTCAATTTTTCCAACCCCTCTTTTGTTAGGAAAGAATAGATTTTTCTTTAAAATACCATAATGCTCATTTCTGAGGCAGGTTCCTGATGTAGTTGTAATTTACAATCATTACATTGTCCAACCCCCATATAAAAGGAGGTGACTTTGTGTATTTTTAACTCCCTTTTTATTATACTTGAGCAAACTTGGGATTTATTTTAAATTTCAGATTTAAAACACACGATGTAGGGAAATCAGAGCCATAACTAAATTTTAACATCAAACATTCTGATGAGGACAGCACCTCCTCAATTTCAAGTGTTTTCTAAATATGCAAAGTGATTAGAAGACATAAGTTAAAGGAGCATTTCAACCCCCATTTTTGACGGTAAAGCATTTCTGAATTTCATGCAATAGAAAGGATCTTAACATCAATCTTTTCTCATAAAGCCTTATATAATTCAAACCATCAAACTAATTTTGTCCAAACTAAATTTAAAAATAAATTGCATTTGAAATTTATTGACAGCTAGAAATGAAAAGGAATATGTATATGGCACTGAATCAAACTAGTGAGATATAAATTGCCAGATGCATTATGTGCAGGTAAAGCAAAACAAAAATGGGAAATATGATCTTTCTTCTTAAAATAATCCATCCATACATGAAACGTACGGTTTAAGCCAATATCTTGATAAGAGTAGAAAGATGCAAGTGTTACTGTGAAGGAATTGCCAAAAAAAAAAAAATAGATTTCTCTGAAGGACAAGCAATGGCTCCAATTCACTATATATTCTAATTCTAATCATGTCTAATCATTCGAAAGCCATGTACTTGGGCTGCATTGTTCTACTGCCCCACAAAATTGTCTAAACTGGGTTTTTAAAAAATTACTTTGCTTTCACTAAGAGAAATTTCAAGAAATGCCTCTATGAATGAACTGCCATTTCCAAAAATACTGTCTACTGTATTTCTTACTGCCTCTTCAACTGGGAAAAGCTCTTCTTTCTTGGAACTTTTCTTTTTTTCTTTCAAAAAAATGAGCTCATTTTTTTTCTTTTTTTGCTTTCTCTCCCAGAACCTCAGAACCAAAGTCCTTCTGAAAATGTAAAAGCTCATTGTCTCTTAGGAAATACTTACATGTATGTACATAACATGTTCTCTTGTTTTTCTTCCCCTGGACCTGTTTTCACTTTAGTATTTATAATTCCCAATTTTTTCTGTATATTTTCTGTATGCTACCTTAATTTTTTTTTTTTTTTTGGTAGAAAAAGGTCACAGATGATTAGTATAATTGACAGATCTGAGGAACACGGGAGGAATCAGAGTTGGTTGAGGTTGATAAACAAAGCCTACTGAAAGGGAAGAATTATTAGAAGTAATATTTTATGCAAAATAAAAATATACATTCATTAATGAAAATGCAGACCGTTAAAAGAAAGAAAAGAAAATTCCCACCATCCCACCTGTCAGGGACACCTGCTGCTAACATTTTGGTGTGGTTCTCCCCAGTAGTTTGTCTCCACACGGGACATGCGCAGAATAGACCCTAGGCCTCCCTGGCTGCCAACTTCAGAGTCCCCCTTTACTGAACACTCACTGTGTGAAGGCCCTGACCCAGGTAGTAAGTACCCTATGGGGAAGGTACTACCTCCCACCCGCCAATCAGGCTTGAAGCCAGAACTAATGCTATTAAAGCGTGGGTGTGAGTCCAGGTAGACTGACTTGAGAGTGTGTGCCTCACTGCTGCTCTTACCGCCATTGAGAACAAGGGTCACTTTGACTGAAAATCCTTCTAATTTCAAGTAGTTGAGTAGTTGAGAGCTCAGTCTTTTCCTGAAACGAATCTCATAACATAGTCCCTCTGGGAACCTCTAGGAAGGTTGGGCATAATGCATTCCTGCACATATTGGGTCCTGTCTTCAGATCTGTACTTTTATCCTGGGAGGGACACCAGGACTTCTTCCTCATGCTGCTGCCCATGTGGACACCCAGTTGCTGAACGTTTCACTGGTTTCGCAGTGCTCACTTGGCTGACCCTGACTTCCTCCAGCTTGAGTAAATATACATGCACTACATATGATAGGTAAAGGTTAATATCCTTAAAACACAAAAAGCACCTGGTAAATCAATTGGAAAAAAAAAAAAAACACTAGAGAAATTGGCAGAAGATAAAAGGCATTAAAGGCAGCTCTTAGAAGAAACAATATAATTGTTCAATTAACATATAAAAAAAGTATGTCCAAATGCACTCTTAAATTTAAAAAATTGCAAACAGAAATAGTGAGAAACCAATCTCAGTTTCGTCCCTCCCCTGTTGATAAATTGGCAAGCAAAAAGCATTTGGGTGTGAGGGAAATAAGCACTCTTATTGACCGTTAATAAGAGATAAATTGGTGCAAAATTTTGTGAAATACCTTGGCATTATTTATCAAATGTTTAAAGGATTTATCTTTTAATTTTGCAACTTCACTTCTAAGCATTTATCCTGAGGCTACAGTGTACATTTATACAAAGACAGATGATAAATGCAATGATTTTTTTTGTATCAATTTTTATAAGAATAAAAAAACTGAAAACAACCTAAGTACTTAGAAATAGGTGATTAACAGATTGTGGTCATTTATACATGGGAATATCACTCAGCTGTTAAGAGGGATGACAGCTGAGGGTACTTCAAAAAGTTCATGGAAATATTCATATTATTTTTTGATTGTTTTTCCACAACCTTTACAAATTACCCTTGTATGTATCCACCAATATTTATATATACTATGCGTGCCAACCAGCAACTCAACTAAGGGATTAGATTCTGGAGGCTCAGTGCAAACTTTGGAACCATACCTGGTTTTGAAACTTGGCCCCAGCATTTATCACTGGGGTTATCTATAGCAAGTTATCATATTCTCTGTGTACCTCATTTAATTTGTCTATAAAATGGACACAAGAGCAATACCCACTCATAAGTTATTATGAAGATTAAGTGATACAGTATTTGCAAAAGATGCTTAGATGATGGCCTGACACTATAGAAAGCACTCCATAAATTTATGTGAAATATAATAAATACTGATATGGAACGTTGCTTACAGTTCATAAAGTAGAAAGTAAACTGATGCAAGACAGTATTAATTCCATATATGTAAAAAAAAAAAAAATGGTAGAGGCGGGATACATACTTGCAAAAAAATAAAACATTTTTGGAAGCCACACAAAAAACGTTGAGTGTACCTTTAGGTTATGAAAAAGGGGGTAGATGATTTTAGAGCCCTTTTTTGCCTTTCTGTACAGTTTAAAATTTTAAAATTTTATTTCGTCAAAAGTAAAAGGAGGCACAGCAGCAGCAGTTCCTGGAAGGTGTTATGAGAGGCAAGAGGCTGATTTGGCCCAAGCTCACAGGGGGCTTCTGCAGGATGGTCGGTTTAATGCCACAAACCAGGCTCACGTCATCTTGTCTCTGACTTGACCAAAATACTGTCTCTGTCTCACACACACACAAACACACACTTTTACACACCCACATGCACACATGTTACAAAATTAGGATCATGGGGTAAGTACAATTTTTTGTTCCTCTTCTTTATAGTTAATGACATATTTGGAGTGTTTTCCCATTTTATTAAATTTCTTCCAAAATATGATCTTAATAACTACATAATGTTCAACCACATACACACGCATTTTTTCCTGAACAAAGCTAAATGGGTCAAATGGAGCAGAGAATCAAGTCCAAGTGTCCCGTGAGGTCGGCCTACACCATGTACCCACAGCTTTCCTTTTCATTTTTTCTGTGACATTTCATGCTCTGTGACATTCCCTCCTCGTCGCTATAAAACTGTAGGCAAGAATCTGGCAAACTAATTCACTTTATGATACGCATTACTGATGTGGGGGAAAAATGGTACTGATATGGAAAAAAAAACCACTCTGCCTTTGAAGAAGGAACAAACCATTAATCCAAATATTAAATTTGTAATGGTAGATTTCCACTCATTAGGAAGAAGAGAACGAAAAGCATTGAGTAGGATGGAAGAAACAGTGAGACTTAGCATTTGCCGTTTGGACTCAGTACATGGTTGAAGTGAAATATTTGGAGGCTGGCACAAGGAGGCCTTCGATATATTTTCCCTTTATTGTTGCAAATCGCTACTGCATCCAAATCATACGAAGTCAAACGAGTCACAGCAAACAGGAAACCACGGAGACTTTTGGAATGTAAAGTACTAGTTTTCCAGTTTTGTTCACTCATGGTTTCTGGCTTTGCTATTACCTTGGGCAAGTCTACTTAACTCCTCTTCCCCTCATTTTTATCATCTGCACAATATGATCTATTCTAGAAAGATGCTGTGAGAAATCAATGCTCAAAATATGCAATTCCATATTTCTTGCTTTCATCTTTCCTTGCTTCTCTTCACAGGGAAGGTTGGATGTCAAAGTAGATGGAACACAACACCCTTGACAAAAAACATGAAATAAAATTTTGCCTTTAACACATCCCATCTATGTGAGCAACTGATCTTAGCTCATTTTTCTAATCAATAAAAATAGGCTAAAATATATAAATTCCTGTTTTAACTTAATTGAATGTTCATGCCTGTTGTCTGTATTGCCTGACACTTTCATTGTCATTGGGAGGAGATGCAGGAAGATAAAAATACACCTAACACTTTTGAGAACATATTATGAGTGAGGTTCTCTGATTGATTACCTCCTTTAATCCTCAAAATAGCTGTCGAAGGTAGATACTTTACACAGGGAGAGATTAAAGCTTAGAGTTTGCTCAAATGCACACACATCAGAAGTAGTATAGCTGGAATTAAAATTCTAAAGCCTCTATTTGCTGCTGCACACTGCTTCTGTGATCTTCTGAGGTCTGCAGAGGCACATACAAATTAAGCACTACTATTATCATATTACTAAAAGGTTATAAAACCAAAGTGGCATGAGTCACCAAAATGGGGGTGACTCACCAACATCTCCACTGTGAGAAGTTTTTGTTCTGCAAATCTACTCTCAATATGGAAGGATTTAATTTATGATGAAGTGTTTCATAAAATAAAACCATGATATGTCAATGCCTATAATTGTATGAGTACATACCAGCAATAGCTACATTTTTAAGGCACAGACAATTAAGCTTCTTAAAAGCATATAAAGTTAAAGTATATTTTATATATATATATATATTTAGAGAGAGATTTTACATGTATAATATATATGATGGATGTATATTATGAATATGTGTATACTTATATATATATGCACAGTGTATATGGTTGGACTCTTACTTTGCACTGGAACTATCAATAGCAAAGATTTAGTAAAACATTTGAAAAATGGGCAAATTCAATTTCTCTCCTTTCTCTTTGTAAAATGGGATGCACGCCTCCCAGCTACTTTCCTGGTGAATCATAGCATTATGTCCATTCACAAATTTCACCTTTCCCATTCATATCATTCCCATGGAAACCAAGGAAGTGAATATTACACACCAGCTTCTCTTCTTCCTTGAAGTTAGCCAAATGTCTTACCATCCACTCAACAAGCATTTCTGAGTTCCTGTTCTCACACAATTCCTGGGCCGGGTAGAACACTATGAGGCACCACACGCATGAAGACTTTAAGCCACTATTTCTGTTCTCCAAAATCTCAGGGTTCGTGAGAAGCAGCTAAGCCTGGCTGGTGGTGATGGTGAGGCCGAGAGAACTCTGGCAAGGTGGGAGGCTGAAGGAGGAAAAGCCCTCTCCCAAAGGTAGAGTCAGGGGGAGGCCAATTGATGATTTTGGGGGAAAATGTTAGAAAGCTGATCAGTACGTGTAAAGATACCAGGAGAATGTGAGATTAAAGGACGTCAAGCCACATGGTCTTATGACTTTCTTCTGCTGGCTTTAGAAGGAAAGAGATTAGAAAACAACCTGTACATTCAAGAATAAGAGCAGGGCATTGAAACATTTTCCCCATCCTGTCATTGACTCCTTCACCTCCAATGCTACTGAAAACAACTGTCACATAGTGTAGATGGCTTGTCGTGAGTCACGTGGTCCTGCTAGGCCCCTGAGTGAGAATCATCACAGCCTCTCAGCAGGTGTGTGCACTGGGACCTGAGCTGTGCCGTGACAGGCGAGGCTGACTGTTCAAGTGAGACAGACCGCTCTGCCATCTGCTGGCCTTGTCACCTCCGCTAGTTTGCTTGAATTTCCTAATCCATGGTTTCCTCATAGGTATAATGCAGATAATAACTATCTCACAGTAGTTTTTTGATGACAATTAAAAAGTATATATCAATATATAAAAATTATATACAAATATATATATATATTAATTAGCCTAGTGCCTGGCAAATGGTAAATGTTCAAGAATTGTAATGTTGTTTTGCCTCTACAACACATCATTTTCCTCCCTGGTCTATTCCTAATCTCAATGGCTTCTCATTTTATCTCCTATCTTACCCTCGTTCCTCTTGTATTTAAAACTGATTCTTGACTTCCTCACACTACCCAAGGCCAAGTGCCCCTCAGCCCGGTGCCACCATCTCCTGGGTCCTACTCTAAAGGTCTGTGTGTGGGGGCTGGGTTTGCCCTTTTCCCCTCTCCTGGTTCTAAACTTGCCCTGCCCCTAGGTTTCATGTACACTTCTCTGGAATACTCTGTGGCTGGTAAGAAAGAACAATTTACATGATGTGAATATACTGACCAGGGGGGATGTCCAAGATATATTACTGAATGATGAAGGACAGGTACAGCTCAGGATGTGTGGTATGATCTCATTCTGATACAAAATCTGTTTAAAAATCTCCTTGTTTCAATAAGTATATACTATTTGTGATGGTTAATTTTATGTGTCAACTTGAAGGGGCTAAGGGTTGCCCAGACAGATGGTAAAACATTACTTCTGGGTGTGTCTGTGAAGGTGTTTCTGGAAGAGATTAGCATTTGAATCAGTGGACTGAGTAAAGATCTACTGTCACCCAAGTGAGCAGGCATCATCCAATCCAGGGAGGGCCCAGATAGAACAAAACGGCAGAGGAAGGGCAAATTTGCTTTCTCTTCTGGACCTGCGGTCTCCATCTCCTGCCCTTGGGCATCAGCACTCCTGGTTCTTGGACTCAAACCGAAACTTACATTATTGCCCCCAGCCCCACCCAGGTTCTAGACTCAGACTGAGACTTACAACATGCTTCTCCTGGTTTGGAGACTTACAACATGCTTACAACTTGCTTCTCCTGGTTTGGTTCTCAGGCTTTTGGGTTTGGACTGGAACTATACCACTGGCTTTCCTGAACCTCCAGCTTGCAGGCGACAGATTCTGGGACTTCTCAGCCTGCACAATCATGGGTGCCAGTCCCTCATAATAAATCTCTTTCTGTAAGTCTAGATATGTGTATATCCAACTGGTCTGTTTCTTAGGAGAAACCTGACTAATACACTACTTTTACCATTTTGTGCATGTGTGTGTGTATGTGTGTGTGTGTGTGTGTGTGTGTGTGTGTGTGTGTGTGTGTGTATTTTTAAGGAAATTGGCATTAGTTATAGGCATCACAAAGCCTCTGGTGAGATGAGAAAAAAAAGGTAAAATAGGATGATGTGAGGAGTCTGCTTAAATTAGTGTTTTCCAAAGTGGCTGTGGAAAGCTAATTTTGCAGGATATTAATGGCTTTCTTTCATAGGAACAAAGGTTGCTTGGCAAATAAGTTTGAGAAACACTAACTTAGGTGAAGTCATACAAGTTGATTTCTCTAACACAGGATATCTCTGAGGCATTCATGTGTCCAAGCTCTCTGTGAATCTGAAAAATGGAGTGTAGACGGTGTCCTCACAAAACCATCTTTTTCTATGGAGCCATGCCCCGTATCGGTTTTTCATAGGAGGGGAGCCCCCCAAATTTGAGAGAAATACTGACCTACCTAAATCAAACAGGCCAGCTGTTTCTCTCCTTATATATCTCTGTTTTTATCTTTTGTTCTCTTTTTTCCCCTTCCTACCAAATATTTTTATCAGACTGTTGTCCTTAAGCTCAAAATTTTGTCCATTTAATAACTGTATATTCAAAATCTCAATGCCTAGTGAACTCAAAGTATAAATAACTTCAGGCTGTTTACAATTAGTACCAAACAAAAAATCATCTGACTAAAATAATTATCTCCTGTACTTGGGAGAAATATCTCCTTTGCTTAGGACAGAAAATTTTGTTTTTTAAAAAAATACTTTTAAATTTGATGCTTAAATTCGAAACAACCATTATTACGTACTATGCAGACCTCACAGAGATTGAATTGACCTTCATCATCAAGTTCTCAGTTTTAAAGCACATTATCATTTAAGCCCCTTCCCATTAGCTTATTTGTTAATTCATTCTTCACTTGTTCCCTTTTATATCCATTTCCAAATTCTATTTCTCCCTCCCCCAACAATTCTAATATATTTAAATATATTAAATACTGAATTGGGGGATTTTATGTTTTTATAAAATGTCGAATGTTGTTTTATATTGTATTTGTGAGAATTATGTCAATCCTGCTGCCCAGAATCTTAGTTTTACTGTATAGTAACTTTTAATAAAATATTAAAAATTAAAACATGACTACCAGGAACAACTGATTAACTCCTTAAAGTCACATAAGCTAAAATTTGCATATGATAAATCAACAAATTTAGCAACTGTGTGTATATATTTTGCCAAGCAATATTGCATGCAAAACAGAAAACCATCACATTTAAAGAACATCCTAGTATCATTTGCTAAAAATTGAAATGTTCATTTTATCATTCTCTATATTCTTCTTGCAACAGGAAACGACTCCTGAATATAATGCCTCATTTGTCATTGTCAAGAATTAAATATGAACCAAATTTGCAAGGTATTTTTTTTTAAGTTTGCTAGAGTAGAATAATGTCATTGTCAACACTTTTAAGCATTTTATGACTTTGGAATCTTTCCTTAAAAAAAAAAAGCATGTTGCCAAACTAATTAGAATTGGTCATGAATATTAATATTTGAGTTGAAAACAATTGCCACTAGGTGGCAAACAATCTACACATAGCCTTAACAAAAAAGAATGTTATAAATACACTATATCATAGATGCATATTAAACTAGACAATGCAAAATATCTGGTTAACACAGTATCTTCTACATGTTTTTAATACCATCACCACTTGGAAACATAAGACCAACAGTACAAACAGGGAAAAATGCACTTTTTGAGAAGTAGAGCTTTCTTTTGTCTTAAGTAAAATCTTTTTTATTAAAGAGAATGAGGATAACAGATGTGTTAAAGTCTAACACTTGTCATTATGTGGAACTGAGATATGGACATTCTTTATCTCATCTGTGCTCTTCATGTAAGGCATCTCTTTGTGGATGAAGATACATTGATTATGAAACACTGTAGTCCTGAGAGACCTTGAACTTCTTGTCCTAGGGCTTCTTATCTGGCTTCATGGATTCTATGTGGTCATCATCATCAATTTTTATGCCTTGTTAGGTGTAGGAGAGAAGCAGCACTGCTGGGACTTTTCTTTCTGTATTCAATCGACCCTCTTGGGAATAGGTAATATGATGTCATGGTGAACAGGGCAGACTCTGGTGCTAGACTGCCAGGTTTGAATATTAGCACAACTACTTGCAAATTGTGTAACTGTGGCAGATTGTTTATTGTCCCCAAATAATAATTTCTCCTTCTTAATAGAGAATAATACATCCCCACTCTGTTGACCTTGGGCTTGGCCAAGTGTGTGCTCTGGCCAAGTGCATTGAATAAACACAATGTATACCATTTCTAGCAAGTAGTTGCAAGAGTTGCTGCTGGTTCCCCACCATCTCTCTTCTGTGTTGTTAATAAGAGTTGGCTACTTCTTCAGCCTGGGGCCTGGAATGAGAAGACTCATGGAGAAGAGCTAAGGAAAGTGATGTGCAGTCACCAAAATGCAATATAAGTGAGAAATAAGTATTTGTTTTTATAAACTGCCGGAATTTTGAGGTTGTTATCACATTAACTAGTGAAAACTGGTATTACAATGATATTGGGCCTTAATTTCTTCACCTATTAATAGAAGTTAATAATATTATCCATGTCATAGGATTTAGGGGATTGAATGAACTAATACATACAAAGAATGCAGAACACTACATAGCATCAAAGAGGTTAGATATTATTATTATTTTCAGATTAGAAATTATCAACAATAAATTTTAGAAATAAAAATAAAAGTCTAAATACAATGGATTAAGAGATTGCATTTATTGAATGACTACTAGAGTCTAGGAAAGTATCACTCATGATTTTATTTAATTTTGCAATATCTTTCTAAAGTATTTACATTCTTGTTTTACAGTACAGGAAACAGACTCAGAAAGTCTCCCAGCTCAGTGAGTCTCAAATCATTTGTGGCTAAGGACCATTTTTTTGTGGCTTCTTTGCCCCTGATCAGTCATGAACTAATACTTTTAGAAAACACAAATAGAAGTGAATTGTTAGAAAATTAAATAATATGAACAAAATAAAAAAGACATTCAAGATACAATTCCAACTTTTATTGTTAGATTGAATAGGCATAAAATTATATTTTAATTAATATAATTGGAACAAACATAACATTAAAAAATAAAAGAATTACAAAAACTGTCCTCATTATTCAGTGAAAATACACATATAGACAACTAATACAGAAAATCACTCTTTCACCTGTAATTTTTTGTCATTTCATAATTATAACTAAACAAAAAATATGAACAAAAAGGAATTTCCCAACTTAAACACTGTATACACACTTTTAACTACATGCAATTTATAACATGACAAATAAGCTTGCTTCTTACTTTTTTAACTTATCTAATCTATTTTTATTTAATAACAATTCCTAGTAGAAAAATAAGTCTTACAGAGCTATGTTAATGAGAACGGAAGAAAAGGTTTTAAAACAAATTTTAGCAATCTCAATTTGTTTTTAATTTTTATACAAAATAAAGCAAATGATGCTGTACATTCAGAATTTATATTTTATCAGAGGCCGAATCTAATAATTTACTCTGTAGAATTATAGTTAAATTTAAATTATTTTTAATGAAAGAAATAAATTCTAGATTTAACACTTTTGGATTGCAGTTGGCAAACCAACCTCAAAACATTATGTTGTAGCACATTATTATTCTGTGCACAATTAGTAGGCATCTTTGATTCCATGTTGTGTGAGTACGTGTAGGATACATCATGTGATTTCAAGAACACCTAAGCTATTCTATATCCTGTTGACTGAGATGAGTCAACCGATTGTACTTGGATGTTTCAGTAACTTTCTTAATGCCGATGCTCAATTTTGGAATTTGTCTTTGCAGACCAACAACAAGCAATGTGCTGATGGCACCATTCTGTGAAACACACCTTGAAAAGCATTGTCCAGCTGATAGGTGTCAAGAATGTATTTTAATACCAGGTCTGACTGACTGGTTCCTCCATTGTGTAAGGTCCTTTCTCTATTGGAGGTTGCTAATCTGTAAGCAGATCGCCTGAGTTATGAATTATATTTGTTCTACTGCCTATACTGACTAGCAGGACCAGCTGGCTAACAATAGCCTGAATCGAGGCATAAAGAGGATAATTGGTTATTTCAAAAATGTGTGTGTGTGTATATATATATATACATATATATATATACACACACACATATATAGTTTGTGTGTACCTATGTACCTATAGGGGAAAAAAAGGTGAAGTTTCTTAATTGAAAATTTGACACCTGTGAGATTCTAGGAATCAACCTGCAAGCACAGGCAGAATAATTTGCATAGAACCAAAAGATTTGACACTTAGTTTATTGCCCACTGTTAGGATTATGGCATTGTTTTAAAAGCCTCAGTTCTATTTACACTGAATCCTGTTTGAAAACTCAAGAGTTTTTCATTGCAAATGTGAATTCATTGAATTGAAGTAAATTTTTTATTCCTCATTCAACTTGTATAAATCAAGGGAGTTTGTCCATTTGTTTGTTTGGATCTTATGTTTTTGTTTACTTCCTAGCTAATATAATTAGTACAATGCTACACATAAACATACATATTTTTATTGCTCAACTGGAATTACCAAATAATGCTTTACTCCATTTAAAATTTTGGTTTTCTTTAAACACCAAGTTATGTGGGGTCTTGTCTATATTACCAAATTATTTGTAGTATTAAATATTTTTAGCTTGGAATAATAGAGTAGATTTAAAGAACATATTGTCTTTTCTTTTTTTCAAATCACAGAAACAAACAGGTGCTACAAACTGGATTTAGATTCCATTTTCTTGAAAAGAGGTTCCCTTCACCTCCTTAGAGGTGATACTTAGTATGAAGACAAGCAGAAACACCTTATTCATTATAAAAAGAGTTTTTATATGTTAGAAATAAGTGACCTAGGATTATAACCTGTTGACAGCATCCAGTTTCAATACCTGGAAAGCTGAGCTTTCTCAGGCAGAGGTGGGGAGTATGTCAGGGGCATCCCTTGCTCCAGGAGCTTCAGAGTTTTTGTTCATGCACCTCCTTAACCAATTTTGAAATTTTATATCTTTTTGAATATTTTAAATTTGTTTTCCTATAGTGGCTATCATAAGTTTTAAAAAATACAGAGTATATAATATCCATATACTGAGAACTCTGACATTTTAAAATTAAACAGTTACTTTACTTTTTAAATTGTATCCAATCTAATTTTTTACCATAGTGATTTCATCTATACATATGAACGTAAAAGATATATGTGCTTCTACAAGCTTTTCTTAACTATTAGAGATTTTAAATCTTTCTTTTTCTTTCAACACATATTTCTAATACAGTCCTTCATGAAAATTTTAACACATATTTATGATAAACTTTCATGCTTAAATCTTTTATTAGCTGATAATACTTTCTGTACATAATCTGAAATTTGCTATGGGTTTTATGTGTCCCCCAAAAGTTCATGTGTTGGAAACCTGATCCCCATTGTAACAGTATTAAGAGGGTGGGAAATCCAATTATGGTATTTCGAAAAGTGAGGTTTTCAGAAGTGATAGGATAATGAGGACCGTGCCCTTGTTCATGGATTGATCTATTCATGAAGTAATGGGTTGATGGTTTAACGAGGTGTTTTGGGCTTTATATGGAGAGCACATGAAAGAGCTCTTGCCCTTGTGTCACCCCAGGACTCTGCACAAAGCCCCCACCAGAAGATCCTCACCAGATATGCCCCTGGATTTCCCAGCTTCCAAAACTGTAACAAATACATTTTGTGTCTGTACATATTACTCAAGTTTCTGGAATTCTGTTACAAGTGACAGAAAATGAACTAATACAAAGTTACAAAATTTGTGAACATAAGGCTGTGTTAAGAAATTCTATCTGGATTGAGTTATCATTATTTTTAGTCTAAAATTGATCGAAAAAACATTTATTAAAACTTCAATAAATATACATTAAACAAAAAAAATAGAAATGCATCTTTTAATGAATAAATGGGGGTATATCTATGTATGAATATTATTATTAAAATTAAAAATTATATTTTCATTTTTTATTTTTATAGATGTGAGCACTGAGAAACACATGTCACCTAAATGAGTAGATGGAACTGGATGGAATTTGTTGCAACCTGGATATTCAATTTTTTTTTAACTTCTTCTGAGTTCTATAACAAAAATTCCATAGTGATCCATCATCAAAAATTAGGTTTTAATAATCTATTGGTTAAGAACTCTGTTAGATCCTCATTGAATTTTGATTAAAAGAAATTAAAAAGGAGAATTCTCAACTAAGAAGAATTTGTTAACCAATCATTTAAGTTATTCATTTTCTCAATACTGTCACCGATATTTGAAATTGTCCCCCATCCCCTTTTTATTGGTCCTCAAAAGTTTTTTCAAACAAGGAGAATATGATACAGCAAAATTCAATTCAGGAAAGGTAAGTCGTTTGCTTTTCTTCTATAAAGTGTGAGAAGAGGAATATAACAGGAAACATGATAAAATGGGAAATCAAGGAAGACAATTTCAGCAGAGTTTTTGGAGAGCATACACATGGAAGTCAAAGATCTGGAAACTGATTTCCCTAAAATCATGGTCCTATGTAGGCCATGGAGAGGTTCCAGGTGCTCCCAGGTGTACATAAACCCCAATTTGGAGATACTGCTCTGTTGTCAGGAGAGTAATTCATTTCTGTGACAGGTAGAGAGGATTTTGGCTTTACAAATTTATCACAGTCCCCTTCCCAGTCAATAGACCTAATAATATCATTATTTTAAAAGTTGTTCTTCTGAGACAGGGTGGACAACTCTTCATTAGTTATTGAGTGTAAAAAGAAAGCTCTTGGCTAAATTAAGTAATATAAATGATTATGTTCTTGCCAAAGGACAAAACCATCTTTAGTTGTAAAATACCTTTCCTTCTACACAATTTAATCAGAGCGAACTCTTCTCCAGACTCTAGGGATATTGAACTGCACAGGACCTGGCAGAAAGGTACCAAGAAAGTGTCCCCTGAACTCTCAGACTTGGCTAAGTTCTCTTCTTTTGGACACACATAACTCTCTGCAGACCTTTATCTAACAAAAAGATATTAAAATTATTTTCTTATTATCCACCTTCTTCACCAAACTGTGAAGTTCTTGAGATGAAAGGATCATGTCATATTTATTTTTGAACTCCCCCAATTCCTACACAGTTCTTGATATGTAGAGGTGCTCAGTAAATATGTATTAAAATGAACTATACTGAATGAGGTAGAAATAATTATATTTGCATGGTGTGATGTGAGAGATATAGAGAAAACTCTTTTGCCCTGAAATATTAATGCTCAAAGTCATTCTCAATTCTTTTGATAAAGCCTTTTGTATCTCCTAGAATTCTAATGTTAAAAAATATGTCTAAAATTTAGCTGAGAAAATGACAGCAGAGAGGAGAGAAATTGTTCCATACAGTGAGAACAATCTCTGCAACAACATCACAGATATTGCAGAAGCATGGCAAGGAGCAGAACTTGCAAGGGAAAGAATGTTCTAGAAGGATGTAGAGTTTGATCTGGACATGTCCACCAGCATCCAGTATAGGATTTGGGATTTGATCCTAAGTAGCCATTAGTGAGTGTTATGCAAAATACTGACATGGCCTGATTTGGTTATTATAAGATAACTCTGGCAGAGACTTCTCTTCCTAGTAAAGCAAGGCTGGGATTATTACACCAACCATACCAGTAAAAATAATAAAATCTTCTAGAAAAATAATTTTTAAAATAATTTTTAAACATTGAAAAAACAAAAATGAATAAGGAACTCTCAGGCCAAAATCAAATGGAAAATAAGAACCTTGAGAGATCCAAGAAACCAAATGTATTCCAGACAGAATAAATCAAAGGAAGTCCACAGTTAGATATATCATAGTGAAGCTGCAGAACACCAAAAACAAAGAAAAACAATTCTTACAGCAATCAGAAAAATAAAAGATAGGGTATTAGTTTTCTAGGGCTTCCTTAACCAATGGCCACAAACTGGGTGGCCGAAAACAACAGAAATTTACTCTCTCACAGTTCCAGAGGCCAGAAGTCCAAAACAAACAAACAAAAAATCTGAGGGAGAAACCTGTCCGTGCCTATTTCCTAGCTTCTTGTGGTTGCCAGCCATCTTTGATATTCCCGGCTTGTGAGTCTATTCCTCCAGTCTCTGCCTCTGATTTAACTTGGTGTTCTTCTTCTGTGTCTCTGTATGTCCTTCCTCTTCTTTTAAGGACACAAGACACTGGATTTAGAGACTAAATCCAGGATGATTTCATCTTAAGATCTTTGACTAATTATATTGGCAAAGACCCTATTTACAAATAAGGTCATGTTCTCAGGTTACAGGTGGACATAAATTTTGTGGTAACAATATTCAGTACACTACAGCCCTTCCTCTGGTCCCCCAAATTCATGTCTTTGCCATATGCAAAATGCGTTCACCCCATTCTGACATCCCTCAAAGTCTTAATCCATTCCAGCATCACCTCTAAATCTTAAATCCCATGTAAGTATTATCAACTCATGAAAGTTCCAAATATCATCATCTAAATCAGATATGCATGAAATGCTGGATATGATCCATCCTGAGGCAAAATTCTTCTCTCTCTGTGGACCTGTGAACTAGAAAACAAATTATCTGTGTCCCAAATGCAATGACAAGACAGGCATAGCATAGACATTGCTGCTCTAAAAGGAAGAAAACAGAAGGAATAAAGGGATCACTGGTCCCAAGCTAGCTCCCAGGAGGGCAAACTCCATTAGTTTTCAAGGCCTGAGAGTAATCCTCTGTGGCTCAATCCATTCTCTGGGCTTGCAGAGGCCCTGCAGCCCACTTCTCTGGCCTCTGTCTCAGCATCCACAGCTCTGTTCTCAGAGTCATTATTTTTTTCTAAAGGGTAGCAAATATTTGTAGCTGAGTGGTTCTATCAACCTATTTCCTGCCTGTAGAATATCAGAAGTCCAACAGCCTTCCTTCATTATATTTGGTCTCTGTACCTCTTAGTATAAGCTGGCAGTGTTTCTGCTCATTTAACATTTTCAAAAAGCTTGTGGGCCTTCCATATATTTCAAGGAGGTCCACACCATTAGACATGAGTATGCTCCACATATCCTTCCTGGATAACCTCATCTCTGTATCTGATTTCTGCTGAGATGGTCGACTGTTTCTATGAGTCACACATCTAATCTCTTCAACAAAAGGTTGATAGCCCCACATCCTTTCAGCACATCCTTTAGCATTTTTTGCAATATGGATAGGCTGAGAATTTTCCAAGTCATAATGTCCTGATTCCTCTTTGCTTAAGAGTTTTTATTTCAATTTATCTCTTTTCTGTCACATTTTACAATAAACAACAACAAGAAACCAAGCTGCATCTTCCACACTTTGTTTGGAAATCTCCTCGGTCAAATATCCAAATTCATCACTTACAAGTTCTGCCACAGAATACAATTCAACCCAGTTTTCTGCACTTTGTAATAAGACTCAACTTTCCTCCAGTTTCCAATAACATGTCTCTTATTTTCTCACCAGAAGCATCTTTAACATTCATATTTCTACTAACTGTCTCTTCAAAATAGCCTATGCTTTTTCTATTGATCACCTTAAAATTCTTTCAGTCTCTACCCATTAGCCAATTCTAAAGCCACTCTTCATTTTTAGATATCTGTTTACACTATTTTAGAGTAATCTGTTCAGGTATCTGTTATAGCAGCACCTTATTTCCCAGTACCAAAACCTGTATCAGCTTCTTAGGGCTGCTGTAACAAATTACAGCAGTGCAGCTTAAACCACAGGAATTTTTCTCTCACATTTCCGAAATCCAGAAGTCTGAAATCAAGGTGTTGACAGTGTTCATTCTTTCTGGAAGCACTGAGGGAGAATATATGTCACACCTCTCTCCTAGCAGGCAATCCTCAGCATTCCTTGGCTTGTAACTGTATTACTCAAATCTCTGCCTCCTACTTTACATAGCACCCTTCTCTCTGCGTCTCTGTGCATCTTTTTCTCTTCTCATTAGGACAAAATTTGCTAGTTTAGGACCCACACTAAATCCAGAATAATTTTGTCTTAAGATCCCTAACTAATTACATCTGCAAAGATCCCACTTCCAAATAGGGTCCCATACTGAGGTTCTAGATGGACATGAATTTCTGAGAAATGCCATTCAACCTGACACAGGTAGGTTAATTCCAAAAGAGCAACAGTAGATTGATTTTCAATAGTAATAATAGAAACTAGAAAACATTGAGCAATATTTTCAATATACTGAAAAAGTGACTTCCAACCTAAGCCCAGTGAAAATATATTTTATAAATATATTTAAAAACAAGATTAAAATAAAGTCATTTTTAGACAATCCTAGGGTGAGTTTGCCACCAGGTAAGTTTGCCACATTTACTAAAGAAAATTCTGAAGGAAGTACTTCAGGCAGAAGGAAATTAGGCCTACATGTTGAAAAGAATAAAGACTTTAGAAAAAGTAAACATGTGAATAAATATAAATAAATACTGACAGTATAAAATACTAATAACAGTGTAATTTTTAAAAGATAAAAGTAAAATGAATGACAACTAAAATATATGAATCAGGAGAAGGTAAATTGAGTTAAAAATGTTCTAAGGCTTTTGCAAAAGGTAAAAGTACTGATTACTTTCAATTCTGTTGATTTTAAGTACACAGTTTAAAATTTCTAGGGTAACTACTAAGCGAAGAGAAAAAGAGTGTATAAATTCCAAATAAGTAATTAAAAATAATACACAATGATTTAAACACACACAATACACAGTCAATCAATCTAAAAGGAAATAATGGGGAAAAAAAGTAAATAGAATAGAATAGGTGGGGCAAATAGAAGTTACAAAATAAGGGCCGAGCCTGTGGCGCACTCGGGAGAGTGCGGCGCTGGGAGCGTGGCGACGCTCCCACCACGGGTTCGGATCCTATATAGGAATGGCTGGTGCACTCACTGGCTGAGTACCGGTCACGAAAAAGACAAAAAAAAAAAAAAGGAAGTTACAAAATAAGATGCTAAATTTACACAATGATATTTACAGTAATTACATTAAATGCAAATACAGTAAATAAACCAAAGAATGAAGATAGTCAGAAAGAATAAAAAATATAACTGCACGATATTTGTAACAAACTCAAATACATGTATACAAAGGATTGAAAATGAAGGAACATAGAAAGAATACCATGGAAATACTTACACTATAAATTTTTAGGCAAAATATATTGCTAGCAGAGAGAATTACTACGTATTGATTAAGAGGTTTCACTCACCATGACAATATACCAATTTTATGTTTGTCTTCACATAGTAACACAGCTTCAAACTCTATTATTCAAAACAATATTTAAATAAAATGAAAAGAGAAATAGAGAAAGCAATTATAATGGGCGATTTTAACATACTTCTCTCAGCAATTCATAAAGAAACAAATAAGATTTGTTTATATAGTAAGATTAATTAGGATTTGAAATTAGTAAGATAATATATTTTTAAAATTAAGTTAATACAATTGACGTAAGAGACAAATTCAGTCATTGTCGAATACACAGTCTTTTAAAGCACAAATTAAACATTTTCAAAAATTAACCATATATTGAGCCATAGCAAGTTTCATCACATTTCAAAGGGCTGAAGTAATATACAGCACATTTTCTGGTCACATCCAATTAAACTAGACTTTAATTTTTATATGAAGTTAACTGAAATAATTTCATTCTTATTAAATTAAGAATGTACTTCTAACTAACCCATGGGTCACTTCTAAATGACTCTTCTGAGATATAGTTAAAGTAGTTCTTAGAGGAAAATGTATAACCTTAAATGTGTACATGAGAAAAATAACAGCTGAAATTTAGTGAAGTAATCAACCATTAGAAGAAGTTAGACAAAAACCAGCAAAATAAATTTAAAGAAGGGAGAAGAAAACAATTAATTAATTAATTAATTAATTAATTAATTAATTAATTAAAACACATGCAATAGAAAGGACTAACTTAGCCAAAAGTTAGTTCTTCAAAAAATATAATTAAATTGACAAAATTCTGGTACTACTGAATGTGTGTGTATGTTTGTGTATATGTGTGTGTGAGAGCGGTAGAATGAGAATTAAGAAGTAACTACTATAATCAAGAATGAAGAAAGAGACATTATTAAAAGCATCAAAAAGTTAGTAAAATATAAACAATTTTATGCCAATATATTTTAAATTTTAGACAAATGGATAAATTCCTGGAAGAAAATACATCTTACTAAAATTGACTACAGAAGAAATAGAAAACTTAAATAGTTCTATAAGGACTTTTAATGAGTCTTCTCCACACATGAAAGAAACCTCTAGGTCCATATGACTCCAATTGTGAGTTCTATCAAATATTCTAAGAAGAAATCATTCTAGTCTCACACATAGTTTTATATATGAAAAAAGAACATTCCTCAAATCATGTGGAGTAGGCTAACATAATCTTTGTACAAAAACCAAACAATCACACTATCAGAAAAGAAAATGAAAGGTCAAATATCTTTAAAAAGATAACAGATCAAAAATAAGTCAATATTAATACAATCTATCACAAATAACATATTGAAGGATAAAAATCACACAATCATTTCAATAAAATAAAAGTGTTTAATTAAATTCAGCATCCATTCATATTTTTTTTAAATGCCCTCTTAACAAAATAATAATAAAAATAAAATGTATTAATCCAATAGAGGGCATCTAAAAAAATCTACAGCAAATATTCATAATGAAGAAATGTTAATGTTGAGAATAATATGAGAATGCCTGTTAGCACTACTTCAATATTTTATTGGCAGTCTTTACCAATACATGTAGGTAAAACCAAAATGAAATGCATAAATATTGGGAAGAAAGTAACACTACTATCATTATTGTCAGGTGATAGGACTGAGTAAACCGAAAATCTATAAGAATCTTGATATAGATTATCAAAATTAGTAAGAGAATATAAAGAAATTGACAAAAACAAAATAAATATACAAAACTGTGTGTTATATAACTATATATCAGCAATAAACATAGTAAAGTGAAATTAAAAGGTGCCATTTAAATAACATAAAATTATGAATATTTAGAATTAAAAATATTAAAACATGTATGAGAGATCTATAGGAAACTTTTACAGAATATTATTGAACACAGTTCTTGATGTGAAGGAGCATGTACTGGCTGAATTCTTCACAATTTGAGCATCAAAATGAAAAATGAGGTAATAAAGTTTAACACATGACATTAAAAAGTAAAATCCATGGTTCATGCTAATAGTTAAAACATTAAAAAGGAAGGTATGGAGAATGGAAAGTTCTTCTTTACAAAAGGATTCCACCTAATAAATGTGAAAGTGATGATGGAATTTTAAATCACTGTTTTGCAACCTCCACAATAATAATTGATCGTCAATGGATGCTAAAATCATTAGGTGAACGATTACTGGGGAGCTGGATGAGCGAACAATTTTATAATATCACTTAGTAGGTTACTTATTAATTTAAAAAGAAAAAGTTACCTTCTCAAAGGTGAAATCTGGCAGATATCATCTTACAGAAGAAGTCATACTTAACATTAGTAATAATGAGACAAACTGAAATCATGTGTATCCTGAGGCGAGTACTGAGGAGAAAGCACCAGCTCTCATTTAGTACTCCTGCCAAAAACCTTAACCCAAATCAGATCATGAGAAAATAATAACATGTCCAAGTCGAGGATTTACAACAATTGGCCCAGGTTCTTAAAAAAATGTCAATGTCATGAAATGTACACACAAAAAAGGGGCTGGAAAACAGCTGTAAACTGACAAGATGTAAGATAGATGACAACTGGATACATTGCATAATCCTAGATTGTTTCTGGATTTGAAAAAAAAAAGGAAAGAAAAGCCCAGACACATAGGTTGTACGGTTCTGGACTTGACCAGAAAAACAGAACCATTATAAGTGATAATGAATGTGGGATTTATTATGGGGATTAGATGGGATACAATTGTGAAAGTTGGTGGAGCAGTCTATGCAGGCCTAGTGTTAAGCCAAAAATTGTTTTAGGTCAGCCAGATCAGCAGTCAGGAAAGAAAAATCGATGTGCATGAGAGCAAAGGCAACCAGAATCTGAGTCTGATTCTCACCCCTCCATCCTCAGTGTGATGGGAGACCTGTAAGAGAAGCTAGCCCTTCACCATGGAGCTGCACATGCACTTGGCTAGGACTTGGAGTAGCTAAAGGAGGGATCTCCAGGAGTGGTTGGAGGGGCAGCAGGTCTGAGTGCTATCCCACAAGTTGAGCTAGCAGAGCAGTGACAATGTCTGTGAATTTCCACAGTGCCAGGGTCCGGCACTGCTATAGCTTTACTTTTACTTTCCAAATCTCATGCAAGTTTATATTATGGACAGTGCTAAATCAGAACCACACAGAAAGAGAATTCTGAGAAACGTAGTTCCATCTTAACTCAGTCAAAATTGTACAAAGCTACCACAGTCAACTTGCTAACCTAACATCCATACATACCTCTTTTGATCATACTTATCTTCCAAATAAAAACAACAACAAAATTGTGCTTCTGCCTAACCTGATGAAAACATTCCCCGTGCAACAACAACAAACTATGTGAATTATGTAATGGACTGAATGTGTGCTCCCCTCCAATTTGTATGTTGAAATCCTAACCCCCAAAGTGGTGGCATTAGGTAGTGAGCCTTTGGGAGGTGATTAGGTATAGTCTCCTAACTTGTCCCCTTGCAATAGCTTCCTAACTTGTCCCTTGCTTTCATTCCTGCTGCTCTTTCCCCCTCCTACCTCTATCACCAGACCCAGTCCATTCTGCTCACAGCAATCGGAATATGAATCAGAGAATGTTCCTATACTGTAACACACCCCTTAGTAGCTTTCCCTTGCATTTACCTACCATGACCTACAAAGCATTCCTTGATCTGGGCCCTGCACCAACCCTACCTTCTACCTTTATGCTCCAGCTAAAATGTGCCTGACTGATTCTTGAACATGTCAAATGTATTCCTCTCTTTTCAATCACTCTTCTCTCTGCCTGGAATGCTTTTTCCTGGCATGGCTGGCTCTCCTCTTCTCACCTAGTCTCAACTCAAGTGGCCCCTCTTTAGAGATGTGTCCCCCACTTTTCTCCTCATTCTCAATTGTGCCACCTTGTTTTATTGCCTTCATAGCATTTATCACCATCTAAAATTATCTGGCATATATAGTTTAATATTGTTCATTTCTTTCTCTTCCACAGAATATAATCTGCCTGAAATCTCAGGCTTTGTCTGTCTTTTTCGTGTTCTATATGTAGAACTAAGAAGAGTGGCTGGCACGTAGTAGGTGTTCAATTAATACTTGTTGACTACTACAAAAGAATGAATAATTCCCAAAGGAAAAGAAGAGGTAGGTAATACAACAGAGGGGATAATTTATATTATTAGGTTGCTGTGCTAGTTATTCTCTCTCACATGCATTGTTCTCTGTCTTAGGAGTCTGACCCCTCTGGACTTCAACACTCTGTCCCCTTCCTGGTTGGTTTCTGGTTGGGTTGGGTTGGGTTAGTAGGAGGCACTGGCAGGAGACTAGAGAATAGGAGAGACTACAGTATTCCTTTTCCTGTTTCCTGGTTGCTTCAGAGCCACATCCCTGACAAAGACTAAATTTCCCTAAAATGATAGTCTCCCCCTCTCCCCCCACCATGACTACAATTCTCACAGAGCTACAGAAACACTATTTCTACCATTTATTCAGTTCTAGGGGTGGTAATTCCAGATGCTGCTACCATTTTATTCAGTTCCTGGGTGCTCTAACATCTCTCTTTGGTCTCTTAACCCTGCCCAAACCTCTGTAAGTGGTCTGTCCTTAAAAGTCCCTTCATTTGGAATATGCTGTATGTCTTCTGTCTGCCCTTCAAGACCCACTCTCCACCCTTCTGCACCACGTTTTGTGTCCCAGAAAGCTGAACCACGTGGACTTTACCAACGGGGTCCCTTAGCCAATGGCTCTCAGTAAGGTTTAACTAAAGGAAAATCCCTGCAGGAAATCAGAGGGAGAAAGAAAAGTGAAGCTGGAGTATTTATTCTCCCTCTCTAATTGGCAGGTTGTCTCAAACTGAATGCCTTTTCCCCAAGTTTCTTAGCTCCTGCCAGGAATTTCACCCAGAGTATACTCTCGACCCTTGTCCCTTCAGACGTAGAGGGGTTGAAAGCTCCCTGCTGCTGCTGCGAGTTGCATGGCTGTCGCTTACAGTCCTTTTATTAAAGTCTCTCCAGATTACTTACCTTGATTGTGCCATATGTTACCTGCCATGACCCCAACTGGTAAATAAGGGGAAGCTCCACCATTACCATATCAGATGATGCTTCTCCAATCGAGCTGTCAGTGAATAATAATTTATTTCAGTGCAAAGGATTGTGCTTGTTATTCCAATAATTTTCTCTCTCACTAAGCAATAGTGACTTGATCAAACTCGGAAACACTCAGAGAACATATTTGTGAGAAGAATGGGGAGACGGCACAGCTCTGCTTCATGAGATTCTCTGAATGCAGGTGCTGGTCCTTCAGTATCTGCTGGTCTGTGTATCACACTGTGCTACATCTCTGAGCTCTTTCTGCTCTGCTGTGCTGAAGGGAGGAGTTTTTCTAGACCATGGGTCTGTGTTGGGTGACCATTTCTTGTTATGCTGAGAATTCTTAATTTCTTAGTCTACCATTGCTCAAAGTTCACACATAACCTAGTCATCAATCAGAAAATGAGGCCATATTGTATAATGGTGAGATAATAGGAGTTAGATGCACCTGAGTTTAAGTCCTCTCTCTCTTGCCACAGGTTGCTAACAACCACCACCCATCAACACTAACGCTAATTCTGCTGAAACAAAAGCGCCTCCACTCTGGGATGGGCAGACCACAGTTGCTTTATTTTCTGGAATGACTTCTCTCTCTGGGGTTTCCTTTGTGCTATATCTGTTCTGCTGTAGTGATGCGGGTGGTGATTTATAGGCCAGGCTGAATTTAGGGGTGTGGTGGGGAGAAGGCAGCTTCCAGGAAGAATATTCCTTGAAAGTGTTTCCTCCCCTTGACAGAAATCATAGATTCTGTGTTACTTCCTGTGTTACATTGTAGAACAACATCGTCTGCCTGAAGCTACCCAAGTTGTTGCTAATTAACATTCATACACGTAATCCAAGCGTTGGACTTAGATATAGATGCAGGGTGTGAAAGATGTACGAGGGTACTTCAAAAAGTTCATGGAAAGATTAATATTATCTTTTAATTTTGTTTCCCACAATTTTTTTTGAAGTACTACTATATGTCACAGATGGGCTTTTTAAATGTACACTTTTCCACATTAAAGCAAAACAAAACAAATACAAACAAAACAAGGTCACAAGTACAGGAGACCCTGGATGACATTCCAGAACAGAACCCACATAGCTGAATACAATTCTAGCTAAATTGATGCATGATGAATAAGCGGAGTTTTATGGCCTGTTTCGATTCTCTTCTGAACTTTGACCCTGTCTGTTTTACGTCAAAGTTCCAAAAAGGTATCTTTCCCTCCTGTCAGCTTTGGGCATAACTGGAAGTTGTTGTGTATCAGTTAGGATTTGTTTGCCTGCAAAAAGCAGACTATCCTCACAGTAGTTTTCACATACAGGAACTCAGTTTTCTCACCTAACAGGAAGACTGGTCCAGGAAGGAGCCGCTGCTTGGTAAGCCTTCCAGGTACCCAGACTCCTACATTTCTGTTCTGCCATGCTTACCTTGTAACTTTCACATGCACAATTGTAACATGACTGCTGGGACCAGGCAACTTATCTGCATTCCTGGCAGGAAGAAGGGGAGAGGAGAAGGTGGCTAAAACAGACCAACAGAGTCTTCCCCAGTGATTTCTATTTCATTGGCCAGAACTGGGTCACATGGCTAGTCCTAGCTGCAAGGGACTCTAGGAAGAGCATGTTATTATCATGACAAAATTGGGGTTCTGTTACTAAAGAAGAAGAGATGAGACTTGGAAGGCAACTAGCAGTATCTGACCCATGATAAAAATTTAATTTTTCTTTTCTTTCTCCCTGCCACATATTCTCTTCCATCTTCTGATGTAGTTTACTCTCTGTGCCAGAAGCACATCTTATATGCCCAACTCTGAAGAGTTTCTCTCAGTTGCTGTAGTACGTGCAGAGTATTTTTGTGTTGAAGGTGGAGTGGGTTGGGAATGGACACTCAATATAACCTGAATCAAGGTAATTTATTATTTTTGACAATTTAGTTTCTTCATTTCTACCCCCCTGCCAAGTTTATTTATCTTTATTGTCATTGTAAAGTTATATATTTTTTTAAATTTAGGAAATAGAGAAAATAATAGTTATTCCAATAATTACTCTAATAACTCCCACTATTAATGTTTGTGTATATTTCTTGCTGTTATTTTGCCAGATTTTCTAAATCATAGTATTCATTGACTTTCATATTGCAGTTTTACAGTTAGCATATTATAAGCATTTTTGTTATTACAATTTATATCATAAATTATATATTTATAGGAAAACTAATAAATTTCATCTTATAAGATTGTCAACATTCAAATAAGATCAAAATAATAGCCACTACTTAATGATCACTTTCTGTGTGTCAGGCATAGTATTAAGCACATTTTTAAATACACTATTTCATTTATTCCTTACATCATCCTATGAACAGGTATTGTCAATATGCCCATGAATAGGTAAGGAAACAGGCTCAGAGATGGTTAATTGACCTTTCTAAAATTGGACAGCTAGTGTTCATTTTTTAAAATAATGATATGTATAATAATAATGTATAATTCTGATAATATAGCACTAAAACAAAATTTCTCTCCAACTCTAAGAGCACTGTGTTCTCCTGTTTCAACATTATTACAAAAATCTTATTTTGAAGCAGGACTCATAATTGTACTAGAAAAGTCTGATTTCTGAGAGGCAAAATGTGTCTATGGAATCACTGTAAAGTGAAGATTTAAAAATGATCCTGTCAAGTTAATGAGTTATGTCTACTTTTCCAGTTGGACCCTCTCTTTTAATCAAATTACTACTTTGCTGCATAAACAGGCTTTCCTTTTTTTTTTTTTTAATTTATTTATTTTTTTTAAATTTTATTTTGTCAATATACATTGTGGCTGATTATTGTTCCCCATCACCAAAACCTCCCTCCCTCCCCCCCATCCCTCCCAACAATGTCCTTTCTGTTTGCTTGTCGTATCAACTTCAAGTAATTGTGGTTGTTAGATCTTCTTCCCCCCCCCAGTTTTTTTTTTTGTGTGTGTGTGTGAATTATATATTAATTTTTAGCTCCCACCAATAAGTGAGAACATGTGGTATTTCTCTTTCTGTGCCTGACTTGTTTCACTTAATATAATTCTCTCAAGGTCCATCCATGTTGTCAGGCTTTCCTTTCTTTTTCTTTTTTTTTAAAGTATTTATTTGACACTTTTCTGCATCTCAGCTTAATCATCTTAATTTTGCTACTATATTTTGTGATATTTATTAAAATAACGATTATCCATATCAAGGTATAAATAGTTTTACCATTTCCCTTTCAGACATAACATAGATATATTTGGAATAAAAAGGTTTGGATGACCTATCAGTCTTTTCAGAAAAAGCAAAGTCAGAAAAGTGAGAAAAGCAGTCAGTGCTGCTTAGGATATTCTTAGATATCTTAATGCCATAAAGCAGGTAATTACTAAATGATTACCATGCAAAGTTATGAATACATTCATTTAGTATTTTTCTTTGCCTTTTTCTTCTACTAGGAGAGGTCATCTAAGAACATACTTCAACATTCTCATTCAAAATGATTAAACCAGAAAAGATGTAGGGCACTCTTCCCCTGATCTGTCAGTTAACCAGAACAATAAAAATAAAATGTATCTCTTTTAAAAATTTATTTAGTTTTTATTTTAATAGGTAATATATTGAAATAATATTTTAGAAACTTTAAAAAGTTTAACAAAGCATACATTGAGAAGACTTAATCCCACCTCACCATGCTCTCCCTCACTTTGTGCTCCCCCAATGGTTAACCACTTGTATTAATTGCTTGTATCACTTCCTCCGTTTCTTACATAAAAAGGATCTTATATACTTTATTCTGCACCTTGAGTTTTACTCCTAACAATATTTCCTGGAGATCTTTCCCTACCAGTACCTCTCATGCTTCTTCACTGTTTTTTACAGCTACCTAATATTCCATTGTGTGCATGTTCCATAACTTAACTAACCACTCTTCTGCTGATAGAAACTTGGGCTGTTTCCAATCTTTTACTTTTACAAACAATGCAACAGTGAATAACCTTGGCTATAAATCATTGTGATATGTGCCGGTGTGTCAGTAAGATGCATTCCCAGAAGTGAGATTGCTGGGTCAAAGGGTAAATACATTTGTAACTATTAAAAATATTACCAAAATGTCCTTCATGGGGGTTGCGTCATTGTGGACTCCCACTAGCAATGAATGAGACTACCTGCTACCCGGTAGCAGAATTTTGTTCTAACTTTTGATTGTTGCCAATCTGATAAGTGAAAAAAAAATGGTGTTGGTTAATTTGTCTGGCTTTAATTCAGAGATAACATGTTATTTTGAATAACGTAAGAGAAGTTTTTTGTTTTTTCTCTTAAATGCAATCTGTGTCTTTGCCACACGTTGTCCTCAGGTCCCCTGCTACAAAATTACTGCTGTAAGTGGAACTGTGTTAATGAGGGATTCCAGGATTTATATTGTAGCCACTTTTGTATAAGGTAATAGGTATGGTGGCAAGAGCCCTTGCACACAAGCTAGGAGAAAAATACAGGAGCGAGGAAAAGGAGTCAAGCCTGGGATCTGCCTGTAAATGCTTGTGTGCTTTGACCCAGTCATTGAACCATTTCTTTTCCTTCTCCCACCCCCCGCTGAGTCAATGAATCATTAGGGGCACAGTATCCTCATGTGGTAAAAGTAGCAGGAAGCAGAATAATGAGAAAGGAGAGAAACAAGGTTTTAATGACTATTACTGAGGAGTGAGGAGTATGGGGGGGAAATACCAATTTAAGACAGCAAAAATGTGTCTTATGATGCCATCAATTGAAAATATTGGATTAGTGATGGTCTTGGGGGAATGAAATAGTTAAACCCTAGAGTTGATTTCAATTTCATTATGGTGAGATGTTCAGATGGACCATGTGATACCAAATTCTGGTTACAATGGGGTCGAGACAACGTTGGAGTTAAAAAGGGATTGTAAACAGTTTGCTTCAAAACCTGATTGAATACAAATGAAATTTATTTTATTTTGGAGATATTGCATTTCGTATAACCATAATTTGAATTAAATTTAAATTCCAAGAAAGTCTGCTTAAAATTATGTGTTTGATTTCTGGCCATTGATTGTTTTAGGTAATCGTTCCCTGGTTGTTAAATATTTTACTAATAAGATATAAAAGACACATTTCTGAAACATTTAGGTGAATGTACAGTATAATCCAATTTATTTGAAACCGTATTTGTTTATTGGTAGATGTTTGCATAGAATAATATTGGAGATACTACACATTAAAAGTGTGTAGACTTTCAAGCCACCCTATCTAGGTTGTAAAATTTCAAGTAATTTTATTTTTTGTTTGCTTATATATATATATTTCTATAATTTTTCACAATGTATATTATATTTGTAAAATAATTTTGTAAAATCAAGAAAAAAATGCTTTGAAGTTAAAAATGGGGCTGAAGACTTTCATTGTCAAAAGTTCAGTCAAAAGCATTTTCATATCTAGTCAATGCTGTTAAGCCAGCCAGAGACATTTAAAATGAAGTAGGGTAACAATTTACTAGGTGCTTTTTCCTATATTAGGAATCTACCGAACACTTTCTGTAGTATCATTCTTTCCTTTTCACATTTTTTATTTGAACACAAAATAGAGGAAATCATAGAGTTGAAGGTAGAAAAGCCTTACAGTATGCCTGTTTGGTATGTAAACATAATTTTTCAGCTCCTTTGTTTAATACCTCTCATGATTTCCAACAGATATAATAAGTCTTATTTCCATTTTCTATTGTATTAGAATGGTTCTTTTCACAGGACGTGTTTCGCAGTATCCTTTTTAACTGGTTTCTGGGCAATCCATCTGATATACAACCAATTAATATGTTCCTAAAACACCACTTTCATTACATAACTTTCCTGCTCAAAAGTCTTCAATAGTCTCTTTTATTTATAGTTATGATTTTCAAGCTTTTAAACAGAACATTTTTTCCTCCAAAGGAAACCTTATGTGGAATCCATATGTATAAAGCAGATAAAAGTAGTATTTTATTAGAACTATGGTAAAATCAATAAAAACCATGAGGCTATTTTGATATACACAAAAACAAAGAGCATAGAGTATTATGGTTAACACTGAAAGTCTTTAGCTTTCAATACACATCTGTATTTTATTGTGGTTCCATAGATCTGGGGGAAATCTCAATTTATAAAAATAAGTATATGCTGTTAATAAATGTCTTTTAATAGCTGAGCTTTCAATCACAATGAACCACAAATTATATCAAAAGTTTATTGCAAGATTTGCAATAAAAGTAAATGTATTGGTGGGAGTCACTGTGTTAAAATGTGATATATCACACATTTGAGCCTGAGTATGAATTTGCTTGTTTGTTTCCTTATTTCTTAACTACAGGAACTAAAATTCAGAAAATACACTTGTAAAATATTTAAGATTGATTTGTTCTAAAAAACTTAGCTCACAGAAAGAATTTTACCAAATGAGAGTCAGTGGGTTATTTGTAGCTTTAAAGCTGGCATTCTTTTTTTTACTTCTGGATCCTATGCATGTTGTCAAACATCTTTTTCTAAAAAAGACCAGTTTTGTCTACCTATAAAGGCTGCTGAGGTGGGAGACATTCTTCCTTGCTGATTTCTGCAAATGCTGTGGGAAATGGTTCTTGTGGTATTTACACTGTCCTAACTTTGATGCTATGCAGATTTCAGTGAGGCCTTGAATCTGTAGAAATATATCCATGAAGGTTAATTCTAGGTGTCAACTTGGTTAGATGAAGGAACGCAGAGAAACCTGATAAAGCTATCTTTTTAGGTGTGTCCATGAGGGTGTTTCCAGCAGAGATTAGTATTAGAGTCTGAGGGGCCTGGGTGGGAAAGACTCACCCTCAATGTGGGTGGGAACCATCCAATCCACTGGGGGCCCAGAGAGAACAAAAGACAGGAAAAAGGTGAAGGTCTCTCTCTATCCACTGGCGCTGGGATACATTCTTCTCTCCTGTCCGTGGACATCAGAGCTTGAGACTCTTAAGCTTTTGGGTTCCAGGACTTACACCAAGGACACCACTGGCTTCCCTGGTTTTGTGGCCTTCGGACTTCGACTGAGCCACATTACCGGCATCCAGTTTATAGATGGCCTGTCATGGGACTTTTCTTCACAATCATGAGAGCTAATTCCTCTAATAAATCCCTCTCATATAATTATAACATATCCTATTGATTCTGTCTCTCTGGAGAACCCTAATACAATACCTTTTACCAAAAGTTTCAAGCCCATCCTTTTATCATACTTAATTGGACTTCATATCTTCAAAAACTGGTATAATCATCTCCTGAGTAAATATTAGGCTAAGAGACAGAAGGCTGTGCAATTGCTCCTTTAGCCTCACATGTGCTTTTTGGTTTTGTCATTTTCATACTTTGCTTGTTGATTATTATCAGTTTCACATGTTGCATGATTCACTCTTACTTCCGCAAAATCTATCTTTCAAACAGTCGACCCCATATACAAAAATAACAAGTGTGTCATCACATCACTTTCAAATTTTAAAATTCTTTTTACTTTTTGTCATCATCACACTTCGCCTTTTGTTATTTAACACTTTTTAATGTTCTCATCACTTTTTGTACTTACTGATCTTGATAGGGTAAGTACTGTTTGAAAACACTTTAAAATGAAGCACACATTTGGCAAATACACAGTAATCTCAGTAGTCCAGAATGAAGTGAACGGTGCAACTGTGGACACCATCTGTTGGTGGCAGGCAGAATTGACTCACTATTGTCTCAGAGAGTAGCTCTGTGTGCACCTACAGCAGCGTGTAAGTTGCGAGCTTGTACATTAAACTTTCCAAAGGAGTATCTCCTGTTAAGATGTATACCTTTTTTTTTTTTTTGTCTTTTTCGTGACCGGCACTCAGCCAGTGAGTGCACCGGCCAGTCCTATATAGGATCCGAACCCGCAGCGGGAGCGTCGCTGCGCTCCCAGCGCAGCACTCTACCGGGTGCGCCACGGGCTCGGCCCAAGATGTATACTTTTAAAAAGCAATTTGAATCAACCATCTGCAGAACACAACCACATGTTAGAGCGGGGGTTAATGAACTTATCCTATGAAAGACCAGATAGTAAGTATTTTAGACAATGGTTATATGATCTCAATTGTGACTACTCAATTCTGTGGTTCTAGCACAGAAAAAAAGCCATAGACAATATGTAAACAAATGGACATGACTATGTTCCAATAAAACTTTAATTACAGAAACAGGCAGTGGGCCAGATTTGGCCCACAGGCTGGTTTGCCAACCCCTGTGTTAGAGTATAAGCAATTCTTGCTTGTATTTCTTAGTATACCCTAAGAAATAATCACTGTGGTAAACTAAAGATGGCTGCAAACCCGTCGCTACTTCTTCCATTGAGAAGTGGCATCCAATTCCCATCCCTCTGAGTTGGTGTTGTCTTTCATGATGTGCTCAACCAATAGAATGCCGTGAATATGTCATTCTGGGACTAATGAGGCTAGGTCATAAGAAGCCTTGTAGCTTCCTCCTTGGCCTCTTGGAATGCTTGTTTTAGGGATGCCCCCACCACATAACAAGACTGACAATCCCAGACTGACATCTTAGCAGGTGGCCTCCAGTTGAGCCCCTCCAGCTGGCACTGAGTGCAGCAGAAACAAGCCACTCTCATGACACTCTATCCAAATTGCAAAATGACCCCAATAAATGTTGTTGTTGTTTTAAGCCATTAAGTTTTGGGGTGGTATAGTCAATTTGAGGATTTCAGAGTTCATTAAGGAAAAAACAAGATCACGAGGTGACAGTAGCACATGAGCTTTACTTCAAAAGCTCTTGGACAGGTTGCGGGTGAAGGAAAGTCCTTCATAGCAAGAGTCCTTTTAGAGGCAGTGTGTGGGTTCACCACCCAAAGGGGAAGAGGACACAAGAACTTCATGGGGACAGAGAAATCCAAAAGCAGGCTAACATGTCTAGATAATGTTGTTCATCTGCACTGTGGGTCCTCTGAAGGACAGTAAGGACTTGGGGACTTTTACAGCCCCAGGATTTGTCCTGTGTATGTCTAACAGATATTGGGTGCAGTTTATTGGGTACACAAAGCAGCCAGCCTCTAAACGGCTAACAATATGCTTATTTGGGCTATATTTTTAAAAACTGAATGTTTAAAACTGAATGCCAGGGGGCTTTAAGCTAACAGTCAGCCTACTGGGAAGAAGTAAACAACATTGGGGCCAATGTACAGAAGCTATCGTTGGCTCATTTATGTGACAGGTGGTTTATTATGCAGTAACAGATAGCTAGAACAATACAGCTCTGCTGTACTGCAATCTTTTCAGGTATTTATATTTTATTTGCCCAATTAGAGTCCATATTTCTTCAGCACACAGCAGATGTCTTAAATGTTTTGTATTCTGCACAGGATTTATCCCAGTTCTTTGTAAACAGTTGCTAAGTAATAAATATCTCTCAAATGACACAAAGTTAAAGATATCTTGATGACCAAAGAAGTCACTATTCTGATTGGGAGACAAAAACAAAGGGGTCTGTTGGCATGCAGAATGCAAATAATCTGGAGTCAATGAAAGAGAGAAGTTTTCTGCAGAGCTTTGAGAGGAGATCTGGAATTTATCTTTTGCTCTCTTAATCAGAACATATTCTTTGGCATCTACTTTTATTTTCTGATTGTTACATATGGTTTGAAAAATGTGATTAAAATGCACTGATAAGCCTAATAATTTTTTTCAGTACTATTTGAAGTCTTGGCCATATCTAGAAATCTGTGTTGTAACTGACATTAGTTGGTGTGATCATTCTATCAAGTAATAGATTTTAATCCCCAGAGATATAGATACATCATCTTTGTTAACTATCAATATGCCAACAGGACATATCTATTTGATCAATGGGCATTAGAAAATTAAATCACAAATCATTTATTGAACTACTATTATGGACAGAGAACTATGCTGGGTACTTCAGGGGCCATCAATGTGATTTGAATAAGATGTGGAGATAGGATAAGTGTGAAAAGAAGCACAAAGTAAGGTGAGGAAGAATAAAAGAAATGTCATAAGAGGAGGAGAAACAAGGAAATTTAGTGGATGGAGAAGTCAGAGCTAACTTCATGAATCAGGAAAGTTCCAAAGAAAAGGTGAATTTAAGAATGGGTGTTATGGATAGAAACTATTTCAAAAGACAGAGACAGTATTCAAATTTTCAAATAGATCATTTGAATAAGTTTTTTTTTTTTCTTTTAATTGTTATGTTCCTAACCAAGTATTAAAGGTTTTGGCCACTTCTCTTTAAGAGTAGTGACTTAGACAAAAGATCTGTAGATATTTTTATGCCATTTGAAACAAATGAAGTATATCAGTGTACTTTTGGAAGATAAAGAAAAATATGAGAGGCTTCTGTAGGCCATTGAAAGCAGTGACCATGTGTATCCTCAGGGTGGGCTAGACCCATAACACTGTACTTTAACAATTGTCCAGACACCAAAATCAAACAAACATGAGAGAGAGAGAGAGAAAGAGCCAAGACTAAATTATAGGGTGGACCTTCAGGACATTCTTCCTTTTTGAACGTAGCTAAATAGTTGCTGAAAAGGTTACCTATTGAATAAATTTCAAATGGGAATAAATAAAACTGCTTTTATTGTTAAATAACTTCAGATAAATGATATCCTGTCTCTAAGCCCATTAACCTCAGAAAGTTTGGTGACAGCACAAAATGGTAAATAGTGCTGACCACACCCTTGAACTTAGAGTGTGTCAATAACAGCATTATCCAGGCATTTCATAGGTCAAAGGAGTAAATTAAATTTACAAGAGATAAACATTTGCTTCACGGCTGAACTGTTATAATTCTGGACACCTTGACCTGGAGGCTGAGGTAATAGAATAAGAAACTTTGGACAAGGAATTGACTTTATTTTTCAAGCCTTGTTCCAAGATCACTGTGGGTTTCATGATACTTTGAGTGTGCATGGCTATTTCTTGCTATAATGTGATCTGATTGAGCATTTCTAGAGAAGGAACACTCAAATCCCGATAAAACAGCCCAGTAAATTTTCAGATTGTTCTCATCACTGGAAATGTCTTCCTTAAAGTAAATCATATTCTGCTTTCCGTAACTGCATTCATTGATCCTAGTTCTTCCTTTTGAAGCTATACAGAATAAAAGTCAGTTTTTTCCATCATTTCTCATCTGACATGATTTTTAGATCCCTTACCATCTTCTTGCCCTTCCTTGTATACCTATATTGATGACTAGTTTTGCTGATTTCTTATTGTGGCCTAAAGAAGATTCAAGCAGTGCCTAAAAATACAATGGACTAGAATTAGATAACTCATGAGTTAAAAACTGGAACCAACTTTTTAAAGGTTATATAATAAAAGCCATCAGATATTTTATCAAAGAATAATAATGGGGACAATGACAACTAATACAGGTGTACATTTCCAGAGTTTTCAAAGCCCTTTCTTAGTTGGCATTTCTCCCCATCCCTATTTGTACTAGCAGTACTCATCTCATTCCTGATACTAACTCCTCAGGATCTAAGGAAGAGCAAACAAACCAGGTGCTGTTTGATATGAGAACAGGAAAAAAAAAAACCTTCTATTCACTAATTTGATCTGCTCCTGAATATCTTTTTAAAATCTACTATTAGTGTTGGTTAATTAATTAGTTTATTAATTTTTGAATATGTAATTCATACACATAGTAAAATATTCAAAAGATACCAAATAATATATTACAGACAATAATTCTGTCTGTGATCCTAAGCCCCAGACTCCCAGGAGTTCCCCAGAGGCTTTGACTGATACATTTCTTTTGTAGACTTCTAGAGCTATTCTATGAATATGCAATCACATATGCAAATTTATTTGCATACACAAACTAAACTTTTTTTTGTAAACAAATTCTAGCAATATATTTTGAGAACATTTCATGACAGAACACAGAATTCCCTCATTCTATTAAAATAACACTGTACTCTGGGATCACAATTTATTTAACAGTCCACCTCTGTTAGACATTTAGTTGGTTCCAGTCTTGCTAACAAAAACAATGCTGCATGAATATCTTTGTACATGTTTGTTCCCACATGAGCAAATATACTTGTAAAATTAATTCTTGGAAATAAATATGATGTGCAAAAAAATGTGCACAGTTTTTTAAATTTTAAGGGATGCCAATTAACTTCCAGAGTATTCACCAAGTGTAGAAGAGTACCAGTTTATCCACACCCTTGCCAAAACAATATGCTATCAAATCTGTTGATATTTGACAGAATAAAGGGGAAATATGGTAAAATGCATATCACTTTCATTTTAACTGGTATTTTTTATATAGTGATGTTGAACATCTTTTCAAATGCATAATATTTCTATTTGCCTTTTCATTTCTGGACTCTTCATAACTTTTTCTATTGTGTTAATACTCTTTTTAAAAATTTGTAACAACTTTTTATATGTGAAATTATTAACATTCAGTCTATATCATGACAAATATTTTCCTTTAGTTTATATATATCTTTGGACATTGGCTAAATAACTTTTGACATGTATATGTTAAAAATATATTTAAAAGTGGAGAAATTTTCTGTTCTCTGAGCTTACAGAAAAAAGACTCTCGTTTTCTTCTAATAATGTTTTTTTTTTTTTTTTTTTTTTGAATGTTTGATCCATCTGGAATTTATTCTGATGTAAGGGATGAGGCAAAAATTCAACTTTCTTTTTTTCTCTTAACATTTATTTGTACATATTTGTGGGGTACAGTGTGTTTCAATATGTGCATATACTGCACAATGATTCACTTAGGGTAGGCAGCAGAGTTTTGTACCCATTAGTCACCATTTCTTCTCTCCTGCCCCTCCTTCCCTCTCAGCCTCTGGTAACCATTATTCTACTCTATGCATCTATGAGAACCACTTTTTTTGTTGTTTTCTAAGATATATGTGTGTACAAGAGAGATTATGTGGTATTTGTCTTTCTGTGCCTGACTTCACTTAACATGATGGTTTCCAGTTCCATCCATGTTACTGAAAATGATAGGATATCATTTCTTTTTATAGCTGAATAGTATTCCATTGTGTAAATATACCATGGGGTTATTTTTCCATTCATCCATCAATGAACATTTAGGTTAATTTCATGTCTTGGCTATTGTGAATACTGCTGCAATGAACATGGGAGTGCAGTGTCTTTTTGATATGTTGATTTATTTTCCTTGGTATATATACCCAGTAGTGAGATAGCTGGGTCATAAGGTAGATCTGTTTAAGTCTCTGAAGAAGAACCTGCATACTGTTTTCTACAGTGGCTGTACCCACTTAAGCTCCCACCAGCAACATAGGATAGTTTTTTCTCCCCATCTTCACCAGCATTTGTTATTTTCTGTCTTGTTTATAATAGCCATTCTAACTAGAATAAGATGATATCTCACTGTGGTTTTAACTTGCATTTCCCTGATGATTAGTGATTTTGAGCATTTTTTCACGTGCTCCTCCATTTATATGTCTTCTTTTGAGAAATATCTATTCAGGCCCTTTGCCCATTTTTTAATTGGGTTATTATTATTTTTTTCTTCTGTTGAGTTGTTTGAGTTTCTGACATATTTTGGATATTAGCCCTTGTCTAACGTGTAGATTGCAGACACTTTCTCCCATTCTGTAGGAATCTCTTCACTTTGTTGGCTGGGTCCCTTGCTGTGCAGATTTTTAGTTTGATGTACTCCCATTTGTGTATTTTTGCCTTGTATTTTTGTACTAAAATAAACAAATGGCCTGTGCCATTGTAGTCTCATTCAAAAAAGTGCTGCACATTCCCATGTTGTGTAGTGCTTTCCCTATGTTCTCTTCTAATAGTTGCATAGTTTTGAACATTAAATTTAGCTCTTTAATTAATTTTGAGTTGATTTCTTTGTATGGTGAGATGTAGGGGTCTAAATTTAATCTTCTGCATGTGGATATTCTGTTTCCCCAGCACCATTTATTGGAGAGTCCATTCTTTCCCCAAGGCATATTTTTGACAACTTTGTCAAAAATCAGTTGGCTTTAAGTATGTGGATTTATTTTGGGGCTCTCAACCTGTTCCATTGGTCTGTTTCTCTGTTTTTATGCCAGTACCAGGCTGTTTTGGTTACTGTAGCTTCATAGTATATTTTGAAGTCAGGAAGTGTGATGCCACCAACTTTGTACTTTTTGTTCAAGATTGCTTTAGCTATATGGGATCTTTTGTGGTCCCATACAAATTTTAAGATCATTTTTCCTATTTCTGTGAAGAATATCATTGGTACTTTGATAGGGATTGCATTGAATATGTAGATTGCTTTGGGTAATATGGACATTTTGATGATGTTAATTCTTCCAACCCATGAACATGGGATATCTTTCCATTTATTTTTATCCTCTTCAATTTTTTTTCACCAATGTTTTATAATTTTCATGGTACTAGAGGTCTCTCACCTCCTCTGTTAAATTTACTTCTAGATTTTTTTATTTTTGGTAGCCATTGTGAATGGGATTGCTTTCTTGAATTCTTCTTCAGCTATTGTATTTATTGGTGTATTGGAAGGCTAGTGATTTTTGCATGTTGCTGTTGTATCCTATCACTATACTGAATTAATTTATTAGTTCTAGCAATTTTTTGGTGGAGTCATTAGGGTTTTCTATGTATATGATCATGTCATCAGAAAATAGGGATAATTTGAATTATTTTCCAATGTAGATGCCCTTTATTGCTTTCTTTTGCCTTATTGCACTGCCTAGATCTTCTACTACTATGTTGAATAAGAGTGAGGAAGTTGAACATCCCTGTCTTGTTCCAGATCTTAGGGGAAAAACTTCCAATTTTTGTCCATTTTATGATATTAGCTTTGGGTTTGTCATATATGATTTTTATGTTTTGAGGTACATTCCTTATATACATAACATGTTGAGTGTTTTTATCAGGAAGGGGTGTTGGATTTTATCAAATGCCTTTTCTGCATCTATTGAAATGATCATTTGGCTTTTTCCTTTATTCTGTTGATGTTTCTGAATTGCAGGCAGGTAATTCCTGTGGGGACTGGGACTTGAACTCTGTGCTTGAACTAAATTTGTTTTGCTTTGCTACTGTTTCTCAAACCGAGGAACATTTTTGTTCAGATAGGATTTTAATTGTTGGTCTTTTAGTTATTTCTAGGTCTTGTGAGGTCAGCCACAGACACAGTTGAGCTGTGTGGAAATTCTGGCCCAGGACTGAGTCTCTCACATAAACTTTACCCTTGCAGTGCTATCACCCTGACTGGTCTCCACTGTGTGGCACCTGTGCTGACTGGAAAGCAGATCAGCCGCCTACGCTGCACCCCAATACTCCCCTGGTGGGTCAGCCTCCCCACTAGCACTCCAAATATTTCCCATGGGGCAGACAACGCACGAATTCATCACGAAGACTCATTCACCTCTGGGTGGTTTCTTCTCCCTATGGGATGTAGCCCCTTGCTCCTATGTGGGTCTAGGGGAAACTTGCTAGTGGTTTTGCTGGCCTGGGAGATGGGATGGTGCACTGCAAAGCAACTTTCTGCCCTGCAGACTCCAAGTAGCTTCACACAGAGGGCTCTGCTGCAGCTTTGCCCTCCCCTGGTGGCTGCTCTATGTACTGGCAGCTGCTCCTTGCCTTTTACCATGACACCCACGGAAGTGGCCTGGGCATGGAATGGTTGGAGTGATCTCTCCCTTTTGCGATGGCCTTTCATGCTTTCATGAACTTTGCAGGTCTCTCCTGCTCTTCCCCTGAGCTCTATCAACCTCAGTATGGCAGTTTTTGCATTTTTAGAGTTGTAAGTTGATCAGTTGTGGGAGGGAACATCAGGGATCGTCTATTCTGATATTCTGATGATATCACTCTCCTTCAATTTCAACTCTGTCTTTTCAGATATTCAATTATTCCAGACTTACTTATTAAACACTCTATTTCCAATGATATAGAATTTCACCTGTATTATTTATTAAATTTTATTTGGGTGCTCTGTTTATAAACCCACCCTTCTATTTCACTGATCTGTTGGTATGTACATGTGCCAGTACAACACTGCTTTAATTACCATAATTGTAGGGCTCATCTACTCTCGAGGCTGACTTATTCCTTTCAGAGTTTTCCTGACTTTTCTTGTATGCTTATTTTTCAATGTGCTGTTAAATGCTTGTTTAGTTAAAACAATCTGTTGGTATATTATTGAGATCATGAAAAAAATATAGGTTAACTTAGGCACAAGATATTTATAATGTATCTTTCTCTTTAAGGCTGGCATAAACTTTGTGCTTATTTGTCTTTTTGTCATTTAGTAGCATTTTAACCTTCCCGTATAGAATCTGCATACTTCTTGTTAAGTTTATTTTCTGGTAGTTTATCATTTTGTTGCTATTATGTTTTCTCTTTTACATTTTCATTCTGATTACAGTTTGTATATAGAAAGAACATATCTCAGTGACTTTGCTGAATTATCTAATTATCAAGTAAAAATTTTTTTAACTTATCTAATTTTATTTTATTAAGTACTTTTATCACAAGTAAATGTTTAGTATTTTATCAAATATCTTTCAGAATCTGTGAATATGAGTACAAATGTTCCTTGTTCCTTGACTTACAATGGGGTTACATCCCAATAAACCTATCGTAAATTGAAAATATCTTAAGTCAAAGATGCATCTAATACACCTAACTTACCAAACATCATAGCTTAGCCTAGCCTACCTTAAATGTTCTCAGGACACTTACATTAGCCTACAGTTGAACAAAATCATCTAACACAAAGTCTATTTATAATAAAGTGTTGAATATCTCCTGTAATTTATTGAATACTGTACCAAAAGTGAAAATCAATGGTTGTATAGGTACTTGCAGTACAGTTTCTACTGAATGCATATTGCTTTTGCACCATTGTAAATTGAAAAATGTTAACTCAAACCATCGTAAGTTGAGGGCTACCTGTATACTATTTTTCTCTTTTGAAATATTATACTAATGGAGTCAAATATATTGTTAGATTTTTCTAATACTGACACATTCTTGTGTTTCTGATATGGTCCCTATCTAGTCAAAATCTATTGTTCTTTTAAAATATGATGAGTTTTACTTGCTAATTTTTTAATAATTTTTAAAATCAATTCTCACAAGTGAAATAGATCGGTTGTTTTCTGTTTTTATAACATCTTTGTCAGATTTTAGTCTTGATATTATTCTAGCTCTTTAAAAAGAATTTCCTTATTTATTCATGTTCTGGAACATTTTAATTAGCATTGGAGTTCTCAATTCTTTGACATTTCAGAAAATACACTGGTGAAGTATCTGGGTCTTGTACAGTTTTAGGGACGAAAGTGTGGATGGGATGGTTTTGAGTGAATTTTCACTATTTTTATTTACATTTTCTAAATCTGTGATTAGTTTGTATAATTTATATTTTTCTATAAACTGATCTATCTCACAGATGTTTTCAGATTTTTTATGCAATTTATTTAAATAAATCCTTATTTAAATTCACTCTGCATTTAAGTTACTTTCCCATTTTCATTCGTAATTGGCATATTTCTCCTTTTTTAATCTTGGCTGCATTACCTAATGGCTTCTCTATTTTGTTTTCTTTTCTGGTATTAATATTTCTTTTTTTTCTGTTTTTTAAATGCATTTATTTCTCTATCTTCATCCTTGTCTTGAAGCTGTAATTCTTATTAATGTATAAATATTCTTGGGTAGAGTCATATTTAAAATGTTAGTAGTCATTTAATTTAGCATTAATGAGTTCCTGATTCTTTTCTGAGACTAGGTTTTAGAAAAGGGAAAGGAGAGTTATTAATCAAGCAATTTCTTGAGTCCTAAAGAAGGGACCAGGGGGTGACAAGTATAATCACAGTGTAGGGGTATACGGGGAGATATACACTTCCCGTGTCACAGAGTCTCTCCCACACACATACACATCAGAATGTGTCCCTGGAACATCCTCACAGAACAGTTTGATGCTTCAGGGAAGCAAAATATATTAGTATTTGTTGAAAACATTCTTAAATAAAAACCATGGGATTCAGCTACGTAAATTATGAATCACAAGTCATGGTGCTTTTTGTTTCTCTAGCAGTATAAATAAAGCCAAACCAGGAAAACTGCTTCATAAGGAGGCTGATAACTGGCCAATAAAATTCCCAAGCAGGCCATTTTCTCAGCTGAAGATTCCACAAAAAGGGACAGGACAGATGGGGGACACCATGACAGCCCAGGGCTGCTGAGATTGTCGTGGAGTCCCGCTTCTCCCTGTACTGCACGACCTCCTCCTTCTGAGATTTGAACATTGTCTCATAGTTTTAAAGTTCTTTTACATACTTTTCTTTGTCCGATCCTCCTAACAACCCTGTTTATTAGACTTCTCTCCCTGTCTAACCTCTCACATCCAACCAGACGCAAGTCGCTGGTTTTTAATTCAAAATGTTGCTCACTCCATTCTCATCTCTTTATGTTTAGGGTCTCCTTCTGAGTTCAGGATGTCATCATTTCATGCCCCGATCATTGTGGTAGTCTCCTATCTTCCTGCTGTAGGCAGGATAGGCTAGTTGTTGAAAGAACCTTCAAATCTCAGAGATGTGACACAATAAAGGTGTATTTCACGTGTATGTCATAGTTTACACAGTGTATGGGTTGGGGTGGGGCAGTGTCAAAAATGTACATAGCCATTCAGGGACTGAGGCTTCACATAGCTGTGGCCCCCCCATCCCCAGAGCCTCAGAATTCTCCACTGTACCCTGTGTGTGTGGACGACTGTGCAGGAGGTTTCAGGGCCAGGCTTGAAGGCGGTGCAGGTGGATTCTGCCCATATTCTGTTGGTGGACACTCAGTCATATGGCTGTTCCTAACTACAAGGGAGGCTGGGAAATGCAGTTTAGTCTTGTGTCCAAGAGGAAAAGGATATATATTTTGGTGAAAAAGCATTGCGCGCTTGGCCACAGCCAGCCTCTCTCTGCCAATCTGTGTTACATAATACTACCATATGAGAATTCATTCATTAAGTCTGAGATTTTTTTTTTCTTTTTTTTTTTTTGGCAGGTAGCCGGGTACAGAGATTGAACTCTGAACCTTGGTGTTATCAGCACCATTCATTCAGTCACTGAATGAACAGTTACTAAATACCACTACAAACCAGCCACCATGCTATGCACCATGGATGTAAGAATGCGTAAATTCTAATTTTGCCTTCCTTGAAGCTTACAAGCTAGTAAGAGATGAGAATAATGAAAAATATCTGTGCAATGAATTAAGTACTATGATGCATTAAGCCAACCAAATTTTCTATGAGAATTCAAGGAAATCAATTGCGCTGTATGTAAAAAGTCTCAGCTTATATAAGATAGAGTTTTATTTCTATCCCATGTAAAATAAGTCAAAAGGTAGGCTTCTTCAGCCTATCCGGGGCTAGGATGGTATGACCCCAGCTCCTTCTATCTTGAATGTCAAGGAGGCAGACTTCTTCTATTTTGTATCTCTGCCATGCACGGCTTCCATTTCAAGGGTCATTTTAAGACCCAAGGTGGCTGCTGCAACTCCAGCCAATACACCTGCATTCCACACAGCAGGTGAAAGGAAGGAAGAAGTGAGAAGAAATGAGTGCCACACTCTTCCAAGGAGATAACCCATACTTCTGCTTATATCTCATAGGCCAGATCTTCATAACATGGTTGCATATAGTTATCACGGAACTGGGCAATGTAACTTTTTTAGCTTGGTACTAGGGTGGCCAACTAAAAATTCAAGATAATATAATAAGAAAGAAGGAGAGAATGAGTACTGAGCAATCAGGAGAGTTTCTGCCAGAGAGGGGAAACTACTGGAGCTGAGGAAAACAAAACAGAAAGTTTCTCCAGTAAGATGAAATTTAAACAAGCTCTTAAAGAATGATTCATATGTCATTGGTTACCTTAAAAACCATTTTTGGAAAAGTGGTTAGGGCGGATGTTCATTCCTGGGTGGTTCCGATAAGCCAGTTTGACAGCCCCCTTCTGCTTCACTGTCCCTTCTTTGCCGTATACACCAAAAGCCACATGAGAAGGGAGCCCCCAAATATTTGTCATTCAGAGTCTTGGTTCTGAACCCATTTGTCATCCTTGTTTTCTCGTCCCCTTTCTGACTTTCTTGGATAGCCATCCTGCCCCTTATTCTTCTGATTTCACCTTGACATCCACTGTTTTCTCATTATGGGTTTGGCTCCTCTCACACTCCGCTTCACTGTTCTCATTAGGCCACCATGTCTGGGTGTAGACAAGTATCCTGGTCCCTTAAGTGCCACATTTAACCCAAATACTCATGGGTAGAAGGCAAAATACAAGACAGTGGTCCTTTCTTGTGTCACAGTTAGGCTGAGATAAGGTGGTACCCAAAACCTGCTGCCAGGCAATGTCTCAGCCGACCAGTAATGAGACAATCACGACAGTGGCCCTGATCTGTCCTTCTACGTTGCTCTTTGCCCGGAGATATTTAGGCTGCTCATTGAACTATGGGGGCTGTGACTTGACTTACCTACAGTTCCAGGTTGTGGTACAATCCAGGCGACCAAAACTTTTACTAACTGATTCTTTATCTAACAGTCCCAACTTCAAAGCTACTCCAAGCTTGTGACGATCAATTCGGAAATGATCTACCGGTGCCTGCTGCTGGGAACAACATCACGCAAGACCCTATTCTTCAATATTGACATGGGAAAATATATGGAACTGCCTTTCTTATCTGTAAACTATTCCCCCTGTTATCCTCTGGTCTTCAGCCCTGCCCAGTGCAAGGTCCATGTCTGAGAACACCTTGGAAGCCATGGGCCATAGCATTCACTTTGGTTTACTGCCGGCAACACTGCCCAAGTGCCATAGAGGGCATCTCTCAGGCCATGCTTTTGGTGCCCAGGGTGACAGCCAGGAGTGCAACATATTAAGAAGTCTTTACAGAAAAGGAGACAGATATAAACTATGTTTATATTAAGATAATAAGTAGACACTCAACCTCATGACCAGAAGAGTCTTCAGCAGTCTCTCACTTCACGTCATCTAAAGTACGATGGGCATATAGCAATCTAGTTTTCCAAATGGGTTTCAGATCACCAGCAGCTGAATTGTCAACACCATAAAGTTGATGTCTTCTCCCATAAGGATGACTATCTGGAGTCTTCAAAAGCCAACACATTCAGGTAAATTGCGTCTCTAGAGAGCTTAGAGGTAATGCATTCCCACCCAGAATTGCTGGGCCATCTCAGGAGGCAGCAGCAAACCGTTGTCCACATTCAGCAGCTCCTTGTAGAGCCTAGGAGCCACCAAACTTGGCATCTAAAGAAAATAGGGGTTAAATGCTTACCCTTGAGCAACAAAACCTGCCCAGCAGGTGAGTGCCAAGCCCGGTACCTTCATCCATCATGGCCTTGGATCTCTGGTGCAGTTTCCTACATGACACAGAAACTACTGAGGTTTGTAGTAGAAGATAAATTGCAAACTGTACATTTTTTATTAAAAATCAGAGACATAGCCAAAAAGCCTGGAGATAATTTAGAATGGAATTCTGGAAAATATATAATTATCCAAAAAGAAGAAAGAAGAGGAATAGAAAAAAAGAACAAATAATAAAATGGTGAACCTTTTCGGAAGATTAATCACTTTAAATTTAAATGGACTAAATATTCCTAATAAAAGACAGAAATTGTAAGAATGGATAAAAAAGCAAGACTCAAAAGACACAACATAAAATAGAATCTTTTAAAAAATGCTATGAAATAATATTAATAACATGAGTATAATAATAAACAATGCTATAATAATTATAAACATAATAATATTTAAGTGGTCCTATATCTGTTAGAAATTTTTAATTATCAGAAACTTTCCCACAAAGGCTCCAGATTAGTTTCACTGGTGAATTCTATCAAACATTTAAAAAAGGAATAACAACACTCTTACACAAACTACTTAAGGAAATAGAGGAAGAGGGAATACTTCCCAACTTGTTTTATGAGTCTACCAAAATGTTTATACCAAAATATGATAAAAATGCTTGAAAGAGAAAGGAAAGGACAGAAGGGGAAGGAAGGAAAAAGAAAAGAAAAAAGGAAAGAAAAAGGAGAGAGGACTATAAAAAGAAAAAGAAATTATAGACCAATATATCTCACATACATAGACACAGAATTCTTTAACAAAATGTAGGTAAATCAAATCCTGAAATATACATAAAGGGTGATTTGATACACTATGGCCAAGTGGGGTTTATTCCAGGAGTGCAAGACATGAGGAGAAAAAAATAAATGTAAAGCAGGTAAGTAAATCAAAAGCATACAATAAGATGGTAAAAATTAATTGAAATATAAATAAGTACACTGAATGTAGATGGACTGAATGTTAAAAAATTCTGGTTGCCAGAGTGGATTTAAGACACAACAACAACCACATGCAGTTTACTATACATAACAAAACAGAAAAGTTAAAGAATGCGAAAAATATACCATGTAGATAAAATCAAAAGGAAGTTGGTGTAACTCTACTAATATCAATGATAACAGACTTCATGGCAAAAGGCATTAGTAAAAAGAAAGCCTCGATCCTCCGAGAATGTATAACAACTCTAAATTTGTATGCACCTGTTTACATGGCCTCAAAGTATATGAAACAAAAAGTAACAAGAACTACAAGGAAAAATAAAATATAATGGATAATTGCCTCATTTTCTCACTTATTTGTAACTCATTGAATCATGCTGTATTTTGTGCCTATTTGTCAGTTGGTTTTAAATCTCTTTATAACAATTAGCGATATAGCTTAATTAATTGATTTTAAAACTCTAATAGTGAGACCTCACTCAAATCACTCAAGTTTATGGTCATGGTTTCTAATTTCCTTATGAGAAGGAAGGGAAGTGTACTGTCTTGGTAAAAAGATCCCTCCCTTGGGCCTAGGGCCTCCTAACAAATGGCACTTTTTAATGAGACTTTCTTCCTTTGGTCACCAGATTAATTGAAGCCTTAGGCATTGGATATAAAGCAGGTGATGCAATTTCATTAAAATACTAAAATTGAAGTACCAATGCTATCTTTCAAATGAAACATATGAGAGGTATTTCTTGTTTTTATTTTCATTTTTAATCTTATTTATTCTTTCCATTATTTGCTTCTGCACCTTTTAAATTTTGTTTTATGATAATACATGCATGAGATAAAGATTCAAAACACACAAATGGAAATATTGGTAAAATCCATCTCTTTGCCTCTGTCCCCCAATCCCCAGTTCCAAATTTTAGAAGCCCATGTTATCAAAAGGTAGGTATCAGACAAATGTTCTTCACCTTGTTTTTTTTTTTTTTTTTTCCTTTACTATTTATCCTAGGCTTTATTCCATATCAGTTTGTAGGGTGGGTACCACATTCTTTTTAACCTCCTGAGAAATATCCATTGTACGGATGAATCACATTTTATCTAACCAGTCTCTTCTGTGATTTGCTATCACAGACAATGTTGCAATGGGTAGATTTGTATACACACCTTTGTGTACTTGCTAGAGTGTATCTAAAGAATAAATTCTTAAAAGTGAATAAATTAGGTCAAACGGTATGCACGTGCACTTAGCTTTGAAAAACACTGCAAGCATCCCAGAAATAGAAGTTCTACAAATGTAACCCCCCAAAAAACAATTATTGAAAATGCTTGTGTCCTGCACCCTTGCTAGAACAATTATTAGAATATTTAACTTTACATTCTGATAGATGGAAAATAGTTTCTCGCTATCATTTTAATAAGCACCCCTCTTATGAGGGGGTTGAATATCTTTTTAGAAATACCATAAGTAATATAAGTATAATATAGTATTATAATAACTATAGGTGTAAAAATATAAATATAATTGTAGTAAATAACATAAGTATATACTATTTGGCTAAAAAAAATACATTACCAATCAGATGAAAACCACTGTATACCCTTCCCTAGTTAAATTTCTCTACCCCTTCTTTTCAGAAGTATTTGCTACGCTGACTTTAATATTTATCATTCCCAGGTATTTATTTATATCTTACACATATGTGTACTCCCAAATTATCTATATGTACTTAAATGTGGGTGCACATGATTAGTTTGCACGTTTGTAAACTTCAGATAGTATCATACTGCATATATTCATCTGCAGTGTGCTTTTTGCCCTCAACATTATTTTGTGAGAATTCATTCATGATATTTACATAGTTCAAATTCATTCATTTACCTTACTGCTCAGTAATTCATTGAATAAATATATCACTATTTGTCTAGTCTACCACTGATGTTCATTTAGGTTGTTTCCAATTTTTGGTGTTTCAGAAAATGTTATTACATACATTCTTGAAAACGTCTCTTCATCAATACACGAGCGGGACATAGACCTAGGAGTGGAATTGCAGGATCATAGGGTTTAGGTTTTTCCACTTATATTGCCAAGTTACTTTCAAAAGTAATTGTTACAATTTAACTCTCACCAGCAGTTTAAAGAGTTCCTCTTGTTCAACATCCTCACCAAAACTTGGCATATTAGGACATATTAATTTTTTGCCTATATGATGAATTTAAAACAGAATTTTATTGTGTGATTTTTAATTTGCATTTCCCTGATTATGGATAAGAACAAACATCTTTACAGATGTGTGAAAGCCATTTCTATTCTTCTTTTATGTAAACTGCCTATGGTCTTAGCTCATTTTTTTCTATTAGGTTACTGTTTTTATCTTACTTCTTTGCAGAAGGTGTTTTTACAATTGCTTTGCAGGAAGGTGTTTTCGTTTGTTTGATTTTTTGGCTTTTTTGGTGATTAGCTACCTGCTATCTTAGCAGTCACTTTTATCACAAACAGTTTTTCCAGATTTTCATTTTTCTTTTGTCCTTATATGCAATACCTTTAAAACCAAGTATTTAAATTTATATATTCATACATATATTCACATAAAGATAACTTTATATAAATGTGAACATAAGAATTGTGTGTGTGCAACTTTTTTTCCTTTTTTGTTGGCATTTTCCTCATTCTCTTCTACTTTCCCCCTCACGTGATTCCTCTCTCTTCTCTCTGCAAAGGTAAGACTTTTTATACTATTCCATATTTTTCACTGCATTCAAATAATTCTATACAGATACATACATTTATATACTCTACAGGATATTTTAATTTTGTCATCATTTGATTTATAAACATAATACTAATACAATCCTTTTTTGCTTTTTATATTTTTACTTAACAATACTTTGTGAAAATACCTCCAAGTCAACTTGTATAAGTCTAATTCATTCTTTTAATGGCACTTACATTATATTGCATCAGCAAAAATTTTGCTAAGCAAAACTCACAACATAGGAACTTTCAGGGACCTAGAGAAGGATAGTTGTACTTAGTCAAGATTTTAATAAATGTATTTTAGATATTTACTTATATGCATGAACTTTAAAGTGGCACTGAGGTACATTTTTCCCCATAAAAAATTTGTTGTGGAAATAAATATATATAAATATAAATATATTAATATACGTTCACTTACGAATTACATATTTTTAAAATATTTTCTATATATATATATACACACACATATAGAAAAAAAGAGAGAGAGCGAGAAAGGGAGAGACAGAGAGAGAAAAGGCACAGAACTAAGTGACAGGAAGTACATTCTACTTGTTGCTCAGTAGCAGACCCCTGTGTGGACTTGGGAAAATAATTAAACTCTGAACTTCGGTTATCTCTTCTCTAAAATGGAGGATGGAATGAGAACGTAGACTGTGTTCCCGATGAGGTCAAATAGCTCAGGTGAGTCAATTCAAGACTAATTCAAGATTGGCCAAGGTTATACATTCACCAGCTGACATGGCGCCACCATGCGGTAGAAGTGTAAACACAGTTTAAAATGCATTTCATCCATGAGCTTTAAATTATGATTCTCCATCAATTTTTAATTTGAGGAATTAACATTATTACAAATTTTGTGCATAAATTAAGACTTTAATAATATCTTTATTTTTATTATTTCAAATTTGCATAAAATGTGAGTACACTCTATAGTCGGGGAAGTTTTGAAATCCAGCGTTGTTTCTGCACTATGTAGTAGTCAACCACATGAGAAAATGGGAAAAAAACATAATAATTATTCACATCATCAAAATATATTTTAAATAAAAATATACAACACCTTTAGAAGCCATATAGCTAGAAAACTTCAAAATGCCTAAAGTCCCTGAAATTTATAAAAGGTGGGGTTGGGTGGGGGAGGAGGCAGAGTTGGGTGGAAAGGTACAAGGCAGTAAGTACATCGAGAATTATTAGTATTATTATAGTATTATTGTTTTGCCTTCAAAATATTTGGGCCACACGCTAAACTGAAGCACATTATGCAATCCAGTTAGGAGAAAGTAAATAGAATCAAAGTATAATGTCAATTTGTACTATTTATTCTGGCATTTATGTATCTACTACTTATTGAGAAAAGCTCTGTCAACTCTTACTGCTTTTAGATATTTGATTTTTGTTTATTTTTAAGTAAATTTTTAACTTTATTATAGTTTTAGATTCACAGAAAATTTGCAAAGATAGGAGAGCTCCCATGTACCTAGTGCCCAATTTCCTATGTTAACATCTCATAATATCGCTATGGCTTATTTGTCACAATTAAAAATTAAACATTGGTACATTTTTATAAATTAATAACAAAATTCACACTTTGCTCAAATTCCCTCAGTTTTTGCCTAATGTCCTGTTTCTGTTCCGTGATCCCATCCAGGATACCATATTACATTTAGTCATCATGTCTCCTTCTCCTCCTGGCTGTGACAGTTTCTCAGACTTCCCTTATTTTCAAAGATCTTAGCAGTTTTGAAGAGTACTGGTCAGGTATTTTGTTGATTGTTCCTCAGTTTGCATCTGTCTGATGTTTTTCTCATGATCAGACTGGGGTTATGGTTTTTTGGGAGAAAGACCTCAGAGGTAAAATGCCATTCTCTTCACATAACATCAAGCATTCATACTATCAACATGATTTACCACCATTGATAACCTTGACCGACTGTTAACCTCGATCATCTGTCCAAGGTAATGTTGTCCAGGTTTCTCCACTCTTTTTCCGCTTTCCATATAGTGTACTCTTTGGAAGGAAGTCAGTATGTAAAGCCCTCACTTAAGGGGCAGGGAGTTATGCCCCTCTCTTTAAGTAGGGAAGGTGCACATGCATTATTTGGAATTCCTCTGTATGAGACATTTGTCTCTTTTCCCCATTTATTTATTCAGTCAGTTATTTATTTTATACTTTGGGCTATAATCCATTACTATGCTATTTATTTTGATGTTCAAATCATTCGTTTTGACCACTGAAAGCTCCATATTGGTTTCTGTGTCCCTTTGACACACACCATAGTTTTGTTTTGAGTGTATTTTTTTTTTTACTTTCTGACACTACAAGATGCTCTGAGCTCATCCTGTATATTTCCCGCCCCCGCCTTAGGATCAGCCATTTCATTTCTCCAAGGAGTTCTAGTTCCTTTTATTGGAGAACGGTATTAGCAACCAAGATCTAGGTACTAGGTGTGACTTTTGTTGACCTTGAATCCTTTCTCTATGTGTATTTACATAAATATTTCCCTCTTCATGTCTTAATCATCTTAAAATTGAGGTTTTTTTAAAAGAACTTCGAAAAATTAAGGAATAGTGTAGTTAACAAAACTTGTTTCACTCTGGTTAACTACTGTTTTGATTATTGCTACTGTTCACGTTACTACACCACTATTTGAAAAGTTTGTCACTCTTGAGTATGAATTCAGGATAAAAGCTTTCTGGAGAAAAAAATATATAAATTACTTATGCACTTCTCCTCACTACATTCCTTTTCACTAAATCGGCAGCCAAAAAATGTATAAGTGAATAAGCAGAGCTGCATGTATACAAGTACACAGGTGTTTCCCTTTAGGCTTCTTATTGGAGCACATTTCTAGAAGAAATATGCCAAAATCACTACACTGTGATTCGCTTGAAAGCAGCACCTATACGTTCTCTTCATTTTCACGTTTCCAGGGCTTAGCTCGATGCTTGATACAATCCGGGAGTTTCTCAAAGGTTTACTGTATAAATTGCAGAGCCCTCTGGACTATGGTGAAGCTTACTGACAATAATTTAAATATATCTACTTTTTTTTTTTTTTTTTTGGCTTGTTTTTGTTTGGGAAGGCTTCAGTTCCAACAATCAAAAGAACAGTGTCACTATCACAGTTTTTTGGTGAAAACTGATTTCTTCTCTCTGATACTGTTTATCGTGAGCCGTGGTAAATTAATCACAGTTTTAGGATTCTTTTTCACTGGTGAAATAAGGCCCAAACTGCTCACTTAAGAGAAAATGCCTGCCCCAAAGAAGCCTGCAAAAACAGTGCATGTTTTTCCCTTGCTTCACAGTAAAATATGAACTCTTTATTTGAGCTCTTTATCACATGGAAAAGCATTTCTGTGTATGGTGTTGAATAAGCTATTCTTCTACTGGATTGTATTGAATTTAATTGGAAGAAAATATCTTCACGAAAATAAGGCTTTAATGATATACTGTTTCATTTTAAGACCATAAGTCATCATACCCTCTAAATGGTGGGCTAATGATGTCGAAACAAAATGCTGTTCAGTCTCTTTGTGGAAAACGTGTGCATTTTTATTCTTTATCCTTTTTAAACATTTTTTATTTCCAATTTCCCATTTAAGAGATTCTCTTTATGTTCTATTTTAATTCTACTCTAGATTCAGCACAGTTGTTATAAAATGAAATGCATTTAAATATAATTCGGGAACTGAGCAGTCTTGAATAAAAGTATTTTGAGACAGTACTCATGGCTTCAACATAAACACCACCATCATCCATCCATTCAGGCATCCATCCACTCAGCAAACCTGCTGTGTGTCCATTGCCGTCCTGCTGCTCAGAAACCAAACCACGAGTGGAAAAGATGGACTCGTGCCCTCAGCAATTAGCAGGGGAGGAGGAAAAAGAAACTGACTAATGTGGAAGGATGGTCCTAGCTGAGCAAATGGGAACATAAGACCTGGATATGGCCTGATGTATGGTTATGTGAGTTTGTACAAGGGAGCCTGCAAGTAAAGTGTTAGGGCAGGTGAGAACTGAGGTAATCTGCAATCTTGACCCTGCACAGTAGCTTTTCTCTTTTTCTTCCTTTTTAAATAGCAATGAACATCTGTCAAGTGTTTGCCCAGGTCTGGACACTGTCCTAGGCACTTGGCGTGTCCCTGATTATAGTTCATTCTTCACAACAGCCTGTCACAGCAACAGGTGCACTGAGACAGAGTCTGTGGTGTCTGTCTCATGTCCATTTTGCAGATGAGGAATCAGAGGCACGGAGAGGTTACATAATTTAACTAAGATCCTGCAGCACAAGCCTCATAGCCAGGATGTAAACCCAGGCAGCATGCCCCAGAGCCACCCTCCCACTGTAATGATGGCCTGTGCTACCTGTTGAGCCTTAAGGAGAGAGGAGTAACAGGCAGAAGTTGAAGAAGAGCTCCCTGAGACAAGTAGAAGTAGCGAAAAGCAAAAGGGGATTGACCTAGAGTCTGGGAGAGTGAACCTCACCCTGCTCCTTGAGAAGGATAGGGTTGGGAGCCCTGAAATGTAGACATCTCAATATGGATACTGTTCTCATCTGGGATACTAGTGGCCCTGAGACATCCTCTGATAACTTCAGAAGCCAAGGACAATGACAAAAAGGGAAAGTTGTTGGGAGAATCAGGGTGTGGGTAGAGTGGGTCCAAAAAAAGTATAACCTAGATACTTCATGGGGACTGTTCACGAAGCTGGATGTGTCGATACAGCTTTAAGACTATTTTGATGCGGGGGACACTTTGATGGCCCTGTCAAAAGTGTGAAACCATTATTTGTTATCGATTTGTTTTCCCAATCAGTGCACATGACATCCCTGGAACTTTCTCTGCTCCCTAGCCACACCAGCATTATAAAAGATTTATGTTTTCTACTTCATTGAGTTTGGTTTGAATGTTTATGAATTTGTATTACTTTTATAAACTAAGTATCTTTTTTTCTCATAATTTGACAGAATTGGGTCAACTTCTAAGGAAATGATAGTGCTGTCCCCACATCCATTGTTAATAATAAAGTTTTACAATAGTAATTATACTTTATTAATATTACTGAGGTAAGAGAGAAATGTCAGAAATTTAATTGAGCATTATTGTGCAGTCTAGACCTAAGAATAAGGAATCTCATGTGTGGACCAAATATTCTCCTCACCAATGTCTTTAAGGGAGAGATGAGAGAATTTTATGTGGCTCATTCAAGATACAAGTGAATCCTCAGAGATGAGCAGATGTATTGCTTGGAGTGATTGATGGCCTCTTTTGAGACGAGCAAGTGTGGTGAAGAGCTTGTGACAATGCACTTCATGGAGGCTCCAGCCTAGTCCTCCTCCCATCTCTGGCCCTCCCCCGTCTTAGACTACCACCATATCAATGGAGGTTAAAAAAAAAAAAATGCCACTGAGCCACTGCAGGAAGTGCCCTGGGCTCTCCCGAGCCGGGGTGGCAGGGGGCCAAGGGCCTCAGCCAAGCCCCCCCTGACAGACACAACCAGCCCAGCAATGACCACTGAGCCACTGCAGGAAGCACCCCAGGCTCTCCCTAACCGGGGTGGTGGGGGACCGAGGGCCTCAGCCATGCCCCCCTGACATGCACAGCCAGCCCAGTGAAGACCACCAAGCCACTGCAAGAAGGGTCCAGGGCTCCCAAGCTGGAGTGGTGGGGGGGTTGGCGAGAGCTTTTGCCACATCCCCCTGACATCTGCACCCAGCCCGGCAATGACCAAGCCCCTTCTGGAAGCCCCCTGGTCTCCCCTGTGAGAATGAGGGGGGTGCCACAGGCCTCGATCCCACCCCTCCTCCTTCCTCCTTCTTCCATCCCATTTCTTCCCCTGTTCCCCTCTCTCCCTCCCTCCCAACTGTCCAACTGCTCTGCAACAACATCCTAGAATGTAAAAAAAATTAAACTACATTTTTTTTTAAAAAAAGTTCCCTTCCACCCTATCCTCTTCATTCTGAATGTCCAGTGCAATCCAGCTGTAAACCAGAAGCTCAAAAACACACAAATGAACAGAACTATGAAACCTCATATTCATAGCTAGTATGCTGAATGATATGAAGTTCACTTTTTGGGGGGGCCAGAAACAATTGAATATCAAGTTTTATATGATTCAACCTAATGGTTTTCCTCCAAAATAAAACTTTCCTGGTTAAAAATAAAACAAAAATGGGGTGAGTTTTCCCAAGGATGGGGCAAAATGGTTTACTCTTCTTATTACCTAATAATACAAATTGCTAAAAAAGAAAAAGAGAAAACTAGGAAAAGGCTTCATCCAAATGTCTCATCAAAATGTCCCTGCTGTGGAAAATGCCATGCCCACGCAACTCTTTCAAAGTCTCTGAAGTCAAACAGCTGTATCCTAGTGGCAGCCTCAGAATGGCTGTATCAAAATGACCATCAAAACAGCCCCATCCAAATGTCATGTACCCGGAGCCCATGTGACATGCTTTTTTAGACACGTCTGGACACAATGGGACAAGGATCTCATAACGGGTTCCCTTCTGCATCCACTGTCCCTCGAAGATAAACTACTTGGTTTATTTTGAAACACGATTACATTAGATATTCAAGTACAAAAAATGCTGGCCAATTAAGTATTAAGCATTCACTTGGTGTGCTATAACTTCCTGAAGAGAAAATACCAGTAATTACTCAATTTTAATAATAATCCTTTGGTCTCTACAGAACTGAAAAGTGTGCCGAAACATTTGAAATACTCTGTCACTCTTTTAAAAAATGAATCTTACATGTGGATTAGTACAGATTATTTTTCCCTAACATTGCTATTAACCTGAATGTTCCCATGGTAACAAGACATCTAACAGAATATAAAGCAGATAACTTTCAATATTTAAATAACTCATAAATAAAAACATTTATAGTTGTATGAAAGTTACATATTAATCCCATCTAGCAGGGATGCAGAAGTCTCCAAAGAAATCATATTTTCAAAATTTTTATGTTAGCTTTTAGAACTAATTTCTGATTACAAAAGTAACACGTGATTTCTGTTTTAAAAAAATTGTAAAATGTATTAAAAGAATTAAACAGACTCTGAGAGGAGAACCACTAATATTTGTTTTAGTCATGTTTGTACGTTGTTTTATTCACAAGGTTTTAAAAGAAAATCTGGATCAGAATATAAATTTAGTTTTGTATCCCTCATTTTTAATTTCTTCCCATGTCATTATTTTATTAAATTGTTTTGTAGTTGGTAGATTTGTGATGGTCTCCACAATGTAACCATATGCTTCCTGCATAAGAAATTTTTTTTTGAGTCTTGTCCACAATAAATCCAATACTTGTAGTTGAAGTCATACTCCATCCCCTCAAAAAATGATGACTCATACACTATTAAACATCTTTACATCCTTTTTTTACTGATTTTATCAGGTGATCTCTATAAACATCCAAACTTGACTGAGAATATTTCAGACTAGCCCTCACTAAACATGATTTTTCCATCTAAAACAGTAATTAATAGCTCTTATAGAAACAGAATCTTAAAACAACTAACTTCTGAAAGAGAATTTGGGGAGGGGAAGAAATTGCCTTATATTTGGGCCTATATGTGGTAATCTACTAGGAGAACTACATATAGTGTGAAATTTTAAATAGTGTTTACTGCTTTGGCACACAAGGAAAAAAAACGATAGCTGGAAAATGCCCTCCATGTGGACCTCTGTCATCATTAAATATATCTATATTTTCATTATTTTGCCTTTGAAATGGTGTCAAATATCAGACACATGCAGATTACATCTATCCTATCATGGTCCATTTAAAAGCACAGGATCATAAAATCTGACAAAGCCAATTTACTGGAACATATCCTCATGGTCAGACAGGGAAATGCTGACATTGTCTTTAGGTGGCAAATAGAAGCTAGGAAGAGAAATTTGCAATAGATTAGAGAAGACCTCTACCCAAAAGGAGAAATGTAGTTGAGGACCAGGCACTGTGGGAATTAGAATTGGAAAGACTGGAGAAAAACAGGAAGTCCTTTCCTTTTCCAGAAGTCTCAGTTGGCAGCTCTCTACCACTGGTTTAAGCTTCTGTGAAGAGAATCTTCTCTGTTCCCCTGTCCACAGGGTGAGGGCAGATGTATGCCCACAGCTCCAAGACTCACAGGAAGATACAGGGCCAGCCACATGCAGAAATGGATTCTTTCTGGGTCCCATTCTCCAGGTAATTGTCTCAGCTTGACTCAGTGCTTAAACCCATGCCCGTCAACTGTGACCAGGGTGCAGGGTCACCTTGTAAAAACCTGGGTGTTCCAATTCCCCACTGATTATTGAGGGCAGGAGACCAGCTGATGTTTACAATTTTGTTTGCTGCAATCAAGTGGCTAAATAGCAGGTTCTGAATTCGTACACAGTAGGATTTCCTTTTTACTACTTTTTTCTATTTTTATCTTTTTTGAGAATTATATTAACAATACATGAATGTGTTTTCCTTGTATTCAGTGTGTAAACTTCCAGACCTTTGCCTTTGAAGGATCTTACTGTAGGTATTGTCTTGCAATTTGTTCTTGTTCTCCCACTTAATTTATCTTATATGTTAGAATTACATATTTTAAATAACTTAGTTTTTAAAGGTATACAATTAATACACGACTGTATGTTATAGTAAGAAAAATCTAGTAACACAGATCATATGGATGAAAAAGTCAAAGTTCTATTTCATACAACTCCTGAATTATCACCTTTTACCTTTCTAGGATCACGGTTTATATATATTGTTCTGCACCTTGAATTGATGCATACATATATACTTATTATTAAAAATGCACTGTTTAAAAATTATTTAAGATACATATACACAGTAAAAACATAAAATCCCCTTTCAACACTCTCCTCCTACAACAACTCAGTTTGCTTTCCCAAAATTATCATTAACTATTACGTATCATTCTGGATTTTTTCTAGGTATTTACATATACACAATTTGGGATTTTTTCTTTTAACATAATTGGGATCTAAGTATAGAATTTCGATAGAACTTTGCTTTTATAAAATTTACAGATATGTGTTGCAGATGATTCCATATCAGTACACACAGACTTAAGTTCTGCCTAGCATTTCATATCATAGATGTATCATAATTTATATGTTCCTCTATTGATGGGTATTTGTTTTCAATTTTTTACTGTTAAAAAATATTGTGATGAATATATTTGTATACATTTCTTCATACTCATATGAGAATATTTATTCTGTGTCAGAGAAACACAAATACTACAAAAGGTTCCTCCAGAAAAAGCTATAATAATTTCATTCCCCTCAGTAAGATATAAGAATGTTCATTTCAACATAATTTTGCCAAACCTGAATAGCAGTGACCCTTTCTAACTTTTTTCCAGTCCAAAGAGTATGATATGGACTGAATTGCCTCCCCCAAGTTTTACATATTAGAAGCCTGATCACCACTGATTGTTAAGAGGGAGGGAAATCCTACTCTGATAATTAAAAGGTGGGACCTTCAAGAGATGATTAGATTGTGAGGACCATGCTGTAGTGAATGGATTAATAATGGTGGTCATGGGAGTGGTCTGAGGGCTTTAAAAGGAGAGAATGTGAGATTCTCTCTGCTCTGCCATTTCTGCCATGTGATAACCCTGGGTCACTGTCGCCACCATCAAGGCTTTCACCAGATGTGTTCCCTGTACTTTGGACTTCCCAGCCTCCAAAACTGTAAGCAGTAAATTTCATTTTCCTAATAAATCATCCAGTTTCAAATATTTACATTATAAGCAACAGAAACAGACTTATACAGGGTAAAAAATATAATGGCATTCTCTTGTTATTTGTTTCCTCATCATTAGTGAGAATGGGAATCTCTTCATATGTTCATATGTTCGTTGATCATTTATATTTATTTGAATTGTCTATTCATATATGCTCTGTTCCTCTTGGTGTTTTTATCCTATTTTTTTTTTAAATCAATTTGTTTAAATAATTTATTCATTTGTCATCATATATTTTGCAAATATTTTCCCTTTGGATTTGTCTATGGTATTATATAATGTTTTAATTTTTTAAGCAGTCAACACTGTTAGTCTTTCTCTTTATGGCTTCTAGTTTCTGTATATTGTCTAGAAAGTTTTTTTCATACAAAGATTATTTCTCTAATTTGTAAATATATTGATTTTTTTTTTTAAGGTTTAGCTTTTAAAACAATCTAGAAGTATTTGCATATGTCTGTGTTGTAAGTTGGGAGATATTTTTTCTAAATGAATAGCCAATTATCTTATCTATGAAATTGGCTAATATTTACCCAATGGTTTGAAAAATGTACCTTTCTTATAAAGTAAATTCTTGTATATAATTGCTATTTCCAAAACCTTATTCTCCACTTCTTATCTACTCTTATGATAATGCTATACTGTTTTAGTTACCATAACTTTATATTGTTTTGATATGCAGTTGTTCTGTTTTCAACTTTCCCCAACATTCCTAGACATTCTTTACTTCTAGATAAACTTAAATATCTTCCAATCAAGTTCCATAGGGCATCTTTTTCAGATGCCTTTCCAATTTCCTTCCAATCTTTCTGTAGGAAAAATTCCTACAGAAAGGTAGGAAAACTGACCTGTAAAACCACCTGGGACTGATGCCTTTTAAGACTGATCTTTGACTACCTTCCAGTCCCTTCTGTGGTTATTGATCTATTCAGCTTTTCTACTTCCTATTCTGTCAAATACAATCATTTTTATTTTCTAGAGATTCTTCCCTTTCATCTAGATTTTCCAATTTCTTTACATAAAAAAGTCTCTCTCAATCATTTCCTATGTTGGTAATCTTATCTTTTCACTTTTGTCTTAATTGGACATGACAAAGATTTGTTGACTAGTATTCAGGCAGCTGGATAAGATCTCCGAATTGTGTTGCTTTTTGTCCCCAACTAGCCCCTTCTGCAAAGTGAGACCTAATTGTGTACCATGTGAAGTCAGCAGGGCATTCTAACTGCCATGTTTTATTCTGGGCAGGAAGTCAGGAATGCTGGTGACCTCTCCATCCAGTTGCCAAAATCAGGAGGGCTTTACTCTGGTGTAGACCCCATTAGTGTCATTAGACATATGTTCCCTGTTTCTTCTCTTCATATTTGTGGTGGAGTTCTGAAGGAGTCACCCCCAGCTCTGTTTGGCTTCTCCAAGGCAGCGTAATTCTCTGTGGAGGCCTCGGCCTCCGGTGGCAGATTATTCACCCTCCTGAAAGGGTTTTTCTGATTTTATCCAGGGACAAACACGGCTAATCGCTGCCACTCAGGATAAGTGGAAAGGAAGAAAGGAATAAGGTACCCAACTGGCCTAGCTATTTCAAGAATGTGTTGATTCTGAGCTTGGATAATCACTGAAATTCCTTCAACATTGTAAATTTTCTCTTACCTGTGTTTTAGCCTGAGGTTTTCTTTAACTTGGTTCTTCATCAACCTGATTCCATTTTATTTCTATGTTTCTTCCTAGTAACTTTCATTTTCTGGACATCCTTTCTCATTTCTAGCATTGGTATAGATTTATTCTTGAGAAACAGACAAAACTGTTTTCCTTAAGGGATCAGAAGTAAGAAAGAATGTATGCACGTGCACTTTCCCACCATTTTCAGCCTGTCTCCTTTATAAAATCCATTTACACTGAACTAAAGAGGTTAGTCCAAATAAGGGAATAACATGATGAACAACATAGGGACTTCGATTAGATGAAGTCTACCCGGGGTTATGCTCTTATTTCACTGCGTATTTCCTTTATTGTTTCAATAACTACACCTGTGTAACAGTTGAGTCACTGTGAGAACGAGGGCCATGTCCCTCTTGTGTGCCACTCACATTCCCAGTGCATAGCATTGACTCAAACACAGTGAGCATTCCATAAGTACTGGATAAATGGATAAGTGAATAAATGATGTCGCGCATAAACCCAACATGCAGAAAGTCTCTAACAGGACCTCTGTAGGGTTTGGCACAAATTTTTACAGCTAGGACCAGGTCTGACTCCTCCTCCAGTGCTCTTTCCACTGACTTTCTCAGGTTTTGGTAATGCTTTTCTTCCAATCATCACTTAGACAAAAACAAACAAAAAGAAGTCTGACTTTAGTTGACAATGGCAGAAATTGTCACCCTGCCTACCAACTAACATACACATCACTTCCTACATTAGCACTTTAGGACATCAGCTTGAATAGCTCTATCCCCTCTCCTGCTGCTGTGTCCCGTATTGGAGTAATAAACTGGAGCTCGTACCACCTTTCTGATTATGTTACAAACTTTACTAGCATTTCTGGCCTTTAATGCCTTTGCAAAGGAAAAGATGGCAGTTAAATTCTGTGTGTGTCTGGGTTGGGTGTGAGAGGGTGGCTATGGAGGGCTTGTTTGTTGTTTTAAAATTTAACATCTGAGTTAGGGAGAAAAGTGTACTGGCAAGCCACTGTTTTCCTTGAATAAAATTGTATCTTTCCAGAGAAGGGTAAAATGGTCTTTTTTTATTTTGTTCAAACAACATAATAACCATGGCTCTTTGAACCTAATAGCTAAATTGTGATCACAGAAGACCTTTTTAAAATACACTTTGATCTTAGTCCATTTGTCCACCAACATCTTACCATGGGTAAATAGATGTTATTTTTCTTGCCAGTGATTATGCAGCTTTATGTCTAATGTAGATGACAGGCTAGACAGCAAAAAATATTTCTGTTCGCTTTTATTGTGATTTTTTTCTTACTTTCTTGTAAACTATGGATGTAAATTTGTGAGTTAGAAGTTTGTGCTTAAATCTATTCTTTACAGATTAACATGAAGGTGATTATTACCATAGAATTGTTTACCAAAACATTTCACATGATATAGATAAGACCCTGCTGAGATTGTTCATGAAAAAAAGGCTTATCTTATGAATAAAATTTTAATTGATGTTTTCAGATTATAGGTTCTGATAAAATTGAATATATTCACCTTTTATTAAGTAAATAGTTACCAGTAAAATTTTTCAATTATTTTTTAAATTGGCTTTCACCAGTTTCTATTTAGAACAGTTATATCTGAAAAAAAAAAAAAAACCAAATAACTATTGAAATAGGGTATACAATTCCAGTTTAACCAGAAAATACTACTACAGAAAACCAGACTATCTACCATAAGGTCTCAGGTCAGGCTTGTCAGAGCAGCATGGTATCATTAAATCATAGAATGTTTACATGGAAAATACCTTGAAGATTTTTTAGTCCCATTTTATTTGTATTACTGTGTGAATTTGCTCCATGATCCTTGAACATAAGAAAAAATTATATTTCTTAACTTTTTCAAGTCAAATCAAATTTTGCTAGGCCCCAATTGTTGAAAATTTCTTCTTTATCATTTGAATTGGTGGTCCTATCCTTGAACCACATAAAAATTTAGGGTCATATACAATCAAGAAACTCCAGGGGTGGTCTTCTGGCCTTTCATCAAAGTCCCTGTGATGGTTGATTTATCAGCTTTGCTAGTCTATGGTGCCCAGTTGTTCAGTGAAGCACCAGTCTAGATGTCTAGATGAAGGTATTTTCTTTTTTTAGATAAGATTAACATTTAAATCAGTAGACTTTGAATACAGTAGGTTATGCTCTATAAAGTGGGTAGACTTCATCCAATCAGTTGAAGACCTTAAGAGCAAAGACTGAGATTTCCCAAAGAAACAGCACTTCTGCCTCAACATTGCAACATAAAAATCCTTCCTAAGTTTCCTACAGATTCCAGACTCAAGACTGCAACACCAATTCTTCCCTGAATTTCCAGGCTGCTGGCCTGCTCTACAAATTTCAAACTTACCTGACTTCTCCAATCACATAAGCCAATTCCTTAAATCTCTTTCTGTTTGTTCTGCTTCTTCAGAGAGAACTCTGATCAACACATTTCCCCAGAGATGTTTGCTGACCATGGGCTGCATTCTGATTTGGCCCATTCAGCTGCTCTGACATCCTTTATGCTGCCCTTAGCCATTGTGATGCTTGTTTGGTTCTCAAGGCAGCATCCCTTAGTGTTCCGTAACAGGACTCCACATGCTGACTGGTCAGAGGTTCTGCTACCTGCTACCTCCTGGGGCCTTGTGGTGGCAAAGCACTAGTCTATGCCACAGTGGGGTCTCACTTCTCTTCTACCTTCTCTGTCCCAGGGTTGAATCATCCCCCCAAACACCACCTTCATATCCAAGCATTAGAACCTATCCTTTCCCACCCACCTTAATTCCCACACCTTGGGCAAAACCAACTACCATCCGCAAAGATCTGAGTGGAGATATGTTGAAGAAGGCTTTTAAAATACAGAAGTTTTTAAAATACAGAAGTTTTTAAAATACAGAGAGTTATTTATTTCTCTTTGGGCAACAAACTCAGAACACAAAACTTGGCATTGAGTACTAGAAAATTACTCCTTTATTCCTCTGATTTTCCTACATCAATGAGAATAGACATAAACTGTCTCTTTAAACTACCCTGCTTTGTATGTAAGGAGCCAAGACCCAGAAAAGTAAAGTAGCTTCCTCAAGTCTTCCAGAGCACTCTTATAAAAAGAATAAGATGCTATCTGATTCCATATCCCTCCCTCTCCCCAATCTTCACCTTACATCTGGCTCTAAGCTACTGCATATTTGTGCACAAATTCATGGAGGGAGGTCCCAGTATCGAAACTGCTACTTCCATATGAAATGGCAGGTTGGAATCTGATGCTTAAATGGATCACGGTCTCTGTGGCTGTTGGCAGCTACAGCTTCCTCCAAATAATTCAGCCACAGGCTTTGGAGGGAAGAGGGTCCCTTCTGAAATATGTAATTTAGTTCAAGCTTGAAGTTCAGTGGGCACCACCTGCCATCAGTGATTTGAAAGTTCTGCAAAGTGTAACTGCTTTTTTCTTCCTCTTGATGATCTCCCTCTAAATTTTTTAAGTTTAGTAGCTCCGTGGAAGGATGATGCAAAACTGGGCTTCGGGCTACGGCGTTAAAGCTTGGGCTCTTCCTATCGATCTCAGGGGCTCGTTATGTAAGCTTAGTTCTTCTGCTGATACAGGAGCAAAAAAGGCTGACTTGTGACTTTTTTCCTGTTGCACTTGGTTGTCTAAACATACCCAGACATTCAACAGTCCATGAGTAGCCAGCCATTTGGTCTTTCAGCCAAGAAGGTTGTGGCTGGGTATTTCCTGAGAAAATGTCTGCTTTTGATCAAAATAAAATTCAAACTGTAAACCAATATAGTTCATTGCCTATAATAAGCCTTGCCCCTTAGGGTCTTAATAAAACTGTCAGCTTCATGTGTCACTAGCACTCTCTCTCTTCTCTCTCTCTTTCTCCCTCACTTTCATTATTCGTCTACTTTGTAGCTAATGGTTTCTATATTCTGGTTGTTTTCTTTTGAGATCTACTTTCTGTAGAGGTTATCATATTGTGTTCTTGAGGTTTTTTTATGTCTAGTTCTAAAAAAGAAGCATGTGTATATAGACAGACAGGAGGACATAGAATTGTTTGAAATGGGAATACATCCTCCTGGCTTGGTACCACTAAATACATCTGCCAGGCATGGAGAGCTCAGGATTTCCCCAAAATCTGTTTCTGCTAGATCAGCACATGTGACCACTGCCTTGGTGCCACATGTTACAAGTACGATAAGCAGGATGTACAGAAAAACCACCAAAGTTCAAATCCTAGCTCTACTGCTTTTAATCTATTTGTAAATCACGCCAAAGTTACTTCTATCTATGCCTCAGTTTCCGCACCTGTAAGTTGGAGATTTAAAAGAAAGAACCATCATCACAGAGTTGCTGAGAGGCTTGGGTGAATTAGTGCATAGAAAGCCCTCAGAATAGTACTTGGCCCATTGTCAGCACTGAATTGCGGTTAGTTATTATTAGCCAGGTTTGAGAAAATTTTGTTCTGTTTTACTGGAGACTAAAACAAACTTTTTAAGAAAAATTGTGTGTTTTATATTTGGTTCTGTTATGAACATCGATCTAGAACACAGTAATATTCCTTCAGTTTCCTTTATAAAAACTGTAGGGTTGTTCTGGAAAATAGTCTTCTTTGGGGGCTGAAGTATTTGAAATTCACTCTAAGCAAGTGGTTTTTGAGATCACTGTAGTTGGAAAATTCTTCAGATCATCTAGATCCCAAACCATTTCCCTGTGGTTTGGAAAGAAAAAAGAGGAGATAAAAGTAATGAACTTGCTTAAGAGGTAGGAGGTTTAAATTCTAGGCTTTAGGGCCGAGCCCGTGGCGCACTCGGGAGAGTGCAGCGCTGGGAGCGCGCGGCGACGCTCCCGCCGCAGGTTCGGATCCTATATGGGAATGGCCGGTGCACTCACTGGTTGAGTGCAGGTCACGAAAAAGACAAAAATAAATAAATAAATAAATAAATAAATAAATTCTAGGCTTTATGTGGCTGTGTAAAAAAACACCTCTGAGATTCTGTTTTCTCATCTGAAAATTGAGGGTGTCCCTACAGTAAAGTAGTTATTTTGGAAATAATTCTGTTGGAGCAATAATTCATAACATACATAATTTTAAGTTCTAGATATATGAAGAGTTAAATGTAAAAATACAACCACTGAAGCATCAGCATAGATACCATACCTTTTTTCCTAGCAAGTTGGAAAATATTAAAGCATTATAATAATTAATGTTGGCTAAGGCATACTGAATCAGACATTCATATACTGCTGGAAATAAAAATTATTTCAATCTTTCTGGAAGGCAACTAGATGCACAAATCAAGACAAAGTAATTCCACTCCTAGGTATTTATTCTGTAGAAATAACCAGAGAGAAACACAAGATTTTCATTAAAGGATGTTCACTGCAATTATGTTTTACAGGAAAATTGGAAACTTCCATGTCTAACAATAGGAATCTAGTTAAATATATAATAGCATGTTCGTAAAATAGAATTCCATTAGGAATAAAAAAATCATGTTTTTAATGACATATAAAACATGCTTGACGTAGTATTAAATTTTAAAAAGATAATGACTGTGTATATGGCATGATCCCATTTTTGTAAACAGCAAACAGAATCTGAGTGTGAGTGTCTCAGCAGGGCTGTCTCAATTTGAGATTGTGTTTGGCCTTCTGAGATGTAAGCAAGTCTGGGCAGGCCTTTGTAACTGGTGGGTGGCCTTCTGGGCTTCTTTCAGTTTGCTTGAGGGAATGAAGGAACCTCCTAGAAAATAATTCATTCTAAGCAATAGGGAAGTTGTGGAGAATGTATCTGACTATGAGAGAAAGCCTTGAGGTAAGAGGCTGCAGTAATTCTCAATCCAGGGGCGTCTAAAGCCTGCATCTGCACTGGCTGAGCCACCATAGCCCTGGATCAGGGTTTGGGAGACAGAGGACTCTATGCAAAGGTAGGAAGAGCTGTGTAACCAAAAGCCTTCGACATACTGGAGCACCACACTGCTTCAGTGTGCAGTAACAGAACGTAACACAAATGAGAAGGGAGGCTTGCTTTGCTGCTTTGCTGTTGGCCTGCTCCCAGCCTGGAGCCTTGAAGGCTTTGGTGTGTCAGAGCCATTCTTGATAATAAAAACCAGCCAGGCACTGTTGGCCTGCCCATGCAGAAACAGAACTGAGACCTGGGGCCTACCATGTAGGAGCCACCTGGGCTGTGCCTAGGCACCTGTATGATACCCTCTAGAAACCACAGAAGCACATTGGGAGCAGGGCAAGATCTTCCAGGGGACTGAGGTCCTGCATTTTAACAGTGCAGCAAAACACAGGAGAAGCAATCCTATAGTTAACTCCAGACTAGAAGGCTTGAGAAAACTTAGGTTATGTATACATGTTGATATGAGGATACTTGAAAAAGTGTGTGGAAAAATCTAATTAAAAGATAATACAATTGGAGAAACTTATGTTGAGTGAAATAAGCAAAGCGTATGTACTCATAAGTGGGAGCTAAGAGATAAAGAAAGGAAGGAAAGACCACAGTGGTGCGTTGGACTTGCAGAGGGAGACAACATACCTAGGGATACAAAGTGGAGTGGGGGAAAGGGGGATGGAGAGGGATGCCAGGGATAATTGGGTGGGGGACATGGGGTACAATCACAATTTGGGGTAATGGACGTGCTGCCAGTGTGGATCTGGCCATCACATCTTAGGCACAAGTGGTGACAATTTGCTTTGTACCCCATGAATATTCATAACCAATAAAAAAATTTTAAAAGATAATATGAATCCTTCCATGAATTTTTTTAAAGACCCCCTTGTATGTCCAAAAAAACCAAAAACAAAAACAAAAACGTTACTAGTTATTATAGGTGATTCCAGTTTTCTTCTTTTGTGTGTGGGTTGTGATGGCGTCAGTTAAGGACTAAATATTTCTACCACTGAGATTTGGATATGACTGAGCATGCCTGAAGAACAGTATGGTGAATGTTCTTTGGTCACGACGGTGAAACCTCCAGGTTTCCGGTTCAGGGAAGGCCTAAGGATTATTCTATGAAATTTTACTCTAAAAAAAGAGAAAGCACATTTGATTTTCTTTTTTTTAACTTTACCAGGAAAATATTGAATACGATATCTCCATTCACTCCTACATCAAGTATTCTATATGATTTTATAATTCTATGAAAACATTTATAGGCCCATGATTAAATATCTTTGACTCACGTAGGAATAACAATGTATAACAAATAATAACTTCTGTTGTACAGGTTGTGTTTTGCTCACAAAATTTTTTTTATCTCCTGGTAGAATTCACAAAAATAGTCATGGAGACCATTGGTTTAAATACATTCACATAAGAAATACAACAGCTAAAAATGTCTACAGCAATGAAAAACAATAAGAGAATTTACTTAAATTGTGCTTTTATTTATATTAATCTTTCTAATCCTTTGTATATGTGGAAGAGGCTCTGTCTTTATTTCAGCTATTAATGTATACAACTGTTTTGTATTTCTCAATTGAGGTGAAATATGAAAATGATGCTTTTGTATATATCAGGGAAACAAGTTTGACTCAACAAGCCGTTTTATGTGATAACATATGACAAATGTATAAAGGTCTCAAGGGAAGGGGAATATGGACCTTATGAGTTAGAAAATTTGACAAAGGCAATTTGAAAGAGATACTAGTAACATTTATTTGAAAGCTGTCAAATTAATAGCTTTAGGGTGTATTAAGTACTCACAGCCTTTGACCAAGAGAACACCACATTAAGAATCTTTTTACTAGTTGACATCTGTAACTTCCAGAATATCTGTTGATGGTGAAAGAACTGGTCTTTTGATTAAGATTATTTCTACATTGTTCCCAATTTTTTCAATTGGCATCAATATTTTATTATTAATATTGCAATCACATTAGTATTAGTAAATAGCCTTTATCATATTTCAGTAATTTCATTTGATTTCTATTTTTACATTTAGCATTAGGAGGTTCTTTATCAAAATACTTTTAGTATTTATGATATATTCATGGCTTTTCTCCTTTAATTTATTAATGTTGTGATTATATTGAAATATTTCCTGGTTTTGAATCATTTGCACATTCCTAGAACAAACTACTTGGTTGTGTAGCATTTTTTTGATGTACTGTGGTTCCATTTGTTAAAAATTTATGTAGAAAATTTGCATCTATATCTGTTAGTAAATTTGGCCCACATGATTTTATTCTTGTTACTCTACTACCTGTGTTAGGTATTGGTATTAAGGTTAAATTGGTTTCATAAAGTGAACTGAGGAGATTTCCTTTTCTTCCCTATAAGTTGGCACAGTTCACAAAAGATTAGTGTTATCTGTTCTTCAAATGGTATTATCAGTTTAAAATCAATATGAATACGATGCTTTTTAAATGGCTAAATTTTATCATCTTTCCAAATGCTTATAAGGGTTTTTTGTTCTGTTCAGTTTTCTATTTCTTCTTGGTCAAATGCTGTAAATGTATTAGTCAAGATAGCTTATGCTAGGCTGCAGGAACAAACCACCAATGCTTAGAAACTTAACACAATAGAATTATTATTTTGTTATAATTATAATTTTAATACTATCATAATTTTAATAGTATTAAAATTATTTCTTATTCTCATCACAGTCTGAGATGGGTTAGAGAGCCATCCTCTAGATTATAGCTGTGGTATCTGGGATATTCTAAAATCATCATAAAAGAGGACTAAAGGAATGAGCAGGATGTGTTTAGGTGCCAGTCCCTGAAAGTGGCTTACGTTACCTGTATTCTCACTCATTCGGCCAGATCTCAGTGTCACGGTCTCAACCCAACAACGAGAAGTCTCTGTGCCTGTGAGAAATAAAATAGCATCTCTCTGCCACAGTAGATTTATTTTGCCCAGAAATTATCTAGTTTCTCTAAGTTTTTTAATTCATTACCATAGAATTGCACTTTATGTTCTTGTATAATAATTTTAAGTGTGTCTATCTCTATCTTATTTGTCATTCTTAATTTTGAATAATTTATCTTTTTGCTCTAATCTGGCTCACCTGATATTCATCTAAGAATCTTCACAAAAAAGAAGTTTTAAAATTTATTCTTTCTGTTGATAGTACAAGTAATTATTGAGCACTATTCTAAGTAAATGAACACTTTGTGGCAATAAGCAAAAGATAGTCCCTGCTCCCATGGAATTCGATTATTATTATTTTTTGGGTGGGGGGTGGTGGTTAGTACAGGGATCCAAACCCTTGACTTTGGTATTATAACACTGTGCCCTAACCAACTGAGCTAACCAGCTGGACTGCCCATGGAATTTGTAATCCTCCTGCTTTCTTTCAATCTATTTTGTTATCATAAAGTTTGGATGATATTTTCATTTATCTTTCTTTTTATATTTAATAAAAGCTTCTAAGGCTATAAAATTTCTTTCAGTTTTATTGTATTCCATAGGTTTTGGCATTAGTTCTCATTTTATTTTCTTTATACATCAATTTTTCCTTTGGTTTTTATAAATCATTTTTTAAAATTTATTTTTATTTTACTTCTCAATATACGTTGTAGTTGATTTTCATGCCCCTTTACCTGGTCCTCTCCACCTTTCCTTTGATTTTGATTTAGGATTTTCAAAAACATAGCCCATTTTCATTTCCAAGGAGTTAATTTTTTGATGATTATATCTTTTTTATCTCTATATTGAATTATCAGAAAATGTGGCTTATAAAATCTCTGCTTTTTAGAACTTATTGATGTTTTCCTTGTGGCCAAAAACATGATTGATTTTTCTAAGTGTTCCATGGATCTAAACAGAGAATGTATGTTCTCTGATGTAAGACATAGTTTTATACAACTGGTTGATGGTATAATTGAAATAATCTATGTCCTTAGTTACTATTTATCTACTTGATCTATCCAATTCTAGAAAAGGTATTTAAACTTTAATATACCTTTTCTCCCACTCTATTTCTTTAAAGATCTAGCTGTGCTTATAGAACTTTTTTACATTTTTGATAGTTATGTTATTTGTGCACAAAATTTTATGCATAAATTATGGAAGACGTTTCTAAGACTACGTGAATTCTATCTCTCACCATTAAGTTCTGTTTAATGTTTTTGACCTTGTTGCTTATTGATATTTTAACAGCTGCATTCTATTTGGTTATATTTACTGGAATATCTGCTCATATCTTCATTTATACTTTTGACATTTCTTTGTTATTTTGTTTTCGATGAGCTTCATTTTAAAATCATTTTGTAACATGGTTGTGTTAAAAAATTGAAAATTGATATATATTTTATTCCTTTTATTATGTTATGTTTTCCTTATATTTTACTATCCTGTTGCTATTGTTTTCTCCCTTTATTATTCTTCTGTCTATGTCTAATTTTTTTCATTGCCCTTTAAAATTTGGTAATTTGGAATTTCTTCTCTACGTTCTGCTGGTGGTTACATTTAGAGTTAAATCTATACTTATGATATCAGTATATAACAATATATAGAATTCTAAATATTTATTTGTTCATTTCTCCCCTCTCCATACCTGAGAATTACAGTTTTTACTTCTTCACTCTCCCACATGTCTGTTCTGTCTTGTAATTTTTTATTCTTAAAGTTCAGGAATTTCAATCTAATACTCAAACTCTCTCTAGGCAGTAAGTGAGGACATTCAAGGAGCTCACCTGGTTTGGTTCCTTTTTCTCAGTGGTCACCAGTGTTGCACACACTGATTGGCTTTCTAATTATTTAATGTGGGAGGGTCAATCTAGTCCCTCTAATTTCAACAGAATGAGAAAGTGTGCATGTCTTTTTTTAAAAGTAACTAAAACTGGTGAGCTCTATTAATTTGTATACTCAACTCTCTTGCTACTCTGGGGAATTTTCTCATAATTTAATTTTTCTTTCCAATTTGCCTCCTTCTGAGTTCCAGAAGGAGTTATACCTGTTGGATTAATCCCTCGTTGGGGTCTCCTGAATCTATCCTTCTCTTTTCCTTCATTAATTCTACCTCTTAGTGTTTTGCTCTGTGATCTGACACACTTTCCCTGTAGAATTTCTGCACTACTAATTTGCTTCTCAACAGTAAATGTAGCCTTAGGTGAATTGTTTGCCTGACCATGGTTTTAGGTTCCTTCAGCATCCATGTAGGTCAGGCTGTAGGATCTAAGGAGCAGTGACAAACCACCACATTGTGTGAGGCAGAGCAGATTTCTTCTATCATGGGAAAATAGCAAACAATTCCTTTTTGGACCATGAAGAATAAAGAAAAACAGTGGATGGCTGTCATTTTGGAGAAATAACTTTTTTTTCTGAAATCCCATGGTGTAACAGTATTTTGATATTAAATTCTGGACATCTGACTATCCCATACTTCCTCAAATTGAATTTGGAATTCTGCTTCTGAAGATTCCAGAATCAGTCCCTCACTCACCAAGTATTTATTGAGCATCTGCTTTTTGCCAGCACTATTTTAGTTACTAAGGAAACGTCCATGAACAAAGCGAGTCCTTGCTCTACCAACACAATCTAAAGAGGAGAGACAGAAAACAAAAATGTATATTTGAGTGTGTAATAAGTCCCACAAAGAAATATAAAGCAAAGTAATGGGAATGAGCATGTGGGATCCAGTGTACTATTTAACTTGGGATGGTTAAGGAAAGCTTCCTTTAGTACAGTCCTGAAAGAAGTCAGGGAAAGGAGTGATGTGGATATTGGAGGAAAAATGTTCAAACAGAGGGAGCAGCCAATTACATGATCCTGAGGTGGTAACCACAAGGAAATCAGTGGGGCTGGAGCAGAATAAGCACGGTGAGAAGAGGCAAGGTGAGGGCAGAAAAGTAGCTATGGTCCGAGAATGCAAGGTACCCTTAACCCCAGCACACACTAGATCCACCTTTGGAGCCTCATCCAGGGAGAGTCTGAATTAACAGGTCTAGAGTGGGGCCCAGCAGTGGATATCTTTTTTAAAACTCCCCAGATGATTCATATGTGTAATTGGAGCTTAAATCCTCTGATATATGATTCTGTAGAAAAAAATAAAGCTTTGAATTTTGCACTGTGGATGAGCTAAGAGAACATTGGAAGGTTCTGGGTAAAAAACAAATAAGTGTTGTATGGTGATAAGCACTGCAGAAAAAGGGAAGAGAGAGAGAGAGAGAGAGAGAGAGAGAGAGAGAAAGCCGTTTATAAAAGTAGTGAGGGATGAAAGTGTTGGAAAAGGTTTTATTTTATGGGAAGTAGGCAGTGGAAGACTCTCAATTCAATGTGACAAAAATTATTCACAACAGCCAAAAGGTAGAAACAACCCAAGTGTTCACTAACAGATGAATGGGTAAACAAAAGGTGGTATGCACATACAGTGGAATGTTATTCAGCCTTAAAAAGGAAGGAAATTCTGACAGATGCTGCAACATAGATGAGTCATGAAAACATTATGCTAAGTGAAATAAGCCAGATGCAAAAGGACAAATATTGGATGATTCCACTTATATAAGATACCAGAATAATCAAATTCATAGGGACAGGAAAAATAGTAGTTACCAGAGGCTGGGGTTAGGGGGTATGGGGAGTTTTTGTTTAATGAGTACAGAGTTTCAGTTTGGATGATGAATTCTGGAGATGACTGATGGTAATTAATGGTTGCATAACAATGTGAATGTATTTAATGCAATTGAATTATATACCAAAAATGGTTAAAATGGTAATTTTTGCTATGTACATTTTACCACATTTTATTGCATGTATAAATATATATAAATATAATGTATAGAGTATTTGGGAACTCTCTGTACTTCATTTTAATTTTACTGTCAACCTAAACTGCTCTAAAAATAGTCTATTTAAAAAAATAAAATTTTATCTAAACTTTAGGTGGTTGGTGGCAAAAGGCATGCGCCTGATAACCACAAAGGATGGAGAATTGTGTAGGAAGAAGCCTAGGTATTCTCAAACAATTAACCAGAAAAAAGAACACACAGAGGAAAGTAATTATACAGCTACGTAGTCATTCAAGGCTATTCAACATTGTTTGGAGGAGATAATGTGAGACCCCTGGTATGAATGAAAAGGAGAATGGAATTAGAACACATTTTTCTGTTAGCCTGCAAAGTTCACTCAGCGTGTGTTGACTATTAGGCCTCTGCACGATTAATATTAAGTCATGACAGAAATAGGCATTGATAATTCTAATATCTGTATAAGTAGAACTCCACTGGGTAGAAGCAGAAAACAAGGTTATCCTTCCATCTCTTCAAACGAGTTCTTGGCTTTTTCTGTCACTCAGGTCATTTTTGGTCATCAGAGCAAATCTATTTTTGTAAGCAAAATATGCAGTTTAAGTAATACGTTTCTAAACTTCATCTAAAGTTAGAGCTTCTCTCCCACTCAAGCCTTGGCCCTCTGAGTTCCAGAGGCTTCTGATCCCCCTGCCTTGCTTCTGCTTTCCTTTGCCCTTCCTATGCCATAGGCTGGGAGTGAGAGGTAGAAGAGGTAAGAAACAGGGAGAACCCTGCTGGATGGCAGTGACATCATCAGGTCATGGGTGGGACAGATTCCCGATGTGATTTTTCCTCTGATAGGATGTTTTCCTGGATTGCTGGAAGATAGTCCTCACTGGAGGCACCCCTCTGCAGTCCCCTAGATATAAGCAATGCTTCTAATTGGCAGGCTCTAAGTATACTTCATCCCTTAGCACCTGCATATCACTCAAACTCCCTTCTGGGAAGTGCTCTTGAACCTGGTTCAACATGGCTCAAAGCCAGCTTCCTCCCACCTGGCCTAAGTCTTTATCCACCAAGATCCACTCATGCACTCTTGCCCACCATTGCTAAAAAGGCAGCATGTTCACTGTACAGCCCTTTCTCTCTCTTTTGTTCTGCCACCTTTGCAAGAACCACTCCAGCTATAGCTTCTTCACTAGTCTTCCTGCTCCCCAGCTCCAGGAAGCACAGGTCAGTTCTCTGAGTGATTGCCTGGAAGGGAATTTGGGTCATGACCTCTCTCTAGCATGACTGAGGTTGAGGGGGGAATGACAAACTACCTCCCTCTCTTCTTACAAGGTGTGATCAGGGAAACCCCGAAGTATTCCAACACCCTCCACAGAAATCCTCATTCCTTCTGTCTGCATTTTTTTGGAAACCACTGTTTGTTGTTGGTCTTTGTTACCCCAGCCAAAACTAAGACTTAAAAATCCTGTTAACCTGTTAACACTAATTCTCTCCACATAAAATAGAATATATTAGTTTATATTGTTTTAAAAATGATTGATCCAGGTAATATATTATAAATCACATTACTGTCATTGTCTACCTCCCTTCTCTGCCCATAGATTTTGTGACTTAGTAAATGACTGAAAATTTAGGAAAGTAACAGAACACTAATCATCTCATTGCAAAACAAAAACTCCTTTCTCTCTAGGTTGACAAATCATTCAAGAACTCTCTCCACTGTATGAGTAAGAACTAAACATTGCATTAGTAAACACAAACATAAAGCATAATTAAATCTTGTTTAACTGGAACATTTTGAATGAACCACTCTGTTAAATTGAATTTTCAGGGTAAGCAGCAACCCCTTTCTGTTTCAATGTTTGTTATTAAATCTCTTCCTTAAATTCTCTAGGTGCCTTAAATTCCTTTTGGAATCAAACAGCATATAAATAAAATTAAATAAAAATATATGTCATTTTTCTGACTTAACATGAATTATAGGAAACTCAATTTTATATTTGAGAATTATAGGAAGTGGCAGGTAGCCCTTGCACCTCTTACCTTCCTCCTCTATTACATGCTTCTGGATCTGGGGATACCTACATCACATAGGAAAGTAAAACAACAGGAAAGGGAGGCATCATACCTGAACAGCTAGGAATAAAGTCAAGTGCTTACTTAGTCTCCATCCAGGTGCTGCTTTGTATATGGGATTGTGGAGAACCAATTTAGAATAGGGACCTGGGTCCCCCCCTCTTAGGAAACACCCAGACAGGGGATACTGGCAAAATAATACACTGATATCATCATTTGTTCTCCTGTATTCTTTTACCCTATTTTATGCAGGTAGGTAGGCTTTTTAATTCCTTGATGAGGGATCCGGCAGAAGATGCCTAAGGTCAACAATTTTTTGGTAAGAAAATCATGGGATAGATTTTTTGGTGGCACTACAGGGAGGGAGGAGAGTGATTTTGAGAGGCTGAGAGGAAGGGCAGAAAGTTCTATAAATTGTGAAGGAGTGAAGGAGCTTTGGTTCTCTGGCAGTTTCCCAGGAGAGGCGAAAGTCTAAAGAAGGGGTGGCTGCATGGTGTGCCTGGCGAGGAGGGATTCCAGGTCTGGGTTCCAAGCTTAGGCAAAGATACCTGTACTTCCTCCATGATAAAAGCAGAACTTTGGGGCAGCATGGAACCCGAACGGAATTCATGAATATCTTGAATAAAAACCAATATAATCTAATGACTGGAAGGATTTTCATGTGCCTTCATGTCACCTAACACCCCCAAACCTTTGTATCATTTAGGGTGTAAGGGTGTGTAGTCAGGAAAAGAGACAACAAAGCAACTAAGCCTAGTAGGATAGATGCTTGGAGCCAGAATTAAGTAGATTTAGAGAACTGTGATATTTACACGCTCAGTGTGTGACCTTTACACGCTCCTCTGACCGATGTCTCTAAGTTCAGTGAGTTCAGGATCCATGGTTGCTTTTATGTACCACTGAATCCCTTAGCCCATTGCTTGGCACCTGGAAGGTACATAGTAAAGTAGAAATACATAAAATTTCCATTAAAAATCTGCCATTGTGGGTATTGAATAAGAGATGTATTAATTTTCTCATCTCTAAAATGTTGAAAAGAATCTTTATCTCAGAAGGTTGTAGTGGGGATGAAATGAAAAACAAATGGTTACTAGGCAGACTAAGCAAGGTACCTTCCAGTTCCTCTGCCTTTTTTTTTTTTTTTTTGAGGGCTTGAAGTGCTTGCCTAGGTCACGCTCCCTTTGAAGGCTTCACAGTTGAAATAAATGTCAGCAATTTTTGAGAGCCAAGTTTGACTGTCTTTCTCTAGGTTTCCCAGAAGCCATGATTACTGCAGGCAACATCCTGAAGTGGGCACCAGTTTTAAAGGTAGCCGCCTACCTGTGTGAATCACCAGATGGCTCGTCAACAGTCTGTAAGGTGCCTGGAACTACATTTACCCCCAGCAGGGGCACCTTATACTGGATGGTGACTGACTAAGCCAGTTGGATCCTCTGTCTTGGGGATTTTAAGTATAGTACTAGAGTCAACTGTTAACAATGGAGGCAGAAATTTATCCATCCATTTATTCAACGAACACTTCTTGCACTTCTATTTTCCAAATACTCTTCTAGATGAGGAGAATTAGCCAATGAACAAAACAAACCAATTTCCTGCCCTCCTAGTGCTCATGTTATGGTGGGAGACACAAACACATACTATATTTAATTGACTTGAAGACATGCATTATTTCACATTTTTAATCTCTGAAAAAGGAAATGCATCTTACAGTCACTGGCATCTTACAAGCACATTTAGCCAAGGAGTAGTCAGAGTCATTTTTCTACGTGAACTTATTTATAGCTATTTATAATATAAACACAATTAAATTATGTGCATTGTTGGTGCTATACATTGGAGTTTAAATATTGTTTAAAATGTCTTTAAAAGATGGTATTCTTACATGGCTGAAAAGGGAAATTTATTGTGTACACTAGCCAGGCCTAGAAATAGAGCAATGGGACATAAATTTGATGTTAGAAAAGCAAGAATTATCATTTGAAGAATGACCACAATTCCATATTTCTTGCTTTATGGGTCCTAAGAAGAGAAGATACCCACAAGTAGATGAAGCTGTGTTGTATTTTATTTGTGAGATAGTGTGTGGAAAAACACTGACACAGACAACTACGAGTTGACGAGTGAATCAGAAGATTAAACTCTGAATGTAAAGATGTTTTAGGTATAACTTAATTGATTTGTTTTCCTTTTTTGTGTGTGAAGGATATATAATGTTTTTAAAACCATGTCTAACATCTAAAAGAGTGTTTCCAATGAGTATAAAGTCACTTAAGAAATATGATGTCTATTTTAACTGTCAGAGTTTCTCTTTCTTGATGGGCATATAAAATAATGGCATGTTTCAACTGATAACATCTCAGACTTGATGAAATTCAGTAGCTATGTGATGTCAGTGCTAAGGGCCATAAAGAAAAATAAAGCAGGTAAAGAGACAGAAAGTAATAGGCAAGTGATGCTATTTTGGGTTGTAGTGTTCAAGGAAGGCCTTTCTACTCAAGAGACATTTGAGCAGAAATCTGAAGGAAGTGAGAAAGTGAGCATGCAGGTATCTAGGGGGAGGGCTTTCCCACATGGAAGCCACTGCAAAAGCAAACATTCTGCAGAAAGAGCACCTGTGAAGTGTTTGGGGAATAGAAAAGAGTCTCCAGTGGCTGGGGCATAGTGAGTAAGGAGAAGAGAGAGACTAGCTAAGTCAGAAAGGTAGTGGTAGAGGCACACATTATGGAAGACCTGGAAGACCACGGATTTTATTCTTAGGGTGGTGGAAAGTCGCTGAGAATTGGTTAACACTGAATGCTGCATGAAGAGTAGAGTAGGGGTAAGTTAGGAAACTATTGCAGTAATCCATGGAAGACAGTATGGAAGCTTGCACTAGAGTATCAATGGTGGAGGTGGAGATTGGGTTCTGAATACATTTTGGAGGTAAAATTCATAAGATTTTCTGATGGGTAGTATGTAAGGATATAAGAAAAAGAAAGAACCTGGGATAGCTCCAAGGTTTTTGGCCAGAACACTTTTTTAAATGGTGGTGCTTTTTATTGAAATAGGCAAGACTCTAGGAGAATCAGGGTCTGTAGAGACTGTCAGGGAGCAAAGTAGTGGATTAAGAATTTGATTTTGGAGCTGTTAATTTTAAGCATCTAAGAGGAAAAGGTGAATATGTAATCATATCTAGGGCTCCTTGGTCAGGGAAGAGGCTTAAGCTCTAGAAATACATTTAGGAGTCATCAGAATATGAATGGTATTTAAAGCCATCTGACAGGATGAGATCACCATGGAAGTGGGTAAAGGAGGCTGAAAACAGGAGGCAGTCAGTGAGTTGGAAAAAATCAGGAGGATGGGGAAGCCAAGTGAAGGAAGTACTTCAAGAAAGTGAGACTTATTAACTATGTCAGATGTTGATGAGAGGTCAATTAAGATGATACCTGAGAACTGACCATTGGATTAAGCAATGTGAAGGTCATTGATGACATTGACAGGAACTCTTTAAGTAGAGAGGTGGGAATGCAACCTGACTAGATAAGATTCAAGAGAAAATGGAAGGTGAAGGTGAGACTGATGAGAGAGGTAACATAGGTGACTTTTTCAGGGGGAAAGAGGAATGGGTCAGATGCTGGCTGAAGATATGAGGTCAAGAGTTTTGGCCTTTCTGCTTTTTTTTAAGTTTGGGCAATTATTATAACATTTAGTTGTGGTTAATAATGAGGATGATCCAGTAGAGGAAAGAAATTGAAGAAAGAGTAGTCCAGGAGAGGACAAACAGAGAAGGGATTTCATGCACAAGTGGAGAACTTGTATAGGAACCTTAGAAAGTCTGTGATTATGGTCCAGACTCAAATATTATTGGGAGACAATTCTCCATGGGTCTCTCATGGTTTTGCACATCTTGTGAGCCAATGTACTGACTTCTTTTAATTCCATTTATCTTTTCAAGTTGTTGGTATAATAAACAGCCTTGGAAGACAGAGAATTCATCTTCCCTTGGAGCAACAAGGAAGCCTGCTTGTTACCCATCATAAAAGATATGGGTCCCTAATCTCAGGGTTCCTCTCCTGAACACAACCTGTGGCATGCACAAAGATCCATCTGAGCTAATCTGTGAGGAACATGGGAGCAGGGGAACACAGTAAATATGCTGATGCTCATGCAGTAATAATGCTTGCTGTGCTATGAGTAATACAGTTCTTTGTCTCTGACCCAGGAGTCTTGTGTCTTCTGCTGACATTCATGAAATGGTGGTTGGTTAACTTATTAGCTTGCAAGTATGGTAAAATCTCAGACCATTCACAGTTCTTGGCATAAGACTGCTAAGTCATATTGGGGGATACTTGAGGATTTGGGGATATAAATGCAAAATGCCAACAGTCTGTATAGTCATTAGTTTTTCTCTAGCCACTTTCAGCAACTGGGGTGTAAAAGGAAGAAGAAAAAATCAAACTCAACAAGAGGTTGGGTTTTATCCAAGGTGAAAATGTAACCATGGATTTCAGTTAAAGTCTATTCTCTGCTTAAATGGCTTGTTCTTTTAGTAAATTTCCATAACTAATTTCTCATTCTGTTTATTCCTATCTGCCCTTTAAGATAACATCTCTGGCATAGAATTCATTAGCTGTGTGCCTAAGATTTCTTTTCAGGATCATTGAGGTTACCTTGGCCCAACACAAATTAGGCTAGGCTGGCTGAGCCTACAGACATCCCTACTAAGCCTGCAGGAATTTCTTATCTTTGACATTAGAAGGCAAGGGCTCCACCTCCAGATTCTGTTGACTGCCACCATCTTCTGAACATGCAAAAGGCCTGCACTGCTAGTGCAGATCACGAACAGACTCCTTCAAACCCTTTGACCAGTCGTGATCTCCCCATGCCTCGTGCCTACCCTAACCACTTGCCCATAAATATACCACCTTCCCTATTATGGGGAAGGCAGAGCTGACATGCTAATATCCTGCTTTCTCTCACAAAGGCTGCCTTGTGATTAAGCTCTCTCTGAAAAGACATGTGCTTTGGTGACTGGTTCTCCCTGGCATGCAGGCAAATGGACCCTACTTGGCTTGGTAACAAAAATGTTGAAGGGAGATCTTGGTGGGCTTGAAGAACTGTGGAAATAGCTATACAAAGGGTGTGATCTGGAAAAGTAGAAGGGAGTGGTTTAAGAGTAAGATGCTTGAAATTTTGAAAGTGGTAACGTTATGAGTAATTGGTTCCTGTAAGGACATTGATGTCACCAAGAATAAAGACCAAGGTAGCGGTAGAGAGAAAGGCAGCAAGTCAGGGATAAAACCTCCCATGAATGAGGGAGGTGTTGTGGATGACAATAAGGAGGTGGTATCATCTAATCAGGGTGGCTGCTACCCCATACAGTGAATGTGTTCACAGAAATTAGAAAATCATTCTCTGGGTGAATGCAGCCTTGCTCAAATGAGGTTTGGAAGATGGTATATGTCTTGTGCATGTTAAAAAAATAGCACCCTTCCTCTGCTCACAGCTACCTTCACAGTCTTGTGCAAGTTCTGCCTAAACAACACTGTGTGGTAGCCCTCAATAGGATAGCATATATTTCCCCCAAACAGGCTTTTTTTTTTTTTTTTGGTGGTATTTTTGTTTAAGGAAGAGGAGCAATTTTTTTTCAAGAAATGGCAATGGGAAGCATGGATAAAGACTTCCACCTTCCCTCATGACTGAATGGCCTGTGGGGTGCAGGAGAATAACTTGTAAGGACTACAGGGAAAGCAAAGCCTGCAGGGACAGTGGAGCTGGAGTGAGAAAGAAGGTCCCCAGCCAAGTTGGAAGACATAGAGCATTTAAGTGAAGACAGACTATGAGTTCCAGAGGGTAAAATGGGTAAATGGACCTGAAAGAGTGGAAGTCTGGTCAGAATTAGAGAGTCACATACAGATAAGAGTCCCAGAGATAATAAAGAATGATCTTGAAAGCTTGTCTGTGTGATAAGATATAGAGCCTGGTATTTCTGCATTAAAACAAATGCATAAATAGTATTTTTTAGATGTAGCTGAATTCTCTGCTTTAAAGCTTGTGCTGTTTTACCTTTCCATGAGGAATATATGAGAGTGTCCTAGGTGAACATTTGAGGCAAGTACTCTCCTATCACCTGAAAAATCTAATCTATTAGTTAAAGAAGACCAAGAAAGGAAGTAAAGATAGGAAGACTTTTTGTACTGGTCTCCAGCCATTAATCTCTACTATGAATGAGAAATAAATGGAATAGAGAAAAAAATCAGAAACAGACCAATGCACTCACTGAGTAAAACATAATGTGACATTTGAAACCTGTGTGAAAAGGATACATTTTTCAACAACTGTTGTTAGGCAGGTGGTTTATCATTTTGGGGGGAAAAAGCCCAAACTTCTCAGATAGCAATTGAAAATTGGGCTATTCATACTAACTCAGATCAACTCCTGGTGGAAATAACCAAAGCACCTGGATAAAAATGTAAAAAATATCTTCCTAAAAGCATAGATGATATGACACAGAAAAAAATTTCTAGGCCCTAAATGTAAGAAAATAAAAACCCAGATAGATTTGTTAACTCAAAAGTACCTTCACAGTGAAAGCATTTTCTGATCCTTGAAAGGTAGAACTTCAGTTTTGACAATTCATAGGATGAAGGGAAAGGAAATCAAAATCCATAATTCATTTAAAATAGGAGCTCTCCCTACAGTAAGTTAGCACCCCAATGGGCTATACCATCAAGGTAAGGGTGATCTAGAAGTTAGAACAAAATTCTAAAGTAGAATTGAAGCCCAAGTTTGAATTACTTGAATTGGTTAGTCTTAGTCGGGCAGTGCCCCCAAGTGTCTGACAGAAGCAAATGTAAATCCTCTCTGGAAGAAGATGCCTTCATTGTAAATATCAGATTATTTCTACAAAAATTTTACAAATACCACATCCAACACATAATGATAAAGAGGCAAACAAGAAAGTGAAACTGTGACTGAGATCCAACAGAAACAACAAACAACAGAAACAGATACACAAAGACATCAGATATTAGAATTATCAGACACAAAATATAAAACAATACTCACTGTGTTTAAAGAACTAAAACAAGCTTGAAGATATCTGTAGAGAAGAGAAAGGTACAATAAGTGATATAACACTTTCAGAAAAGGACCAAATAGAATTTTTTGAAATTAAAAAATAAGCAAAATTAAAACTCAGTAGATATCTCACATCATATGCAAAGTTAACTCAAGATGGGTCATAGATCTGCACAAAAATTAAATTCATAATGTTTTTAGATAGAAACATGCCAATATTTTTGTTGCTCAGTAGGCAAAATTGATAGGCCATAAAAAGCCATAAGTATAAAAGAAAAAATTGACATTAAAAATTACTGTTTATCAAAGTTATTGTTTAAAAAAATAGTTAGGCAAGCCACAAACTGGGAGAAAATATTTGCAATGCATATGAATAATTAGCATTCAGCATTTATATATAACTCTTATACGTAATAGTAAAAAGGTAATAAACTCAATTTTTTAAATGGACAGGGAGTTTGGAGAAAAAAAAAAAAAAGACAGGTAACACAAAAGGAAATAGATGAATGACTAACCTAGAATTCTACACCCAGCAAAAAATACCTACATCAGGGGAAAATTGTATCTATACAAGGAATGAAGAGTGATAGAAATTGTAAATGTGTAAATTGTAAAAATAAAAGACTTTTTCTCATTTATGTTCTTAAATTATAAATAACTAGGTAAAGCAAACATAACAATATATTAAGAAGTTTTAACATAGGCAAAAGTTAAGTGTATGAAAAGTTAAGTTAATAGTTTAGAATTGAGAGGAAAATGGAATTATACTGTTTTAGGTTTGTACATTATAGGTGAAGAGATACAATATTTTTTGAAGGGAGACTGAAAAATAAAGGTTTATATGATAATCCAGAAAACAACCTCTTAAATAAAATAAAGAAGTATAGCCAATAAGTCAATAGTGAAGATAAAATGGAATTGTGACAATGCAAAAGAAGGCAAGAAAAGAAAAAAGACAAAGAGCAGATGACTCAAAGATACAGCATGGTTGTAGAGTTAAATGCAATCATTACGTTGATCAGATTAAATGTAAATGGTCCAAGCGCTCCAATTAAAAGGCAGAAACAGAGTAGATCAAAAGACCCAATTATATGCTATCAATAAACGTACACACTTATATAGAGATACAGGTTAAAGTAAAAAAGTATACCATGCAAACACTAATCATAAGAAAGCAGTAGTAGCAATACTAATATCAGAAAAAGTAGATCACAGGACAGAGAATATTACCAAAGATAAAGGACATTTTTAATAGATCTGCAACATAACCAGCGCCACTTTAGACAAGCCTAAGTACAAAATGGCGCCACCCACCTCCTCCCCTCCCCGCTTCCCTTTACGGGAAGTTTCCTGACTTAAACAGAAACCCCTTTTGCTTCCACAAGGACGCAGTTCTCCACCCCGATCCACATTAGCATAATGACCCTCCTTGATGGTATCAGCCAGTCCTTGGAGCACTATATAAGCTCTACCGCCCCCACACCTGGTGCTGTCCACCATTTTCAGGGCAGCCCTGGGCCCTGTGCCACTCTGAGCACAGCCCAGCAGATTTCTTTCTTTAATAAAGCTTGAATGGTACCCAGCACCTTGGTTCACTTTCTTTCATTATGGTGCTGAAACCTGGGAAGGGTTTTGGCTGATGTTGTGGTCGATCCCCTCTCTCTTGGGGTGATTGGCCCTCGGCTGCCCTTCCCAGACCTGCTGGAACCGGGTACACTTGGGACACCTCTCCTTTTGCTGTTTCAGACCAATGCATCCAACACCGGCCTCAATTCAGGGTGTCAGTGGGTCTGTCCTGCCTACTTCTATGGTTCCCCCGACTACTCTCTCTACGACTCAGGTCTCTACAAAGCCCAGGCGCCTGGCCAAGGGAACCCTTCTCGTGCCCCCCAGCTATTAAAGGACACTTCATTAGCTGGCCGGTGGCTTTTTTTCTCTCGAAAAGAAGGTGAACAACAGACAGGACACTCTTTGTTGGCACGCTTCTTCTACCAGGACTGACTGCCATTTCTCACCCTCTAAATGGGATCCTCATGATCCAAACCTCCACTCTTTATGCCCTTGGGCTGTCTCCTGGCTAATTTCTTGGCCTCCAGGGAGACATTGAACCTAAACTTCCTGTTTTCTACTGTACTCTGCACTCTATGCCTCTGGGCTGCTCTATGTGTCTGGGCCATGTCCCGGACAATTTCTCGGCCTCCAGGGAGACATTAAAACTCAAATGCCTCGTTACAATGGATCCCAGTGGCCACAAGATAGTACTCAACTTAGACACTCACTGAAATGGCAAAAGCTGTGGAGATTCCTTGTTCAGGCCTTTTCCTATCTCTAAACGTGTTCTTCTCTCTGTCAAAACTGTCCTATGTGTCAAATTCTCCTAGCTCATGGTCAACCTCTCCTTCCAGACTCAGATCAATCTTCTGACCCATCAGCCCTCCACATTTCTCTCTCTTCCCCACACCTGGCCTCCAGATGCTCATCCTCAGCCCAACTCCTCCCCTTCTCCCCCTTCGTCAGGTAACAACCCCACCTCAGCTCTGACTTTTTATAACCCTTCCATGAAGTGACTGGGATGGAAGGAATTGTCTGAGGCCATGTACAGGGAGCAGGTCTGGATGGCGGCTCAGGTACACGCTCAAAATAATAGGCGGTCTGTGGGAGCCATTGCTATTCCTTGCACGGACCCAAATTGGAACTATCAGGCCGGCCACAGGGATTGGGATCTCTGTGATAACATGATCACATGCTTGATTTACAGCCTCCAAAAGTCTACTCACAAGTCAGTCAATTATGACAAGCTTAGAGAAATCACACAGAGATCCACTGAAAATCCCAGTGAGTTCCTAACTTGCCTCTCTGAGGCTTTACATGAATACACATGTATAGATCCAAACTCCCCTGCAGGCATGGCCCTCTGATTTCATTACCCAATCAGCCCCCGATATTCAAAAAACTATAAAAGAGATCAGGCCAAATACCAGCTCCTGGCTAATGCCATCTGTGGCTCACGTACTCCAAAGCCGGCTGCCTCAAGGGGCCAGCCACCCGGGAACTGCTTCAAAGGTGGTCAACTGGGCCACTAGGCACAGGCCTGCAGTAACCCATCCTCACTGCAAATGGCCAGGTCACTGGGGAATTGACTGTGCCCCTTGCCAGAGAGGGAGTGGCCCAGTCACCAACCTACAGCCTTTGGCTTCATGTTCATCCCTACCGCAGCTTCTTGGCTTTGCTTAGGAGGACTGATGATGCCCAGGGCCTGAGGACCCCATGGAGATCACCATGCTTGAGCCCATGGTAACTCGCCTCATAGCAGGTAAGCCAATCTCTTTTGTCATCAATGCAGGGGCCATTTACTCTACCCTTCCTGAGTATGCAGGACCAACAACCCAGTCCTCTATCACAATAGTAAGGGTCACAGGATCAGAATACCAACCATAGATTACTCAAGGCCTTTCCTGTACCCTACGTTACACCCAATTCACACACAAATTCTTTTTTTTTTGTCTTTTTGTGACTGGTAAGGGGATCGCAACCCTTGGCTTGGTGTCGTCCGCACCACGCTCAGCCAGTGAGCGCACTGGCCATCCCTATATAGGATCCGAACCCGTGGCGGGAGCGCTGCTGCGCTCCCAAGCGCTGCACTCTCCCGAGTGCACCACGGGGCCGGCCCACAAATTCTTGATAATGCCTCAATGCCCAGCCCCCTTACTGGGATGGGACATTCTTTTCAAATTCAAAGCTACTCTGACCCTAAACACTTTAACTCCAGCTACAATACTCCTGTTACAGGCTGCCCCATACCTGGCCCCTGGGGCTTCCACCTTCCCCTTCCCCTCAGACAAGGTCAATCCCTATATGGGACACTTCTTCTCCCTCCATTGCTACGCACCATTCCCCTATCCTTGTTAAATTGCTGAACCCCTCTTTGTTCCCTGATGTCCCACAGTACCCCATCACTAACAAACACCTAATAGGATTAAAACCCATCGTACACAAACTGCTTTCTTCTCATCTCTCATGGCTTACCCACTTGTCTGTCAGTACACCCATCCTTCCAGTTATAAAGCCTAATGGCTCATACCATTTAGTACAGGACAGATCCTGACACGTGTCATTCCCAACAACTCACCTGGGCAGTACTACCTCAGGGGTTTTGGGATAGACCCCACTTCTTTGGCCAGGCCTTACCTCAAGACTTATCTGAACTTTCCCCCAACCTCTAGCACTTCAATACAATATGTGGATGACCTCCTCCTTTGTAGCCCCTCCTATGAGGATTCACAGGCCCACATTGTTGCTCTCCTTACTTTCCTGGCCTCCAGGGGATATCGAGTGTCCCCCAGCAAGGCCCAAATTTCTTCTCTTTCAGTTCAAGAGTCTAACTTCTGAACTCCCTACTCCCACCACAAAGGGTGAAATCCTTTCTTTCTTGGGGCTTGCAGGTTACCTTCGCCTATGGATTCCTAACTTTGGCAGCTACCAAAGCCACTTTATGGGGCAGCCAAAGGGGTTCCTGCCATTCCTTTAGATCCCACAAAGCTCATTCATTCTCCCTTCCAGTGATTAAAAGCTATTCTCTTCGCAGCCCCAGCTGTGTCTCTCCCAAACCTATCTCATTCTTTTATCTTGTTTGTCACTGAAACCCAAGGACAGGTGGTTGGGGTTTTGGGACAAAAGGCAGGAGATACTTTCTCCCTGGTTGCATGTCTCTCTAAACAACTAGACAAAACAGCTCGAGAATGGGCCCCTGTTTAAGGGCCTTGCAGCAGCCACCCTTTTAACATAAGAAAGCCCTCCCTTAAAATCCAGCTACTCTCATCCCAAAACACTGATGACCCTTAGAACACAATTGCATGGAGGATTTAGACCTCTTTCTCAATCCCTTTCCACACATCTCCCCACATCCCATTACACGGTTCATATATGGGCGTGCCACCTCCATGCCTGCCCCTGGGGCAGGTTATGCCATAGTAAATCTAACACAAGCTACTGAGGCTGCACAACTCCCAAAGGAGGTTGGGGTTATACACTGCAGAGGACACCAAACCTCCAATGACCCCATAGCCCAGGGAAACAAAGTGGTGGATCTAACCACAAAACAGGCTGCTCAGTCACCAGGCTCCCACTCTTCCTCTCCTGCTCAGGTCCTTCTTGTGGCCCCTATGCCCTTATCCCAATATACACTGCAAGAAATACAACACCTCCAACAGCTGGGAGCACCAAGGAGGGACAACTGGTATACTCTCTCATTTGCTATGTCCTCCCTACCACACAAGCTGAGCAAATCCTTTTAGATTTCCATAATTCAATTCATATAGGCTATGAATTCCTACTACGTCTTCTTCAGCCCTTATATTACTCTCCCCACAAAAGGACACACTGTCTTCTAACCTTAGCAGATACCCTTTCAGGTCAGATTGAGGCTTTTCTCTGCACTTCCCTGCACAGAGGATGCTACAGCAGTAATGCGTGCTCTCACCTCAGAAATCATCCCTCATTTTGGCCTCTCCACCAGTCACTCACTTGCCTACGGGCTGCCCCCCACAACCCCACAGGCCTCAGCCCCCTCGTACTTATGTATGGTAAGCCCTTCAGTCTCACACCTCTCCCTTCCAGCTCATCACCTTTAGGCCAGTATCTCCCTACTCTTTCACCCATTAGTGATCTTAGGGAACAGGCCAACCTTTTATGACCTCATCTTTTCCCCAGCACCTTCTCGGACTTTAAACTGAGCCCAGGACAGCAAGTGTATATTGAAACCTGAATCCCAAAGCCTCTCTCACCATGCTGAGAAGGGCCTTATACAGTACTTCTCACCACCCCTCATAGTCAAAGTACTAAGAAAAACCCCTTGGTATCGCTTATCCTTGGTAAAACTAGCACCTGAGACTTTACTCAAAGATGTTAACACCAAGCCAGAGGGGTCCGTCTACTCAACCCTGACCCCAACATCTCCTTACACTTTATCCATTTTAGGACCCACAAAATTAAAAATCTCCACTACCTTCGCTCTTCTCCCAGTCCCAGAAGAAGGATGATCTTTCCCCCAGCGATTATCTCACTCTTGCAGGCCCGCTCCACATCCTTCGCACAAGAGCTATTATTACACTGTCTGTTCTAGTACTTGCTACAGGATTGGCAGCAGATGTCCCAGAGCAGTGTAACATTATAGGACGATTTCTCCTGGCACTTCTTTACCTCCTATCGGTAGGATGCTTCTTAGCAATTTCATTGTGGCAATGTCCCCTTTAAATTCTTTTGGCTCCCTAACCCTTCGCATCCTTCCTATGTTTTTCCTCCTATGTCAATGCTCCCCCTTACCTGGAACATGGAGGTTCCAGGTCCACAGGGAAGATGCAGTCCTCAGCAAATCAGACAGGTCCCTGAGCAACTCATCTGTCTCCCACTTTGTGAGAAACTTTTTGTGGTCACCCCCCGTCCCTGTCATTGCAGCCCACAACGTTTCCACAAACATCTCTTCACTTTCCTCTAATCTCACCTCAGTGGGGACTAGCAGCATGTGCGGGGCCTGCCCACACTCTGCCTCACTAACACCAAACGCTACCACTCACTTACCCCCTCCTCATCCATGCCCTAAAACTGGAATATATTTCCTTTGTAAAACTACGTTATCCTATTGCCCGCCTCCCAACACGACTTCTTGCATATCCTTTTGGCTCATCCCTGACATCGTCCTCCAGACAGATGGAGAGATGGAGACAGGACTGGGACTAACTTTGGCCCCCTCTCCCAGGAAGTGCCCCTTCTCCTGTAGGACACTAATTACACCTTTTAATTGGGACAGGGATCCTTCCTGCAGCTGGGACTGGCATAGCAGGCCCTGCTACTGCCTCTCAATTCTATCAAAAACTCTCAGAAGAGTTAAACATAGATAGCATCTCCTTCCTCCAGTGACAGGTCACCTCACTCGGGACAGTGGACAGTCACTTTACAGAACCATTAGGCCCTTTACTTCCTTACAGCCGAGAAGGAAGGCACCTGCCTCTTCTTGGGGGAGGAATGCTGTTATTACATAAATGAGTCTGGGGTGATCCAAGACAACTTAAACCATTTCACTGAACCCTTGGATACCTTGGCCTATGCCCCTACTAGGACCCCTAACTGTGCCTCATCCTACATTTGGTCCCTGTCTCTTTTGGTGTTTCTCTAATTTCTTGCAGGAATGTATATGGGCTTTCACCAACCAAAAGGTTGCCAAATTGTTCCTGCAAGGAGGATAACAGCCCCTCAGAATCAGCAACCCTTCCATGCAGAAATACAGCCTCCCCACCCAAAACCAATACCCTGCCACCTAAATCTTTTATTTTTTCCATATCTTCACCCATCTCCAGCAGGAAGTAGCTTCAGAAGAATGAGACCTCTGTCCTTTTCCCCTTTTTCCTTTACTTAAAAGGCAGGAATAATAGATCTGCAACATAACCAGCTCCACTTTAGACAAGCCCAAGTACAAAATGGCACTGCCCATCTCCTCCCCTCCCCTCCCCACTTCCCTTTACAAGAAGCCTCCTGACTTAAACAGAAACCCCTTTTGCTTCCGCAAGGATGCAGTTCTCCACCCCGATACACATTAGCATAATGACCCTCCTTGATGGTATCAGCCAGTCCTTGGAGCACTATATAAGCTCTACCACCCCACACCTGGTGCTGTCCACCATTTTCAGGGCAGCCCTGGGCCCTGGGCCACTCTGAACACAGCCCAGCAGATTTCTTCCTTTAAGAAAGCTTGAACAGTACCCAGCATCTCAGCTCACTTTCTTTCAATTTTAATATGATAGAAGGAGCATGTTATTCAAAATACATACAAATCTCAAATGTATATGTACCTAATAACAAGCTTAAAATATATGAAGCTGAAACTAACATATGAAAGAAGAAACAGACAAAGACACATTAAAATTGAAGATTTCATATTCTTGACTCAGTAATTAATAGACTAAGTAGAGAGAAAATTAGCAGGAATTCAGAAGAGTTGAATACCACTATCAACCAACTTGACCTCATTGATATTTAGAGAACATTGTATCAAACAAAGGCAGAATACACATTCTTTCCAGTGTATGTGAAGCACTCACCAAAACAGACCACATACTGAGCCAAATGAAGCCTCTAGGCATTTAAATAGATTGAAAACATACATAGTGTGTTCTCTAACAACAAGATTAAATTAGGAAACAGTAACAGAAATGTGAAATATTTCGGATTATTTGTAAATTAAACAATGCATGAATAAATAGTCCATGGTCAAAAATAAATCACAAGAGAAATCATAATATATTTGAACAGAATAAAAATGTAAGTACAACAAGATTTACATGATGCAGCTAAAGACATGCTTAAGAGAAAAATAACTTTAAATCCTCATGCTAGAAGAGAAAAAAAGCCATAAAATTATTTTATACTAAGAAACTAGAAAAAGACGAGTCAATGAAATAGAAAATAAATTAGCAGGAAGAAAATAGTAAAGAGCAGATGTCAGTGAAATAGAAAACGGTCAATCAATAAAGAAAATTAGTAAAACAAAAACTGGTAATTTGAAAAGATCAATATAATTTGTAAACCACTAGCTAGACTAAGAAAAAAAAATCACAAGAGAAATTAAGATTACCACTATTAGAAATATCAGGAGTAAAAGAAGGAAAATCACTGTAGAACCTACAGATATTAATCATAAGGAAATATTATGAGCAACTTCAGGAGAATAAATTTGATAGGTAAAACAAATTCCATTGAAGATACAAGTACCAAATCTTACTTAAAAATAAATAGAAATTCTAAATAGTGCTATATTTGTTAAGTAATTGAATATGTAATTTTAAAATTTTCCATGAAAACTTTGGCCCAGATGGCTTCACTAGTGAATTCTATCAAACTAGAAGAAATATAATTCTAAACAAACTCATTCAGAAAATAGAAGGAATGCATCCCAACTCATATTATGAGAACAGCATTCTCCTGATACCAAACCAGACAAATATTATCAGAAAAGAAAACTACACGTATACCAAAAAAATACAAATCTTTAGCAAAATATTAGAAAATAAAAAGTAGTGATACATAAAGACAATTATATCATAACCTATTAGGTTATATTAGGATATATGTCAGAAATGTAAGACTGGTTCAATATTCAAAATTCAGTCAAGATAATTCACCATATTAACAGAATAAACAAGAAAAGGTTATACGATCACCTCAAAAGACACAGAAGAAGCATTTGACAAAATTCAACACGCATTTTATTAGGGAAAAAACCTTTTGACAAATTAGAAATAAGAGAACTTATTTTAAATAAAGAGTTTCTATAAAACATCCACAACTAATTTCATAAATTATACTGAAAAATTTAGTGTCTTCCTTCTAAGATCAGGGACAAGGTTGTACACACTCATCATTACTATTAAGTTCAATTGAACACCTGTTATTCAATACTATATTGGATCTCTTGGCCAGTGCAATAAGAAAAAGAAAAATACAAATTAGAAAGATAAAACTGTTTTAACTCACAGATGACATAATCATGTATTCATGTATGTAGAAAATCTAAAGGAACATACAATCTAAAAAAGAAGGTATTAGAATAATAATTTAATTTAGCAATGTTGCAGAAGACAAGGTCAAGATACAAAAATTTATATACTAGCAATAGAACAATTGAAAAATAAACTTTATAAATACCATTTATAATAGCATCAAAAAATATTGAATATTTGAGATATATTTATGTGCAAAACCTAAAGTTTATAAAACATTACTGAGGGAAATAAAAAAGACCTAAATATATGGAAAGATAAACCATATTAATGAACTTGAAAACCAAATTTATTATCATGGCAATTCTCCCCAAATTAATCTTTGGATTTAATTCAGTTTCAGTAAACATTTTAACAGTTTTTAAAAGTAGATTTTGGTGGGCTAATTCTAAAACTTAGGTAGAGCTGAAAAGGATCTAGAATAGCCAAAATAATTTTGAAAAAAGAAAAAAAATTGGATGGGTTTTATTTTGTGATTCCAAGATTTATTAGCTAAATTAATCAAAATAGAGAGAAATTTGTGTAGGGATAGACATGGAGATTAGTGGAATAGAATAGGAAATCCAGAAAGAAATACTCACACATATACACATTCACACATGTATGATCAGTTGATTTGCAATCAAGTTCACAAGGTCATTCAGTGGAGGTAAAAAAAATTCCAGTCTTTTCAAGAAATGGTGCTGGAAAGATTGAATATCCATTTGGAAAAAAATGAACTTTGATTCTTACCTTGCACTGCACATAGAAATTAACTTGAAACAGATCATAGGAAAGCCAAAAGAATTTTGAAGAAAATATAAGTGAAATAAAATCTCCATGATCTTGTGATAGTCAAAGATACCATTTACAACACACAAAACTTACTAACCATATGACAAAGAAATGAATAATTTGGAGTTCACCAAAATTAAAACTGTCTGCTCTTGACAGAATATTAATCGGTTTCAATTCTGTTCAGGCAATATAAACCCCCTACAAACTCATTCCTCCCACTGATAACAATGATAAACTAAACAAAATATTAAAAACAACTACCTGAGAGCACTGAAGAAAAACAGGCAGATCACGAAGAGAAATAAAACTTAGAGAAGTGACTGGTACAGGAATGCGTTTGCTGTGGTGGTGGTTTTGCAGCTTTCTCCAAGACAGTCTCAGTCATGGAGCAGTGTAAGCAGCTACATCTTCCAGAGTAACACTGACGTACTTCTCAGTAAAGGAAACAAGGAAAGAAGCTCAGGCAGGCTTCCTGCTTCTCCAGGAACACACAAAAACCCTGCTGATCCTCAGACCCATGAATGCACAGAATAGATCCAAAACAGTGTAACCAAAGCTCAAAGAAATAAATTGAGATTTGGACTACCACTCAAAGGCGTCAGGAAGAGGTTACCATCTGAACCCACCTAAGTTAAATGCCTACTAAAACAAAATTATCAACATTCTTCAGAGGATTATAACAGAACCCGAAATCTATACATCAGAAGAGTCACAATGTCCAGGACACAATCTGTAAGATCCGTGGACCATGCACAAATCCCACAGACTGGGACGGCTCACTTCACAAAGACCGTGAGACTGAGACTGATGCAATCAAGCAAGAGGGACTTTATTCCAGCATGCTGGGGTCACTTAGTCTCCTGGACAGAAGCGACCCCGAATTTACAGTACAAGCACCTTTTATACAGTTTTTCTGAACAGATCTTTGTGACAGGATGAGTTGTTGGTTATCTGTGGCGCCTTTAGATTTATGGGTAGACTTTAGCAGGTTGGTAACCTGATAGATTTGTGGCACCTTTAGATTTACAGGTAGGCTTTAGCAGGCTGGCTGGCACCCCGATAAGGAACAGCACATTTCTCAATCGTTTATTTTCCCCGGGGTCTGGCCAGGTGGCTTTTAGATAAGGAACTAGTCAGTTCCTGGAACCGGGTGGGATCATTCCCTTCCTTGGAATGTTTAGTGTGCTCGGGCCCGCCTGACCACTATACGGCCTCTTAGAAGCTGCTTTACTTAAAATGTTTTTAGCAAGCATTTGTTACAAAACTGCATATATTAAAGTTATATTTTTCTTTACAAATCCACAATTACTTGCCATGAAAATAATCAGGAAAATATGACCCATTCTCAGGAGAAAAGACAACCAACAGATGCCAGCCCTGAGACTATCAAAATATTATCAGACAAGGACTATACAGTAGTTAATCAGCGAGGTAAAAAAAACATACTGGAAGTGAATAAAATGGAGGAAATTGAGAAATACATTGTGGCATAATCCTGCCAAGACGCCAATTGTAAAGCTACTCGACCACGACTATGTCAGTTGTGGTGCTCTGGCAAGGTGACCACGCCAGTTGTTGGGCTCTTTTACCTGCCCGTAATCCTGCTGACTAGGCCAATTGTTGAGCTAGGGCTGGGTCTGGAGATCACAGACCCATCAAGCCCATTCATAGACTGGGTCACAAACCCTTCACATGCCAGGCTGGGTCACCAGACCCCTTCACGCAGGTCTGTGAGCTAGGCAACTGGCCAAAAGGTCCTTGGAAGCCATAGGTTGGAAAGTATGGCCGTGTGCAGTGGATGCCCAAGGCTGACGCCTGCCTGCCTGCTTCACTAAAACTCCTCTCTTCTCTCTTCTCTCTCTCTCTCCCCTCTCCTTCTCTCTGAAGAACAGAAGAATAGCAACAAAACTAAAAAAGATACATTGGTGTGCACTTGCACTAACTCCACACACACACACACACACACACACACACACAATTTGCTTACAAAGGATGCTGAACCACACCCAACCGGACGTGAGTCGAGGGCCCTGACCAAACTATTCTATTTCACTAACATACATTACATAAAAAGTAACCAAATGGAAAGTTTTAGAATTAAAACATGCAATAACAGAAACAAAAATTCCACTTGACAGGCTCAATAGCAGAATATAGATGACAGGAAAAAGGTGAATTTTAAACTAGATAAATAAACATTTTCCCAGTCTGAAGGACAGAAGAAAAAAAAAGATAAAAAAAGATACAATCTCAGGGACCTGTGGGAAAATATCAAAAGATCTAATGTGCAAGTAATTGGAATCCAAGAAGTATGAGAAAGAGATTGAGACAGAAAAATTGAAGTAATAATGATCAAAACTTCCTAAATTTTGATAAAGACACAAATTAACAGCTTAAAGAAACTCAGATCTCTAAACAGGATAAATTCAAAGAAAACCATGCTTAGTCACATTATAATTAAACTGCTGAAAGACCGAAAACTTTTTTAAAATTTTAAAAATTGAGTGCATTGTTGCTAACACCAAGGTCAAGTGTTAATATCCAAGAACTTGCCAGTCACACACACACACAAAAATTAAAAGTGTTATAAAAACGGTACATTCATAGAGAGTAGTAATGATGTGAATGATTACAGACTTATCAAAAGAAACCCTGGAGGCCAAATGACATGGAACAACATCTTTAAAGTGCTGAAAGAAAAAAATGACTCACTCAGAATTCTATATCCAGCCAAAATATCCTTCAGGATTTAAAACAAGGTAAATACTTTCATAAAAAGGAAAACTTTAAGAATTTGTTGCCAACAGCCATGCACCATGAAAGATGCTAAAGAAAATTGTCTAAAAGGCTGAAGCAAATGATAGATGTTAGAGGGAAATTTGCATTTGAGAATTAAATAGCAAAAGTCAGAAATGATAAATATCTGAACAAATATAAATGCCCATTTTTCCTCCTGGTTGTTTTTAAATGTATATGACTTTTCAAAGCAAAAATTATGATATTGTCATGTGTTGTTTTCAATACATATAGATATAATACATATGACATCTGCAACATAAAGAATGGCAGGAGGAAAGGAAGCAATCTTTATTGTTGAAAGGTTTCTACATTTCATATAAAGCAGTATAATATTAATTTTAAATAGTAAAGAATATACTTTAAGTATATATATACTGTGCAGTATAGAATATATATACTATATAGTATATATGTACACACTGGTGTGACAGTACATTTAAAAGTTCATGGAAAATTTATATTATTTTTCAACTCTACTTTATTTATTTATTTATTTATTTATTTATTTTATTTTCTCGATATACATTGTGGCTGATTATTGCTCCCCATCACCAAAACCTCACTCCCTTCTCCCTCCCCCCCCAACAATGTCCTTTCTGTTTGCTTGTCGTATCAACTTCAAATAGTTGTGGTTGTTATATCTTCTTCCCCCCCCCCCGGTTTTGTGTGTGTGTGTGGGTGTGTGTGTGTGTGTGTGTGTGTGAATTTATATATTAATTTTTAGCTCCCACCAATAAGTGAGAACATGTGGTATTTCTCTTTCTGTGCCTGACTTGTTTCACTTAATATAATTCTCTCGAGGTCCATCCATGTTGTTGCAAATGGCAGTATTTCATTCGTTTTTATAGCTGAGTAGTATTCCATTGTGAAGATGTACTACATTTTCCGTATCCACTCATCTGATGATGGACATTTGGGCTGGTTCCGACTCTTGGCTATTGTAAAGAGTGCTGCGATGAACATTGGGAAACAGGTATACCTTCGACTTGATGATTTCCATTCCTCTGGGTATATTCCCAACAGTGGGATAGCTGGGTCGTATGGTAGATCTATCTGCAGTTGTTTGAGGAACCTCCATACCATTTTCCATAGAGGCTGCACCATTTTGGAGTCCCACCAACAATGTATGAGAGTTCCTTTATCTCCGCAACCTTGCCAGCATTTATCGTTCAGAGTCTTTTGGATTTTAGCCATCCTAACTGGGGTTAGGTGGTATCTCAGTGTGGTTTTGATTTGCATTTCCCGGATGCTGAGTGCTGTTGAGCATTTTTTCATATGTCTGTTGGCCATTTGTATATCTTCCTTAGAGAAATGCCTACTTAGCTCTTTTGCCCATTTTTTAATTGGGTTGCTTGTTTTCTTCTTGTAAAGTTGTTTGAGTTCCTTGTATATTCTGGATATTAATCCTTTGTCAGATATATATTTTGCAAATATTTTCTCCCACTCTGTTGGTTGTCTTTTAACTCTGTTAATTGTTTCTTTTGCTGTGCAGAAGCTTTTTAGTTTGATATAATCCCATTTGTTTATTTTTCCTTTGGTTGCCCGTGCTTTTGGGGTCGTATTCATGAAGTCTGTGTCCAGTCCTATTTCCTGAAGTGTTTCTCCTATGTTTTCTTTAAGAAGTTTTATTGTTTCAGGGTGTATATTTAAATCCTTAATCCATTTTGAGTTGATTTTAGTATACGATGAGAGGTATGGATCTAGATTCATTCTCCTGCATATGGATATCCAGTTATCCCAGCACCATTTGCTGAAGAGGCAGTCCCTTCCCCAGTGAATAGGCTTGGTGCCTTTGTCAAAGATCAGATGGCAGTAAGTGTGTGGGTTGATTTCTGGATTCTCTATTCTATTCCATTGGTCAGTGTGTCTGTTTTTATGCCAGTACCATACTGTTTTGGTTATTATAGCTTTGTAATATAGCTTAAAGTCCAGTACTGTTATGCCTCCAGGTTTATTTTTTTTTGCTCAGCATTGCTTTGGCTATGCGTGTTCTTTTATTGTTCCATATAAATGACTGGATAGTTTTTTCCATTTCTGAGAAAAATGTCTTTGGAATTTTGATGGGGATTGCATTGAATTTCTATATCACTTTGGGTAGTATGGACATTTTCACTATGTTGATTCTTCCAATCCAAGAGCATGGGATATCTTTCCATCTTCTTGTATCCTCTCTAATTTCTCTCAGTAGTGGCTTGTAGTTCTCATTATAGAGATTTTTCACCTCTTTGGTTAACTCAATTCCTAAGTATTTTATTTTTTTGGTAGCTATTGTAAATGGGCAGGCTTTCTTGATTTCTCATTCTGCATGTTCACTATTGGAGAAAAGAAATGCTACTGATTTTTGTGCGTTGATTTTGTATCCTGCTACTGTGCTGAAATCATTTATCAAATCCAGCAGTTTTTTTGTAGAGGCTTTAGGCTGTTCGATATATAGGATCATGTCATCTGCAAACAGGGACAGTTTGACTTCATCTTTTCCAATCTGGATGCCCTTTATTGCCTTCTCTTCTCTGATTGCTCTGGCTAGTACTTCCAACACTATGTTGAATAGGAGTGGTGAGAGTGGGCATCCTTGTCTAGTTCCTGTTCTTAAAGGAAAAGCTTTCAGCTTTTCCCCATTCAGGATGATATTGGCAGTGGATTTGGCATATATGGCTTTAATTATGTTGAGATACTTTCCCTCTATACCTAACTTATAGAGGGTCTTTGTCAAGAATGAGTGCTGAACTTTATCAAATGCTTTTTCAGCATCTATAGAGATGATCATATGGTCCTTGTGTTTGAGTTTATTAATATGGTGTATCACATTTATTGATTTGCATATGTTGAACCAACCTTGCATCCCTGGAATGAATCCCACTTGATCGTGATGAATAATTTTTCGTATGTGTTGCTGTATTCTGTTTGCTAGTATTTTAGTGAGGATTTTTGCATCTATATTTATCAAGGATATCGGCCTGCAGTTTTCTTTTTTGGTTATATCTTTACCTGGTTTTGGTATCAGGATGATGTTTGCTTCATAGAATGAGTTTGGGAGATTTGCGTCCGTTTCAATCTTTTGGAATAGTTTGTAAAGAATCGGTGTCAATTCCTCTTTGAATGTTTGGTAAAATTCTGCTGTGAATCCATCTGGTCCTGGGCTTTTCTTTGTTGGGAGCCTTCTGATAACAGCTTCAATCTCCTTTATTGTTATTGGTCTGTTCAAATTTTCTACGTCTTCACGGTTCAGTTTTGGGAGCTTGTGTGTGTCCAGAAATTTATCCATTTCCTCCAGATTTTCAAATTTGTTGGCGTATAGTTGTTTATAGTAGTCTCGAATGATTCCTTGTATTTCAGATGAATCAGTTGTACTATCGCCTTTTTCATTTCTAATTTTTGTTATTTGAGTCTTCTCTCTTCTTTTTTTTGTTAGCCATGCTAATGGTTTCTCAATTTTATTTATCTTTTCAAAAAACCAACTTTTTGATTCGTTGATCTTTTGAATTGTTTTTTGGTTTTCAATTTCATTTAGTTCTGCTCTGATCTTAATGATTTCTTTCCTTCTGCTAACTTTAGGTTTGGATTGTTCTTGTTTTTCTAGTTCTTTAAGGTGAAGTGTTAGGTTGTTCACTTGCCATCTTTCCATTCTTCTGAAGTGAGCATTTAATGCAATAAATTTTCCCCTCAATACTGCTTTTGCAGTATCCCACAGGTTTTGGTATGATGTATCATTGTTTTCATTAGTTTCAATAAATTTTTTGATTTCCTGCTTGATTTCTTCTTGGACCCATATGTCATTGAGTAGAATGCTGTTTAATTTCCATGTGTTTGTATAGTTTCCAGAGTTTCGTTTGTTATTAATTTCTAGTTTTAATCCATTGTGGTCTGAGAAGATACATGGGATAATTCCAATTTTTTTGAATTTATTGAGACTTGATTTGTGACCTAATATGTGATCTATCCTGGAGAATGATCCATGTGCTGATGAGAAGAATGAATATTCTGAGGTTGTTGGGTGGAATGTTCTGTAGATATCCGCCAATTCCAATTGGTCTAGAGTCTTGTTTAGATCTTGTGTTTCTCTACTGATTCTTTGCCTAGATGATCTGTCTAATATTGACAGTGGGGTGTTCAGGTCCCCTGCTATTATGGTATTAGTGTCTATTTCCTTCTTTAGGTCTAATAGAGTTTGTTTTATAAATCTGGCTGCTCCAACATTGGGTGTGTACATATTTATGATTGTTATGTCTTCTTGATGGATCAGTCCTTTTATCATTAAGTAGTGTCCCTCATTGTCTCTTTTTATGGTTTTTAGTTTAAAGTCTATTTTGTCAGATATAAAAATAGCTACTCCAGCTCGTTTTTCTTTTCTGTTTGCATGGTAAATCTTTTTCCATCCTTTCACTCTTAGTCTGTGTGAATCTTTATGGGTGAGGTGGGTCTCTTGTAGGCAGCATATAGTTGGGTCCTCCTTTTTGATCCAGTCAGCCAGTCTGTGTCTTTTGATTGGGGAATTTAAGCCTTTTACATTAAGAGTTGTTATTGAAAGGTGTTGATTTATTCCTAGCATTTTATTGGTTGTTTGGTTGTCTTAGGTGTCTTTTGTTCCTTGCTTTCTGATTTACTGATTGGTTTCTGTGTTTGTTGGTTCCTTAGGTTGTAGATAGCATTTTTGTTTGCTTGTTTTCTCTTCATGAATGCCATTTTTATTATACTAGTGGGTATTGATTTTTCTTGGGTTTTTATGGCATTGGTAGTTATTTTTCAGGAACCAAACCCAGTACTCTCTTGAGGATTTCTTGTAAGGGTGGTCGTGTGGTAGTGAACTCCTGCAGTTTTTGTTTGTCTGAGAAAGATACTATTTTCCCTTCATTTCGGAAGGATAGCCTTGCAGGGTAGAGTATTCTTGGCTGGCAATCTTTGTCTTTTAGTATTTTGAAAATATCATCCCATTCCTTTCTAGCTTTTAGGGTTTGTGATGAAAAGTCTGATGTTAGCCTGATTGGGGCTCCCTTATAGGTGATTTGACGCTTCTCTCTTGCAGCTTTTAAGATTCTCTCTTTGTCTCTGAGTTTTGCCAATTTGACTATGACATGTCTTGGAGAAGGCCTTTTTGGGTTGAATACGTTTGGAGATCGTTGAGCTTCCTGGATCTGAAGATCTGTGATTTTTCCTATACCTGGGAAGTTTTCTGCCACTATTTTGTTGAATATGTTTTTAATGGAATATCCATTTTCCTCCCCTTCTGGAATACCGATGACTCGGATATTTGAGCGCTTAAGATTGTCTGATATCTCTTTCAGATTTTCTTCCATGTCCTTGATTCTTTTTTCTTTCTTTTTGTCTGCTTGTGTTATTTCAAACAGCCCATCTTCAAGTTCAGAGGTTCTCTCTTCAACTTCGACAAGCCTGCTGGTTAAACTCTCCGTTGTGTTTTTTATCTCGCTGAATAACTTCTTCAGTTCAGCAAGTTCTGCTACATTTTTTTTCAGGACATTCATTTCTTTGTACATTTCCTCTTTCAGATCCTGTATACTTTTCCTCATTTCATCATGATGTCTAGCTGTGTTTTCTTGTATCACATTCAGTTTCCTTAGAATTATCACTCAAAATTCCTTGTCAGTCATTTCAAGGGCTTCTTGTTCTATAGGATCTAGAGTTTGAGATTTATTAACTTTTGGTGGTGTACTTTCTTGATTTTTTGTATTTCTGGTATCTTTTTTTTGATGTTTATTCATTGTGGTAGGGGGTTTCACAGTCCACTGTTTTGAGATTAATGAATAACTAGGATGTTGCTGTGATTGCCAATTTCGTATGGCTACCTCCGTGGCTGCTCAGTTGGCCTCTAGTGCCTTGTGTGTGTGGTTGCCTCGGGTCTTGGGCTTATCCGGGGAGCCACCTTTCTGGTCAGCTTGGACTCTGCTGGGCTGGTGGATCACGTACCACAGGGTGTGTGATCGGTGTTGAGCTTTCACTTCCTGTGAAGGACTTCTCCCTTTTCCGTGTGCTCTGGCCCAGGCTGTTGGATCGTGCAGTGGTGACCCCACAGGGTGTGTGGTTTCTGTCGAGTCTCCGCCTCCCTGGCTGCACGTCTCCCCACTCTGTGCGCACTGTGCTGGGCTGGGGCGTGTCTTCTGCAACCCTCGTCTATCAGCTGGGCCTTCAAGACCCTGCTCGGCACCGCCTCGCCCAGGAAGTCTACCAGGTTTCTGCTGGGCACCGACGACCGGTCGCTCTGGGTGCCTTTGTCGCACTGTGTAGATCTTTCTCGGGACTTGTTCACCTTTGTATCCCCCTGGTATAAACCGAGTCTAGCACCCGCCTGCAGCCAGCTCTCTGGCAGGTTCAAGCGGACCTGGGAACTCTCCTACCACACTATTCCGAACCAGAAATTGGTTAGGCTTTTTTCTGAACTGGTGGCAGCAGAGATGGTATCTGCCTCCCAGTAACAGGAAGTTTACCGGCGGCTGGAGTCCAGGGTGCGGTGGAGTGAGGGTCGGCCTGCCCGTACTTCCTTGCCCTCCCAACACTGGCCGGGGACGCCCCATGCCACCAACCCGCCAGAGAACCACGGAGGGAGTGGGAGGGGAGGCCAGTCCGCAGGCTCCGGAAAGCCCTGAGCTGGGCCAAGCAAGTGGGAGGACTCAGTGGCGGCCGAGCCGGGCGGAGCTGCCCGGACCTGGGAAAATGGAGGGAGCCCCGGGGCGGTGAGTGGCCTGGTGATGCAGGCGGGAGTCGGGTGGGCGTCTGCCACCCACAGGACTGGACCAGGGGTCACTCACAGGGCTATGCCAGGTCGGGCGCTCACCCTCTGCCTCTGGTTTGCCACCTTCCCTGTTCTCGGCCACTGCCGCCTCGGGCTGTTCAGTCGCGGCGCGGCTCGGGCACTCCCAGGAATCTTCTTTAATGCCGGCCTGTAACCTCGAATCCTGAATAGGGCAGCTGGCCGCCTTCAGCGCGGCCCCAGCCTCCAGGATCCTGTCTGCATCCACAGCAGCCCTGGCACCGTGTTCCCTGTTTCGAGACTCACTTTTGCAGCTAAGAAACAGTTCTTTTCCTGCTCCACACTTCAAAGCTGTTGCCTGTAAATGAGGCAGCCTCTCCTGCCGAGGGCCAAGTGGCGGTCACCCCCCACGACCGGCCACCAGCAGCGGTCCTCCCTTAAGAGATGGCAAGAGGAGGGTCCACCAGTTTCCCCAACTCTACTTTTTAATATATATAGTAAGCCCTAGATCAACAACTAAAAAATAAATAAATAAATGCAAAGAAGTGTATCTTTAAAGCCAATAGGTACGTTAAAATGTAATACTAATAAATATTGAAATAATCCAAAATTAGGTAGGAAAAGGGAAGAGAGGAACAAAAAAGAGTGGGGGAAAAAAACCAGAAAACAAACTGATTTATTAAATCTAACCATATAAATAATTATATTAAATGTTAAATGAGACCTAAGCACTCCAATTTTTTTTTTTTTAAATGGCCCAGATTGGACCTCCCAAAATACCAAATTATATGCTGCCTATAGGGGATACACTTTAAGTATAAAAACATAATTAGGGTGAAAGTAAATAGGTGGAAAAAATATACTATGCAAAGAATAAGCTACAAAAGGCAGGAATGGTTATATTAATATCAGATAAACTTTCTAAGAGAAAGTTTATTACCAGAGATAGAGAGACATTTCATAATGTTAAAAGGGACAATTAGTTAGGAAGAAATAAATGTGTGTACACCTAATAACAAAACCTCAATGTATATCAACATATGAAAACTTATGGTATCTTCATGCAATGTAATACTACTTAGCAATTAAGACATACAGATGCTGAATGAATAAAAATGCTACCATCATTACTCATTAGGGAAATGTGAATTAAAACCACAATGCAATATACTACCGCATACCCACTAGACTAGCTAACGTGATAAAGACCGACCATACCAAGCATTGAGAAAAATATAAAGCAACTGGAACTCTCATGCAAAATGGTACAACCACACTGAAAAATAGCTCAACAATTTCTTGTAAAATTAAATATTCAGCTACTATATGATCCACCAGTTCCACTCCTCGATATTTAACTACAAGAAATGAAAGCAAATGCCTACACAAATATTATGCATGAAAGATCATAGCAGCTTTATTCTTAATACCCCAAACTTTGAGCTAACCTAAATGTTTGAAAATAGATGAATGGATAAAAAACAATGGTATCTTCATTAAATGGAATACTATTGAACAATAAAAAGGAGTGCACTACTGAAACTTGCAACATCAAACAATGTTTGCAAATTTCAAACATTACACTGAGGGGAAAAAAGCCAAACACAGAAAGGATATGCCATATGATTCTATTTACATAGAATTTCAGAATAGGCAAATCTAATTTAAAATGACAGCATATCAGTGGTTGCCTGAAGCCAGGAAGTAAGAGGTGATGGAACTTTTTGTGTGATAGAAATGTTGTATTTCTTGATTGGGGCGATGACAACACAGGTGTGTACATTTGTCAAAACTCATTAAACTGTAAACTTAAGATGGGTACATTTTATTTTATGTAAATCATACTCAGTAAAGTTGCTTTAAACATGAAAAAATAAGTTAGAGTTTGGTCCTTATGGACTCTAAGTTGTTTTGTTCTGTTTTTTACCTTGTTGGGCTTTCTTTTAGATTAAAAAAAGAAAGAAAGAAATAGGTATAATTCTTTCTCCCCAGGCCCTACCCAAAATTAATTTGAGCTCAGTAGTCTAGTAAGTGGGAAATGACACTTTCTTCTCACTGTTTTGGAGAAGACAGTCCATCAGAGTTGGAAAAGCCTATGCTATGCTATTCAGATTCAGATTTTAATTTAAATCCCGTCATTGATATTTGTTATACAACTCTGGGCAAATTACTTACTCTTCTAGAGTTTCTTTTTCCTTACGTATAAAATGGTTATAATACCTATCTTGCTGGGCTGCCAGACTTAATGAGACAATGTGTGTAAAGTACCTGGCACAGACAGGAAATTTGAAAGAAATTGCCCCATTTTTAGAAGAACCACAGGTCCCAGACATTTTTAAATGAGCTCAATTCCAAATGTCCCATCTACCTTATAATCTCATTCATACTTCTCATACTATGCATTCTGTTTTTGTTATTGTTGCTTAAAAAATAAGCAACTATGTTTATAAAGAAAAGTTTAGGGTTTATTTTAGTTGTTACTAAGTTTAAAAGTCTGTAGATTACTCAGTCAGAAATATATATTGACCATCCATCATGTGTCAGGTACTTTTCTACATTCTGGGGATACTGATGGAGAGTAGGTGGGGAGTAATTAAGATGTTTTCAGTTGGTGATACAGACACTCATTGTATGAATTCATTGTATGAAAATATACAAGTATATACATATATGTACATATATAATGAATATATTCATTAATACATACACACAAAAATGAAGTATAGTGAACCTATACATGATACACAATTTTGTTACCAGACTGCAGGGTTCTACACCAGCTCTGCCAAGACTGATGTCATATTGACCAGGTAAATTAACATTAGTTTCCTCGACTATAAAACGAGAGATATGAACTACGACTCCTTTCAACTCTAAAACCTTATATACTCAAATGTCTAAAGTTCCTTTCTAATTTTCAAAGTTACTCCCTACATGTACTATTTCTTCCAATAATTTTGGATCCACATTATTAACCAATTATAGGTCTGTAGGTGAGTAACAGTTTGGATTCTGAATTATCACCTCAAACAAAAAAATTATGATTCATTCATTCACTCATTAAACATTTACTGGGTACCCCCTATGTATACTAGGTTCTAGGCATCAAAATAACCTTGGTCCCTGTCCTCATGGAATTTATCAGGTGTAAGGGGTAAGTAAAAGTTCTGATTTGGTAGGAAAATAAATAATTCAGTTTTTATATATTAAGCTTGAGATTCCTGAGCAACATCCCAGTGGAACTGGCATATAATATAAATTAGGGAGACACCACCAGCTAGGTAATAATTAAAAACCATGAGACCAAATGTAGTCAACTTGAGAGACTGAGTACAGTGAGAAGAGACCACAGGTTTAAATTTTCAGTAAAGCTAAAACTTAGAGGCTGAGCATAGGTTCAGGGGCTAAAAGACCCAGATGAAATGGAGAATGTACAATGAAAACCAGAAGAGGGTAGTATATAGGTCAAGAAGAGGGAATTGTCAACCGTATTAAGTACAAGTTAAATGAAAGAAGGATCCACTAGATTTGAAAAAACTAAAATCATTGATGCAGTCGGCAAATACAGCTTTAGTGGGCTGGTTGAAGTGGAAGCAAGACTGGAATGGGTTGAGGGCAATGGAGGGTGAAAAAGTGCAGACAGTGTGGACAATAGTTAAGAGAAAAGCTGTGGTAGGTAGAAGGAAATATAGGTTTGACATATTTGCTGTTTGCTTTTTAATGTGATTTTTTGTTTGTTTTTTTTAAGGTGGGTGATATTAGGACTGAAGGGAGGTTGAAGATGAATGGGAAAGAGAGAGAAGCAATGGAGAGAGCTCTTAGAAGGTGGAGAGTGATGCAATCCGAAGGAGAATAGAAGGATTGGCCTTGGACACTTAAAAGAGCCTAAAAGCAGTGGAGGGTGATGATGTGGGCAGGAGGTTTGCAGAGGATGGACAGAAGAAAGATGGAGCATGGTAGAGAGTTTAAGAGAACAGACTAGGGAACCAGGTTCAAATCCAACTTCTGCCATTTACTGTAAACTTGTCCAATTACGCTCTTTCTGGAATTCAATTTCTTCATCTGTGAAATGGAGGGAAAGTATTACCTATCTCAGATTTGTTATGTGAAATTTTCAATGAGCTAATGTTTATAAGAGCACTTTAAAAATGTCCAGCACATACCAAGTGCCATAGAGGTGGAAGCTATTAGTGCATTAGTGTCATTTGAAAAAGAAGGTCCTGTTTGATGCCTTCTGTTTTCTACATGAAATGAGATGAAAATAAAAATTGTCAGGTAAGTCAGTGAGAAATTTTTTTTCTGTTCAATTGCTAAAGACTTACAAACTGTAATATTCTCTATTGGTGATAGTGGGTTAGTCAGGCCTCTTTCTGGCTTATGAAAGGATGAATGTGGGCATCCCCTTCAGGAAACAATTTGGTGATATGAATCACAAGATTTTATGATGTCAATAACACAGAGGTCCTCAGAGGAGGGGTGTGTGTGGTAAAGAGGGGTGGAAAGTCTGCCCCGAGAAAGCTAGTTAGTTACATTTGACACCATTCCCAGTTCCCTGATTGGTGAAACTGTTAAGCCCTCCCCATGGTTTCTGTTAATTCCCAGGTTTATGTGCTGTGGTGTAATTGGCCTCAGGCTCCTGTGTTTGTATGCTGCCTTTGTTTCTCTATATAACAATCCAGCTTCTTCAGTCTCCCAAAGAAATCCACTCAGGGGGAGGGGGTAACATCCTTGAAGCACAGTCTTACATCTTATTTCCATCTCTCATTCCCCCACCATTGCCTCTGGGGTTCAAGGTTCTTCTCTATTGTGCACAACATTTTAGCTCCTCCAAACTTCTAGTTCCACAGTTGCCTAGTAAACCCATCAAGGCATCCAGGAGAGTATTCTAAGACCTATCGTTCTTAGAAGGGTTAGCGATGGCAAAATTTTACTACTGATATAGCAATTCCACTTCCAGAACTTATCGAAAGAAATCATCCATTACTTATTTCAGTGTTATAACTGCCAAAGCATTGCACACTAAAATACTCAACAAAAATGGTTAATAAATCATGTGTGTCATATGGTAGAATGTTATACAACTATTAAAATATGATTTTGAACAACATAAATATGAGGAAATTTTTGCAGTTTTTAAAAAAAATACACTGAGGTACAAAGAATAAAACAATGAAAAAAAGGGTAGACTTTAATTTCCCTTCCTATCAAAATCTTTTAAGAGTAATACATGTACAAGGTAATAAAATTTAAACAGTGCAGAAAGTTACAAAATGGAAAGAGAAAGACCTCAATTCCTTCCCCTCCCCACCACCCTCTCCAAGTGAACAATTGCTTATTATAGTTTCTAATTTTAAAAAGCATAAATCTGCATAAATTCACATCTATCTTTAATTTTACACAAGCAAGCATACAATTTACATTGTTTTATATATTTTTATACTTACACATTTTAGAGTTCTTTCAATATCAGCATATACATGTATGTATACATCCATTGTTTAATATGGCATAGATAATATTCCAAATTTTTCTATCATATCAGTATATCCTAATTTAACCAGTCCCCTATTTTTGGAAACTCTGGTTGCCATATTTTCCTCCAAAAGATTGCTCCAATTTATGCTCCAACTTACAGTTCTCCCACATTCTCATTGCATCCATGTTAAGTATCATTAAAATTCACAATATAAACATTAAAAAAAAGCTTGATATAAAAAATGTAAGTAAAGTAATTCAACTTCCAGTTAATGAGAGCCTACTATGTGAATTTGAAGAAATCACGTAGGACTGGCAAGCCACCAAAAAAATAAAAAATAGAAAAATAAATAAAAATCATGTCATGGTTTTATTTATGTTGTTTAAGAGTTAGATTAATAAAATATGGTTCTTTCAGTGTAATCTTCTCAGATTAAAAAAAAATTCTCTGTTCTCAATCTAATAATCTGGTGGGGAGGATAAAGATGTAAACAACAGAGAAACAGAGAGAGAAATAATGGCCATACTAAAACTGAAATACAGAGCAGACCGGGAATAGGAAAGCATTCACGGTCCAGGTGCCATTTTACTTGGGATTTGATAATTATAATAGCTACTATTTTTTTTTTTTTTGACTTTTTTTTGTGACCGGTAAGGGCCAACCCTATATAGGATCCGAACCTGCGCAGCGGCAGCGCCACTGCGCTCCCAGCGCCGCACTCTCAAGAGTGTGCCACGCGGTCGGCCTAATAAATACTATTTGTTGATGCTTAGTATGAACTAGGCACTAGGCTGATTTACTTTAGGTGCATTTTCTATTTTAATTTCCCCAACAATATGAGGTAGATATGATTTTCATAGGTATTTTAGAGATGAAAAAACTGAATCTGAGTGAGATGAATACTTAACATCACACAGCCCTTACCGTACACCTTCCATGTGTAATTTATTTCATTTCTCATAACGTTCCTATGAGGTAAGCTCTGTTATGGCCTCTTTTACAGGAGATAAAAATAAGGCACAGAGGGCTCAAGTTATCTGCTCAAGGTCGCACAACAGGTAAGTGGCAGAGCATGGACACAAACCCAGGCGGTCTGAGTCAGAGCTCGAGTCAGCCTTTCGTTGATTGGTTATGGGAGGGAATATGGGACAAGGGAAGAGCTGCATGAGCACAGCCAGGGAGGGATACATTGGATGAGCCACACTCTGAAATTCAGTGACAAGTAGCAGAGTTGTTCAGTGGAGAATAAAGTGAATGGAAATGAGATCAGAGGTAGGATAGAGTAGAAAATGACTAATCGGATGATTCAGTCACAGCCCCCTCAGCCTTCACCTCTTTAAACTGAAGCAGTTTATTCCTTTTAGTCAGTTTTTAACAGCCAGTTGTTCAGAAACTTCCTTTTGATTATTTTAGGGGCGTGTTTCAGGATGCTTCTGTTAGAAATGCAATCATACCGGTGCAATGCGAATTTGAGAAAGGAGGCTGCTAATGAACTTTGAAGTTCAAATAGTACTTCTCCGTGCCTCAATAATGCACCAGCCCAATGCGGTTGGGATAGTGGTTATCAAGCAGGTTGCAAGAGAAATGGCATCCTACCCTCCAATTGTTTCTAATGTGCATGAAGAGATAGGTCCAACTGACATTTCAGTTCCCCTACCACTCTTTCTGCAGCATTTGACACTACTGGTTATTGCCTCTTTGAAATTCTCTCTTCCAGTAACTTCTGCAATATTATCTTTCCTGATTTGTCTCCTACCTCTCTGATGTGCCTTGCCATTCCCTTTAAACGGTATGAGGGTACTTCAAAAAGTTTGTGGAAAAAAACAAATAATATGAATCTTTCCATGAACTTTTTGCAGTGCACTTCTTTAGATGCCCCTTAAAGGACACTGTAACCCAGAGTTTGCTCAGGATTCTTCAGTTCTCCCTCTGTTTTCTTCCAGTACGATCTCAAATTTACTCAGAATCTTTCAGCTGTCAGTTCACAGAATTAAGAAGACCTAGACCTCTTTACTTATTTTACTGTTTTTACTCAAGAGAATATCTTTAAGCTTATACCATTCTTATGCTTTGGGCTGTAACTTATTTCTGAGAAGGTCACATGAGTCAGCTTTACCTACCTCTTTTTTATTACAGATCTGATAGTTGGTGCTGCCTCTTCAGCTCTGATCTGGACTCTGCTCTTTGCTTATATTAATGCCTAGGCCTTTGACTACACTACTTTCAACTGCCATGTGTAAACTTCACTTGGCCCATTCTAGCCATCAGTAATCTACATCAGTAGATCTACATCATTCAGCTCTGTACCTCACAAATATGTATAATTAATTATGTTTTGCAGACAATTCTTTTTTTTTTTCAAGCTTGTAACAAAAAGGAGTATTTTTTCTTATTGAAACATAATTGTACCTATCTGTGGGGTACCATGTTGCATATCAATATCTGTGTGCAATATGTGATGCTCAAATCGGGATAATTAGTATATCCAACATTATACAATGTAACCATTTTTTGTGACCCTTTACCAATTTCTCACTAACCCCCCTCCCGCCTCTCCCCCTTTCCCACCTCTGGTAACCTCAGTTCTGTTCTCTCCTTTTGAAAGTTCAATGTGTAATTGTGATTGTTGTAACTTTCTTTGTTTCTTTTAATTTCATTTGTTTATATTTTAGCTCCCACTTAGAAGTGAGGCCATGCAATATTTCTCTTTCTGTGCCTGCAGCAGGCAATTCTAATGTGCATTTGGGAACTACCATTTTATACAGTGGTTCTTAAACCCAATTACTTATTAAAATCACTTAGGAGTTTTTTGTTCTTAATACAGATTTCTGGGTCCTACCTTACATCTCAAACACTGGGGTCCAGGAATCTTCATTTTCTTTCTTTTTTTTTTTTTTTTTTTTTGTAGTTGGCAAGTACAGGGATCCAAACCCTTGACCTTGGTGTGATAACACCATGCTCTAACCAACTAAGCTAACCGGCCAGCTCCTACTTTGTATAAGTCTCCATGTGAATGGAATGTTGAGACACATTGCCATGTGTTGGGAAAATTAGAGGAAAATGGTCAGGGCCCCTCAGATGTTCAGAATCTTGCCGAGCATTTGATGTAAATATGCATGTGCACCCAGGTGTTCCTTGGTTATTTTCTAATGTAATTGTGCATGTGCACCCAGGTGTCCTGGGTTATGGACTTAACCAGGGGCAAGCGGTATGGGGAGGCCACTACTGCTGCTGGAGGCTGTTGCTGCCAGTGCCCACAGGATGCCCCAAGAGGCCACCGCCACCGCTGCTTCTGCTGTTACTGCTGCTGTAAGCTGCTACTGCTGAGGACTGCGCTCGTGTCATCTGCCAGTGGCTCCTGGGATCTTTCCCGACTACCTAGAGCTGTGGACCTGTGTGTGAGGGGTTTGGTGACCCAGCCTGGCATGTGGGGGGTTTGTGACCCAGTCTGTACAATGGGTTTGAAGCATCTGTGGGCCCTGACTCCTAGCCTGGACAATACAAGTGGAAATTTAGTATAAGCAAAATAATGAAACATCTTGGCTTTAGCATAGCTATTGCCTCAACCCAACAACGGGTGTAGTCTGTAGCTTTATACAACGTTTGCAATTTGGAATGGGCCTTTGTGGCCAGGACACCACTGCCTTCCATCCAGCTCTTTGAGTGGCACTGACATAACTTCCACTTATATCTGAAAAATAGTCTATAGCTTCTCTCCAGATCCATGTTCTGAGCTCCAGACTCATGCATAGAAGATTCTATAAGATATTTGACTGTCATTCCACATGTACCTCAAATTGGCCAAGATTGAACTCATTTTTTTGTTTTTTTCCTCTTCTTTGTCTTATATAGATGAACAGCACACTTATCCACAAAGTGTGCAAGCCCCAAGCCTAGTCACCATTTTAGACTCTCCCCTTCTTAACCCCACAGCCACTAGTTATCATCTGTCGGTAATTCTATCCTGTTGATTCTGTTTTGCAGGTTACAGCCTTACATCAGACATACTGTCTCAACCAGAGTACTTTTAATACCCTCGCTGGTCTGCCTTTGCCTGTCTCCTTTTCCTTCAATTCTTTACTTCTGCCTGAGTGAACTTTCTAAAATCCAAATCTGATCTTGTCACTTCTCTTCTTAAAATTCTTTAATGGCTCCACCTTACCTTGAGAATAAAATTCAAACTTCTTAGTAAACAAGACCCTTCATGAATTTTGCCTCCAGCCTCATTCCTTGCGACAGTTTCCCTTTCATGTGAGTCACCTGGGGCCTCACTCCAGACCTACTGAATCAGATCTCTGAGGAAGAGTGCTCAGATGTCTGAAATTTAACAAGCCCTAGGTGATTCTGCTGATCACACAGGATTGGGAAACAGCCCTCAGACATGCCCATTGCCCTTGTCATTGTAGAAAGCCCATGTTGGAGAGGCTTCCTGACTAGACTTTGCTTCCTGTCTTCACTGTGGTGATGGCCTGCAACCTTCCAGCTGCTCTTCTGCTCATCCCTCAAGGTCTCCTTGTGGGGTGGAGTTTCCTGAGTCCTTAAGTGCCGGTCTCCTGTGCTCTTCTTTTTTATTTCTGTCACATCTTGTGCTTACCCCATCCCACTATTTTCTTATCTTCCTTCCCCACTAGCATTTGAGCTCTTCGATGGTAGACACGGTGTAACTTCTCTCTTTATCCCCAGAACCCAGCACAATGGTTAGTGCAATAAATGTTTTTGAATGAATTACTAGAAAATGAAAATGGAGGAGTCCATTGTTAAGTCAAAAACAACAACAAAAACACAGGCAAATAGATTGTCAAAAGCATAGGCAGAATTAGTAATACAGCAACTATCACAATTTGAATTTAAGGTTGAAAGTTCTGCACCAGTAATTTAAAGTACAAAGAAATATACCCAGAGTGTAAGTACCATATCAGTCAAGGTTTTTAACTGTGAGTAATAGACATGGATGCAAGCTGACTGAAACAGAAAAGGAGTTTATGGAGAGGTTGTTGGGTAGCCCACAGAATTACCAGGAAGACTAAAATGCCAGGCTTCGAAAACAAGCAGGAGCACTGGATGGCTAAGCAGCTAGAATCCTATCCATGGCTGTAGGATGGAGGCTGCAGCTCACCCACCTGTCTCTGCCAGCACAGGACACGAATGCTGCTGATAGCACTGCGTCTAGTGGCAATTGCTATGGGTGCTGCTACCAAAATGAATTCTCTACTCACCCTATTTCTTTGCCTCACCCCAGATTCAAATCTTAGACTGGTTCAAGTGACTGGACTAGTCGAGGTCTGGATGTATGTGAGATGGGGTGTGTGTGAGAGGCACACTTGTGGACTTACAGCATAGGTTCAGACCTTGGAGAATTCCCCAAACAAAGGCAGGGGTTTGGATGCTAGGTAGCCAATTTAAAAAACGTTGCCTCTAATTTTATATTGCATTATATATGGTATTCTTAAAATAGTAACATTAATTAAAATCTTGATACCTAAACAGAAAGTCAGAATAAATAATTTCCAATAGGCCACAAGATACAATTGTCAACAAACCCTAGAGTTCTGTTAAATTATTTTCTGAGTAAAATAATAACATTCGCTATTTACAATGACATCCAGCTCAAAGATGGAAGGAAGCACAGAGGTCTTTAGGCAGCAAAACTGCAGCAAAAATTCCTCCAGGACACTTGGAAAATAAATAGGAGTCCACAGGGAAACATTAGTTTCCAAATACCAGGGATTAAGACGACATGGGTGGGGCTCAAGGTTGGGATTGTGCAGTTAGGAATTTGTAGCTGGGGAGATGGAATTGACAAAACAGTGAGAATACAAGCACAGGTTCTAGATGATTGCTTCACATATGTGGAAATATTCAAGGTTAAGTAGTTCATTTATAATTCTGTATCTTTGTTTTTACTTAAAGAAAGATTTTCTTTTTGTAATAAGAGTAGATACTCAAATTTTTTAAAGCAATATTGAAAAATACAAAAAAAGTTTAAATAATAACTTCAAATTCTACCACCAAGAAATAGGCATTAACACTATGGAAACTTCATTCTAACCATCTTTCTACACCTATAAGAGATAAAAGCATCTGGGCTGCCATATGGTACCACTCCAGTGGTCACCATTCACATAGAATGCATAGGAGAAAGAGAATTGGATAGATGGATGGAGGGAGGGATGGATGGATAGATGGAGGGATGGATGAACTTTTGTTAAATTGTCTCATCTAAATATTAAAAGTCATAATGTTTTCTCATAGAAGAAAAATTAATGGAATTGCTGGACTTCAAATACGTTTCTTTACAACAAAAATACATTGTTTCCTTGTTTCCTCTTTTTTAAAAAACTTCTTTAGGTAAAAAAATGAGTTTATTAAAAGAATAAGAGGTCAAAGTTGTTATTTTTTTTCTCAACTTAACTCTTGGTTTTAGACTGTATTAATAGACTCACTATGATGAAAGATGAGGACTTCAGCACTTTTTTGCTTCCTGTCATCTTCCTCTCTCAATTTTGGCATGTTTGTGAGTTGTTTTATTTTTACACTGTCAAGACTAATTGTGGTTATATGCCCTGGATATTTTCCATTATTCTATATGGAAATGGATTAATTGCTCAACATGTGTTCTTCTGCCACCACTTATCTATTCCTCAATTTCTAATTTTGATTCATTTCTTAATCAACTGGATTTCATCATCAAACTTATTTTTCATTGCAAGAAGAGCTCAGTGTGTTATATTCCCTGAGGTCTTTCTTGTTTAAGTATGCTCATTTTTACTAACATGACACCAAGCCTGGGAAAATGTTTTTGGTCCTACTTTCTTTATTTTAGAACTCTTTTTATATTTCACCGTTGTCTCTGGCATTAATACTGCTGTGGAGAAAAGTGGGATGCAAACCATTTTTTTCCTTTGTAGGTGATTTGTTTTTCTGTCTAGAGTTTGGACTAATTCATTTTCATACTTTCAAGTTCAATAAGTGAATCAGATGTGTCCTGGGCCTGAGCATTTATCCAATTATTTTTTTTAATCACAATCTGAGGTTCAGTTATTGCTCTCATGACTTTGACAGACCTGAAAAACAGTCTTTCCGCAACTTTGAAAAGCTAGGAAGTATGACTGTGTCAAGAAGAATGCCAGATGATCTCTCTGATTCTGATTTTGTCTTCTAGGTTCAATGCCTTTGGTTTTTGTTCTTTGTCATGTTCAAGCAAGTCCTTTAGATCCTCTTGGGTAGCTTGAAGTGATTCCATGCACCCAATAGTCTTTAGAAAGGTGGTGATATAAAGAAGTTACAGGAGTAGAAATTATTGTTGCTACAGAGGAGAGTGCTTTTGATGAAGATTTGTAGTGAGTTCTACACATAGAAGGTGTAGTAGACCAGATGTACTGTCAGAAAGATGAGTTTTCTAGGATTTCTTCTGCCTAGTTAATGGTGTCTATGATTTGTTATAGATAGGTAGGTGATTGAAAGGATCTGAATAGAATTTTCTTTCTAGAGTGGGTAGATGAGGTGGCGGGAAGTCTATTTAGGTAAAATATTTCTACGATGAATAAAGGGGCATTTGTACCTCCCATACAGAGATAATGCATGTCATTTTGGTGAGGACGTCTACTTCCACCAAGGTGATAACATTGTACCTTAGGAAGGAAAAGGGGAGCAGCCAGTGATAAAATACATGGTGATATTATCTCAGAGGTGCTTGGGCTGAGGAGGTCTTGAAATAGTTATTCTAGACCCTCAGATCTATCTTGCCTATGTGCATGTGACATGGGAGTTTGCATTTGGGTTATCAACATGAAAAGACAGAGTCAGCAGACATTCCAGAGGACTGTTTTAAATGTTTTCAGTGGACCTCAATGGCCCAGCATGGCAGAAACACAGCTTTTGTGGGTGTGCATCTCATGCCAAGACATATATCTGGTAGGTTTGTTTAAGAAGTCTCTCTCCCACCTCTGAACCATTCTATTGGGGGCCATTGTAAGGTGGCCCTGGATACTGACCAAGTGCTGTGCATATAGGCATTGGTCAGCTCCCCTTGACTGCCTTCCTTAACTCTGACTGAGGCTGAAAGATCACAACCCTTTGGCATTAGAATATTCCGTATGATGGGCTGGTACTGTGCCTAATAGAGCAGCGTATCTGTGTGATGGCTTGCATTCCTGTCTCTCACTAGAGACTGATAGCAAAATAGAGCTCACCTTCTCTGATGGAAACAGAGGTCTCAGGTTTGCCTGTGCTACTCACTGCCTTCAAGTGTGGACCTATCTCAGTGTGCTGACCCCCTTTATTCAATGTACTGCCAAGATGCCTTGAATTGCTGATAGTTCTTTTTCCCTCACTGCAGAGTTAGCCTTGGCTGGAATGAGCTACCCTGATGAAAATGTTACCAAACTGAATGAAGTTCGTTTGCTCACATGCAAGGGAAAGCCAAACACTGAAGAATGGGTCTTGGCAGGAGAGAAAAAGGTTTATTCACATTTACAAGGCATCCAAGTGAGGAGATGGGAGAAAGAAATATCTCAAATCCACCTTATCCACAATGTGAAAGGACGTGTATTTATGGGAAAGTGGTTAGAGATGGTGCAAGGCGTGCAAATTGCGATTCATTTAAAAGGTTTGAGGGAGTTCCCCAGCGATCTGAGCACAGGCTCAAGCCATCAGCATGCCTCTGCATAGTCAGCAGACAGCAGCATTAGAAGGCTCTGGAGCTAGAGTTTTTGGCTCTCTGACGTCAAAAGGCTACCCATCAGACATTTGCACAGGCTCAACAGAGAGGTCTGTAGACTTGACCAGGTTGGCCTGGTCTGTGTTGGGCCAAGCTAACTCCAACAACCCTGAAAAATACCTTAGGCACTCAATCCATGACTTCTGTGCCAGAGGTGTTGTCTTTAAAAGGTAGATAGGAAGAAACATAATGAAAGGTTAGCTGTGGAATTTTACTGAAAGAACCAGCAATTTGAACAGGGAATAAATTTTAACTGAAAAGCCATGGTTACAAAAAGAAACAGGTCAGTTACAATGGAATCCTCTTTGGACTCAGATGGTATTCACTAAAATATAAAAAAGTTAATTTAGATCAGAGATGTCAAGCCTATGGTCTGAAATCAGCTCATAGGCACATTTTCTTTGGGTATATGTAAAGACTGCATAGGCTTCAAAAAAAATTTTTTTTCAATTAGTTGCCTATTTCAAAAGTTAGGAAATGTCCCATAAAAATCCAGATTTCTAGGCTGGCTGGTTAGCTTAGTTGGTTAAAGCGTGGTGCTGATAAGATCAAGGTACAGGGTTCCATCCCTGTACCACCCAGTTGCCTAAAAATAAAAAATAAACTTTTTAAAAAATGGAAAAAAATTCAGAATTCCACTTTTCTTGTAAGATGGAAGATATGACAACCACACTAAGTGCACATTTCCTATGGGAATGCCATATCCAGAGTGGCTAAGGAGAGCCAGGAAGCAGGTGCCCTCTTGACACAGGCCTATGCTTTCCAGCTCACCAGGGTCGCCACCAGTTGTGATTATCCTCCTGACTCAGAGGCCAGCTGTCATTTCCCACCTATTATCACATCTGAACTTTTTGTTTTACTTATGATAAAGTCAGGAGAAAAGTGGCCTATATCCTATACTCTACCTCTAGCATAGGCAGGAATATGTAAGACACTCTGAGAGGACTGTGGGCTTCTTTCTCTTGGCTTGCTTTACTCATTGATACTACCTGCTGGGGAATTCTGGTCATCTGAGTGTAGGACTGTTGCTTTAGTTAGAAGTGCAAGGTGAGTCAGGTAGGCCAAGATTAAGAGGCAGGAAAACATGACTGTTAGTTTATGAAAAAGGGCTGCTTCTTCCATACTGTTAGGGTGTAAATTTATGGCTTGGGAGTGGGGATGGGACTGTTGGGGGGAGAAAAGTCAGTGGTAATCAGGGACTATTGGATGTCCTGAATCACTTGCAGTCACATATATCTTTCTGATTTTCCTCCCTGCATTTTATTATTATCAAATTGTGGTGTGATTTATTGCTTACTCTCCATGCCTGAACTGTGCTAATTAGCAGTTTGTGTGTCGACCTAACCAGTGATTCTAGGCTAAGCATCCCATGAGCCATGGCTCCAAAATCATCTGAGTCCTGTACCAGCCAGCCACTCTGTAACTGCAGCCAGGCTGAATATTATCCATGTATAAATATAAGTTGTCACCCAACTTTCCTTGGTCCAACTTCAAGTTTTTTATGTGCTTTAAAATCATTTTAAAACTAATTTTGGAATGACTAATACTCATACATTCTCTTGGTTCAAATGCAAAAAGTAAAAATGGTATATAGTGAAATGTCTTCTTCCCACTGTTGTCCTCCAGTTATTCAGTGCTCTTTCACTGAAGGCAAATAATGTTACCAGTTTCTATTTTATTACTATGAAAGTATTTTATGCCAGTGGTGCTCAAAGTGTGATCTGTAGACTCCTGGGGGTCCCCAAGATGTTTTGAAGGGATCCGTCATATCAAAACTATTTTCATAATGATAATAAGACGATATTTGCCATTTTCAGTGTTGGCATTTGCACTGGTGATGCAAAAACTATGGTGGAGAAGACTGCTGGCACCTTGACATGAATCAAGAGAGTAGCATGAAACCATACTAGGAGTCATTTTATTCTTCACTGCCACACAGTCACAGATGAAAACATTCAAATTTCTCTTAAGAATGTCCTTATGAAGCAAGAAAAGCTAATAATTTTATTAAATCTCAGCTCTTGAGTACCTGTCTTCTAAATATCTGTCTGATGCAACGTGAAGGACTTCTGCTGCATACCAAGTACTATGGTTGTCTCAGGAAAAAGCATTTGTGTGATTGTTTGGGTTGCAATCCCAGTTAGCTAATATTTCATGGAGCACTATTTTTACTTGAAAGAATTACAGACAAACTATCATTAGTCAGATAAGTGTCTGGCAAACATTTTTTGAAATGAAAATGAACCAAATAAGCCTGTTACTTTTTTAAAAAACCCAATGAAATGATAATACAAATTGCAAATAATAAAATTTGAGCTTTTATGAAAAAATTAGAATTTTGGAAAACTTGTATTTACACTTTGAATTCAACAACTTCTCATGAATAAAATAGATGGTGATATAACAAATGCATTTTTTTGATATTGTAGAATGAAATATGTTAACATTTAGAAAATCTATATAACTCTATGGATCAATATTTGCCAAATGATCAACATATGACCTTGAAAAATTATGCGTAGGTAAAAGAACCATTCAAAATGGAAGGCAGACCAACGAATTTTAATGTAATGGAGTATGAATAGGTCTTTGATATGATTTCAGATACTACATTGCAACTAATCTTTAAGAAACTACTAGTTGTAGAGGTTTGGTATAACATCAAAGAAGAATATCAACAATGATCTGAAAAAGCTTTTAAAATACTTCTCTGTTGCCCAACCTCATATCTGTGTGAGATATGAGATATGTTCAACCAGAAAAACATAGCACAAAAGGTGGAATGCAGAAGCAGGTATAAGAATCCAGGTGGAGCTGGCCAGTTAGCTCAGCTGATTAGAGCACAGGGTGGTAACATCAAGGTCAAGAGTTTGGCTCCCTGTACTGGCCAAAAAAAAAATCCAGATGTATTCTATTAAGGCAGATATTCAAGTGATTTGCAAAAATGTAACGATATACCACTCTCAATGTTTTTGTTTTGGAAAACCTAGTTATTTTTCATAAAAAAAAAAATGTTATTTATGTTAACATGTAATGGGCTTACCACTGCCATTTAAAAATAAATAAACATTTAAATTTTGTCTTAGTTTTAATTTCTCGTATGTAAATAATCGTAAGGATAACCCACATAACAAAAGTTCTCTAAGTTTCCCCAATAATTTTTGAGTATAAAGTGGTTCTGAGTGCAAAAAAATTAAAATTTGAGAACCATTTGTCTATGCATATATTAACTCTCTACATATCTATACCTATATATCTATACGCTTGGTGTATTCTACTTTTATTATACAAAACACATTGCACCTACTTGTACCTGCACCTTGCTTTCTTAACAACATGTCTTCAGAATTGTTTCATATCAGGACATACAGAGCATCCTTATTCTTTTTATGGCTACATATTATCTTCTTGTAAGAATTTACTATAATTTTTAAACCAGTTTCATTAAAAGTTATTTTGTTAAGTTAGTCATGTTAAAGTTATTTTGTTCTTATAGACAATGCTACAGTGAATAATTTTGTACCTACCTCATGTCACATGTGTGGTAGGGTCTGTAGGACAGAAGTAGAAATGCTGGTCAAAGATTAAGTGCATTTGTAATTTTGATACATGTTGACTTTTCCTTCATATTCCCATAGACTTTGCACTTTCTCTACCGTAGCCTATATTATGGTGTATTATAATTTCCTGCTTATTGATAATATCCCCACTACATTTTACATCCTAAGGAAAGTGATGCTGTGTGTCTCATTCAATAGTTTATTTCCAGAATCTCGTCTAGTGCCTGGCATATAGTAGGTACTCAATAAATATCTGTTGATTTACTAAATACATAGAAGGACAAATTTGGCTAGAATATGGGCTCTGAGTATCTCAAAATTTTAATTTAAAAATCCCAAATATCCTAGCAACTACTTTAAGCAGGACTATCTTCACATTACCGGCTTTACTGTTTCATATAAAATTTCTAGCAATAGAAACACATATAGTGTTTCTGGTATAGACATATTACGATTTCATAGAACAGAGAACACTTTTTTCTCCTGTTTTCTCTACCTTTCCCAATGGCCTTGGTGCTATATGCCTTATTTGTCGGGTCCGCCGCCAGCCGACCCGAACAGCCCTAGCCTCATTCCTCTTGGTGGGCGAGCAAATGGCCCGGGATTCCTCTTTCCCTCCTGTCCCCTTTGGAAGGAGATGGAGGAAGAGAGCTGTGAAGAGAGGTGAGCACAGCCGCCAGCCCCAAACCAGCCCAGTTAAAGGACACTCAGAGGCGGCAGGGGTTCTGTCGAGCAGTTCTGTTTATTATCACACAAGCACTTGCTTTTAAAGGCAAATGGAGAAGGGAGTTTTACATCCTCCAATCAGCTAAAAGGTTACAAGAGCATGCATCCTGTCTCAATGCCTAGCTATTGCAATCACGTCAGGAGCACAGAAGCACGTATTTGCCCAATAAGGGCTAAGGCAAGGTTCCCGCAGACACTCCCACCTTACTTCCTCCCAGCCGCGCAGTCTTAGGCTGCCACGTTAATACGCCCTTGTGGGCCCATAATGGCGCCGCTTGTAATGTCACTTAAGGTGGCGTTAGTTTTTAAGGCCCGACACTTATTGGCCATCCATAGAAGCCTGGGCCTAAGAGAAAGAGTAAGTTCTCCAAGGAGCAATAAGATAAATCACATAAGAAAAGTAGCCGTCAATAAACTGGTATAATATACACATTGTAGCCTAGTGAAAACATGCTTTAGATGGTACTGTTAAGGTTTGTAATACATCTACAGTTTGACCAAAATTTATTTCTTTTACTTAGTTTCTAAATTTTCTTAGGCCAACCAAAGAAAATAGAATATCACAATATGGGGTAAGTTATCACCATCTTTTAATTATGAAAAAGATTATTATATGCCAGCTTATAATGAGCAAGGATAAAGTGAGGAGGAATTCACTAGAGAAAGAATAGAGCTTCAGGAAGCTTCTTCTCCTATGTTCCTTGCCAACTACTCATTTTTTTTCTGTAAGGCAAAATCCTGTTCATTTCCTTTGAGAAGACTTCTCTCATCCTCTCATTTGAGTACAAATTTATTATTCTCTCTTCTGTGCATCCCTTTATTCCTTCCCATATATGATCATATCTTTATGATGTGTCTTCTGATAGCAAATGGGCTTCTTAGGGGTTGACCTTGGGCTTTCTCATGCCATCTAGCATGGTTGCTCAAGTATGTTGATGCTTAATAGATGTCTGTTGAATGCCTTAGTATTTCTCATAGTGTCTTGCCCCTACTGTCTATATGGAAATGTGATGTAGAGAAGTAGGGTGTTCAGAACAGGTGGAAGAGGAAGATAGACAAACTCTTATAAATACAGAAAAGTCTCATCAAGGGCGAGAAGATTTAGATGAAGAAAATAAAGATCATTTCAAGAATATCATGACAGTTTAAGCACTGGCAGCAGAAGTTTGTAATCTTGGGCAGATGGCTTAACTTCTCTAAATTTTAGTTTATTCATCTGTAAAGTGGGGTAATAACAATTGCTACCTGTGGTAGGCAGAATTATTAGATGAGTCCCTCCACAACTGGTGTGTGTTCTCTGTGTAATCCCCTCCTCTTGACTGTGGGAGAGGATCTGTCATGGGATTTTACTCCTGCAACTGAGTTCTGTTATGTTACAATGATGAAGAGATTTTGCAGATGTAATTAAGGTTCCTAATCATTTGACTTTGAGATAAGCAAATGAGAGATTATCCTGGATGGGCCTGACCCAACTGGGTGAGCCCTTTAAAGGAAGGTCCAGGGCTTCCCTGAAGGGAGAGATTTGAAGTACAAGATTTTCCTGCCAAACTTGAAGAAACAAACTGATACATTGTGAGAAGCCTATGAATAGGGTCATGTGGCAAGAACTGCAAGACCGTCTAGGAGCTGAGAGCAGGCAGCTTTTAGGTGATGGCTGACAAAGAAAAGGAGCTTCAGTCCTATAACCACAGGAATGGAATTCTCCCAACAATCATGGGAGCTTGGGAGAGCACTCCAAACTTCGGAGCAGACCTGGCTGACACCTTGATCGCAACCTTGTGAGACCCTGAGCAGAGGACCCAGTTTAGCTCTACCCAGAGTCCTGGCCCATAGAAGCTGTGAGATAATAAATGTGTGTTGTTTTGAGCAGTCACCTTTCTGGAAGTTTGCTACACAGCAAAAGAAAACAAATATGCTACCCTATTGGGAAGATTTTTAGTTTACAAACAACTGATTCTAGCTAATGTTAGAAGGAAAGAAGCAGAATTTATTGGAACAAAAATTGGTATGTCACAGAACTGAGGGAAAAAGTATATGATTAGGCCTCAGGGATGACAGGCAGAAGGGAGACTTTGAGGATATCATTCAGGAGTTTGGGGGTGTGCACTTTGAAATGATCTACCGACATCCACCCTTGTCACTTGTCCCATGAATCAGATTCTCCTGACAGAGTCTAACTGGCTGATTTCCATCTGGGCTAGAGTCTAACTGCCCATTTTTGATGTCAGGAAGCTTGAGAATGGACAGGCCCCTAGCCCACATGGAATGAGGAAGGGAGATCCCTTAAGCGTGACGTTCCTAATGAAAGAAGAGGAAAGGGATTTGGGGCAGGCACACACAAAATAAACCCACCTTGCTGCTTTATAGGGTTGTCAAAGAAGACATAAGATAATACATGTAAAGTGCTTAGGACAGTTCTTGGCACACCATAATCACTAGGTAAATTTTAACCATAAATATTAAGCATCAGGGGGTCTAAGCCTCATCTGACAGTAAAACAAAGAACTCTGTTCTTGAAGATGAAAAGAGAAATCCCATCTCGATGAAGGAGAAAATTCCCTAACACTCAAAAAGACAGGCTTACATGCCTCTTGCTACCTAGATGATTTATAATTAAAGGATTATCAGACGTTAGGAAGTTATAGATTTCTAAGTGCAATTTGTGCTGATTATTGCTATGTACTCAAAACCAACCCAGCTATAGATAGACTCCTCCAAATTCTGGTGGGTCAGGGCTGGAAGCCAACTGTTCGTGGCTATTCCTCTTCACCCAAAACTCTCAATGGTTGTCTTACAGCTCTGATTGTAAATATGCTGGATGGTGCCTAAGCCCATCCATCCATATTTAAATCATGGCTTTAAATTTGAAATTTCAAAAATTAATTCAGATATGGATGATAGCCATATTTACCAAGGATCATAAATAGCATCTGTAATATCTGTGAGAAGCTGGTATTGAGTGATGTAGTTGTGTTTTTGAAGGAAAGCTTTCCTTTGATCTTTCTGTTGAAGAATGCCATTGGTCAGTGCACCCATTCTAAGAAAGGCCTGCCTATCCGGTGGTGTCATCTTTGGCCCAGAACATCACTGATGGCTAAAGTTAACTTCCATTCCATTCTGTGTTACTCCATAAGTATTTATTGAGTTCCCATTATGTTCAGTGAACTGTATTAAGTGCTTTGATAGATTAAAAAATGAATAGATAAGACAGAGCTCCTGACCTTAGGGTATTTTATTATCTCAAAAGAGAGACAAACTCTTACAAGGACCAGGTGCAGAACGGAGCAGGATGTGTCAAGTGCTAAAATAGATACAGAGACAGAGAAGAAAGCTTCAAATTTCATGTGTGGTTACCTGGAGTTTTCATGGTAGATGTGGAAATTGAGCACTCCTTAATTATATGCCCCTCTAGGACAGGGAGTGTTTCTTTCTTTTTTTTTTTTTTTTAATATTCCCAGTGCCTAGCACAGTCCCTGGTATTTAATATATGTACCCAATGATGAGTTTAAAAGTTGTTTAAATTGTGATAAACTACACATAACATAAACTTTTCCATTGTAACCATTTTTAAGTTTACAGTTCAGTGGCATTAAATACATTCACATTGTTGTGCAACGGTCATCAACATCCATCTACAGAACTTTTTCAGAACTTTTTACAAAACTGAAAGTCTGTATGCATTAAACAATAACTCCCCAATCCTCCCTCCTCCCATCCCTGCCAACCACCGTTGTACTTTCTGGCTCTATGAATTTGACTACTCCAGGTATCTCAATAAATCTTCAAGATTCATCCATGTTATACAGCATGTGTCAGAATTTCCTTCCTTTTTAAGGCTGAATAACGTACCACATTTTGTTTATACATTCATCCATCGATGAACATTTGGGCTGTTTCCATCTTCTGGCTGTTGTAAAACCTCCAGCCCTGAACATGGATGTACGAATATCTGTTCAAGTGAGTTAGAAATTTTGATAGGCCAAGAGGGGACAGAGAGAGAGCATTTCAAACTATGAACAAAAAGGAAGATGGTGACAATGCAGTTGGTGTGCTTGGTACGGCTTACTCATGGGGTTGGGGCTGAAGATGGAAAAGTCAATCTGTTCCAGTACTTGAAGTGCCATACCAAGCAGATAAACTTTTTCTAAAGTTATGAGGAACAGTTATGGGGCACGGGAGTAACATTACCAACTCTGTGGTTGAAGAATATAATTGTAGTGGCAAAGATGTAGCTAGAAATATAAGAGTTATAATTCTGGCAGGAGAGAAAGTGGGGCAGTGGCAGAGGAAATAGTAAAAGGGGGGAGGGAGGGAGTAGAGATACTACAGAGGAACAATCAATAGGATCTGTTGACCAACTGGATGTGGGTGGCAGGAAGAGGAAGTTATTGTTAAATCAGTGCCTGACAGCATGGTGACATTATAAACTGAAATGAAGAATGCAGAAGGAACAAGAAGCAGGCAAAACAATAGTTAGCATTTATTGAGCTCTTATGTGTTAGGTGCCTCACATGCATTATCTCATTTAACCTTGATAATGGCCCCATGAAGTAGGGATTATTGTACGTGGAAGAAACTCAGTTTAAGGAGATTAAGTTACTGTCTAATATGTAGTGAAGTGGTGTAATTGAGACTCTAACCAGGTCTAACTCCAAAGGTCAAACTTTGTTTTTAACCACCAAACTATTCCATTATCTTCAAACACATAGAATATCCATGTGGATTTATCTCTCAAGAAGTTGGAAATGTAAGTTTGAAGCTCAGTAGAATGCTTGTAGATAAAAATATAGTCCAGGGGTTCTTTATGCAAAGATGCTAAGGAAGTATAGGAGTTCAATCAGGAGAGAATGTAATGACAGAGGAGAAGGCCAGAACTTCATTCCAGAAGCACATGTATTAATCAGGTGAGAAGACAAATAGGGACTGGGTCTGAGCGACAGAGAAAAACCAGAAGAGTAAACGGACAAAGAGGTTGCTTGACAAGACAGTTTCTAAGAAGGGAGTAGTCGACACTGTCCAATTCTTCTAAAATCTTAAGTAGGAAGCAGACTGTGACCACTAGATTTGACATTTAGGAAGCCATTGGCAATTTACAGAGAAGTAAGCACAGATAGCAGTGTCCGTGGATTGAAGAACAGATAGGAAGTAGGAAAATAAAGAAAGTGAGTGTAAATTATTTATTCAAGAAGTTTGGCAGCAAAGAAAAGGAGAAATTATGGTACAGTGTTTGAAAGGATGTAGAACTGAGGAAAGGTTTTCTTTTTAGGACTGGGAAGATAGGAAGCATGTTTTGTCTGTGAGGGAAAAAAACCAGTGGAGAGTAATGGACTGAAAGTACTGAGAGGACGATGAACATTCGTGGAGCACTAGAGAGAGGGTGTGACCAAGAGCACGTTTAGAGGAATAGGCAGGGGGAAGAAGTAGGAATATTTTTTCCCCTGAGATGGGAGAGAAAGAGAGTTTGGAAGTTGCAGGGAAGAGTTGCAGGAGTCTGCACCAGGATAGAGAGGTGACTTTGTGAGGCTGTGGGAAGTTGAAATGGAGACTAAAGAGCTGATTGGCCTGAGGAAGAGGGAGCCAGCTAGGGTCAAACCAATAATCTAGCTTTACTGAGCTTTACTCCTCTGAATTAGGATTGTTTTAATCTGTACTGAAGCCAATCAATTAGGACAGTGAACAAAATCAGTATTTCTTTCAGACCAATACATTTCCAGACTTTTCTGAAACTCCATAGAGACACCTGATTGGTTTTGGGTATTTCTCAAATCTCCTTAGCCTATTTATAAACCCTTATGTTAGATAACTCTTGGTTGATTTCATCAATGGTATGATTTTTACCAGCTTCATTTTTCACTGTCAGCCAATTTTAAAGGCATACACTCAGAAACCCCTAATATAATGACACTGGAAAAGAACTACTTTCAGGGCCAGCCCGTGGCTCACTCGGGAGAGTGTGGTGCTGATAACACCAAGGCCACGGGTTCAGATCCCATATAGGGATGGCCGGTTAGCTCCCTTGGGAGAGTGTGCTGCTGACAACACCAAGTCAAGGGTTAAGATCCCCTTACCGGTCATCTTTTTAAAAAAGAAAAAGAAAAAAGAAAAGAGCTACTTTCCTGAAGAGTTTGTAGTAGAAAAATATTGGGAAATTACTGAGATGCGGTGAAATGCTTCAATATTGATATTCAAAACTTTATTCTTTAAAGACTTCAAACCCATTGAGAAACCTTAGTTTATAAACCCTTCTATTGATTCTAGTTTCTGAAATAGAACCAAGTGCAAGGCGTAGCTAGTATAACTTAAAGTAACAGATTGTCTTCTTCTCTTACATTGACATTCCATTCAGCATTCTACATGAACAAAGTAACATTCCAGATATTTTTTTATATACAGTTACATTTACTGTATTTGTGACAAATTCAATTTCAGATACAGGTATTACGATTGGAACCATGCATCAGTTACCTCCCCTATGAAAGATAACATAAGAATACTATAACAAATATATAGTTAAAAAACTGAAAAGGGCTTTGAAAATGTAAAAGTGTAATATAAATGCTAAATAAAGATAAAATATTCTGAACAGCAGGCTCCTTTGAAATAGGGCCTATGAATTTCATTAGCACTGTCTGTTTACATGCTTTTAGGAAATTTTAGGAGGATGTTGCCTATGAACATGCTCGTGACCTGATACCTGTGGCCTAGTAACTGGCTGGGGAAGGGGCAAGGAGAATAGCAATGTAATCATTCACATAATGGTATTTCTTTAAGTCATTCAATAAATGTTTGTTGCATACTTACTACGTGCAGGTACAGTTCTGTGTGCTAGGAATACCACAGGGAACAAACAAGCAGAAGTCTGGCAAAGGACCTACCAGACATTTCTCAAAAGAAGAAATACAAATGGCCAACAGACACATGAAAAAATGCTTAACATCACTAATCATTAGGGAAATGAAAATTAAAATCAAAATGAAATATCACCTCACCCCTGTCAGAATGGCTATTATCAAAAAGATGAAAGATGATAAGTGTTAGCAAGGATGAGGAGAAAAGGGGACCCTAGCACACTGTTGGTGGGAATGCAAAGTAATACAGCTATGATAAAAAACAGTATGGAGGTTCTTCAGAAAACTAAAAATAGAAATACCATATGATCCACCAATCTCACTCTGGGTATACATCCAAAGGATTCAAAATCAGTAAGTTTAAGAGATGTCTGCATTCCCATGTTTATTGCAGCATTATTCACAATAGCCAAGATATGGAAACAACCTAAGTGTCCATCAATGGATGAATGGATAAAGAAAACGTGGTATATATACACCGTGGAATACTACTCAGCCTTAAAAAAGAGGGAAATTATTTCATTTGTGACAACATGTACGAACCTGGAGAACATTATGCTAAGTGAAATAAGCCAGACGTAGAAAGACAAATATCAAATGTTCTCACATATATGTGAAAGCTGAAAAAAATCAAACACATAGATGCAGAGGGGCTGGCTGGTTAGCTCAGTTGGTTACAGTGTGGTGTTATAACACCAAGGTCAAGGGTTCAGATCCCCATACCGATCAGCCACCAGAAAAAAGAAAGAAAGATAGAAAGGAAAAAACCAGAGATCAGAATGGTTGTTACCAGAGGCTGGGGAGAGGGGGAAATGCGGAGATGTTGGTCAAAGAGTAAAAGGTTTCAGTAAGATAGGAGGAATACATGCTAAGTATTTGAGGTGTTGGATATGTTAGTTTGATCCAATCATTCCACACTGTATACATAGCATCATTTTGTACCCCATAAATATATACGTTTATAATTTATATAATAAATAATATTAATAATAAAAACAGGCAAAAGTCCCTACGCAGAAGCTAATATTTTTGATTATTAATCAAGTGCATTTATCCATTAAATCCTTGTATTAGCCCCATGAGGTAGGCACTGTTAGCATTCCCATTTTACAGATATAGAAACCAAGGCAAAAAAGGTTCAGTAACTTCCCCAAAATCACACATCAGCAAGTGGTGGAGATGGGATTTGAACCTCAAAGTATGGCCTGCGTGTTCTCCTAGTGAGAAAAAAAGATTGGGTACTGAATGACTAAATCGATTGTCTAACTTGATCCTCTTTAAATTTGTAAGGCCAAAAGGAATGAGTCATATACATTGCTTGGGGTCTTTTCTATTCAATTCAATAAACTCCTCAATTTTCCATAAAGGATGGGGAGTTATTGTGGCGATGCCAGTGAAGACAGAAATTTTGCTGTGCAGGCAGCCTTCGTCGTGACCACAGAGTGGCCAGGCCTCACCAAGACTAGAATGACATTTGGAAGTAAGAGGTCATGCGGAGCCCAGCGCAGCTCTGGCATCTTTTCCTTTTGCTAATCCTGCCAGCTAATTTCTTCTTTTCTCTACCTTGTGGTTTCTACCTTTGCATAGTTCCTAATGCCTAATAGCTAATACACCTGTGCTCTTCCTTTTTCTCTCTATGCATCATTTGGTTTTAATAACACCTGTCAACTAACTTTATTTCCAGTATCTCCAGTTAATATGGCCAAGTGTGAAAATACGACTGGCCATTCACATAGGGAAGCACTCCCTGATGACTCATAGGTCACCCACCACTTCTCAATTCAGCCCTTGGATTAAATGCCCACTCCTGGAGGCCAGGTCAAATGGAAAGAACATTCTAGAACCAGGCTCTAAGCTACATTGAAAGCTATTGTCACAGACAATGTTCTGAAGTTAGGCTTGTCCCCTCTGATATTGTTTAGTTATAAGGCTTCCGGATTTAGTTTTTAATTGAGTGTGTTATGGGAAACTATAAATTGTTTTTTTCCTTTAAAAGTCAGTTTATAGTCCCATATTATTCCACCCTTTTGAATACGTTTGTAATATTTCTGTCTCTACCTTCTTTTTATCTAAGTGAAATAATAAATATTCACGTATATCCAGAAGCTCTTTATATATTTAATTTCCTTAAGACATTTAGAATGTGATACATATAATCTTTTCCTTACCTGATGAGTAATATACTCTTTTCCTTTCACCCTCAACATTTCAATTAGATTTCACTATCACAGGCTCTGTGGTAAGAATGTATGCAGATATGTCAAAAGAAAGAGAATCAGGATTCAGATTAAAGGGCCTATATGAACATTTCAATGTTATCTAGAACACTGACAGGAAGATCAAACTCAGCTCTTACAAATACCAATAATAAGAATCTTGACCAAATCAATGTTAACATCATTTTTATACTTGAAAAAACATGAAGCACACAATTATATAGGCTAAAAAAAAAAAAAAAATCAATAACTTGACATACTTAAAAGTAAGATAATACATTACAAGGATGATTTCAAGTAATGTTCATTTAGAAAATTTCTACAGAAAAGTTCAATTTTACCTTAAGACTTATGACCAATGGTGCTCATTACAACATGGGGGACTGGGGGGTAGGAAAGCAGTTTGTGGCTATGAAACAGATCAAAACTAACTAGCCATTAGGGAATGAAACCCATGACCTTCATCCCATTAGTCCCAGGCTTAAACTAACTGAACGAGCTATTCATTGATAACATTCTGATAACTAGCAGACAGATAAACCTTTACTCCTTACTTAAAATTTCTTTCTTGGTTCCATATTATTTGTACTAAAATGTGACAGTGTTCCTGTTATGGGAGAAGGCAGAGGGAGGGACATGGCTTTCAGAGAGACCTCAGAAATCAATTACTGTGTTTTCTTTGTCTAAGTAGTGACAGAATGGAAGCCTAAATTGTGAGGTGACCTGCCTAATGGTTCCCAGTGGTGACGGCTGAACTGGATTAGAACGCAAATCGCTTGGACTTTACTCCTAGGCACTTCTAATGTGTGTGGGGCTGGCTCATGGACAAGGTCATCCTTGAATTCTTCCAGGACAGGAGGAGCATGTCCTATCACTGCAGGACAAGCTTCATGTTAGGAAAAGGGAATTTAGCTTTCTAAATTGAAGTTCATGCAGAGTGGAGGTTTCAGAACGGAGTACTGTGAAAGGGTTTAAATGACCTTCATCTGGGGGGTGATGAGAAGCCCCCCAAAGTCTCTAAAGACTAAGTGCAGTGATTTGTTTAAAACATTTTCCATGTAAAATGACTTTAGCTTCAGAATATTTAGGAATAGAGTAATCTGAAATCATTTGGGGTGGGCAAGTTTGGGTATAAATAAATAAGCACACAAAAGAATAAGGGAGTGAGCTAATAGTTTAGTTTGAGATGTCAGAGGAGTTGTAGACTTGAGTCTGAAGGATGAATTTGGTATGTACTTGTGGTGAGGTGGAGCAGGGTGGGATGGGAAGGGGGGAGAGTGGTGGAGAATGATATTAAGTGATGATGCTTGAAAGAAGGTATTCATCAGGAATTATCACCCTGTGACTGAATGGCAGAAGGTTGAAGGAATGACAGAGAAGCTTCTATTAGCATATTACCATTTAGGGAAGAGATGGAGAAATCCTGTAAATGGTATAGGACCTTTACATAAAGAATAAAACAACGTCCTCTAGATTCTAACGGTATATTCTGCCTCTGTCTGAGATGATGGCACCAAAGGATTCTTTGCAGAAAATTTGGTAGCAGACTTTAAAGTCATCATTCTTATAGGTGAGTATCTTCAAAGCCTTTACTATCTTGAACCACATCTTAGAAACAACTGAGATGAGGTTTTAACAATGATCTACGGAGGAGAAAGAGAATGTATTATACACAGCCTCAAGTCATCCTTATTTCTGTTAGTGAACCTTCGCCAGTGCAGCTTTCAGGCAAGCCTTGCTCTCTGGATCCATGGGCCTTTATTCAGGCTTTCTGTGATTGGTTCATTTTCCCAGATGTCTTCTGGGAACAAGGGTGGCATCACACACTCTGGATGCCTGCCCTTCAAGGATTAGCTTAGCCATTGCTTCTTCTGGAAAGCCTTTCCTTATCGCCAGCAGGGGTCCCCAATTGTGCTTGCTCTACATACCCCTCCTGTAACACTTGTCATACTGTAACATAATGCCCAATTCGCTACACTGTCTCTCTTATCAGACTGTATTTCTTGTGGCCAGGGTGTAGTTTTGATCATCTGTTTATCCCCAGCACCTTGCAGAGCGCTTAACACAAAGTAGGCCATTAATACAAATTTACAGACTGTTGAACCGACACCTCTGAAAATACATGTATAGTAGAAATACCCAGAAATTACCTAGAGAGAGTGAATCTAAAATGAAATTTTAGAGAAAGGAATTTAAAATTAATTTCAGTTTCTTTTAGGGGAAGGACTTAGTTTTGCACATAACTCACGGCCTGCCTTTCCTTCCCTGCCTCCTGTAGTCTGCCTTTGGCCATTTCACTGCTTATTATTCAAGGGCTATGGAGAAAAGCAGAGAAGCTGAAATTCAGATCACTTAACTAAGCTGTTTGGGAGCAGCTCTGAAAAAGGTTAGATGTGGTGGGTGAAATCAATATTAACTGATGGTTGGAGATTATCTATAGCTGTCACTAACCCAGCCTTCCCTAATAAACACCTTTAAACCAATGGCTGCCCAACATATGAAGCATATTTCATAACCTCATTTCAGCTTCACAGGGTTTGCCCCTTTGTTCCGGAGTACATGACAGCCATATGCCCTGCTTTTGGTTTGGAGAATTTGGTCACTATATCAATAGAAGAAATAGTTGGGTGGTCCACTTCCCTAGGGTAATTTCACAGTCCTAAGGAAAGAATTTAACAGTTTATTTTCTGAAACTGGTTCAAGTAACATTCCTTAAGTGAACAAGTTCAATCAAGAATAATATTACTTATATTTTGGAGAAGGATTTTTAATACAGAATTTCCATCTGTGATATATTTAAATTCTAGGCCTCAGGCAGCAATTTTAGAAAAGGGCCTCTTTTACCCTTTATTAGATGCAGAATAAATAGTCCACTCTGGGGATGAGGGATTCCCCTTACCTCTCCACCCTGCAAAATGTAAGACTTGGGGCCGAGCCCGTGGCACACTCGGTAGAGTGCTGCGCTGGGAGCGTGGCGACGCTCCCGCTGCGGGTTCGGATCCTATATAGGAATGACCGGTGCCCTCACTGGCTGAGTGCCGGTCACGAAAAAATGGCAAAAAAAAAAAATGTAAGACTTGTTTTCACCATTCCTGAAATCACACATGCTACGTTTTTTTTCTCACACAGACAACTCTGCTATTGACATCAAAATGTTTATCACAACTTTAATTATTTGAATTATTTTGTAAGTACTCCTATCTAGTAGGAAAAAAAAAAAAGAATGGCGAGCTGCCCAAAAGGCGGCCTGCAGTCAATAAGTGGGAAGCTGTCAATACCGAAATACAAGGCTCTCCTGATGTAGTTTTGACGCGTTGACAAAGACAGGTTTCGCTTTTATTTAGGACCGCTCAGCCATTTTGACTAAATATATTAAGAGGGTAGTCCTCGACCTGCTTATTGCCAAGGCACTTTAACAGTGATTTCTAAGTTGGTGTGCAAATCCCAGTGTATCTCACAACAGAGGCCTAACAATGTTTAAGCTGCCAATAAAGATCCACACTTAGGAAGCAGAAAGAACGCACAAGTTTTATACACATACTGTATTATGCATTCTTTCAGTCCTAAGAGATGTGGATTGTACTCCGGAAAAGCTTAAAACTTTATTTCTTATTTTTCATGACCTGTAGCATGTATTCGGGCTCCGGGTAGTGCTTGTGGAAAGACTACGGCCCACTTTTTAATGGCTGAATGCATATATTTAACAGCACATGGTAAACGAGCTGCTCCGAGAATTGCCTTAAAGAAAAGTAAAGTGAAAAATAGACAAAGAAATCTATAACCTTAGCAGTCTTTCATATTTGTTCAGACTGTTCTTGAACCAGCTCTGAGCCGGCGACAAGGATTTTGAAACGATGCACCTGAAACAGTCTCTGCTGGCAATTGCCTCTGCCAAGCGGCTACACCGGCGGTATGCATCGCCGACACCGGCGCTTTCTAGCAGCGGTACCACGTGTTCCACGGCCAAGGCTCAGCGGCCGTAACAGGGAAGCCAGCGCGAGCCTCCCGGCGGCGGCGGCGGCGGCGGCAGCGGCGGCGGCACCGGCACCAGCGCAGTTTCCCCTCTCCCCAGCCCTGACTCTACGCGCACATGCGCACTGCGCCCGCAGCCCTGGACCATTTGTCAGGACTACTCGTGAGACGGAGAAAAAAAAGAGAAAATTTGGGGGTAAGAAGCGGTTGATCGGATCTAATCTCTAATGAATCTGAAGATCTGCCCGCACACAAGCCATTCATTTATTTTTCTGGGTGAGGATTAAAGTTAAGAGACCAATAGAGGGAAGGAAGCGCACCCTCGTCTTGAGAAACAGATCAGGGGAGGGGAAGGACAGAAGGGGTTTCTCCCCCACTTCTCTGCGCCTCTGGGAAAGAGGAGAAAACTTAATCCCGGGGAAAAAAGTGGGCAAGTGGCTCGGAAACGGCTGGCGGGGGAGTCTCTGGGCATCTCACTCTCAAGTAGTGAGTGCGAGTGTGAAAGAGGAACAAAAGAGAGAGAAAAGAGAAAGGAAAAAATGGGGGGAGGAGAGACTTGTATTTTTTTCTTTGCGCGCACACGGGGAAGGGTGTGGGGGGCCGTGCGGAAGGGAGCCGGGGCGAGGCGGCCGCGTCGGGCTGTCGCCGGCGCGCAGGCGGCGGGATGCGTGTGGGCCCCCTCCCCCGCGCCCCCCGAGCTTGTCACTTTGGTCGCTTTCATGACACCGGGCGCGGGGTGGGGGAGCGCGGCGGCGCCGGGGTGCGTGTCCGGGTGGGCGCCGCGGAGCCGCAGCCCGGGCGGCGAGCGCGGCCGCCGAGGCGGGGTGCGGGGGGCGCCGGCGGGGGGACGCGGGGGGCGGCCGGGGCCGCGGATCGGTGCGGCGGGAGGCGCGAGCCCCGCGCGCCGCCCCTGCGGCCCCCTCCGCCCGTGTGGCCTTTGTGCCGGGCGCGCACCGGAGAGCGAGCGAGCGAACGAGCGAGCGCGAGAAGTACAAGTACGGGAGACCGAGGCAGTGGGAAAAGAGGCCGGGCCACTTTCTGGCTGCTCGGGCTGCGGAGAACGGACTGGCGGAGTGTGCAGGCGCGTCTCCCGGCGTGTGCTGGGTGTGCGCGGCGGAAAGGCCTCCGCGACTCCCTCCGCGCACACGCACACTCACACGCACGCACACACGCGCGGACCCGCGCGGGGCTCGGCGGCCGAGAGTTTGCCTTCTCCTCCTCGCCGCCTCCCCCTTCCCGACCGAGTGTGTGAGAATTTCATATAGATCAGCTCCAATTTCCGCCATTTTGGGAAAGTTGCACAAAAATAAACCCTCCGGTTTATTTCTGCCCGAGGCAGGAAAGTGCTTCGGGAAGCGAGGCGGCGCGGGCCCGTGGCGGCCGTCAGCGCGGGGGAGGGCGCGGGCCGGGCCGGGAGCCCGCGCCGTCGCGGCGTTCGCCCCGCGCCGTGCCGCGCCGGCCCGGGTGCGGGCGCGGGCGTGTGTCGGGCGGCGGCGGCGGTAGCGGCGGCGGCCGCGCCGGGGCGGCGGGCGGGGGTGCTGGGGTCGGGGGTGGGGGAGGCGCGGGGCTGCCTTCGCTGCAACTTGTTTACGCCTTCCTTATCCTAGCGAGGAATAGAGGGGTCGGGGCCGCTGCCCGCCGCGCGCCGCGTGCGTGTGCCGTTCCGGAATAATGGGCTTTGCACACTCGCGTCCTGGGCCCGGCGGGCCGTCCTCGCGCCGCGGCGGCGAGGCGGGGGGAAGTAGAGGCCGGCGGGGGTGGGGATCGGGAAGCGCAGGAACCGAGGCATCCGCCGCGCGCCCCGCGAGCTGGAGAGGGAGGCGGAGGGAGGAAAACTTGAGAGCCCTGGAAGAGGCGGGGGGCACGGGGACACGGGCAGGGGGCGGGCGCAACTTTTGGACTGGTGGTAAAACTTCAATTACCTTTAAAGAAAAAAAGGCCCTACGATTCCCCCCTCCCCCATTCCGGTCAGAACACGGCCCACTGCGCGACCGTGAGAGAACGCTGAGAAGCGGGCGCCTTCCCTGCGGAGGGGTGGGGGTGTCTGTTTGTCCGTCTGCGCTCGGAGAGACGTGGGGGTAACGTGCCGCACCCCCGGGGCGCGAGGACTGTGGCTCTACCCCACCCTTCCACGGGGAGACGAAGGTAAACGTCGCTTCGGTTTCCCTTCTCAGTCCCCCTGCCGCCACCACCCCGCTTCCTTTTCCTCCCCCTCCCCGCCGATTTTTTTGAGGGGACCCGAAAAACGGAGTCTCTTTCCTTATGCAACTTCCTCGGGCGCTGTGAGCCGGGCCCTGCCCCCTCCCTGCATCTCTTGACCCGCTCCTTTACCACCTCGGGGCCACCGCCAGGAAAATGCATTCGAGATCATTCAGAATGCACAGAAACAAAAACAGATTTTTAATTGTTCTTGAGAGAAACTGATATAAGAAATAAGAATGGGGGGGGGGGGGCGGCGGTGCGAGTGCGTCGAATTTTCATTTTGATTTTCCTAGAGCGTTGTTTGTGATGTCTTTATTGGTTTGGGGAGCCCAGAGCTTCTGTACTGGCTATCTCGGTCGCGTGGATTTTTGCGCAAGTTTTTAGAAAAACACTGACTCGAGTAGAGAGCATTTCTCCGGAAAGTTTCAAGTGCAGCAAAATAGCGAACGTGCAAAACTGGCCAAGGAGAGACCTCTAGTGGTTAAACGCATCTTTAAGTTCGGAAGGCCGAGAGCAAAGTTTGGCCTTTACTTGTAGCTACGTAGTCCGTTCAGACGTGGAAGGAATTAGAGGACCTGAGCTAGCAGCCAGATGTTGTGTGAAAAGATGCTGATCAGAAATAGAAAGTTTGGTAAATCGGAGCAATGAGTTCTAAGGACTCAGACCCTGTAACTTCCATCCGTCAGTACTTATGTGGGAAAAACACTTTGCGTTTATTGTGAGATTTGAGTTCGGTCACTCCCTGGATGAGAAACATTTTTTTGTTTTTGTGTTTATCGCTGTCTGTAGCTTTGGTCAATTTTTAATCACGAGTCACAGAAGATAATTTCATTTTAAATGTTAATAAAAATACAAAGTGTAATGTGTGTTAAAATCTTGGAAAAATGAAAAAGACCTTTGGTTGAGATTTGCCCTTTGTATGAGCTGGTCATTTTATTCTCTGATAAATATAATTTAGGGCTAGTATTTAGTTTTTTAGCTGTATAATTATATATAGTCATAAAATAAGTAGTCTTCTAGTTTTAAGAGTGTAATTTTTTTTCACTGGGTAAGAAGTTATTTCTGAATACATTGTATAATTTGTGATTTAAAACACTTAAATGTATGAGCAAAAGTGCTTATAGACTATCTTTTGCTAGTGTGTATTCTGTAAAGTATCTTTCATTTTAAAGATAAAAGTAATGAAAGAAATTAAAGTTCAGTCATATTGTCCCTGTAACTTTCCTGTATGTCCCTGCCTGTCATATAATGGGTGAGACCTTTGGGGGTAAATTTGGGATATGGGAATGATATGAGTGATTAAATCCATTTCACCTCATCTGGAACTAGTTTATTTTTAATGTACAGACTGGTATAATGTGAAATTATGCATGTCAGTGATTAAAATGTAAATGTACTAATTGCAGATTATGGATTTGAAGGCTTCTTTTTGATGACAATGGTTTGATTTTACCTTTCTTCTCTTTAAATCAATGCTAGACCCTTAAGGAGAAGTCTTGGGGACAGACAGCTATTGTGAAGATCATCAGACAGTTCTGTCTTTCTTCACAGCCATAAGGTAAGATTTGCTTGATATGCTTGCAAATGTTAAAAGCTGTGTTGGAGGTCAGGAAGGAGAATGTGGGATGAGGTTGGCAGAAAACATCATTTGGTTGGAGCTGCTTTGAATGCCTGAATGTATTGACACTAAGTGTGATTGAGGGTTGAATGAAACATTAGGAAAAGTTATGAGATTGTCTTGGATAATCTTTAGACTCGTTTACTTAACTAGATACTTAATTGGCATTTCAGCACCTGTTTTCTACTGAAAGTAAATTGTTTTATTTGGAATTGAAAAAGTGGGAAAACTGGAACAAAGTGATTGTAAATTAGTATAACTGTTATATAGGTATGCAATGATACGGAAGATTCTGAAACTTAAAGGTCTTTGGAGTCCAGTGGTAAAATTTTGTATATGAAATTTACAATCAGTGTTCGGGACATTTATGTAATTTAGCTCCTATCATTTAAATCCAAGGTGGGCTGACTTGTATCAAATATCATAGGGCTATAGTAAGGTTCCATTGTGTTAGCATTGGCTCATCAGCTTTTGAACATATTACCACAGGGAATACAGTGGTGGTTCAGTAAGATCCCTTAGGTAATTTTGGAGAGTACCAGCTTATAAATAATCCACGACCTACTCTTAGGACAAAGGTCATTCTTAGGCAGAGGGGCAGGCATCTCGGGTAGAACATTTAAATGCATTTGTGCCACTCTAGTGTTTTCTACTATTCCTTTTTTTTGCTCTTTCTCTTTAATCTTTTTCTCTCATTTTCTGCTTTTTTTCCTGCCTTCTCTGTCTTGAGTACTGAAGGGATTGCTAATTCTTGTTTGGCAAAAAAAAAAAAAAAAAAAGAAAGAAAACAAAAATTACCCTTTTATGAGCAGGTTTAAAAATTCTCATTGAGTCAAGTGTAGTCTGTAAGTCAAACTGAATAATTACTGATACAAAAATCATTAACAGGAATTTATTGCCATTTTCTGCTTGTGCATGGTCTTGGATAGTGTAATTAGCAAAATAAATGGATGTGGCCCATGCAGATGATGCAGCAGAGACAATGGGGCAGGAGCAACTACCAGAAGATCATGTAGAGAGAAAGCGGGTTTAAGCAGTGTAAATGTGTTTCCTAGGAGGGTGAATTTTGTGTTTAGACATGCTGAATTGAGGTCGGTGCTTATTTTTCTTCATATGGGGAGTCATAGTGGCTGTGGATAGAATGCTAGAATAGGAATCAGAAGACTGAATGTATTCAGTAAGTGTATCACCTTGTGTAAGTCACTTTACTTACGTCAGCCTAGATTTACCCATCTGGAAAATGGGAACAGGAATACTTGTCTTGCTTTTTTTTTTTTTTTTAAAGGATCAAATAAGATTTGAGAACTATAATGAGTTATTCCAGTGTGTGGCGGTCATATTATCATTTTACCTTAGCCAGGCTTTGTGAGGGGCAGGAGGTAGGTTGTCTAGGGCAGAACATAGTGGTTTAATTCCTGGCTAAAATTTTTAGATTGGTTTCTGGTGTATATGTTATATGGATTTGTCAAAATATTCCCAGGGGTGTTTCTTTTCTTGAGGAAAAAAGTAGCTTATCTTTTATAGTATTGGCTCCTTGAGGGAAGGAACCATGTTCTAACATGGTGCTGAATATACAACCTGAAATTTATTTATCTCAAACTAGTCACTTAATAAATAGAAGGAGTAAATGAAAGAAATGCTTTAAAATGGTCTAATTGTGGAAAATGGAAGGGTGATGAAAGTAGAAGTGTTGGTGTGAGGGGAATTTATGCACTGTAATTAATATTTTAGTTGCACAAGTCTGCTGGGAGATGAGGATGAGAAAATAGGTAACTGGGGTAGTAATGATTTAAACTAACTATAGGGGCCAGAAAATGAGTTCTGTGAATGACTGGATTTACGGAAGTGTCCACATAGGGCTTTTATCCCCTGTTTTCTAGATCCCTTTGCTACTATATTCTAATTATAGCCATATATCTAAAATCTAGATCACGAGTAATACCTGTCGTTATTTCAATTGTCGATACTGAACCTGACAAAATAAACCCTGACAAGTTTTAGTTTTATTTCATCTCTCTTCTTTTATAGATTATCTATCTAATCAGTGTTCTAAGAATTCAGAAACCCAGTAGTGGGGAAAAGAAGAAATATGTGTCCTATTTAATTAGTCCATGAGTAATGGAGAGTTGGTTTTTGACTAATTTCCACTGGTTTGTTTGGTAGTTAAATTTTAAGAATTATATATTTCAGCCAGTGCTATTTATGGTAGATGCAGTTAGGATGGGAAATTTACAAGAGAAGTTACTGCTTGTTGTATGGGACAAGGGTACCCTTGGGGTCCCCAGGATGGGTAACCTTACGTAACCAATTTTTATTGAGCTCTTACAGTGCTGAATAGTAAAAGACTAGGTCTTTGCCCTTCAGGAGTTTCCTAGATCCTTACCCTAGGAGTAGACACAACTCTGAGCTCTGCTAATAATAACAGTTGCACATTGTGCCAGTAGAAGGGATTAAGGGCTTGGGAGCCAGTGAGTTAGGAAACATGAGTTCTGGGCTAACATACAGAACCATGACATATAATTGTATACATATAGCACAATACATTGCATTCCTTTTTTTCATGCTTAGCCTTCAGAAATGAATAAGAGGCTCTTCACCCACTGTCAAGGAATGCCTGAATTGTGTTTCTAGTGAGAGTGACGGATTTGGGGTGATTTTTTCTTTTCTTTGACCAGTGTGTTCACAAGATGACTTTCTAGTGAAGATCTGCTATACCAATGTCCCTACTTGCTGCTACTGAGGGACTCTTTCCTCACAAACATTTAGGATTATTATGATATAGATGGAGATACTGGATTTAAGAGAGAACTTTAGATATGTTCATATGTGTGTATATTTATATATGATGTGTCGATGTTCTGGGAATACATTAGGAGATATATTTTGTAAAGAGCTTCATTATCTGTTGGGAATATTCTCAGGTTATCTCTTTACTGTATTAAACTGTTTCGTTGATGTGTGGATATGCATTGATGGTGGGAGATTATGAACTAGTTTGTATTGATTGCAGCAGCTATGCAGCAAGTGGATGAAAGGAAACACCAGGAAGGGGTACCATTGAACTATAACTAAATGTGATATATGAAGTCAAATTAGGAAAGACATTTTGGAAGTCCCTGTAGAGGAGACAAGATAGTTTGGAGGAAAGTACGAAGACTTTTGATAGGAACTTGAATAAAGTTAGGTGATCTTGGGTTAGGGAAGTTTTTCTGTTGAGCTCCTGTTTCTAACTCAAAAGAAGACTTGGAATTAATGACTTGGATGTTGATTGTAAGGATTACATGCTTGTTATAATGTAATGGTGAAATGCCTTCTGTATTATTATTCCTTCTCCGATATATACTGCAAGTTCAGGTCAATAAGTATTTATTGAGCATATATTTTCTGTAAATTGCTGTCAGTGAGTGCTTCACATAATTAACATTTAGAACAGGGTTGGGTGCATGAATGTGTTGGAGTTAGGAAGAAACAGAATATCAGTCCTTGGCCTCAAGGATTTGTAACCTAGTTGGGGAGATAACCCATACACATACCGTGATGGTAATTAACAAAACAAAGCCATTGTTAAGTATGAGTGAATGGTAGCCATAAATGCTGTAAGTACTATGGTGGTACCTCTGGATATGGTGTTAAATGTGTTCCTTTGATAGGGGCCTGGCAGATCGGGTGCTCTTTGCAAAACACAGTGAAGTGTTGATATACGAGGGTATTTAAAAAGTTCATGTAAAGATTCATATTATCTTTCAACTCTATTTTTCCATGAACTGTTTTGAAGTACCCTCATAGTAGGCCCGATTGTGTTTTGAGTGCCTTCTGAACGTCAAGCATTAATAAGCTAGGTGCTATATATTCATTTATTTACTCATCAAAATAATACTAAGTGCCTCCGGATGCGTAGGCATTGTTCTAGGCACTGAGTAGTATCTCTAATACTTTTACTAACCTTGAGCAAACCAGTGCTCAGAAATACTTAGTAACTTGTCTAAATTCATATCATGCAGTTTGAAAGGGGTGGAACCAGGGAAAATGATGCTTAGGTTGTTTCATTCTGTCTTTAGGTTCCTGACTTTCAAAAATAGTAATTTCTAGAATATTTCAAAGAAAACACACTTCCAGATTAATATACTTGCTCTTATACATTTAAGATGAACAACAACGAACAGGTATAAGAAAATTGATGGGAACAAAACTCCCATGTTTTTAGTTTCTTCCTTTTTTTCCTTTTTAAACCAAGAATTGGGGAAAGACCATTATTGAGTTATACTGAAAAACCCATGGCCTTGAAATGATCACAAACTGTTAATGAAACATTACTCTGATTAGGTTTGGGAAGTACTGGGCTTATATACATACGTACACACACATATACACACATGTATGTGTGTATATAAAGCAATCAATCAATCAAAAGATTGGGACCTATATTTACCCGTGGACTCAAAAAGTGATGGAATTTACTCAAAAGGCAGGATTGTAAAAGGAAAGAAGAAAATTAAAATAAAGGATAGAGGTAACGGTGGGGAGAAGGTGGTGGCAGGGGGATGTTGTGTCCTAGAATCAAAATAAAAATGAAAGCAGGGAATGTGACTAAGATACTCAGTAACAGTGCTATAATTACTGGTGTTATACTCTCTAACCAGAACAGTATGTTCCATGTTTGCAAAATGTGGTGGAGAGTCGCTTTTGGCTCATTGGGAGGTTCTACGTTGCAATGGGAATTCTCTATCTCTGTTAAACGAGTTATGGTGCATCAGGCAGATCTTCAGTCTGACTTAGAAGGATGCTGATTGCATACATTGATTACAGAATAATGGACTGTTTCTCCTTTGTTGAGGCTCTGTTATTCAATAAATTTTTTTTTGAGGACTTGCTATGTGCCAGGCCTTTTCAAGGGTGGACCATAGCTTTGTATTATATATAATTTTATGGAATTAAAATAGTTCAGTTACTAGAACATTTTGAGTGGGATTGTTTCGGCTCCAAGATCAGTTGATTATTTTCTTCCATCTGTTACATTGTTGAACCCTGAACAGTGAATTGAAATTTCTGAGTGGTCAATTTGGTCTGGTTGGTAAATGATCTAAATAATTCACCTTACTGGTTTGTGGTCTTGTTTGGTGTACTTGAGGCTTAGCTCTTTAATCTATTGCTAAGGAGGTTGGCTACAAATGGTTATCAAGATAAACTTGTAGACATGGCTTCTGTGAGAGAAATAAAATCTGGTCAAACCTAATTTATTACATGCAAAAGAGAAATCAAGTGTAAATCTTTTAATTTTAGCTCTATGTTCTATAAAAATATGAAGCAGAATAAGAAAAAAAGTAGATGCTACTTTTAGCATTTTTTAAAAAAAATACTAAGTGAAATAAAAAAGAATGACACTACTTTTAGTTTTTCTTCTTAAATTTAAATTCATGCATTATTTAGCATAAGCATAGTAACATCTGTGTCAGACAGGTTCTTGCTCTTTTTTTGGCCTTTGAATCCATCTAATGGGTGTAAAATATTTCTGTTATTACCATTCTAATGTAGTATGTTGATGATATGATAGCACTTTTAAGGACATTTCTGCCTCAAATTGAGGTATCTTATAGTCCATACAATGGATGTGAACTTCATATAAAAGCATTTAATAAGAGTATATTAAATATGCCATAGGCTTGTTAATGTCAGTTTGTGATTTCACTTTCTGTGTACATTTTTTTTTTCTTGAAAGGCATTCTTTTCTCTGTTCCTTCTTTAGAGGAAGTAAGTAGGTTAGGCCACAGAATCTCAAATAATTCATCCTTCTTACAGTCAGAAATGGAAGAACAGGAAGTTGAGATTTTGTAAACGTTGCCTTTGGTGACTAACTTTTTACATACAATCTCCATGGCAGAAAAGATAGCAAATCAGATAAGCCATTGCTACATTATAAACAGGATAGTTCTTAATAAAATATGACCAGTAAATAAAGTGGGAGTGTTTTTGAGAAAATATCAATAAGATGGGACCATTCTAATCACTGATTTCGTATTTGTCAACTAACAGGGATTAGTTGACACTCCAGTATTTACTATACCAGGATAGATGAGAACAGAAGACCGAAATTCTCAAGGATTTGTTCCTGATGGTACTAGATTTCTTCTCACATTGAAATAATCTGGAGTTTTGCTTGCCTAAAATCTATGAACTTGGGAACTCAGGGCAAAATTTCACATCTCTTCTCAACAGATCTCAATTCCAATATGTGTGATTCAGAGTTCTTGTCAGGCAGGGTGAGTAGAATATCAAAGCTGGTATCTGTCATGCTTGATTTGAAAGGAAAATTTTCCTTTGTAGCAATATGTATTTGTTGAGAGATGCTTCAAGTGTGAGTTTAGATTTTTCTCTTATCCTTATTGAATAAGCCTGTTTAAGAGGTTTGAATTTAACTTCTTTTGATGTGTTCTCCATTGACACTTAAAATAAGGAGAGTTTCTTGGAGCGGTAATGTTATGCTTCTGCCAAAGAGGTAAATAAATACTTAGCAGCCTGGTTGTTAGTTAGTATTTTCGCTGGAGAATGAGATAGATGGACAAATGAGATTTTTCTCTGATTAGGCCTCTCTCCACTAGTCTTTTTACATTTCCTCTTCTCTTTTGTTCATTCATTTTTATAAATTTTGTTGATACCGCCTATTGTGGGTATTCACAAAGGTTAAAGAAATGAATAAATCAAGGTCTCTCTTCTTCAAAACTTCCTGTGATACAGTGTAATAAGTATTATAATCAGGGCATTGATCCTGTCTTCCCAGCCTCTCCTCTCCTGGCATCCATAAGCACATACATATTTCAGTGCTTGTACAGAGAAAGACTCTCACTGTAGTCATTGTAGCCCTCTTTGGGGAGGATCCGTAGCTTTCATCTCTTTTCCTGCTGGCCTCTTGCTGCAGTCTCTCGCAGTATTTTCTCTTTGCCCCTGTACCAGCTCTCTCGAAAGCAGGTCCTAGAACCACAGTTGGAATGTGGGCAAGTTTTTATGCCTCCTCAGCAAAAAGTCACAGGAAGGTTGCCAATGGCCTAGTCTTGGGTAGTTTTTCCTTCTTATTTTTTTGGTTGTTAAAATGTTCTTTATAAGAATTTGGTAAAACTAACAGTTATTGACCTTACATCAGTCTTCCAAATTCAGTTTAGAACCTACTTGTCCGTGAAATTTCAGAGTCTCACCATTGTTCTCAACTACTTACCCCCAACCCCCCTTTTTCCTACCCTCATCTGTGGACTCCTGAGAAATTGAATAGGTCTTTGTGATGCGAAGGTACTGGACTGTGCACTGTTATCATTCCTGTGCCCTGCGATACTTCAGACATCTGGGAAACTGGTATTTGGAGGCCATGTGGACACTGGAGAGCAGCTTGTTTTCTTTTCTTCAGAATAACCATTGGTCTTACACACTCAGTGTCCATTATGTGCAGAGCACTCTAACATGCATAATCTATGAAGCAGATATTCCTATCCCATTTTACAGATGAAGGAGCTACTCAAGAGAGGCTAGGTACCCTGCCTAAGATTACACAGCTGGTACGTTGTGAAGCTAAGATTTAAACCTTCTGGCTCTAGAGCCTTTGCTTTTTTGCCATTACGTTAAATTGTCTTCCATATTGACTAAAGTACAGTGTTTTGGGCCCGTCTTGGGAAGTGGAAGTCTGTGTCTTCGCCAGGTGACCTCAGTTTTCTCATCTGTAAAATGAGAATAATCCTGATCAGTCTTAAAAGATAGTTGTGAGGATCAAATAGGCTAGTATTGGCAACATCCTTTAATGAGAAAGCACTGAAGAAACCTTCCTGTACCTGTGGATCTTTATCCCTTTAATATGTGTTAGGCTTGTTGGTGTTGTGTGATTACCCAATGTGGCCTTGTATTTGTGGGTATGGGAGTTCTCCCATTAAACGCTGTGTACTTCGTCGGTGTCATGGAGGTAAAAGGAGGTCATGAAAGAGTAAATTAGAGAACTGTAGGGAGGCCATAGAAGGCAGGGGCCATATCTTTCCCAGGATCACTTTCTTGGGTCTGGACTCAAAGGACTCAAGGTCCTGAGGGCATTGTCCAGTAGTAGACACTGTAAGTCTCAACACACGGATATAGGTTGGGAGCTAGGTCAGAAGATAGAATCCTTGTAGTTGAATCTAACTTGAAGATGAGTAAGCTCTATCCTGTAGAATACTACTTTGTTTTCATGTTATTTCCTGAATTTATTTTCCATAGCTCAGCATTTTCTAAGGGGTTCCGTGGAACTTGGTGTACTGTGATAATAGTCACAAGGCTAAGTGACTGTGGGAAACTTCGGCTGAGACAGCACTCCACAGATGGCAGCACTGCCACTGGTGTGTGCTGTGCATCTCCCAGCAGCCTCTAGGGTATTACACATGTCGTTCACCTCAAAACCTTTTTATCATGGCACTTGTATAAATGATCTGCTAAAAGTTGTGTTTTGGAGAGCGGACTTTGGGCAGTGTTGTCTGTCCTAGCCTTTAATCTTGCCTGTTGAAATGCAGTCATACCAGTATTGTGGCAGTGTGACCATTTGTGAGGTTGCTCCAGGGATGGTGTGCCCTTTGGGAATAGGGCTTGGGCTTCAGGTCCGTCACCTGCCCCACATGGTAAATCCTTCTCCATTACTTCAGAGGTGTTGCTTTATTAAGAAACTGGCAGTCTTTTCTTAAGCCATGTAAATATGAGGAATTAATTTATTAACAATAAAAATGTCTACTTTTTATGTAACAATCTTGACATCTTGTGATGTAGGTTTGAGCACAGGTAGCTTACACCACAGATACTATTGAAATAAAATGAATTGAAAAGAAATAGCCACTGCTTAATTTTCTTTAAGGTTACTGAGTGGCTCTCATGAACTTGAATAGTTGTTAAGCCAGATAATTATAAGAAGAAGTTAGTGTTTTATTAACTGTTTACAATGTGATAGGCACTGTGCTAAGGTATTACCTGGCTTATCGCATCTAATCTTCGCCATTACCCAGTGAAGAAGGTCTCTTTTATTCTCCACATTTTACAGATGGGGGAAATTGAGACTTGAAGAGATTAATTTGTCTGAAGTCACAGAGTAGGTAATTGTCAAACTTTGGAAAGTGAAATGAAAGGGAAGAAAGGAAGGAAGTAGTTTAGGGAAGGGTGAGGGATGGAAAGTGGACCTTGTAAGAGTATGGCAAGTCTTGAGGATAATCTGTGAAGCATTTGATTTGCCCCTATGAAAGGATGACAAGGAGCAGGGTGGTGGGGGGATTCAACACAGTTTTATATGCTACATTAGTAAGGTAATTAGCAGTGGGCAGAGTCCTTCTGGATGATATCACTGAAGAATGACATTTAGGACTTTTGAGTATGTCAGTCTGCACCAGATGTAGTGTTTGGTTAGTGACTGAGTTCTATAAACAAAAAGCCATCTGCAGTTAATGGTGTTAAAGTAGGCATCATAGCCGTAGGAGTTGGATTCCCCCAGTGGAGGTTGGCTTTTCTCATTGCTAAGTTACTCTTCTGCATGGTTATCATTTTTGTTTGATTCATCATCATGACTTTAGAGTTAGCATCCCTGACTCAGTCTTTGCAAAAGACACATTGCCCTCTTAAGCCAAACCTGGAAAGCTTAATCCATCAACACCAGCCATTGAAATTTCAGGTCCGTTATCTGAATGACAGAATTTTAATGTGATTCTTAGATGCTGCTTTTGAGGTGTCTATCCCTACTTGACAACCACTCTCACCTGATGAACATAGCATCTCTGTACCTTATTTTTGAAAAATGCACCTGTAAGCTATAAAGCTATCAAATGCAACTCTAGAAAAAGCAACCATAAAACTATTTAAACTGGCCTTAATGAATGTTAACTAGCCATTCTTTAAAATATAACATTTGGAGGGCCGACCCCGTGGCTCACTCGGGAGAGTGCGGCGCTGGGAGCGCAGCAGCGCTCCCGCTGCGGGCTCGGATCCTATATAGGGATGGCTGGTTCGCTCACTGGCTGAGCGCGGTCACAAAAAAGGACAAAAAATAAATAAAAATAAAAAAATAACATTTGGAGACCAATGTTTGAGAAGGAATAGCCAGGCTACAGTAAGTACCCTTTCTCAATAATCCTTATTTCTTCCCTTATCTGCAGGTCCAGACTTGGGTTATAGACAAGGCCTGCTGTTTTGTTTTGTGCTGAGCATCCTAGATGGGATTGCTTATCTTTCAGAGGACTGTTATTTTTTCTTCATCTCATCCCCAGGCAGGCTCTTTTCTTTAGATATACTGCAGAAGCTCAGTACCTTGGGAATCCAGGCCCCTCACTTTGAGCCTCTATTTTATTCACTTGGGGCAGACATGAACAAAGAAGTTTTATGAAGGAAAGATTATGAAGGACACACAAACTCTGCTTATCTCTAGTAAAAATGAGATATAGTACATTGTTGACATTTGTGAGGGGTACTCCCAAGCCATTTGCAATTCTCCAACTTGGAAAAAGTCATTGTAGCACATTGTCTTCTGTAAAGTTACTAAAGTATAACTGAAAAATTTAAATGATCTCTCTAGTCCCTTCACTACTTATCTCACTTGATGAGTGATTTTTGTACTGTTTGGAGAACTTATTGAAACAAATTCACACATTTCTTCTACTTATTTCCTTTTGGAGCATTTGGTAGTTCTGTTCACACAGTGTGTCTGAGTCATCATTGCATTTGACATTTCAGTCTTTAATTTATCCGAAACTTCTATTTTGTGGCCAGGGCCTATCACTTTCATAAACATTTCCATATTCCCCTCATTCCGTCATCAACAGTAGACTCAACTTGCAGTTAATTTTGTTTGTTTCATTTCTTAAAAAGAAACAGAGTTTTTAATCACTTTATTTACAGTGTTCCTAGCAATGAGACTAAGCACTGTGACTAAGAGCATACCTGGACCTTGGCCAGGCCAGACAGATTGCCCTAGCCCCTCAGTTTTATGGTGTGTGTGATTCAAAAATCATGTCTCTGCAAAATGAGAAATTACTAAATGTCATGGAAACTTCAGGTGTCACTCAGGAATGGTGGAAACCATAAATATTCAGTTTGCAAATGCATACCTGAGTTGTGGAGGAGTGAACCCTGCACTTCTTCTTCTCATCCATCTGTTGAGCTGATACATGTGCATATATAGTTAATGTGCACTAGTTAAGTTACCCAAGCGCTTTGTGGAAGTGGATTTGCCACAGTGGCTTCTAGGCTGTAGCTTTTGTTGTTGGCATCAATAACAAATATTTTCATGCAAAGACATGCCTTTTACAACCTAGACTGTTTTAAGTAAACATGAAGTGACAAAAACTTACGCTTTTTATTAATTTTTTAAAAATTAAAATACTATTTAAACATTTAACAGGCACAAAACAGTATACAGAGAGAAGGCTCCCTCCCATCGGTGCTTTTAGCAAACCATTGCCTCTTCCTGGACACAGCCTATGTTACTAGTTTCTGACAAATCCTTCCAGAGATAGTCTATGCATATGCAAGCAATACACATATTTGTATATACCCTCTTTTGTTTTATACAAAGGGTAGCACACAGTTTTTGTACCTTGCATGAAATTTGTAGTATTAATAGTATCTTGGAGCACTTTCTATATCAGAATGTGGAAAGTTTCCTCATTGTTTTTTATAATAGCATTATATGCCGTTGTGTGGATATACTACAGTTGTTCTCCATTGATGGATATTTGGGTTATTTCCAATTTTTTTGGTATTATAAACAATGCTATAGTCAGTGAATAACCTTTTACATGTTTTTCTTTTATGCATATGTCCAAGTATCTATAAAAAGAATTTCTAGAAGTGTAATTGCTGAATTCGAGAATATGGTCTTGAGTATTGATTGTTCTACATAGTGGCTCTGCCCCCTTATAATGCCACCATCAATGTGTGAGAGGTCCTGCTTCCCTGTAGTCTTGTAACATAGGATTTTTGAATGTAGGATATTAACTAGTTTCATAACCACCTAATGTTGTGGTACGTTGTAGACTGGGGCGGCTACCAGGGATTTATTTACATGAGAGACTGAGGAAGTTCATCCAGTAGGTAAAATATCTCCAGGGAGAGTCAAGATGTGCAGCTTTGGTTTGAAGACAAAGAGTGGTGTACCAGAGAAATACAGGAGGTAATTCTGAGGATGGTATCCTATGGTATTTAGCTTGTACACCAGGCCTTTCTGTTGGAGGCTTAGGGCAAGAAGATTGTAATAAAAATTAGTAAGAGCTAGAGCAAATTGTTTCACCAAAGGGGACTTTGGGAGTGTCACATTTGTGTTGGTGCCAACAGTAAAGGTCTCTGTCTTTGGTAAAGTCATCAGCTGCTTGATGAGACATCCACAGTGGGCATTGATAGGAGCACACTGGGCATCAGTGCCCTTGATTTTAACCATTGTCAGTCATCTGCATTGGTGAATCTGGTGGACATCTGAACCCAAAAGCTTTCCCTTCTGACATCAGTAGTAGCTGAAGACCATTAGAACTTAGAAGGGGTTAGGAGGAAAATGCAGGATCTTGTCTGGTAGCACGGAGGACCCACCATGGTGCACTTTTAAGATACTTCCTCAGGAAATGTGCACCATTAATTAAACAAGAGATTTGAGATGACATTTTCTGCAGAATGAGAAATACCGTTTGTGACTTGTATTGCAACTCTATTACTTACCTGCATTTTGTGGCCTATGAAATACAGGTTACACGTGGGATTATGAAATTGTACCAGGTGATAATTACAGGAACAAAACGAGCATTTCCAAGTGTTGAAAAAAAATTACGTAAGTCTTAGGAACATGATTTGTTGTAGTGAAAGGACTTTGTATGTATGCAAATGTACACACTTATGAAGGATGAAAAGAGAAGATGACTTGGTCATAGAAGCAGCAGCTTTGGTTAAAATAGTATTGGTTGCTGGCTGTTCTACCTGATTAATTGATGGTGGAAAAACATTTCATCTGCTGTAGCCCTTGAGATAATGAAAGTAAATAGTGGTTTCAAAGTTAGATGATGGGAAAGACAATATAGTAAATGTTTTTGTGCGTAATAGTTTATACAAAATATCCACAAACCTTAGAATGAAAAAAAATGGATGAAAACAATTTTTACAAATGTTAGCTATGTGCTTACTGACAGAGTACACTATGTAACATTACTGATGTTTTGTATAGCAAAAGCATGTTCTGAGTATTTCCTAAAACGTGATGAATATTTACTGCAGCTTTTGTATAGTGCTAGCTTTTAGATTTCTCCTTCTTTCTATTTCTTCTCCTGGACATGGGCAGGATTTTGCTGCTGTGAATTTTATACATGTTTGGTTTTTAGGTAGGAAAAGACCAAAAGTCAATTTGTGTTATATATGTTTTAATGACATTTTGTTAATAAGATGTATGCTGATGATATTTTATTAAAAGAGTACATGTTGCACTGATATGCATAAATCAAGAACTTTGGCCTTAGTAAACCGGTTTTGCCATGTTCCAAGGGGTACCATATTTGGGGGGAAAGTAGGTTTTGCCAAATTTTGAGAGGGAACAAAATTCTATAAAGGTTAGACAGTGGTTGAGGAAAAGCTTGTGGCTGGAATCAGACTGACCTGGGTTCAAGTGCGGTCTGTGCTACCAACTGTAGTTTTGGGTGAGTTATCAAACCTTTCTGCACCTCACTTTCTTCAGTGTAGACCAGAGGGATGATAGAACAGGTCTTTTTGTAAGAAAGGAAGAAATGAAATAATGTATGTAAATTGTCTGCTACTTGGAATCCTTTTCTGGAAGGTGAGATGGAATTGATACATTAAAAAGTAATGTATTGTGTTTGACACTTAGTATCTGGTGAACAAATGCTGTTGTAATTTTGGAGAATGTAATAACCAGGACAGTCACAGCTGAGAATTTCTACACTATAAAATATTTTTTCTAAGTTTCCTTAAAGTATACTTGCCAAAGAAAATAATGGAAATGGTTATGTAGAGATTTTACTAGAAAGAAAAGTAAAATTTTTCTTTTTGAAGGATTACTCAGCTTTTACCAAGTTTATCCACCAGGGGGAAATTTATTCCATCACTCTACTGTCTATCAGGAAAAAGTTGACACTTATACATCATTTAACAGGAAGTAATTTTCATTTCTGATCTTTATCTATTTAGTGAGGGAAGAATATAGTGAAAGAATTTAAGTGCACACCTTAGTTCATTTCATATTTTCACTATTTTTTACATTAATTCTTCCTAAGGCCTTTACACCCTAGTTCCTGTTTTGAGGATTAAAACTTTAATAATAGTGAAATCTGATACTTCTTCAAATTCAGACTAAAGTTTGAAATGATCAGAAATATAGGTAGACCTAATATATATCTAGTATTTGACATTTTCTCAGTTTAAAGAAAGAAAAGGAAGAAAACATTTGAAGCATCTGGTAAATTCCAACAAAAGACAGCTTTAATTCAAGAAAATAGTTTTTTTCTATTGACTATTTAAAAATGAATGTATAATGTATATGTGAGGAGACTGCACTTAAAACAATCTTGAACAAATTTTCCAAGCACCTACAAAACTGGGATGCCATATAATAAACTTCCATGTACCCTTCAGACATCTTGACAATTACTAACACATTGCCAATCTCATTTCACCACTTCACCCCCTTGATTGATTTACAGCAGATTTCTCACATTATATCATTTCATCTATCCATTTCAGTTTGTATCACCAAAATACAAGGAAGAACTCCCTCTTTAAAAGTATATATCATCATCATCCTTCTAAAACAAACAATAGGTTCTTTAGTATCATCAAATAGCCAGTTGTCATTCATACTTCCCCTCCTGTCTAATAATCTTTTTATTGCTAGCTTAAATCAGGATCTGGACAAAGATCTATGAATTGTGATATTGTGATTGGTTAATGTCTCTTAAATCTCTTTTAATCTAAATTTTAAATTTTCTCTTCCATCTATTTTTTTATTCCCATTTTATTTTTGTGAAAAAAAAAGAGGCTTTTATTCTGTCTAAAAGTGGTTTTCAGACTTTTTGGTCTCAAGTGTTCATTTCACTCTTAAAAATGCGTGAAAGCCCAAAGAGGCATTGTTTGTATGGTTTATATATGTCAATATTTACTATATTAGAAGTAGATAATTTGAACTATTTATTTTAAAACAATGATAATAAGCTCAGTCCATGATAGTATATGTAAGCATAATTTTTATGAGACATGATCATAGTTTTAAAAATTAAAAATAAATTAAGAAGTTGCATTGTTTTACATTTTGCAAATCTAATGTCTGGCTTAATAGAAGATAGCTGGATTTTTATATTTCCTTTTGCATTTCAGTCTGTTGCAGTATATTGTTTTGGTTGAAGTATATGAAGAAAATTTGGCTTACATAGATAGGGAGTTGGAAAAGGGAGGAATATTTTAATAGTCTTTCAATAATAGTGTATACATTGTTTTATACCATGCCAAACTTGACAGGTGGTAGTTTCATAAAGGTTTGTTGTAGTGTGCAATTTGAAACCTTATCAATGAACTTTTCATACTCTGTTACATTAAAACCTGTTGTTCTGTCTTGCACTTTGAATGGGTCCTTTGTCCATGCATAATTTTGTAACATCATGCATTGGTCATTTGGAAAATATTGCTTCACTTTAGTTATGCAGATCTTCCAAATGTTGACATATTCATTATGAAATATTTTTTAAAAATTACATTCACTGTTATCACCACTCATCTATCTCCTTAGAATGGTATTTAGCTGTTACAAACTTGTCAAGCTCATGGTTTTCCAAAATCCTGAGTTTTCCTTGAATGCTCAAGTTTTATTGGTAGAAACAAATACAGTATGTGACAGGCTCACTTCATTTATTTCTGACAAAATAACTGCCAAACATCCAAACCTGAATAAATGTAGCTTGTTAAATAAAAATGACATTCCATGAAAAAAGCAGCTTGTTTAGCTTGCATCTCAAACAGTTCACTAGTGCTTTTCCTTGAGACACCACGGTACTTTGGCATGTCGAAGTACTTCCCATTTTATCACACAGAATATTAAAAAGATGTATAATTCAATATCAATACTTAATAAAATTGATTATTTTCACTTCATCAAGGGTGGTGCTTAGTGAAAGTAGTGTTTGTTTACTGTGAGTGCATGGCGATAAGCAGTACAGAGACCACTACTACGCTGGGTGCTGCTGCTTGAGCAATCTTACCCAGTGTTGCTTTTGTACCATCAGTGCAAATGTCAACACAGAGAAGAAGGCAAATAATGTGTTAGTATTTTTATGAAAATAATTGACTTTTTGGACCTTTTGTAAAGGTCTCAGGGACCCTCACCAAAAAATGCGCATTCTTGGAAATGCTGCTAAAGAGCTTCTGACAGTCAGAATTACATTCCTTATGTCTTCATGGTGTGATTTAACCTGCTCCTTTTTTTGCTGGTGTTTCCTATAAATAAACTGGTAAGATTAGATTTGGTTTTGTTTTTTCCTGGCAAGACTGCTTCATAGAAGGTATTGGATTTGCATTCTTAGTTGCCATTGATGGTTGTTGCCTAGAGCCATTAATTAACTAAGGGTTGCAGATGGTAATATTTTATCATTAGTTTTTCTTCTATTAGCTGGAATTCTTTCTAAAAGGAAACTTCCTCTCACTAACAGTTTGATTATCCTGAGATACAGTTTGCATGGAAAGGGAGGATAAATTCTTGTTTCCTTCTTCAAATAATTATTTGGTTGTCTTGTATTCTCAAAAGGTGATGAATGAGGTGTTCTTGGTTTGTTTGTTTGCTTTGAATATCATTATGAACTCATGGACTTAAACTTATTTGATATGTTTTAATTCACTGCAGCTGGTAAGGATACTACATTGCATTTGGCCAGCAGGATCTTATTCAGGTTGGCTGCCGAGTTCTTTGGATATGACCTCTGTTGTCTGTGATAGCTTCTTGCTTTCTTGTTTGACAAGATGTTCCAGGCTCATCTTGGATTTTTTTTTTTTTTTTTGCCATTGAGTAGACGTCTGCTGCTTCTCTGGGGAGACTTGGGAGAAATGGTATTTTGGCACCACGATCTGAGCACTAGGCTGCTCATTACAAATTGGTGATTGTTTCCAGATTTTTCTGAGTGGGCAAAACCAGGAAATATGCATATTTTCAAAAATAAAATACATCATGAATTCATACTGATACTTTCATTCAAATTTAAGACCCATCCCTCTTTCATTGGTTGTGTGTGATACCAACATACTTATTTGTTTTATCCCACATTACACAGACAACTGTCTTAGAACAACAATATCAGTTCTACCATCAGTGATGTGATTAGGGAAAACAGTTTGTTTTGCAATTTAAAAGAAGGGAAATTAAAAGCATTATTGCAGTTTAGCTACCCAAATTGGTTATCTTAACAGAGCCTTATTATTGGTATTTGCTGTACATTTGGGGACTGTTTTTCTATTTCCCAGATCAATAAATTGGGAGATATTTCAACTGAATCAAATAAACCAATTTACTGAAAGAATCAATCACACCATGCATTTGTTGTATTGACAGAACAAACACTTAATTGATAAATTTAGTGTAGATGACAGTCAGTAATGGATTGAATTTTCCTGTCCTTTTTCATTATCAAAATGACCTCTTTTTAAATAACATTTTATATTAATTTTATCCTTTATCTATACCTACTCTCTTTTTTTATTGTCTTAAAACAAGAAATATTACTTAAAGGACAAAGAATTCTATTCTAATGGCATCATGACTTTTTGTTTCAAGTAAATATGCATGAATCAATGAATTTCTTTGAAAGAATGGCAGAAGTTTACCATGACACTTTTCAATTTAGAAATTTTTATTAATTTTTTTCTCCTATAATTTTCCAGGGATTACCCTGGGAAAAAAATGTTAATGATATATTTCTTGAGGCGGTTGTTTTTATATCTAGGTATATGGGATATTTTGATCAAGTAAATTATGAAATTAAGGGAAACTAATGTAATGTCCACTAAATTAAAAACTGATTTCTGTGTGGAATATTTAATGCTATGCCTTTTTTGCTCCTTCCAGGTTAAAAAATAAATCATGACTGAATCTGCCTCTAGCACAAGTGGTCAAGAGTTTGACGTATTTAGTGTAATGGACTGGAAAGATGGTGTAGGTACATTACCAGGAAGTGACTTAAAGGTAAACTATCTTTATTACATACAATATGTGTATGTGTGCATCTACGTGTGTGTTTATTTTAAAATTGAATATATTTGTGCAATAAGAATTAAAAACATTAAGCATGGTGCTGTAGGTTTTATATAGTGCTTAGACCTCTGCAGTAAACTTGCCAAACAATTTGAAATGGTGGTGGATTGGCAGAAACCTTGTCACTTGGGTTAGGAGACTAAGGAATATTTCTGCAGTATTTGCTTATTTTGTAGAAATTGATTTATAGCTTCAAGGAGGATTGTCTCAGTTTTGACTCTATCATGATGGCCAATAAGGCAGAAATAGTAGACTTAGAAGATCCTAGTGTCTTAGATTTTGTAGTAATGGACATTGTAACAAACTTTGAGTGAATAACTACATTCAACATTCCTTGTGTCCTAGTATTCTCATTTTAAAACTGGATAATGTTAAAATATTGGATAAACAGGACTATTTACCTCCATTAAATTATTTATACTGTAAATATGGATTTTTGTGTAATTGCTTGTTCAAAAGTAGGTTCTTTCTGTAAATCAGGCTGCTTTTGTATAAATGATGATGGTCTGTAGAGAACAACGCTCCCATCTGCTCCTTTTATATGTGCTCATCCTTTTCCTTTTCCCAGCCCCCCTAAACCCTTTCTGGGACCACCTCTGCTGCCCCATGAAACATGGTTATGCAAGCTCCCATCTAGGAAGTCAACTGCCTTCACCTCTCATTTTTAGTTTGCTTTTGCTCTGATCCTATCTCTGGGACCTTGAACCTATCTATGGCACTTTAGACTTTGTTTGTACGTGGTCATTCAGGTGTTTGAACTTCTCATCTCCCTAACAGGCTGTCCCTTGGATTGCCTCTCAAATGCTTGGTGCTCTGGGCTGTCTTGAATAGAAATTCTTGCTTCTAGTGTAGGCTTTTTGGAATTGAACCCTATGTAGTGGCTGCTTGACAAGTATCCTAGCCAGGCCTGCTCTCACTCATCCTCAGTGGTGAGATTTGGACAATCTGCCTGTCCTTGGAAAAATGCTTAGATTTTATTTGGGTTAGGTTTAATTAAGTACAATGTCCCAACATCTCTGAGTTTGGCATAACAAAAATACTGCAGTGAGGTTTAGTAAAATCTGGAGAGGAGATTGGGTTTTTAGTTTTAGTTCTGTATGACCTTGAACAAGTCAGCTAATCTCACTGGGTCAAGTTTCCTCTGCAGTAATACACGGAATTAAATGAATGCTAAAGATTTTACTGGCTTGGGCCGGCCCGTGGCTCACTCGGGAGAGTGCGGTGCTGATAACACCAAGGCCACGGGTTCGGATCCTTTAAAAAAAAAAAAAAGATTTTACTGGCTGTAACATTCTCCAGATGTTCATCTGGATAAGATATGATGGACATATTTGTAGAGAGCTGAAAATTTTTGAGAAAGAAAAACTTTCTTAGACTCTGATAATGTCAACTACATATTAGCTATCTGAGCTTTGTCAAATTGTTTAAATTTTCAAAGTTTTGGAATCTTTTTCTGTAAAAGTGGGGATATTAGAATGTTCTAAGAGGTTATGAGGATTGAAAAAAACTATGTATATATAAAACACTTAACAAATTATATCTTTTCTGGCTTTGCAAAATATTATGTAACTTTTTTGTGTGTTACTCCCTTATTTTTCTTGTACATTTTTATCCATTTTCAATGGCTTTTTTTTGTTAATGTCAAGTGAATAAAGGAATTTGTAACTTTTGTTCAATTAGCTTTTGACAAAGTTTTCATCTTTCAGAAATCTGGATTGCTTTAAGGTTTTCTAAGTAATGAATTTTAGAAATTAACGTATTACTTTTATTAAGATAATCAGGTAATTAAGCCATTTAAGTGGGTATTATAATCTGGGTTACTTAACATGACTTTTAGACTCATCTAATTACCTATGTAATTGTTACATATCCAGTTCTCTTCATGTGCTCTAGACAGTTTGATACCTCAGTTTGTTTTTTTTTTTTTTTTTTTTTTTTTGGCAGCTGACTGGTAAAGGGGATACTTCTTTTTAAACAATAATTTAAAAAATGTTTTTTACTTTATAACCGTTTTTATCGAAGGAGGGTTAGAGACTAGCCAGTTGATTACGTTGTTAATTCACTTGCTCCTTATTTAAAACCCAAGTTGCTTAGCAGATCTAGTTGAGAAATTGATTTTTCACAAAATTAGGATATTTGAAAGAACTTTGAATAAATCATGAAATTTACTCTCTCAATCATGCTTTGCCTATTTTACACTACCAAGGCTTCTGTTTTTTTAATGGATATAGGCATGTGGATTTCCTAATAGTGTGGTAGCCTAAGACAGCTAGCTGAAGTTAATTTAGCTAATAGTCTGCTAATACCTAGAAGTCAATTTCTTATTATGGGAACAGGTTTTTATATACCTCAATTTTTGCTGTTTTGAAAGAACTTTTCTCTGTTAAAGCCTCATAATTGCTCTCCAATCAAATTATGCACTTTTCTGCTTAAAATCCTTTAGTGGTTGCCTGTGTCTGTCATGGCAAAGTTCAAGCCCCTTAAGTTTACCATAAGAGTGTTTTATTTGTGATCTGCCTCCTACTGTTTTCTCCGACCACTTATCTTTTTACTCCTCAGTGCCACTCTGAGGCCCAAATCTCTACCCACTTTTCTTTTTTTTTTTTTTTTTAATTTTATTTTGTCGATATACATTGTGGCTGATTATTGCTCCCCATCACCAAAACCTCCCTCCCTTCTCCCTCCCCCCCTCCCCCCCAACAATGTCCTTTCTGTTTGCTTGTTGTATCAACTTCAAATAATTGTGGTTGTTATATCTTCTTCCCCCCCCCCGGTTTTTTTTTGTGTGTGTGTGTGTGTGAATTTATATATTAATTTTTAGCTCCCACCAATAAGTGAGAACATGTGGTATTTCTCTTTCTGTGCCTGACTTGTTTCACTTAATATAATTCTCTCAAGGTCCATCCATGTTGTTGCAAATGGCAGTATTTCATTCGTTTTTATAGCTGAGTAGTATTCCATTGTGTAGATGTACCACATTTTCCGTATCCACTCATCTGATGATGGGCATTTGGGCTGGTTCCAACTCTTGGCTATTGTAAAGAGTGCTGCGATAAACATTGGGAAACAGGTATACCTTCGACTTGATGATTTCCATTCCTCTGGGTATATTCCCAACAGTGGGATAGCTGGGTCGTATGGTAGATCTATCTGCAATTGTTTGAGGAACCTCCATACCATTTTCCATAGAGGCTGCACCATTTTGCAGTCCCACCAACAATGTATGAGAGTTCCTTTTTCTCCGCAGCCTCGCCAGCATTTATCGTTCACAGTCTTTTGGATTTTAGCCATCCTAACTGGAGTTAGATGGTATCTCAATGTGGTTTTGATTTGCATTTCCCGGATGCAGAGTGATGTTGAGCATTTTTTCATATGTCTGTTAGCCATTTGGATATCTTCTTTAGAGAAATGCCTATTTAGCTCTTTTGCCCATTTTTTAATTGGGTTGCTTGTTTTCTTCTTGTACAGTTGTTTGAGTTCCTTATATATTCTGGATATTAATCCTTTGTCAGATATATATTTTGCAAATATTTTCTCCCATTCTGTTGGTTGTCTTTTAACTCTGTTAATTGTTTCTTTTGCTGTGCAGAAGCTTTTTAGTTTGATATAATCCCATTTGTTTATTTTTCCTTTGGTTGCCCGTGCTTTTGGGGTCTCTACCCACTTTTCTACCCAGCCCAAATCACTAGTTGAAGACATCATACTTCTTTATTTTTACTGTGCCCTATTGCTGGAATCCTCTTCTCCTTTCCACAGAGCACAAACATCATCTTTGGCTGCAGTAGTGGAAGAACAGAGAACTTATTCTCCAGTGAGCACTTACCTGCTTCTTTTTATTTAGAATACTGCTGGCATTCTTGGAAATACTGTAGTCATTAACAAGATAGTTTTGCCTAAGCAAGCTTTGGGAACTTTACCATTGCCTCGTTTTTTCTTGTAAAATGCAAATCAGTATTTGTAGATAAATGTCTCAGGGCTGGCCTTAAGAACAGGCAGGTGACTGAGTGGTAGTGGAAAGATTCGTGGTGTAGGGCTCCCTGTGCTGAAGCAGAGTCTCTACCTGAACTTGTAATGATGTCTGAAATTTATGCCCAGAGAATTATTCCTCTGGGTCACAAGGATTTAGTCTTTCAGAATCCCTTAGTAAAATGCAGATACACTCCCAAGAATGATTGCATTATCTAGTAAAAATAATTGCCACTTAGCTGAGAGCAAGACCCTGCAGCAGTGAGGCAGAAACCCAATAGTAAAATTCATTGCACTCTTAATGTACAGTGTTGCCTTTTCTTGATTAGTGTCCAGAACAGTTTAGTTACCAAACATCTTTGTGCTTAAGACACAATGGTAAGTCGGATTGAAATTTCAGCACTGAAAGTAATAACTTCAGCAGTGTCTTTTAATGATCTATTAAAAACAAGCAAAAATGAGCAAAAGATCCTTTGCCTCAACACATAATAATAAAGAGGAGAATTGAATCAATTAAAGGTAGTCCAAGCCAAGCCAAACAAACAAAACCTTTGCAGATCCTTATATATTTCAGATGTAATTGTTTTCTGATTGACGTGGATGTATCCACGCACAGAAAAAGTTACAGTGTCTGCTGATACATTGGGTTTGCATTAATAAGTCTCTTTTGTAAAATTTATAATTTTGATATTCCTGGTTGTAGAATAGAGCCACTTGACACATTTTATACTGCTTTTGGCTCTAGATGTTAAAAGAACTAATAATTTAAAAATGAATAATAAAGTGGTGAAGTTTTCATCATTCCGAAGTCATTCATAAAAACATTACTAATTTCAGAACCTGAGTGTTTTATCAGGGAGAAAATGTTAGAAGTGTATCAGTCTTTCTGGAATTCTATCTGTGCGACTTTAGTAATGTTAGCAGCACCTAACAACCCAAGTTGTTTAACATATTCTGCAATAATAATATCATGGAAGACACAGTAAATCCATATTGAGAAGCCAGAAAAAATTTTGATCCCTATATCTTTTTGCGTAGGATAGGATACTTTAAAAATGTTTGAGGATTTTAATTTTTGAGAAAAGTATCTTTGGTTAGAGCAGATGTTCTTTACTTTTCAGGGGTATAGTATACTTTTTAGAATATATGAAACCTATGAATCCTATCACCAGAAAAATATATATGAGTGTAGTGCATATACCATAATTTTACACATACTTATATATCATGGGATTTATCAACCCTCAAAGTCCATCTGAGTATCTCTGGTTTGGTAGAGTTAACTGTGTCTCTAAGTGACATTGCATCTCTACTTTGTACTTAGGCCAGAGGTCAGTTACTGGCAATTAATATCAGGAGGAGGAAAATATGACTGAGATTAAAGGTTGTATTGTGGGAATATTACCTTTTAACTTTTAAAAGTATTTGAACCTAAAGCTTCCAGGTTTTACAGTTCTAAATTTGTACTAGAAGGTTCCAGTCAGTGGTATTCTCTTTCTCAGTATTTGAATGCAGGGTGGTTTGCAGTTTACCAGTAAATTTGGAAACTTAAGCCACAGGAAACTTGCTGTTTAATGAAAATGTTTGATGCTATTTCTCATGTTTTGTATTTGTCAGGTAAGTATAAGTTAACATTAGTAACATCTAATAAAAGTAAAATTACTTACCTGAAGTGCATTATTGAGTTTGTGCCTATTTTTTAAATTTTAATTGAGAATTGATTTTCTGTCACATTCTTTAATATCATTAATTAATAATTGTCATGATAGCTTGTTTTTTCTACTCTTGCCCAGTAGATGGTACTGTCAGCCTTATTTTGAAACATTCTGTTTCCTGAGTTGATCATTAAAAATAATAGGTTTTTTAGTTTGAATTCTTTTTCTGAAAAGTAAAGTTATTTTTAGCTCTTTTCTGTTTGAGTAGAGGGAAAAAAAACACAAACTCTTGTTTTTCCTGTACTCTTACCCAGCAACAAAACAGAAGACTGACTTCTGTGACCAAATGAGTGGGGTTTTTCACTGCACATCAAGCAAGCAAGCAGTTCTGCAGCAGACACCAGCAGATTGTCTTCTAATTCAGTTCAAGTCTGACACTGTCTAACTGGAGGGTAGGGTCATATTCTACAGTGAGGCTCAATCCCACAAGGCTGCTCCCTACTTCAGATGGCAGATGCAGGCTACAGGGTTTTTACCTGTGTTTCTGTCTGACTACCTATAAATCAGGGTTCCCAAAGCCCCCTCTTTGGGTTTGATTAATTTGCTGACTGGCTCACAGAACTCAGGGAAACACTTATGCTTATTAGTTAATATAAAGGATATTACAAAGGATACAAATGAAGAGATACACAGAGCGAGGTATAGGGGAAGGGGCATGGAGCTTCCACAGCCTGGCACACGACCCTCCAGGAACCTCCACGTGTTCAGCTGTCTGGAAGCTTTGTGAGCCCTGTGCTCTTAGGTTTTTATAGAGGCTTCATTACATAGACATGACTGAAACATGGACAACTGTGTAGAAATGTGGAGGATCTAACACTAACAGACTGGGTGGGGAAACCCAGCAAGGCCTGTTTGTTCAGATTCTTCTTGGCCCCTCTGTGCAGCATTCCTTCCTCCCAGGTATGGGGTAGGATCCCTTCTCGAATGGGGGCCTTATGACCCATAATCAGATAACATAGGTCAAAGGATTTCTTTATGGACAGCTCCAAGACAGAAAGGTGGGGCAAGGTTAGAACAAGCCAAGAACCATGGATGAAAGTCAAAATATACACATCATAATGTCTAATTAACTTTTACTACCTCTTAGCCTGACTTTTGAGATGTTACAGTAAGTATACCACACACACATTACCTGGGAGTTTGTATCTGGAATGTGTAGTAGGGAGAAACATTCTTATGTTCCTTAACTATTTCAACTCATTTAGTCTAGATAGCATTAAATAATTGTGGACTATGTATGTAGAAAATTGCTTAAGGTAATGTTTTCACCTGGTGGAGAGAATAATGATTGGTACTTTTTGCTTAAGATTTCACTGACTTATAGTCGGAATGTAATTTGGTGAAATGAATAGTTCTATTGGTGTTTTGACCAAGTAGATTTTTTAGATTGGAGGGCCTTGCTTAATTAAGTACTACATATTTTCATCCTCATATATATTTCAGTGAAAGATCTAAAAAGTTTTATTATCCTTTTGAATTTTGAGCTCTCCAGCTCATTATCACCTGTCAAAATGAGTGGATCTCCAGTATCATTTGTTTTATGGAAAAACAGAAGGAACAAGGAAAATTTTTTGAAATTCATAAATGTGAGAGTAAACCTAGCTGTTTCAGAAAGAACAGGGCCCCCTCACACAAGTAATGGTTAAGCCATCAGCATACACACAGTATAACCAGGCTGCTCCAGAACCATATTCTGTTTGAAGCTTGCCATGAGGTGAGGGGAAATTTTCAATATTTGGAATGGGATTGTTCATGCAATCTAAATGTCCTTACGTTTTTAGTGATAAAATGGGCTTTTAGCTAATAGACTTATTCAGCTCTCTCAGATAGGACTAGAGATGTAGATAGTGGGGAGTTCTGCAGAGTAGTGAAAGGAGGAGGAGTGTGTGCTGGGGGTCACATGGCTCATGCTTCCGTCTTCCACATTCCCATCTTTTGATATAGGAAGGATGTATGGGGCATTATTTCTTGGATAGGGATATTTCTTCTCTCTGAAGTAGGTGAGCTTTGGTAAGACAAGTTGATACCTGGAAAATGAGTAATTTTCCTTTTACTGACTTTGATTGTTAAATAAGTAATATTATGAAATAAAAAAGTCAGGAAAGAAATTAAGTGTCTTTGAAATGACAATACAAGGGAAATACAAGTGAGCTGGTGACTCTGTAGATAGACAGTGCAAGGTTGTTTATGTCCTTCAGTGGTACTTTGTTGTTTTCGATTCTCCTTCCTCAGATTTCAAAATTAGTAAAATAAAAAGGACTTAACGTTGGTAGAAGGCCTATCATGAAGTAATTGTTTAAATTAACTTTTAACACATAGTTAATTTGCTTAAAGACTGTATGTGTCAGTCATTAAATAATTACCATCCTGAGCACTTTTATAAGTTTTGCCTCTTTTTGCTGTGTTATTGCTAGTTTCGGGTAAATGAGTTTGGAGCTCTGGAAGTTATTACAGATGAGAGTGAGATGGAAAATGTTAAAAAAGCAACTGCTACCACCACTTGGATGGTGCCAACTGCTCAAGAAGGTAAGAAACAGTCTTCTGCATTTTCTCCCCCCCCCCCTTTTTTTTGAAAGATTTGAAATAATATCTAAGGTTTTATAATAGGCTGGAACTATGAAAGTCCTGGGTGATTTTTCTTAGGTGTAAATTTCTATAACAAAAGTGATAGGAACCAGTGTTTATATTTTAAAATAACTATAAATTTTCTTCTTTTCTAATGCCAGATCTGTAATAGCGCAAGGTTAGTTGGAAATTATCAAATAAATCCATGTTGTAGCCTACATAGGCAATTTAGCCAAAAGCCTGCCACTTTTTTTCTCATCTACTCCAATGGTTGTAACTAACACCTATATGCTGATGACTCCTAAATCTATATCTCCAGCCCCGACCTCTCCCCCGAGCTCCAGGCCCGTATTTCCACCTGCCTACTGGACATCTCCACCCGGATGTCCCACAGGTACCTCAAACTCCACATGTCTGAAATGCAATTCATTTTCTATTTCTCTCTACCCTCCCCCACAACCTGCTCTTTCTTCCGTAACCCATATTTCAGTTGTCCGTAGCACCATTCACCCAGTGGACAAGCAAGTAATATAGGAGTCATCCTAAATTTGTTCTTTCCATCCCCATATCCTGTTACTTAATCCTCTTGATTTTTATTTCCTAAATATGTCTCAGATCTGGCCTTTTCTGCCTATTATCACTGCCACTGCCTTAATTTAGGCACTTATCCAGGCCCTTATCCACTGTCACCTAAGCTATTGCAGAAATCACTCTGCTTCTGATTTCCCCCCTTTCCAATTTATCCTGCACTGAAGTCAGAGGAACCTATGTAGATTGCTTATCTGTCAGTTCACTGATTTCTCATTGCTTCCTTAGCAAAGCATACAAAGACCTGGGTGACCTACACCCACCTGTTTGCTTTGTCTCCTCACTCTGTTTCCTGCTGTGTGTGTTGTGTTCCAGCAGTGCAGCAGCACAGAGTTGCATGTAATTCTCCCACTATTTCATGTGGCTTCGTGCTTCCTTGCCTTTTCTCATGCTGTTTTTTTCTGGCTTGAATGCCATTTCTTTCTTTGTCCAGTTGGTAAATTCCTCTTTGGCCTTCAAAACCCTGTTGAGGCTTTATATCACAGAATCCTTCCCAGACCTCACCCCAGGCTGAATGAGTCACTTCTTCTATACTACTTCTGGAACTTGTTCCTGCTTCTGTTATTGCATGTATCACATTTTACTGTAAATGTTGGTTTTCTTTCCTTTCTTCTCTTCTGGACTGTGAGCTGTCTTGGGCAAGGTCTGTACTGTCATTAGCAGTGTCTAGTGTAAATTGGTGCCTAATAAAAGTTTGCTGAATGAATGATTATCCTAACGATTCAGGCAAAAGGAAATGTGAGTTCCTAAATGATTTGGATAATTATAATTCAGGCGATCTGCTACATTGAAAATAAAATAGAGATTTTGATTTAGTCAATTAAATAAAACAGAATCATTCATCTTAAAGTTATAAACATGAAATAACATAGATGTCCCTTTTAAAGTTTTTTTTAAAGATACACCTATAGAATAGGATTCTATAGAGCAACAGTTAATGTCTTCTGGATTTAGTGACTAATGAAATTTTCTTTATTTGACTTTGAACTCTATAGAAGAAGCCTTGCACAAGCTTTTGTTTATCCTTTCTGCGGAATTTTTTTTGTTATATAAAGGATCTGAGTGATTTTCTGCAAAGCCCATCCTCCTTTCCTTTGCAAACTCCATAGTTTGATCATTCATTCATTCAACAAACATTATTCTTTTATTGTGTTACTAACAAAATTATTAGAAGAATAAGCCTAAATGTATTTTGGAATGTCTTCTGTCATGGTTTTAATATTTTTTCCTTCTCTTCATCTTCTAGTCTTTTCAGAGAAGTCTGGGATGCCTTTCAGGTTGAAGGATCCAGTGCAAGTAGAAGGGCTTCAATTCTGTGAGAACTGTTGTCAGTATGGCAACGTAGATGAGTGTCTTTCTGGAGGAAACTATTGCAGCCAGAATTGTGCTCGGCATACCAAAGACAAGTAGGTTTTTGCCCTGTTCCATCTATAGAATGGGTTTTAGAGTCCAAGGTCTAAAACCTGGGACTGGTAATACAGAGGTTTTGTGTTCTCTGATATCTGTCACCCTTCTGTGTCTTTTTTCCAGAGAACTTTCCTTTAGATACACATGGACCCTGACCCCTTTATTGGACCTAGTGACTTCTGGTCTGAGTCATACTGCTAATGTTCTGCCTGTGTTACAACCTGTCTCTGTCTTCAGCCTTATGTCTACATTAATTAGCAATTTTGTTTCTATTTTGGGAGTTCTTAGGTAACACAGCTAAAACTCCTCACATATGGAATAAAATTCCCACTGACTGGTAATCACCTGAATGAAAATGGCTATAGTGGATAGTGTAGTGAGTCACGTTACTGGTGATCTCAGGGCACAGACTGAGGATTAAAGACCGGGACAGCAGCTGTGACTGGCAGTGGAGTATGACCTTCCCTTTGGGGACTGTCTGACAAAGTTCAGCTTATCACCAAGAACGTGTATTTCTTGGATATAATTGTATACCACAAATAAAGTGACTTGATATTTATGTTTTGGTGGACCAAGTTTCTCACAAATTTTAACCAGCACAGGCTTGACAGTTGTCTGTTTTTGTTGGCCAACTGATGTTTTATAAAGTTACACTTGGCCTTTTTCAGTTGGATTTGTCATTCTTAATCACTAAATCCTTGCTTTAGAATTGCCCTGAAGACAAATATCTCGAAATAATAGATTCTTTTATTAGTATGGATAACAGATGTGGAAGAAAAATAATTATAAACTTATTAGAACATATTACACATGTATTCCTGGTCCCCTTTTGAAATTGACATGTAAGGTAATTTTCACTTTCTACCTTGACAGATGTCACACATAATAGTGGTTTTAAGTATTCCTTATATATGATATTCTAATGCCTGTGAATTTCTCGTGGTGGTTAAATATTTTTTCTTTGGAGGGTGACTTTTCTAAAAATAATTTTTGCATTGATGATCAACATGTAGGTGTTTCATAGGTCTTGTTTCCTGTCACTATTTTGGGTTTATAAATACAACAGAGATCAAAAGGAAGAAAGGGACATAGGAGAAGACAACGAGGAGGAAGATCCTAAGTGTAGTCGGAAGAAAAAACCAAAATTATCTCTGAAAGCTGACCCCAAGGAGGATGGAGAAGAGAGAGATGATGAAATGGTTAGTATCTCTTATGTGACCTCCAAGGAGTACAGGGATGAGTCTTAAGTGGGTAGCATCATGGTGACAAACACTGCTCTGGAACCAGAAACTTAAGTTCAAATGCTGCTTCCAGGACTATCTGTGTTACTGTCGTCAAGTTACCTAGCCACTCTGTGCCTTGTGTCTTCTTCTCCAAATGGGAATAGTAAATAGTAGTACCATACCTCAGTGAAGAAGTGGAATGTCCTGGAATTTATTGCTGGGGTGAGAGGCAACAGGAAACCCTTCAGTTTTGTTGATTAATCTTAAGTTCCTCTTAACAGCAAAATGCCAATCCCATTTTGGTAAATTGCAGACAGATCTGAGTTTTATGAGATCTCATAAAACTTACATGAGTAGGTAGAAAATGGCACATAAATATCAGGTATATTTGGGGAAAATAGCATGCAAAATATGCTATTTAAAAGACAAATATCTTATGTATGTATTAATGGTTCTATATGAAGAGAACTGTGAGGTCTTGAAGCATTTCCCTTAAGATTAATATTGAGCAACTGTTATTTGCTAGTCACTATTCTAGGAGCTGGGAATACAGGGATGAATAAGACAGAGAGGACAGGATCTCTTCTCAGAGACACTGAATTCTTGTTAAGGGGACATATAATAAACACACAAAATGAGCAGGAGAAATATCAACAAAATGAGCAGGAGAAATATCAACTAGTGGTGAGTGCTATGTTGAGAATTAAAATAGGGCATTAGGACTGGCTGACTACTTTAAGTTCTGTTGTCAGGGAGGCCTCCCAAAGAAGGTAACCTGAACTGTGTGATCTGAGTAATGAGTAGCAGCCTGCTGTATGGTTAAGAATGAGAGCCCTCTGGGCAGCAGAACTTGCAGGGGAAAGTCCCGAAGGTAGAGCATGGGTAGCAGGTTCTGTTTGAGGAAATAGAAAAGGCAATAGAAGTGTGCATCGTGAGTTAGGGGAGAGTAGCTTAAGATACAGCTGAAGAGGAATGTGTAGGCCAGTCATCTAGGGCTTTCTGGTAAACCAGATATAATGGGTTTTTACTGTATTCTGAGTGTAATGGGAATCCATTGGAAAATTGAAGTCTGGGAAATGCTTCGATATGATTTGTGTTTTAAAATGACTGCTGTAACTTCGATATATGTGAGCAAGAGTGGAATCAGGGAAATCAGTCAGGAGTTTATTGCAGTAGAAGTCAATGGATTTGGGATCGATGTTAGAAGTAGGGTTGTTAGGATGTGTGAGGGAAAGAGGGGAATCAGCAGTAACTCTTAGATTTTTGGCCTCAACAACTGACTGGACAACAGGTCACTTACTGAGAATGGTGAGGCGAGAGTGAAGTAGAAAGTTGAGTCCTTTGGCCATCGTGAGTTTGAGATGCTTATTAGACATTCAAGTGAAGATCCCAACTTGGCAGTAGGAGTCGAGAGAGCTAGAGATACAGACTGGGAGTATTTGGCATATAGATGACCTTTAAAACCCAGGGAAAGTGACTAGATAGAGAAGAGAAGACTGCAGTGGAGGAGTGAGGAAAACCAGAACCAAGTGCTCGTGGAGCTGAGAGAAGGTGCTGAAGGAGGAGGGAGCAGTATCTGTTCTCTTCCAGAGTGTCATTCTTGGAAATGGTTTTATTTTGTAATGACCTCAGGCCAAAAGCAACACAGTGCTCAAACGAACCATATTCTTTCCTCCCTTAAAAGTTATGAAGTGAAATTGAAGAAAAAAACAACCACAGGAATTGCTTCTGACAGCTTTCTAACTTTTCATTGGTGCCAATTTTATGAACTTTTAAAGTAATCATTTCCCCTTCTTCTTGTAGGAGAACAAACAAGATGGAAGAATCCTGAGGGGTTCACAGAGGACCCGAAGGAAAAGACGAGGGGACTCAGCTGTACTTAAGCAGGGTGAGCTGACAGAAGCAAAGTTCTGCTTGTAACTGTATGAAATTGAGAAGATTTCACAAACAGGTAGAAATTGTAGTCATAATTGTAATGCACACTGTGGCAGTTAAAGTATTGCTTTGGGTTTTTCTTTGATCCAATTTTCTCAATAAAAATTAGGGTCTTGAGGAGGTAGATAAGCAGAAAAACTTGGAAATTAGTAACTTTCCAGTAATTTCAGGGGTAAGCATGAGAACATTTTCCTTGATTTATTATTTATTTTTCTATCAGATAGGTGGTTCTTGCTTCTGCATCTTTACTGAAACTCTGTTCTTGTTCATTTCCCAAGATTTTAGGTTTTTAATGTTCTCGCTGAAAAGTGCAGCTTCCTAACGTAGTACCTTTTTTTTCTTTCATTGTTCCTTGGGCAGCATTTTATTGTCATAAAGTATACAGCCCTTAGACCCTTCTCTTTAATATTTGTCTGGATGAACTTGTCCCCTTATTTGGCACGGACCTTGGGTCATCTCCATAGAGGCCTCAGCGTTCTCCACTAAGTTTTATCCCTTTGGCCTTTCACATCTACCTGGCCAGTCCCTCATTTTAGGTCACTCTGCCTTGCATGGCCCAGCTCCCAGCCTACACAGTCATATTGTCCCTACAAATGAGCACCACGGCCCCAGTGCTGCTCCCCAGTGCCTGGATGCATTTCTCACATGTTTTTCTGTGAATTCCTCAAAAGAGTTGGAAACATTTCCACGTGCCTCAAGCGCAGAGCTAACTTTTATGTCTTTCAGAGATGACCTTCTATTTTACATCACTGAGATTAAAGGGAGTAACATTCCTCAGTTACTCTTCACTATGTCTCAAAATGTCTTATTTCTTCCGTGTTTCTTTCCCTTCCCCTTCATTTCTACTCTGTATGAAATTCCAGGCCTCTGTATCTTTCAGTCACTTTTTATTTTCCTTAAGTATTCAGATTTTTATTTCTCTTTAGGGGCTCTACCTCTGCCTGTTCCAGTCTCGTCTTCAAAATACCTTTCTCCCAGCTTTGCTTCCCATTAAGCTATGATGCTCTTTCCTTCATTTCCAGTATTTGTCAAAGTCATTCAAATAAAATTGACATTAACTGCCTCCATATTTTGTTCACATATATTTTTTGTACTTAAAGCTCTGACTCTCAGTACAATGATTTCTTTTTCTCCCTCTGCAAGATTAACAGCCATTCCCTAACTACACAATGCATTGTCCTTTTCTCAGTCCTCAACTTTTTGAACTCTTAGGAAAAATTTTTTGAGCATCCTGCTTCCAGAAGCTCTCACCTTCTGTTAGCTTCTATGGTACTGTGCTGTCTTGGTTTCCTGCTGTGTCTTCATTATATCTTCTGCTTCTTTCTTCTACCCTCATAACTGGGATATATACCACAATTCACTCATTAGCTCTCATTTCTTTAGAATAGAAGCCAGGAAAAAGAGACTGAGAAATACCAGCCATGGAGAAGAGCCAGGCACAGTAGTGGTCAGAGAAGTGACAGTTCACCAAAGGTACCATTGATTTCTTAGATTTGGAAACTCTGTCATTTTAGTCTCATTTGCTTTTCAGGCTTGCCCCCTAAAGGAAAGAAAGCTTGGTGCTGGGCATCCTATCTGGAGGAGGAGAAAGCTGTGGCAGTGCCCGCAAAGCTGTTCAAGGAGGTATGGGCCCTTCTAGAAACACTGTTTATAAGGGCAGAAGAGCTGGAATAGTGATCTGAGTTAGGATTGTTGTTTCCACTGTCTGTTCAGGAACTGAAACTTGGGATTATTTCTCAGACCTACTGCTTTTCATGTGTGTGTTTATGTGCAGGGGCACCTCTCAGGGCAGTGATATCAGTGTGTGCACACTCGTGGGCACACACAATCTTTTCTCTCAACCTCTGCTGGTTTTTCACTCATGAATTTTTGCAGGGATACTGATACTACTACTGAAAAACTAGAAGGTGAAGAAAAACTGGCATGAAATTTCATATTAACACCATGGCTTTGGGAGAATGAAAATGCTTACTGAGATTTACAGACGATCACAACAAAACATCTAAAAATGTGTTACCATATTAGCTATAATAAAAAAGATTTTATCATACATGATTTAAAATCAGTTAAAAATATAGATATCAGATGTAGTTCTAAGTAGGAGAGGCTGCCTCTGGACTAAAACATGGGATGGTGCCCTTATACGTAAAGGGACAGATAGTGTATATTTTAGGCTCTGCAAGACATCTGATATCTCTTGCAACAGCTCAGCTGGTAGCATGAAGCAGCTATAGACAATATGAAAACGAATGGGCATGGCTATATTCCAATAAAACTTTATTTGCAAAAAACAGTAATGGGCTAGATTCGACCCACAGACTAATTTGCCAACCCTTGGCTTAAATTATTTAAGTATATTTAATTATGTATGTAATAAATCTGCCATAGATATCTTTTTATATGTGTATGAACATAGAGAGTTTTAAAAAAGTGATGAATACTAAATGTTAGCATGATTACATCTACTTAAGAATATTTAGTTTAAACATAATAGTAATTATATATGAGCTTGTTTTGCGCAATTATTTTCTGTTACGTTGTTCCTTTATGATACAGTTTCTTCACATTTAAAAAAAAAGTTTAAATACAGCAAATTACGTGAATTATTGATACATTCACATGATTCAAAATGTAAAAGTACCAAAAAAATAGAAAGTATGTCCCTCATGGCCCTGTTCCCCTAAGCACCACATTTGCCTCTCCTGAAGTGACCACTGTTACCAGTTTTTATATTCCTTCCTGGAAAATTATATGTACATATGAACAATGTACTCATATACACACAAGTCCTCCCCTCCTTGTCTTAAACCAAGTTGCAATATATGCCACATACTTTTTGGACTTTGGTTTTTTGTTTAACTTGACACTTTTGAGATTATCCCATCTTAGTTCATTAATCCTTTCATCATTCGTTTATACTCATGCATACTATTTCATCTTATGTCTATTGCATAATAATTTAAGTTGCTCCCTGTTGATTGACACACATATAGTCATATATATTTTTAAATCTTTTGCTGTATGCTTTAATGAATAACTTTATACACCTGTCCTATTGCACATGTGTGAATATCTGTTGGGCAGTTTTCTAGGATTGGAATTGCTGAGTCAAAGAGAATGTTCATTTTTTTAAATAGATATTATAAAATTAGCAATTTTCATTCCTACTAGTGACGTATGCATGTATCTGATTTCTTCAAGTTTTACTAACACAAGTTTTATCAAACTATTTGATCTTTACCAACCTGATAGGTGAAATATATCAGTGTAATTTTAGTTTGTATGACTTTTATGGGTGAGGTTGAGCATCTTTTCAAATATATAAAAGAAAAAGATTATAAAACATTAAATTTTCTTTCCTGTGAGCTGTTTGTATCCTTTGTCCATTTTTTCATTGCTTTATTCATTGATATTTTTCATTTGGAGTTTTAGGAGTTATGTATTTTGTTAATAGTCTATTTTAAAAATGGTAATTATTCACATTTTTAACTAGGCCTTTGGGATAAGATACTAAACCTGCTGTCATTTTGCTTTTTAGTATCAGTCCTTTCCATATAACAAAAATGGATTCAAAGTTGGAATGAAATTAGAAGGTGTGGACCCAGAACATCAGTCTGTGTACTGTGTCCTCACTGTGGCTGAGGTAAGCTTGGCCTCATCTTTATTTTTTAAATAAAAAGATAATTATGGGGTTTTAATAATGAGAAAAACTGCCATTGGTTACGTGCTTGCTTACTGCTAGGCACGGTGCTTAGTGTTTTGTGTATGTTATCTCATCTAATGTTTATAGGAATTCTGTGCAGGCCATGTTTTTTTCATCCCTGTCAATAGATGAGGGAACTGAGGCTCAGAGAGGTGATGTGATATATACAAGGCCACACAGCTTCAAGTGGTAGAACCAGGATTTGAACCCAGGGCTGTCTGACTCCATAGGCTTTGCCATACTGTGTTCCTTATCATAAGGGACAGACCAACAGATATTTATATATTTTCAGTATTTTGAGGTATCTCTGAAATTTTTCAGGAAAAAATGACCAAATCAATTATATATACCTCAGTCCAGTATATTACTGAGAAAACTTTCTTTTTTAAATTTTTTCTCCTGTGCCAGCCTCCTCGCTCCCTCCCCTGAACCGGGGGTATGTATCTTTTAAAAATTTCCCTCCCCCAAGTTAGATGGTCTTGTGTGCTAGTTTTAGATATTATGGTATTCTTTTAGTGGCTTAGTGAATTTGTAAGAGGCTTGACTTCTGCAGAACACAGTAACATGTGATAGCAAGATGATGACAATCACAGTAAATAATAAAATACTCTTACGTAGAGCCATGGTGCTAATCGACGTGCTTTCCCTCTCAGCTCATATTAGTTCTCAAAACAATCTTTTGAGATAGAGCTCATTCTCCCCACTTTTCAGATGAGAAAATTCAGGTATGGAGAGCTAAAGTAACTTGCAGCTTATGGTAATGTAACATGTAGTGAAAGGAAGCAGCTAGGATTCTTTACTCTTTATATCAGAAAACTGGTGCGGAACTTTTATTCAGGTTTTTTTTTTTTAATGTTTTTTACTTAAAATTTTTTTTTATTGAAACACAATTGATTATACATATTTGTGGGGTACAGAGTTGAATATTAATACCTCTTTTCAGGTTTTTATGTAGAGTATGGGAATCCTGACACTCTTACATTTAATCAGACATTGTATGTTTCTCCCTCCTGGACTCTGGAGTCTTTGCGAGACTGCTTTGAGATGGAAGGAGAGAGTCAGAGTTCCTAGGCGGATAATTGTACTTTGTCTTTTGGAGTGGATAAGATTGCCCAGGGAGAAGACAAGGCATGGGTTGCTAACCCTGAAGAATACCAGCGTATGAGGACTGGCTCAAAAGAAAGAGCTAAGGAAACTGAAAAGGAGTGACTAGAGACAGAGAAGGAAATCAGGACAGTGGGGACTGCCGTAGAAACCAGGGAAAGTGGATAGTTTAAGGAGGGATGGAGCGGCTATATCAAATGTTCTCAAGTAAGATGAGTTCATTGTGTCCTGGACCAGGGCAATTTAAGTAGAGCATTTGGGGACAGAATTGAATTTTATGAAAGCATTGTGAGGAAGTAGATTTAGTAAATACAGACTGCTCTAAGAAGTTTAGCTGTAAAAGAGAAAAGGACTTTTTATGGTATGTGTGTTTTTCAACTCTTGGTTTTTGAAGGAGATTTATTTTACTTTGAGTAGTTTCTTTATTATGAAAGTGATATTTCTTCTGCAAATAGAGATAGTTTGACTTTCTCCTTTCTGATTTGCATGCCCTTTATTGCTTTCTCTTGCCTTATTGCATAGGCTATAACTTCTAGTACTATGTTGAATAAAAGTAGGGAAAGTGGGCACTCTTGTCTTGTTCCAGATCTTAGAGGAAAAGCCTCCAATTTTTGTCCATTTAGTATGGTATTAGCTGTGGGTTTGTCATATGTGGCCTTTACTGTGTTGAGGTACGTACCTTCTATACCTAACATGTTGAGTGTTTTCATTATGAAGCAGTGTTGTGTTTGATCAAATGTTTTTTTTGCGTCTATTGAAATGACCGTGTTTTCTTTCCTTTATTCTGTTGATGTGATGTATCACTCTTATTGATTTGTGTATGTTGAACCATCCTTGTATCCCTGGGATGAATCCCACTTGATCATGTTATATGATCTTTTTAATATGTTACTGGATTCTGTTTGCTAGTATTTTGTCAAGGATCTTTGTCTTTGTTCGTTAGGGATATTGGTCTGTAATTTTCTTTTTTTGGTTTGTCTTTTTCTGGTTTAGATATGGGGTTAATATTGGTCTGGTGGAATGAGTTTGGAAGTGTTTCCTTCTCTTCAATTTTTGTTTTTTTGATGACATGATCCTATATGTAGAAAACCCCAGACTCCACCCCCCCAAAATTACTAGAATTGATAAATGCATTCAGTAAAGTGGCAGGATATAAAATTAACACACAGAAATCAAGAGCCTTTCTAAATGCCAACAAAGAAATAGCCAAAGAAGAAATCAAGAGAGTAATGCTGTTCACAGTAGCTCCAAAAAAATGAGATACCTAGTAGTAAATTTAGGAGGTGAAAGACTTCTACCATGAAAACTATAAAACACTGGTGAAAAAAATTAAGAGGACGCAAATAAGTGGAAAGATAACCCATCTTCTTGAGTTAGAACGATTAGCATCATCAAAATGTCCATATTACCCAAAGTAGTATACACATGCAATGCAATCCCTGTCAAAATACCAATGACATTCTTCACAGAAATAGTAAAAAAATCTTAAAATTTGTATAGAACCACAAAAGACCTGTATAGCTAAAGCAGTCTTGAACAAAAAGAGCGAAGTTGGTGGCATCAGACTTCCTGACTTCAAAATATACTGTAAAGCTATAGTAATGAAAATAATATGGTACTGGTATGAAAACAGACAAATTGACCAAAGGAATAGAATAGAGAGCCCTGAAATAAACCCATGCACTTAGAGCCAACTGATTTTTGACAAAGGTGCCAAAAATATACATTGGGGAAAGGATGGCCTCTTCAACAATTGGTTCTGGGAAAAGTGGATATCCACATGCAGAAGATTGAAAGTAGACCCTTTTTCCCTCACCATACACAAAAATCAACCCAAAGTGGATTAAAGATCTAAATTTAAGACTCCAAACTATAGAACTACTAGGAGAAAATATAGGGGAGATGCTACATGAAATGGGAGTGGGCATCATTTTTTGAGTTAAACTACAAAGGCACAGGTGACTAAAGCAAAAATAAATAAATAGGACTACCGCAGACTAAAAAGTTTCTGCACAGCAAAGGGACACTGTCAACAAAGTGAAGAGACAGCCTATAGAATGGGAGAACGTATTTGCCAATTACACATCAGACAACTCAACTCAATAGCAGAAAAACAAATAACCCAATTAAAATATGGGCAAAAGACCTGAACAGACATTTCTCAAAAGAAGATATGCAAATGGCCAAAAAGCACATGAAAAAATGCTCAAAATCACTAATCATCAGAGAAATGCAAGTTAAAACCGCAGTGAGATATCACCTCATTCTAGTTAAAATGGCTGTTATGAACAAGAAAGAAAATAACAAATGCTGATAAGATGGGGAGGAAAAGGAACTTGCCTACATTGCTGGTGTGAGTGTAAATTGCACAGCCACTGGGGAAAACAGTATGGAGGTTCTTCTTCAGAGAAAACTAAAAGTAGATCCACCCTAAGACCCAGGTATCTCACTACTGGGTATATATATACCCAAAGGAAATGAGATAAGTATGTCAAAAAGATACCTGCACTCCCACTGAGCGGCTGAACCTTCTCTCTAAGAGCCCAGGGCAGAGCATGACTCAGCTCAGATCCCATAAACCCATTTGACCTTTTAACTCAGAATGTCCCCAAGTAGGACCTTGTAGGCAGGTGTGCAGCCACACCATGTGTTCCATAGAATGAGTTCTTACTAGCATTCCAGGGAGTCTGTCTCTTCTAAGTATGAACTGGGAGAGGCCTTTCTTTCTTTCTGCTAACCCAGCTACTGGTATAGAAAGAAGCATCTGTTGACTTCTCTCTGTGTCTGCACCATCTGTGGTCTTCAGCATTCAGCATAGGGCAGAGCACCTACCCTGGGGCCACACTGGAGCTGGGTGCGGTGTTCTGGTGTGGCTGCATCTCTGTTGGCTCACCTTGGTGACACATGCTGGTACAATAATAGGGAATGGAGAGAGGACCTGTATTTGTGGGAAAATCACTCTTCAATGTGTATCTGTTTGCTCCTAATGTTATGGCTGTTGCCGTAACAGTTCATCTCAGCTTTTTCCAGTATAATAGCCTTTGCCTTTAGATTTTTAAATTTTGCTTAGTGGTTGTTGTTGCTGTTAATGAGAGTGGTTTGATTAACATAGGCTATATTGTACCTGATGTCTATATTAGTTTATTTTTTTGTATATGAATATTCTGTTTTTTTTAACTACTCAACCTGCTTCACCTATTTCAGGTTTGTGGATACCGGATAAAACTTCACTTTGATGGATATTCTGATTGTTATGACTTCTGGGTAAATGCAGATGCTCTGGATATTCACCCAGTTGGCTGGTGTGAGAAAACCGGTCATAAACTCCATCCTCCAAAAGGTATTGTCACTTTTTGTTTTGTATTTTAAATTTAGTCAAAAGTAATTTTTTTACATGCTAATTTGGAATTTTTAAGAATTCAGGCTCTATGATAATTCAGATGGGCCCAAATTCAAACTGTTTCTTCATGACAAAAAATAAATTTATTAAAGTGAAAGAAATGAGTAGAATCCAACCTAAGAGAATAAACTGTGTCCATGTGCTTATTTGCATATAAATAACATTTGCATGTTACTTAACTTTGACTACAAACAACTTTTTCCTACAAATTTCTACTTTATGCACACACATCCTTAAAAAAGCTGATTTGAAAAATTAGTTTTAACTAGTTTATACAACTAATTTTTTTTATTGATATTTCATATATAGAAAATCCTGAGAAATTATGCATTGAGCTTATAGACCTTAATATTTAGTAGATTGGAAGAGAAGATGTAACACTAAAAATTGTCTTAGGTGGGAATTGAACTAATAGCAATTACTTTTCTTATGATCGCGTGCCTGTTTCATGTTTACCTAAAGGTCCAAGAATAGCAGATATCATCTTTTTCAGTTCATCTCTAATGTGTTTTATATTTTATTTCCTTCTTTTTCAACTGTTATATTCATTATTATTTTCTTGATGCCAAAAATTCAGGTTACTAGTTTGGTATTTTGGGCCTATCTCAGGGCAATTGTTTCTTTACCAAGGGCTGTTCACCTCTTGGTTTTAAGTGAAAATCAGTGACAGTTGACATGTTCAAATAGCTGAAGAAATAAACAAAAACTCATAGACAAGATGAGGGCAGAAAAGGAAATCTGTGAGTCTTTTTATAAATTGACTTCTTATATATGGTAAATTATTAGCTATTCTTTTCATGCTGCCTTCTGGACTTTAATGAAAGTAAAAGAGCACATTAGCAGATAAAATAAAATGCTAAATTTTCTTTTTTAAGGTAACGAAATTGTGAAAATTAAGGCAAGAACATTTCCCTTATTGTAATTTGCCAACATCCTTATTTCATAAACCTTGACTTGTCATTCTTGTGGTGATAAGCCAAAAAGATATTGCCTGTTTTGTTACTATTTTTCCAACTTCCCACTTGTTCCTATAAGTTAGTCTCCCAAAATAGAACAGGTGAAGGAAAAATAAAGAAGTTGACTACTCCAGTTCACTAGTCTATACTGCTGAGGAATTCTACCTAAATACTGATAGATATAGCCTGGTAATAAAAAGTACACCTGACTATAATAGGAATTTCCTTCCTTACTCCTTTTTTTATATCTATTACCATTCCATTAGAATTGAAAACATAATAAAATTTGTTGAAAATAAACACCACCTGTGTCTAAAAATCCATAGTCATGAATTATGCGTTAAATTTTGATATAAAAAAAAGTTTGATAGTTTGATTTTGGCATGTTAGAGTTATACATAAAAGTGGGACTGGAAAACTAAGTGTATAATATTTTGATATTTTATTAATTCTGTTCATATGTGCTCACTCTAGGATATAAAGAAGAAGAATTTAATTGGCAGAACTATCTTAAGACATGCAAAGCCCAAGCTGCTCCTAAGTCATTATTTGAAAATCAGAATATAGTAAGTACATCCAAAATACTTTTTCTTTCAAAGTAAGTGATTTTTGAGTGTCTCATAGGAAAAATTAAAAGTGATAACAAGGAACTGTAATAAATTTGATTGCCTTGGTAAACAGAGTACTCTTAATTAAACTTTAAATTTAGCTTAAAATCTTCATGGATAACTATTTCATAGCCATATTATGGTTGTCTTTTTTTTTAATGGTAGAAGGCAATATAGTACAAAATCCAGGTGTTATTTACAGTGAAGGTGCATAAAAAATAAAATTGACTGAGATATTTTATTATTGTCATCACTTATTTAGGAGTGCTGTTCAAATGCATTCACATAGTGAGATGAATGTAGCCCTGTTTCAATTGACATGCAGGAAGTCACTAGAGACCGTGACTACCTTCATCCAGTGATTCTTTGTATTATAGCAGAAGCAAAGTCCAGATACATGTGTATTGTCTACTTCTTGACCTGTATTCCCACATGTTCCTCTGTTGGCATCTTTGAGGGGGTCCAGTACATTACACTCTTCCTTTCCCAAGTTCTGGTCTAATAGGAGCAAGTAGGTGGAAAACCAAACTGTATGTTTATAACTGATAAGGGCTAAGTCAAAGGTCATACATGAACTATATCTGCTGATAAACGAGCTTCTAGTTTCTGAGCCCTAGAATTAAAGAGATGTATCAGTCCTTCCTGCCCCATCTCCCAAGCTCAGGGAGCAATGGACCCTCCAGGATCAGAGTGGAAACTATGCACCCTGCAGCCCAGCTTCCTCTCAAGGGTATAACCAGTTCCTCCTTTCCAGATTCACCAGTCATGTCACAGTGAGTGAGAGGGTGGAGGGAGGCAGTAATGTTTCACTAACAGGGTTCACTCCAAATGGAAGGTAAATATCAGGAGTGGGGAAAAACCTCACCCACTCTGAAAACCCTTCTCATGGGAAATGATATTATCCAGTTAGTTTGAGGGCATCAGTCTACTGGCTGAAACATTCCCTGATTAAATTGAACATAAACCAGGCTGAATTAGAAAACTGAAGAAGAGAGAGAGTTTAGGTAACTAATAGACATAATGAGCAAAGTTATTGTTTTAAAATACTTAATTTAGAGGATAGCATAATTGCAGAAATGTAAATACTGCATTGTTAGTAGGTATTCTTTGTCAAGTCTTACCCCCGGGAGGAAGGTCAGTTAGGTGGAAAACTCGGCAGCCTGCTGTCTCTTTTCAGTTTCCTAATCCCTGTCTGTTTCTCTGACGATGACTTCAGTCAGGGATTTGATTAATTGCCCTGAACTGTCTTCTTAAATTTTGTGTGTTGCAAATATACAACTTAATCTTGGGATAGGTATTTGGTATCTAAGAGGCAAATAATTTTTCTATTTTCAGATTTCTCTATCTCAGAATACTCTGAACTGTGATGAATAATTTCAGAATTTAAATGTAAGATTTCTGTGGAGCATTAGTGCCTGCTACTTCAATTCAGACAGGATTTACTCTAACATTTTCAGATATATAGCTGTCTACATTTTTGCAATGATAGCTGTATAATTACATTAAAGTAAGAGATAATGTCTATTTAGCTTAAAGTAGTTAGAATAATATCTGTATACTTCAGTCTGAACAGAAGAGTTTTTTTTAGAGGGGCAGAAATGTGTTATGATTGGCGTAATTGATTTGCAAGTACACTGCTCTGAGATAAGGATATTTTTCCTCACAAAAGATTGTAAGAGATGTTTATAGATTACTGTACCTCAAGCCTCAACTCTTATTGAATATTTATTGCTTTCCTCCTGTGTCCGACGGGGCTGATAATCTGTGGATTTCCTTAAATTACCAACTATTTTGAATGGCTGTATGTATTAACAGCCAGTTTTTTGCTGCTGTTGTGAATAAAAAGTTATCAGTAGTGTTAAGTAACAGTTGTAATAATTTGCAGCCTTTATATATGAAGATGACCTACTTTCAGTAGAGTACTCTTTTGAGAGATCTTTTCAGCAGCAGGAGTGAATTTGTACTGACTCATGCACATTTTTAACTTGATTAAGTGCATATTTTGCATGAAATAATTTTCATTGTGAAGTGTGTAATCAAGGAAAAGGACAAAATGTGCAGTACATGGTGAATAAAATTTGCTTAACCAGTGTAGTCTTCTAATGTACAATAACACATGTTAAAATTATTTAAAACATTGTGAGGTTGTGGATGTTTTATTTTTGAGGCACAGGTAGCTAATTGGTGTGGCAGTAGGGCATTTTTTTTCTTGCTGCTTGTTGGAAAGCAACCCTTGCTGTGAAACTGGCACTTGATTTTTAAATTACATGAATACAGTGATGGATGTGGGGCCTTCGAGCAGGAGGTGCAGGAAGTATGCAGGTCTTGCTGTTGTTAAGTGTGTGCTTATCTCTAATTAAATCTGTACGTTTCCATAGACAGTGATCCCATCAGGCTTTCGAGTTGGTATGAAGCTTGAGGCTGTAGACAAAAAGAATCCTGCATTCATCTGTGTTGCTACGGTAACAGATATGGTGGACAATCGTTTCCTGGTACATTTTGACAACTGGGATGAGAGCTATGACTATTGGTGAGGCATTTTCCATTGGTGTGTGCTTTTTAAAATTTAATGTTTATCCAAGTAAAACAGGTACATGGTTTAAAAACAATAATAATGCAAAGCTTATAACAAAAAATAACAGTGCTCTGCCTTCTCCTTTCCTATTTCAGATTTTTAACTTTTTACCTATGCCATCTGGCCTATGTTTCTAAATAACATCCTTTAATTCTACTCCATGATATATATTTTAGTTGACTTCCTATCATGGAAGTACTGTTTACACACCCCACATTCCCAACATATGCTCGTACATTTTTTAATCTCTCTTTCATATTTTCATGCCTAGTAGCTAATCTAACCATTTGTAATAGCTGAATACAAATATATTAATAGAGGAATATTATTTTAAATTCTTGCGGTTTTTAGATATACTGCATAAAGTAGTAAGAGTAATGTATTATTAAATTATATAATTATAAAATAATTATAATAAAACCAACATATTTTGATTAAGCAGTTGAACTAAAGATTTTTCATACCTAATTCATTTTCCTTCATCACTACAATTTGGTTGCCTTGTGAAAGGCATTTCTGAAAAGTTTAGTTCCTTCTAGAGAACATTTGAAATGAGAACATTTTAGAGAAGTGACATATCTTTATAAAATATGGCTAGTGTTATAGTATCAGGTGATATTAATTTATATACATATTGCTAAATTTCAGGGAAACTTGTTTCTTGACCTTACAAAATGCATATATTTATTCAGTGGACCCATCAATAATTTCCATTACTCTTCAAATTGGATTCTTACAGACTCGTGAGTTTTATATGCATTGTGTTAAAAAGGAAAAACATTGAAATGCATTTGCTATTCAGATTTTAGAAATGCTCTCTACTATATGTTACATATGCTTTTTACAGAATTTTTTAAAAATGAAAACAAGTACTTCTGTGATTATATTACACAAGAGTCAAGTACTTTTGAATATTTTGGTTTGTTTTCCTCAGCTTTTTATTGGAAAGCATAATTTTTCCTCAGGGGATGTCTTCATATTCAGTTTGTAATACAGATTTTTATTGAAATATAGACAATGTCAAGCAAATACAAAAGTAGAATAATACAGTGACTCTCCTGCAGCCTTTACTCAGCACCAACAATTATCAGCTTGTACCCAGTACTGTTTCTTCTATTTCTCCTCAAATAATTCCAGCTCTAGGATTGTTTTGAAGCCAATTCCAGATATTGTAGTGTTTCATTTGTGAATATTTTGGTATGTATCTTCTAAAGATAGGGATTCTTTATTTGTGTATATATATATATATATATATATATATAATTTTACTAACATATTTAAACATCTCTCCCAATTGTCTTAGTGGGCTTTTTTTTTTTTTTAAGTTGCATGGTTTTAGGTGTAAAAAGTTACACACTTTGTGATTGCTTTGATGTTCATCTTGATTGCTTTTAATTTACAGATCCCTATTCCTCGCTATCTTTTTCTTCTCCTTTTACTGAAGACAGCAGGTTATCTGTCCTGTCGAGTCTCCCAGTGTGGATTTGCTGATTGAATCCTTGTCATATATACCATGTTCTTCTGTTCCTCATATTTCCTATAAAGTTGTTTTTAAAGTTCTGATTCATGTGGGGAAAATGGTTTTTTAAAGCCGTTGCCTGGTTTAAGCAAAATGGGTGGGTGTTAATTTTTTTGGTTTCATAAGTATGACAGCTTTTAAAGGTATAAGTTGCTTATTTGACATAAGATGTATTGCCTTTGAAAACATTCTTCTGGAAAAAAGTAATGGGGATGTATTAGTCCATTTTTCTATTGCTGTAGCAGAATACCTGAGACTGGGTAATTTATAAAGAAAATGGGTTCATCTGGCTCACAGTTCTGGGACAGCTGCAATCGGTGTGGGCCTCAGGCTGCTTCTATTCATGGCAGAGAGCAGCAGGCCAGCTGGTGGGTGCAGGATCACATGGTGAGAGGAAGCAAAAGAGAAAGGGGAGGTGCCAGGATCCTTTTAACCACCTTCTCTTGTGGGAACTCACTCACTACCCAGCCCCCACAGGGCATTGATCTATGTATGAAAGGTCTGCCCTCATGACCCAAACACCTCCCAACACTTCCATTGTGGAGATCAGATTTCAACATGAGCTTTGGGGGACAACATATCCAAACTATATCATGGGAAAAATTTGTCACATTTCATTTTTCTTTGATGCTGAATGCCTAGCTAGGGAACAACAGGAAGGATCCTGAATTCTTTTTTAGAAAGAACAAAGGAAATAATTGAACTCTTTTAACTCTGATTTTATACTTTTATGAGCACAAACTATTTTGGGGATGGAATGTACTTTAAGGATTATCGTACTTATGTTGACATGAAATCATATTTTGTTAACTGTCAGAAAACGATAACAGTGTGTTCTCTTCTTCGACATACAATTAAGGCACATTACAGATTGCTTAAGTGCCCTGGAATTTTTCTAGTTTTACTATATATTTTATTCTTTGATCTCTGAATTTTGGAATGGTTTTTATCTGCATCAATTACTTAGGTATGCAATGAGGTTACAGATTGGATTGCATTTCCCTATTTAAAATAATTTGGAAATGAGATTTTTTTTTTTTCTTTGAATTTGATAGTGATTCTAAATCTCTTTTCACATAACTGGAAATTTGAAAACATATTTGTGTATGTCTGTATACATTTGTGATACTACATGTTTAGTTGCACTAAAACATTTCTTCTTTCCAAAGAGGAACATGGTAAAAATTTATGTGGGATTGAAAAAGTTTTTTATTCAAAGGAAATGGTATATGTTAGAATAAAAATTGCTTTACCACTGGGTTTCCTCTGTATTTTTGTTACTGATAGTTGGTAGCTATTTAATTCTGTCCCCTTGACAGTCATTAGACTTAGGAATAAATACAGAATATTGCACAAGAAAGGACTTCTAAGATACAGGAAAGAAAGCAAAGGTCTTTTTTCCTCATCTTCCCATTGCCTGAGGGTTGGGTTCTGGGACAGAACACATAATGACCGCAGTCACCTCCTCTTCTCCCTTAGGCACTGGGAAGAAATCTCCCTTTTAAGAAATGTTATTTTCATGTGACCTTGTCTTTTGGGATCCAGGAAGGCATGACAACAAGATTTAGCCCATTGTATAATAGAAAGGCCTAAATGAATGAGGTTGCAGCTTCAGCCATCATTGATTCCATTTCAGTGGGGTATCCCAATGATTCAGGGCAAAAACCAGCAACAAACGGATCTGTGACAAAAAGAAGCGTTACATTAGTGAGTTAGAACAAACATGGGCCTGGGTTCTTTTCCTGACTCTCTCTAAATGTACTGCATATTTTTTTTAGAGGTGGGATCTCTTTTACACTTACAAATGGAGAGTAATAATAATTTTATGTCTCTTCCTAAAATGCTGTTGAAAAATTTGTGACATTTTGTTAGTTTTTTAGAGCAGTGTCAAAGTTAACAGGTTTGTCATCAGTTGGCTAAATTTGGGAAGCAGTGGTTGATGGTGCTGATGGGAGGGTACAGAGACAAAGGGGACGTGGGTACTTCTGAACTTCAGCATCAGGGGCTTATGGTCTGAGGAAGGAGAGAAACACAAACACCATTGTCTTGGCTGCAGTAGTAGTGGTTAGTGCTTAATTATTAGAACCAGCAACTTGGCATCTATGGAGGGAGGGACTGACTCAAATTCACTGGAGGATGCTTAGGGAAGGCTTCCTGCAGGGCAGGGGATTTAAGTGGACTGTGAAAGACCATAGGAATTGGTAATTAGGTGTCTTGTTGGAATATTCTTGGCAAAGGAAAGGACTTTCTTGTGTTTTGGTCTAGGGGTAGAATGTGTTTAGGGAACGGCAGCCAGTTTATTCAGTAAATTACTTAACTTTCTAAGCTTTAGTTGCCCCCTTTGCAAAAGGGATTAATAATAATACCCATCTCATCAGGTATCATGAGGATCAAAATAAGAGTTTTAAGAGCAGGAACCAATTTGTAAAAAGGTTGAAGATCCGTAAGGGATATCAAGCAGAGAAGTTAGATGATGGTGAAGACAAAGGAGGATTATTGCTTGAAGGGGAGTCAACTTCTAAGGAGAGTTCCCTGCACAGTGAGCATTTTGAGTTTGGGTTTTAGGTGAAGGAAAGGAAGCCACTGTGGAGAGAGAGAGTGGAGATCTCTGAGACTGGGTTATTGGTGACACTAGGTTTCGTGCAAGGTGCTCATCTTGGGAAGGAATGAGCTTTTTTCTCTCTTAGCCTGGAGAAAAAAAAGAAAGAAAAGGAAAATTTAACACAAGGTCGATGAGATGACATCACTTTTATCTTTTCTAAGTAGTCACTGTGTTAGTGAAAGATTTTAAGCTTGAAGCACATTAATAATATTTAAAATAGCTACTGTGGGGAATGGGATCGGACGTAAATTAGGGATGACTCAGCCTGAATAGGTTTGGTAACTACTAGTAAAATGCAGAGTGATGGAGGCTCTGAAGAGTTAGCACGTGGTGGGAAGCAGGAGAGGAGGGTTCTGGTTAATAAATGGGCAGAGTCATCATGCTCTGGGTTTAGGGAGTGCGAGAGGCCAAGTGTCCTGTATTTCTTCAAAGCATATAAACCATTATTGCTTGAAATGAAGAGACTTTGATGTTTTCCTTAAGTAAGTGTCTAGAAATGTTCTTGTTTGACTCTCTGCCTAGATCTGCAGAGCACGGCATATGTGCATTAGTTTTGTTTAGCTTTCTGCTGTGTGTAATAAAACCAGGATCTCTTTCTTTTCTACCCAAGGGCTCAGGGAAATTGCTTAACCTCTTTGTATTTCCATAAAATGAGGATCTTCATGTCTGCTCACTTTATCCTTATATCATATACATGGATTTTTTCATGAGTTATTTTTTTGGTTTTTGACCCTTTCAAGATCTACCAGTCTAGATCTGATTGGATCTTAGCAGCCTTCATGAGTAATTTCTACATACATGTGAAGTAGACTTTTAAAAAAATTTTTGAAATGGACTTCTTTCGTAATATACATCAAAACATAAAGGAAGAAATAGAGAGATACAGCGATCAATAATTTGCTAAACTTTTCGCTATTAGTTTTTCTTCATTGTGTTTCTTTTTGGTTACATTTCTGCTTTTGAACACTAGATGGGACTAGGAGATGACTTGTTTTACAATAGTAACAGAAAGAATTTCACAGTCTTCCAACTTTTGAATGAAGTGTTGTTTGCTTATAAGAGAGCTTCAATAAAATAGATAAAAATAGGGGTATTTTTGTCTTCTCTATTGAGATGGCTTTCCTATTTATTTTAAATGATGACTTTCCTCAGTATTTAGGTATTATTAAAATCTTATATAAGATTCAGGTAATACAAGAATGAGCGGCCATAATATGCCACAGAATTTTTCTTAATTGCAATAAAGTCAAAAGAGTTAGTAATGTTTAGTGTTCTTACTTTAAAATAATTACCATGAGTCTGGTAGATAATTATAAAAAATACTCTATAATTGTATTAGATTGGGAAGAGAAAAAATTAGACAAATATCATATATTTGTTATTTTTTCTTTTTTAATGAAGCCATATATGAATTAACACTCTCCCCTAAAATAAAGGTAATGCATCATTAATAATGATCCATAACTGAAATGATTCTTTAGGGGAAGATTAGGATAGCTGGAAAGAGAGCTCCATAGTCTTGCTTATACAGTTTATGACAGTGTGCATCTTAAGGGATTGTGTATCTTTTATGGAAATGTATATATTTGTGTCTTTTATGAAAACATGTATTGTAAGAAATGTAGTGATTGCCATATGAATTTGGCATTGACCTAGCAGTGCTTGTTTTTCTAAAATAATGACACATACACACATAACCCTAATATATAAAGAAAAATAATAATTTGGGGGAGAAGAGGATATGCGATAACACATGAAGAAAGGAAGAAACTTTAAAGTTAAAGTTATTTTCTACTGAAGTAGAAAATAAGTAATTATTTTATTAATAAATAGTTAAATAAATATTTATTAATAAATAAGTGAATATTTATTAATAAATATTTTCTACTGAAGTAAGTTATGAGAAAAATTAGCATTTAACTGTGTATTACTGTTCAGGGATGTGGCTTTAGAAAGGCTGGTTTGGAAAATGGTGAATGTATGCTAATTTCATTCACTTAAAGCATTTCTTAGAAAGTTCTTTGTTTTTCACTGCTCATAAAACTTTTTATTCATTAGCAACTCCAACCAGTGTTGCCTTCCTGGCCTCCTTCCTTCTAGTTTCCCGTACATAGGGCTATGTTCAGATTTCCTGATCTCAGGGTCGACTCAACAGGCCTGGTTTATAGAGCAACACTGGACTCCTTGGCATCCTTCACAGCACCATTTCCCAAACTGCTCTACACAACAGTGGTGTTTCACGTGATGTTAATGTTAACACCAAAGAGTATTTTATGATTAATTTTCTTTAGCAAATAGTAGGTGAAACAATTCAAGACTGGTTTGTTTATAGTGTAACTTCACATTGTTTAATATGCTCATGTTGTGTCTGTAAATTTCTAAGAAGGAGATGTGGTATACTGTCTTTTCCTGGGATGTTTTGACTATAGGGCCCTGATTTTTATTTTATTTTTTTTTAACTTCAGAATACCTATTATTTTTGAGAACAAAGATGGAGAAATGTTCTAACAACTTTTTTCCCGTAAGGTTTTAATTGTGATGTGTCTCTATGTGTCCATATATTCTGTAATACTATTTTAACTACTCTCTTGTAAGTATAGCCTCCAATTCTTTATATTGTATTTACTGACACAATCCCAACTGTGGTTGAATCCAGCTTTCTGCCTACTCTGTGCCTGATCCTGAGCAGTTGAATATAGCTGGAGGGAGACGCACAGCATGCCGGCCAGTCTGGCTTCACATTCATGACCGCTAACCTCAAGTGGGCCCTTAGTCCTTCCTCATTCTTATCTGTTCTTTCCAACACTCTTCTTTGTTCACTCAGACTTCTCACACTCTCTTTCCTATCTTCACGCTCAGTTGTTGACTGTGCTTCCTTTTTCATTGGAAAAAAACCAGAAAGGACTTCCCCATGCTCACACCTCTTGCGTCTACCCACTTTCTTGAACTCCACCCATAGCTTGCACCTTCTTCTCTGTGACTGTGGGTGACATGCTGGCTCCTGCCCAAGGGGCCCTGCTCTCATGTACAAGATTCTGTGCCCTCTCACCGATTGATTCAGTTCTCTTTTCTGCATCCATAGACCACCCTCTCTATTGAATTATTCTTACCAGTGCACACACAGGAGAAGGGATTTTTGTTTGTTTTAATACCTGTTGTATTACTAGCACCTAGAACAGTGCCCTGATCGTGGTAGTTGCTCCATATATATTTCTTGAATAAATAAGGTATTTTATTTTTAAATACTGATGAAAGTCATTACTTCTGAAGTAATTTTAAACTTAAAAGAAGTAGTAAATAGTACAGAATTTATTCCTTAGGTTTATTCTCTTCTTCTGAAAGTTCAACACATTGTTGTGTTGTAAAGAGAGAGAATAAACCTAAGGTTACTAGAGATGGGGAGGAGGGTGGGTGGAGGTTTGGGGAGGGATAGGTTGGGTAAAGGGCATAAAGAAAAATCATGATTTGTAATAATGAATATGCTAATAATAATACAAAAATAGTACAGAGATTTTCTATATATGCCTCACCCAGCTACCCCTAATTTCCTAACAAAAAATAAAATAAAACTTCTCTTTTGCTCATTGTCTCATTCCTCTGTGTCCTTCTGTAACAAAACTTCTTAAACATGTTTTCTGTATAGCTGTCTCCATCTCCTTTCCTTCTATTCTCTCTTAAACCTGCTCTGTTCAGGCTTTTGCCCTTCTCTATCCCCAGCTACTCCAAAACAGCTCTTGTCAAGATGACCTTTAGATTGATAAATCCAAAGATCAATTCGTGTTTCTTCTCCTCTTTAATCTACCTGCAGCACTTGCCCCAGATGATTTCTTCCTTCTGTCTTTCACCTACCTTACTAGACAGTACCATTTGCCTCCTACCTTCTGTTCTCTTTCTGTACTTGCTCTCTGGATGGTCTCATCTCTGTTCCTAGTGTTAAATATCATCTCAAATGCTCACGACTCCCAAATCAGTATTGTTAGCCTTGATCATCTTCTTGAACTCCAGATGTTTACACTTATTATCTATCTGATATCTTTAGCTGCTTATCAAACATGTCTTTACCACTCGGAATGGCAGACTGTGCTTGTAGTCTTCCCCATTTCAGAAAATGGCAGCTACATTTTTTAATTGTCCATGTCCCTGACCTTGTAATGTCTTCACTTGTTCATTCTACTCACACCCAATATCAAATCTACCAGCAAATCCTTTTGGTTCTACCTTTAAAGTATATATCAAAAACATGAGCACTTCTTATCGTCGCTACCTGCACTCTGGTCCAGGCCCCCATCATCGACTCTTGCAGCAGCCTCTAATAGCATCTTCTCTTCTCCCCACGTGGATTGCCTGCATAGCAGAGTAATTAATACTTTAGAACATAAATCAGACTGTGCTACTCTGCCTAAAACCTCCTAAAACCTCTAAAGCGATGTTCTAGTTCACTCTGAGTAAATCCCAAGACCTTTGTATGACTTATAGGCCCTTCCTTTGTGATGTTTCCAGCTGACCTCTGCTTCCCTTTGTCTGTTCCTTCCTGTTCCTGACAAAGTCCTCCTAGGCTCCCACCTCGTAACATTTGTACTTGCTGTCCCCTCCGCCTGGAGTGGTTTCCCTTCATGTGTTTGAGCGGTCGGTCCTCTCCCTCTTCAGTTCCTCAGATCTTGGCTCAGATGTTGCTGTATGTGAGGGGCGTCCTTCCTAAGCTGTATGAAACAGTGCTTTGCATGCTTGTGCTCCACACCATTACCTCATGTGTCGGCATAATATTGTGCCACCAGAGTATACATTTCATTTGTTTATTTTTTTCCTGTCTCTTCCCGCTACACTGTAAGTGCCATGAAAGCAGGAACATTGTATATGCTTTATTTGCTGTTATCTCTGCAAGATCTGTCCCAGTGCCTGGGACATAACAAGCACTTCATTTTTTTCTTTTTTTGAGTCCACATAAACAGCACTGGTGTCTTAGTCAGCTCGGGCTGCTGTAATAAAATACAGTAGACTGATGGCTTAAACAACAGACATTCATTTCTCACAGTTCTGCGGGTTGGGAAGTTTAAGACCAAAGTGCCAGCAGATTCAGTTCCCAGTGAGGACCTTCTTCCTTCTTGCTGAGTCCTCACGTGGTGGAGAGAGCGAGTGAGCTCTTGTCTCTCTTTCTCTTCTATTTTTTTTTTAATAGATACATTTTATTTTTATTTATTTATTTATTTTTAGATACAAAAATGAATATTGAGAATAAGTACAGAAATTGCATAAATTAAAAACTTTTATGGTTTTTAAATTTTATTTATTTTTATTTATTGAATCAAAATTGATTATACATATTTTGGGGGTTCAACATTGAGATATGTGAATCAAATCAATATTAGTAGCATATATATTGTTACAAATTGTAATTATTCTTTATGCCCCTTGTCCAATCTCTCCCCATCTCCCTCTCCCTCCCCCCTCCTCCAATTACCCTAAGTTTCTTCTCTCCTTCTGAAAGAATAATGGTTACTCTGTTATCTTGTTGCCTAGATGATCTGTCCAGTCCTGAGAGGTGTGATCAGGTCCCCCAATACTATCGTAGAGCAGATGCTTCTCTGTCACTCTGAAATGGACTTTGTGGAGAGAGACCTCCTCTTCTTTTCTTTATCTCTGCTGGTGACTCTACGTGTATCAATGCACTCCAGTGGTTAGTGGACCATCTGCGTGGTGGTTATGACTTCTAGCTGCCTCTGTGGAAGCCGTGGTTATTGTGGTGGCTGGGATGGGCCACCCACATGGAGGCAATATTTTTGGCATCCTCCTTGGCACTGGTGGTGTGCCTGGTTGTGGAGTGTGTCTGGTCCCCATCTCCATTCCTCAGGTCCCCAGGCGGGCCCCGAGGTGCTGGCGTGGTATGTCTGGTTGTGGGAGGGGGGTCTGGTCCCCTTCTCCATGCCTTGGGTCCCCAGGTGGTCCCTGAGGCACAGGTGTGGTGTGCCTGGTTGTGGGGTGGCGGGGTCCAGTCCCCTTCTCCATGCCTTAGGTCCCTGGGTGGGCCCCAAGGCGCTGGTGTGGTGTGCCTGGTTGTGGGGGGGGGGGGTCCGGTCCCTGGCTCCAATCCCCCAGTTGCCAGGCAGGCTCCAAGGTGCTGGTTGTGTGCCTGGGCTGGAACTAATTTTGGCCTGTGCTTACTTCTAAAATGGGGGAACTTCCTGTGGGAACCAGTACTTGAGCTCTGTGGTTGAACTAAATTGCTGCTTTGTTGCTGTTTCCCTAGGGAAGGCTTTTTGTGCAGCTCAGGGTTCAGTGGTTGACCTTATAGGTACTTCCGGCCCTCCAGAGACCTGGTGGATCTGGCTTGTGTAGAAACTCTGATCTAGGCCTAAGTTTTTTTTATCAAACTGCACCCCATGCAATTCTATATTCCTAACCAGCCTCCTGTGAGTGGTCCTGCGCTGATTTGGGGGTGGATTTGCTGTCCTTGCTGTGTCCCAGTGTTCTCCTGGTGGGCCCATCTCCCCCACTGCCTGTGCTCCAAACACTTCCCATGGGACGGACCATGTGCTGGTACCTTGCGATGAGTCTCTGGCCTCTGAGTGGCTCCTTTTTCCTTTTGTGTCTCCTCATTCCTGTGTGGGTCCACGGGAACCCTATTAGTGGTCTTGTTGGCCTGGGGGCCACCAAGGCCCTCTTCTCCCCTGCTGCCGCCAAGCAACTTCATCCAAAAGTCACAGCTGTGGCTTTCGCCAGCTCCTGCTCCATGCGCTCAGCAGATCCACCCTTGAAACGGCCAGGGCTTGAAATGGTCCAAGTGTTTTTTTCTTTCTCTCACCATGGCTTCCCCTGCCTTTGTGCACTCCGTAGATCTCTACTGCTCTTCCCCTGAGCTCTAGCAGACCCAGCTTGGCTGTTGTTGCTTTTTACTAGTTGTAAATTGGTTGATTTGTGGGTGAGAGTGACGTTAGGAATCGTCTTTCGCCATCTTGACCAGAACTCTAGCACTCCATATTTTAATGAATGAGTGAGCAAATGAATGGGTTTATACGTGATACATGTTGAAATGAGGAATACACAGAACAAGTGTGGTTGGGAGCAAGGAATCAGGTGTACAAATACACATGCTGATAAAGAGGCTTTGGAAAATATATGCTTGGCTGTAGTAAAGGTGACAGAGAGGAGAAGAAACAGGTGACAAAAAGGAAAAAGTACCTTGTCTTAATATCTGGTCTCTGCCATTCTAACGGACAATAGAAATAGCATGCTGGCTCTTTTGAGTGTGATTGGGCTTCCTGCCTATGCACATTTGTCCTTAAGAGATGCTGAAATAAGTTTAGCTTGCCTGTGTGTATGCAGTCTAAGTTTATTTTTCCAAATGATTTTTATGAATGGAAATTCTGAATTTTAATGACGTTCTCTTTGTACTTTTTCTATATTTGAAGTTACAGAATGTAACAAAATTTGTGGTGGAATAAAACAGCATGATGTCAAATCCTTGTATTATCTAACAAAAACTACTTGGTATTGATATATTGGAAGAGTAAAAGATCCTTCGGTTTAGTCATTTCTTTCAAATTAGATAGATTGTAATAAATAAAACTCGGTGTAAGATGTTCACAATATCTAATTAACCTTCTCTTTTAACTTTTACTAGTATTTGTGAATTTATCCTGATAATTACAGTTTTTTTAAAATTTGTATAACCTACAGGTGTGAAGCATCTAGTCCACACATTCATCCGGTTGGTTGGTGTAAAGAACATAGAAGAACTCTTATTACTCCACCAGGTTTGTGTTTATTATATGTCTAATATTGTTCATGTACTTCAGGAGTCAGAAAACTTTCTGTAAAGGGCCAGATAGTAGATTTTTAAGCTTTACAGGCAGTGCAGCCTCTGTCACAACTATTCAACTGAGTTGTAGTGCAAAAGCAGCCACAGATAATATGTAAACAAATGAGCATGGTTGTGATGCAGTAACACCTTATTTACAAAAACAGGCAGCTGACCTGCAGGCGTTCATGTACTGACCCTGAAGTACTTTCAAGTATATTAAGCAGTGGCTTAGTCTATAAAAAAGTCTCAAATTTTGTCTTTTCTGGAAAAATAAGATGTTCTGTTTTAAAAGATCCTTCATTTCTCAACTTGAAATTCATTTCCAGACTTTATGTTAGCATGCAGTTAAATATATTTTCTAACCATACAAGTGAATTATCTAAGGCTTGGATGAGTGCAGAAAAATGGATATGGGGGACAGCATTTGCAGATGGAGCATGGACCACATATGTCAGGATCAGTTCTGGCAGAACACGACATTCACCGTTCACATTTAAGTGAGAAGTTGAGGCTTTAGTTTAGAACTCACACATTTGCTTTTCCTTTTTCTATTGTGATTCCTTGTTCCAAAATAGGTTTTGTATCTTTGTACTAGTGATACCTCTTTGTTCTCTGAAGTTCTTAGGTACTTTAGCTGTCTGCCTCTGGCCGTAGAGGCCTTCCCAGCTTACTCACTTTCTCCGACAGGGACTAGTGTAACTGCTGGTAAATAGTGTCCTTGTTTTATGTTATTTTGAGTTTATTTTCATGTACTGGAGAACAGATTCTATGGTTTCATCATAATCAAGACAGTGTATTTTTGAGTGTATCACTAATTAAGATGCCATGGCCACTACTGATATGAAAGGCAGAGTGGCAGCTAATTTAAAGTGTCCCTGGGCAGCAGGTGGTTGCTGTGCATGTCAGTGACAAAGACCACCTTTATCACAGGGAAAGGACAGTCCTTGGTTTACGAGGAGCTGTTTCATGGATGTAGCCTGCAGTGTGTGGGCAGCAATGACTTAGCTTAGAGCTTCAAACAGTTGTCTTATTTCATTTTAACCACTGGTTTCATATTAGGCTTGTCCCCATTCCTTGAGACAGTGTCTCAAAATGTCTGAACATTATTCACTTAGGAGACCAGCCATTCCTGTGACGGTCAAGCCATGTGCCTTTCACATCCTGAGTTTTCTTATATGTTAAAGGGAGGAAAGCCTCTGCTCTGACTCACTTATGGTGCTGTTCTGAAGATGAAAGAGCATTGACACACATCATAAAGTATTGAAGCAAGCAAGGTAGTAGTGATTTCATGGCCCAAATGTGGTGTATCTGGGAGATTTCTTGTGTTCAGCCCTCCTTTGTCCCATGGCTTACAAAATATAAGTGGCTGGTGACTATGTAATTGCCTTTGCCACTGTCACCATCTAAACTGCTGTGAGAATTCTTTTAGGTTTCCTAATTTGATACCAATCATTTTTTTCCCACACCATCATTTTTGGTCATAATCAGAGATCTGGTAAATAGCAATGAACCAGTGAACAAACAAGAAGTTCCTGGTTATATATACCCTGGGAAGGGGTGGTGTAAGGCATTATTGCTGACTTGTTATGTGTGGCAGATGACCAAGGCATCTGTCTTCTTTCATCGACTTTTATAACTTAGTAGAAAAGAAAAAATACAGCTTTTTGACAAGTTAAAAAAAAAATACAAACACATTTCGTACATTAAGAAAAACCATAGACATGCATGCATACACACATCAGTTTTATTTAGTATAATGTTTTGATTTAACTTACTTAAAGTGCTCAAGATGTTTCTTAAAAACATGTTGTAAAAGGTATACCCAGAAGTATGTTTGTGTATATGCTTTTTAAATGTTTTATTTTGAAACAGTTTCAAATGTACAGAAAACTTAGAAGAATAGGACAGAACTCATCTATACGCTTGACCCAGAGACCAATTCACATTTGTCCTTTGTACATTGATGTTATTGATAGCAAAGGGATCAGGTATTGGCTTGTTGTGGGATCTCTCTAGTCTCCTTCAGTTAGGCTTTCTTTGACTTTTATGTCCTTAAAGTGTTTGAAGGTTACAGATTAGTCATTTTGTAGAATGTTACTTAATTTGAGTACGATTGGTATTTCCTCCTGATCAGATGCATATTATGCATTTTTGGCAGAAATATCACAGAAACAATGCTCTGTTCTCGTTGCATCCTCTCAGGTGGTGCATGATACCAATCTGTCTCTTTACAGGCTCATTTTTTTACCATTAATTGATCAAGATAGTGTTTACCAGGTTTCTCCATTAATGAAGTTATTTTTTCTCTGTAATTAATAAGTGTTTTTCAGAGAGATCCTTTTTTTTTTTTTTTTAAGTACTCAACATGGCATTTTATTTCTCTGTGGAACTTAGAATCCCAGAATAATAAAGACTTCATGGACTGAACTTAAACTGGTTTATTGGCTACATCACAGACTGTCTTCTTTATTGATCTTATCTAAAAAAATATTGAGATATTCTATAGAATTTCAGTGCAATTCTAATTGGAATGCCGAAGTCTTTCCCAATAGTTCGATCCTTAACTCTTTTTTAAACTTATCAATAGCTGACTCCTGATGTGTTGTGAAAGAGAAAGTAATAGATGTAAAATTCTAAAGGGAGTGACTCTGAGCATTGCTGAGAAATTGGCATCTAGAAGTTATATATGAAGCTGCTTATCCATTGATGGCGAGAAGGGCCTCTGACGAGGCTGACTGCTCATGTGCTATGTGCATAGCTGTGTCTAACCTGAAAGTGAAAGTGTAGAATAAAGACAACTTGTGACGATACTATAATTCCATGCTGAAGAAGCATTGGAATGGCATTTCTTGATAGTGAATCTTGACCAAAAAAAAAAAAAAAAAAAGACTAGTAAGGTTATGTTATACCCCTCAATGAATGGTGTCCACTTGTTTTCACAGTGCCAGTTTACCTATATCCTCAAATAGACTGTGAGCTCCTTAGGAGAAGAAACCATATTTGTTGCGTCATTTTCATAAGTGTCTAGCACAGTGTAGTACATTACATGGAAAGAACTTAATAAATTTTCTAGTAAAGTTAAAACCTGGAGTTTGAAGGGAAATATCTCCTATCTCCAGTGTCCTTAATTAGTATTAGCATCTGTTGATGTTTCTAGTATGAATTAATTTTTATTCTAACAGTTGCTAACTAATCATTTTTCTTATTCCATCATTCCTTGTATGTAATTAGTTGATATTCTCCTGCAAAGAATAGCTTTCTCATCCTTACATTTATTCATTCACCTAGTGTATTTATATCAGTATAGACCCATAAATAACTATTTTTATCAGTGAATTATAATCCATTAGTAGTGTTATTTTCATGTCCAGATTTTCTTAGATTTTAGCTAGTGGGAGCCCCTGTAAGTGGATTTCTACATCTTTTTTACATATTCTTAGCATTTTTTGAGAACTTCTTACTTTCTGGCACCGCTAGGCTTATCTTGTACTTTCGCAGGCTCAACCCTACAGTCCGCCATTTCTCCAAGGATCCATGGCTCCTTTAATAGACAGTGATATATAGAAAGTTAGGTCTGGACACTAGGTGTGCTTATTGCTACTGGGATGTTGCTGCTTCCAGGCCTCTCCATGGACATAGTTAGGAAATATATGTATGTGGATGCATGTGAAAATTTATATTTGTGTCTATTTCTGTATTTATTTATATATATTGAAAACCATGAATTATACCATTAGCTCCAATTCAAATCCAACACCCTGGGCTTTGTTCTGGTTTTCCTCTTTGCATATTTATAGCTCTCTTCTCAGTCAGTGAGAAACCTGCCTTCCACAGTCTTCAATATATTTACTTATTTTCTCAGTTCACTTTATATAGCTGGGCCACCGTTAATTCCTGCTTGTGCCTATTTAGTTGGTTTTGGGCTCTGGAGGACACGAAAGGGGGCAGAAGGGAGGAAAGGATAGCTATTTTTTACATGTTCTTTTATTAGTGTTCCATGATTTGTGTGTTTGTTTGAGCTAATGAAATGAAGATATATCTGTAATATTTCACCTATTAGTATATATGTCTGCTGCATTCTTTTTAATAAATGTTTTCTATTGAATATGTTCTTTACATTTTTTGAACATTTCTGTATTGAAGCTTATTTAACTTGTTTTTACATTTTCATATTTACATACAATTTTGCATTGTCTCTGTACACATAATGTATTTTCCTAGATTAGTAGAAAAAAATTGATAGATTAAAAGGTATTTGCAGTATGTGTGTCTTGAGTGTAAGACTGTCCTTACATATATATAAATTATATACATGTATAAAATTTTCATTTTAAAATAGAGAAATCATGATCAAAATAAAAACAATTTCATTATTACAAATAGTTCTGAATGTGTGACTAATTTAAAGTTACATGTATAGGAACATAATTTCCTATATTATAGTGATAATAATGACTCATAATTTTTGTAGGACAGCTTGTTATTCTTACTGTCATTTTGGTTAAACATCACAAGATTTGCATTTTTCTTTCTTCCTTAGGTTATCCAAATGTGAAACATTTTTCTTGGGATAAATACTTAGAAGAAACCAATTCTTTGCCTGCTCCTGCAAGAGCTTTCAAAGTGGTAAGATAATACATTTTACACTATTTGAATGAGAAGAAAACAGAAGGCCAAATATGATACTGTATTTTTGAATTTTATAATTTTGAAAGTCAGAATTATTACTGCGACTTTTGTTGTTGGCATCTAAAAAGTACTTTCATTTTGGACTTTATAGTTTTACTTGAGACTGTATGGGGAAAGTTGTCAAAATCTTACAGAAAACTTCTGTTTTTCTAAATAGATATTCTGAAAGACCAAAACAGAACAGGAAAGTGTTTTCTAATGAAAATTATACTTGATAATTCTTTTAGATCTTTTTATCACAAAAACAGATGCTGTTTTTGATTTTATAGCTACAAATCAGAATGTTTAATTACCAAACTGCATGACCATCTGCTTTTATTATAGTATCTTTCTAACCTATGGTCATTGACTCTTGTGTATAACTTACTAAGGTTCAAAGTAAACCTCATTTCTGTGCAAGGGAAGAATAAGAAACAAAACATATTATAATTTATATTTTCCCATGAATTTAAAGGAAAAGAAAGACATATTAAATACTTTTTAAATGGAAGCATGATTAGCCTATCATAAATATTTTTCTTTATATAATCCTTTTATGTATAAATTGCCAAGATTTTTAATGATAGAATTAATTAGTAGGTATGGGCTCAAATAAAGAAGAAAAGAACATGAAAAATTTTTAAGAGCAAAACCATATTACATGAAGAGAAGCTATATCAAAGAATGTGTACAATTCCATCTGATAGTAATTTTTTTTACAGATGATAGTAATCCATCTGATAGGATTTTTTAAATTTATTATTTTTTTTTTTTGGCATCTGGCTGGTATGGGGATCTGAACCCTTGACCTTGGCATTATAAATTCAGGATTTAAAAAAGGATAATTTTTAGAGTAATGACATATTTATGAATTTTTATCTGTCTTCTCTAACTTTAACTTAATCTAACACAAAGCAGAGCTTTGCTTTAAACTGGATAAAATTACATTAGGATCAGTCTACAAATCTAGTGTCATATCAGTGAAAAAACTAAGATTTCTATAGTTTGGCCTTTTAGGTGCCTTGCAATGATTGTTCTGTATTCTTTACATAACTTTCGCACTTAATTTTCAAAGCAACACTTTTATTACATCCACTTTATAGGAGGGGACCCAAAGCTCAGAAAATTTAAGTAATTTATCTTAACACCATACCAAACCATTACCTTCCCTTCCTCTTCTGTAAGTTTTTCAGAGGTTTATGGGTTTCTGCCAAGTATTAAAGTGTAGGCAGCTGTAAGTCCCCCTTTCTCATTCTTGGTCCTATACGAGTGGTCCCATCTGGTATGTTTTGACTGCTAGTTTCTTTTTTAAAGATATCTTCTGCTTTTTGTCTTCATAACCACTTCTAATCTTGGTATCTTGTCTCAGCCACTTTAATATTCCTTTCTCTTTTTAAAAATAAATTTTCTGCCTATTGATTTTTGCTAAGATACCTCTAACTAATGAGAACAATTTCTTGCCTTCTCTATGGCTGATCAAATAACTACAATGTTTTGAATTTCATCTTGAGATCTTTGCTTTAGCCTTTCTTATTTGCTCTGAAGCTAGGTACTCAGGCTGTTTCTCTTGCTTGCGTGTAATTGTGGGGGTTGTATTTTTGTTAGGGAGGGTGAGGTCCAGAGACACTTTGGGAACTTGAGAGTTTGAAAGCCAAGTTCTTTAAATAGGTCATCTATTTCTTATTCTTTTTTGTAAATTGAGTCACCTTCTCTTCCTCTAAATCTCACTGTATAAAATTTCCTGTTACGGCAGAAACCTCCACATGGATTCCAGAAAAAAATGAAGCTCGAAGTCGTAGACAAAAGAAGCCCCATGTTTATCAGAGTAGCAACTGTTGCAGACACAGATGATCACCGAATAAAAGTAAGAGTTCTCAGTTGTGGTTTGGTTTTGTTATTGTTGTTGTTTTGTGTCTTGGGTGCAAACTTTGGTAGATATTTAACTTGTGAAGTCCTGTAATTCAATCAGTAAAAATCCTAGGAATATGCAAAGTGAGGGGCTGTGCATCTTTGTAAGTCAGCATTCATCCCAGCTTTTCCTTTAAGCCACAGAAGATGTTTTCTCTTTAATGATGAGTGACTTTTAATATTCTGAGTGTTTATTTGGAGAAAGAAAGTAGATACAACACACTAGGGTAATATTCTATTCAGAAGAGAACATAATACTTCATTCTCTGATAGTATGCTTGTTTTTAAAAAAGTAAAGGTTAGTGTTTTTTTTGTGTGGGGTGTGTTAAATGTAGTCTTTTCAGAAGAATATGGTGTCTTTTAACATAAGACATGTAAAGATGAATAATTTTATAAATAAAATCAGGTTTGAATTCGAGTAAGATTAGTAAAAGTCAAATATCTCAGATGGTAGGTCAGCGTTTAAGAAGATAGGTTCAGTTTGTTATGTTCAAGCGTGACAAAGTGGGGTATGGTGGGAACTCCAGCTGAGGAGCCAGAAAGCCTTGCCTGGGTTTCTGGCTTCAGCATTAACTTCACTCTCAAACCAAAGCAATACCTGTTCTACTTACTCTGTAGGATTGTTTAGAGTTTCTATTAGGAATAATAATAGCTATAATAACAGCAAGAGATTAGATATATATGACAGTTTACAGGGTGACCGTGTTCTCACGTTATTTGACATTTGTGGTATTTGCACTATGGAAGTATGTTATTACCATGATTTTATTGAAGAGGCAGAGACTCAGAAAGATTAAATGGATTACTTCGTTAATTACTGGCAGTGGCAAAACTAAGTCTAAGTCCTAAGCTGTAGGAAGGAGTCTAAATGTGTACTCTTTAAAAAAAAAAATCACATTCTAAGCTATCTCTAATGAGATAATACATAAAAAAAAATTATAAAATAACACGAAAAACTGTACAAATGGGGGATTTCTACTGCATGGAAATTTTAACATTTTATTCACTATTATTAAGATTAAATAATCATATACTGTTTTAGAAAATTTTATAAATAATACAAGGCCTCTTAACTTTTCTTAAAATGCATTCTATCCTTAATTGTACTTGGTAGTAATGTAGATCATAAAGTAATCAAAGTATTTTAGAAATAGAAGTATTTTTTAAAATAATCTAGGCTAGAAATCAAAGAAATGTAGAATTAAGCACAATATGATTTTTATAAATCAAATTACTTCAGAATTGAAAAAAAATACCTGTTTTGGTTTGGGTGTATGAAAAGTTTATTCTCACATGTAGCTGGTAGGAATGTGAAATCTTAGGATATTGTTTATGCTTTAATTCAAGAGTGTTAGTCATTTACGTTAAGAGAATAAACAAAAGAAATTATGCAAAGGTGAAAACTCCATGGAAAATACCAGCAGTGCTGTGTATAGTATTTCACATTAGGAATAACCACAGTAGCAGAGGGTCAAATTAATTACTGTGTATCTACATGGTGTTAAAATTAAATATTTTAGGAGACTATTTCCAAGGGGCAAGCGAATAATTCAGGTTTAATATTATGTAAGGTATTTGCTATTGTTTTTTTAAAACAACAGATGTGTAAGCAGTTCTAGAAAGAAACATACCAAAGTAATGACAGTGTGTCTCTCAGGGTGCTGGGACTACAAATGATTAGGATTTTCTTTTTTAATTGTTTGCTTTCAGGAATGCATATTACTTTCATAATTAAAAAAACTTAGATTACTCTGCTTTTACGTGCGAGAAAATTTTGGCTCAGAGGTCTAATACTCTAAAGCAGGTGGTTCACTTAGTTAATGGGAAAAGTTTAGACTTGAATCCAGCTCTTTCCTTCAAGCTGAATTCTCTTTCTAGTACAATATCCTAGTCAATCATTAACACCCCAAAAAGAGCTGACTATGAGATGTACATTTGACAGTCTTCTTTTCATAATTACTGGAATGAATTTCACAGCCAAAGGTGAACCACTGATCAAATATCTGTGTGGATATGAAGTCCTCAAAAGGTCAGTAAATAGGTGACCATGACCCAGTGTCAGAATTTATCGAGGCTTCTGAGAATATTAAAACCTTCCTCCAACAGTAAGAATTTTTCTGATAATATGGGAAGTGATGTAGCAAGAAAGCTCATTTTTCTTTTTCAGGAAGGAAGAAGAGGAAGAGGAAAATATAGATTAAGTTATTAGTGTAGCTTAATATTTTAAGTTTCTCAGGGATAAAATCAACTCTTAAGTTAAATAAAATTAACTTTTTAAGTTACATAATATGTAACATTTTACACCATGAACTATTATGGTAAAAAATTTTAAAAACTTTTGTGTATTTTATCAGATGCCATTCAAGAAAAATGACCAGAATATTTTTGCTCTCATCTTTTATGTATTTGGTGACAGTTAGAACATAATAGAGTCTTGCCTCCTCCCGCCCCACTCCCCAGAGGCAAGAACTTTTGGCTCTTTTGGTTATTGCTATGACATTTTATCTCAGATTTTCTGAAATATGACTTATAGTCTGCTCTTTCTCAATTCATCAATTTTAGATATGGTTTATTTTCTTCTTGTTATGATAGTTCACGATTTAGATCTTGCCATTCTTCCCTTTCTGTTATCCTTTTAGAAGTCATTTCATGCTGGTTGTGTGTTTTTACTTTTTTCACTCTTCCATGTTTTCATTATGAATATCTTGTTCACTGGTGACCAAAGTAGTCCTTTTCTTAAGACTTTTTGTTTTTCATGGAGTCAGTAATTTCTTTGCAGTTTGTTTTTTAATTTTCTATTTTCTTATTAGATTTTTATAAATGCTTCAATAAAAATCTGATGAGTCATTAAGTCAAAAGCTCAAGTGTATCTTTTAACATTCTGTCTTTTTTCCCTTGAACTCTTTTTCCCATAGCTCAACAGTCACCTATTCAGGCTGGGTGAATATACTCTAAACCTGGTACCGAGCTTTTATCCTGAGACTTCTCTTGGCTGACAGACTACGTTGTATTTCTTTTTACTGGATCATGTACTTTGTTTTTCTTAGTATATTCGCTTATCTTGCTAAAACACATTTTTTCATATCTCTTATAGGGTTTTGATTCTAGGATTAATTGATTTTTAAGAAAGTGAATTCATTGCAAAGGACATTGTTTTGAGCCCATATATTTGTACCTTTAATAACTGCATATTATTCCATCATATAAATATATAATAATTTATTTAACCAGTCTCCTGGTGGTGGATACTTGTTAACTTCTAGCTGTTTTCTACTACAGACAATGAGTTAATGAGATTAAGTCAAAGATAATGTATTTTAAGTGTTGATTGTTAGTGCCAAATAGCTTGCCAGAAATCTCTCAACAGTTAACACTCCTATCGATAATCTATGAGAATGCCCGTTTATTCTCACACTTACCAGCTGTATGAATCACCAAAATGTGCACTTTTTTGGCAGACTGATAGGAGGAGAATTACATCTCGTGATTTTAATGTAGTTTTTAGTTATAAGTGTAATTTATAGTCTCTTTATATATTTGACCATTTATATTTATTTTCTCGATAATAAACCATTTGTATCTATTTTTCATTTTTCTATCAGGTTTTTCATCTTTCTTATATTGATACATGATGTTTTTATAAATTAAGGTAGAGTGCCTTTGCCACATGTGTAGCAGATGTGTTTTTCAGGTTTCTTGTGGCTTTTCCATCTTGCTTGTGGTAATATTTGTCACTCTGAAGTTTTAAGTTTTTATGCAATCAATTTGATCAGTCTTTTCTTTTATGGCTTTTGAGTTTGATGTCTTATCTACAAAGGCTGTTCCACCTATAATACAAATAAGTTCACTCATGCATTCTTCTGGAATGTTTATTGTTCAGTTTTTAATGGTTGAATTTTTTTATTCATCTGGCATCTATTGTTGTGAGGAATGGAGAGATTCATAGACTTTAAAAAAGAAATCTAACTGGCAAACTTGATTTAAAAGTAAAATATGTAAAGCATTTCAGTATATCCCTTTTATCTTAAAAGATAAAAGGTATGTAATACCTAAAAGATATGTAGTTGATTGGTAGAGACTTTTCCTGAAAGATCAACTGTCCTTTCACGTGGTGACCAATAAACATGATAGCACTGACCACTTATAACACAGCTTTGAGAGATATTGTACTTACTTAAAAGAAAAACTGATATTTAAAAATGCATTTGGAGTTGAAGATTATTTTGTAAATTGGATGTGTTTCTCGTAGGGCACACAAATTTTTTTTTAAAGGTCTTTTTCAGCGTAATTTTAGGAGACTTGACATTTACATGAAAGGTCCTTCTCTTCTGCCTCTTCTCTACCTCCCTTCCCTGATTTTCTTAATTATTTCAGTGATATTTGTTGGCCATTTGATGTAGATCATATGAAGATGTTATAAGACAGTCCCTGTATTCAAGTTACTCATAGTGATGAAAGATATACATAATATGTCTGTAGAACTATTGCCCAAAGAGTGCCTTTGGCAAGGCATTTGTTGATGGTTAGATAATATGTTGAAGGTAGTTCAAAACTGCCTTTCATCTCGTACTGCAAGTGAAGTATTTTAAATAATTGAAATGATTTATTGGGTATTAAATTCACTATAAAAGTCAGAACAGAATGAAAATGTTTATGCTGTGGGCAGAACTTTTATTATAGGAATTTTTGTAACTGTTAATTTGTACTGTCAATTTCCTTTCATTATCCAGGTTCACTTTGATGGCTGGAATAGTTGCTATGATTACTGGGTAGATGCAGATTCTCCTGATATTCACCCCATGGGCTGGTGTTCCAAAACCGGACATCCTCTTCAGCCTCCTTTGAGTAAGAGACACAGGATAAATTGATACATTTCCATTTTCTTATGTAGTGTGCTTAATATTTTTTTATCTCCTTCCCTTCTCTTTCTCCTTTTCTCTGTACTGTATTTTTCTTCTCTATGCAATCCTTTTCCTCTTACTACATTTTTAATTATTATAGACAGAAATATAAAAGAAAAAAATTTAATGCCCCCAAAGTAAAGTATAGATATTCTTTTCCTTTTATTTAGAAGTAAACATCACCTTTTAAAATTAGTTCTGAATTTTAAGAAGACAATTTGTCAGACTATCAGAATTTAATATATCGTTATCAGTATCCTAGTAGTGATGTTATACTATAGCTTCGCAAAATGTTACCATTGGGAGAAACTGGACAAAGTGTAAAAGAGATCTCCCTCTGTATTATTACTTAAAACTGCAATGTGAATCTATAATTATCTCAATAAAAATTTCATTTAAACTTAATTTTTAACAACGGTGCATGGAGAACTTAACATACCATGACCTGCATCAATTTTGGAGGAAAATATACACATTGTAGGAAAAAAATATGTAGGAAATACAATACAGTAAATTATTGTCAGATTTTTTAAAAAATTAGTGTGCTTTCCCTATCCGGTAACTTGACTTCTGATGCTGCATACAAAGGCACAAAATACATGTAGGTGATATTGATTGCAACATGTCTAAAATAACAAAACTCGGAAACAAATACTGGTTAAATAGGTTACAATGTACTATACTATAGATATGAGTACTCAGGAACAGTCATAAAGAATATTAATATCGTGACGGAAAGATTTGTAAGACAAGAAGTTAAAAACCAAAGAATATTTCAGACAGTACACATCTATGTTGTACCTTTTATGTGGCAAAATAAAACAAAACCAAACACTTGATAGATGTGTATTTACAAATGTAGCTGAGTGCTTAGAACAATATCCAGGAAAGTGCACGGTTAACTTCAACACTCGGGGTGAGGGAGGGTCTGGAATGCAGAAGAAGAGCATGGAGGGGTCTAGAACTGTTACTCTGTGTTCTGTCAAAGTGTTTGAACTTTTCATGGTATCTGAGTATTCATGTTAATTATTTACTTGGTAAAACTTGTTTATAATCTTCTCATTACCTGTAATTAGGTATCCCTGGAATTTGTGACATTTTGAAAGAGGGTTAGATCAAAGTTTATCATTTCACTATTGAAGAAAGATTAATAAATAGTATGAACAAAGTCATAGGGAAAAACCTTTAAAAGTAGAGGCTTTTAAGATATTTTTGACTTTTATCAGTCTACTTTTTCTGATTATGTGTCAGTTCAAAATTGGATTTTTAGAGATTTTTTTTCTTTCCTATTCTGATCCCAGACATTTGACTCCTACAGCTGTTTGTTTAACTTTTAACCCCTTCTTTCTTTCTTTCTTTCTTTTTTTTTTGCTTTTACATAGGCCCCTTAGAATTAATGGAAGTTTCAGAACACAGTGGATGCTCAACCCCAGGCTGTAAAGGGATTGGCCATTTTAAGAGAGCGAGGCACTTGGGCCCTCACAGGTATGTGGTAGCTGCCACTCGTGAGGATTTCTTACATGGTCACGTAGAGGTATCTGCCCTATATATGTATAAGATAATGATTTCCATGTATACTGAATATATGTGAACTAATTTTAAATTCAGGTCCATATGAAATGTGGTTGCCATGGCAATCATGTAAAAAATGAAGAGTTTATCTATAGTTAAATCTTCCTGGGAGAAAATGAATTCATGATTTAAAATAGATTTATTGTAGCTATTTGGCTTTTCCTGGCAACTTGCCTAGTTTTACATATACTTAGCTTCTGAAATAGTTATCTTGAGTTGACCATTAATAATGAGAAGAGAGAAAAGGCCCTGTTGAAATAATTTGATAGATTATTATATGATGGGGCGACTTGACAATTTGAACAATGAGAGATGAGATTATTGTAGATTAGCAGCAAAGATCACAAAAAGCACAATACAAATAGTCAAGTGTGAGAATACATTGGTCAGAAGAGAGTTTTTCAATATTTTTCTCTTACCCCTAAGGAACTTATAGAAGAAACCAATTTATACATTTAAAATATGATGTATTGTTTAGGTGACTTGGGGGTCTTTTAGATATTTAAAAATATTACTGGAATAATAAGAAATTCCTGTGATTTAACTGGGACTTTTAAGGGACAAAAGCATCACCTCTTTAGGTATATTTTAAAATAGTTTACTAATATAATGTTCGAACTGCATGTTAATTGGATTGCTCACTAAGAAAAATGATTCTTTGTTTATATCCAGTTTGTACAGTTTATGAATCTAGGTCTTTAAGAATTTTGAAGATTGTGTTACCTGTTTCTCTAAGAGTTAATAGAAATTGCAAAGTTGGTGTAATTATTTTTATCTGGATAATTTCTTATGTCTTTCATCTCTGCAACCTGAAATCACTCTTATCTTCCTTTTGCAGCACCCCTCCCTAGTTTTCTATGAGGTTCCATATGTTCCAGAGTAAAAAGTCTGAACATAGACAGGCTGATGATTCCATTTGCAAATGTCCATTTAAAAATCCTTTTTGTTGCCTGTATGATTAATTTAAACTGAGTTTAAAATACTACATCTTAGAAGTTATTAAATATTGCCTAGGGAAGTCAGCTGGATTATTTTTCAGACATCATGTAACTAAATGCCAGAAATAGTTTACGCACATGCTAAAGTTTCCATTATCCATTAAGAAATTCTTTTATTCAGTCAATATTTTTGAGCAGCAGTTCTTTCAGTAAGAACAACTAACATTTATTGAGCATTTATTTGCTCTGTTAGATATTGCTCTAATTGCTTTGCAAATATTGGATAATCTTCAAAACAACCCTATAATGTATAAACTTATTTCCCCCCAATTTTTTGATGAGGCCACTGTAGCACTGGAGAGGTTTAATAGCTTGCCTTACTCAACAGCTGGTGAGGAGGGAGCCCAGGACAGCTGGGGTCTGTGCTCTTGACCACTCCCTCTAACAGTCTTGCAAGGCACCACTTCCTGAATCAGTCACAGACCCAGCCTTCAAAGGACTCATGAACTAATGGAACTATAAAAGCTATACATAATTTAATTAAAAATATGAGATACAAGATAATAACTAATATTGACTCTTTGGCACATGAACCTTTCTACTCTACAATCCCAAGATCTTCACTGAACTAAAGGCAAATTGCTCAATTGTGAAGGAACAGAACAGACAATTTTTTAAATGGGCCAATACTGACAGCATGTTGTTGGAGTGTAGTTGAAGATTTAAAAGGTTTTGTGGTCTTCAGGGAGGAAAACCCACTTTACAGCAATGTCCACAGTCTCTTTAGGACTGCTTTAGGGTCTGAGTGGAGAGCTTTGCCTTCGTAGCAAGGTCTGTGGTGACAGACCTGTCACCTCCATTCATCAGACCTCCTTTCTCCTAGTGTGCAGGTGACCTCTGTGGGCCCCTCAGCTGGACCACTCCCATTTCATCGAGTTTCAATGGTTATCTCTGGGGCATTTCTTCATAGATACGGTGTTGTGCTTGTTGAGGGAGAAATTATGGGGATTCATGGAAGATTTTATGGAGAAATGTAAAGAAACTCAGTGTAATTGGAACCATAATACAGAATTACTCATTTTCTTGGAAGGAGAGGCAGAACTACACCTTGTGGCTTAAAAGACAAGTATCAGTAAAGAAGCTGTGTTCATTTCCTGGCCTTATATAGGGCATAACTAGCAGATTATGAGCCTTGGGCAGAGTTGTTGGTTGGCTCTGGGTGGAGGGATACGATTCACAGAACTAGTGGGAGATTCCAGCTTCTGCTCAAGTGCTGTCTTCCCTTTTCCTCCGCCTCTGAACTGTGTTTTCTTAGACTCCCTGTCTATACTGTCCTATTTACAATACGCAAAGCTGTTTTTCTGGCAGGATATTAATCCTTAACAGGCACAGCCTGTTTTCCATTTCATCAGTAGACTTGTGGAATAGCCTGCTGCATCATGGATATTCTATGAAAGGCTCATTTCACTGGCACTTATTTTTGTCCTTGCTAAGAATGCTGTGTTTAGAAAAACATAATGAGAGAATTCTCTTTGGACTAATTTACTGAGAAGCCACATAAATCAAAACATGCATTCTTTGCTTAGATAATGAAAGTTGCTCTTTTAGCAAGAATAATCCATTTTATGAATATATAAGCAAAAGACTGTTTTGACTAGCATTTTTTGTTACCTTCTCTGAAGATTACAATAGTTGAATTTGACCTAAGTGTTAAAACAGAACATGTGTCTCAACAATGAAGTTTGAGAATGTGCCATTATTATTTTTAATGTTGAAATATAAATGATCAGAGAAGGAGTTGGACGTAGATATGGTCTTCTCATCTCTAGGGATATTCAGAAGCCAGATTGCTTAATTCTCACTCTCTAACAAGGGAGCATTAATATTGGCTATGTCACAGTGTTGCACTTTGTGAGTTCATTCATTTGGTCTCCTGAGAGATCAAAGAAGGGAGGAGATTAAAGGAAAACTAAAGTTAGATAAAAGTAGATATTCTACATGTCTAATGCCTTCAGAAGTAAATATTTTATATGTAAGATTTGATCGTGGAGAAATTAAACAAAAAAAGAAAAAACAGTATTTCTGACAACCTATAGAGGTTATTTATGAAGACTATGGATTGTTTTAAAAAATTGTAACTCTGGATGCACACCTGCAAGCTGTAACCGTCATATTAATTCAGCATCCATCCATCCATCCATTGAACAAACCCTTGTTGAGTACCTGCTTTATGCCACATATGGGGTTAGGTGAAGGGCTGTGCAGATGAAATGGCTCCTACTTCTAAGGAGACCAGTCTGGTGGAAACGGATTCTCAGAAAAGCACAAATGGAGTAATGCTCAGAGAGAAGCATCAGCTTTTTCAGAGGGAAACAGAGTCTTTCCTGGGAAAAGCAGCCTTCTTAGAGGGAGCCAGTGGGGCAAGGATTTGTAAGTTTAGCTGTTGTGGAATAATTTGCTAATAGAACAAGCTGCACCCTAATAAAGTCCATACAGGAGAGAACAGTGTAATCCTCTGTGAATCTCTCCCCTGCTCTCTGAGGAATTGCACAATGGTAAAGAGTTGTATGCATATATATGCAAAACAGTAAAGAGTTGTATGCATATATATGCATGCGTATACCCATGAGAGTACACACACGTGTGTGATGAGCCACACTTTACTAAGGGTTTGTCACTAGAAACTTAGTACATGAAAAACTGGAAATGGTTATAAGCCTGATGAGAACTCACTCCTTCCAGACGTTTAATCAGCATTGGTGAGTTTATAAGTTCATATGCAGTTTTAAAAGTTATAAGTTTGTATTTATATGTAACAGAAGAAATATTGAACAGAATATGCAACATCACCAATATGATCATATCATATATGTCTTTGCTCTTTTAAGTGGCAGACACAAGAGTGATCCCAACTCCTTGAAAGCATGATTACCTATGAATTTCACCATAGTTCTTATTTTAAGGTGTAATGGGTGAGATGCTTTTTTTTTATGGAAGTGGATATGATAGTGAAACACTTGGCCTCTGTTTGTAGATTGGCTTGCCTTTAAAGTTATCAGATAAGAATTATTTTACAAATCTCTATGACATTGAGCCAATACTTAGCCTTTCTATGCCAATGTTCTCATTTGTAAAATAGCACCTGCTTCATGGGAGTGGTGTGATAAATAAAGGAGTTAATTTATATGAAGTTCTTGGAACGGTGCCTGTCACATAGTAAGCATGAAGTACATATTAGCTCTATGAGGTAGACAGGGCAGGCAGCAGCACCTGCCTGGGAGAGGGTGCTCTCCGATTGATTTCATTGTCATGGATTAGGAATAAGGAAATCCTTCAGTACTGCAATCTACTGTTTACCCATATAGTGCAGCATTTAAGAGACAGCCAGGGTTCACAATCTGAGTCTACTGAGAATTTACTGAGCAACAACAACCACGTTCCCTTTTTTCAGCCTCAATTTCTACGTCTGTAGAAGAGTGTTATAAGAGGAACTACTTCTCAGGGTTGTGAGAATTAAATGAGGTCACGTAAGTAAAGCATGTAGCCTGGGCAAAGCACTCAACCCTTGGTCATTTTTGTTATCATCCTCATTCTACAAATGAAAAGACAGAGTCCCAGACATGCTACTCCTCATTGAGTGGAGGATAGAACAGCAGAGCAAGTTTAAACAAAGACCCCCTAACTCCCATGAGAGCGTGGCCTCGCACTTGAGCACACCTTGCGTTTTGTGGCATCCCCTCTCTCATCACCTCCCACTGCAGGAACCAGCTGGCTGTCCTCTTTATCCCAGAGTAGGTGTAAGAATGGGAGGTGTGGGACCCCTTTTGACGTTTCTCAGGGTTCAAAAGAAGAGAAGGGGTTAGCAGCTCACCATGGGGTTCTCCTGGTAGATCGTCTTTACTTACTCATTAGGAAGTGGCTGCTTTGGGGACTGTGATTATCTTTCCTCCTTTAGGTTGAGAGTTTGAAATGTTTCTCTGGCCCTGGCAGTTTCTTTCCTAAGAAAAAAGAGATATTTAGACAGTAAGTCTCATTGTGGCCAGCAGCCTTGCCTGTCTCTGAGCTTTCCAAGTTAACATATGGTAATCTAGAGAGACATTCTTCCTTCATTTTATTCAACAAGTGGGGGGAAGGTGCTGCCCTCCTAGAATACAAATTGTCTGAAGTGTAGTTGTACCTCTAGTGTCTAGTTGGGGACCCTGCCCATTGAGAGTCCTGCAAGTCTTCCCAGTGTTGAGGTGGATGAGATTAGGAACAGGACCTGTCCACTTTCGTCGTAATCAATAAAATTCCAGGGTACATGTACATACAGTTATTCAGTTATTGTAAAGCCAGGTGTTTAATGATGAGTAAAACATAACAATGGTTGTGATGTTCTAGGAATACCCTTTGTCAAAAGAAACCCAGAAATTGTCTTTGGATTTTTTTTTTTTTTTTTTTTTTGCTGTCACAAAATTCAAGTAGATAAATTTGCAATAAAAATACACAATGTGAGGAACAAAGGGTAGAGTGGAGTCTAAGATGAGTAAGAGCTGAGGCCAGGTTAATATATTTCCTTTGTCAAAAATAGAATCAGGAGCAGCAGGAGGAGCTAGGTGTGTTTTTTAGTTTTGGGGGTGAGGGGTAATATTCATTAACAATGATAAATTTGGTTTTAAACATGCTTATGAGGTGACCCTAGGACATCTGAGTAGAAACACTTAGCAGACTTTTGTTTTTCACCTGAGATCAAGGTCAGTGTCAGGCAGGGTCCCACATCCCTTACTGGAATGGGGCCTCTTTCTTTCTCAGGCCTTTGTCAGAAGACCCAGCATGCCAAGTGACATGCTGCTGCCTGTGCTTTCTGTCTTGAGGGTGATGTGAAGGCGGTTCCTCCATGGGACTGAGGAACAGGTCAGGCCTGTAGGTGGCCAAGGGCCTGAGAGCAGCACACGGGCTGCCTCCCCGCAGCCTCTCCTGAGCGGCTGTTCCTGGGGGGTGCTCATGGCACCCTGTGCCCTGCCCAGGCCTGATTCCCCAGCCTTCCTGTTGAGCTGTCAGCTGCCCCTTCAGTAAGTTCGTTTCTGCTCAAGTTAGGCAGAATTGGTTTTGGCCCCTTGTCTCCATGAACTCTGCTTAGTACCAGTATCCCATAAAGGATCCCGTGAAGCATTCAAAGGACTGGTGTTCAAAAGAGACATCTTGGTTAGAGATGGATTTTCCTTCACATTGTTACTGTATGAATAAAAAGAGATCACATAGGATGCCTGTTCTCAGTGTGATGAATAAAATAGGGGCTCATTTTGCTACTTCATCGCTATGGGACCCTGGACAAGCAACAGCTCTACTTGTATGTCTAATAAGCATTCCACAAATCCTGATATTGCCCCAAATCTGCTTCTCCCTTGTCATTCTTGTCTCAAAAAAAAAAAAAAAAAAGAAAAAAAAGAAAACATGGCATCTGTGTAACCACTCAGTTCTTCAAGCTGAAAACCCAACAGCCATTCCTCAACCCTTCCTTTATATCATCCCCCATCTCCCATTGTCCACAGGATCTCCTTGGATCACAGAAGGGGAGTGTCCTCTTTACTTACCCTTACAACCACACACGTCCAAGTCACCATTATATCTTTACTCTTAAATAACTTTTCTTTATCCGATTCTTTCCCCTCAAAATTTTCTCTCCACAGAGCATCCCTAGTGATCTTTTTAAATGATAAATCAAACCCTATCATTCCCTTATTTGAAGATCCTCCAGGGGTTTCAAATCCAGCCTAAACAAAAAATACACACTCCTGAGGTGGCCTCCCGGGCCACACCTGCTTTTCCTACTGCAGCCCGCTCTTCTGGCCCTCGCCCTCCAGCAGCCTCGCCTGCCTGTCCCTCAGACGTGCGGGCTGCATTGTTTGTGCTGCTCCTCCCGTTTCCTAGAATGCTCTTCCTCTAAGAGTTGACTGAGCGGTCTCCTTCCTGACCTCAGCTCACCTCAACTGCTCCTTGTCAAGGAGGCCCACCCTTACCTGCCCATCATAGCACCCTCAGACCCTCTCTTATGTCCCACTGTCTTATTTTCTTCATGGCGTTTATTTCCATGGGACGTTATCTAACTTTTTGTTTGTGAAATTGTGTGTTGCCAACTCTGTGTCCCTGGTCTTTTATTTTCTCCTTGTATTTCCAATGCCTCAAAAGGTAATTAGCACATAATAGATACTCAATAGATACTTTTTAAAAAATGAATGAAATAAAAGCAGAAGTTACTTAACCATCTTAAGCCTTAGTTTTTCATGTGAAACTCCTTCCTCATAGGGTGCTGGGAACATTAAGTAAAATATTATATGTAGAGTACTTTGCACAGTGCTTGATATATAGTAAGTTCTTCCTAAGTGTTACTGGTTATTGTTTTTGTTATTGTTGGGTTAATATTATGTTAATTTATTTTAACACATGATCAGGTGTTATTTACTTTCTTCTCTTGCTTACATACCAGTGTAGAGTAGCATGAAGTTAAAGAAAATAAGGGTTGTATTTTTGCTTATGAGATATCTGTGATAAATTTTATAAGCCGCCATTAGAATCACCTGGGGGCATGTTCAAACTGTTCCCTCCTCCCAATAGGGTGTATCAGATTCTGTTGGTGGAGGGTAGGTATGCACTATTTAAAATTTTTCCCTATGTGATTATCAACATTCTCACTGTCACCTAAACTGAAGAAAAAAATATGAGACACAAATATAATTTACCTAAGGCACAAACCATTTCTAGATTTAAGAAGGCTTCCTAAAAACAGAGGGGAAAGCTAGGCAGTTATTTGGAGAGGCCAGTGAATATTGGGGGCCTAAGATGCAGAGGTTGCCCAGTTGTTCTGGAGACTGAACGCTGAGGCCCAGGAACAGGAGTGTAGAAACTAGTGCTGAGTTAACAATTGGTGACCTCGATTTTCTTTGCTTGAATAACCAGAATGATCCCCAAATGAGACCTGAGACACTAACAAGTAGGTCCAGGTGGAAGGGAAATGACCTAGATAGGTCACTGTCCAAGTTGGCCTCTGGTCCTTTATTATATTAGGGACAGGGTTAGCTGCAGATCGATAGGTGTATTTCCTAGGACATCAGGTGTAGGTCCAGACTTGGAGACAGGATTATTCTGGGGAGAACAAACTTCCTTCCTTTGGAGGGCAATACCTGTTACAAAGGAAATTAAATAGCATGTGACTGCCCTGGGCCTGGAGGATCCCTTTAGGAAGCAGATCTGCTCCATTCATCAATCAGTCTCTCTCTCCCACCTCTATCATCACCCTTCCTATGATGTCTTAAGCATTTCTTTCTTTGGGCCGATTGATCCCAGAGATATGCACTGGCCCTGCCCTTGGACAATACAGAGGGAATCTTTCAGTGACCATTGCTCAGTTCCAAAGATTGCAGCAGATTGCTTCTTAAAATTTAATGCAAACACATGTATTCCTTTCAGAATATACTTAAATTATGTTTTAAAGGTAAAATATTTCATATTTCACGGTATATGTTTAATCATACACATACAGATATAGTATTTCAATATATATTTATATAACATATTCATTTAAATTTCAGAATTTTATATTGTGTAGGCTGGTATTTTAATTGGAAGGAGTAAGTCTGTTATAATGGAAATATTCTGTTCTTTTTCTTTTAATCTATTAGTGCTGCCAACTGTCCCTATGCAGAAATCAATTTAAATAAAGACCGCATTTTCCCAGATCGCTTAAGTGGTGAGATGCCTCCAGCCAGTCCATCATTTCCAAGAAATAAAAGGACAGACACAAATGAAAGCTCTTCATCTCCTGAAATCAGGTAATTAAAGTGAAAATATTAGCATTGTTTAGAAGAACTCTCATTGAAAGAGGTTTTTTATCTTAGATATTTTGTGTTCTGTGGCAATGTTTTCTTGTAGGTTGTTGAAAATGCACCAGATTTAATGTGAACTGATGGTAGGGATCAGTACTTGGACTTTAAAAAAAAAATAGAGGGTTTATAAAAGCATGTTCAAATCAGGCAGGATTTCCTTTTACTTGTTCATCTTTTATATGAACTTGTGTGATATTAGAGGTTTGGAAATTCCAGTCATTTTACTGAATACCAGTTCATGTTTCTGCATGAACTGACCAATACTTATATGGAGCCAACCTTTATTTTTTATTTATTTTATTTATTTATTTATTTATTTTATTTTATTTTGTCGGAGCCAACCTTTATAAAAAAGCTGGTGAGCCAGCCTGTGGCTCACTCAGGAGAGTGTGGTGCTGATACACCAAGGCCATGGGTTTGGATCCCTATATAGGGATGGTCAGTTGGCTTACTTGGGAGAGCGTGGTGCTGACAACACCAAGTCAAGGGTTAAGATCCCCTTACCGGTCATCTTTTAAAAAAAAAAGAAAGGTGGCATACTCCTTGTGAAGAATGGGTATTATTTCTTTTTTGTGTTCATTATATGCCAAGTACTTGCATATACATTATTTCATTATTAATATGTCAATCACATTATAAACACATTTAGTTTTGATTTCAAGTGTAGAGTTGAGTTGGAATGATGTAACTGCAGTGGATTATTAAGTAAAGAACTGAGTTTGTTTGATATATCTTTAAGTAAGTATTCCATTCCCTTTTATTAGCTAAGGATACTATGAAAAGAAAGAGCAGGTCAGTAGAAAGATGCTCCTTAATGCTTAGTTTTGAGTGCTTTCTTTTATGAAATACTTTGAAACCTAAGGCAGCATAGTTCTTTATTTAATATTTTATAATTGCCATTATTCTGGATGAACCAGGTGGACATTTGAGTTAATAAATATGATTCTAAATAAATTTACACAATGTTATTGGAGTAATGGCATTTAAAAGTGTCATTATCCTTACAGAAAAGCAGTTTTGCCCTACATATGGGATAGGGGGAAACTACAGCTTCAATTATTAACAGTGATGATTTTTTTAAATCTTTAAAACCATGACTAATATAACATAAATTCATTTACCAAATCCCAGCACCCTAAAATGAAGGTCAGTTGAAAAATTTAAGACAAATAAAAGCTACCAGTTCACACAGTAATAATTACATATACAGTCTTTATTGACTCAGAAGGTGGTAAGGATAACTATAGTGTAGATTTCAAAAGTCGAGATATTGTTTAAAATACCAACAGAATGCTCAGAAGGGCTGGCAGTTGCCTCTCGTAGACTTCTCAGTAACTCTCTGGGCACCTGGGATGGATACCTAGAGCCAGAGTCTCCTTACAACAGAAAGGTGGCCGGTTTGGATGACTTCTTGGGCTCCTTTTTAACTCTAAATCCATATGAGTCACTTTTATAGTGGGTCTAACCAGTGTTCTGTCCTGGATCCTCATATCATCATCCATGATTAAGGAGACGATCTCAGACATTTTAAGTTTTCTATAATGACCCTTTGTACATGTTTCATACCTAAATATTTTTTAAATTACATATATTTTCATATACTATCTTTTGAGTTAATTCTGATTTGCCCTTACTTTTACTTTTTTTCACTTTTTTTCACTTTTTTGTAGGTTTTCTGCTAAAATGAGTGGGCTTGAAAGTACCCATCCTTTCTCTAGGCTTTCAGCCAAAGCCTTTACTCACTGAGACCCCGGATTGACTATCAATTAGGATTGTTAACTACAGTGTCTGCAATAAAATGAAATGGGTGCTCCTCCCACATATCACTATATGTATGCAAAACAGTACTGTAGTTTGTTAGTTGAGCCTCCCCTGCTACCTGTTCTCCTTTTTCTTACCCTGGGAGTCTAGCAGGAAATGAAAAAGTTTGAAGTAGCCCATGAGCTAGTGATCTGCTGAAATGTCTCCACTCAGAAGGTGTTGGTGGTGGGAGATTTGGTTACTATTGAGGTATAGAACTCAGGGTCTTAGAACTCTTCTCCCATTTCCTCCCCATTCTGGAAGTGCCCCATCTTCTATCCTGACTCCCATTTTCCCAAGAGGTCAAAGAGGCTTTCTACCTTCTCACTGATCTCTTCTTATAAACCTTAGCTTCGAGCATAACCCAAGGCTGGAAATGATGTCTTTAAGGGGTAAACAGATCTTCCTCTGCTCTTTTCCTAGTGGTTTTCCTTTTTTTTTTTTTTTTTTTTTTTTTCAGGAAAACACTGAGCATGATACATAACTAGCAATATTATGTTTTGAATTGTATGTATGTGTGTGTTTTAATAATTTCAAAGTGTCTAATTTGATTATCATGAAAATAGTCAGAGATGTCACTTTCTAACTTGTGAGGAGAATACTGACAGCAGCAGCAGCTACCTGCCTCTGGCCTGAGATCAGCCAGGAGTGACCAGCCAGGAGTAGTGGTAGAACTCAAGTTGTAATAGTTGAAATAGGTAGGAAGTAGTTAATAGGCACAAAATACAAAAGAGCTTCAACTTAGACTTTCAAGCTATTTACAGACTTCTGCATTCCTTCTTATTTCTTTCTACATAACCAAGAAGCAATAATTCATCTCCACCTGGGGTAAATCAACAGTATACCAAAGGTTGAAGCATAAAAAGATTATAAGAATTCTGAGCTTTCTGCTTAATTTAAAAGAATTTAATCTTTTAAAACCTGGAGGTTTTATTCATTAAAACTTTTATAATTCCTGGCAGAAAAAGTAAAACTAAACAATATAAATTATTACCGATATATTCAAAAAACATTTAATAAGCATTTTCTGAGGTGCTCTACTAGCTATTATATGAGCATGGATATTGTTTCTTCTAGATATTTTTCTCAAATGTTATTTTCCTGAGTAAATGCTGTCATCGATATAAACCTTTGTCTGTTTAGTACTGTCCTAGTTATAGTTTAAGATACATAAACCAAGAATGCTAAAACTTTGTATGCAGAAAGTTGATGCAGCTAAGTTTTCTTAGGTTTTTTTCCTCCATCCAACTTTAACACTTTGCTTTATGCAATCCTTCTCCAAGCATGGCCATCTAATTTCTTAATGTAGCTCTTAAGATTAGTTATTTCTCTGCTGTTGCCCAAAGGAGCTAATGAATAAGTAGGTTAGGCTCAGCACTGCAAGAGCACACTTTAGTGTTTTCTTTTCCTCCATGAAGGAGCAGCACAATGTCGCGATTAGGACCATGGGACTCTTCTTGGATTCAAATCTTGGCCTCTCTACTTGCTATGTATGTGACCTTGGATGAATTATTCGGTAGCTCTTTGCTTTGAATCTCATAGTTTATGAAGATTGTATGAGATGAAAAGTGTATTCTTAGAGTAGTGACTAATAAGTAATAAACCTTCAATAAATGTTAGTTTTTATTAATACTGTTGAAATAGGAATACTCATAGGTTACTTATTTGTTTCATAAATTTTTATTCCCTAGAAGCAGAAGACTAGCTGGCCCATTTCTTTGATTTTCCTGGGTTCAAGTCTGAATAGATTGTCTAAACAAGATGATTTTTATAACATAAAATTACTTGGTGTTCTTTTCCCATAATCATTGCTCACCTGGATGTAATTTGTTACCTAGGTTTTAATGCATTTTCTTTGCATCATTCTTAATAGTTTACTGAGATTTGTTTGCCAGACTTTACTGGGTTTTTAAAAAATGTACTTGGGCACACAAGAGACAGTTTTCACCTCCTGTAGCAAATCCTGAGATAAGGATTTGTTAGCATGTGATTTGCTTGGGAGGTGAGGAAAACATCCATAGGGGAGGGTGGAAGTGAAACAGGGAAGGGAAGGCAGCTGGAAAAAGCTTATTTGTCACACTGGTTTCCACCAAGGACAGCGGGAACACTAACCTGCTGGGCAGACACTGGGAGTCTGTGTAAACTACTCATCTCAGAGTTAGCCTGTCGGGTCCGCCGCCGGCCGACCCGAACAGCCCTAGCCTCGTTTCTTTCGGTGGGCGAGCGCGAATGGGCCCAGGATACCTCTTTCCCTCCTTTGGAAGGAGACGGGGGAAGAGAGCCGTGAAGAGAGGTGAGCACACCGCCAGCCCCAAACCAGCCTGGTTAAAGGACACTCAGACGTGGTGGGGGTTCTGTCAAGCAGTTCCGTTTATCAGCACACAAGCACTTGCTTTTTTTTTTTTTTTTTTTGTCTTTTTGTGACCAGTAAGGGGATCACAACCCTTGGCTTGGTGTCACCCACACCGCGCTCAGCCAGTGAGCTCACCAGCCATTTCTATACAGGATCCGCGCTCCCAAGTGCTGCACTCTCCCGAGTGCGCCACGGGGCTGGCCCCAAGCACTTGCTTTTAAAGGCAAATCGGGAAGGCAGGTTTTTTACATCCTCCAATCAGCTTAAGGGTCCTGTCTCAATGCCTATCTATTGCAATCACGCAGTGTTCACGAGTGCAGCCAATTAAGGGATAAGGCAAGGTTCCCACAAACACTCCCACCCTACTTCCTCCTGGTGCTGTCTTAGGCTGCCACGTTAATCCACTTGTAATGTCACTTAAGGTGGTGTTAGTTTTTAAAGCCCGACATTAACCCACTGTAGGGATCACAGGGCTGAGGGAGCTGAACTCCTTAAACGCTGATTCCCTTCAAGCACGCAGTGAAGCTGTCACGTTAACTCCTCAGCACATCTGCCCTGCTGCACAGCAGGCAAAGCAGCCAGAGCCCAGGGAGGTCCTGCTGGAAGAACTGCTGGTGAGACAGGTAGACATCACATCAGCGTGTGCTGAAGTGGTGGTGGGTGGCCAGCAGACATGCGTGGGTGCTGACAGCGGCTGCTTCACTATCCCATTACCCATTCCAAATGCCAGACAGTCCCGAGAATGAGTGATGTGCTGGCTTTGCTTTTGATCCAGGAGCTGATATTATAGGACTAAAATAAATTAGCAATGCGAGGAACATGTTTGTCCTTTTCATACCATAACATGTTTTTTAAGGGCTGCCTCCTTTGGATAGGCCCAAGGGCGACTAATGTTCTATAGCAATAGTTCCCAAACTTGGCTTTGTATCACATCCCCTAGGTCCTCTTTAAAATTCAGACTTGAGGTCCTGTCTGAGCCCACCAGAATCTTCCAGGCTAGAGCCTTAGAGTCAGCATTTAAAAAATTCATTTGAGAGTATATTTCCTTTTTTTTTTACTTTTATTTTGTCGATATACATTGTGGTTGATTATTGTTGTCCCTTACCAAAACCTCCCTCCCTCCGCCCTCTCCCCCCCCCCAACAATGTCCTTTCTGTTTGCTTGTCGTATCAACTTCAAGTAATTGTGGTTGTTATATCTTCTTCCCCCCACCCCCCCTGGTTTTTTTTTTTGTGAGTGTGTGTGTGTGAATTTATATATTAATTTTTAGCTCCCACCAATAAGTGAGAACATGTGGTATTTCTCTTTCTGTGCCTGACTCGTTTCACTTAATATAATTCTCTCAAGGTCCATCCATGTTGTTGCAAATGGCAGTATTTCATTCGTTTTTATAGCTGAGTAGTATTCCATTGTGTAGATGTACCACATTTTCCGTATCCACTCATCCGATGATGGGCATTCCAACTCTTGGCTATTGTAAAGAGTGCTGCGATGAACATTGGGGAACAGGTATACCTTCGACTTGATGATTTCCATTCCTCTGGGTGTATTCCCAGCAGTGGGATATCTGGGTCGTATGGTAGATCTATCTGCAGTTGTTTGAGGAACCTCCATACCATTTTCCATAGAGGCTGCACCATTTTGCAGTCCCACCAACAATGTATGAGAGTTCCTTTTTCTCCGCAACCTCACCAGCATTTATCGTTCAGAGTCTTTAGGATTTTAGCCATCCTAACTGGGGTTAGATGGTATCTCAATGTGGTTTTGATTTGCATTTCCCGGATGCTGAGTGCTGTTGAGCATTTTTTCATATGTCTGTTGGCCATTTGTATATCTTCCTTAGAGAAATGCCTACTTAGCTCTTTTGCCCATTTTTTAATTGGGTTGCTTGTTTTCTTCTTGTAAAGTTGTTTGAGTTCCTTATATATTCTGGATATTAAACCTTTGTCAGATGTATATTTTGCAAATATTTTCTCCCACTGGAAAGAACTATCCAGACATTTATATGGAATAATAAAAGACCACGCGTAGCCAAAGCAATGCTGAGCAAAAAAAATAAAGCTGGAGGCATAACACTACCCGACTTTAAGCTATACTACAAAGCTATAATAACCAAAACAGTATAGTACTGGCATAAAAACAGACACACTGATCAATGGAATAGAATAGAGAATCGAGAAATCAGCCCACACACTTACTGCCATCTGATCTTTGACAAAGGCACCAAGCCTATTGACTGGGGAAGGGACTGCCTCTTCAGCAAATGGTGCTGGGATAACTGGATATCCATATGCAGAAGAATGAAACTAGACCCCTACCTCTCACCATATACTAAAATCAACTCAAAATGGATTAAGGATTTAAATATACACCCTGAAACAATAAAACTTCTTAAAGAAAACATAGGAGAAACACTTCAGGAAATAGGACTGGACACAGACTTCATGAATACGACCCCAAAAGCACAGGCAACCAAAGGAAAAATAAACAAATGGGATTATATCAAACTAAAAAGCTTCTGCACAGCAAAAGAAATAATTAACAGAGTTAAAAGATATTTCCTTGTTTAAACCTTCTAATGACTTCCCATTACTATTAGAATTAAGACCCTAATTCTTAACATGGCCTACAGTGTCCTGTGTCATCTGGCCCCTGCCTGAGTTTTCATGTTTATCTCTGCCAGGCTCTTTCTTTTCAACTTAATGCTTCAGCCACCGTAGTCTTCAAACATCTAATCCTCCAGACTGTGGATGGGAGCCAAGTTCCTTAGTATATGCTTTCACGTCACACGCTTGATGTTTTTGTATAAATACTTCTTCATAGTCTGTGTACTTTGCTTAATAATGAGCTCTATAAAGGTAAGAGGCTGTGTCCTGTCTTATTCTCTGAGTTACACTCAGCACTGAGCATACCACCTTGCTTGTGGTAAAGGATGCAGGGATGACCTTGAATCAGCTGTCAGTTGTCAGAGGAGACATACTAGTCATACAGCCTATGAGGCAGTAGCTGTCTAACCTTCTTTTTTGTCAGTTAAAACTGCTACATTTTCAACTCAGATTGCCACCCTGGATATCTGAGTGATTATTAATTGGTGAAATAAGTTCCCCACATACATACCTGCACTCTTTTATTACTTCAGGTTGTGTTTCCTAAACTGTTTCACTTCCTGGCCTACGTGGGAAACGATACCACAGAAGTGACAACATTTACATGGCACATCAAGGGAATGGATGAGGCTGCCTCCTGGTGACCAGAGATGGGCACGGAGGGCGGTGGGGATCCATATCCCAGAGCACATGTACCCTAGGATTCAGGGCATGCTTGCTGGAGAGCTCTGCCCTACACCAAGGTGGCCCCACCTTGAATCCTTTTGCAGGTGTGCTGAACGCTTGCATCTGTTTTCCTGCACAGACTTGTTAAGCGGGTATGAGGAATTCCCAGTGGCTGTCTAGGTAGAAATATGAGTTATCTGTTCATTCAGTGGCAGCATGAGGAGTGTCCGTGTTTGCTTAGTGCTTTCTTCTCTGGATGGCAGCAGCTCCCCTCTGTCCTCACAGCTCCTGGCAGCAAGATGGCGAGGCAGGGGCTCTCCCAGGGAGTGGAGTGGGTTTTTCTGGGTACTGGTAATTTTAAGTGTCTGTATGTCTACATCTGAGTAAAAGGGTATGTGTATTTCTCTATATGTCTTAATAAAACTGTCGCAAGCTTGGATTTGCATCAGAATTATCTAGATGCCTCTTTAAAATGTGGCTTTGAGGCACCACTTCCACAGATACTGATTCCAGAAGTGGAAGGTGTATCAAGGAATCTTCATTTTTAACAAGTACTCCTAGGGGACAGATGCATATGATCTGTAAACCAGACTTTGGGAATCACTAGTGAATGTAGACATCCTGCTCTGGAGTAATAATTCACCATGTGTTATCGGTGGGGAGACATCAGACATCCATCCCACATAGTCTTATTCTCATGAAATCTTCCCTGCAGCTGCTTGTAATTGTGTTCTTAGGTGCTATCTCTATTAAAAATCACTTAATGTTTTAAGCTCCCATGTTGCTTAAATCTGCTTTGACACAACCACAGAAACACAATAAAGCATCTTTAAAATGCCTGCCAAATGCTTGTATTACCTTGCAAGGCAAATGCCCACTGCTAAACTAATCTAATGAAAAAATTCAGTCTGTTCAGTTCATTATAGGCCATTAAAATGACTTCTCCAGTTGTAAGACCAGTGTTTCCGCTATGAGAGTTACATAGAGCAGTTTCAGGAATTGCAGCCATCGATCTGATTTATGTTTTTAGCATGGATCCAATTTTGCCAGACACACCAAATGCCAGTTTGTACCCTATTAAACAGATGGGAAAACAAGCTAACATAAAATGTGAAACTATACGCATATATAAATCTATTTACTTTGCAAAATGATCACATCAAGTAGAATAAAGTTAAATTAGAGCCAAAAGTTCTAAAAGATTACAGAAGTTAATCAGTAATCTTCAGAAATTTGGTTTTGCCTCCTAAGGTTTTCTGGACCTCAGGGCTTGGTGTTGAAGACTGGAGAAAGTCATTTCAATGACTAGGCCTTCCCCAGCTGTTGTAAAGCTTCTTCTCCCTTCTTGTTGGTGGGCTTCTAGGTATGAATTAGGAGCTATGGAAGCTTTCAAATATTCCAGCTCTTGGGAATCTTAGTCAAATCTGTGGGTTCGGATGTGTGAACCAGAGAAGAGCTCAATTTTAGTTAAAACACTCACAGTTCTGATGCCAACTGCTTTGACACCTGGGCAACCATTCAAAGTGTAAGGAAAAGATGACTATGTTACTGTTTTTTTCCTGTGATGTTGTTGGGATGATATCGTAACAGGATCTTATTTTATCTCCTTAAGTATCACCAATTCCTGACTCAGGAGGCTCTTTAGGTAGAGTAGAAAGGCGGTGACATCTGTTCTCTTTTCTACAATAACAGCAACAAAAGTAATGCAGGATACATCATCTTTATTTCCCAAATCTCACCTTATTGGTTAGGGCTTTTTATTTCTTGAGAGGATTGATTAATTAATTGCTGAATGAATTTTTCTGGAGGGTTTTTCCTTGGTCTCTTGATCATATCCACTGTATTAACTCATTGTATTCCTTTTATTATATTCTTTTATTAGCATAGGTTCCTTATGCCAAATTATAGTTTAATAGGCTTATTAGTCAAAATGTTTTTAGTCATTAGAAAAATAGTAAACCATGTTTACTTCTCTTGGGCCATATTTATGAAAACACAATTAAGTAAAACTATTGCTACTGTATCATCTCAAAAGGAATTTAATTTTTAAAACTCTTTATTCAAATGTTAACCATAGACATTAAAGTTTTAGTCCCGCTGGCTTTATTTGCCATCTTTTCTGAATCCCTTTGAAGGTGGTGACCTTTTTGTCTTGAAGCTGTTCAAGTACATCCTCCTCTACATTTGCAGGAGGCATTTTGGAGGCAGTTCAAATATTCTTTTAAAGTTCCTATAAAGTGTAACCCCTGAGATTCTCGTTCTCTGATCTTTTACCTGTGAGTGACAACCCAGAAATTTTTTAAAAAAAGAAGAAATGCTGGAGGCATGCAAAGAGACATTCTGTTGACACTCAAAACAGAGAAACCTATGCTTTTTTACAGCTTTCCCTAGCATTCACTGTGTCATCACTTGTTACTTGGGGATACAGGTCTTTTTCAGCCCTGATGAGGACCCTGTGAGACTAGAATAAGCTATTTTGGGAAGAGAATGGTGGGGTTATTTTAAGCCAAGCCATACTAAAGAATGGACATTTTGCACTTGAGCTATGGTGAGATAACCATGTACCTGATGTTGGGCTGACCATAGCTTTTAAGTCCCAGCCTCCCAACCTGTATGGCGCATATTTCTACCCACATTTCGTATCCTACTGCCTCATTTCATACTAGATGTAGAGAGGTGGCTGAAATCAATAAATCTCTCAATTGAGGCAAAATAATTTATTGTTTTGTATTTTTTTCAATATTGTTTTTAATAGACTGGTGCTGGTCGAAACATAATTTGTTAGGGATTATTTTTAAATGAAAGGTAAACAAGCTTGAAGAAATACAGCCATATGCATTCAAATGCTATCCTGTTACTATGCATTTACTCTTCTAATGTTTATTTCACTAATATTTACCACAAAGCATAATTAGAGTAATACAGTAAGACATTTAAAACATGGCACATAATTATAGAGAAAAAGAGAATGTTGACTCATGAAGAATATGTTTTTCCATGTGAGTGGATGCACTGTCTTAATTAAAAGTCAAAAGAGTGTTCTTAGTACGATATCGCTATGATTGTATTTCAGTTCAAGCTAAAGAAATGTTGAAATGATTCTTGAAAATTCTAAAATCCCTGGAGAAATTGCTGTATTCCATGCACTTTTCTGCATGCTTTAACCTATATTAGCTCATTTAATCCTCATAATGCCTTATGTGGCGTACATGCTATTATTATATCCCACTCTACCAGCGTAGAGGTTCCAGACCACACAGCTGGTCAGTAGAAGACCTGGGTTATAACCCAGGCAGTCTGGCTGCAGTCTGTGCTTGGACCTATTGCTCTAAAAGCTGTTCTAATACTTGAAGAAAACAACTTACTTAAAGTAAACAGATATCAATAGATAATTTTGTCCTAAAATATAAGTAATTTGTAAATAGCAATAGCTACCATGTCTCAGGCTCTGCCTCTGTGCTAAGCACTAAAGTACATTGTTCTTTTCAGTTCTCAGTATGCCATGTGAAGTAAAGTATTTATTAAGCTTGTTTTACAGATAATGCAGTTGAGAATTAGGAAAGTTAAGCAACTTGCTGATGTTCATGTAAAACTATTAAGCAGTAGAGCTGAAATTTGAACCAGGTCTGTTCACTTCCAAAGACCCTACGTGTACCTACTCTTCCTGGGCTGCTTCCTCCGCGTTAGGATTTGCATACCCTTGCCTAAACAGCTCGTTCCCTCTTCCTAAATGAAATAAATGTTGATCAAGGAGAGCAGATCAAGAAGTTTTTATGTTGAGCAACATTGTAATAAAATATTTCTGATTATCGTTTTAAAAGATCTGTCAAGAAATATATCTTGTACTGTGTCCCCTCTGAGTGAATAGTAATATTAGCCCAGAGTTGTGACATTCTGATATAATCATATTTTTTCTGTAATTAAAAGTCTGTGTAGCTAGAATAACATTTTGCTTAGGAAGTTGAAATTCTAGTCCAGGATTTCAATTTTTCATAGGGAAATAAATCCATCACGGTATATATTCGACAAGAATTAATGTAATGAAATTCCTAACCATATAGGAGAAAGAAATAATGGTTGCCCAATTGGGAAAACAATTTTTATTTTAGGTAAAATGCAAAATAAATAAGAATATAGAGTCAGATTCTAAATTTCTGGCCTTATCAATGAAAGACAATTTGGAAATAAGATTATGGTACAAGAAGGCCTGTTCCCTTTAACTTCATATCACAAGGGTACATACTTTATTTTGGAAAAACACAAGTGTAAAAATCAAAGAATAATTGAATCTAATTTTGGATTTTGGTGTCAGGAAGACCAGGTGCTATACTTTCCCTGTGAACTTGGACTTAACTTCTTTACATTTCAGTGGATATAATAATAGCACCTTCCTCAGCTTCCTCTAAGAAGTATTATGAAATATCGGACATGTCAACAACTCAGCCAGTGCTCGGTTCATACTATGTTAAAGATGTTAACTTTACTTATTAATACTAATGACTTCCACATGTCTGGATGTGCTCGATTAGGATTCTTCTCGCTTCAGTGGTTCTATTCACCCATCTATTCATAACGCCTGTTGTAATAAATTGTGCAGACTGATCCCCTCTCCCACCTCCCACTCTCTAGCTAAAGGAAACAGCACATAGAACCACAAGAGGCTTAGCCACTTTCAATTTTGAGGAATTTTCAGATTCAATACATTAATCTGAAATAAAACATTCAATAAACATTTCTTGTGGAGTCCTTCATTTGAATTGTGTTTAGTAAAGATAAATATCCATGTTTATATACTCCCAGGTTTATGTGGATCCAATTTAATGAAATGTCATGAGTTAAAATTGAGAAAGTGAAAACTGAACGTGCTTCTATAATGAAGCAACATAAATAATATGAGAGCACATAGCTTTCATTTTGCTTCTCTTTTGGGATGGATTATGGCAGATCTGGGCATGAACAAACTTTGGGGTCAAAGTTTTTATTTTTCTATATCTGTTCCCTCCTAGAAAGTGGTGGTCGTCTTACATTTGACTCTGGGAAATGCCAGTTTTATAGGCACCCACAAACAACTTTTTTCATTGGCCATAATACTTGGTTAGAATTGGTGGATTCAAAAAATATTATTTTCAATTTAATATAAAACAAGTTTGGAAGTTTCTGTAAGTAAATTTTGGTATAGTAAGCTGATTTTAACATGTTGTAATTACCAAGTATAACTTCAGCATTGTTATTACAGAGAAGACAAAATTTTTTATCAACACCTCAACTAATGTCCTTTCTCCAATTATCAGTGATATTCTTGTATTTGTTTTTACTATACCTCCCTGCCCCCACTTTATAAGTAGCCATTTAATTGGTTTATCTTGAAAAAAAAAATTTTATTGCATAATAACCATGATTTCTTCCCCATTTTCCAATGAGCAAGTATTCTTCAGCAGTTGTGACAAGTTGCTTTTAGTATGAACTAAGCCAAGGAGCTCAAGTTCAAATGAAATTTCACCTTTGCTGTTGAAAATTATCTTTCTAAATATAGTGACTATTAACTTATTGCATTCTTACTATATTGGTATCATTTAGTTATACAATTATAATTTCAGATGGAGAACTTTTATATTTTGTTGGGATACTTTGTTTCAAATGTATATTCCTTGTTCTTAAAACTTAACAAAAGTATGGTCTGAGTCTTTAAGAAACTCAGGTATACTGGTAAAGGTAACAACACTTGTGAAACAATAGAACATCATAAATACAGAGTATTATAAGGTACTGCAGTGTGTAGGCCAGATATATCCTAGACAGTCAGAGAATATTGCAAAGTGGAGTTTATTTTGAACCCTGAAAATGGAATACATTGGGTTGAAAAAAAAAATTTAGCAGCATTTTGTAGCTTTTGGCATACAAGACCTCTACATGTTTTTTTAGATTAATTTTTTTAATTGAAATATAGTTGCTTGTACATATTTGTGGGGTACAGAATCGAATATCAATACCTGTGTGCAATATGTGATACTCAAATCAGGATAATTAGTATGCAGTTCTGAACCATTTTTCTAAATGCTTCTCTTACAAAATATTGAAACACCTATTTTTCTTCAGAGACCAGCATGCCGATGATGTCAAAGAAGACTTCGAAGAGAGAACAGAAAGTGAAATGAGGACATCACATGAAGCCAGAGGTAACGATAATTGTCTTATATTATTGGTGGATATTACTATTAATATTCAGCAATCAAAAATCTAACTCAATATAGCAGTCATTTTTATGTTAAAGATAAACTTCATTTGGTTGGCTTTTTCCACATCTAAAGCAATAAAAGTTTATTCAGTATAAGTATAATATGTAGTTCATAATAATACAGGTTCATCTGTAGCCTGTATTGATAATCTCTTTGACATGTCAGTACAGTGTTGTACATAAAGTTTGGTAAAACATTCTCTTTTGTCCTTGTCATACATTTTCTTTAGTATTATTGGTGTCATTTGCTTCATATGTTTAAAACTCAGTTCAAAAATGTGTTTTGAAATCCAAATAGAATATATTCTTAATCTAATACCACGAAATGAAAAGAAAATGACTTGAACAAATGTTTTAAATTGTATTGGAAAAAATAATTTGTCTTATATCTTTGTTAAAAGATATAGTGATGGTTTAATTAGGAAGTGATGTCGTAATGACTGTTAGTCATAATAATAGATTGTATTTATAATTCACATAAAACCATATAATTATTATTTATTTTTATAAGAAAATGCCAGTGTCCAATTATGATTTTAATGATTGTCTCTGGAGTGTTTGCTTTTCTTGTGCATTTTTTAAATTTAGATTATCATCTAAGATTTGAGAATGACACCTAATGACTGTTTTCCTTCAGTGACCTATTCCATACATGATGCTTTGATTTCCATATCTGATTTTCATAAAGCAGTAGTTTATGATTAATTTAAAACTTATATTCAGCGCTGTCTTCAACATGTTTTATGGTGTTCAGTATAGCACCATCTACAAATCCTACAAATGGCCAGGGTATGAATCTCTGCTGTGCCACCTACTGGCTATGTGATGATGGGCATGTCATTGAACAACTCTGTGTTCTGTTTATTTATCCTGAAGGATGATGATAGTCCAAATCCCTCATAAGGTTGTAATGAGGATTAAGTGCAATAACATTTGTAACTTGCTTAGAGGAGTGCTATGTATTTTAATCAAATACTTGCACGTAGTAAGTGCCTTGCAGGTATTTGATTAAAATGTTTCTAATCATTTAAAAAGGAAGAAAAAATATTTAATAAGAAGGTGTTGTTATCAGGTTGCATTGAGTTCTTCGACAAAGACTTCAGCCTTTCTTTGTGAGTGGTGGTTTATGGGAGAGGTTAAGAGCATGGCCTTCATTCAAGTCTCTTCCACCACTTACTAGCTGTCGGCTGGCTCTGGGCAAAGTATGTAATCTGTCTGTGCCTCAGTTTCCTCTTGTGTCAAATTGATGTATATAATAGTACCCACATCATTGGATTATCCTGAGGATTAAATGCATCAGTAGCTGAAGTATTCGCTACTAAGAGAAATAGTAGTTGTATGAGAGGTATTGAAAAAGTTAATGGAAAGATTCATGTTATCTTTTAATTCTATTTTTCCATGAACTTTTTAGAGATCCTCATAAGTGTCTACTGTATGGAACTATCTGATTATTGAAAGTTCACATAGATTTGTAAAATCTTCTCTCTGAACATTTTGAGGGAGCAATAATTTGATAACATTTTCAGTATCTTTATTTGCTGAGCCGAGTTTGATAATTTTTTTTTGAAAATTATCTACTTAATGGAGATTTTCAAATTTACTAACATATGGTATACATGGCATTTTCTCTCTTTTTTTGGTAATTTTGTGTTCTAATTTTGTGTACTTTTTTCTGTTTTTCTTGATTTGAATTGCCTGTGGGTTTTTTTGTTTGTCTGTTTTTTTCAAAGAAACATTTCTAGGATTTATGTATAATTCTTAATTTTGTGGTGTTCCGAATAATTTATTTTTATTTATTTATTTTTTTACCTGTGAAATCTATTTTTCAATGTGCATATTTTACTTATTGTCTTTTCATTAGTGAAAAGGAGCCTCATAAAGTAAGTTGTTTTGAGAATTGGCCTATAATTTTCTCCGTTACTTTCTCATCTAGTTTTAGCCTCCTAAAATGAGTTTGATAACTTTCTTTCTTTTCACATTTTTGAAACATTTTGAATAAAACTTTTATAAAATTAATTTTGTCTGGAGCGAAACCATGTTATGAATGTCAGCTTTCATTTAGCATCTTTCTTCACCTTAGATTTCTTTTATCTTTTTGAAAAGTTTTTTCCAAAGCTATTTTGTAGGGAAGATGTTTGGATTTTACTTTCTCAACTTAATATGTAGTAGTTTATTGGTTACCTTCACCTGAACCTCAGGGACCTTCAATCCCAATTCAAGTCTTATGGTATCTGAGGACTCGCATCCCTTGGTGACACTGGGGATGTCTCAGATTCCAGTCAGTGGGTGTCCTCCTGCCTCCCAGTTCTTAATAGAGCTATGACTCATTGTCTTTGATTGGGCCCCCTGGAAACAGATGCTGAGAGTGTTGTGTGCAGGAGGTTTGTTGGTGAATATTCTTGGGAATATCATCAATGAAAAAGTGAGAGAAGCAGAATTGGGAAGAATGAGAAGTTGAGCTCTGATGTAGTTACAGTGGAGGCCTTAGCCAATCCAGCAGGTTGCTTCCAAGTTATCCCAAATCCAGGCAAGGGAATCAGGCCTCTCCATCTCTGAATTGACCAGTCCTAAGATGTTGGCTGGGAGGGGAACACATCCTTGGGCAAGGAAGCTCCCTTTGGCTTAGGGTGGTTTCTGCAGAGGGAAGCAGCTGAGCCGTCAGCATTCAGCAGGCAAGAAAAAGAATGCCTCAGTTTGAAAGGTGATTTGAATGGCTTCCCACAGTATCCACTATACCCAGCCTGTTGTTGGGTCTGTTTTTCCATTAAGAAAAATAAAACAAAACATTAAAGAACCAAGAAAACCCCCAAAATATCCTTTTATACATGTGAGATTAGATCAGCCCAACTCAGTCCAGTCTTTTGGTTTTGAAAAATGAACCTGGCTCTTAAATTCAGGCTTCCTTCATGATTTTTGCCTAGGAAGTCATGAGCCTTCTTAATGGTTTAGATTGAGATCTTACTTAGATCTAAAAAGCTTCCTTTAGTTATAGTTTTGATTATTACTTCTCTCTAATTTTCTCTTTCTTAACTGGTATTATCTATTATTCTTGGGTTAGAGCTAAGGGACCATATTCAGAATATTTAACAGCTAGTTTGGCAGCCAACGTTACACAGGGCAGTTGAAACAGACAGTGGTCTTAGTGCTGGCGCAGTATCCTGGAGGCTGCCTGCTGTACCAGGAGTTATCCTTAGGTGCTGGATATTGGGGAAGTCCTACAAGGGCCCAGCTGCATGGTGGCAAGGTGACTATTACCAACCAGTATGGAAGAAATTTAATATTTTAACAGCTTATGCATTTTGTTATGGTCTAGACATGTTTTTCAAGTTGAAATTGCTCACTCAACCTCTTACTCTGTCAAGTCTACAACAGCAGTGTTTTTTGTTTTCCTGTAATTTCCTACATGAGCTTGTTCTCTTTGCATGACCTCTTTTTGTAGAAGATATGCCCCCTTGTGCCTTACTAAAATCATAAAACTCTTTGTGTCAGTAAATCGATACTCCTCTTCTGATATTTCGTAGAACTTTTTATCAGAGGCACCATGATGATTGTTTTCTCTTTTACCATTTTTGAGTCCAGAGAAGTTTCTCCAGGTCCTTTGTGAAGAACACTTACTGCTTTACACTCCTATTTGGGTCCCGGCTGAATTCCTCTTTCAAATCTAAGGCCAGGTAGATGTATTTCATTCCAGGCCCACTCTCTTGAGCCTAGTAGGTGCTCACCAGTGTTCATTGACAATTCCATTCCCCCGGGGGGTGGGGGGAGGTTCTCTTCTAAATCTAGCCTGGCCGGTGGGCGGGGGAGGGGGGAGGGGAGATAAAGAGGATGGGGGGAGAGCCCCTTGCAGTGCGGACAGTATCTATAATAGGAGACACCAAGAAGAAGCCACCCTAAATTTCTTTACCATGCCAACAGGATTTAAGACTCAGTAGGTCCATGAGGACTATTTTGTTTGCAGTCTTGGAGCAAATTGATTAAAAAAAAAAAAAAAAAAACTTCTCCCAAAAAGGAGGTCCCCTTCGTTTCTTCAGTTAATTCAGTTTAATTGAGTATAGTATGTGTAATTATGAGCTTTTTCGAATGCTTGCCATTCTACTGAATTTGACCTTTGGGGACTTTTACTGAATATAATCTGTTGCTTTCTTTTTTTCTTCTTCTTCTTTTTTTTTTTTTTTTTGCTTCTGTCTCCTCGACCTGAGAGGATAAGTAGCTTATTCCCACCATTGTGAAAGACCCATTAATGAAGGATTCTATAAATGGCCTTCAAATTTAAATTCTTGTATTCCTGGGAAACGTACGGTTTTGTTTTCACCTGCAAGCATCCTTTCTCATGGGTAGTTCATGTATAGAAAGAGTTGAATTTGATTTTGTGATGTGCCAGATTTTCACTGAAAAATCAGGCTTGTTCTTTACCTTGAAGATCCCCTGTCTTACATGCCTGAATTAAGTAGCTTGAAAATTAATTTTATCTCTATTTCTTGAGAATATCAGAGCAGGGGACATTTATAATTATACATGCCTAGAAGCCTTTTCAGTGAAAGAATTTTAGTGTCTCCCTTTCTTTTGTTGAGAATGCTCTTTCTTCCCTGTTTCTCCATCCCTCGTTTCCTCTGATTACACCAGAAATAAGTATCCCTAATGCTCATACAACATGAAAGTCATTCAAACAATTTCTAGACAAAGTGAAAAGTTTCCAATTGGTAATGTATTACCTTTGCAAGGATTAGTGAGATCTAGACCTGGAAATCCCCCCAGTCAGTCCTCTGTCCAGTAGTGCAGAATTGAATAGAACCAAACAGCTGTGAAAGCACCCAACCTGAAACCACGAAACCAAACAGGGCAGGTGAGAAAAGAGTTTGACCAGTTACTTTTGGTAAATTTTCATTTCAGGGAATCAAAAAATATAGAAAACTCCTTAAAAGTATTATTTTTTCTGCAGGTAGATTGTTTGAGAGGAGGTGGTAAGAAAGAGGTCCCTAGTAAAGTGATGACAGAAATGTCCTCCAGAACAAAAGGCTGTGTTTTCCAAATCATATTGTGCACATTCAAACTTACTCTTCTCTGCTCTTGCTGCTGAGCCAGCTCCTAGAGCCAAAGTCTATTTGCTTTTATCAGTATAAAAACTTGGAGTCACTCTTCCATGCAATCAGAGATTCAAATACAAATTTACTCCAATGAAGTTGCTTTCTTTATCCCTTTTGGATTGACATCAGAGGAGATGGCATGTTCTGTGGCTGATAACACCAGTTTTCCCATTTGTCAGAAAATAACACTGGGCCTCAGGGCATCAGCCAGCACAGATCAAGGATCAGCTAAAGGAAGGAGAATCTTAAAGTGAAAGATGCGAAGTTGGTATCGGGATGGAGTGGTATGTGTGTCTAGGCCTACTTATAGTACTAGCTTCAAAGACATACAAAAGCTGCTGCAAATATATAAGAGCTTTAGGATTTTTAGTCACTTCTTTAGAATGGCTCAGTTATTTTTCTAAGGAATAACATAGGAGCATTAGAAATGAACTGTGAGTAATACAACGTTTAGCAGGAAATAGAAATGAAAATAGAATGTAGCTACAATGATGGAATGAACAGTGCCAAGTGTTAATAGAGCATAAATAGCTAGAGGATAAAGAGTGTGGTTTTGGAAAAGATTTATTATGTGCCAAGCAATCAGAATACAAGTTCTAAAGTAAGTCCTTTTGTTTTACTTTAGTGTGGAATTGGAAATCTTACCATTTCATATAAACCTATCTGGTAAAATATGTACAAATGTTGTTTTTCAAATAATTGCTAAATTCTTGGGAATATCTGAGATTAAAAGAATGTTTTTAATTTACTCCATAAGAGATTAGATATTATGAAGATGTCAGCTTCTCACCATAATTTATCTATAGTCAGTGAAAACCTAATCTAAATCTTAGCATTTTTTAAATAAGCTGATTCTAAAATTTATGTGGAAATGCAAAAGCAATCTTGAAGAAGACCTTCATCATAGACATCAATACACTTATAAAGTGATAGTAATTAAAACTGTGGATTGGAGTACAAAGATCAGTGGGGCAATGTAGAGGATGTGGAAACACACATTTATATTTATGGTAAAACTGGCACTTGGTGGGGAAAGGATGGTCTTTTCTATAAATCGTGTTTGGGCAATTAGAACTCCATGTAGAAAAAAAACACAAATATTGATCCTTACCTCATACAAACACAAAAAATGAATTTCAGGTAGATTATAGATGTAAACATGAAAGGAAAACAGAGGAGACTATCTTCATGATCTTGGGATAAGCAAAGATTTCTTCAGTAGACATAAAGCATTAGCATAAAATAAAAAATCAATAAATTAAACATTATTACAATTACTTCTGTTTTTCAAAAGACCCTAGTAGGAGAGTAAAAAGGAAGACACAGTGTGGGAGGAGATATTTGTAATAACACGTTTCCAACAAAGGACTCCTGCCAGAAGTATATGTAGATAACATCTATAAATCGGTAAGAAAAAGGCAAGACAATCCAGTAGAAAAATGGACATAAAACATGAATAAGCACCTCACAAAAAAGCTTTCTCTATGGACAATAAATAGGAAAAGGTTATCAACTTTATTAGTCATTAAATGCGATTATAACCACAATGTGATACCACTGTGCACCCAACATAATGGTTACAATGAAAAATACAGACAACACCAAGCATTGGTGAGGATGCGCAGCAAGTGGAGCTCTCAGATGCTGTTGGTGGGTGTATACTGTACAACTGTTTTGGAAAACTGGCAGAATTTGCTGAAGTTTAATGTACACAAATGCTGTGACCTCAAAGTTTCACTCTTTTGTATGTGTGGAACTGAAATGCATATATACTTGTACACTCAAAGAAAGATATGTATAAGAATGTTCATAATAGCACTGTTAGTCATAGCCAAAAATTGAAAACACCTGCCCATCAGCTCCAAATTGATTATAGAGTATTCATAACCATGAAAAACCAAACAGCAAAGAGAAAGTGAACTGCAACTACAGCAGCAATGTGGATGAACCTCACAAACACGCTGTTGAGAGAAATAAGCCAGACACCAGAGTTTCTACTTAAATACAATTCAAAAACAGGGTAAATAAATCAGTGCTGTTAGTAGTCAGGGAAGTGGCGTCTTTGATGAGTAGAGTGCAGTCGGAAGGGAGTGCTGGCCATGTTCTGTTTTGTGATCCAGGTGTTGGTAATGTGAAAAGTGCCCCTTTCTGGAAATCTTATTCTTCAAGAAAAAAAGCTTACTTTAAAATATTTTTAGAGATACCAAAGCCTAAACCAAGTAGCTATTCGGCAAGGATTTGTGATGAAATTGAAATATCACTGTAGCTGAGCTGGTGCGATGGGAGAGTAAATGTGAGGGAGGTGCTCTGAGTAAGTAGTTTCCAGAAAAGGTTTCTGTTCTAAAGGATCATAAGGAGGTAATTATTGACAAACTGTACTGTAAGTCAAGAGCCCGAAGGATAAAATCATTTGCTAGGGAATGGCCACTTTAGCAATAAACTGAGTTTGGATTCAGAAGATCTAGTGCATAAATAGAATATTCTGTAGTTTGAATTGTGATCTGCACAAATAAAGAATAACAAAAGCATTTGCCTTTCTGCTGTTTTATTTTTATTGAAATAATTTTATATCCCTCCTTTAAAAAATTAAGTTATCTATTTAAAAAGTCAGTATAATTAGTAACTAAAAATTGAAAGAGCAAACCAAACCTGAGACAAAAGGAGAGAACAGGTACAGTAACTATATGGTAAACACAGTTGCTGGACTTGAGCATCCGATTTGGCTGTTACCTTTACAACATCCAAAGCAGAAAGGGGAACAAATAAAATTTCCTAAGATGAGAGCTATTTTCCTTGCCACTAAAATTCACATTTCTTATCTAAAGCATAATAGAGGCAACACTGAACAGCATAATGAAGTATATTTTTAATAACAGGTGCAGTAGCAAACATGCAAGTTGAATTTACAGATTGTTTCTTATAGGAGCCAATGCTTTAACTACCTCCACCCTCCAATCTCATTATCTGGGGGAGACGCATGGCATTTGGGGCTTTTTTGCCACTTTTCGGAGTAATTTTCCATTTGTTTCAATTGACAGGTGCCCGGGAAGAACCAGCTGTACAGCAGGCACAACGTCGGTCGGCTGTTTTTCTGTCCTTTAAGTCCCCAATTCCATGTCTGCCCTTGCGCTGGGAGCAGCAAAGCAAACTTCTTCCAACTGTTGCTGGAATCCCTGCCAGTAAAGTTTCCAAATGGAGCACAGATGAGGTATATTTTATTTTCTTTGTCTGTCAGGCACTGGATACAGAAGTACTGGCAAAGGAGTGGTAGACTTATTGAGTGTATGTAGGGTTTAGTCTTTTTTTTCTGATAGAAAATAAATTTTTCTGAGCAAAACACCTAAAACAAATAGATTGAATGTTTTGAACCTGTAGCATTTAGATTCTGACTTTATTTTAAACTGGGAATTTTGATGTTATTTTGACAGGTATCAGAATTCATACAGAGCTTACCTGGGTGTGAAGAACATGGAAAAGTATTTAAAGATGAAGTAAGTGTTCCACTAAATTGCAGTCTGTTACTTAATGGGATCAAACCACTGAAATGCATTGAATGGTGAAATGTGTTGAATTGGCAGAGTCAGGAAGAGATGGGTTATGTTGAAATTGCAAATTGATATATAATTTGCCTAACAAGCAGTATTAATCAGGTGTATAAAAATGTCATTGTATGAGATGAGATGCAAAGGAATGTTTGTAAGTACTGTTTTCTGATGTTCCTCAGTAGTAATGCTTGACTCGTTATTTAAAAAATCCACCAAACATAATGGCATGCATTTATATAGTTTATAGCACAGAAGGAAAATAAAGAAAGGAATAAGCAACATTTTATTTTTTAACAAAGTAAATTAGTTTGCATTATTTTATTTTCAAACATGATTCTAACACCACCAAGATTAACTCCATTGGATGCTTATAGGAAATAATATTATCATTTTTGCTAAAGACAGTCCCTATATTTTATACAATTCTCAGTAATGTTTATCATAACAAATATTTATCACAGTCTGTTTTTGGAAGATTATTTTACTAGTTGTTTTCAACTGCCTGTCCAAAACATCAATAATAAGGCATGATTAATAATGATATCACTGACATTGAGCATTATAATAAAAAGGAATTGAGTTTCTAACTACACTAGAAGTAATGTTATTAGAGGACAGCAGGAGACCCTTTTCACTAGAGACCTTTAAAAATAAGTCACTTGCCTGTCATCTCCTCCTAGCAGAGCAGTCAATTATCACTCTGATTTTGTCTCTGTACAATGCTGCCAGAAGGCAGAAAGTATACTAAGTAATCTCAGAAGGCTTTCTCCACCATCAGCTGCCTACGGTTACATGCATATGTACCTTGTTTGCCCCTATGTGTAAACCTCAAATGTTAAGAATACCACACTGTCAATTTAATTGCAGGAGGTAAGGACAGCGAAGAATCCAGCTAATGGTCGTCAGTCTCATTACACTATTAGATATAATTTGTGCTTTAGATGGATGCCTGTTAAAATGCACCCTTTCTCTAATATGTTTTCTTATTACAGAAATATTTTATTTTCTTCCTAGCTGATCTTTAATATTCAGTTATTCAGATTTTGAGGTTCTTTCCCTAACTCTGAAGTGTCTTTGTGGATTACTTTTAATTAATTTTCTATTCCTGTACAGACTTAGATTCACACACAGAGCTGTTGCTCTTTCTTTCTTTGAAAGATTCATGTAGTCATTACCTTTGAAAATGTTACAACATTTTTGAAAATAAATTTATAGTACATCGTACATCTATTTTACAAATTTTATAAATTCTATTTTTGATTCTCTTGATATCTAGATAATCCATATTGGTTTGCTCTGTTATTCAGTGTAAGAAGATTCAAGTTCAAATTCAAAATGAAACAGTATTTCTCTGAATAATTTTTTTCTTCATGGCATGTTGTCATTGGAGATGCTCTTTAGGGACCAAGTATCCTGAAAACCAGATTCTTCTTTGGAGGAGCGGGACAGTTAACATTCTCTGTCCATGTGTGTTATTTATTCATGTATTCATTCACTCCTTTATTCATTCATCTTGTGAACATTTGTTAAGTTTCTACTCTTTATAAGACTGGTGAGAAGAATGATTCAAAAATAGTGAAACACAGTCCTTACTCTTAAGTGTCTCACAGGGTCGTCAAGTATTGGTTTTGAGCTCCTAGAAGTAAACCATAATACAAGTCTAACTAAAGTCTTGTAGTCATTTCTAACAGGAAAAGTACAAGGTGTTAAGGATAGGCTGTTATTGAAACCATCCTTGACTTCTCTCTTACGCAGTCCACATCTAATCTGTTGAAAATCCTATAGGGTGTGTTTGAAAAACATACAAAGATTCTGACTCTCCCTACCTCTATCACTACCACCCTGGTCTGAGCCACCATCATCTCTCACGTGGACTAATGCAATCACCTCCTAACTGGTGTCCCTGCTTCTGTTTTTGCTCCTCCGCAATCTATTCCCAGCACATCCAGGGTGCTCCTGCTTAACATAAGTCAGATCACACCACTCCTCTGTTCACTTGATTCTAGTAGCTTTATCTCTCAATCAGAGTAAAAGCCAAAGTCCTTACAAGGTCCCACAGTCTGACACCTTGTTACCCATCTCGCCTCCTGGATTCTTTGTTTATGCTGTCCCTTGCTGACACTGTTCCACATGCTGGCCTCCTTGCTATTTTCAGATTGTCCAGGTGTGATCTGGCTTTTTCCTCTGCCTGGAATGCTCTTCCTCTGACGTTCATCTGGCGCTCTCCCTCTGCCATCTTTTCAATTAGTCCTGCACTGACATCCACTTGAAATTGCTGCTGCTGCCAGACATGCATCCCTGCCCCTACGGCCCACTCATCTCTTCAACCAGCTCTTTTTTCATAACACTAATCACCTTCTAACTTATGAATTACTTTGTTTATTTATTATGTTTACTGCTTATAGTCTGTCTCCCACTACTAGAATATAAGCTCCACAAAGATTTTTTGTTTGCTTGCTTGCTTGTTTTTGTTTTATCTGTTTTATTCTGTTCTGTATGCCCAGGCCCAAGAATAATGTTTGCAATATAATAGATGTTTAGTGTGTTTTTGTTGAGTAAATATACTGGTACCTTTACAGTCTGAGAAAGATTCATTCAGACCAAGAGTGTGTCACTACAATTTGTAGAGTTAGAGCTCTAGAAAGAAGCAAGAGTGTACAGAGGAAAGAGCAGTGAAATGGAAGGCAGGAGCTCCTGGGTTCCAAATCCCTAGTGTTGGGCCATTAGCAAAACACTTATTCTCTGGAGTTAGACCAGTGTATGTGCATTTCAAAAGCAAACAAAGTAAGCCTAGAAATACATTGCAGTGATCACTGTTGTTCTTAGAATGTACTTCCTTAAATTAAGTTTACTTCCTTCCAATCAAGGCTTATCTTTATGACCACACATCAGAGCAACCTGTGTGTAATATCTGACCTTGGCACTAGCCTCAAGATTTTTTTCTTTCTAATGTAACCTTATAAATTATAATCTACCAAAATTTACCCTCCTCATCCCACTCTTAACTTCAGATTGTAGCCTGTCAGTTCCCTGGATGTTCCTTTTCATGAGTCATTTATCATGTTACACTCTTACATAATCTCAGGAGCCCCATGGCTCTGCTGCAAGCCTTTAGGAGGGTCAAAGGTTATAATAAACCAATCTTTGTAGTGAGCTCTTTGGGAAACCCGTATGTTGGTTGACATTTTCATAAATGACTTAAAAGACTTCTATTGGACTATCCATTCTATTAAGGTCTGCTTTGATTGAGTTAAGTGTTAGTAGATCTGCCTTTCTTCCTGGACTTGCTTTGTAACAGGGCTGGCATAGCACAAGCAAATGACACCAGAGCAGTCGTTTCCAAATAACAGTAGAGCATTTCTCATACCTCCCACTTAACTGTGCCACAACTTGAAGATTAACATCTTTCCTCATAGTTTCACATCAGGATGTTTTCTTACTGAAATTAGCGAACTTTTTCCTACACAATTGTTACTCAGAGTTGTGTAAGATGACTCTAGTTCTTACTAATGAAGTATATAGGCAATTTAGATTTACAGGTTTTCTGTGTTTAGAGGAGAGAAGAAAATCTTAAGAAACAGCTACTTAATTATATCAGCCTTTATTTAGTGAACTCTTTGCAGAATTTAGAGCGGTATTAGTTTGCTGGGTCTCCCATAACAAAGTACCACAAGTTAGTGGCTTAAGTGGCAGAAATTTACTGTTTCACAGTTCTGGAGTCTGAAGTCTGAAGAAGGCTGGAAGTCAAGGTGTCGGCAGGGTTGCTTCCTCCCGAGGGCTGTGAGGAAAGAACCTGTTCCAGGCCTATCTCCTTGACCTGTGCATGGAGTTCTCTCTTTGTCTTCACATCGTCTTCCCTCTGTGTGTGCCTGTCTCTGTGTCCAAATTCCCCCTTGTTATGAGGATACCAGTCATTGGATTAGGGGTTCACCCTATTCCAGAATGACCTCATCTTAACTAATCACATCTGCATCAACTCTATTTCCAAATAAGGTCACATTCTGACATTCTAAGGTACTGGGGGTTAAGTCGTCAACATACGAATTTGGGGGGAGGGCACACAGTTCATCCTGTGACATTGCTGTCAAGGTTTCTAATGTATTCTGAGGCAGAGAACAAAAGTGCGTTTTAGTTTTTGTTGCAGAGTGGGAGAACTGAAAGAAAAGTGAGTTAATTTTTTTTTTTATGGTAGTGGAACTACCTGAGAGTTGAAAGTCATACAGAGACTTTGTTCCTTGGCTCTGCCCACAAAACTGGACGTTATCTTCGTAGTGTTGTATCTTTGAACCTCAAAGTACTCCACTCTCTAGAAGCATAGGCTTTTTGTCTTAAAACAGGCTCAGTGAGAGGAAGGGTCTTTCTCATGGTTTCCCAAGTAGTAGAAACAGCTGCCTAGAACAATGCTCAACCCGTCTCATGTTCTTTTAATTACACTGTTAATTGCCCTTGTTAGTAACTGCTTTTGTTCTGTATGTTAAGACTAATTATCTTTCTGATTTTTTTCCTTCATGGTGGAAGGCTAATTTAAAAAAAAAAAATTGTTAGCATGTATCTAATATGTTTGCCTGACCTCTTTTGTTTATGTCCATAAACATTTATATACCTATTATCTTCTGTCATTTAAAAACCTACCATGTTATAAACTGGATTTGGGGCACCCCAGATTTTTCCATATTCCTTTTGACTCAGTACCTACTTCAGAGTGATTACAGGAAGTTATGGGCACGTTCCATTTTCCTTGTGGGCTGAATTTTTGGATGAAGGTTTTACTTTGCCTCCCAGTACACATTTGGTGTGTTGTTGTAGAAGGGAAAGGTCCGTGTATCAGGAAATATTGTTACACACGTGAACTGCTATGTGTGCCTTTTTAGTGTTGCTGGTTAGGAGACAGATGATAATTTAACCTTGAATATTCCCCACAACATTACATCTGATTAATCTACATTCTTTTGTTTTCTCACAATTTTAGCAAATTGATGGAGAAGCTTTTCTACTTATGACCCAAACGGACATTGTTAAAATTATGAGCATTAAGCTGGGCCCTGCTCTCAAAATTTTCAATTCTATTCTGATGTTCAAAGCTGCAGAGAAGAATTCTCACAATGAACTTTGAATGTGATGAATTCTGAATACCATCAGCTTTCTGTTTTAAAGCTCATGTTTTACTCAAAGCACAAGGACGGGTATAACTCCTATGCCAGAAGTCTCCAAAACTCAAAAGAGCAACACTATCGGATTATTTATATTCGTCAAGAGACAATATATATGAATTCTTATGAAAGTGCTTGAGCTTTTAACCAGGTACTGTCTAACAACAGTCATCTTTTGGTTCTGTTCACTGAGCTAAATTTATCTTTGTAAATCTTTTTGAGGCGGGGGGTGGGGGGAAACGGGGACTTCATTAATTATTTATGGATAAGGGGGGGCAGAGTAAGAACTTTTGGCATTTTGTAAACATTGTTGAATTCTCTTTCATGTATACTGTTTCTTTTTCAATACTTTCAGAAACCTTTTTATATAATCAAATTTCAACTTAAACCAAATTAGTCAAAACCTGGCTAAATTTAGCCAGTGACTGTTATCTGTATTGTTAATTTTGTGCCATATTTTGAATTGCAACATTATGCCAAGTATAACTTTGCAAGTCATGATATTGCCTAACTGCTTGTCATAATTTGTTGAGGCTGAATAGTTGTAAAAATTACTTTCTTTTGGATCAGTGTTTTTACTTTTGCACGTATTATGAAATGTTAAACAAATTACTTTTCACCAGCATCTTTATTATAATTACCAAAAACATGTATATAAAAGAATGGAATTGAAAAATAAAATATATAAACATAAATAAATTAGGTACTGTGTTGTGGCATTGATCTCATACATCGTGGTGCCGTATCAGAGGAATATGCAGTTACATTTGGGGGGATGTTTGTAAGGATCTTGGGCTATTTATGAGACTATCTTGAGCTTTTCTCTAATTGCCATTGAAGAAGCTGTGGTGTTCTACAGAGACCAAGGGCTCACTGTCAAGAGAAACACTAATCCATAAACAGCTCCATCTCAGGTCTTCTTCATGGTTGGCTGAAGGAGAGATTATATAGATTTTACTGAAAAGGCAAGGTGTGAAGGAGCAGCACCAGTCAATGCATAATTCTAAGTGCTCACACATTAGGGAAGTGATTTCCCAAAGCAATTATTCAAGAACCTCCATTTTTGAAAGGATTCCTTTTTCTGTTGAACACTTTGCCTCAATAAATAAGCATAGAGATGCACTTTAAATGACAACCCTTGATTATCTATAAACTAATAGCTGGTAGTGTTTCTTTTGCAAGAATGCATTTCTAAGGCAAAACGTAAAATATTTTGTCAGTCTTTTGATGTAATTTCTAATTCCAGGACTGGACATATATTCAAGGATTATTTTTAAAATAGAAAGTAAGTTTGGGTGGTTTCAAGATGGCGGCGGCTGCGGCGGCTGGCGCGGAGTAGCTGAGGTGGAAAAGGCGGCCACTGGGACTCAGGCAGCCGGGAAACTTGTGGACCTTCCTCTGGCCATCTCTTAAGGGAGGACTGCTGCTGCTGGCCGGTCGTGGGGGCTCAACGCCACATTGCCCCCGGCAGGAGAGGCTGCCTCATTTACAGGCAACAGCTTTGAAGTGTGGAGCAGGAAAAGAACTGATTCTTAGCTGCAAAAGTGAGTCTTGAAACAGGGAACACGGCGCCAGGGCTGCTGTGGATGCAGCCAGGATCCCGGAGGCTGGGGCCGCACTGAAGGCGGCCAGCTGCCCTATTCAGGATTCGAGGTTTCAGACCGGCATTAAAGAAGATTCCTGGGAGCGCCCGAGCGGTGCCGCGACTGAACAGCCCGAGGCGGCAGCGCCGAGAACACAGAAGGCAACAAACCAGAGACAGAGCGGGCGCCCGACCTGGCACAGCACTGTGAGTGATCCCTGGCACAGCTCTGTTCGGGGGGTGGTTGCCCACGCGGCTCCCCGACTGCACCACCAGGCCACTGACTGCCCCGGTGCTGCCTCCATTTTCCCAGGTGCGGGCAGCTCCGCCCTGCTCGGCCATCACTGAGCCCATTTGCTTGGCCTGGCGTGGGGCTTTCCGGACCCTGCGAGCCGGCTTCCTCTCCCACTCCCTCCACGGTTCTCTGGCAGGGCTGGGGGTGTGGGGCGTCCCGACCAGTTTTGGGAGGGCTAGGAAGTACGGGCGGGCCGACTGTCACTCCACCACACCCTGGACTCCGGCCCCGGTAAACTTCCTGTTACTGGGAGGCAGATACCATCTCTGCGACCACCAGTTTGGAAAAAAGCCTAACGAATTTCTGGTTGGGAATAGTGTGGTAGGAGAGTTCCCAGGTCCGCTTGAACCTGCCGGAGAGCAGGCTGCAGGCGGGCACTAGACTCGGTTTATACCGGGGGGATACAAAGGTGAACAAGACCCGAGAAAGATCTACACAGTGTTACAAAGGCACCCAGAGAGACCGGTCGTCTGTGCCTAGCAGAAACCTGGTAGACTTCCTGGGCGAGGCGGTGCTGAGCAGGGTCTTGAAGGCCCAGCTGATAGACGAGGGGTGCAGAAGACACGCCCCAACCCAGCACAGTGTGCACAGAGGGGGGAGACGTGCGGCCAGGGAGGCGGAGACTCGACAGAAACCACACACCCGGTGGGGTCGCCACTGCACGATCTAACAGCCTGGGCCAGAGCACACGGAACGGGGAGAAGTCCTGTACAGAAAGTGAAAGCTCAACAGAGATCACACACCCTGTGGTACGTGATCCACCAGCCCAGCAGAGTACAAGCTGACCAGAAAGGTGGATCCCCGGAGAAGCCCAAGACCCGAGGCAACCACACACACAAGACACTAGAGGCCAACTGAGCAGTCACGGCGGGAGCCATACCAAATTGGCAACAACAGCAACATCCTAGTTAGTCATTAGTCTTAAACCGGTGGACTGTGAAACCCCCTGCCACAATGAGTAAACACCAAAAAAAAGACACCAGAAATACAAAAAATCAAGAAAGTACACCACCAAAAGTTAATAAATCTCATACTCTAGATCCTATAGAACAAGAAGCCCTTGAAATAACTGACAAGGAATTTCGAGTGATAATTCTAAAGAAACTGAATGAGATACAAGAAAACTCAGCTAGACATCATGATGAAATGAGGAAAAGTATACAGGATCTGAAAGAGGAAATATACAAGGAAATCAATGTCCTGAAAAAAAATGTAGCAGAACTTGCTGAACTGAAGAAGTTATTCAGCGAAATAAAAAACACAACGGAGAGTTTAACCAGCAGGCTTGTCGAAGTTGAAGAGAGAACCTCTGAACTTGAAGATGGGCTGTTTGAAATAACACAAGCAGACAAAAAGAAAGAAAAAAGAATCAAGAACATGGAAGAAAATCTGAGAGAGATATCAGACAACCTCAAGCGCTCAAATATCCGAGTCATGGGTATTCCAGAAGGGGAGGAAAATGGAGATTCCATTGAAAACATATTCAACAAAATAGTGGCAGAAAACTTCCCAGGTATAGGAAAAATCACAGATCTTCAGATCCAGGAAGCTCAACGATCTCCAAACGTATTCAACCCAAAAAGGCCTTCTCCAAGACATGTCATAGTCAAATTGGCAAAACTCAGAGACAAAGAGAGAATCTTAAAAGCTGCAAGAGAGAAGCGTCAAATCACCTATAAGAGAGCCCCAATCAGGTTAACATCAGACTTTTCATCACAAACCCTAAAAGCTAGAAAGGAATGGGATGATATTTTCAAAATACTAAAAGACAAAGATTGCCAACCAAGAATACTCTACCCTGCAAGGCTATCCTTCCGAAATGAGGGGCAAATAGTATATTTCTCAGACAAACAAAAACTGCGGGAGTTCACTACCACAAGACCACCCTTACAAGAAATCCTCAAGGGAGTACTGGGTTTGGTTCCTGAAAAATAACTACCACTGCCATAAAAACCTAAGAAAAATCTAAACCCGCTAGTACAATAAAAATGGCATTCATGAAGAGAAAACAAGCTAACAAAAACACTATCTACAACCTAAGGAACCAACAAACAAAGAAACCAAACAGTAAATCAGAAAGCAAGGAACAAAAGACACCTAAGACAACCAAACAACCAATAAAATGCTAAGAATAAATCAACACCTTTCAATAACAACTCTTAATGTTAAAGGCTTAAATTCCCCAATTAAAAGACACAGACTGGCTGACTGGATCAAAAAGCAGGACCCAACTATATGCTGCCTACAAGAGACCCACCTCACCCATAAAGATTCACACAGACTAAGAGTGAAAGGATGGAAAAAGATTTACCATGCAAACAGAAAAGAAAAACGAGCTGGAGTGGCTATTCTTATATCTGACAAAATAGACTTTAAACTAAAAACCATAAAAAGAGACAATGAGGGACACTACTTAATGATAAAAGGACTGATCCATCAAGAAGACATAACAATCATAAATATGTACGCACCCAATGTTGGAGCAGCCAGATTTATAAAACAAACTCTATTAGACCTAAAGAAGGAAATAGACACTAATACCATAATAGCAGGGGACCTGAACACTCCACTGTCAATATTAGACAGATCATCTAGGCAAAGAATCAGTAGAGAAACACAAGATCTAAACAAGACTCTAGACCAATTGGAATTGGCAGATATCTACAGAACATTCCACCCAACAACCTCAGAATATTCATTCTTCTCATCAGCACATGGATCATTCTCCAAGATAGATCACATATTAGGTCACAAATCAAGTCTCAATAAATTCAAAAAAATTGGAATTATCCCATGTATCTTCTCAGACCACAATGGATTAAAACTAGAAATTAATAACAAGCGAAACTCTGGAAACTATACAAACACATGGAAATTAAACAGCATTCTACTTAATGACATATGGGTCCAAGAAGAAATCAAGCAGGAAATCAAAAAGTTTATTGAAACTAATGAAAACAATGATACATCATACCAAAACCTGTGGGATACTGCAAAAGCAGTATTGAGGGGAAAATTTATTGCATTAAATGCTCACTTCAGAAGAATGGAAAGATGGCAAGTGAACAACCTAACACTTCACCTTAAATAACTAGAAAAACAAGAACAATCCAATCCTAAAGTTAGCAGACGGAGAGAAATCATTAAGATCAGAGCAGAACTGAATGAAATTGAAAACCAAAAAACAATTCAAAAGATCAACGAATCAAAAAGTTGGTTTTTTGAAAAGATAAATAAAATTGACAAACCATTAGCATGGCTAACAAAAAAAAGAAGAGAGAAGACTCAAATAACAAAAATTAGAAATGAAAAAGGCGATATTACAACTGATTCATCTGAAATACAAGGAATCATTCGAGACTACTATAAACAACTATACGCCAACAAATTTGAAAATCTGGAGGAAATGGATAAATTTCTGGACACACACAAGCTCCCAAAATTGAACCGTGAAGACGTAGAAAATTTGAACAGACCAATAACAATAAAGGAGATTGAAGCTGTTATCAGAAGGCTCCCAACAAAGAAAAGCCCAGGACCAGATGGATACACAGCAGAATTTTACCAAACATTCAAAGAGGAATTGACACCGATTCTTTACAAACTATTCCAAAAGATTGAAACGGACGCAAATCTCCCAAACTCATTCTATGAAGCAAACATCATCCTGATACCAAAACCAGGTAAAGATATAACCAAAAAAGAAAACTACAGGCCGATATCCTTGATGAATATAGATGCAAAAATCCTCACTAAAATACTAGCAAACAGAATACAGCAACACATACGAAAAATTATTCATCACGATCAAGTGGGATTCATCCCAGGGATGCAAGGTTGGTTCAACATACGCAAATCAATAAATGTGATACACCATATTAATAAACTCAAACACAAGGACCATATGATCATCTCTATAGATGCTGAAAAAGCATTTGATAAAGTTCAGCACTCATTCATGACAAAGACCCTCTATAAGTTAGGTATAGAGGGAAAGTATCTCAACATAATTAAAGCCATATATGACAGACCCACTGCCAATATCATCCTGAATGGGGAAAAGCTGAAAGCTTTTCCTTTAAGAACAGGCACTAGACAAGGATGCCCTCTCTCACCACTCCTATTCAACATAGTGTTGGAAGTACTAGCCAGAGCAATCAGAGAAGAGAAGGAAATAAAGGGCATCCAGATTGGAAAAGATGAAGTCAAACTGTCCCTGTTTGCAGATGACATGATCCTATATATCGAACAGCCTAAAACCTCTACAAAAAAACTCTTGGAATTGATAAATGATTTCAGCACAGTAGCAGGATACAAAATCAACACACAAAAATCAGTAGCATTTCTTTTCTCCAATAGTGAACATGCAGAAAGAGAAGTCAAGAAAGCCTGCCCATTTACAATAGCCACCAAAAAAATAAAATACTTAGGAATTGAGTTAACCAAGGAGGTGAAAAATCTCTATAATGAGAACTACAAACCACTGCTGAGAGAAATTAGAGAGGATACAAGAAGATGGAAAGATATTCCATGCTCTTGGATTGGAAGAATCAACATAGTGAAAATGTCCATACTACCCAAAGTGATATACAAATTCAATGCAATCCCCATCAAAATTCCAAAGACATTTTTCTCAGAAATGGAAAGAACTATTCAGACATTTATATGGAACAATAAAAGACCACGAATAGCCAAAGCAATGCTCAGCAAAAAAAATAAAGCTGGAGGCATAACACTACCTGACTTTAAGCTATACTACAAAGCTATAATAACCAAAACAGTATGGTACTGGCATAAAAACAGACACACTGACCAATGGAATAGAATAGAGAATCCAGAAATCAACCCACACACTTACTACCATCTGATCTTTGACAAAGGCACCAAGCCTATTCACTGGGGAAGGGACTGCCTCTTCAGCAAGTGGTGCTGGGATAACTGGATATCGATATGCAGGAGAATGAAACTAGATCCATACCTCTCACCGTATACTAAAATCAACTCAAAATGGATTAAGGATTTAAATATACACCCTGAGACAATAAAACTTCTTAAAGAAAACATAGGGGAAACACTTCAGGAAATAGGACTGGGCACAGACTTCATGAATACGACCCCAAAAGCACGGGCAACCAAAGGAAAAATAAACAAATGGGATTATATCAAACTAAAAAGCTTCTGCACAGCAAAAGAAACAATTAAAAGAGTTAAAAGACAACCAACAGAGTGGGAGAAAATATTTGCAAAATATACATCTGACAAAGGATTAATATCCAGAATATATAAGGAACTCAAACAACTTTACAAGAAGAAAACAAGCAACCCAATTAAAAAATGGGCAAAAGAGCTAAGTAGGCATTTCTCTAAGGAAGATATCCAAATGGCCAGCAGACATATGAAAAAATGCTCAACATCACTCAGCATCCGGGAAATGCAAATCAAAACCACATTGAGATACCATCTAACCCCAGTTAGGATGGCTAAAATCCAAAAGACTATGAACGATAAATGTTGGCGAGGCTGCGGAGAAAAAGGAACTCTCATACATTGTTGGTGGGACTGCAAAATGGTGCAGCCTCTATGGAAAATGGTATGGAGGTTCCTTAAACAATTGCAGATAGATCTACCATACGACCCAGCCATCCCACTGTTGGGAATATACCCAGAGGAATGGAAATCATCAAGTCGAAGGTATACCTGTTCCCCAATGTTTATCGCAGCACTCTTTACAATAGCCAAGAGTTGGAACCAGCCCAAATGCCCATCATCAGATGAGTGGATACGGAAAATGTGGTACATCTACACAATGGAATACTACTCAGCTATAAAAACGAATGAAATACTGCCATTTGCAACAACATGGATGGACCTCGAGAGAATTATATTAAGTGAAACAAGTCAGGCACAGAAAGAGAAATACCACATGTTCTCACTTATTGGTGGGAGCTAAAAATTAATATATAAATTCACACACACACATACACACATACACACACAAACCGGGGGGGGGGGGGAAGAAGATATAACAACCACAATTATTTGAAGTTGATACAACAAACAAACAGAAAGGACATGGTTGGGGGGGAGGGGGGGAGGGAGAAGGGAGGGAGGTTTTGGTGATGGGGAGCATTAATCAGCTACAATGTATATTGACAAAATAAAATTAAAAAATAAAAAATAAAAAATAAAAAATTTAAAAATAAAATAAAATAAAATAAAATAAAAAAAAAAAGAAAACTAAAATTAAAAAAATTCATCCACAATGTCATCACAGCAATAAAATAACCTGTTTTCATAAAAAAAAAAAAAAAAAAAAAAAAAAAAAAGAAAGTAAGTTTGTAGCATGCTGTCTGAATTCTGGGGAAAGTTCCACCTCTTTCCTTAGTTGCTCTAATTATTTCTGATGTAGAACTTCCTTTGATGTCCCCTGTTGGAGGTCTATTAGCAGTCCTTTGCATTTGTCATAATTCAAGGTAAAACAGGGTCAGTGACATCTGCAGTGTCCCCTTCATTCCTTTGCATGAATCTGCTTAAATAAGATTTTGTTGGCTTTTTTTTCTTTTTTATGTTTTGTTCATAATTTGTACATTCAAGTTGCACTTGTTATATCTGGTTTGAATGCAATAAAATTTTAATTGCAGAAACCTTTTTACACATGTATGATTTTTAAGAAAGCTTGTCAACTAGGAGAGTGAAATAAGAACAGGAACAACATCAAGCACATGGCATTAGGTGGCTATATAATGAATCTGTAGGATTCAGAATTATGTGTCACCCTATGTCCCAAGAGGATGTGGCAAGCAACAAAAACATTCAAAAATTATATTATGTCAAGTAGGATTCATCCCCATTAGGAATATATTGTTTTAAAGCATATATTGTAACTAAAGAGACTTTTAAATCTACTCATTATACACAGCATGTTGTTATAGTTAGAGGCAAGGTATTAAGCATCCTTAGGGTGGCACAGGATTTGGTGCCAAGAAGGAGAAAACTGTTTCACCATTCCATGCCTGGAATATAGTGTAAGTTTGTCAGAGGAAATAGGGAGTAATGATGGCAGGGACATGATGAAATGGGAGAAGCAGGCTTGGAGAAGACAAGAGGGAAGAATGGGAAATGATGCACTTTGATAGGACCTTCCCATCTAAAGGCATTTTTAAAAAATTAAAATTACTGTGCAAGCTAAATGAAACTGTCTGCAGGTTGATATTTTTCCCCAGACCCACTGTGCAACGTGTAGACACAGTGGACCCAGCCCCTAGAGAAAATAGGGTATGTTATTCAAGCAATATTTACCAAGTGGCAGGACCATGCTGAGCACTGGACCTAGATAGATACGTCATTAAAAAACACAACAAAACGGATGTGAATCTGCCCTCCAGGTCAGTTCATGTCTTTGTCATGTTTGGAGCCAAACTTCATTGCAATTTCCCCACAGCTCCACCCCATCACCCTAAGAGAGGCTGTCACTCAACTACAACCGTAGAGATTGTGCACCTTAGGAGTACGGAAAGGAGCCCTAAAGGACTTGGTAAATTCATTTCAGAGAAGGGGACTAAGATAGATGGTGGATCTAAGAAAAAGGAGGGGTAGAGGTAATTTGGGGAAATAAAGGAAAGTTTGTAAGGAACTAAATGTACATTCTAATGACAGGGAAGAAATGGAGACTATAACATAGTGATGAATTTATGCAAATTGTTATTTACTCTGCCTGTCCATTCTGGTGTATGTAGTTAGCGAATAGTCATTGTAGAAGTGGACAGCCAATCTTTTCATTTCTTTTTATCCTACTGACTTCAGCATTTTAATGAAAGTCCTTAAAGAGAGAAAGGTATCTAGCAGGCTCTTGTTTATTTCAATGGTAGAATAAATATTTTGCAGTATTTCCAAAGATATGTATTGTAAAGATATTTCTTCAGTAATTTATATAAACCTCTTTCTTCTTAAACTTTTTAAAATTTCATTTGATGAAGTAACCCAAGAAATGCTTATCCTGTTGTGATGGAGGTATTAATACACCTAAATTTCTTTTTTGTCCCCAAAATGACCTGTTCGTCTTTCAAAATGAGTAAATAACGTGGCTATTTTGATAACATCAATGGACACATTAAAACCATAGTTTTAAAGTTTTTCCTTGTGAATTAGTTGGAAAAGAGTGAGATTGCACTGAGCCCTTTCAACCCAAAAAGTACTTGTGCAGCCATTGTTAGGAACAGAACAGACAGAATGAGAACATGGGCCTTGGGGGAGAAGCCAGTTGGACATGTAGGATGAGTCTCTGTGTCTCAAGGGAGGGGAGCAAGAGAAGAACATAGGCCACAGATCTCACAACCTGTGCCAGCAAGATCAGCCAGCAACGAGGAGACCTCAGGAATGCAGCAGCCCGCATTCTCAACAAGTGATTGAAAAAAACCAAAGCACCTGCAGCCAGGCAGGTCCCTCGGGAGAAAGAGGAACTGGGTAGTATGTGCCTCTTCTTGAAATGTTCAAGTTAGAAATATTTCCAAGCAATGTTCAGAGCAAAGAGGCAACCCAAAGGCCACAAATGTGCAGCCCCTGGACATTAAATCTTTCAAAAGATTACGTGATTTTGCACTGCATTACGTGCAAAAGCTCATACCCTAATCTGAAGGCTTTGAGTAAATCGGAAGTATAGGGTCTTTTAAAAACTAAGGCACCCTTGAAAGTACAGCTTTGATCTTGGGATTTCTAAGAACTCAAATCAAAATAAGTAAAGAGCTCTTTAATTAAGTAGTATTTTATTACAGAATTCCCCAAAGAACTTAAGCATCTAAGTGTAAAGATAGAAGGCATTGAAATTCATTAGCATTTTTGATACAAGATGATTTCTAATACTTATCTCTACTACAACCCTAAATCAAAACAATTTTTTATAAAGTTTCAGCTGTCCCAGTGCTAAATCCTGATGCAATACTTGGCATGCTATTAAGAGACCGGGTGTTGAAATTCTAATTCCTTTTCCTTTTCTTTCAAAGAAGGAAAACAGGGACTGTGCATATCAAAAATCAGCATCTCTAGGAAGTTGAGAGTTTGGGACAATCTTCTTGGACACTCGATCCCAAATACATGAAAGGCGGCTACTAGAGCAGCCAAGGCTGTAACACAGTCGTCCACCTTTGTGAGCCTCTCTTTTTCTAAATATAAAGAAAATTCGCAGACATCAATGTTGAAAGGGTTTTTAACTTGTAACACTGGCGTGAACACTTGCACCTGAAAAAAAGAATGGAGTCATACTCCATGATCTAAAGTAGCTAAATAATAACACACACCTGAACTTAACCATAATACTACAATACAAGAGCTTGTGGCAGTTTAGTGTGTTTGTAAATATGACAAAACATACTTCAAAATAGACCACCATCGTGCTTTTCAATAAATTATCATATGAAGATGTAAAATGTCAAATCAATGGCCATTAACAAACTGCATACCTTCTCATTCATAACGACAAAAAGGCTGGGATCGTCCCCAAAAACATCAGGGAGGAGTAAACATGTGGCTGTCATCTTCATATCTGTCAAAGCAAACATGTTTACAAAAATAAGCTTTTAGCAATTATTTTAAGCACAGCTAGTATTAAACTATCTGGATTTTTTTGTTGTTATATTCTACAGAGAATAAACTAACCTTAGATCAGTATTTCACAATCTTGTTTAACCAACATCCCCTTCTAATAAAACATTCAAAATCCCATTTCTGCCTTCCAGATCACTGCCAGAAGACAAGAGTTCTGTACTCTCCTGATCAGCCAGGATCATTTTATCATGCTTTCCCTTGTGATTTGTATTATAAAATTAACAGGCTACTAGTTCCCCTAATATAATTTTATAATATTGCGTGTACTTTTTAAATCTATATCTCTATTCTAACCCCATTTGAGAAATCTTTTCTTTCTCATTAGATGTTTCACTGAATTTTACTTATATTACCAAAATAGAGCTTTTCTAAATATCCTGAATTATACAAATAAACTGAGACCAGATCACTCCACCCTCCAGGCTTACTAACATTTCAACATGTCTTCATCTGTATACTGTTTCATTTTTTCTTGCAATGCAATATTGATTGGATTGCCCACCACTGAAAAAGAAGTCAGTATATTTTCTGAATAGGATTCCAAAATATATCTTGTTTTCTTATAAATGTCTGTTCTTGTAAGAAGTTGGAATTCTCTGAACATCTGATAAAAGAAAACAGTAGATACATCAGATCACAAGAAAAGCTAATATAGAATGTAAGGAAGTAAATAATTCTTTAGAATTATATTAAGCTTTCAATGTTAGTTTAAAATGCATATTAGATAGTTTAGAAGCTTTTGTAGAGAAGTAAAGACGTAGATGGGGGAGAAGACAAGATAAATAGTGGATGTGGCAAAATTCTGAACCCACAGAATTAAAACTTTGGATGCGGACTCAACTACACGAAGATTCCCAAATACAGGGGCGTTTCAAAAAGTTCATGGACTCACTTATAATATGTGGGAGCTAATAAAAATAAATATACAAACAAGCAGGGGCAGGGAGGATGACACAACAAGCACAACAATTCCTTGAACTTGTTAAGACAAGTGAACAGATATGAAGTTGATGGGGAGGGGGAAAGGAAGGGGGAAAAGGAGGGATTTGTAAAGGGACATGAAAATCAACTACATTGTATATCAATAAAATAAAAGTAAAAAATGGTTAAACTTGTAAAATTTATGTATATTTCAGTATAATTAAAAAAGATTTAAAATTTTTTCTAAAAAATAAATAAATAAAATTTGTTAACTGACAGGAAAAAAAAAGTTTGTGGAAAAATAAAAGATAATACCAGTCTTCACGTGAACTTTTTGAAGTACCCTCATATATTGTATGCATGTGTTGGCTGTTCGGGTTACCCAGCTAAGACTCTAGGATCTTAGATTTCTTAGGAAAACAACAGTTATGTTTTGGCAGTGTCAAACAAGATGCAAAAGAAGAAAATGATTAGATTTTAGGAAACAAGCCTTGAAAAATACCTAACTATAGTATCCTAGAGGAAGAGGGGAGTGCTTTAGAGACTCTCTAAGAACAGACAGAGGTAAACAGTAAAAAACAGCCTTAAGTGCAAGAGATTTGACTACAGGATCTATCTTCAAGTTCACAAAGCAAAACCAGTTTACTTTTATGGAAGCCCCTTTACTCAAAAACCACCTTTTCTACCACTGCCTGAATTCTACCCCTTAGAGATTTCCACCACCACTGCCCCCTCCCCCCACTTTTTTTGACAGAGTGGCATTATCAGATTACTACTAGAATGAGTTAATTTAATTATTGGTTTCCCTGAAACTGTAGAGAACAGTTACATACTACCCACTGGGCCTCATTCTTCCTTGAGTAATACTGATTAGATCATAAGTTACCCAAAGATTTGGTACAAAAGTTATGTTGTCAGAAAGCTGGAATGCACCTTCTCATAAAGACGTGATGGCTGTGTTATCTGTCGACCACTAATCTGCATTAATACCCTTCAAAAATGGCTCTCTCAGCAGGGAGACATGAAGTGCAGATGCTGAATATGAAAACTCATCTTCCTGGGCCCATAGCCTGGGAATTTTTTTTTTTTAACTTTTTATTTTGAAATAATTTCAAGTTTACATTAAAGTTTCAGAAACAGTAAACAGAGCTAAAAAACCAACTTTCGCCAGTTTCTGATTCACTTGGAAGTAAACTGTAGACATAATGTCCCATTGCCCCTTAATTCTTCATTGTGTATTTCCTAAGTACAAGGACACTCAAAATCAGGAAAATCTAATCCATAGTCCCCAAATTTGCCAGTTGTTCCAATCCTGTGCTTTATAGGTACAGAATTTAATCCAGGGTCACATGTGAGATCGAGATGCCATGTATCTTTAGTCTCCATCCTGGAATGGTTTCTTAGTGTCCTTGACATTTTTGAAAGGTAGACGTCAATTACGTTGTAGAACCTCCCTCAATCTAGTTTTGTAGGATGTTTCTTCATGACTTATGCATGTTTGTTTTGTTTTTTGGGGTTTTTTTTTTTTTTTTTTTTTTTTTGCAAAATGCTGGCACTTTCCACTGCATCAGAAGCACAAATCAGTAATTGATCCTAATATTGGTGATATTAACTTTTCTCACTTGTTTAAGATGGAATCTGCCAGGTTTCTCTGCCGTAAGTTTAATTAATATATGTTGTAAGTATTTTATGGGGAGATACCTTGAGTTTATGTAAATATGTTGTTGCTCATGTGACATTCATTCACCAGATTTAGCATCCATTGATGATTCTTGCCTGAATCAAGTATTACCATGATGGTTGCCAAACAGCAATTTTTTTTAGTTCCATTCTTTCCAGATTTATTAGTCGGCTTTCTACTTCAGGATAGAGTTTTCTCTTCTTCCACATTTATTTATTCATTTATTTATATCACTACAGACTAATAAATTCCCATTTTACTCAAATGGTTACAAATCTGATCCTTTCATTATTTATATTAATCTCAAATTATCCTGATTTGGCCAGTGGGAGCCACTTCAAGCTGACTCATGTGCCCTCCTGACCTATCTTATTAGTCTGTGAGCACTTTTTAAATTTCTGACATTACAAAATATTTCAGGCTCATCTTGACTTTTTTTTTTTTTTTTTTTTTTGCTACAGCCCTATAGTCAGCCATTTCTCCAAGAGCCCTGGAGAATGGCATTTAGAAACTAAGATTTCAGTCCTAGGTGTGCTCCTTGCTACAGAGATGTTACTGCTGTGGGCTTTCTCATAGAACAAAGCTAGGAAATATATATATGAATATTCATAAGCCCACACATACATGCATCAACCTATAAACATCTATAACTTTGTATATCTCTATGTAAACATTAAAAACCATGAGTTCACATTGATACTTTCAATTTCAACCCAATACCTCATGATTTGATTCTGTTGATCTATCTTCAAGTTCACAGACCCTTTCTTTGGATTTTCCAATATGCTGTTAAGTCTATCCAGTGACATTTTCATTTCAGATAAATGTTTTTTCAGTTCTGAATTTCAATTTGATTCTTTTTTAAAAAATACTCCATTTGTCTGCTGAGATTCATGGTGATACGTGAAATTCATGGTCTTACCATGTTCCCCACAATCCTGAAGCAGCTGGCTTAATAGAACAAAGGAATGGCCTTTTGAAGACTCAGTCACTGCACCAGCCAGGTGGTAATACCTTACAGGGTTGTATAAGCTCTGAATCAGCATCCAGTATGTGGTGCTGTTTCCTCCATAGCCAGGATTCACGGGTCCAGGGATCAAGTGGTGGAAGCCAGAGTGACACCACTCACTGTTACCCCTAGGGATGCACTAGTAGGGAGACTAGATTAAGTTGTGTTCCCAAGAGTGTTAAATTTTTTTCTGGCAGGCAATTAAATTGCTGGTCAATCCACTGGTCCTGACAGACTTGATTTTATCATTAGTTTAGGCAGCTCTGTTTTGGTTTTTGTCCTTAGTCTTACGGGATGGTGCTGGCTCTGGCTTAGGGCATGGTTCTCACTCATGAGGCATGGACTTTCTGGAGTCTCAGATGGATGACCAAGCTGCTCAGCAAGGTCTCTCTCTACTCTGGGCCAGAGTTCTTATTATCAACCCTGTGTGACATACCAGCTCTCAGTCCTGTGGCAGCCTCTCTCTTTAAGGCATTATGGAGATTCATGTCATGCAGCCAAGCTCTCTGCCGAGGACCTCAGGGAATCCCTATGTAGACTTAAGCCCACCTGCCCTTTCCTCCAGTACCCTGTCCTGCAAATACCATCTGCTTCATCATTCGCAAACTCCAGTCTCTGTTCACTTCAATGAGACTACCATATTCTGCTTGGCTTCCACCTTTCTAGAGAGTAACCCTGGAGCAGAAAGCTGAGGCTCATCTGATGTGTTTTCTTTTACCAAGGATCATAGTCCTGCCAATGTCTATTATCTAATGCCTGAAAGCAGTTGCCTCACATATATATATATATATATATATATATTCCCCCCCCCAGCTTTATCCACGTTAATGGTGGGAAGATTAGTCAAGTTCCAGTTATTCCATTATGGCCCAAAACAAAACTCAACTTTTTATTTTCGTTTTTTTTTTTTTGAGACTTTATTAGGTGGTGATTGTTAGGTACTTCACTTAAGTTTTAAAAGATGATTGTTGGCATACTTTCTCAGGAAGATGAACTCAAGAAGTGTTAACGGGTAGGACCACTTCCCACACCAGGTGCTTCTCTTCCAACACACCTGTATCCACAAGCTGCCTAAACTCCAAGTGTTTTCACCATGGCAATAGTAATAAGTGCTGGGGGTGGTTCGGGGTAGGGGCAAATGTCCTGCTGTAGGGATTGTTAACTGGGTAAGTGTTAGTGAGGTCAAACATGCTTTCACTTTAGGAAGCACAACAAGAGTTTTATAAATTGTAAATCTTAGCTGCTCAGGGCTGACTTAGGGAGATACTTCATGGAGAACCCCAAGATGTTTTATCTTTTTGTTTAAAACAAGAAGTACAAAACTAAAACAATAAGTATATAACTCTATTCAGTAAGTAAAATCATCAACAAAAAAACATACTCCAATCCATATTTTGGATATAAAGGGTGAAATACCTGATAGAACCGGGAGGGGGCGAGATACAGATGCCACAGTGAGAGACAAAGGCTCGGAGATGACAGCCTTTGGTCTGAAATCTCTGTTCTTCACTCAGGCCATGATGGACCTCAGATTTACCGTCATCCTCAGTTCTTTGAAATGCCACTTGACCATAGGTCATTTGTTTTAATCACTAAACCTAAGGCTGCGACATCAGTGACCACAGCAGCTTTACCCACCATCCACTAATTCATTTAGCATTCAAAAAATCAATACTGCATTTCTGTGCCACACATTTCTATGGGACTTTGGGAGCTACTGATATTTAAAACATGCTCCTTACATTTAAAGAGTTTACAGATTATCCACGTGACAAGTTTTTGCTTTAAAACTATATTTTGTAGGTATGTCAATCTGGCATTAACTTTTTTCTTTTTTAAATTTATTTTTATTTATTTATTTTTTTAACTTCTCAATATATGTTGTAGTTGATTTTTGTGTCCCTTTACCTGTTCCTCTTTTCCCCCTACAACTCTCCCCGCCACCACATTATAGCTGTTCACTTGTCTTAACAAGTTCAAGGAATTGTGGCATTAACTTTTTTAATAGCCACAGGCTACTGGCTATTACTATTCCTAGCAACCAAAAGATTAATAGAAACAAGGACAAACCAAGGTAAGGCTGCTAAAAGGATTAGATAAATTAACCCATGTAAAGTACTGAGAACATGCTTGTCACATAGTAAGCACTCATGTTTACTACGGACATTATTATTAAAATACTACACGCAAATTCTCACTTCACTTTTTTTGGAAGAAGAAAAATTTGTAAGGTGTTCCATTTTCAGTTTGGTTGATTGCATCCACAGAATTCTTCCATGAAATATGTTCTTGGCTAAAAACTTTGATGCATCTTTCATTATATACCACATCTAAAATTACACTAAAATTGTGATAAGACATTTAACTGGCCACCTTAAGTAAACTAAATGGAAGTGTATTGATTTACCAATTACACTTCATATATTTTAAGATGACTTTATGAAATTATTTGAGATCATAAAGGAAATAGAGTTTGAATAACGTTGCACACTAGCAGCTCCTTCATAAACTATCTTGTCTAAAAGCATGCAAAGGGAAAATATTCCACACTGTCAAAATACACCTCAGTAGTGGTTCCCCACCCTCCTCAATATGTGCAATGTCACGGAACTCTTTAATTCTGAAGGCAACCAGTGCCTGTTATCCAAATATGCTTCCTGAAATTCTTACCAAATGGTCCTAGTTGTAGGCCCTTGGGCCTCACACCCTACTGAGATTGTCACCCACTGTCTTCCTACCTTGTGCCTTTACCACTCAAGAGGAAAGAGCAAAAAATCAATTTGGACACAATAATCAGAGAGTATTACAAGTGAACAAAGATACCTGATAAGGGCACATCAAGAAAGGAAACATTTTAAGAATGTCCTTCAGAGGTGTTCTGCTGCCAATCATCTTTCTTCTTATTTCCAAAGTCTGGCTCATCCTCCTGTCAATTTCATTCCAGTCCTTTTCTGTTTTCACATATTCTTGCTGGAGCCAGTTAATATGGTCATCTACCTCAGAATATAAACAAACAGCTTCTTCCTGCAAAATATTTTCAAAATAGCGATGAATTCCAGGTTTCAAGTGGCATTTTACTACTTCATGAAAACTTGAATTACAGACTGTTATTACACACTCTCAATAATACACTCCTAAGGTGAGCTTTGCCCTGTGTAATTATACCTGGCCTTGAACATGGTTAACAAATAGTCTTTAATGAAAACAAATTATATAGTTAATTACTTACCATGGAATTATAATCTGTTCTCTTGACAGATCTAAAAAAGTTACTTTAATTCCTACATTATCCTTTTATATAGAAACCTAGACTATCCAGAAGGTTCACACTTTCCAGGAATGTTGTTTATTTCTATGCATTTAAATTTTAGAAGACAAAATGTTAAGAAGAGATAAAAAAAACTTTTAAATTAAGGTTTTGTTTTCTTTTTAAATGCCTTTTTATAGCTGCAGTACCATGCCATCTAATCCAAATATAAAATAACGGTGGGTATTTTGTGATGCCAAATCATCAAACTGTCAATTTTATTCACTATACATTTGGGTACATTGGGTGGGGAGGGGGTGGCTATGAAATACCTCACATACCATTGTTGAAAATCTAAGACAATCAACTCTGAAGAAACAAGAAAAAAATATCTTTCTAGAAAAATTGAGGACACTTGGCTAAATTGCACTTGAATGAAAGTTGACCAACTGTCTAGATGACCAGACTGTGAACAGATGTTACTTTTAAAAGATGAAAATGATAAGCCTAAAATGCTCTTACATCAAGGCTTTTACAAGCACATTAGGAAAGCTTCACGTAGACCCATTTTCTGTGAACACAGGATGACTAGCAAGACATAGATCAAGTGAACAAACTCCTAAGAAAAGTATAATTTATCGAAACAGATTAGAAAGAAATTCTTATAATCTTACATAAGTTTAAGAGATAAAAGTCTTTCCACAAATAAAATATCAAGACCTGAGGGTTGTATAGACAAATGCTACCTAACTTTCAAAACAGAAAGTGTCCCAAATTTATGCAAATTTTTACAGGGAATTTTTTTTAAAAAGAAAAAGGAATACTCTCCAACCCATTCTGCGAAGCCTCTATGACACTGATCCCCTAACCTGGAAGAACAGCATAAGAGAGGAAGAGTGCAGGTCACTCTCCCTCATTGCAACGTTGCAAATATTAGAAACAAGGAAAAACTAATGGGTTTACCCCAGAAATGCAATTGTGGTTTGACATTAGTAAGGGAACTATAGTACACTAAAGGGAAATATGATTGATTTACCCATCACAGTTCACATTCTATCATACTGAAATCTCAATTTGGGGGCCACTGTTATGGAAAGATTTGGGGCAGAAAAGAAGTAGGTATTGAGAAATGTGGTGTACTATACTAACAGTTTTATGATTTACTTGGATCATCTAAATATGTGTAAATATTGTATACTGCATTAACCAATTAAAGATGAAAAAACATGATTATTTCAAATAATGCAGAAAAAGCATTTTACAAAATTCAACATCCCTCTATGACAAAAGAAAAAAAAAAAACTTTTGTCAAAATAAGAATACAAATTTTGAAAACCTATAAAGTTATTTACCAAAAACCTAGAGTTAACAAAATTTTTAACAGTGAAATTTTTTAAAAAAATTCTTTTATAAATCCGAATCAAGACAAAGATGCCATACTACACTCTTATTTAGCCTTGTACTGGAGATCCTAGCCAGAGTAGTATGATAAGAAAGAGAAAATAAAGTTAAATATTGGAAAGAAATAAACAAAGTTGTCATGATTCATAGATGATATGATTGTTTAAGAGAAAATGCAAAATGATGCAGACAGAATTTATTATAATTGAGAGAATTTTTCAGAGCAACTAAACACAAAATATACAAAATTATACTAACAAACAGAAAATTAATTTTTTTTACAATTGCAAAAATCCTATCAGGTAATTAGGAATAAAACTAACAAAAGATGTGTAAGATGTTCATGGAAAAAATTATAAAATTATTGGAAAATATTAATAAGACTTAAATAAATGGATAGGTCAACCATGTTCACAGTTAGAAAGGTTCAATATCATGAAAAAGTCACATTTTTCTCCAAATGGAGCTATAGATTCAACAATACTTTTATCAAAATCCAAAATCTGTCAGAAACCAAAAATGTTTTTTATTCAGAAGTTAACTGATTATAAAATGTATATGAAAAATTAAAAAGATCAAGAATAATTAAGGCACTCCTAAGCAATAATAATATGGGGGTGATGGGAAAGTATGGAGCCATTTTACAGCTATGTAAGTATGGAAAGTTGATATTTATACAAGGATAGATAACTTTACTAGTAGAACACAGCAGAGTTTCTAAACACAGAGCCATGGAAACAACAGATAGAAATCACAAATACGTGAACAAGAGAAGGATTATTTTATAAAAGGTGCTGAAATTGTTTCCTATTTTTTCATAAGGGAAAAAAATTCCACATGGTTTAGAAACTTAAATGTTAGAGGCAAAATTTTAAAAAATTAAAAAAAAAATTTTAGAATATTTCTTATCACTTCAAGGTAGGAAAGGATTATCTAAATGCACTAATCATAAGAGAAAAGATGGATAAATCTAACTACATTGAAATTACAAATATGTCTTTGTCAGAAGTTACCTGAAAAGAAAAAGGCAAGGCACAAACTGGGAGAAGATGTTTACAATAGATATAATTGGTAATGGAGAAGCATACAAAATATACAAAGATTCTTACAAATAAATAAGAAAATGGCAACTTCATAGAAAAATAGGCAAAAGTCATGAACAGTCATTTTACAGAGGAGGAAACATAAATATTTCATAAAAGTGAAAAGATGATCAACCTCATAAATAATTACAATGAACATTAAATCCAAACAAGATACCATTTTATTCCCAGTAGATTAGGGTGGGGAGAAATACGATAATAGCAAGTGCTGCTCAGGGAGCTTAACTGACTACAGTCATCTAGGAAAACAATTTGGCACTGACTTATAGAGCTGAATATTTGCATACCCCACAAGTCAGCAATTCCACTCCTAAGTGTAAATCCTTGAAAAAACCTTGTACATATGCACCAAGACATGTATGAGAATGATCACAGCAGCATGGTTCATAACAGCCAAAACTGGAAATAAAGCAAATGTCTGTTAACAGGACAATAGCCCAATAAACTGTGGTTCTCTGTCACAACAGATTATTAAGCCAACGAGAAAGTGAATAAACTGTACAACTGAATTTAACAGTCTGGATGAATCCCAGAGACATTACATTGAGTGAAAAAAAGATAAGTCATCAAAGATGACCTATAGTTTTCATATCATTTTCAACCTCGAAAACAATTAAAAATAAAGTGTATTCTTGGAAATCTATGCATAGATGACAAAATCATTTATTTAAATAACAGGGGAATGATAAGAATAAAATTCATAGTAGTGGTAATTTCTAGAGGCCAGTGATGTTGAAAATGTGGGCAATGGGAAAGAGGAGGAAAACACAGGCACACACAATGGTACAGGCACTGGTCCCATTCTAAAGCTGAATGGGGGGCTCCCAGTTTCACTTTGTCTCATAAATTACATATATGCTATATATGTATATATATGCATGTATATACTTTCACTGTCTCGAATGTATAGAATGACAATTTTCTTAACTTTAAAAAAAGTGAATATTTTTAAAGTAAAGGAAAAAGTGATTTAACTATGTCAACAGCTTTTCCACTGCCGAAATAATAGTGGAAGTTCTATAATTGCTGACATCGACAATTAGGGGCTGCTATACATATGATGTACTGCTTCCCCCCAAACCCCCACCCAATCGTGAAAGTAAAGTTTCTAGGGGGCTTCTACCTGATCAGACTGATGGCACTAACACAATATTGTTAGGTTGTATTCTAGACTGAGGTGACCTTCATTACTGGAAAGCTGCATCAGAATTTAAAGTTCTCACCCTTTTAATGATTTATATTGTGTGAGATTTATATATTGTTAGATATACTTATATTGTTAGAGCTTGGAAGGAACTTAGACATTGTCTGGTCCATGCCTCTCACTTTACTGATGAGCAGATTAGAACCCTCAAAGGGGAAGTGACTTTCCCGAGCACAAAGATGGCCAGGTGTGAGGGATTCCTGTTAGTGGAGCCCCCACTTCTCTAAGGAAGTGGATGCCTTGTTCTGACCGTCTGATTTCATTGGCAGTGCACATTGAAATGAAGGAACTAGTGGATGAGAAATTTGTGAATCCTACAGCATAGCAGCTGCTGCAGAGTCAGCTGCTCAGTGTCTGTCTCAGTAGGCAAAGACAGTGCATGGACTTGCTGAAGAAGGAATTAAAGGAAGAAGGCATGAAGCAGGGAAGAGGTCACTCCTGGCCAAGGAACGCCAATGAAGGACACACTGAAGAGTAGTGTCAGAGCCACCTGTGAACATTGTGACTTCAAAAGAATCATCATAAATTAACCAGAACATTAACTTGAGTTGGATCCAACCAAACTGGATTAAGAATTTACACTACGCCTCCTTTACCACAGCAGTTCTGGCAACATAGAGTGGTTTCTCTACTCCAACACCAGCGAGACCTATAGCTCCTAGAGAGTTGGGAGGAATAGGAGAGCTCAGCTCTAGCCAACTTTTAGTCTAAGCTGACAGCTGGAACAGAAATAAGGAGGAGATTTCCAAGTTAGATGTTAACAGAAGATTAAGACTGCTTTTGAAGTAGTAAGACACACATGGTTAAAAATGTAGTTATAATTTTTTTCCCTCCTAGACATGAATAAATGCTCACTATGACTTTTATTAAGCATAATTTTGTTCTACATCCTAAAATCTAAGTACATTTGCAAAGAAAGTATCTTGCTATGAAAATTTAATAATTCTTATAAAAATCTACTTTAAATCTACTTTAACCTATAATTAAAGGTTCTGGCACAAAAGACTCCATATAGCTAAAGTAAACTTGAACACAAAGAACAAAGTTGGAGGCATAATACTCCCTGACTTCAAAATATACTATACAAAGTTTTAGTGGCCAAAACAGCATGGTACTGGCATAAAAACAAAATAGAGAGCCCCCAAATAAAAATACACATTTACAGCTAACTGATTTTCAGCAAAGGTGCCAAAAATACACAATGAGGAATGAACTGCCTCTTCAACAAATGGTGCTGGGAAGATTGAAACTAGACCCCTATTTCTCACCATATGCAAAAATCAACCCAAACGGGTCAAAAACCTAAGACCCAAAGCTATGAAACTACTAGAAGAAAACATAAGAGAAGTTGCTGCACGATATGGGAGTGGGCAGTGCTTTTTTGAGTGAGACTACAACGGCACAGGCAACTAAAGCAAAAATACGCAAAAGCTTCTGCAGAGCAAATGACACCATGAACAAACTGAACAGACAACCTACAGAATGGGAGAAAGTGTTTGCAAACTACATGTCAGACAAGCGGCTAATATCCAAAATATGTAAGGAACTCAAACAACTCAACAGCAAAAAACCAAATAATCTAATTTAAAAATGGGTAAAGGACCTGAACAGACATTTCTCAAAAGAAGACATACAAATGGCCAACAGGCACATGAAATAATGCTCAAAATCACTAATTATCAAGGAAATGCAAATTAAAATCATAATGTGATATCATCTCACTCCAGTTAGAATGGCTATTATCACCAAGACAGAAAGTAACAAATGTTGGCTAGGATGGGAGAAAAAAGAACTCTCCTACATTGCTGGTGGGAGTGTAAATTGATACAGCTAGTGGGGAAAACAGTATGGAGGTTCCTCGGAGAACTAGAAATGGATCTACCCTAAGACCCAGCTATCTCACTACTGGATATATACACAAAGGAAATGAAATCAATGTATCAAAAAGACACCTGCACTCCCATGTTCACCACAGCACTGTTCACAACAGCCAAGAGATGAAATCAACCTAGATGTCCACCAACAGATGAATGGTTAAAAAACTGTGGTATATACACCATGGAATACTACTCGGCTATTTAAAAAATGACATCCTATAATTTGTAGCAACATGGTTGGAACTGGAAACCATCATGTTTAAGTGAAATAAGTCAGACACAAAAAAGACAAATATTTCATGATCTCACTCACATGAGGAATCTGAAAAAAAACGTGGTTCTCATAGAAGTAGAAAGTGGAATACTGGTCAGCAGAGGTGGGGCAGGGAGAGAGGAAGAAAAGTGGTGGACAAAACTATGCTGTCTACCTTACCTGAACTATTGTGGATACACGTGTGTATTGAAACGACATACTGTATCCCACAAATGTGTACAAGAGAATGTTAAAAAAGAAAGAAGAGAAAAGAAAGGTTCTCTACGTAAGATTTGGGGACCATAGCTTCCAAACATCAGCAAATAACTGGTCACGCTCCCTGCTAACTGCTGTGTTCTCTGTCATTTTAATATTCGCTCATTGCTCTAAGGGTATGTTTTTCTGAGCCGTCCACTTTGGTAGCCAGTAACCACATGTGGCTTCTGAACACTTGAAATGTAGCTAGTCCAAATCGATAGAAACACTGGATTTCAAAGACTTAATGTGCAAAAAAGAACATAAAATACGTCATTAACAATTTTTTAATAATGATTACAGGTTGAAATTATAATATTGTGGATATTTTGGGTTAAATAAAATATACTACTAACATCAATTTCACCTGCTTCTTTTTACTTCTTTTAATGTGACTACTAGAAAATTAAAAATTACATATGTGGTTCATATATTTCTATTGGAATGTGCTGTGTTAGATGCTAGGAGTTTCCTCCTACCAAATTCTAATCATTCTCACTTTCAATTCTATTGTCATCAAGTTGTCTTTGGAAATGATGTTTCCCCTGTGGAATGTGATCAGTCTCTTAGTTTAGCATTCAGGCATGAGTCTCAGTCAATCAGCAGGCAAAGTTTCACCCATGCAATGCTGCCCCATGTTTCCAAGTGCACAGCTGACTTATAAAACTTCCCAGTATTAGTAAATTTGCCACCTGCTGAGGGCAGCAATTGAATTCTATCCAGAATGCAATTAACTTTCAACATTTTTCTTCAACTTTTACTGTCTTGTTCGGTTTTGCACCATGAGAAAAACATTGGTAGAAAAAGCTATAAAAATGATTAGTCATTTATATAACAAATCATCATGTGTCAGGTACAGTAAAAAAGAAAAAAAAAGTAAATGCCATAAGAGAAATCCAAAGGAACTTAGTAAATATTTTTAGCATTTGACTCTTCAGGCAGTTTTTGCACAACTTTCAATTCCATTTTATTTCTAAGCAAGAGAAAGCTAACACATAAAGCTACTTCATGGCTTTCAATGCTATGGGGCCTATAAATACCCAATAAGTAGGAAACAAAGATGTTTTAAGAGAAAAATGAATTTTAAGTATAGTTTTAATTTAACCCCTGGTTATTAGTTGATTTATTTTTTTAGCAAATATTTGGAAGGACACCCTCAAAGTATTTACTAAATTCCTGTGTCTCTGTCCTAGTTATCATGTAGGTTAAAATGAGAGGCACAAGTTAACTCCTCCAAAGAAACAGCCATCACATCCCAGCATATGTTCAATAGGATATTTCACATTGGAATGGGGAAAAATATTATGTTTTTCCTCCTCTTGTTTTATATTTTGAGAAATGTCATTAACACTAAGGTCACAATGAAGATAATCTATTCCTAGTACTGAAGGCCTGGAAAGAATCTCCAAATGAATTGGGAGAAAATAAAATGAAAACTAGGTATTTTTACATAAAGCAAAATAAATTTTCCCTAAATTTTAAGTGTTTTTATGATAACATATGGCGATATCTCATAGATCTCCCCACCTGAGATCAAATACAAGGATACAGACTGTGAAATTCCTGGGGAGGATAGCAGGGTCAGCCAGATCCTCAAAAATGCCTCCATCACTCATGAAGTCAGCACAGGGGCAGGAGAATCACAGAGAATTGGATTCAAAGCCTAACATACTGTGCTTGGAGTCCCTGGCATCACTTGGGATAGGCAAGATTATGCTGTTGTACCTCCAACCCCCAGACTTTACAGCAATGAAAGTTTGTCACTTGTGGCATATCCATCTTGGGGCCCTGCTCCTCATCCTCCCTACACAAAGACATGGCTCCAACATCCAGAATGCTGCCAGTCATTGCTGAAAAAGAAAGAGGGATGAAGGGAATTGCATACTGGATCTTCAATGCGCATGTCACTCCTGCTCACATTTCAGGGGTCAAAGCCAGTCTCATGTCCACAGCTAACTTCAAGGGAGTGGAGAAGTACAATCCTGCTGATTGTTCAGAGGAAAAGAACTGATTAAACTGGTGAGCAGAGGTAACATTCAAACTCGTAACTCTGGGTTTCTTGTTATATGAGAACATAGCTTTTCTTATAGTTTTGGCCAGTTTGAGATACAGTTTTCTGTTAGTTCAAGCCAAAACCATATTAACTGATACATCAGAACATCCAATTCTCAAACTAGAGAATGGTTTTCTAAATGACAACCCTTCAACAATGAAAGAGAAATTAAGACACTCCCAGACAGACAAAAACAGAATGGCCAGTAGCAGACCTTCTCTACCAGAAATACCAAAGCTAGTTCCTCCAGCTGAAGTGAGAGAATATTAGACAGTAACTCAAATCCAAACAGAAATATAAACAGCACTAGTAAAGGTCATTACATAGTTAAATATGAGACAGTATAAAATATATTTTATGTTTATAACTTTTTCTTTCCCTCATCTTATTTAAAGTACAATGGCATGAAGCAATAATTATAAATCTGTGTTGATGGGCATATACTGTATAAAAATGTAGTTTTGTGTGACAATGATTGCACAAAAGGTGGGGAAGAGTTATAGGGAAGCAAAATTTTTTATATGTTATAGTAATTAAACTGGTATCAGTCCAAACTAGATTATTATACATTAAGATGATGTCAATTTTCATCCCCAAGATAAACACTAAGAAAATAACTCAAAAAATATAGTAAAAGAAGCAAGGGAAAATAAAATGGTACAATAGAAAATATCTACTTAATATTTAAAAGGGCCATAACAAAGGAATAAAGTAATAAATTTTAAAAAGATGACATATAGAAAACACATAGCAAAATAGCAGATATACATCTTACCTTATCAGTAATTACATTAAGTAATTGGCAGATTGGATTTTAAAAATGATCCAACTATAGACTGTCTACAAGAGACATAATTTAGATTCAAAGACATAAATAGGTTGAAAGTAAAAAGATGGAAAAAGATATTGCACACAAGCAGTAACCAAATGAGAGATGGAGTAGCTATCCTGATAACAGATAAAATGAACTTTAAGACAAAAATTGTTCTTGGATATAAAGGAGGATATTTTATTTTATTTTATTTTATTTTGTCCGTTTTTGTGACCACGCTCAACCAGTGAGCGAACCAGCCATCCCTATATAGGATCCGAACCCGCGGCAGGAGCACTGCTGCGTTCCCAGCGCCTCACTCTCCCGAGTGAGCCACGGGGTCGGCCCAAGGAGGATATTTTATAATGTGAAGAGGGTCACATCAGGAAGATATAACAATTATAAACTTACATATACCTAACAACAGAGCCCTAAAACTCATGAGGCAAAAACAGACAGAACTGAAGAAATAGACAATTCAGCAATGATAGTTGCTGAATCCCACTTCAATAATGAATATCCCTACTAGACGGATGATAAAGACAAGAAACTAGAAAACTTGAACAGCTGCTGTTCCTGGAGAAGACAGCATAGATTGTGGAAACTTGTAATCAGAAATAATGAATGCACCATAAAATGAAGACCTCTTAGCAGATGAAATCAGAAGGAATTTTGAAGAAATTAATTGATAGGATTAAATTACTTACTTAAAACTCTTAAAGCGAAAAACAAAACCAACCAACCAAACAAAAATAAATGTAGATTAAACTGACAAAGGTAAAATTATCTATACATCCAAAGATACCATTAAAAGCTTCCAAATTGAGGGGGTTTTCAAGATGGCGGCGGCTGCGGCGGCTGGCGCGGAGTAGCTGAGGTGAAAAAGGTGGCCACTGGGCCTCAGGCAGCCCGGAAACTTATGGACCTTCCTCTCGCCATCTCTTAAGGGAGGACTGCTGCTGCTGACCGGTCATGGGGGGTGACCACCACTTTGCCCCCCGGCAGGAGAGGCTGCCTCATTTACAGGCAACAGCTTTAAAGTGTGGAGCAGGAAAAGAACTGTTTCTTAGCTGCAAAAGCGAGTCTCGAAACAGGGAACACAGCGCCAGCGCTGCTGTGGATGCAGCCAGGATCCCGGAGGCCGGGACCGCGCTGAAGGCGGCCAGCTGCCCTATTCAGGATTCGAGGTTTCAGGCTGGCATTAAAGAAGATTCCTGGGAGCGCCCGAGCGGCGCCGCGACTGAACAGCCCGAGGCGGCAGCGGCCGAGAACTGGGAAAGGCGGCAAACCAGAGACAGAGAGCGAGCACCCGACCTGGCACAGCACTGTGAGTGATCCCTGGCATAGCTCTGTTTGGGGGGTGCATGCCCACGCGGCTCCCACCTGCACCACCAGGCCACTCACCTACCAGTGCTGCCTCCATTTTCCCAGGTGCGGGCAGCTCCGCCCTGCTCGGCCATCACTGAGCCCTCCCACTTGCTTGGCCTGGCGCCGGGCTTTCCGGAGCCTGCGGACCGGCCTCGGCTCCAACTCCCTCCGCGGTTCTCTGGCGGGGCTGGTGGCAGGGGTGTCCCGGGCCGGTGTCGGGAGGGCAAGGTAGTACCCGTCACGCCACCATACCCTGGACACCGGCCCCAGGTAAACTCCCTGTTACTGGGAGGCAGACACCATCTCTGCGGCCACCAGTTTGGTAAAAAGCCTAACGAATTTCTGGTTGGGAATAGTGTGGTAGGAGAGCTCCCAGGTCCGCTTGAACCGGCCGGAGACCAGGCTGCAGGTGGGCGCTAGACTCGGTTTATACTGGGGGGATACAAAGGTGAACAAGACCCGAGAAAGATCTACATAGTGCTACAAAGGCACCCAGAGAGACCGGTCGTCTGTGCCCAGCAGAAACCTGGTAGACTTCCTGGGCGAGGCGGTGCCGAGCAGGGTCTTGAAGGCCCAGCTGATAGACGAGGGGTGCAGAAGACACGCCCCAGCCCAGCACAGTGCGCACAGAGTGGGGAGACGTGCGGCCAGGGAGGCGGAGACTCGACAGAAACCACACACCCGGTGGGGTCCCCACTGCACGATCTAACAGCCTGGGCCAGAGCACACGGAACAGGGAGAAGTCCTGCACGGGAAGTGAAAGCTCAACAGAGATCACACACCCTGTGGTACGTGATCCACCAGCCCAGCAGAGTCCAAGCTGACCAGAAAGGTGGATCCCCGGAGAAGCCCAATACCCGAGGCAACCACACACACAAGGCACTAGAGGCCAACTGAGCAGTCACGGAGGGAGCCATACCAAATTGGCAACCACAGCAACATCCTAGTTAGTCATTAGTCTTAAACCGGTGAACTGTGAAACCCCCGGCCACAATGAATAAACACCAAAAAAAAGATACCAGAAATACAAAAAATCAAGAAAGTACACCACCAAAAGTTAATAAATCTCAAACTCTAGATCCTATAGAACAAGAAGCCCTTGAAATGACTGACAAGGAATTTCGAGTGATAATTATAAGGAAACTGAATGAGTACAAGAAAACTCAGCTAGACATCATGATGAAATGAGGAAAAGTATACAGGATCTGAAAGAGGAAATGTACAAGGAAATCAATGTCCTGAAAAAAAACGTAGCAGAACTTGCTGAACTGAAGAAGTTATTCAACAAAATAAAAAACACAACGGAGAGTTTAACCAGCAGGCTTGTCGAAGTTGAAGAGAGAACCTCTGAACTTGAAGATGGGCTGTTTGAAATAACACAAGCAGACAAAAAGAAAGAAAAAAGAATCAAGGACATTGAAGAAAATCTGAGAGAGATATCAGACAACCATAAGCGATCAAATATCCGAGTAATGGGTATTCCAGAAGGGGAGGAAAATGGAGATTCCATTGAAAACATATTCAACAAAATAGTGACGGAAAACTTCCCAGGTATAGGAAAAGTCACAGATCTTCAGATCCAGGAAGCTCAACGATCTCCAAATGTATTCAACCCAAAAAGGCCTTCTCCAAGACATGTCATAGTCAAATTGGCAAAACTCAGAGATAAAGAGAGAATCTTAAAAGCTGCAAGAGAGAAGCGTCAAATCACCTATAAGGGAGCCCCAATCAGGTTAACATCAGACTTTTCATCACAAACCCTAAAAGCTAGAAAGGAATGGGATGATATTTTCAAAATACTAAAAGACAAAGATTGCCAGCCAAGAATACTCTACCCTGCAAGGCTATCCTTCCGAAATGAGGGGCAAATAGTATATTTCTCAGACAAACAAAAACTACGGGAGTTCACTACCACAAGACCACCCTTACAAGAAATCCTCAAGGGAGTACTGGGTTTGGTTCCTGAAAAATAACTACCACTGCCATAAAAACCTAAGAAAAATCTAAACCCGCTAGTATAATAAAAATGGCATTCATGAAGAGAAAACAAGCTAACAAAAACACTATCTACAACCTAAGGAACCAACAAACACAGAAAACAAACGGTAAATCAGAAAGCAAGGAACAAAAGACACCTAAGACAACCAAACAACCAATAAAATGCTAGGAATAAATCAACACCTTTCAATAACAACTCTTAATGTAAAAGGCTTAAATTTCCCAATTAAAAGACACAGACTGGCTGACTGGATCAAAAAGCAGGACCCAACTATATGCTGCCTACAAGAGACCCACCTCACCCATAAAGATTCACATAGACTAAGAGTGAAAGGATGGAAAAAGATTTACCATGCAAACAGAAAAGAAAAACGAGCTGGAGTAGCTATTCTTATATCTGACAAAATAGACTTTAAACTAAAAACCATAAAAAGAGACAATGAGGGACACTACTTAATGATAAAAGGACTGATCCATCAAGAAGACATAACAATCATAAATATGTATGCACCCAATGTTGGAGCAGCCAGATTTATAAAACAAACTCTATTAGACCTAAAGAAGGAAATAGACACTAATACCATAATAGCAGGGGACCTGAACACCCCACTATCAATATTAGACAGATCATCTAGGCAAAGAATCAGTAGAGAAACACAAGATCTAAACAATACTCTAGACAAATTGGAATTGGCAGATATCTACAGAACATTCCACCCAACAACCTCAGAATATTCATTCTTCTCAGCAGCACATGGATCATTCTCCAGGATAGATCACATATTAGGTCACAAATCAAGTCTCAATAAATTCAAAAAAATTGGAATTATCCCATGTATCTTCTCAGACCACAATGGATTAAAACTAGAAATTAATAACAAACGAAACTCTGGAAAATATACAAACACATGGAAATTAAACAGCATTCTACTTAATGACATATGGGTCCAAGAAGAAATCAAGCAGGAAATCAAAAAATTTATTGAAACTAATGAAAACAATGATACATCATACCAAAACCTGTGGGATACTGCAAAAGCAGTATTGAGGGGAAAATTTATCGCATTAAACGCTCACTTCAGAAGAATAGAAAGATGGCAAGTGAACAACCTAACACTTCACCTTAAAGAACTAGAAAAACAAGAACAATCCAAACCTAAAGTTAGCAGACGGAAAGAAATCATTAAGATCAGAGCAGAACTGAATGAAATTGAAAACCAAAAAACAATTCAAAAGATCAACAAATCAAAAAGTTGGTTTTTTGAAAAGATAAATAAAATGGACAAACCATTAGCATGGCTAACAAAAAAAAGAAGAGAGAAGACTCAAATAACCAAAATTAGAAATGAAAAAGGCGATATTACAACTGATTCCTCTGAAATACAAGGAATCATTCGAGACTACTATAAACAACTATACGCCAACAAATTTGAAAATCTGGAGGAAATGGATAAATTTCTGGACACACACAAGCTCCCAAAACTGAACCATGAAGACGTAGAAAATTTGAACAGACCAATAACAATAAAGGAGATTGAAGCTGTTATCAGTAGGCTCCCAACAAAGAAAAGCCCAGGACCAGATGGATTCACAGCAGAATTTTACCAAACATTCAAAGAGGAATTGACACCGATTCTTTACAAACTATTCCAAAAGATTGAAACGGACGCAAATCTCCCAAACTCATTCTATGAAGCAAACATCATCCTGATACCAAAACCAGGTAAAGATATAACCAAAAAAGAAAACTGCAGGCCAATATCCTTGATGAATATAGATGCAAAAATCCTCACTAAATTACTAGCAAACAGAATACAGCAACACATACGTAAAATTATTCATCACGATCAAGTGGGATTCATCCCAGGGATGCAAGGTTGGTTCAACATACGCAAATCAATAAATGTGATACACCATATTAATAAACTCAAACACAAGGACCATATGATCATCTCTATAGATGCTGAAAAAGCATTTGATAAAGTTCAGCACTCATTCATGACAAAAACCCTCTATAAGTTAGGTATAGAGGGAAAGTATCTCAACATAATTAAAGCCATATATGCCAAACCCACAGCCAATATCATCCTGAATGGGGAAAAGCTGAAAGCTTTTCCTTTAAGAACAGGAACTAGACAAGGATGCCCACTCTCACCACTCTTATTCAACATAGTGTTGGAAGTACTAGCCAGAGCAATCAGAGAAGAGAAGGAAATAAAGGGCATCCAGATTGGAAAAGATGAAGTCAAACTGTCCCTGTTTGCAGATGACATGATCCTATATATCGAACAGCCTAAAACCTCTACAAAAAAACTGTTGGAATTGATAAATGATTTCAGCACAGTAGCAGGATACAAAATCAACACACAAAAATCAGTAGCATTTCTTTTCTCCAATAGTGAACATGCAGAAAGAGAAGTCAAGAAAGCCTGCCCATTTACAATAGCCACCAAAAAAATAAAATACTTAGGAATTGAGTTAACCAAGGAGGTGAAAAGTCTCTATAATGAGAACTATAAACCACTGCTGAGAGAAATTAGAGAGGATACAAGAAGATGGAAAGATATCCCATGCTCTTGGATTGGAAGAATCAACATAGTGAAAATGTCCATACTACCCAAAGTGATATACAAATTCAATGCAATCCCCATCAAAATTCCAAAGACATTTTTCTCAGAAATGGAAAAAACTATCCAGACATTTATATGGAACAATAAAAGACCACGCATAGCCAAAGCAATGCTGAGCAAAAAAAATAAAGCTGGAGGCATAACACTACCTGACTTTAAGCTATACTACAAAGCTATAATAACCAAAACAGTATGGTACTGGCATAAAAACAGACACACTGACCAATGGAATAGAATAGAGAATCCAGAAATCAACCCACACACTTACTGTCAGCTGATCTTTGACAAAGGCACCAAGCCTATTCAGTGGCGAAGGGACTGCCTCTTCAGCAAATGGTGCTGGGATAACTGGATATCCATATGCAGGAGAATGAAACTAGATCCATACCTCTCGCCGTATACTAAAATCAACGCAAAATGGATTAAGGATTTAAATATATACCCTGAAACAATAAAACTTCTTAAAGAAAACATAGGAGAAACACTTCAGGAAATAGGACTGGGCACAGACTTCATGAATACGACCCCAAAAGCACGGGCAACCAAAGGAAAAATAAACAAATGGGATTATATCAAACTAAAAAGCTTCTGCACAGCAAAAGAAACAATTAAAAGAGTTAAAAGACAACCAACAGAGTGGGAGAAAATATTTGCTAAATATATATCTGACAAAGGATTAATATCCAGAATATATAAGGAACTCAAACAACTGTACAAGAAGAAAACAAGAAACCCGATTAAAAAATGGGCAAAAGAGCTAAGTAGGCATTTCTCTAAGGAAGATATACAAATGGCCAACAGACATATGAAAAAATGCTCAACATCACTCAGCATCCGGGAAATGCAAATCAAAACCACATTGAGATACCATCTAACCCCAGTTAGGATGGCTAAAATCCAAAAGACTGAACGATAAATGCTGGCGAGGCTGCGGAGAAAAAGGAACTCTCATACATTGTTGGTGGGACTGCAAAATGGTGCAGCCTCTATGGAAAATGGTATGGAGGTTCCTCAAACAATTGCAGATAGATCTACCATACGACCCAGCTATCCCACTGTTGGGTATATACCCAGAGGAATGGAAATCATCAAGTCGAAGGTATACCTGTTTCCCAATGTTTATCACAGCACTCTTTACAATAGCCAAGAGTTGGAACCAGCCCAAATGCCCATCATCGGATGAGTGGATACGGAAAATGTGGTACATCTACACAATGGAATACTACTCAGCTATAAAAACGAATGAAATACTGCCATTTGCAACAACATGGATGGACCTTGAGAGAATTATATTAAGTGAAACAAGTCAGGCACAGAAAGAGAAATACCACATGTTCTCACTTATTGGTGGGAGCTAAAAATTAATATATAAATTCACACACACACACACACACACACAAACGGTGGGGGGGAAGAAGATATAACAACCCCAATTATTTGAAGTTGATACGACAAGCAAACAGAAAGGACATTGTTGGGGGGGAGGGGGGAGGGAGAAGGGAGGGAGGTTGTGGTGATGGGGAGCAATAATCAGCCACAATGTATATCGACAAAATAAAAAAAATAAATAAAAATAAATAAAAAGATAAAAATAAAAGCTTCCAAATTGAGAAAACTTCATTGCAGCTAGAAAAAAACATAGAAAAAGAGATGCACAAGCTCCAGCTGAAACTTCAAAGTCCTTCTTGAACTGCTTCAAGAAAACACAATTATTTTCACCAAATATCCAATTTAGAGAATAAATGAAGACAGAGGAGAATATTTTCATAGTAGATTAAGGTGTCAGCCATGAATGTAAAGAGATGAACACCTGTAAAATTTTTCAGAAAATTTTTCAAGCCACATTTTTTCAGAAAATTTTGAAAAAAATCCCTGGCTATTATCAAAGTCAACTTACTTCCCATGAATGAAATTTTATGATAATAGGTGGGAGCTCTGCCAGCTGAAAGGTACTGCAGTATCTTAAGTAAAGAAAATGCATGCATTCATCAAAAAAGTATTAAGGAAGCAATTAAGCGTTTCAAAAAGTATGTTTACAACTTGATCCTTCAAATGGGGAGTTTGTCAGAGAACCAAGAGAACCACCAAGGAATTCTCTGGATGAAGAGATCCCCAAGAAAGGATGCACATCAGTCTATGACAGTGTGGGGATCCAAGGTCCAGTGCCCCATGGAAACCAGATGCCACCACCCCCATCCCAGGGTCAGGACAACAGAAGCAGGATCTCTCCATCAGGCCCTCTCCATCCTGTCATAGCAGGTCCTCACAAGAGCAAGACAGAGCTTGTCCTGGTACTCCTTGTACTGACATATGCTCAGAACCTTCTTTCAGCCCAGTACTCCCACTTGTATGCAGCACCCCTAGACCAGGTTGTAGTTCTCCTGTAAGAAGCAGATGCTAAAAGTGGTGCTAGGGGTAAGTTCATGAGAAGAGGTCTCTGCCCTTCCCTTTATTCTGAAAATGAGGATGAACCTACCCAGAATCCTCTCTACTGAGGGACTTCCCTGATGCAGGACATCCTCCGCTGGCAATAAAAAATGTCTACACTAGGCACTAGTGATACTAAGTAATAAAAACTAGGTAGCAAAATCCAACATGGAAAGGCATAAGAATAGACTAATAAGCCAATGGAATAAGAGAGAGTGTCCAGAAAACACCCAAGTCTATTTGGGAACTTAGGAGACAGTAAAAGTGGCACCATAAACCAATGAAAAGGATGGATCGCTTAGTAATTGGCTTTAAGAAAGGGGCTTACTACATAGAGATCCCTATTTAATAGTATACACAAAGGTGGACTCCAGGTAATTTAAAGACCTAAACATAGAAGCTAAAATTATAAACTTAAGAAAGAGTAGAAGAGTATCTTTTTGACTTAGAGCATGGGAAAAACTGCTTCCTACAAATTAACTGGAAAAAAATGCCAACCCATTAAAAGTGGGCAATGGATACAATTAGAGAAGTAATTTTCTAGAAGAAACTCAAAAGGCTAACAAACATATGAAGAGACCTTCAGACTCATGAGTTACCCAGGAAAACGCAAATTACAATGAGAATGAGATTACACTTTATATCTATTAGACTTGGCAAAATGTCAAAGACCGGATAATGCCATGGGTTGGTGGGAATACGGGGTCTGCACAGCTGTGGGAGTCAGAGTAGCAAAGTCCTTCCAGAGAGAAATGGGGCAAATGAAGTACATGCGTGACTTGTGCCCCATCAGTTTGTCTCCTGGATGTACAAGCCAAAGAAAGAACTCAGCTCCATAACCAGACGTTATCGTGCTGTTCTCTGCAGCACAATTTGTAGTGGGGCAGAATAGGACTTGAGGTAAGGAGTATTCTTCAGTGGTTAAAATCAATGGACCAGAAATACACATGGCAACATGAATGAATTGTAACAAGAATGTCAGAAAAGTGAAACACAAATGAGGTATAGAATACCATTTACATTAAATCAAATATATGTGAACCCAAAACAACAGTATACATTTTGGAACACTTACAAACAAAAAATATACATATGAAATGTTTTAGAATTGTTGCCACAGGCAGAGGATGGAGAAAGGCAGTTAGGAATGGGGATAAAAAGGAATAAAAACAAGAGAATGGCCTCGCACAGGGCAACAAGGATAATGTGTCAGGAAATGAGGAGTTTGATTTGCTGAACTTTGACTAACCCCTGAGGTTTTTTTACAAGAAATGCTACAGTATAAATTACAATCCAGTATACTGCCATGCAGTTCCATACAATTCCTATATGCTTTTAAAACCAGTGTTTTCATCCTTTAAACAAGATGACAACAACTTACAAAATTACTCAGTTAAGTCTACTGCTTTGAGAATCTAATTATATCTCTGTTTATAAATACACAATGAAATATAGTAAAAGACAATTGAGAAAAGGAAACAGATTTATCGATTCATGGGACCACAAAGTATTTGGACCTGCAACTAAAAGCCAGATGCATAATTGATAGCATAGCTGCAACATTGACTGCATGATCACATGAGGGGTCTTTGAAAAGTACAGAAAAGGATTGTATTGTTTTTTAATTCAATTTTTTTTCCATGAACTTTTTGAAATACTCTTGTACAGTCAGAAACCTGAGGTCTTGAGGTTGGAAAGGCGTTTTAGAACATTGCAAAATAGCCAGCATTTTGTGGGACTGCTCTGGGAACATAGCCTGAGATTCTGGCCAATATAGCTGTCCATACAACATGGTGGTTAGTCTTTTCAGCTGTGGACTATGAGGAAATCCAGGTAAACTGACTCACAGGTGGTGCTTTGGTGTTGCTGATGCTTCAAGTTTTGTAGCTAAAGATACCATAGTTTAAACAGAGCTAAACTGTCATGAGACTGTGGTAGGCAGAGGGTTAGGGATAAAAGATCTGTGGCCTCTGCTCAGACCCGTACAAGTTCTGTAGCAGTTTGGGTTGTTTGCAGAAGCCCAAGTGACAGTACTAAGAAACCCACCCTCTTTCATGGAGACATTTATTTTTAATTTTTTGGTAAATTCTATCCAACTGCCAAAAGAAAAACAATAGAAACAAAACAGAACAAAACAAATGAAAATCTCCTCCCCTCCCTCATCTCTTCCCAAGATCTTCCAGTTTAGCCACATCCACTTCCAGGCCTTTGAGTACATGGCCAGACTTCTGCTTCTTGGCTGCATCAACGCTTTACATCTCAGCAGCACAGAAAATAATTTTTTTCCATATTATGGAAATATTGTGTTCAGTCAAGAAATTTTAAAAGATGTGAGTTACTTAAGCATGTCTTAACCCAAACATCTTTAATATTCAGCAATCTTAAAGACATTGAAAAAGAGCTATCAGAAGAAGTTTAATATGGAGATTGGAAATAATTTAGGCAATCAGTCTGAAGGATAAAATTCCATGAGATAAATTCAATGTATGGGAGTCTCCCCACACCCTACTCTTCTTAGTGTTTTTACATTTGCTTAATCACCATGGAGAGTACAAAATACAGAAACACGTTGTTTCTGTAATATTGTAGTATAAATGTTTTCCCCATACTTTAAAGCTTTTGGCTTTACAGAACACAAGATCATGAAGCTACTGTCTTTAAAGAATCAGCTATTTGCAGCTCCATTTGTAAGAGGGAGAATAGTAAATTCTTACCAATTAGATTTGTTTGCCAGTGAAAATGTTGTCTTTCAGATGTGAACAATGACCACTCTGTAATCTCTTTTTTAGCCCTAGATGGCAGGAAGATCAAATTAAATTCTATTGCAACTGAATTCCTAACCCTGGAACATTCAATTACCTGTTATTTTTGTAGCAAAGGCCCGCAAGTGGGCCTTAGCAGGATTCATCTTATGATTCAAGCATGTCTGGGGGACTGTCTGGAAAGAGCCACGAAGGGTGTAGGTCCATGAAGAGTTAAGGTGTTTTGGAAAGAAACAGAAAGTGTGAGTGTACAAACTGGTTCAAAGATGATGCGTTGACAAAAGAGAGGAGCTTTGATTAGCCTTGTGACCTTTGATCCCATGGGCTTACCCTTGAGTTCTAGTGCTGGGGACAATTACTTAGTGTCCAATTTTACCATTCATCAATTCCAATGAATTTTGGTGGGACATGCACTATAGAAAAACAGAGAAAACTGAATTGTAATATTTTAATTCATTTATAAAGGAACTTCATTTTTAGTGTACTGAAAAATGATTTTTTTTAGAAAATCATTTTATGCATAATGCAATTATGTTCTTTCACAAAGTGACATTTAAGAATACAAAAGTTATTTTAAAATAAATATAATTCTATCTCTATCACAATTTTAGTTTATAATTGGAATTTTACAAAGTTTCTAAAAAGTTACATCACTAGATTTAGGGCACCTTATCTTTTTGTCAAAGAGCAGATGTAGAATTGTATTATCTAAACTGACCTATCACTTGAAAATCTCATTGAAAACTATAATAACATATTTAAACTATACACCTTCATCCAAAATTTTGCATTAAACATGATGCTGGGATGAATGGCTTACAAAATATGATAAAAATATTCCTGTTCCCTGGAGCTTAAAACTAGTACTAATCAAATTGAGGTGAACAAAAGTTTGCTCTATTAACAGCAAATAGATACAGCAGATAAAAAAGAAAATATTCCCTAATGTAAACATGTTTGTGGTGAAGAATTAAGATTTACATATTCATGTTGGATTAAGGTGGAAATAGAATTGGAAGGACATGAGATTTAGCTTCTATTATTGGTAGTTTGCACATCCATCCTTTCAATCTACTTTATTAGTAGAGTTCAATCTATCTTATTAGCAGGGGAAATTTTTGTTTCTAAAGGTCTCTGGGGCTGTGAGGTAGTTAAAGAATATTTATAGGATCTCAGATAATTAGGAGCCATCTGGCCTCTGCATTACTGAGGGAGGAATCTTCCCTGGCCTGCCTGGCCTCCCTAGCCTGAAGCCCCCTCAGCCATTTCTGGGTTGGGGTGGGAAGCCTCCTGGACCAGCAGGTAGGACAAGGCCAGTGTGGACTTTTGTACATACGCATGAGATTACTTCTTCCCTGACACTGGAGGCTACCTACCCCCTGCAATGTGAGTATTAAAGCTTTCTGTAGCAACAAGAGCATGAAGAACCTGAGATGCATTTTAGGATGAGAAGAAGAGAAATTATTCAAGGATCCAGATATTAAGGGTATTTCCAGGTTCTTTGAAGGTTGTGAAAAAATAAACATGAGATGTTCAGTAACTCTCTCGCCTCAAATTGTTTTTGGAAGCCCTCTTTTGGAAATATCATTCATGTTATCAGCCATGCAAAGCACAGATTTTTCTTGGCTCCTAACCACACCTTAAATTTTAAAAAGCCATCTTTTTTGGTTTTAATGATTTCAAATGCTATTATTTACTGTCAATCAATCGATCAATCAAGTTGTCAGAACGTTTTGAGATTCAATCTTACTTTTATCTGGACAATTTTAATTTCACCGCATCTTATGTCAGCAAGAGATTTCCTTGTCTGGCCTCTTCGGTGTCCAAATTTACACTTATTTCTCATCACTTGTTCATCATCTTCTATGGGTCTTCGAACATATTTAAAGCGATCTTTGAGGGCTCGTTTCCATAAAAACTGCATAAAATAATAAAATAGGCCAGTTAAACTTCAAGGAGATTGGAACAATCCTATATAAACAATAAGATATTTGTCTATCACCCTGAGCTTGAAATTACTTTCACATCACAGTAATGGAAATAACATTTTTTCTTCCATTTATCCTCACAACATCTTGCGACATTGCTATAAAAATCATAATCCCTGAATTATATTTAAGAAAACAGACAAATGAAAATATTCTCCCAACATTATATAGTTATTGAGTAAACATACTGGCTCTTGAACCTAGATTTTTTAATTCCCAAAAGTGAATACTTTTCACTACACTCTGCTGTCTGCACAACACATTCACTTTTCTAGTGGGTTCTACAAAAGAAGTAACACTGGCTTATGTATGTACGGATTGATGCATTTTCTTTAAAAAAAAATTGTCATCCAGTTAAATTCACTTTGGTGAAAACTATTGGCATTCACTCCTCAAATATTTGTGAAGCATCTACTATTTCAAACACAAAGACCAGCTTTTGCCCTGGGAGGCAGGAGGGCACAGGCAGATCTGGCTTTCAGTCTAGCAGAGGCATGAGTCATTTCAAAATAGAGTGAAAAATGTTATAATAGAGGAAGAGACAGCATTATCTTACATTGTGTTAGGAGATCACAGAAGCTTTCCTGTAGGAGGTACACCTGAGCCAAGGCCCAGGTCTTAGGTTATCTATTTAAGGGAAATGGAGATAGCACTGGGGAATGCAGAGGGTTAACTATTTAAGGGAAGTGGAGATAGCACCAGGGAATGCTGGGTGGGTGGGTGGAAGGATGAAAGTTCCAGGTGTATGAAGCAGCATGTGCAATGGAGGACAGGGAGAGACAGTGCCATTTGGAGAACTGCCAAAAGCTGCACCTGGCTGGAGCACAGAGCTCAAGATGCAGGAATGATAGAAGATGGGGTAGAAAATAAGGTGGGAGAGAAAAGCCAGTTCAACCCTGAAGGGCCATGGTGACCCTGTGAAGACGCTTCACGGTAATCCTGAACCGGATCTTCTCAAACCCCTCTCTGTTGAAGGCTGCACAGAATCTCACAGGGGACTTTGCCTTTGGTCCCTCCTCTAAAGTAATGTGTCTCAAACTTTAGCCTGAATCGCAGTCCCTGGAGGACTCGTTAGAGCAAGGTTGCTGGGTCCCAGCCTCAGAGTCTCTGATTCATAGGTCAGGGGAAGGGCTGAGAATCTGCATTTCTTACAAGTTCCCAGGTGATGCTGATAAAACTAGTCCACGCTGGCTCCTAGGTCTGAGAGTAGCCCAAATGTCTGTACTTTTTAAAGCTTTATATATAATTTGGCTGCAGAGCCAGGTTAGGAAGTACTCCTACGCCATGTTGAGTCAGGAGAGTGGAGGTCAGATTTGAAATCTGGAAGAATCTGTCCGGCATGTGGAGTGTTTGGGAGACCATAGACATGGACAACAGCTGAGGAGCACACCTGGGGAGCACATCTGGGCTTCATCCTCAACACGCCAACACTCCCTTCCACTCCTGCGCCTTTTGTTTCGGCCTGGAAAGCTCAACCCCTCTCATCCCCCACCAGCTGGTATCTAGTTAACTCCTGCTTTGCCTCCAGATCCCACCTCAGCATCGCTGCTTCATGGAAGCCCCTGGTAACCTCCCCAATAGCTCATTTCCCCTGGTTATCACCTCTCCCCTTTCCTTGTATGCACTTATCACACTGGTCATTTACCCTCATCTATGAGATGCTTTTTCTTTTTTCCTCTTCCCTTCATTTCCTTACTTTTCTTTCTCTCCCTTTCTCCTTCCTTTCTTTCCTTCCTCTAGGCTATAGGCACATAAAAACAGTGTCTGCTTTGCTCACCAAACGCAGGTGATCATCACATATTGGAAAACTCTAAATGTCTGTTGCCTTGTGTCAGTCCTCTACAACGCACAGGGATCCAGGTGTTGATGCAACACACCAGAAGCAAGACTCTGAGTCTTGGCCTTGCTTGGTAAGTAACTTGCTACATGAGCAGTGGCCCATCACTTCTTGAAGCCTGAGCCTCAGGCTGCTTCTCAGACACTCAACTTCCTTGCAGTGCCATGTGCTCGAATAGAGCCCATAGTGGGTGTGGAGAAAGAAAAGACCCTTGGCAGTCAAACAAGCCCATATTTCCTTCCCAGTGCCAGCCACTAGAGAGGGTGGTAAGTCACCTTACTTGGCTTTGGGCATGTTTTCTGAACTCTATTTCCTCACAGGCAAATGGGAATGCCACTGAGATAACATTAGTCAAGTATTTGGCACTTAGATTTCGCCATTCCTGGTTACATGGCTTATAATTCCCAATAAGAGTATTCCCAGTCCTTGAGACAGCACTGTGGCCTAAGCTTGGAAGACTCAGGATCTAATACATACTAACTTGAGTATTAGCCAAGTAACATTCAACAAGTAACCCCCAGTGGCCTTAGTTCTTCACCTGTAAACTGGAACAATAAGATCTGTCCTGTCAATTGCACTGGGTTTTTGGGAGACTCGTGGAAGATATTTGTAAACTAAAGTGCTATTCATAAAACCCTTTGACAGCCCTGGAGGAGGCCTGCGGGTTGAGGGTTGGGGGATGGTATGTATGAGTCAGAGATGTTTCGTCACCACCCACAGGCTTGCAGGCCAGGACTCTGCCTTCACTGTTTTACAACAGCACAGAAATAAAGGATGGCTTCTATTTTTCCCAGCACTGAAATATGAACTGGGTGCAAATACATTCTTTCCTCATGTTTCCTACAGCTCTGAAGGGCCTCTAAACCTGCTAACCCTGGTGGGAGGTATTATAGCAATCAACTGCAAAGATATTTTTAAATTGCCAATTTCTTCTTCCTAGCCTCTCCCATCTCTCCTTACTAATTGTTTGATAGGAACTGAACAAGGACAAATCAAATACAATCTCCCACATGAACATTCAGTCAATGAGTATTTACTGAGCATCTGCTATATATGCCTGACACTGTGACTTCCTTACAAAGATGCCTCCTGTGGACAATCTCAGTAGAAAATATTGTGTTATGGAGTAATTATCCCCCTTCTCCATACGTGTCTTGCTAGAGGGATGTAGAAAGTTTCACATGGATACAGCTGTCTTCCAATCACTCCGAAATAAAAAGTAGCCCTGGAATTAGGGGCCTCCTGTTGTGACATATGACACAGTCCATGGCATCACCAGCGGATCTGTGCCCAGAATTTTAAGCCCAAATGTAATCATTAGGAATCATTTGAACAAACGCAGAATGTGGACCATCTCATACGGCAACTGGACTAGACCTGTCCAAAAAGCAAATAACAACCAAATGCAATGTACAATCCCTGATTAAATTTTACAGCAAAAATTTTTGAATAATGGGAAAAATGGGAATATGGATTGTATATTATATTATGCAATCAATGTTAAACAATGCAATCATTGTTATTAGGTATTAAAATGGTACTGTGTTTATACAAGTATAGGAGATTGTCCTATCCTTATGAAATACATACTGAGGTTATTTAGGGATGACATCTGCAACTTGCTTTCAAATGCTCTGCCAAAACAAGTGAAGTAATGTGAGAGAAGAAAAATATGGCAAAATATTAATACCTGGGGAATCTAGATCAGTGATTCTCAACCAGCAAAGTGATGTTGCCCCCTCCTCCTCTCAGGAGATGTCTGGTTGTTACAATTGGGGTGAAGTGGGAGCCAGCGATGCTGCCAAATGTCCTACCATGGACAGGACAGCCCCCATTGCAAAGAATTATCCAGCCTCAGATGTACATAGTACAGTGATGGAGAAATCTTGATCTAGGTGAAGGTTTTATGGGTATCACCTTAGCATTATTTCAATTTTGTGCAGATTTGAAATTTTTCAAAATAAAAAGTTGAAAATAAAATGAATACTGAAAATAACCAAGTGTGCTCACTCTTTAACTCTTTCTTTCACACACACATATACAGTCACATATACACATATACACAAACTGATGTTTTCAGAAATTTAGGAACACAGACATGCTTGCAGAGAGAATTTGGGTAAACACCTATCCATGCACAAGAGTTTCCCCTTCCACTCTGCGTGTGCAAACATGGGCCATAACCTGCTGCAATTCTGCATGTCTCTTTAGTTAATGCTGCTGGAAAGAGACGTGGGTAAAACGCACACAAGAGCAAAGTCAACATTATTTCTTTGTATGTGTCTCACTTTGAGAACCATGAAACTGAGGGTCAGATGTAATTAAATAGATATGTACTTGCTTAAACATATGCAAGGATTACCTGGAAGAAATCTTTTTAATAACATTGGTTACTTCTGGGGAGGAATATTACATGGCTGGAGGACAGGGGTGGGAGGGAGACTGTTCTAATTTATACCCTTTGGTAGCTTTTGAATTTTGAGCTATGTGAATGTATAACTTATTCAAACAGTAAATATAAATTATTGTCTTAAAAACACAACTAGTTCTATACATGACAAAACAAATTAGTTGGCAGACATCATATCCTGAGTGTAGAAGAAATTCTGAGAATCGGTTTTGTCAGCCACACTGACATGGTTGTCAATGTTGGAACCCCAGGTTTGTTTGTTGTTGTTTTTATTGCTTTGTTTTGTGTTGTTTTAGAGCAGATTTGGTTTATTTTGTAGCACGCTCTATATGTAGCAGCATGTTTTAGAAAGGATGTCTTCCTAGAAGCAAAGATACCTGAATTCTAGTCTTGGCTTCAATAGTTAATACTTCCAGACACAGGATACAACATCTTTCCTGAGTCTGAGTGTTAAAAAAAGAATCGTTAAGGTCCTCTCCCATTCAGAAAATTCTGTGATTCTATCCATATATAATAAATCTTTTTATGAAAATACAAAAGGCAGGAAGGAGAGAAGGAAGGAAGAAAAAAAGGAAGGAAGGAAACAGAGGCCTTCAATGTTTCTACATTCACAGACATTGGCATTTATCCTTTGTTGTTCAAATTGGAACTAATTGATTAAATCCTACTTCTTCAAGAAAGCACAGCAAAAATATTTTCTCATAGATATCTGAGATGGTGAGGGACAAAATGACATCTATCTGATTTAGATGGTATGACTACCAGTGTATGCATATGGCATATAGAGATACAAAAAATAAGACAGTACAAGTATGTCTTTATGTACACATAGTTACAGTTCCCAATAACTGTTCCTTAAATCATATAGTTCCAGTGTCCTAAGCACTCAATTTTTTATTACCATCTTAATTATTTTTAGGTGTACATTCAATAGTGTCAAGTATATTCACATTGTTGTGCAATGAAGACCCTCGTCTTTTAAACCCAGGAGGTAGGTAGGTCCAAAAGCAAAGTTTGTACTGGAACCCTGAAAGTAGCAGTTCTCAACCCTGGCTGTACATTAGAATCATTTTGGGAATTTTAAAAAATGCTAATGCCAGGGCCCCATCTTCAAATCAATCAAATCAGAATCTCTGGGGATCTTAATGTGTAGCCAGAGTTTGGAACAGCTTAGGATCTGGTTTTTTTGTTTGTTTGTTTGTTTGTTTTGACCAGTAAGGGGATCGCAACCCTTGGCACGGTGTTGTCTGCACCACGCTCAGCCAGTGAGCGCACCGGCCATTAGGATCTGTTTTGATGAGGACAGCAGAGATGTGAGAGGGCCAGGATAGCTGAGACCTCAAACTTCTCCACCAGGTCTAATCAGAAGGCAAGAAACACTTGCTGGTGACAGCTCTGATGAAGCTGCAGTCACATCCAGCTCTTATTATGTATGACATCTCCTAAAGACCTCCCTAGAGACTCAGTGTTACATATGAACTTCCAAACAGCTTTGAGAGAGGGACAGAAACACCATGACAGAGAGAGATAAAGAAGACAAAGGAATGCAGGGCAAAGAGGGACAGAGAAGCTATCACAGAGGAGAGACAGAGAGAGAGAGAGGAGAGAGAGCACAAAGCAAACAAAGAAGGAGGGACTGACGGAAAGAGGCAAAAAGACAGAGACAGAACCAAGGAAACAAAAAATCATGGAGAGACCAAGCAGAGATAAAGAGAGAAATAGACAAAGAGAAACAGACAAACCTGGATAGATAGACACGGAGAGAGCGAGTGTGTGTGAGAGAGAGAGAGAGAGAGAGAGAGGTTAAGGAAAGGGAGTAAAGCAAAAAATTACTGGACAACACATGGCTCCTATTTTCAGATGGGCTGAGATTAACAAGCTGGTGCCCTGCGATCACTTACAAAGCCACAGCCATCCTCGTCCAGGAAAGGGTGGGCCTGCAACAGGGAGTTGACCACATCGTTGTACTGCTGGGTGGTGGGATACCTGTTCACCGCAACGAAGAGGACATATTTCACTTCACGCAATCCACATTCTTTTCTTTAAGATGAGTCTACATTACACTTGCTTTTCTTCAACTCTTTCTATATAACAAAATATACATTTAAGTTTTGGGCGTTGTTGAACATATCACCAATATGTCATACAAAATCTGAAGCAAGTTGATTCCAAATGAATTCTACTCTACTCTGAAAATAGACCCTCTCCCAAAACAGCAAGTCTGCCCTGTTATTACTCACAGTGAACCTTCCAGATACTTAGTCATGTCAGCCTGGAGAAACTCAATGATCTTTATCCTCATACTGTGATCAGGACACTTCTGCTCTGCTAACATGCATTTGACATCATAGGGAAACTCTGGTAAAACATAGGACTTGGTCCATTGTAAGGCTTTATTCCTTGCTAGAATATGTTTCATATTTTTTCTGTGAAATAAGAACACACAAAGAGTGAAATTCTATTCCAAATACATGCAACGTATCAATTCTCTACACCCTGAGAACTTATGATATAACATTTTTCGCAGGGTCTAAATATATGGAAGTCATCAAGCTGTCTTCCATCCACTCATCTATCCAAAAATGTTTGAAGCCTCATTAGGTGCCTCTGTTTTCTTCCCTTTGAACTCACATCAAAACTTGTAGTTTTGGAAAAAAATGTCATAATAATATAAACTTTAAAATAAAGCCTGAAGTTGGAAAGAATATTAATCAATACATCTTGAAGAGGTAACATATATTGCATAGCTCAAAACTGAATAAGATATCTAACAAAAAGAAAATAAGTTGCAATTCACAAAAGCAAATGAGGTGTACAATGAGGTTATGTCTTAGTACCTTATTAGGAAAACTCTTTCTAATTAATTTATTCTGCTGCTGTTTACAGTGATATATGAGATATGCCTAATTTAGTTGGCCTTTGGCTATTTTAATAAGGTAAAATTAGTTTCTAAATTAAAAAATAAGTATCAGATATTCTGATTCCATTCAGGTGAAGTTCCTGTAAAAGACATAAACTGTAGCTACAGAAAGCAGATCAGTGGTCGCCTAGGGCTGTGGGTAGCCAAAGTGGATTGCCACAATAATTGCACAACTACATACATTTGATAAAATTAACTGAGCTGTACACTTTAAATGGGTGAATTTTATGTTATGTAAATTATACATCAATAAGGCTGTTTACAAAATTAAGTATAAGATGCACTTTAAAACCTTAAGGTTAGTGACTGATCATTGAATTGTAAAAAGAAGAATCTGTAGTAAAATTTCCAAGCAACAGTTAATCAAAGGCACTAGGTAGCTTTCAATCCATTTCACTGATAGGGTTGATTGGGATGGAAATGAAGGAATAGAGGCAAGCCAATAGAAATAACAGAAAAAGTTCCTAAATTAGCCAAAATAAGTTAATTTCCTGACAACCATGGAATTCTTAGTGGTCCAAACAAAATTCAGATGAGTTTTAAAAGGCCAGGCTTCGTTTAGCATTTTAGGTCATTCCTTATAGGAATGCATGGACTATAATGGAATACAGGGAATAAAGGAAACAGAAGAAAGCACTCTCATCTCTTTTTTTGATAAACTCCCTTTTCTTTTTTCTCTCTTTGGCAGTTACTGTATCAGTGGTGAAAATATGTCCTGGCTAAAATAAATATATTGATAGTATAATACTTAATTCAATATAGCAACAGGCATTTTCTAGATACAAATCTCTGCTTTAGCCCAAAGTATTTTCCAGTATGTTTTCTCTCTCATTTCATTTATTCATTCAACCAGTATTTATTGGGGGTCTACAAAACGTCAGTTACTCTTCTACAATCGCCATTTCCTTCCATATTCTATTACCTTGCTTCTTTCTCCCATGACCAGATAATCTCACCTTTATCTATTGAGACCAAGGGTTATAAAGTAATGGCAAGTTTTGTTGGCTGTGTTTTGTGCCTTTCCAGGGTTTTTAAAAAGTGATGTAATTGGGTGGGTATTAAGCTTGGTTTCATAGTATTTTAGCACATATCTCCTTTTCCCCAGTGAGTTCCAAGTAGATAAGTTAGCTGCACGCTCCTTTTAGGCTTTTGAGGTTGCTATCTCTTAACTTAGTACCACACCAACAGATAACTTCAATATTCCAATGTTATAAAATAGGGTTTGGCACAAAATTTGCATTCCTGTTCTAGATATTTTTAAAATATGTCTTCTCTCTTCAATGTCAGGTTAGCATGGTATTATTTCTATCAAACACCCAGAATGTAGCTAGACACATACAGAGTCTATCAAAGCCAGATGCTCTATCTTGCTCCAAATAGAGTTATTAGGCAAAATCAGAAGCATCAAATTTTCTTTTTCTTTACATTAAAACAATATAACCAAGTATTTTGGAAGTGACTAGAATCCAAGCTATACCAAGTAATACAAGTCAAAGAAGTATTACACAAGAAAAGTGACTCATCAAAAATTAAAAATACATTTTAATTTGGAAGCAGACAACTGCAGGCACAACTGTTCCCCATCTGCGAAATTATATTTGCCTTGGATCAAAAAAACTTTACTGTGCGGTTAAGATTATTCATAATGTATCTAATAAGCTAGAGTTGGACAGAGCACCAGTAGAAGTCAGCCTAAAGTAAGGACAGGGAGCAGAAAACACTCTCAAACTCAGAGGACACCAATATTTCTGTTTTCACCTCAGAGCCAGGGCTCTTCAACAAAATCAGCACAACAAAATGACCAATCTTGAAACCAAGGGATCTTAATCCTCGGTGTACAGTAACATCCACTGGAAAGCTTTTAAAACATGTTAATGCCTAAAACTGGCCCCAGTCTAACTGAATCAGAATCTACTGCTTACTAAACACTCAGTTTACATGTAGAGTTTATATTTATAATTTAAAAAAACCTTATAATACAGTTAAGCCAACACATTTGATAGTTGGCAGGATCATCTGTGAAAAGGAGAGGAAAATCCCAGAAAAGAAAGAGCTAATGAGGAGAAACTCCAAATTCTGTATATAAACTGTTCAAATTTCTGGATGATTGTGAACAACACATATGCACAGTCCAGCTAAAGATAAAAGAACAAAATGGAAATTTAAGCTGATACCCAAGAGGCAGAGTTTTTCATATGAGTCCACCCAATTAATATACAAAATTACAGCAGAGAAAAAGAAATTATTAAACAGATCCAAATAGAAATTTAGAAAAGAAAAACAGAAAACTTGAAATAAAAAAATATGTACTAGACAGGATTAACAGAAGAATGGAGATTAAAGAGAAAAGAGTCAGTGAATTTGAAGACATTAATAGAAATGATCAAATCTGAAAAACAAGAAGAGACTGAAAAAATAGAGAAGTAGCTCATTTTTTAAATTTCAGGTTTTCACTATTTATTCCCCTGTACAGCCATAAAACTTTCTCCCCTTTGATCTACTATCCAATTTTACATAAACACTGATCTCATCATGTCAGTCAGTGGAGAGCTGGGAGAGCTGGCCGATGGCTTCCTGGGCTTCTCTTTGACACATGACATAGCCCAGTGTCCCAGTAAAGTAGGCCAGTCTTTCTTGAAATGGTAACCATGCCCAAGAAGAAAAAGCAACTCAAGGTCTGGGTCCATGACCCCTGGTCTGATTGAGTGACCATGGCAAGTAACACCACTCAGTGCTGGCTATCATGAGGTCTGAACAGGTTAAGAAAGCTGTCAACAATGCTACTCAGAAGTAATACCTCTGTGATTTGCCAGCCTCTCAGATTCACACAGAGAGGCTCTTGCAAGGGCTGGATAGCCCCGTGAGGATGATGAAGTGGATGTCCAGGATGCATACCCTTAGGTAACTGTCTCCAGAGAGAAGACAAACTAGAAGAACAGAGGCCATACAGAGGCGGCAAAGAAACACATCTCATGGATATTTTGCTATTGCTAGCCTACTACGTTTATCCTTATCACACAGTAAATTTTGCCCTGATTTGAAGAACTCCTGGACTACCACATACACTGTTGCTATTTGACTAAATTTCTTCTGAAGGACCACTCACTGGTTGTCTGTCTGTCTTTACCCCTGTGACTGGAGTCTACAGAGGCAGTTGAGCTGTCCCTGGGCTCATGTGATCTGACATTTGTACTTCATGTATGAGCCATTGGCAGCCCAAATATCAAAGAATCCAGCATTTCTAGAGACTATTCCCAGTTCTGTTAATGAATTTCAAATACCATTTCAGGTACTGAAAGAGTACTGAGAACTAATGTGAAAAAGTAACTCCAAATTTTAAAGTCCCGTGGTTTAAAGACCAAGTGTATGGGAGAGCTGCAACTTCACATTCAATATGTGACGATATGGGATGTCTGCATTTGTAATTCATCGTGCACAATTTCACCCTTCTTCCAACTGTCACAGGCATGATAATCTTCCTATTTCCTGACAATGACTGATGAGAGCGATTCAGGATTCTTCTATCCCCAGCAATCAGACACTGTGCAGCGAACATGGGAGGCAGATGACTTGGGACTCACTTCACTATGTTAGTTTCTTTGACGAATAGCATCTCCAGTATCTGGTGTCCCTGAGAGTAGAGTTACTGCTTCCTATTTCTTCTTTCTTTAAATCTGCTTCCTACTTCTGAGGGCAAATCTAAGCCAGGCCCATCCTTTAATCATCATCCCTTTGGGTTCCTGGGGCTCCCCAGGAAGAGGAAAATAACTATGATTCCTCAATATATTTGGACGTAAGAATTTGCATTTGGAAGGAAAAACTTGAATCTGTTTTCTGCATTTAAACCCTGTTCCAGCTATTGAGTGTTGGGGTTATTTCATCCCCATGAAATAGATGATACAGCCTTAAGGAGAAAGCGAGCTCTTGAACCTCCAAGCCAGAGAGCTTCTGTGTTTCTTTAGGGAGGAAGCTTAAGAGTCCCAAACTATTGCTGCCTTTTTTTTTTTTTTTCCAACTGAGCTACAGTTTTCTGCTTGGTAAAAACTGTTGCTTCCAATTTAGTTAACTCTCAAATTCAAGGGAATTTTCTCATTCTCTCCTTATTTATCTCCACAAATGAAATAGGTGATAGGATTTTCAGGTCTTATGGGAAAAAATAAAATTCAATGGTGCAGAACTTTTTAACATCACAAATTTGAATTTCTCATATTTGATAATTAGGCCCATTCATAACATGGTCCAATTTTGTGCGCTATCTTATTATCAGCTACTATCCAATGTGAATTCTCAGATCCAGTCAAGGTACAAGCCTTAATAAATCTCCAACACGTGCTGTTCATGTGTCAGCAGTTGTTCTGGTCACATAGAATGCCCTCAGTTTCTCTGATTTTTCTAGACTTATCTTAAGCCTCCTCCTAAGGTCCTTGGGTGAATTCTAACACCCCATGTCCCCACTCTTTTGGCCCTCAGGTGGTCTTCCCCATCAGAAGCCTCCATATGGCCTGGTCCAACGCTGGCCCTGTGGGCTCTCAACTGTGTCCTGGCTCCTTAGCTGTTTTGATTTCCCTATGTTCTTGTTGAGAGGAACAGTTTGTGACAAAAATGTTATAGAAAGCATTATGAATGTTTGAGAGAAATATCAAATATCAAATATAACATTCTATGATAGATATAGTCTTTAGTTTTGTAAATGTGTTTTCATGTATAACACTGACATCTTTCAAAAAGAATTTTGTTTTATTACAATAGCCCACCCATGACAAAGGAACCATTGACTTGCAGGGCACCCAGCCAACGTGCCAGTGAAAAGAAGTGCCACATCACTATGCCCTTAAGTTTGAGATACAAAAACCAGTGGGACACAAATGCTAGAGGGGCAGATCTGGGAATTGGAATGGAGTCCTCTGGAAACACAAAAGGTATGTAAGAATTAGACAGTGGCTGTGGAGAATTACAAAGAGATCAAACATCACCACCACCACCCCCCAAAAAAGTCCTCCCAAAGACGTTTTCTTACCATCTCACCAGGCTTCAGCTGCATTCCATGTGGCTTCTTTACAGGACCAAGGGCAGAATTCACATCGCACTCAACTGAACTTTGGGTGACTTTTGGAGTCAAAGTCAGCTCATGAATCATTCCTGTTGTCCCAAACTTCAGAGCACAAATGACAGCTTTCTGCAAGGGCACCTGCTTGAAGATAATCTGCCTTGTTGAGGCACTATGACGCTCTTCTAGTCTTGTAAAACAGTATTTCTTTCTTGTCCTCAGCAAAAAGAAGGAGGGACAAAAGGAGCACTTTGCTGTTAAGAATAGCCATCCTGGTCGTGGGCTTGTCTTCACACAAAAGTACCACTGGCCTAGCACTCCCATCACCAGAAGAGAAAGCAGTGACAAATGCCATGCTTTCCAGGGACTGAACTGAAAGACTGTGTCCCATGAGTCACTCTATTTTGGCATCCCATTTTCATTTTTATTCTTCTCTACACCCAAGCCTGCAGACTTTATACACCGAGAGAGATATAGATTGGGATGCCCAGTTTTATATTATCAACTCTGAAACTAAATGGCATGTGATCTCAGCCACATCTAAAAGCTTAAATGTTTTTGGAACATAGAAGAAGAAGAGAAAGTTAGGGGAGGCTTAGACATTGGTTTAAAGAATTTTCTGTCCTCTTACCCTAAGACAGAAAAAGATTTTATGGTACACATCTTCAAAATAAGGAACAGACTGTATCAAACTGCATGTTAAGCAGAAATGTTGCCTGTGTGTTGATAATGCTAGTAACTTGGGAATTACCTGCTTTACTTTACCTTGGCAAAGGTTTCCAGTACTAAGTAAACAAAGTAAACAAGAAGTTTGAAAAGCCCAATAAAGAGGAACATGCCAATGAACAAGGTGAGATGCTATCTTTGAAAACAAGCAGTGTCACTGCAAGACGTGCATGGACTATAAAGCAAATGTTGTTTCGTTGCTGTAGGTGATGATGCCCGCCACTAATTCAGAAAATGTTTGCTCCACATTCTCAGAATTTTGATGTTTCCTTTTTATTTATGTTTTATAACTCTGGGCTTTCACACCTGCCAATCAATGAGACTTTCTGAGGAGTGTGGCTTCTGAGATGCATGTGTGAACACATCATCAAGCGCAGAGAAGGGGGGAGCTGTGAATGTCATCAGGCACTGTGTGGTGGGACAGCCCGACAGATGCCTTTCAGACCCTCTGTGTTCTTGGCTGCCAGTGTGAGATTCAAGGACTCAGGAGTCTTTGGAGCCCCAACTAATCAAGAAAAGAAGCAAAAATAAATAAATTGTTTATTTCCCCAGTTCCTCTTGGTATTGACAGAAATGCAGAGTTCCAGAAACTTGGCCTTTATCTTCAAGATTTATGCTTATTACCATGATCTTCACATAAACAGGTCCCACAGAACTATCATGTCTGAGTCCCTCTTTTTCTTTTTTCTGCCTCACTCATACATAAGAAAAAGTAAGGAGACATGACCTACTCATTTGTTGCAAAATGGTTCAGTACTACTATTTTGTAGTTCAGAATATCAACATCTGTTGGCTCAGAGGTGAAAGGCTTTAGGGCAGCTTTCTTTTTATCCACCTTCATGCTACCAGACTTTTGGATCCTGATCTCACAGAGAATAGCTTTTGTCTTTGGGGGGTGGGGCAGGGGTGGAGTAGAAAAGTCATTATTCAAATCTGACTCAAGTGCTGGTTTCATATGCCTCATGTGGCAAAACCTTCAGTGACTGGGTCTCTTCCCAACCCTGTGTTGACCAGGCTATGGTTTGCTAGTCCCTCCACTTCTTGCACTTATAAGGATTCAAGGTCCCTGATTTATTACTGACTATCACCGTGGGCAAGGAACTCAGTGGCTACTGAGGAATGTAGGAAAATGGGCCTTTACACAAAATGGTGAGGCCCTCTCCTTGGGAGGCTGTGTTACTGAGCTGTCGTTCAGGCTGACTCCTGTTGGGTGTTCACTTACATGGAATGACAATATGTAAGGTAGTGAGAAGAAGCCCTAGCTTTATCAGAATCTCTATTTTTTTTCATCCCACTAAGTTCTACTGAATAAGCTGTTGGACATATCCTTCACAATGCTATCCTCATATTTGTTTTCTCATTTTAGATGATGCTACCACCATCACCAGGTTCCACAAGCCAGAAATATGGGAGAAAACTTACCGTCTTGCAAACCTTCCCCTCACCCCTATTAACAAGACCACCAAGTCTTACTGATTTTTTACTTAAATATCCTTTTTAGGCCCACTGCCACCTTCTTCGTTTAGACCTTTGTCATCTCTTGCTCGAACTTTAATGTCTTGATGGGTCCTCTTCCTCCTCTCATTTTTCTCCAATTCATTTTCCACATCACTGACACACAGTCAATGATGAAAACTACATATACCTGATCAAATCGCTTCATTGCTTGCAGCTCTTTGCTTATTATTCCTTGTAACCTACAGCAGTGGTCCTTCACTCTCATTATGCATTAAAATTAAGTTCTTTTTGGCCTAGTGCCTTGCTACTCAAAGAGTGGTCCCAGAACAGCACTGGCAGGAGAATTCTGAACTGCAGACCACAACCCCTGATGTACTAAGTTAGAATCTGAATTTTAACAAGATTCCTGGGTGATTTATAAGTACATTAGAGTTTGAGAGGCACCAGCTTAGGGTATTGGCTTTTTTTTTTTTTTTTTTTTCATTTAAGTCCCCCAGGTAATCTAATGTGCAGTAGAGTTTAAGAAGTGCTGTGCTGCTCATCAGCAAAGAAGTCACCTCCCTATCTCTCCAACAGCAACAGTATCTCCCACCATTTCCACTTTCTCTGCCTCTATCTCTCACATTCCAAAAATACTTACTTATTCCAAACAGAATCCTCCATGCTATTTCAAGTGTTTGTACCTTTGCACATACAGTGAACGTCCTTTTCCTCTGCTGCCCCATTTTCCTTCTGATGAATTTTTAATCATCTTTCAAAAGCCTCCCCCAGTATTTGTGAAGCTTTCCCCCAGAGACCATGTCCACACTCTCATCCCTGACAGTCTTATTCCTTCCTCCCTCTGTGCTACTTCTGTACCCTGTGCATTTCAATTTCTGCATTTCTTTCTCAATATTGCAGTTATTCACTTACATATTGGTCTTGCCTACTAGACTGAGTTCCCCAAGGCAAGGACTAAATTGTCACCGGCCTCCCACTGTATCTAAATAATACCTAGCTTATGGTGTAGAGTCAGTAATTTGAACTAAACGAGAGGGGAAAAATAGATTAAAATTAAAATCATGCTTACCTTAGATCTCTCTAAAGAATTCATATTAAATGTAATGGTAAGGGCCAGGAGTCAGAGAGTTATTTATCAGTCCTGTCAGCCCAATTTCCCCTAATTCTGCAGTTCCTGCTTGGCTGGGACCACAGATAACCTCCACTAAAGGAAAGTTTGGTTCTAGCTCAGTGAGTCAATACTCCTCACTTCACTTGGGTCTTGCTCAAATGTCACACAGTAGTCAAAGTTGATTGGCTTCCCTGGAAACCCCTCTGAAAGGAGCCTTTCTGTTCACTGACGCACACACGACACTCACTCCCTGGCCCCCTCCCCCATTTTTTGTTACTGGTCTTCATAGCATTTAAACAAATTTATAATGGAATGTTTTATTTATTTGTTCTTTTTCTTCCCCATTAGAATGTGAGCTCTGTGATATAGGAGGCTTGGTCTGCTTTGCTCCTTACAGTGTCCTCAGTGCCCACAACAGTGCCTGGTGCACAGTAAGCACTCAATCAATATTTGCATATTGCATGAATAAATGAATGAATCCTGACTTAGGTAAGAAATCTTTAAATCTGTATTTCCTAAAGTGTTTTTTGTAATGTTAGTAGATACTACACCAAAAAAAGAGTTCTGGGTTAAACAAAGTTAAATGGGTTTTCTTACTGTAAGTCCCCTCATAGTCTTCACCACATTACTGTACACTGGGAATCTCTAATCGAGGAACAGAGTCAGCAAGTAATACTTCTCATACACAGACCCTTTAAGTGTGAAGTTCTATGTACCCATGTGGTGGGAAGTGGTGGGATTCCGCATTTCACTTTGAGGTCCTTGTTCCACTGACCTGGGATTCAGCATCTAAATGTGACAGTTCATCACTTGTGTTGTCTCTGATGCCCCTCTCAGTGGGCAAGCTCTTTTTTTTTTTTTTTTTTGACCGGTAAGGGGATCAACCCTTGGCTCAGTGTCGTTCGCACCACGCTCAGCCAGTGAGAGCATTGGCCATCCCTATATAGGATCCGAACCCACAGCCTCGGCACTACCAGCACTGCACTCTCCCGAGTGAGCCACGGGGCTGGCCCAGTGGGCAAGTTCTTGAGGCCCCCTCTACTCTTCTCACTGTACATGACTAGTTCATAGGACTTGTTTCTGTTTTGTTTTCTACACAGCAGTTGGCTGATGGCCCAGGCCTCCTGGGAGGACCGAAGCATCTCCTCCTCTTGCCTGGAGCCCTGAGTCCTGGAGAGGTTTCCAGACACTGCAGTCCTGCCTGTATTACCTGGTGCAAACCCTGCTTCTTCTACTGGGGGACCACTTGTAAGAAATGAGATGAGAATTTTTTGTCTCTTTGAACCCTGTGCTTATTGACTGGCCAAATAATAAAAACAATTACTAACATTTATAAATTCCTACTATGTGCCAGGCCCTAAGAATTTTTCATGTATTGACTCATTCTTCTATTTATTTTATAAATGAGAAAAGTAAGGCCCACTGAGGTTACATAACTTGTCCAAGGTCACTCAAGTCAAGCATAGCTAGGACTTAAAACTACACTCTTAACTATTTGCTTGTCCTCTACCTCCAGAATGACCAAGCCTGACACTAGCAGGATTGATGTCCTGGTCTAATACCTATACCTGCCCCTGTCCCACCCCATCTGCCATGAATAGCTGTGATTGAACATATGTGGCAGTGGGTCCCAAGATATCACATCTTATCCCAGTGTCCTCTTACAAGGCTCTTGCATTTTTAATTATGGTCATATATATTTGACTCAATTAAGATGAGACCACAAGAAATGCTTAATACATCTATTCCTTCATGTAACAAACATTTGTTGAACACTTACTCTGTGTCAGGCACAAAGGTAAATAAGGCTGGTCCCTGACCACCCACTCCCTTCCCTGTTCAGAGCTCTGGGCCTGCAGAGGACACAGACATGTAGGGACTGAAAAGACTCATCACACATCTGACTGAAGCTTGTACTATTGGAGCCTTAATTGGGCTTGCACACTTCATTGAACCTTCCCTTTATCACATACTGGGATGAGATGCACACACAACTGTGTCACCCCCTTCTCTGAGCTACATGTGTGAATGCACCTGCAAACAGTACATCAATATTGTTCAAGATCCATCGACATTTGCCTTACTCGCTGAGCACAGGCAGCAGGATAAGCTCATTCTGCACCATTTCATAGCAGTAGACAGACCAAGAAAAGAAAATTTGACATTAAAATAATTTTTAAATATGCATGAAACCATGACTAATTTATAATTACGCCCAAAGGCAGAAGCAAAACATCTGCACATATATTTAAAGTTCAAATGAGGTGTCTTTAAAGTAATATTTAGGAAACCGCTACCTGTTTATCTGATTTCATGCCTTATTAGGTACTAAAAGAGAAGCAAACAATTTCACATAGGGTATGACAGAATTTGGGTGTGTTTTCTCCCCAAAACTCATGTGGCAATCTGATCCCCAATGTGGCAGTGTTGGAAGCTGTTTGAGTCACAGGGACAGATCTTTCATGAATGGATTAATGCTCTCCCTGGAGGGTGGGGGCCCTAAGTGAGTTCTCACTTTATAAGTTCCCATGTGAGGGCCGACCTGTGGCTCACTCGGGAGAGTGCGGCGCTGGGAGCACAGCAGCGCTGCCGCCACGGGTTCGGATCCTATATAGGGATGGCCGGTGCGCTCACTGGCTGAGCGTGGTGCAGACGACACCAAGCCAAGGGTTGTGATCCCCTTACCGGTCACACACACACACAAAAAAAAAAGTTCCCATGTGAGCTGGTTGTTTAAAGGATCCTGGCACCTTCTCTCTCTCTCTTGCTTCCTCCCACCATGTGATCTGCAAATACCCGCTGGCTTCCTGACACTTTCCTCCATAAGTAGAAGGAGCCTGAGTCCCACACCAGATACAGCTGTCCCAGAATCATAAGGCAAATAAACATCCATTCTTTATAAATTACCCAGTTTCAGGTATTCTGTTATAGCAACACAAAATGGACTAATACATGGTAGATTAAAAACAAGAATAAAATTGCAAAGAAAGCTCCTCCAAAAGGATCACCAAAGGGTGATGAGAATGGAAGCTAATAATCCCTTCATCCAGAAAGGGCATTTAAGCAACTCAGTAAAGAGCACAGTGTCACCTCTTACTGAAGAAAACTGTGTTGTACCACAGCACCCTAGTGTTTCCTTGGGACACACACACCTCATTTTCACTACTGCTAGAGACTTTTCAAGAGCCAAAAGAGTCAGGGCTTGAATCCAGTGTGTGAGAACCCCAAACTAGCACATGTTCCACCACCTCCCCCCACTTCTTGAAAGCAGTTGGCTTCCCAAAAGCACTATGACCAAACACCTTCAGCTTTCTAGTCTGTTATGAGTGAATGGCTTATAAACCCTCGGAGTTTGGCTCTGTTTAAAAATTACCATATTTAGTATGGATTGTGTCAAAAAAAATCTAAAAAGAAATTGATACTACTTTTTTTTTTTTTTTTTTAAGATGACCGGTAAGGGGATCTTAACCCTTGACTTGGTGTTGTCAGCACCAAGCTCACCCAATGAGGAAACCGGCCATCCCTATATGGGATCCAAACCCATGGCCTTGGTGTTATCAGCACCACACTCTCCCGAGTGAGCCACGGGCCGACCCCGAAATTGATACTATTCAAATACTTATCCTGTCCCATGAAAATATATTCAGTCTTTCAATGGCTCACACATCCTAAGTCAATTTTAAAACTCCTATTGAGTATCTGTGTGCCAGGGTCTGAGCTAAATGCTGGGCTTACAATGCCAGAAAGGGCATAGACTTTGTTCTTGAGGTGCTTTCAGTCTAATGAGGGAATACAGACTTTAAGTGATCAATTTCATTACCTAGTTTTACAGGTAAAGCAAGAGATACATAGAGGTACTATACATAGAAGAAGGGCTCCTTGCCTGGCCGGGAATGTCACTGGAGGCTTGCTAGGGAGGGATTTTGAGTAGGATTTAAAGGATGAGCAGGTCGTAGGTAGGTAAGGAAGGGAACAAGACAGCTTGACACAAAAGTCAGGCAATAGGCCCTTAATCAATAACTGATGAATGAACAGTGCCCTAAGCAGAGGGGCAAAAGGATCAAGGGTGGCTCCAACAATTTTGGCTGACACGGCTGGGTGGTAGAGCCACTATCTGAGATTGCAGGGGAAAGACTCTCTGTCCCACCCCAACCCACAGCCTGGGATAAAAGGCAGGACCAGAAAGGAAATATTTGAAATAAGTACCTCTGCCCTGCCCATGTCTACCCCTTCCCCCAAAGCTGACTGCCCAAGAGGGGACACCTGATCCATGCCGGTCCTGTTTCTTTTCCTTAGAAACTTGAACTAGGCAATATGGAAAGACTGAGTCAGTTGGCTGGGAGGACCTGAGCTGTTTCCAGGGAGAGTTTCCTCTAGAGTTGGGCTATGGCAAGGCAGTCATATGCCAGACAGTCTGAGAGGAACAGAACAACAGGATAAATCTGTGCTCCTAGGTGGAAGCAAGGGAATAAGGCAGACTGGGGAACAGAGCAGAGACAGAGAGGGCCATCACATGGCCCTGTAAGAAAAGGAGGGACAGCTTCACCCCTGGCTGTCCAGCAATGGTGTCTTCATGCCTAGAGAACTATGTGTTCTGCCCTTGGATGCTGCAAAATGCTATTTTTACACCCAAAACTCCCCTTGTGTTTAGTTTGAGTTGATTTTTGTTGCTTACACTCAAATGTATACTAAATCAGATGAGTTCATTTTTAGACATGTTAACTCTGAAGTGTGCAGAGACTGGCAGCAGATGGCAAATATACAAGTCCAGGGCTCAGGAGAGACTTTATGATTAGAGATAAAGATATGGGAATATAGGTTCTGGTTTCAAAACCCTCCTATTTTTCTCAATTTCTAAGCCAGTCCTATTTTCTCTCCCCCTTGCCAGGTGCTATAAAGAAGTTATACCTGTTCTCCAATGTTCATTGCAGCACTATTTACAATAGCTAAGAGTTGGAACCAGCCCAAATGTCCATCATCAGATGAGTGGGTATGGAAATGTGGTATATCTACACAATGGAATACTACTCTGCTATATAAAAAAAAAATGAAATACTGCCATTTGCAGCAACATGGATGGACCCAGAGAGAATTGTATTAAGTGAAATGAGTCAGGCACAGAAAGAGAAATATCACATGCTCTCACTTATTTGTGGTAGCTAAAAATAAATAAATAAATACACAAATAAACTGGGGGTGGTGGTGGAAGAAGACACAACAATGACAATTCCTTGAAGTTGATACGACAAGGGAACAGATATGGTTGTTGGGAGGGAGGGGGAGAGGGAGGAGGGAGGGAGGTTTTGGTGATGGGCCACAATTATCAACCACATTGTATGTTGATAAAATAAAACTAAAAAAAAAAAAAAATGAGAGAGAGAGAAATATCAGGAAGCATGGGGCTGTTCCTCTGACCAGCCATGTGAAAAAATGGGAATAATAATCCTGCCTTTCCAGTATTTCAGGACCATTACGAGGATGGAATGTCATCAGAGGACTCAGGAAAGAGGAAAGACCCACAAGTAGAGAAGGTCGCCTCCTCATCTCCCTCTGGCAGCAGGTAGGGAGAGAAGAAGAGTACTAAGTAAAGTAGGAACAGCACCTGGAGCAGGGCTGGAGGAACGGCTGTCCATGGAGCGCCTTCCACGTGCTTCCACTCTGCTTAGCACTCGGCAGGGTGTATCGATTTTTAACGTTCACAAAAGCATCATGAGAAAGTATTATTATAATCCCCATTTTGCAGACGAGGATACCGAGACACAGTGGTGCTAGGGTAGGTACCACTGGGATTAATCATATTCTGCCTGCTTCTATTCACACTCAGTTATGGGAGAGACTGGCTGCATCTAGCAGCTTCCAGTTGGAAGGGGTAGTTGCAAACCTGTGGCTGACTCCATGAGCCTGGAACCACATCACATGAAAGCCCTAGGAATCAACAAGCCCCCATGAGCAGAAAGGAGGGGAATGCAGCCACCTTCCCAACCATAGTTCAAAACAAGGGCACTGCTTGCCCCCCTGGAACATCCCCCTCTGCCTTCTTGCTCACAACTCCAAACGGGAGTCAGTGACATGAAGGAAGATGGGCGCTAACAGTGGGAGATCTTGAAGAGCTGAGGCCTTTGAGCCAGGGCTGGGGGTACGAGGGTGAAAAGAGAAGAGAGAGGGCAGCCAGGCGCTGAAGCCACGTGCAGGAGCTCCGCTGGCACAGGGCTGTTCTCCCTGCACGCAGGCGGCTGCCAGCACCTCACAGGCCTGGGCTGAGGCTGTGGCCCTTGGTCCCAAGCTCTCACCCTGATGGTGGTGGAGCCTGTGCTGAGGTGACAACAAAAAGCTCATTCAGGCAAACTAGCAAGAAACCCTTCACTTCTTTAAATCTTGGAGTTGCTCATTTACAAGAAAGAGAGAATAATGCCCACCTTGCAGGACCACTGGGTAGACTAAGTGAAATGATAATATAAAGGGTTTGTGAAAACACCCTCGCTGAGCTATCGCCTGATTATCTTCTCTGTGCAAGATGGCAGTCTTGGCTTTCAATGATAGCACATTTGAGGGAAAGAATTTGCTCATTAGTGACTGAGGACAACATGTGTTCTGAGTGACGGACGCATGGATCACCTGGGTTGGGTGGCCGTGGAATGCTCCAGAGGCTGCCGTGGCTCCTGTGCCACATGTTACCTACCATGGCCCTCATGGTCTAAGCACCACGTTCCTATGTGTGCTTCTCTAAGTCTATAGAGAAATTGAAATATTACACCATATAAAATCCAGCGTAGGAACACGAAGGAAATGCTTACCAAAACAGTGCCTCTATCAGGAACAATCAAGTTAAAGTAACAAATCCAAAATTCGGAACAAAAAGACCCTTCCAAAGGCACATTCTATAGAACATTATTCACTGTACAAATTCCATCTTTGTGGTTACCGCTGATCCCCCCCGACAGTGTATGACAGATAAATCTGCCTTTTCCTTAAGAATATATACTTGAAAGAATGTATAATATCATTTCAAAACTTTGCTTTTCCAATACAAAGATCAGAAAACTTAACCCTTCCCGTTTAAAAATATCTTTATCCCTTGATAAAATTCCCTTCCCGGAAAACAAAAAGTTTCAAATTAGAAATACATTTAAACACATGAAATCTCAAAACATAAGGAATATTATCAGTTGGCTTTTAAAATGGCTTAAAGTTGGCACCCCACCTCTGCTTTAATACTCTTTGGTCAATGAGTCCATTATCAAGGCTTTCAGCTGGATAGAAAGATGTCATCTGTTCCCCGTGGCTGGCTGGACTGAAGGACGGTTCATCCCTGTAACTGAGAAATAAGAGTGGGTCAGGGGCTATCAACAGGAGTCTTCGCCATTGACCTCCCTGCGGCTCTGAGAGTAGAGGTCAGCCCATAGTAAACGTTATAATCTGTGTCTGCTTCCAAGGTCCACGTCAGATTTATGACTAAGAGAACTGAAAGCAGGACTCTCTGGAGTCATCTTACTCAGTGGTTCATATATCTAGGAGGTAGACTAAGGCCAGTTCAAAACGCTGTTTTTACCAATCTGTCGTATTTTTAAATGGTGTGAAGATAATTCCTTCCTTTATGAAATGATGGTGATAATAGAATGTACCTTTTTCAGTTAATATTCTTATTTGGCAAAAGGAAATGATTAACTCTGACAAATCCCTCCTCCACTCCCTGACGTGTTTGAAGGCATTTTATTATCTGTGAAGTCTGATCTTATAACCACACTCCACCAACTCCTTCATTTTCCAAGCAGTGCAACAGAAGTCCAGAAGGGAAGACAACGTGCTCATGGCCACAGGCTGTCCATTAGCAGTGAGTGCCAAGATTGGAATTCAGTTTCCCAACTTCCTGTCCAGCGACTTTTCTACCAGCTTCAATAAGAACAACCACCAAAAAGCAACGGCAAATAGTCTCTCCTATTGTGTATTCCTATCATTTTCTTAGGTCTAAATAGGATGCCAAATATCCTGCCCAGATGTGGCTTACAAATCCTTTTCAAAATAACATACCAGGCAACCATTAGCCATTAAATAGAATTTGCACTCAAGTTGAAACCCATCTGCTATACAATAGGAGTAAGCAGGACTGAAGCCATGTTGGCACCTAAAACAGCATGGGCTTTAGAAAATAAAAAGTTTTTTTCTTTTCGTGAATTTCTCTGAGTTCCCTCTTTTCCCACGGTTATTCAATATTTTGAACCTTGGTTATGGGACAAGATGACATTATTTACATAAATGTAAAGCTGTTTTCCAGTCTGCCTGGAGTTGCAAACTTGTCGTGAGTCATGCACTATCCAGACCCTGAGAAACCAAGGAAGACATCAATAAATGCGGATTCCACCCTGAAGCAAATCAAAATCCTGCAGGACCCTGAGATAACGCCAAGGATGAGAACAGAAGCCAGAAAGAGCCTTGGCGAAACTTTGCACCCGGCTTCTTGCACAGAGCCCCAATTGCTCATATCCTCTTCTGTCCTGCCTTTCACTTCTCACATTCCATTCCCTCAATCCCCTCTTAAAAAACCCCTCAGTAAAACTGAGCTTTGAGATGGGTTAGTCTACCATCTCCTTCAGGTTACTGGTCCTGAATAAAGCTGACTTCCATGTTATCGCCAACATTTGACTTTTGAGTCTTTGGGTGCCAGGCAGCAGGACTTGGGTTCAGTAACACTATCTTTGATTTAGGATGCCATTACAGACTCTGTAGTAGGGGCCTAAAGCATCATTTATTCTACCCACTTCATTTTACAGTTGAAGAAGCTAAAACTAAAAAAAAGCCAAAAAATCTCCAAGGTTAGATGAGCAGCTAATATAGTAGGGCTCTGAAATCAAGTGTTTTGATACCTATCTTCAGGGTTCTTTTTTTACACTAAGTTTCCTATCTTTATTAAGCACTTTCTAAAAGGGTTTAATTAAGTAGCATGTTCTCATGCCTCTTTCTACTATCATTCCTAGGTGACAATTTGTTTGTCAAGTAACAACATATTAGACAAATACATTTGACAATAAGCAAATATAACCAACAAGCATTCTCTTCTCGCATGCAGTTATGGTTTTACACCAGAAAAATTTAACCTAAATACAAGACAACACAATTCTTAAAGTAAGTAAACTGCTTACTGGGTAAGGTAAAAAGCCCCCACTCATAAATCTCTAGATAAGCAGTGTGTTCCCAATCTTGGCTACATTTGAAACCAGCTTTCTTAACCAGTTTAACAAAGCTTCATATTTAACACAGGACTATTTTGGTCTGGGAGAGGGGGGAGAGATTTGCTCGAAGATTATGATACACCTAACATCAGTGTGAATTAACAAGGAGTTAAGTACATATTACTTTTCACAATGTACAGATGAAGAAAGCGTAATGCCAACATTGAATATAATCAATTCAAGTCAGTGGTAGAACCAGGAATGAAGCCCAGGTTTCCTGGCAGTGCAGCCCATTCTCATTTACTAGAGAACATCATAAACTGATTTGCAGTGGAAACAAGGCTGCCTGTTTCTTCTAAGCTGTGCTTAAGGCAATATCAAGATTCTGGTCAACTGAAGGGAGCCCCCAGCTCAGAAGTCCAACTCATCTGAAAGTGCCCAGAAATTACTTTGAGCTCTATTTGAGGTTCACATCCTCCATTTGCTGGAACGAAAGTAAAAGTTTGCAATGGGAACTTCATCAAAAGTCACATATCCAAGAATGTGCTTTTACATAGATATGTCAAAACAATGTTTAGGAGAAATCCTTGAAGTAAATGAGTTGGTAGAATTTCCAGTTCAACTGTAGACCATCCCCTCAAAGCTACCTACCTCCCTCCATGTCCCAAATATCCCAATAGTCTAGAAATCAAATTACTTAAGCCAGGTCTCTCTAACAGAGAGAGAAATTTTAATTGCTTATAAAGAGAAAGAGAGAAATCTCTGTTGTCATAGATCTAATCTTAGAAAGTTAAAGTGATAACATAGAATGGATTTTATCAAACATCACAATCTTATTTTTTAATTTAATGAATAATTGGTCTGCAGCAAATATTTAACCTTGCAAAAAGTCATGAATATTAGAATGCTTGAAATGATCCTGGGGCATAGATTTGCAAAATGAAATTTTTAATTTTATAAATCCTGTTATTATTCCTGTTTGAACCTCAGAGCTTTTATCTGCTGCCACAAATTTTTCTATATGATTTTTGTGGGGTGCTATCATAATGTTCATTAGTCTAAGGATACTCTTTAAAGAGTTAGAAAACTCACTGTGGCAAGAGTGTCTAGCAAGTTATATTGTGAAGGCCTCTAGAGGAGAGTATAAATTAGTTACTATGAGGAATTCCAGGCGAATAAATAAATAGTTTTGGAAAAAGCAAAGGATTATCCAAAGATGCTTTTCCCAAGCCCTAATTTTAAAAACCTGAGCTGCAGGAGTTAATTTCTACTTGTGTTATACAGACCTTTCAACTGCTTGTTCCACAGGATTTTAGAAAGGAACTCCCCACTTACAGGACTTCCTTACAGATTGGACTCAGTGTTTTAAAAGGTCAATGTTTAAAAAAAAAAAGAAAAATAGTATCTTGATTCACAGTATTTTCCAAAGAGTAATTTGCTTAAGTATTAGAAACACTATACACACAATCTAGACGAAAATGATTACAGCTTTCAAAGAGCTTTAAACCCCAAATGTCATCATTGAGAAATAATCATCACTGGGAAAGCAAAGAATCAAAAATAAGGCCATTCATGAACATACTCACTCCAGAGCTGCTTCTGTTTGCATGGTCGGGGCTATCTCTCTGGGGCTTCCAGGGGACTTCAGTCCTTGACTATTCTGCTTATATTTTTTAATTAAATCCATCAAAACAGCTTGGTGCCCAATTTTCTTCACCAGTTGCTGAACCATCCGATCATTAAGTGCTAGAAGCGCAGCCCCACTTACTTCTTCCTCTGGAAAAAAAAGAAAAAATTAGTGTCTATATGGCTTCTCAGCAAAACACTGTAAAACACAGGCCCTCTAAAGATGCAAAATTATTTATGATGTTAAAAGGATCCTCTAAACTTGTCATCTTCAGTTATAAAATTATCCGTATTTTTGACAAAGATAGAACTCTGATCTTGCATAATTCCAAATCCATGTCTGTTCCTAAGAAATTAACAGAACATGGAGTCACAATAAAAACTTTTATTTCCACATGAATGCCCTCCCCCATTCTAGTTCTCTCTAACAGGCATTTTTTAATAAGGAAAAAAATTTTTTCTTGAGAAATTATTTTTAGTAATACCTCCTAGCCAATATTCAATACTTGTAAACCAAACACTTCCCAAAACACATGCTGTATTATTTAAGAACAAAAGCAATAACAAATGCATATATCAAACATGTATTTTAAAATACCCTCAAGACTTAATTTTGTTTCAGTTCTTTTTAGCTTCAAATGGAGACTGTACTATAGTCAATAAAGAAATGAAAAGTTCTCCACTGTAGCAACTCCACATGTACACGGATGTGCACACAGACATTTAGCAACACAAGTAATTTTCAATAACAGAGGACATTCACAATATCTAGGCTTCTCAATTAAAAATTTTTAAAAGTGCAAACAACTCACCTTGAAACCTATGAACTAACTCTCCTAAGTTTTTCTCCACCAACCAACTGCAGACCTGATCAACTGACCAAGTTTCCATTGCTGTATCCCGCTAATACACCTGTCGAGTAAAAGGTCAGAGGAGGATTCTCCAGCTTTTCTTTCTGATTGTTGTTCTTTAATTTTTTTTTTTAATCAGCTCATTCCTTTGCTAGACTCCTTCTTACTCTCAATATTAAATTTTAAAAAAATTACTATTTTTATAATATACACTTAAAAGTTGCTAGTAAAACAAATACTATGATAAAAACAAGACTGTTCTAACCTATTTCCTAAGTCTCATTTCTCAAATTTCTTCACCTCCTCCTACTTTTTTTCCACAGGCATCCCTCAGCTTTACCAGCAGACAGCCAGAGACTACAGTGGTACCCAATCCTGTACCATTAACACCCAGGTTTCTTCACAAAGAAAAGAAAGGTGTGAAATTCACCACTACCAGGCTCATCAGGAAGTGGTTGACATTTACAAAAGGGGTGGGCAAGGGAGGAAAGGAGGAAGAATCAGATAAAAGTCTGACAGAGACACTTAGTAAACCAAGACTGGTTAACCCCTTGCTGCCCACAGCTAGAAGAGAGAGCTTGTCAATGCTTCTCGCTGCTTTGGTTTGGCAAGAGGAGGAAACAGGAGCAAAATTTCTCAGGAGAATCTGAAAGTTTCTGTCCTTCCTTCCAATAATACTCCAATAATACATATCCCATTTAGTTCTAGAACTTTATTGAACACCGTTATGGTTGGTAAGATAACGAGGATAAATTAGCATATTGAAAACCTTTTTTACTGAGTTGGGCAGATTCAAAATTAGAAAATAATTAAATATGTCAGTTGTCTAAGTGAAAGAACTGTGCACAGTTGGCAGGATATATTCTTTAATTATTCATATATTTTTGCATGCCACTGTTCTGCAACCACTTAGAAAACTTAAAATAAGTATACCAATTTCAAGAATTTTTCTTATTTCCCTTAGACAGCTCATTCTCTGTTTTTATAATTCAATCCAAAGGACTTCTAATAGATGGAGGAAGGAGGTACTGATAAAAACTTGAAACATTTTAAGCTTTTAACATTTTGATTTCAACTTTCAATCCAAATGCTATAGATTTACTTGTATAGTAAGATACCAATTATTCTATAAAGACAGAGGAAAAAGCTACTCTTGTAGAAATAAAATTATAAGAAAAGAAAAAGATATTTATTAGATCATGCATTTAAATTTTATTCCTGGAAGTTCTAAAATAAATGCTATTGCGTTTTTAATTTTTGTGTATTTAAATAAGTTACAATTACCAACATCACAGGTAGAATGGTAGAAAGAGAAAAGATGATTACTTTTCAAACTTCACAATTTGAAAAGATAGCCTTCAAAAATAAATTTCCTAGAAAACAAGTATACTTCAAACTAATAACTCAAAAGTATTCACAAACACCAACCTGAAAAATTGAAAACAAGGGTTAAATATAGAAGAAATGTCTTTCTGAATTGCAGCAGTGGATTTAATTTGCTATGACAAACAGTAGCCACAGAACTCCTCCTCTAGGCTAAGCAGCAATAGCAGGGTGTGAAAAGTCATTATTTGCGAGACTCTGGTGTAAATTAAAAATCACACCTTTCTGTCACACTTCTGGCTTCCTTGTGAAAAATAAGACTTGGAAAAAAGTAGGGGGAAAAAAAATCTCTAAACTCCAAGATTAAAAGGTATGCAGAGCAGACAGTACTGCCTTGCAGCCATCAATGGATAAAAAGAAATTTGAAAATAAAATGAGTACATGGAAATGTTCACATTTTTAAAAATTTGCAGAACTTACCACAATTCTAGTTCTGGGAAAAACAAAGCAGTTATGAAATTATGACCTTATACAAACAAAATAAAATAAAGAGAGCATAGTTTTTGCCCATTCATTTTTCTAAATATTTAAGAAAATAAAATAATAATATCACTGCCTAGACAATGTCACATCTTTAAGTGGCAACCTTACAACTTCCTCTCACATAAATAATGGATATATTATTTATGATCTTTTACACCATGAAAGAATAAACAATACGTCAAATGAGAAAAGATGTATCCAGTAGCTTTACTCCAAGTTTCAGATACCTCTGAAAAGATTTCAAAATGTGAAGGCAAGTATTATCTCTAAATATTTTATGACATAATAATAATAAAATAAATAAAAAGAATAATAATAATATGTGAATGTTCTAGCAAACCATTCTCATTATTTAATTAAATTATACCTTAATAAAAGAAATTTGTATTAAATATTAAAGGGTCTCATCTAACTAAAGCCAGGAAAAGGTAAGACTTTAACTAAAGTACCCTAAAATAGACAGTTTTTATTTAATACATTTGTTGAAACTCCAAGATAATAGGAAGATAATAGGGCAAACTGCTGTGAATGTGATTTATAATCTTCAGGGGCAATGTAACATATAAAAAGATCAACCACAACGAAGCGTTTTTAAAGAAAATATGAAAACATTTAACCACTTTTCTTTCTGTATGCACTTTTATTTTTATTTCCTTGAAATTTAAAAGTGGAGACAATAAAAAGATTCCTAAAAGCTTTGCTGGCAGCAAATCTCTTTCTTGGATCAATATCCCATCCTGCCCTGGGAAAGAGCATCTCCTACCATGGCTGCACTGGAACAGAAGAGCCATTTAGCAAAAATGAGGTCCTGCTGGTGAGAACAAAGGAAAACTGAGGGACAGAAATAGAGATATGCCTGTCCCATAGGACAATGTCCAGGCAATTCTGTTGGGTAGCAGCCTGGCTACGATATGAGGCAATGGTGTCATGATAGTCCAGTGGAGCAGAACATTTCATCCACTTTGGGCAATGTTCATTCCCACCATCACCAGACCAAGTTGAATGAAAACTGCAATAGTCAATTAAAATACTTTGCATACTTTAGTCATCAAGATGTTTACTGCCTAGAGATCCCAGAGCGGGGTGAATGTTGATACACTAAAGAAGTTAGATGCTTTACCGGAAGATAAGACACATAGATAAGCAGAATATAATTTAGAGCCAATTATGATTGGTGCTTTAGAAAGCATTGTGGGGTGGATTTTTCCACCATCTCCTGGAAATGAATGACTCTTGATTTGGATTCTGAATGAAAGAGTTTAGATAGTGAAGGAGCTGGAAAAAACAGAATCAATATAATGAACTGAAAGTAAAAAGCCAGAAATAACAGGTCATCATTTGGGACTTGAAATTGGACCACATTGCCTGAAATGGTGATCGGGTAGTAGAGAATAACAGGAGACAGGATCTGAAGATCACTAAAGAGCTTGGAATATTGAGCTAAGAATATATAGATATATTTAAGCTTGGGAGGGTAGTTAAACTGATAGTATGGACCATGCTTTAGGAAGTTTATTTAGGCAGCTGAGTCTGATAAATAACAGGAAAAGATTCTTTCTTGAAGTAAATTGTGTATGAGATGGAAGGGTTTAGCCTTCGCTAAAATTCATATATGCACCGATTTTCCATCATTTTAGAAAACATAGATGTTTATATTAATCTCTTAAGCACTTTTGGAAATAAAACTTTTAATTTTTTTCATACATCATGGTCAGAAAGGGAGTGAGATCTACAAAGCTAGCATACAGGAACCAAATGAAATTTACCAAAAGGAGCTGTCAGTATCCATTAAGCTGGACCATATGTAATTGCTATTTTTCTGCATACTGTTGGGAGGCATAGAAAATTGTAGTAGAATTGTAGAAAAATATAACCTTAATGTACACAGTCTTGTAACAAATGCTTAAGCAAAGCAGCTTCTAAGGGGCCATACAAGGGTCAGGCCCAAGCACACTAAACATTAATAGCCCCCACCCGGTTTCAGGAAATGACTGGTTCCTTATCTAAAGGCCACCTGGCCAGGCCCCGGGGAAGATAAATGATTGAGAAATGCACTATCGGGGTGCCAGCTTGCTAAAGCCCACCTGTAAACCTAGAGGCACCACAGATAACCAACAACTCATCCTGTCACAAGATCTGTTCAGAAAAACTGTATAAAAGCTGCTTGTATTGTAAATTCGGGGTCGCTTATGTCTTGAATGCTGAGTGACCCCAGCATGCTGGAAATAAACGCCTCTTGCTTGATTGCATCAGACTCTGTTTCGTGGTCTTTGTGAGGTGAGCTATCCCAGCGTGTGGGGTTTGTGCATGGTGCACGGATCTTACAGTACAAGAGTTTAAGATCAGTAATTTCTTACAGTTGAATCTGTTGACTAACATATTGGTTCTGTGAAAACTGTCTTTGTTGGTTCTTTCTCTCCAGCAAAACTTATGAGAGGTGTCTATAATTTATACCAACCACCCCCAGGAAATTTGAGGAAGAGGAGAGGTGGTAGGTAGTATAACAGTAACTTAAATTTTATATTTTTACATTTACCAAAAAACTAAAGAGCAATTTATCTGGAATGTTTAATTAAATTAATGAGCAAAAATAACAATGAGTCTTAGTCCCAGGTCTTTGGGGACGTTTGAATCACAGACACCCGGGTCTTTTGGCTTTTGAGTAGAACTTATGGCTCATCCTTGCATCTGCCTAGTTGACTGTCAAAGCTTATGGATCAGCAACTGTCTCAGTCTGTTTTGTGCTGCTATAACAAAATACTACAGATTGAGTAATTTTTAAAGAACAGAAATTTATTTTTTATTGTTCTGGAAACTGGGAAGTCCAAGGTCAAGGGGCCTACATCTGGCGAGGGCCTTCATGCTATGTTATCCCATGGTGAAAGGCATTACAAGGGCAAGAAAGGGCGAGAGAGAGAGGGGGGGAAGAGGGCCAAACTGATGCTTTTATCAAGAACCCACTCCCAAGATAAATAACCCACCCCTATGTTAAGATTAATGCATTCCTGAGGGCAGAGCCCTCATGACCTAATTACCTCTTAAAGGTCCCACCTCTCAACACTGTTGCATTGGAGATTAAGTTTCCAACACATGAACTTTGCCAACACATGAACTTTGGGGGACACATTCAAACCATCACAGGAACACAGACTAAAACCCTCTGGGTTCTTGCCAGAGATGATAATGTGATCTTTGCTATTAAATTTTTCAAATTAATTTTATTATTACTATTATTAAAAGTCTACAGCACCTGGTATTTATTATTATTACTATTAGTTATTATTATTATTAAAAGCCTACAGTACTTGATATTCCAGGTGGTCTCCCATCCATGTATTAATCAGGCCTGACCTTGCTTAGTTTCCAAGACCAGACGAGATTGGGCAAATTCAGGGTGGTATGACTGTGCTGTTAAATTTTGTCAAAAACTGGATCTGTGACTAAGAAGTCTTAATAGTTTGAAGATTTCAATTATCTCAGAATTAATTTATAAATTCCAATTAATATTCATATGTGGTCATATGTTTTACTTACTGACTGTACTATCCAGGCTGATGTGTACGTGTTTTACTTACTATGGTACTGATTTTCATCCTGAAGAATAAATAGGAAAAAAGAGCTAGGAAAGCTTGGAAAAAGAACTTGAATTCCAAGATATCAAAAAGTATTACATAATTATAATAAATATAAAGGCATAGTACTGGAGCAAAAGAGAATAGATAGTTGAAACAGAATAGAAATCAGAAAGAGAGATATACATAAAGAAGTGTAGAGCTAGGGCTGGGTCTGGTGCTCACAGACCCCTTGATCCTGTTCACAAACCCTTCACATGCCGGGCTATGAGCTAGGTAACTGGCAAAAAGGTCCTTGGAGACTTGGTTGAAGAAGGAATAGTCTTTATTCAGCACACACACATCTAGGAGCTAGGCAGTATAAAGAGAAACTCAGAAACTCAACTTCTACTGGCAAAGTCCAAAAAAAAACCTGAGCAGCTGCCAGCAGAGTAAACATGCTTTATTTTTAGATGCGAGCTCTGCTGGCCAGCCTGCTTCACAAACTGAAGAACACACAATAGCAACAAAACTAAAAAGATACATTGGTGCACATGTGCACCTACTCCACTCACACACAACTTGTTCGCAAGACATGTGCTGCTTGACCCCCTACCAGACCTGAGCTGAGGAAGCCTGCCTAAATTATTCTATTTTACCCACAATCCACCCCTTCAAGATCCCTTGGCATACAATCTGCATGTTAAAAATCTTCCGTGATGTTCCCTTAGTGAGGATAAATGACCCCTTTATTTATACAACCTATTGCCTGTTCGATATGGCTTAAGGCTTGTCCTGTAGTTCTGTCCTTCAGTTGCACATGTCCGGTTAGTAGTCATCATTGGTGTGATTTTCCATGGGAATCTTGTAGTCATAATGATGTGAAGTTCAGTGTATATTCAGTAGATGATCACTCCAATGTATGTATGTATCCAGTTGACTCTGGTGTAGTGCCTGCAGCCAGAACACTATGGGCGAAAAGGCAGAAGAGTTATTGGTACCAATAGGGGAAGTTCTTGCCCCTCTGGTAAGATACATGCCAGTTTGCCATCCTGAGAAAGGATGGTTGCAGGAGTGGGTATCTTACCTGGCTTATGATACCATACTTTATCTGCTAACACTGTGGGGTCTATAGGTTCTACATGTAACAGTATAGGGGAACTCGTAATTGGCCATAATGATAATACAAATGTGCCCTTTGGAATAGAGCCCTTATCTGTTCCAGACCATGTTACCTTTACTCGAGGAGACCAAGTACTTGTCACTCAAGGTGAAACTTGCAAGTTTTTTTCTAATCCTTTTCCCCAAGGCCCTATTAAGCCAACCCAGTGTATATGGGGGGCTTTTATTCTCCAAGGCCATTCCCATTGTACTGTCTGTCCCTGTTGCAAACAGGTTGGGGCCAGTAAGAGAATATTTCCATTCTTACCATATACTGGCTTCAAAAGCTCATCTTTAGTAGTGACTTGCAGTTGTATAGGTGCTGCGGGCCTGTGTAACAGAGCTTCCACTGGAGAGTGTCTGCCCTTGTGGGGTCCCTCATTTAGAATCCTGACTGTTAGCTATAACCACCACGTCCACACCTTCAGAGAAGAGGGTTGGGCAGATAGCCTTAGTTCATTTTTAAAAGACCATTGTACCATTCAATCTTTCCCGCTGCCTGGGGATGATATGGCACATGTAACTTCCACTGAATGGACAACTGGAAGGCCCACCTCTGAACCTGATGTCCAGTAAAGTGTGTTCTATTATCACTTTCTGTAACTACAGGCCTGCCGTACATAGCAGTAAGGCTATTCAATGCCTTCACAGTGTTTACCTGGTCTGGGGCCTTACAAGGCCATACAAACAGAAGACCAGTAGCCATATCAAGAGCTGTGAAGATGTATCTGAAATTCTCTGACCTTGGCAGTAGTCCGGCAAAGTCCACCTGCCATTGAGTCAGGGACACCCTTCCTCGAGTTATTTGCCCATCTGTATGGGGCATCCACCCGGGGGTGTGGACTCTCTTGAGCACATACTGGACAAACACAATAGGCATTCACTGCATCTTCCCATTTTATAGGCAAGGCCCATCTTTGAGCCACCATCCACATGGTTTTGCTGCCAGCATGCTGCATTCATCGATGTAACCACTGGGCTACATCAGTAGCTGGGGCTCTCTCTAGTCATCTTACCTTAGCCAAGGCATCAGCTTCATCATTTCCTGGCCTGGCTAAGGGGAAGTGTCCTGTGATGTGGAAAAGAGTTACTTCTTTCTCATGCCCCAGTTCCCATAACTCTTGCCACATGGCTTGTCCCCACAGGGATCAGTGGCCTACCATCCACCATTGATATTTCCAAGTAGAGATCCAAAGGGTTAAACCTTTGAACACAGCCCAGCTGTCAGTACAGATGTTAATGGCCCAGGCTCATTTTTTTATCACCATCCATACTGCTCTCAGTTCAGCCCATTGACTACTTTGCCCTGTGCCATTTTCATACCACATGGTATCTGTTAAAGGCTGGACAGCAACAGCTGTCCATGATGCTGAAGGTCCCATGCTAGAGCCATCTGTGTACCAAGCTTGCTCTGCGATAGGTCCCTGTCCCTCATGGAAGGTGTAGTCTCCACTTCCATGGGTAACAGTTGTGTCAAAGTTTCCTCCACAACCTCTACTGGGCCTAGCGCAGTTTACAGCTGTTTGGACAGAGGACTCTACAAAGTGTTCCTTTGTTCTATATATGCTCCTCATTTAGACAGAGTGGGAGTCTGAACTACACCCATTTAAGGGTTGGTGGCCCAAGTGCACAGCCAACCTGTTACAGGGTATGTCATCTTTACTAGGACTTTGGCAGTTCCTGTGATAGCTTCAGTGGCTATCAAGGCCGAATACACAGCTGTTAACTGCTTTTCTATTAAGGTATAACGCACTTCAGTGCCCTTCCAGAGCTGAGACCAGAATCCTACAGGTGTGCGGAATCGGTCTCGTCTCTGCCACAAACCCCATCCTAACCCCTCCTGGGTTCAATGTGCATCTAACTCAAAAGGCTTAGTGGGGTCGGCCAATGGTAAAGCCTGTACTTGCTGTATTGAGCTTTTTGTATATCAGTAAGCTTGTTCTACTTCCTCAGTCCAATCCCAGAGGGCTCCTTTCTTTGTCAAGGCATACAGCAGGCATGCATTAGGACCATATGGGGTACAAAAGCTCTCCAATACCCCAGAAGTCCCAAATATGTCTGTAGCTGAGCTACAGTTGCGGGTCAAGGGTATGCCTGTATTTTATCTATAATAGCTTCTGGGATGACTCTCGTCTTACCCAACCAGACTACTGCCAGGAATTTGACTGACAGCCCAGGTCCTTAAACTTTGGCTGTGTTCACGACCCACCCACATTGTTCCAAATGACTTAGCAGTGTTGGAGCTGCCTGGGTTAAATCTGGGGGCAATACTTGAAAGGTCCACTTTCTTCCTTCCCAGGCAAAGGCAAATTGATCTTGCCTATCAGCTGAGATCGGAATAGAGAAGAAAGCATTTGTAAGGTCCAATACATAATGATAAGTTCCCAGCTGAGTCGTCAGCTGATCCATCAAGTTGTGAACTGAAGGCACAGCTGCGTGCAAAGGAGGCACTACTTTGTTCAGTTTTTGATAATCTACAGTCACTCTCCAGGTACCAGCAGGCCTTTTCACTGGCCATACAGGAACATTAAATGGGCTATGAGCTGGATGAATAATGCCAACTTTCTCTAATTCCAATATAGTGGCATTTATCTCTGCACGTCCTCCTGGTAGGCGATACCGCTTTACATTAACTACATGTCTTGGCTTGGGTAACACCTGTGGGTCATGTTTAGCATATCCTCATAACACAGGCTTTACTGTCTATATCCACTGCCAAAACTCTCCAACTGTTGCTTGCAAGTGCAAACCATAAAGTACATCCATACCCAAGATGTATTCAGCTACGGGAGATATATATACAGTGTACACACGAGGGGGTAATCTTCCTATGCCTAATGGCAATGACATGGCTTTGACCTCAACAGTATGTCCTCCATAGCCATCTATACAAACTGTGGCCCCTGGAAACTTATCTGGATTGCCATATATCAGGCTACATTCTGCACCTGTATCCACCAATGCCAAAACACGCTGCACATTTGTCCTCGACCAATGTATTGCCAATTCAACATGAGGCCTCTGGTCTTCGCCTGCCCCCAAAAGATGAGTACCTTGGCCTGCTGCCTATTCGAAACTGAACATTTCATCTGCCTCCTCGGGAGCAACCAAAAAGTCCTTTAAATCTACTGAGTGTACCTTGCTACCTGTTTCCCGATGTTTGGTGAAACGCTTTTCCAGACGCAATTGTTGCCACAAGGCAAACAGAACTGCATTTGGCTGCTGGTCAATTTTCTTAGTATCAACCCCTGCTACAAGCAAGTCAAATCGCATCTGCTTACGAGTATTGCTTGGTCCCCTTGGGATAAAATCCCAAGCATTTCTTGGGGGTTTGGTCTTAGCCACCTTTCCAACCCCTTTTGCTTATCTTTTCTCCTCTGCTTCACCCAGCCTGGCTATCATGGTCCTTACTTCATGTATAAGATGACCAATGTATGGGGCCAGTATGGCCATCAGTGACCCAAAGGACGTTGACGGGGCATTCTGCAGCACTATGTCTCTCATGCTGCCTATAAAATTTTCATCATCTGGGCCACTAGTGTTCACATTAAACATGGACTGCTACAACCCCAGCTCTCAATTTATTTGAACTAAGTCAGCATACGTTTGCCATTTACTAACAATCTTGGGCAGTTCTCCAGCATTTGCCCACACAGTTTGGGCAGCTGCACTCACCCATTCCATTAAGGAGTGATTACCTGGACCTTGTGCATATCTGCAGCTATTCTGCAGCCACTGCATCAGGGACAGGTGCATGGTGATGTTGACCAATTTTTCCATCTCCTCACCAGAGCACATCACACTATCCACCCCTAGGTCCTATAACTGCAACAGCCAAGCAGCCAGGGGCTCCCCCTGTTTCTGCCAAAACTGTCTCCCCAAGTCAACTAACTCAACCTGGGTATATGGGACATAGGAGGTAAATTGGGTCACCTGTGGGTTGCCCACTGGTTGTCTGCCTGGTCGCATAGGCTACTTGTAGTTCATTTTCTGATGCATAACAGTTCACGCCTGGGGATGAATGGTTTCCCCCAACTCACCACTGGGTTCTTCGTCTTCCCTGGTGTGAGAAGCTGGAGTGGCCAGTTGCTGCATGTCATCCTCCAGGACATTCATCCGTGCTTCCAACAACTCTGCTTTCCTCTTTGAATCTTCTAGTAGCTGTACATCATCCACCAACAACTCTGCTTTCCACTTCAAATCTTGATCAGTTTGCAGCAGAGTGAGCAGCAGCCAGGCTCCGGTCAGCAAAAAAGTGGCCACTGGGCACCACATGCTCAAGGACAGCCACATTTCCTCCCCCTCCCAAGGGGCTTTCTGCTTCAGTTCCTGGTCTATGCTGCCTTGCATTACAGCAAGCAGCAACCAGATCCCAGTCAATAGGAAAGTGGCCACAGGGCACAACATGTTCAAAAGTAACCACATTTCCTCCTTCTTCCAAGGGCTTTTGGCTCCTGTACCTGCTCAGAAGACTGCCGACTACGTCAATTGTAGAGCTAGGGCTGGGTCTGGTGCTCACAGACCCCTTGAGCCCATTGACAAACCCTTCACACGCAGGTCTATGAGCTAGGTAACTGGCAAAAGGTCCTTGGAGCCTTGGTTGAAGAAGGAATAGTCTTTATTCAGCACACACACGTCTAGGAGCTAGGCAGTACAAAGAGAAATTCAGAAACTCAACTGCTACCTGCCAAGTCCAAAAAAAAACTGAGCAGCTGCCAGCAGAGTAAACATGCTTTATTTTTAGATGAGAGCTCTGCTGGCCAGCCTGCTTCACAAACTGAAGAACACACAATAGCAACAAAACTAAAAAGATACATTGGTGCACATGTTCACTAACTCCACTCACACACAACTTGTTCGCAAGACATGTGCTGCTCTACCCCCAACAAGACCTGAGCTAAGGGAGCCTGACTAAATTATCCTAAATTCCCCACAGGAAGTATTAATAAAATGTTTTAATTTGGTGGCAAGGGAAGGGATTACTCAACACATTTTTGGGGGACAATAATTCATATTACCTACAAAATAAATTTTTTCCTATTTAAGTATTTAAATAGGAAAACAAAATAAATTAAAATAATCTAAAATAAAATTACACAATAAAAATAAAATATTGATAGAGTTGAATACATGTCTATACACATATGAGAATATTATGTTCCTTAAAGCCAATAAAAAGATAACTATACTAATAGAAAAAAATAGGAATAGGCAATCATAAACAAAATTTTCAATAAGGATCAAGAAATGTATAATATTCTTTCTAATAAAAATAATTAAACTAAACTTCATTTTCATTACTTCATTGGAAAATGTGAAAATGAAAAAAAAAAGACTAGAAGGGTGTAAGGTCAAACTTTGTCATATACATCACTATCATATATTTCTCATTTTATAGATGAAAATCCTGAAGTTCACAGTGGTAACTGCCTAAGATTTCTTTGCTTGTAAAGGAAAAAGTGACTCGAACCCCAACCTATCCAATTTTAAAAGTTACTAGTATAAGCCAAAAAGATTCAAAATATTCCTACACTTTGACTCCAAAATAATATATCTAGGAATTTACATAAGGACATTAACAGAAGTGAACACAAAGATGTGTGCCATAGCAACAGTTAGAGATCGGACAGACTGAGTTTCCAGCAATAGGAATTGGCTAATGAATTATGGTAATTTATATTTAAAATGGGATACTGTGCAGTGATTAAAATTTGTGCTTTAGAAAAATAACATGGAGAAACAGTCATGAAATACAGTTAAGTGAAAGCAGGCTTAAAATAGAATGATTCAATATTGTGGAAAGAATAATATAAAAAAATAGAACAAAATGTATGGGAAGCATGAAGACTGGAAAAGCATGTAAGAAAAGGTAAAAATGGCTATAGTGGAATTAATGTTTGGTGGAATTATGCATTTTGTTTTTTAATTAGCTGTTCCTAGGAAAGTTAGAGTTCTACAGAGGAAAGGTGTAAAGCTAGGGCTGGGGCTCACAGACCCCTTGAGCCCGTTGTCCAGACAGGGTCATAAATCCTCCACATGCAGGTCTATGAGTTAGGTAATAGAAAAAGGTCCTGGGAGCCATGGGTGAAAAAATAATAGGCTTTATTCAGAGCTAGGAGCAGCCACCCTAGTGGTTTCCCAGAGCGTCTCAAGAAGCTTTGTGTATCAGAGCCGTTAATTCTTTACATTCAAGTCCATGATACAAAACACCTTTACGGACACAGAACCCAAGCCCAGAATCCCAGCAGTATTGCTGTGAGGTCTCAGCACCAGAAAGTTCCCAGGGAAAGATGGTGGGAGTGGGTGGAGCTGCACATGTGCAACCACATTAGACAATAACAAGGAATACCTGTGGGCAGGTGTATGTTTACATCAGATGCTCGGCAAGATTCTGAACATCTGAGGGGCACTGACCATTTTTTATATTTTCCCAACAAAAGGTAAAGATGATGTGGATTGAATTATGTCCCCTCAAAACACCCTGAAGCTTGAATTGTGTCCCCCAAGTTTTGTGTATTAGAAACTTAGTCCCCAATGTGACTGTTAAGAAGGTGAGAAATCCTATTATGGTAATTGAAAGGTGGAGCCTTAAAGAGGTTATTGGATTGTAGGATCGTGCAGTAGTGAATGGATTAAAAATGGAGGTCAGGGGCATGTTTCTGAGGACTTTGAAAGAAGAGGATCGTCTGTCTTTCTCTCTCTCTGCTCTCTCTGCTTTCACCATCTTGCAATGTGAGATCCCTGGGTCACTGTTGCCACCACCAGATGGACTTTGGACTTCCCAGCCTCAGAAACTGTAAGCAATAAATGTCATTTTTCTTTATAAATCACCAATTTCAGGTATTTTGTTATAGCAACACAAAAAGGACTAATTCAGATGATATTTATGAATCATTGCTGGAGAGGCTTCCAGTTTATCTATTCTACACCAGAGGACCAAAGGAGAGTGCACCAGGCCAAATCTGGTAGGTAGAAATGGTTACTTTGTTTCATTTTAGAAATGGAAGCTCTCACAGGCAAATTTAGCATCTTGGTTTCTCAAAAAATCAGAAGTTCTGGCAATGCTGGACTCATATTTATGAACTGCAACAATCTGGTAGCGGCTGCCCTACTGAAAGATGAGCGAGAATCTGAGGGTACAGGAAGCATAAAGCAGGTTTGAAACAGGCTAGATCTCAGATAGCCAACATTTGCAACTCTTGAAGGAAGAAAGCTGTGAGAAGTGTAACAAATACCCATGCATGTATATATGTATTTATATGTGCACAATACCATATCTTTGAATACACTTAATTCTTTATTAATTTTTTTTTAACTCCTAGAAGAAATAACATCAATCAGAAAATCATCTGCCACAGTAACCTTAAGGCACAGATAATAACACCTATATTAGGATTTAGGTTTTGAATCAAAAATCGAGATCCCCAAGCTTTTTGTCTCAGAAAGCTCTATTGTCCTGGGGCTTTTGTTATCCTGGGAACTACATCCTTGAACCAAAATGAACAAACCTTTACTTAGCATAGACACTGGCTTAACGTAATTCCTATTACATAGCTCAATGTATACATGATAGTGCAGGTGAAAATTGCTTGTTTTATAACTCTGCATGGTGGCAAGAACTTACATTATTAAAATGTTACAGTTATTAAATGGTTTCTTCAGAGCCACTCATCTGTTAGAACACATGACAGGTGATTTCTGCATCTGCCTGGTGACATCCAGCTGGGCTCTCTTAGTCTGTTATACAAAGTGTTGGTCTGACTTCATAGATATCTTCAGAAAGAAGAGGACACTAGGTGGTGGATTTTCTTAATGTAGTGTGACTCAGACTGCAGATGGGAGGTGTGAGGACAAAAAAGGCACAGGACCCTGTAGTTCTGCAAGTTTCGTACAGATGAGGGGCGGATGCTTCTGCTTCTGCCAGCCCTGTATTGATCTAAAGACAGGCCAGGATGTTCAAACTTACTGTTGATACATTTTAAAAACTGACCAAAAACATAAAAGTGGTACCACTTGATAGGTTATAGTCCACTACTAAGCCTGAATGTGAGTTTGAATTTGTGTGTGTGTGTGTGTGTGTGTGTGTGTGTGTGTGTGTGTGTGTGTGTGTGAGAGAGAGAGAGAGAGAGAGAGAGAGAGAGAGAGAGAGAGAGAGAGAGAGAGAGAAAGGACCGAGAAAGTGAGCATGAGGAAGAGTGTAAGGGGGAGAGGAAAAGATTACTGGGAATGGTAACAAATAAATGGTAAGATAATTATATTGTAAATAAAGACCGTGAGGATTATAACAAAATATATTTCTTTTTTAGATTGCTCTATGATAAACAAATTTTTTAAAAATCTCTCCCTTTCAGTCTTAACCCTTATCCTACTCATTTCTGCCATTCTTTGGTTACTTGTGGGAACAAATGTGGTGCACCTGGAGAAAGGTGAGAGTGGTTTGGAAGAAAAGGGAGAAAAATAAATTTAGTTCATAAATTAAGCCTTCCAGAGATCTTATGATTTTTTTTTTTAAATCGCTGTTTCCATAACCAGGCCAAAAACTAACTTGTCATTTCCAACTCCTTGACGCTTAGCATGCAGCGGGGGAAAGGCTTGTCTGGGCACCTGTTCCTGGCAGCGTGCTGAGGGAGACACCTAAGGGAGTTAAGCAGTCAGCCTGCTGCTGGCTTAATCCTGGCTTCGTGGTCTACACATCACATCACCCTTTTTATCCAACTGCCTTAATCCCTTTTGGGGTTCTTCCCATCAGGTTGTTCTCTGCCTGGTACGATTTTTCTATCTACTGCTGCAGAAGTATTTGCAGTAATTCAGGGTAGCACCAGTATTCCCAGGAAAGTGTGTTAGTGAAGCTGTCATCCTGCATTCCTGGAGGGTCTGATGGGCAGACCCGGGCTTGAGAGGGGTAAGAGGTGTTATTGAAAGTGCAGAGGTGGCTGCTGGCCCCCTGTTTCTCTCCTGTTGAACTAAGAATTCACAATTTTATTTTTAAAATGTTTTTTCCAACTTATCTAATATAAGAGTCAGACAGGAGTGCTTCATGCAAATATTGATTCCTTAGCTCTTTCCCAGAAGATTCTGACTCAGGTGACTCGAGTGGGGTGAGTCGTCATAATAGGTATTTAATCATTCCCAGTGATTCTGTGATCAGCCAAGTTTGAAAAGCAATTGAGGGATTCATTATGATTTATTTCTAATGTAAAGGGCTCTACAGGACAAAGTTTGCAGATCATTCCAAAGCATCATTATGCACAAATTATACCATCGAGAAATTTGTATAGCAGTTTATATAATAATCATGTACATGTCATTGAAATAAAGCAGTAAAATTATATTGACAAGATTTTTTCATAATGTTAAGAACGTAAAATAAAGGCAGTAACCTAATTTTTTTTACATTTTTAAAAATTGTGATAAAATATACATAACATAAAATTTATCATTTTAACCCTTTTTCGGTGTACAATTCAGTGGCATTAAGTACATTCACATTGTTGTGTCATCGTCACTACTTACCAGACCTTTTTCATCATCCTGAAATGAAGCTCTGTACTCATTAAATAAAAATCTCCATATTCAACCCCCAACCCCAGCCCCTGCTAACCAATATGCTACTTTCTATCTCTATGAATTTGACTAATCTAGGTACCTTGTACAAGTGGAATCATATAAAAATTTCTTTTTGTGTCTGGCTCATTTCACTTAGCATGATGTTTTCAAGTGTCATCCCTTTTGTAGCTTGTGTAAGAATCACCTTCCTTCTTAAGACTGCATAATATTCCGTTGTTTGTATATACCACATTTTATTTATCCATTCACTTGTCATCCACAATTGGGTTGTTTGTACCTTTTGGCTATTGTGAATAATGCTGCTATGAACACAAGTGTACAAATACCTGCTTGAGTCCCTGCTCTAGTAACCTGATTTTGAAAGTTATAAAAATCAGAAGAATCATTCAACATACTCTGATTTCCTTCTACATCCTCCACATGGATCCTCCAGACTTGTTAAAATCCTCTAACTTCCTAAATGGGGAAAGAGAATTTCAAAAATACTAAGTGACTTGCCCAAGAACAAAAAGCTAGTTGAATAAGGATATACACCTTATCAGGTTCAGTAAAGCAAGTGAAATGAGTTATACTCATATTTAATGACACCAGCCTATAAGACACTTTCATCCGAATATAACTAGAAGCCCATGCATGGTGACAACTGTGTCTTTTCCTTTTTCTATTCCCTGTCCTGAGCACTACAATACATAGCAGGCCTTCAGAGGTTAGTGAGGAAGTATCCCAGGGCATAGACTCAAGCACGGTTACTACACGAATATGCTTTGAAGGAAATGATGTAAATGTTGATCATGTTGATGCACAAGCCCAATGCCTGTATTATCCCAGAGTTGCCCAACCCCAGTGCCTCCACATGCTGGTTGTCTCCAATCTGTCATCAGGTTGTGAGAACTGGACCTTTCACTTTGCTGCAGCTAGAGCCTCTTCCAGGTGTTCAGAGGCTCCAAGCAACTTCATTTGTTTAGCCCATAGTGCGCAAGTTTTTTTCTCTTTGAGTGCCATCATATGAAAATGTTTGAAAAGCACAGGGTTGGACTAGCAAAATGGAGTTTGGGAAAACCAGGAAGTGATGGATACAGCAATGATTTGATTCTTACCTCTGGCTGCGTGTTCATCTCCAGGGGAGCTTAAACAAGAGAAACTGATGTCCAGTTTCCATGCCCGTCCAATTAAGTAGAAGTTCTGGAGCGGGAGTGATAAGCCTTAGTATTTTTTAAAGTTCTCCTGGGTGGTTCCAATGTGCAGTCAGGGCTGAGAGCCGCAGGTGTTAAGTGAAGCAGACAGGAGAGCGGACGGAAACAAGGGAAGAGGTTGCCATGCAAGTACCTCCTTCCTGAGCCTCCTCTCGAGCTGTACGCAATCTACTCAGGGGCCACTCCTGGAGGCCTGCAGTGGGGGTGGAGCAGGCAGCACGGGGCGGAGGCATTTCTCTGTGTGTCTGGGATCATGCCTAAACCCACGTTTCTTCCTCCTGACTGTCACCCCTCTTCCAGGTGGGCTCTAGGCTCATTGCCACTGGGGAGGAACATGGCAGTGTAGAAACCAGAAATGATTATGGGTGTTTCTGGTTTTTATAAACAAAGGTCTGAGCCCTAAGGGAAGTTTAGTACTTCTCAGGCTTAGAGAGAGAGTTCTGGTTAAACATAATGGGAAGAGGACATCCTAGACCGGAGAGATAGTCCTCTGAGAGATGAGGACCTCAGTCTTCATTCTTGGCAGCACTGCTGTAGAGGCAGGAACACCCGAGAGAACCATGCCGTGCTATGGATCTGCACAGATGTGAGCCTCTGTGGCCTTGGTCAAGTTTCTTCTGCCCAAGCATGGCCCAGATGTAGAAAGGAGCCTCTAGGCCCAAGGAACATGTCCACAGGGACAGTGGATGTTTTGAAGAAAAACTATGTGTCCAATGACCAAAGGTCAGATTGCCCCCTGCCACCCACCCTTCACTCCCACTGCCCTAACAAGGCCCATGTCATGGATTTCATGACACAGGCCCAAGGTGGGACAGTGGGGAACCCCAGGAAGAACTGTAGTTACTTGTCTTTCTCCTTACCCTGGTGGAACTGGGACTCACAGCCTGATATTAAATTGCTATGAAACAATGAAAGATTTATGTGCTGTGCTTCTGAGTTATTAGACTGAGATTTATACCTATGTGCTGACACTCTAAAAAATTAAGTCATAAGGTATTAGGAGAAATTGGAGATGACAAAACATGAATTAGGTGTTCTAAAGCATCGTGTTATGTTTCTATTATGACATTCATTACATAGAAATAAAATTGATTATAAAACTGTGTTTTCCTACTAGACTTTGATTTCTTTGAGGGCAAGGACTGTTTCTTATCCAACTTTGTATCTAGAACTTAGTGCTATGCCTGGCACAGAGGAAGCCATCAATTAATGATGAGTAAATGAATTGCACAGGGAGGAGCTAGGAGAGGAAACTCTCAAGCAAGAGAAGAGCCAGCAAACCTCATGACAGTGAAAATTTTAATGGTTATCAAACAGGTAACTTCAGACTCTGAGACGTAGGAAAGATTCATGGCTGGAGAAACTATTTTTCTCTAGTTGTAACTCATAATTACTTGCTCATACAAATACTATCAAATGCCTTACAATAAATCGTGATGTATGGTATGATATCTTACTTATGTAGTATAAAGTTGTGGTGCAAAACAGTGCTGATGATTAAATTGCTGAAGAAAATAATGCAGATTTATTTCCATGGAGTTCCCTTAAAGTGTCCTAAACACTGAAGCTGTTACTTTGAGCCCATCAGAAGAATGGCATTTTGCTTGAATTCTTTGCATTGAGAACATTTGCATCACAACCCGGAGTACATGGTGTGAACGCCTGCAGGCGGGGGCCAAGCAGGGATGGCTGGTACAGGAAGACTTCGTTGTACTGCTCAAATCATGCCCAGGATGTGGGGTATGCTTACGGGTAGGGCTAGGTTTGTTTACCTCTTGTATGCACAATTTTGGGATCCTTCCTGTTTAGCTTGGGAAAGAATGGTTCCTCAATAAATGTCTGTTGAATAAATTGAATGAGCAAACAAATTCAGTATTGGTTAATAATGTCTTATTAATATCTTGTGGTCAAGATAAAGAAGTATGGTTGGGCGCTAAGACACTAAGGAAGATTTAAAATTGGCTGAATCATCATACCTGAAAAGTTTTGATAAAGTTAAATTTAACCTGGGGGAAGATCTTCAGTGTCTCACCCCTCAATTCAGCCTTTAGTCATGTTCTGGAAATAGAATTATCAATGACTTATGTAAAAAAACAAAAAGAGTTCAAAGACCTTAAAATTTGTGTGTTTGAGTGTAATATATTTTTTATTCTACATATGTCTATAAGAATAACATTATCATTTTAAAAATGTGGAAATATGTAAGATGTAAAGAAAAATAACTAAACCCTGTAACATATGAAGGTACTGCAACAGGTTGGTGGAAAAATAGAATTGAAAGATAATACTAATCTTTCTGTGAACTTTTTGAAGTATCCTCATGTTTGTTTTAATATATTTAAGACTATAAAACACAGTTACACGTATTTTTTACTTCTATCACTTTGCCTGATATCAAAAGAATTTTCCCATGCCACTCAACTTTTTAAAAGGTAATTTTCAATTAAAAACATTCCAGTTTGTGGAAGTATAATTTAATTAGACCTCCCACAAATATTGGGTGTTTAAATTTTTTCTGGGTGTGTGTGGGGGGGTGGGTATGTGTTGTTATTAAAAATAGTGCTGTGATGACCTGCTTCTTCATAGATGGCTTATAGACATTTCAAGGATTATTTTCTTGAACAATCAGGAATGTTCAAAGAGTATGAATATTTATAAGGGTTTTTTTTTTTTTTTGCCAAATTGCTTTCAAGAAGGAATACTCCAAAAATGCTCCTACATAACAGCATAAACTAGCACTGAATAATATAACTTTTTGCATGGATGAAAATGTTCTGTATCTGCATTATCCAGTTTCTTATGGTTATAGAGCATTTGAAATGTGGGTAATGTGACTGAGGAAATAAATTTTTAATTTTATTTAATTTTAATTAATTTCATTAGTCACGTGTGGCTACTGTAGCCAGGTAGGTGGTCTATGTATTATTAAACCTTTAATTACAGGGAGTGTGTAACAGAGCTTGTCAGTGGCCACTCACAGACTCTCTGGCCTAACTAATATCATGTGGGAAATGACTTTTTCCACTCCCTGGGGAATTCTGTAGCAACTAGAGCTGGACATGCAACAGTCTTAACAATGTATTGATAGGATTAGGTGTACAAATACCCCTGAAGTATTGCAGAAGGCCATTATATATCTCAGAGGCACATTTTGTACTTAGACTTTGAGAGTTTCCAAGCAGGATCGTGCTGTTACCTACAGTTGTGACAGGCTAATTAATTTATCCTTCACAGACTATCCTATCTTCCTATTTTATTTTTCCACTCCCTTCCTAGTATTTCTTTGCATCTAAGTTCTCTCAGGATCTGCTTTTAGAGAAACCAAAAGAGTGCTACCAGTTCCAAAAATATACCTCACTGTTGGTACAATTGGAAATACTAGGTTCTGACAGCACATAGTTTAAGAGTTCAAGTAATGGAATCAGACGACTTAGGCTCATATCTTGGCTTTTTCCTTTTCTGTATGTATAACTTTGGACAAACTACATAACCTAAGCCTCAGTTTCCTCATCTTTAAAAAATGTATCTGGCTCATAGGACTGTGATAGCACCCGAAAAGCAATTAGCAAAGGCTCACACTTAACATTTATTGTTATTGTATTTTATTAATTATTTCTTTACAATGGTGTGGAGTGAAAGGGGTACCTGATGCTATTTGCTAAAAGAGCTAAATTTGTTTATGAAAAACTAGAATATCTTTCAAGATGCCTCTTGAAACAATTAGCCAGTCGGAAGAAAAGAGAGAATTTCACAGATACGCACAAGTTTCAGATCATTTAATGTGTGACACAGCTGAGTCTGCTGTGCCAGGTCTCTGATTGGCAGAGACATGTCTGGCTGGAAGCTTCAGAAAGGACAGAACAATGAGTTTTCCAAGTCACAAAGTCTGAGGGCACAGTCCTGCACAAGACTGCCCTCACATCAGACACCAGCTGCTAGTTCTGGAGTCTACAGGGCTACCCTCACATCTGTCTAGCGTTTGGCTACAAATTTGGGGATTTCCATGACTACTCTCAGGTTTGATAATTCACTGGAATGACTCACAGAACTCACTGAAAGTGCTATACTTGTGATTACAGTTGTATTGTAGAAAAGGGATGCAAATTAAAATCAGCCAAAAGAAGAGATGCTAGGGCAAAGTCTGGAAGGTTTCTAAATGCAAAGCTTCCATCACCCTCAGGACGTGGTCCCCTTCTGCTATTAAAGTGTGACCATAGGCAAAGAGTATTGAATCACCTGAGCATCAGTGTCCAGAGGTTTTTTTTGAGGCCTTGTTATGCAGGCATCCTTGATTGAATCACAATAAAGATACTCCTATCACTTGGGAAATTCTAAGGTTTTAGAAGTATGTTCCAGGGGCAAAAGCCAGCCAAATTCTTTATGACACTGAGAGCAATTGGACTGAAGTGCAGTTGACCCATAAAAGCCATAATCTCTGGGCAGACAGAGCATACTGTGTGGACCTAGAGCCCTTGTTCTTCCATACTACTCCGAAAGCTTTTAGTTTTAAAGAGTAAAAGGGAAATAAACACAAGGAGGACTCCATCACGGTCATGACAGAACACGGTCATAGAACTCTTCATGAACTCCCCCAATGGTCTATGTTTGCCACAGTGCAAATGGCTGAGATGACCCAGATGCAGGACAGGGAGATATGAAAACTTTCTTTATATTCTGCAATCCAATTTTCACTTGAACTTTTCTACATCCAAGGAAGGAAAACAGAGAAGTGAGGAACAAAAGAAAGATATTTTCTTTCCCTAGACTTCTTTCGAGGAAACAAACACCTGCAACAAAACTATGTCTGTTTATTTCTAAAATCAAACTGGGGTGTAAACTGAGTTAATGGGGCAGTTTCCCTTCATATGACACCCAGGGTTCACCTTTCCTAATTGGAGCTAGAGGCCATGTCAGCACAAAAAATTATTCTGAATCAATTTTTGCCTAGAATGGAGATGACACAGGCTGCTTAGGAGTTTTGATTTGTCCTGTGAAAGCTGTTACGAAAGAGAAATTGTCCCAGAGTGGATTTTCCACTTTGTTATAAAGTCCTTGAGTATTAGACAAGCTTAACTCTCTGCCTTGATTGCTAATAATGGACACTTTAAATTTCAAGCTAAAAATGGAAAAGATTTGACTTCAATTTCAGATTAATAAAAGCTTCACACTGTCCTCCCAGCAATCGAGCAATGTGAATGAAAAGTAAATGAGGTCATCCAGGATGCTGAGTTGAATGGAAGAGTGAATGTCAAGCATCTGGTTCAGCTTCTACTCAAAAGCCATTTCTTAGGGAGGAATCACTTTAAAAAGCAAGATTGGCAGAAAGGTGACATTTGGCCTTTGGAGTATGCTACTTGGTTTTTGTTTTTAAATCAAAACCCTGAAGTGGAATCACTTGATTTCTGTTACCAGGGAAGCTGACTTGCCAAATGTAAGATTAATCTAGTGCTCGAGATGAAAAAATTCACTTTATTTTAAAAATTTATTTTATGGATCATTACTCAAAAGCTAATTGATTTTTCAGTTAAGACCAAATTATATCCTTTTAACAAGTGGGGTTTGTGGGTAATCTTTTCACATGCCTCTACAAAATGGATATGACCTCATACATTCATAAGGTCATTCTAGAATTGTTTGATAGTTTTTTTTTGGAACTACATTTTGTTATTTAATTATATTTAGATATGAATATGAATATGGCCCTCAAAATACCCAAGTTCCTAGACTACCTATGGGAAAGAAACCTCTAATTTTGGGACAGCTATTACACGAATTTTGAATCTCTGCAGGGATCAGATAATGTTCCCTGGTTACTACCAAACCCACGTAACAAACACTCGAAATAAAATTCAAAACGTATTTTAATGTCTTTGACTATGAAACACATTCATTTAGTTAAAAAGTCAAAACAATTAAAAGAATGTAAGGAAACCTCTTGTTCCCATTCTTGTCTGTCTCTACCAAACTTCCCCTCCTTGCAAGCAACCTGTTTATTTTGCTCTACTACCTTTTTATTATTTCTATACGCAAATATAACATAAAGCAAATATATATTCTTATGTTTCCTCATTCTGTTAAAAGTGGTGCACCAAATACATGGCTATCTTTATTAAAAATAAGTTTCAGAACTATTTCCCTATCAGAGACAGGACATCCTTATGCTTTTCCACAGCTTTGCTGTACATTTTGTGAATGTACTATTGCTTCATTAGTTGACATCTCAGTGATCCACATTTGTTGTTTCCAAACTCTTGCTAGTAGAAATGATGCTGCGTATTGGTATACATCATTTATTGTGAGTATGGCAATGTACAGAATGAATTCTCCAGAGAATAACTGCTGGATCAAAATGAAATGCATGTCATTTTGGTAGAAATTTTGGTAGAAATTGTCAAATTGTCTTCTATAGGGTTTTATCACTTTTTTCACCTTCATCCTTCCTTGCCACTGGAAGTTGACAAACGATGGGATTTTTGCCACTCTTATATAGTTAGCTGGGGTTTAATTTTTGTGTCTCTTATGTGTAAAGTAAATCATTTCTTCATATGTTCAAGATCCATTTATGTTTATTTTTATATAAAGTTCATTTCTCTGTTAGATTGTTTAACTATTTGTTCCCAATATCAAAGAGGTTGTTTTAAAGCAACTTTATTAAAGTTTAATTGATGTACAATAAATTGCACAGGCTTAAAGGCACAAGTTAATGAATTTTGACAAACACATTACACACACACACACACACACACATATATACATAAATATATAGATATTCATTCATCTCTATCTCTCTCTTCATAAAACCATCACCATATTCAAGATAACAAATATCTTCATCATCTCCAAAGTTACATATCCTGGATTACTACCAAATTTGTATAACAAACTTGACCTAAGATGTAAGATGGTTGTTCTTTATCACACACATGAGCACTGCTTGTAATCTACCCTACTGCTGGTTCTTCTGCCCTGCAGATGGCCTCAGTTCACTCATTGTCACGTCAAAGACTGAAAACTAGCTCTTCTTTGAACTGTTTAAAATTGCAATAAATTCTAAGATGAAATGTATAAATTATAGCTTTTTAAATAAACAAATTGAATCTCAATTTTGACTTTATTATAATAATATGGAAACACCTGTTTTTCCCTGATGAGTTTAATAAGCTAATAATTGGAAAAAAGTATATATGTATATGATATATATACCCATATATGAAGAGTCTTCAAAAAGTTGATGGAAAATGAATATTATGACAAAACTATGGTGGATTGCAAAATTTTTTTGCGCCAATATAAACTCATAATTTATTATAACATGTCTGAACAGAATCTAGTTACAGGCACTAAGGATAAGATATCAGCTTGAAAAGAACCCTTATCAGAGAAACATGAATTCTGCTAAAATTGAAGCAAGAATAAACAACAAATTTATGGTGAAGCTTGAGTGGGAGAGTGGTGAAATCACTGATGCTTTATGAAAAGTTTATGGGGACAATTCTCCAAAGAAATCAGCAGTTTACACATGGATAACTCATTTTAAGAAAGGATGAGATGATGTCAAATATGAAGCCCACAGTGGCAGACCATCTACATCAGTTTGCAAGGAAAAAATTAATCTTGTTTGTGCCCTAATTGAAGAGGACCAATGATTAACAGCAGAAACAATAGACCCACAGACATCTCAGTTGGTACAGCTTACACAATTCTGACTGAAAAATTACAGTTAAGCAAATTTTCTACTCAATAGGAGCCAAAACTGTTGTACCCAGATCAGCTGTGGACAACAGCAGAACTTTCAATGGAAATTTTAAATAAGTGGAATCAAGATCCTGAACCATTCCTTTCAAGAATTGTAACAGGACATGAAACATGACTTTAGCAGTACAATCCTAAAGACAAAGCACAATCAAAACCATGGCTACCAAGAGGTGGAAGTGGTCCAATCAAAGCAAAAGTGGACTAGTCAAAAGCAAAGGTCAAGGAGACATTTTCTTTGGATGCTCAAGGCATTTTGCTTGTTGACTTTCTGCAGAGCCAAAAACCAACAATGTCTGTTTATTGTGTGTGTGTTTTGAGAAAGTTAGCCAAAGCTTTAGCAGAAAAACAACAAAGAAAGCTTCACTGGAGAGTCCTTCTCCACCACAACAATGCTCTTTCTCATTCCTCTCATCAAACAAGGGCAATTTTGTAAGAGTTTCTATGGGAAATCATTAGGCATCCATGTTACAGTCCTGATTTGGCTCCTACTGACTTCTTTTTGTTTCCTAATCTTAAAACAATCTTTAAAGGGCTCCCATTTTCTTCAGTTAATAGTGTAAAAGGACTACATTGGACATGGTTAAGTTCCTAGGACCTTCAGTTCTTTAGGGATGGACTAAATGGCTGGTATCATTGCTCACAAAAGTGTCTTGAACTTGATGGAGCTTATGTTGAGAAATGAAGTTTACATCTTTTAATTCCATTATCCACAATTTATATATATATAAATTCCCATGTATATATATTCATGCTTACCAACATTGTGTGTGATGCTGTGAAATGAAATTTTTATGCAAGCTATATAACTTGCATATATGTAATCATATTGTCTTCTGGCAGAGCTAAATCATATTGTGTGTAGTACTCCCATCGTTCAGCTCTAATGTAAGGCTATTATTTTTACAAGTGCTTTTAAAAAACCAATTCCCAGTCTTTGTGCTGAGATTGAAAACAATTTGATTTCCTTTTATACTTGAACATTGTGGTGAGTTTTGTATTCAATAGTGGCTTTAATGATGTATTTTTCTGTTGAATTTTTGTTCATTGGTCTGAAATCTATATCTTAATGTATAAGGTCAGTGTTAGATTGAACACAAAATATCAGCAGTCAAAAAAGTTAGAAGGAAGAATTTCCACCTGTACCATGGCCTGAGGTTTGCAAAAAATACAGCTAAAACTATATGCTTTTAGATTCTCAGAAGTAAAATTATATTTGAATTGAATCTAAGTCAGTTGTTTCCTCAAAAGTTAAAGGGTAAAGCACTCACTTCTCAGTACAGAAAAATGTTTAAAATACATGTAAGTATAACATATGGTTATATGTTCAAACTATGTAGTAGAGGCTAAATTTTTTCAAAAGGTTTATGGGAAAATGGAATTAAAAGATAAAAAATTTTTTAAAAACTTTATTTCTCAACATAAGAAGAATAATAAAAGTAATACAGTATAATATTTACTGAGTAACTTCTATGTTCCAAGACTGTTAAAAATAATTTACAGGCATTTTATCATTTAATCATTATTAAGTTCATTTTGTAGTTACAATGTAGGGATAGAGACAAACAACTTAATAGACAATAAGTAAAGCTGCTTTTTTTAATCCCAGAGGTCAAAACTACAATACCTATAACCTAACCAATTACTAAATAGTTGGATTTTAGTTATACTTTCAAAATGTTCAAAATTAGTAATTAAATACATTATTAAAGATTTTTAAATGAATGCATTGATTTTATTTCCCCACATCTTTGTATTAAAGTTATTTATGACCTTTATTTAACAACAAAACACTTTCCATTATTAAGTTTTAAAAGTCAAGTTGCAAAACTTTCAATTCAGTGTGGTAGATTACACATGTGTTAATCTCTGTAAAATAGTCTATGTTCTTTCGTTGTAGCAGCTTGAACTGACTAAGACAGTGGAAGTTAGACCTCAGGTCTCTCTCCCTGCCCTAAGGAAATTACAGCTAAGAAGGAAGCAAAAAAATTATTGACTTCTAAAATTACCCAAGATGACTTCTAGAGAATCAAGATGGCAGAAGACACTGTTCCCAGAGTCACTCTCTCCCACAATCAACCAATTTACAACTATTCAAAAGCAATGACAGCCAAGCTGGGGCTGCTAGAGCTCAGGGGAAGAGAAGGACATACCTATGGAGTTCATGAAGGCAGAAGAAGCTGCAACAATACATGGGACCACTCCAACCATTTCAAGCCCTCGCCATTTCAAGGCTGCCCCTTGTGAGCACATGGACCAAGATCTGGCAAAAACCACAGCTGTGCCCTTTGTGTGAATTTGCTTGGAAACTGCAGTGGGGAAAAGGGCCTTGGCATGCCCCAGGCCACCAAGACCACTGACAGGGTTCCCATGGACCCACATAGGAGTGAGGGGCCACAGATAACCAAGAAAAGGAGACACTCAAAGGCCAATTAGTCATTACAAAGGACCAAAGCATGGCCTACCCAATGGGAAGTGTTTGGAGTATGGGGGAGTGAGGGAGATGGGCACACGGGGGGACGTTGGAGTACAGCATGGACAGCTGATCTGCCCTCCAGTCAGGACAGGCCCACTCAGTAGAGACTAGACAGGAATGTAGAACTGCAAGGGGTACAGTTTGCTGAAAAGACTCAGGCCCAGACCAGAGTTTCCACACAACCCAATTGTATCAGACCTCACAAGACCCAGAAGTGCATAAAAGGTCAACAATTAAAAACCTGAGCTGCACAAAAAACCTTCCCCAGAGAATTAGCAGCAAAGCAGCAATTTAGCACAACTACAGGGCTCAAGTGCTACTCCCCATAGGAAGTTCCCCCATTTTAGAAGTAAGCAAAGGACAACAAATTAGTTGCAGTGCAGAATTTAAGTGGTGGAGGTAGCTAATAATCCAACACAGAACTGAAAGAAGACACGAAAACCCCGCAGATCAGAGACAAAGTTCTGTTACTAACGAGGAAATGTTGAAAACCACCAAAGAACACCTATAAAACCTAGACAAGCCAGAAGCCCCTGGGCTATTGAGCCAGGATGGTGGGAATAAAGGCCTCAGCCATATCCCCCCAATGTCCGCATGCAACCCGGCAATGACGGACCCACCACCAGAAGCCCGCCGGGTTCCCAAGCCGGAGTAGGGGGGACTGCTGACCTCAGTCATGCCCCCCCCCACCCTCTGCAACCAGGCCAGCAAAGGAGCTGTCCAGGGGCTAGCCCTGCTCCCTCACCCCCACCTCCATCCCGCTACCCACTTCCTTCCTCCCCCTCCTATTGCTCCACAACAACATCTTAGAATGTAAAAAAATAATAATAATAAAAAATAAAATAAAATAAAATTACCCAAGCTTTTATGTCCAATTTATATTATGAAATCAGTACTTCTGATTACATGTCTATTACATTAGATGAGAATATTGGTTTTCTGTCATTTGTATAATAAATAATTGTAGCCTGGCAAATATGTCTCAAGTAATGGTAACTTGTATTGTTATTCAAATTATTTTTGAATAAATATATTAGCTGTATGTTTTAGTGCACTCTACTCTGTTACCCTTGCATAATATTTTTTGTTGTTCTATGGTTTTTCTTTTGATTGTAGATGTATTATTTTGGAAGATTTTTACCTTGTATCAACTTGATATGAACACAAACAAGACATTGACTAAGAAGATTCAGCTATTCATGTTACATTGTAATCAAGAAAATATTGCCTGTTTTTATCCAGCCCTGCTAATAATAGAAAACAAATGAATTCAATATTTTTAGAGAAACCTCCTCATCATTCTTAATTTGACTACAGTTTTAGTATAATCAATGACTAATATGTGTGAGGATACTTCAAAAAGTTCATGGAAAATGGAATTAAAAGATAATACAAATCTTTCCATGAACATTTTTTTTTTTTTTAAAGATGACCGGTAAGGGGATCTCAACCCTTGGCTTGGTGTTGTCAGCACCATACTCAGCCAGTGAGCTAACTGGCCATCCCTATATAGGATCCGAACCCGTGGCCTTGGTGTTATCAGCACCGCACTCTCCCAAGTGAGCCCTGGGCCGGCCCTCTATGAACATTTTGAAGACCCCTCAAATCTCAGTAAGTAAAAAAAAGTGGATTTTTTAAAATATGTTTTTCTATCTCAATTAACAATAATTTGTTGGTTATAGAATGTTGAGGACTGAAGATCAAGAGGTCTGGGTGGTAAGGATAAAATTAATGTATGCAAAATATCTAGTACTCTGTTTGACAAGAAATATTTCTCAAATAATGGTAACTTGTATTGTTACTCAAATTATTTTTGAATAAATATATTAGCTGTATGTTTTAGTGCACTCTTCTCTGTTACCTTTGCATAACCCCATGTGTATAGTTCTTTTCTAGTTTTTTCTCATTTTTCTTTCACTTTTTCATTACGAACCAAATGCGTTTAGTACTTCATAAATTTTAAATTGATCTAAACTTCTGAGTTGTCTTGAATTACTTACTTTTACCCAGAACTGCTTCCCAATGACCATGCAGGGGATAGAAATGATAGAGACATATTTTGATAAGGATCAGACTTTTTTTACTGTTTTAAAAATGACTAGTAGTTAAGCAATTAGAATAATAGTTGTAATTATCGACTCCCAGACACTTCAAATGCATATGCTTTAACCCCAATACTTTGAAATAAGTGATATATGATCTTTATTGTATAGACAAGGAAAGTGAGGCTTAGAGAGGTGAATAACTTACCATACTCAAACTGCTAATAAATATCTGAACCAAGATCTGATTCTGATTTCTACAAGGTGCTGTCTCTAAATGTAAATGCAACCCAAAAATATTGATTCAGATGACATTTCAGGTTAGTTTACTAGTTATGAAAATTCAATAATTTAATGTTTGTAAAACTGCTCATTAAAAAAATTGAAATCATCTCAACTATCTTTTCAGACTACAATGGATTAAAACTAGAAATTAGTAACAAGCAAAACTCAGGACTCTATAAAGATACATGGAAATTAAGCAACAGGTTCCTAAATGACCAATAGGTCCAAGAAGAAATTAAACAGGAAATCAAAAGATTTTGAGAAAACAACAAAAATAAAAACAGAACATATCAAAACCTGTGGAGTACTACAAAAGCAGTACTACTAGGGAAGTTTATAGCAATAAATGCTTACATAAAAAAAATAGAAAGATTGCAAGTAAACAGCCTAACCCTACACCTAAAAGAACTACAAAAACAAGAAGACTCCAATCCCTATATTAGTAGACAGATAGAAATAATCAAAATTAGAGCAAAACTAAATGACATAGAGACCCGGAAAACAATGCAAAAGATCAGTGAAACAAAAAGTTGTTTTTTTGAGAAGGTAAACAAAATAGACAAACCATTAACTAGGTTACAAAGAGAGAGAGAGAGAGAGAGAGAAGACCAAAATTACAAAAATTAGAAATGAAATAGGAGACATTACAACTGATACCGCAGAGATACAAAAAAATAATTAGAAACTATTAAAAACAACTATGTACCAACAAATTTGAAACACTGGAGAAAATGGATAAATTTCTGGATGCATACAAACTACCAAGACTGAACCAAAACACAGAAAACCTGAACAGATCAATAGCAAGCAATGAGATTAAAGCAGTAATCAGCAGTCTCCCAACAAAGAAAAGCCCAAGACGAGATGATTTTTCAGCTGAATTCTATGAAACCTTTAAAGAGGAATCAATACAATTCTCTTCAAACTATTCCAAAAAAATTGAAACAGGGGCCATTCTCCTAAACTCATTCTTTGAGGCCAGCATCACCCTGATACCAAAACCAGACAAAGATACAACAAAAAATGAAAACTACAGACCAATATCTTGGATGAACATAGATACAAAAATTTTCAATAAAATACTAGCAATTGGAATACAGCAATACATAAAAAAAGTATATACCCCAATCAAGTGGGACTCATCCCTGAGGTGCAAGGGTGGTTCAACATATGCAAGTCAATAAATGTGACACATCATATCAACAAAATCAAGGACAAAAACTGTATGATTATCTCAATAGACACAGAAAAAGCATTTGACAAAATTCAACTCCCTTCGTAATAAAGACTCTCAGCAAATTAGGTATAGAAGGAAAGTATCTCAACACAATAAAAGCCATCTATGACAAGCCCACCTCCAATATCATCCTGAATGGTGAAAAATGAAAGGCTTTTCCCTTAAGAGCAAGAACAAGATAAGGATGCCCACTCTCACCACTCCTATTTAGCATACTAGCCAGAGCAATCAGGCAAGAGAAAGAATTAAAGAGCATCCAGATTGGAAAAGACAAAATCAAACTGTCCCTGTTTGCAGAAGACATGGTCCTATATATGGAAAAAAATAAAGACTCTATCAATAAACTCGTAGAGCTGATTAATAATTTCAGTATTGTTGCAGGATACAAAATCAACACCCCCAAATCAGTTGCATTTATATACTCCAATATGAACTAACAGAAAGCGAAATCAAGAAGGTAAGTTCATTTACAATAGTCACTGAAAAAATAAAATAGCTAGGAATCAATTTAACCAAGGAGGTGAAATAACTCCACAATGAAAACTACAAATCACTACTGAAAGAAATTAAAGAAGACACACAAAAAATGGAAAGACATTCTATACTCTTGGATTGGAAGAATTAACATTGTGAAAATGTTCGTACTACCCAAAGCAATCTACAGAGTCAATGTAATCCCCATCAAAATACCGATGACATTCTTCACAGAAATAGAAAAAGCAATCCTAACATACATATGGAACAACAAAACACTCCAAATAGCCACAGCAATCCTGAGCATAAATAAATAAAGCCAGAGTCATAACATTACCTGACTTCAACTTATACTACAGAGCTATAGTAACCAAAACAGCATGGTACTGGCATAAAAATAAATACTCAGACCAGTGGAACAGAATAGACAACCCACAGATCAACCCACAGACTTACAGCCAACTGATATTTGACAAAAGCAACAAAAACATACATTGGGGAAATGACTGCCTCTTCAGTAAATGGTGCTGGGAAAATTGTATATACATATGCAGAAGAATGAAATTAAACTTGCACCTCTCACCATACACCAAAATCAACTCAAAATGGATGAAAGACTTAAGTATAAGACCTAAAACTGTAAAACTACTAAAGGAAAATATAGGGGAAATACTTGAGGAAGCAGGACTGGGGAAAGAGTTTTTGAACAAGAGCCCAAAAGCACAAGCAACAAGAGAAAAAATAAATAAATGGGATTATATTAAACTAAAAAGCTTCTGCACAGCAAAGGAAACAATGAACAGAATGAAATGACAACCTACAGAATGAGAGAAAATATTTATTACAGAAAAATACACCAGACAAGGGATTAATATGCAGAATATACAAGGAACTCAAACAACTACATAGTAAAAAAATAAACCAATTAAAAAATGGGCAAAGGAGCTGACTAGACATTTTTCGAAGGAAGACATACAAATGGCCAACAGACACTTTAAAAAATGCTCAGTATTACTAATCATGAAAGAAATACAAATTAAAACCACATTGAGTTATCACCTCACCCCAGTTAGACTGGCTACAATGAAAAAGAGGGAGAATAACAAATGCTGGCGAGGGTGTGGAGAGAAGGGGACACTCCTGCACTGTCGGTGGGGCTGTAAATTAGTACAGCCACTACGGGAAACAGTATGGAGGTTTCTCAAACAACTACAGATAGATCTTCCATTTGATCCAGCAATCCTAATTCTAGTTATATACCCAAAAGAATGGAAATCATCAAGTCAAAAGGGTACCTGCACTCCCATGTTCATCACATCTATTTACAATAGCCAAGATTTGGAACAAACCTAAATGTCCATTGGATCCAGATCACTGGATAAGGAAAATGTGGTATATACACACCAAGGAATACTACTCTGCCATAAAAAAAGAATGAAATTCTGCCATTCACAGCAACATGGATGATCTTGGAAAAAATTACATTAAGTGAAAAAAGCCAGGCACAGAGAGAAAAATACTGCATGTCCTCACTCATAAGTGGGAGCTAACAGAGAAAGAAGGAAGGACAGAAAGAACACAGGGGTGCACTGGACTTGCAGAGGGAGAGAACATACCAAGGGCTATGTGGGGGGGGGTGGAAAAGGGGAGAGAGGTCAGAGATTAATTGAGTGGAAGACATGGGGAATAATAGCAATTTATGGTAATGGGCATGCTGATAGTTTTGATCTGGCCATCACATCTTGGGCACAGGTGGTGATGGTCAGCTATGTACCCCATGAATATGCAAAATCAATAATAATACTACTAATAAAATGCTAATGTTTAAAGTGCTTAAAAGTATTTATTCAGCAACGGTTCAATTTCACGTGTAGGAAACTAAAAAATAAACTCAAAACCAAGTTTGGTTATTGATTTTCCCAATTTAAGTCACAATGAAAATTAAATAGAATTAAAGATGCTGAAGATTCTAAATTACCACATTTTTGGTTTGTTGTACAGTTCAGCTTAAAGTGTACTATAGTCATATATACATAAAAAAAATTTGTCAGCATTCACAATATTTTGTAAAATTAATTTTATTCAACTAAAACCATGTGCACAAAACCAAAACCCCAACAGTTTTATAATTGGGAACTTAATATTCATGTAATCAAAGTTGACAATTAAGCCAAATAATTGACATGTATTAAAAATGGAAATTTTGGGGGAAGATGGCAGGTGAATTATTTTATCAGCTAGTATTCCTTCTCTCCCTATAAAAAGTAATGTACACAGATATTTGGAAATCAAGAATAATAACTCACTTTTGATTCCATCAAGTCACTTCTTTAACCAAAATAATTAATATGAGTAAGGAGGAACAATAGCAAGAGACCGTGCTTCATTATTAAAAAGAGAGAGAATTAACTCTTGGTATTTGTGAAGAAAGATCAAAAGATGAGAAAATGGACACAGAAAAACTTGATCCAGGAAATATATGGTTCTAAAAGGACTTTAGGAAATGGCATAGGCAAGAAGGAAACCTGAGCCCATGCCATTCTCATGCCCATGTGAACACAGGGAGCACATTGCTAATTGGCCATATCACCGACATGAAAGGGTGGGCAAGAAGAGGTAGACATGAAAAATGCTCTTCTCTTAGTTTCCCACATTTTAAGAGGAAGAAGAGAATATCTGGGAAAAACCTAAAAGTTGATGTCGGAGAAGGAGAAATCATACAACCTCCAGGGGGCCAGAGAGGTTGATTGACTATATCCTGAGGCTGCACAGCTACTGCAGTAGATTGAACAGCCCCCCAAAGTCATTAAAGCTTAATCTCCACTGTAACTGTTGAGGGTGGGAAATCCTATTATGAAAATTGATAGATGGGGCCTTGAAGAGGTGATTAAGTTGGTGTTTTGATGGTGGTTGTGGGAGTGGTTCTGAGGGCTTTAAAAAGAGAGTAGGTCAGAGTCTCTCTCTTTCTCTGCTCTGCCATGTGAGACCTTTGCATTACTGGTAGAGCCATCACCAAAGAAAACCCTCACCAGATGTGTTCCCTGCACTTTGGACTTCCCAGTCTCTGAAACTGCAAGCAATAAATTTCATTTTCTTGCAAATTACCTGGTTCCAGGTATTTTGTTATAAGCAACAGAAATAGACTAACACAGCTACCTTGCAGTTGGAGATAGATCTGCTTCCAATCCTGGATTCCTAATTTCTCACTCTTTTCATTGTATTGCTCAGTGATGTGGGCTGTGCCATTTTCCAGGGTCTGCTTTGCACCTGTGACCTAAAGATGAATATGCTGTAAAACAGCTATGTAACACTGTCATGCCCAAGTGGCACTTAGCAAAGTAGATACATTGAAGTACTTATAAGCCATTCTGAGACCAGATGGATTTGATATAAAAATCTACAAATAAACTTAGATATTACATAGTTAAAGATACTAAGCCAGTGGAAGGAGGCATTTCTTGGTTTACTAAATCATATTGATAACTGATAAATATGTTCTGACTAGGCCAGCTGTATTAGTCCACTTGTATTGCTATAACAAAATACTTAGAACTGGGTAATTTATAAAGAAAATGAAATTTATTGCTTACAGTTTCTGAGGCTGGGAAGTCCAAAGTCCATATGGTGGTGGTGACAGTGACCCAGGGGTCTCACTTTACAAGATAGTGGAAGCAGAGAGAGCAGAGAGGGAGAGAAAGACAGACTCTCCTCTTCTTTTAAGGCCCTCAGAACCATGCCCCTGACCACCGTTTTTAATCCATTCACTACTGCACGGTCCTACAATCAAATAACTTCTTCAAGGCTCCACTTTTCAATTACCATAATAGGATTTCCCACCCTCTTAACAGTCACAGGGGGCTAAGTTTCTAATACATAAAACTTGGGGGACACGATTCCAGTTTCAATGAGTTTTGAGGGGACATAATTCAATCCACTACATTCTGCCTCTGGCCCCCCAAAACTCTTGTCCTTTTCACATACAAATACATTCATTTTATCCCCAAAGTCTTAACTTGTTTCAACTCAAAAGTCCAAAGTTCAAAATCTCATCTGTGAAATTCAAAACAAGTTATCTACTTCCAAGATGCAATAGTGGGACAAACATAGGGTACATATTCCCATTCAAAAAGGGAGAAATAGGACAAAAGAAAGGGATAACAGGTCTCAAACAAGTCCGAAATCTAGCAGGGCAAGCATTAAATCTCAATGCTGGTGAATGAGGTGATTTGACTCCATGTTTGATCTCCTCTGCATGCTGGTAAAGGGGTTGGGTCCCCAAGTTTTTGGACAGCTCTGCTCCTGTGGCTTTCCTGGTCTCAGGTGAAGCCTTAGCTCTTGCAGGCTGGTGTTGCACGCTGGCAGTTCCACAGGTCTGGGGTCTCCATGGTGGTCCTGCTGTCTCTGCTCCACTAGACATGCACTGATGGGGTTTCTCTGCTGCAACTCTGACCCCACATTTCTACTGGGCATTGCTCTAGCGAAGGTTGTCTACGGTGACTCCACCCCTGTGACAGATCTCTTACTGGGTCCCCAGACTTTTCCATTCATCCCCTAAAATTGGGGTGGAGGCTCCCAAGCCATCTGAGCTCTGACACCATGTTCACTCTGCAAGGCTTCTGGCTTGTATTTTCCAAAGTTGCAGATCCAGCCACTCCTGGGGCCAATTTAGTGATGGCAGGAGCAGCCAAAGCAGCTAGGCTGCTGGTACTGGAAGCAGCTTCCTGTGGTGTCCCTGAGCAGCGAGCCCATGGAGGGTACCTCAACCTGTTTCCCAAGACAATTTTGTCTCCTTAGGCCTTTGGACCCGAAATGGAAGGGTTGTCCCAAGAGGCTTCTGCAATGCCTTCAGGGCCTTCTTCTACTTCCCTTGATAGTCCTTTTCCTTTGTACTAACCTTCCTAGCACCATTGGATTTTTCCTCTGAAAATGCTTTCTGCTTCTTTATCACATGGCCAGGCTGCAAATTTTCCAAATCTTTATGCTCTGTTTCTCTTTTAAATTCTGGCTTTATGTCCTGCCTTTTCCACCATAACTTGGTGTACACTGTTGCAAGTAGACATGCAGCTTCCTTAATGCTTTGATGCTTAGAAATCTCTTCCAACTTCCACAAAGTCCTAGGGCATGGACTGAATGCAGCAAAACTCCTTGCCAGTTCATAGCAAAGTTGATCTTTGCCCCAGTTTCCAATAAACTCCTTCTTATTTCTATCTGAGACCTCCTTAGAATGGTCTTTACAGTCCATATTTCTATCAGAATTCTGCTCACCACCATGTAACCAGTCTCTAAGACATTCCAAACTTTCCCTCTTCTTTTTGTCTTCTTCTGAGTCCTCCAAACTCCTCCAACCTTTGCCTAACAACCACTTCCAAAGCCACTGCCACATTTTTGAGTATTTGTTGTAAGCAACACCCCACTTCTGGTACCAATTTTCTGTATTAGTCCATTTGGTGTTGCTATAACAAAATATTTGGAGCTCGGTAATTTATAAAGAAAATGAAATTTATTTCTTATAGTTTCCGACGCTGGGAAATCCAAAGTCCATCTGGTGGTGGCAACAGTGACCCAGGGGTCTCACATTGCAAGATGGTGGAAGCAGAGAGAGCAGAGAGGGAGAGAAAGACAGACTCTCCTCTTCTTTTAAGGCCCTCAGAACCAAATCCCAGACCACCATTTTTAATCCATTCACTACTGCATGGTCCTACAATCCAATCACCTCTTCAAGGCTCCACCTTTCAATTACCATAATAGGATTTTCCACCCTCTTCACAGTCACAGTGGGGGCTAAGTTTCTAATACAAAAAACTTGGGGGACACAATTCAAGCTTCGATGAGTTTTGGGAGGACATAATTCAATCCATTACACCACCTAAATCATAGTTCCTTGGGAAATCTGGGATTAGCCTGCAGTCACATCCTTACATTATCATGAGATCATTTCCAGACTTATAGGCACCAGAAAAAGTAAAATAATCTAGAATTCTTATAACCCTTATCCTAGATTATTGCATGTAGGATGTAAGCTAGCAACAATCCAAGATCTTTATGTATGTACTAGCCAATAGAAAAATTAATGCAATGATTAGGAATGCTATACTCTTCTCTCTCTCTCTCTCTCTCTCTCTCTCTTGATTCTACCTCCTTCTTGTGATTATGAAATGCTAAGCTCTGCTGGCCATCTTAGGAGCACATTTCTCAGCACAATCTGACCTATACATGTCCCCCATTAAAATTGTCATGTTGGCTTAATAAATTCCATGCTGTATATGTTCTGCCTCAGTTTCTTTTAGGTCAACAATATCTATATTTAATAGTTCCTTTTAGGTCAACAATATCTATATTTAACTCTATAAATATAGATTTATAGGAGTTAAGAGCAAGAAGAGGTCTAAGAAGTATGAAGTTCAACTACCTTTATTGTAGGTAAGAACACTATGAAGGAAGGGGCTGGAAGAAGAAAGAGAGAAAAAGAAGAACAAGGAGGTAGCACCTGATTGACTTCTGTGAGGACTCAGTTAGTGGCAGAAAAAATGTGACAAGCCAGCACATGACACTTTCCAACTAAGAAAACCCATTTATTTATATCCATAGGTTGGTTTGTATTTTGAGGGGAAAATTTTGCTCTGAACTTCTCCTTTCTACCACTTGGGTCCTGGACCTGAGAAAAATGTGGCATGTCACCTGACACTCACTGTGGGTTGCCTGGATAACAAGCTAGCTGGGACCAGAGCTTTCTTCTCTTAATAGGAGGGGCTGTATACAAGCTCAGCTTCCCAGTATAACACTGGTTTCCCACAGTGCTGGACATTGGGCATCCTGTAAACATGCAAATCCCTTCTCTATGACACTGTTCTCACCCTTGCCCATAAAAAGGCAGAGCACCAGAAGAACTGGCTCTGTCTCCTGGAATGCAGACCCATGCTTCATGTGTTGTCAGCACAGTGCTTGGAATTTGCATGCTCCTCCGTGGAGAAGATGGGAAGAAGAGGTGATTCCCTTCATTTTTTCCTATTGATGATATTGGCCCTTCTCATGTACAGACTTTTCCTTAACCCATACCATAGGATGCTGTAGAATTCCTCTGAAGCCCTGGGGCGCCACTGCAGATGACCCCAATTTGCATAACAAGCACCAATAACTGTGTCTCAAAGTGTCTTCATAAAATATACACAGGACTAAACAATGTCAAAGAGGGACCATCTGGAGCATGTTGCAATGCTCAGAGATGACAAAATGTCAGAGTGGGGAGTGATCACAGACATCTGTGGGGTCACAGGCAAAGGAAAATTCTTTTCATCATTTTCAACTATTGTATCTTATACCAATTTCAAAAATAATTTAAACTTACTTATAAAGAGTTTATAATAATGTTATAGTGTGTGCTATGGTTTAAATGTGTCCTCCAAAATTCATGTGTTGAAAACTTAATCTCCAATTCAGCAGTGTTGGGAGGTGAGCCTTTGGGGAGATGTTTAGGCCATGAGGGCTCTACCCGCATAAATGAATTAATGCCATTATAAAAAGGCCTTGGGGAGTGGATTCTCTCTCTTCTTCTCTTTTGCTATATGAGGACACAGAGTTTGTCCCTCTCTTGCCCTTCTGCCTTCTACCATGTGAGGATGCAGTAACAAGGCCCACATCAGATGTCGGCACCACGATCTTGGACTTCTTATTCACCAAACTGTGAGACAATAAATTTCTTTTCTTTTTAAATTACCCAGTCTCAGGTATTCTGTTACAGCAGCACAAAATAGACTAAGACAGTAAATATCTGCTTTACCTATACTCCCTTCTCTCCTTCTTTTGGTAACATCACATCAGTGTTTTGGGGCACACTTCCTTTCTCCTATTGCATTGGCCCTTGGTGAACTGTCAATCAAGATGCCCCAGTATACCCTGGCTGGGGGCAGGCCATAGCACTCCTTGTGGCCCAGTCAGACTCTCTTTGCCAGAATTTGAATATTGATCAGAGTGGCTACAAGGCTAGGTCAGCTGCAGCAGATTTGTTTATTTGGCCCCCTTGCTGTGGTTTGAATGTCCCCCCAAGCTCATGTTGGAACTTAACCCCCAATATGGTGGTGGAAGTTGGGGCCTTTAAGAGGTGATTGGATTATAAAGACTGCGTTTGTGAATGGATTGATCCATTCATGGAGTAATAGGTTTATGGGTAAAGGTTGGTCATGGGCGTGGTTCTGATGGTTTTATAAGGAGAGCAGGTGAGAGGTTAGCTCTCTAGCTCTTGCCATCTTTACCATGTGATTGTCTATGTTGCCACAGGATCCTGTACAGGGTTCCCTCCCAGAAGGAGACCCTCACCAGATGTGCCCCCTGGACAGTGGACTTCCCAGCTTCTGAAACTGTAATAAATAATTTCATTTCTTTATACATTGCCCAGTTATAGATATTTTGTTGTATGCAACAGAAAACAGACTGATATACCCCCTGAAGAGCCTGTTCTGCTACTTAAACTTTCCTTTGATTCTATTTGTTATCCCAAAACTTTTCAATGAATTTCCTTTTTATTTAACATTCTTTGTTTCTGTGACTTGCCACCAATGAACCACTACTAATATACAAGAAAATATTCTTTATATTAAATTAAAAAGCAAAGTAGAAAAATTTTCAAACCAATATGAACACAACTTTGAAAAATTTCTTAAGTTTGGAACAAAGACTGAAAAGGAAAGTATTGATGTTACTATCATCTGTCCCTAAGAAATAGGATGAAGGTTATTTTTTTCTCTTCTATATTTTCAATAATTAATACTTACTGCCTTTTAAAATGAATTTTAAAAGAAAATAATTATATTTTTAAGAAACCTGATATATTCCAGGATCAAATCCAGTTATTTAATGTTGCTCTGAAAATATAGTAGGAAACTTAGTCCTGACTCCTACCAAACATACCACCACCACCAGCAACAAAAAATAGTGGAAAAGCTTTAAGGATAAATGTAAATGTTATATGTTACAATTCTTCAGCTATTCATATTATTTTAACTTTTCAATGCAATAGCCACTAAAGCCTATCAAGAGGGAAATTTTTCCTTGAAGCAGGTGATTTCAATTCTCTGTTAGTGTTTATTCACCCATCAAATATTATTTAGTGCCTCCTGTGTACCAAATACTGTTCTTCAGCTAGAACAATGAATTAAATCACAAGCTGGCAAATTTTTTCTATAAAGAGCCAGATAATAAATATGTTAGGTTTTGTGAGTCTGATAGTGTTTGTCTCATATACTGACTCCACTGTTATAGCATAAAAGCCCCTATAGACAATATCTCGATAAATAAGTGTGGATGTGTTTCAATAAGACTTTCTTTACAAAAATAGGCAGCAGGCCAGATTTGGCCTACCAGCAGTAGTTTGCCAACCCCTGAATTGTACCAGCAGAGTCCTCGTTCTGTTAGAGCTTCCTTTCAAGTGAGGGAAAAAATGCACGTAAGTAAATAAACAAATAAGACATTTTGAGTAGGAATAAGTGCTATAAGGGAAATCAAACAGGTAATATGACAAACAGTGACAGAGAAATGAGGCTTACACTTTTTCCAGGTTTATAGGGAAGGCCTCTATGAATAACAAGAAGGAGCTGGCCAGGTAAAGATTTGGGAAGAGTAGGCTCCAGGCTGAGCTTCCAGGAATGATTTGTAGAATCATGTCCAGAACTGGACTGACAAAAGAGCTCTCCCTTGCCCAAATCAGGAAACTGAGACATAATAATGACATGGGAGATGCTCTGTGAGGAGTAAAATACAGAGAAATGCAACCAGGGATGATTTGCCTTCACCTTAGGAGGTTCAGTTAGCTCTGGTAGCTGAGCCAGCATCCTTACGATGCTCAGCCAGCATCCCCCTGATAGCTGGAGTCAAACACCAGTAGGTAAAGGGAGGAAGTCTTGGGGTCAAAAACAGCTTGTCAGCTGTGGCAGTAGCTCAGCTCCTTCATTGCCTGGGATATATTAAGGATTCTGCAATGCAGCCCCATGGTGCAGAGGCATTTGTCCACTAGTCTTAGTGAATTCTCACATCACATAGGTGTAGAGCCAACAGCCTCCTCCCCACGTTATTCCTCCCCTACAATCCCAGGAACTTCATCTTTGCTTCACAGCTCCCATATGTGAAAGGACAATGACCAAAGGGGGACAAATGCTTGCCAGTTATGACTCCACCAGAATCCCTAACTACTTCGTTGTCCTAGTGAGCTGGGTTGGATAAGTAGAAAGGAATTTTAAGGCCTTCTTTTCCATTTTTGTGAATCTGAGTACTCTGTTCTCTGCTTCCTCTTATCTGGGCCCACCAGGCTTTGCTAAGTCCTTTAGGCAAAGGCTTCCTCTAAGCAGAAGGCACATTTACTTCCAAACTCTACCTCCCTGTGTCTTACCACTGCTTTCCTAAGAGAGCAGAGAATACACAACAGAGGGGAAGAGAACTGGAGCTGACATTTATAGTGCCAGAAGCTGTGTATTTTACATATATTATCTCACTTAGTCTTAACAACCTCTTTACAAGATAGGTACTGTTCCCATCTTTTCAGGTTAAGAAATATAGGCTCAGCAAGGTTTAACAACTTGCACAAAGTCACATAACTGTTAAGTACAGAACTGAGATTCGAACTGAGTTCTTACCAAATTCTGGGCTCTTTCAACTATGGAAAATACTGTGTGCTAGATATTACATGTATATAATCCCATTTAATCCTTTTAAAAACAATGAGGTTCAATGAATATTAGTAATTCACCAAACGTCCAATAGTGGGGGAAGATGGTGTTTCTTGTTTATGTTACAAACACACACGTGTGCACATGGACACACACACACACACACACACACACACACGCACACCCCAAACACACCATTAATTGTATAATAAAAATTTTAAATATTCATCTGCTGCTACTTCTTAATCTTTGTTTTCTAATAGTCTCCTGAATATATATTATCTGCAACTTGATTTTGAATTTCTTGTTTATGACCCCAGATAAAAAGAGTAGGTAACCATTAAATTCTCATCAGTAAATGACTAACAAAATTTTAATCAGTTTGCAAATACAAAACAGAAGATAGTTTTCAAATAATGGTTTCTTTCCTATATAAATAAGTCTGTTAAATTTATTCCTGGTAAGTTGGAAGTATATTTTAATTAGGCTCTATAATTTAGTTTTATGGGATAATTTAATTTAGAGGAAAATATTTTATGCCTGTGACAAAGACAAATGAAACTTCTATACAAAAGATAATTTGTAGCCTCAATAACCTTGTAAGATGTGTCATAAAATCATGTACAAGATTGAGATTCTCCTCTGGTAGCATTTTCCACTAGGAAGGAACCAAGTGCAGCTGTTAAGAATGGGCTGAAATGTCATAATGTCTGGGTTTGCTTCCTGGCTCCTTCATTTAGTAGGTATGCAATCTCACTTAATATCTCTGTTCCTTAGTTTTTTCACCTGTAAAATAGCACAATAGTACACAAATTTTATGGAGTTGTTGTGGTGATTAACAGAGATAAGACTGTAAAACTATGAATTTTTATTTCCAAGATATGCTGTAGGGGAACACTGGTATGAAGAATGTTAGGATGCCTGCTTGGAAAGTAGTTCCAAGCTACCTGTTTTTGAGGCTGAAAAGCTTTGACCTGCTCATGAGCTGTATGAATTCCCATACAGGGTGACCTCTCTGTAGCAGTTCCCAAATTCAATTGCATTTGAAATATTTCAGGTGCATATCTGTGAATCCCCCCAGGCAAATGTTTCACAGAACATTGGGAATTACAACCTAAGGCATCACCATCTTCTATAAGAACTATAAGTTCTTCTATAAGTTGTGTAGAAAGTGCTAAAGTAAAAGTGCCAAAGAACAAGTAGAAAATACACAATGATCAGAAAAGTCTGCAAGTTTGTAGAAGGAATCAGCATGGAAAAGGATCAAGTGATGTTATTTTAATGTGACAGTTCTGTATTTCATCATCAAATCCAATTCATAGTATTCAAATCTCCTACTTTTTTCAGGGTACCATGTGTTCCCAGTTATGAATGAGAGAAAGTGCACTCTCTCACAGCCTCTCTGAGATAACATTCAATTCAGACTTAATTGAACTTGGAGAAAGGAATTGATATTCCACTAGATCAAAGGTCACTGGCATCTGCCAGGAGAAACGGTGCTATTGCACTGTGTGTTTTGTAGTCTAATAAGGGAAAACACTCTCTGAGAGCACATTGGTGGCCCCAGTACAGTTACATGGAGGCTCCTGATTAACGAAAGTTTCTCAACCTTCCTTTGGAGCAGAACCATGAATAGGCCTCAGGAGTATAACGGAAGTCTTGAAATGTGTATAAAACTGTACATAACATGGTAAGGCAGAAATTATCTGAAGTGAAAACTGAGGTACATACCTAAAATTTATTCCAGCCTCTCCCGTGTCTGGAGGTGGAGATCCGATGTTGTTCTGAAACATTTTTTTTCCCCTATTTTGTGGCAAATCACATGTATGGTCTCTGAATGTAGGACAAGGTAAGACGGTGGAAAAGGTACAATAGAAACTTTAATATCTCTCATATCTGTCGCTGACTGAGATTTTGTTCATGTGAAGCTAGTCCCAGGAAAGCATAGATCAATCTGAAAATGGAGTTGGTTGCCCACTCAATAGCCATATTTCCCTGTATCAGTCAAGGTTCTTAGTGGCAAGCAACAGAAGCCAAGTCTAGAAGACCAGGCAGATAGTTTATTAAAAAGACACTCAGTAGCCCGAAGAAACATTGGAAATCCTGGAGAACCAAGATCAAGGCTAAGCCTCCAGAAAACATTAAAAATTGTGACATGCAAACATATGAAAAAAAAATAATTTTATAGTTTCTTTTGTAGATTTAACTTTGAAGCCATGTAAATGTGTCACATAATTATAGAACAAAATACAAATTTTTAAAAAACCATCCTGCAGAACTGAAAGCAAAATGAAACAAAGAAATACAAGAGTATATCAAGTAGGCGGCATAACCACAGAGAAGTGGAATTATTTCAAACTGTTCTGAGACACATTAATTTGACTATATATGACTAGTAGATATACTCTAAGGACAAAAAGGACAAAAAAAATTGAAATCATGTTGTTGGTGGTAGTGTTGATGTTGTTTTTTTGAGACAGATGTGTATGTATTAAATGAATGATTATACGTTGATGTCAGAAAATGGGATTTTAGTGGTGGGAAAGAGCAGATAAAAATGTGTGATTGAAAAGGTTAAGTAAAATTCCTCTAATTGTAAATTGGAACTAGAAATATCATTAGGAACTCATAATTGATTTTAAGTGTACATTTTATTTTAACCACTGAAAATACCTAGAAACAATGAGCACTCTTAGAACCTAGATTATTATTTCTAAATACTATTTCCAAAGGAACCAGTTCTCCTTGGAGAAATGACTGATTCTCAGCCCAGGGCAAGAGTGAATAAAATGAGCCTAAGATATCCTGTCTAATCAGAAGATTATTGCTGTCATGTCAAAAGGACTCAACTTATCACCTTGAAAATGACCCCAGCAGACAAAGATGGGACAATTCAAGCATTAATATGAATAGCATCTGTAATGGATTGAAACACATCAAGTATATTTAAAACCATGAATTCATAATGATGCAAAGCACCGCCATGGGGCACCATTGGAAGATGCTCAGTGAACAACCATAATTTTGAAAACTGGTAAACAAGAGAGCAATAACAACAAAGTCAGGTTTCATCCTGTCCTTCTTGAATGAAATATACCTCAGTATCACCACGCAGTTGATGAGAAGTTTCTTTTTACAGAAACGTTTGGGTAATACATGAAAAAGGAATGGTAGAATCTGATTACTGCTGGATTAACCTTATTACTAGGTTATTTAGCATTTCTATATGTTTCTACTTATTTTTTGACCATTGTATCCATCACAGTCAGAGTGAGGTGTACTACAATTGTCTGTTTCTGGTGTGTTTCTGTATATTTCTGCTTCTATCTTCTGTGTCTTTTATGATTGTTGTTGTTATATCATATTTGGTTCACAGTACTTATATTTAGTGTAAAGTATATTTCATAGTATTATAAACTGCCCTTCATTGGGTTGTTTAGTATTTTTGGCCAGATTTCAACCTTGCTGATATTAAGATTTATACATTTCCTTTCCCTTGGATAGCATTCATCTGGTATACTTTTGAGCACCCTGTTGTTTTGAACTGTTATGAATCATTTTGTTTTGTGTCTTTTATGATCCAATCTAAAAAATTTGGTTTGTTTGCTTCTTTTCCTTTATTAACAAAAAGGCAGTCACAACATTTCAAAATTTATCAAACACACAAACTATAGCCAGTGGCCCCAAGAAGGGACTAAAGCATCATTTCTGGAAAGGAATGGTGTCTGGGAGCTTTGCAGGGAGAGGTGATGGCTGCTTTCACTGTTATTTATCTAACATTTTCCAGCTATGAATATCCTGAGAAATAGCTGGAGTTTTGAGACCCCACCATCTGTACTTATAGTGGCTTGGACAAGGGTACTACAAAAATTTCATGCAAAGATTTGTATTATCTTTAAATTCCATTTTTCCACCAACTTTTTGAAGTACCCCTGTATACGTGTGTTTATTAACATCTCACCTGTACCCCAAGCTATATATTTTTACTCATTATACAGAATAAAGGACCATAAAATGCAAGTAAGAAACCAGCAGAAGAGTCACACTAACTGGGCATAGTAACATGATAAGCTTGAAAGATATGCAACAGTCTATACTAGTTTCTAAAAATTACCAGTCTAGACACCCCTAGTAAGTGCATGAGCTGTGGGACATAAAGAACCAAAGATCTGAAGGCACCCAAGAGAACCAGTCTCAGGGTAAGTCATTTATCAAAGAAGCATTCCCAGAGAAGTTATATTTCTGAGTAGAATTTGAAATAATACTGAAAGTTATCTAGGGAACAACAAAAACAAAACAAAACAAAAAACAAGACTGGCCATTTATCATTCCAAAACAGCCTCACTGTGACCCATAAGCTCTGAGAGGAAGTCCAGATATAAATTAGTGGTTACAGCCTAAAAGGAGGGCTTCTCATTTAGACCATCCAACCCCAGTCAAATGGGTTTGATAATAAATAACATGGCACTCCCAGGAATGGAGTAATAGGGAATAGGTGGGAAGAGAGATGCACGTGAACCCACGAACAGCTCTGCAACACGCACATACAACTATGGGTGTAGACTGGACTTTCCAACAGCATAGTGAGAAAGGTTTGACTAAGATTAGAAGCCAAATACAAATGGCCAACAGACATATGAAAAAATGCTCAACATCACTCAGCATCCGGGAAATGCAAATCAAAACCACACTGAGATACCATCTCACCCCAGTTAGCATGGCTAAAATCCAAAAGACTCTGAACGATAAATGCTGGCAAGGTTGCGGAGAAAAAGGAACTCTCATACATTGTTGGTGGGACTGCAAAATGGTGCAGCCTCTATGGAAAATGGTATGGAGGTTCCTCAAACAATTGCAGATAGATCTGCCATATGACCCAGCTATCCCACTGTTGGGAATATACCCAGAGGAATGGAAATCATCAAGTCGAAGGTATACCTGTTCCCCAATGTTCATCGCAGCACTCTTTACAATAGCCAAGAGTTGGAACCAGCCCAAATGTCCATCATCGGATGAGTGGATACAGAAAATGTGGTATATCTACACAATGGAATACTACTCAGCTATAAAAACAAATGAAATACTGCCATTTGCAACAACATGGATGGACCTTGAGAGAATTATATTAAGTGAAACAAGTCAGGCACAGAAAGAGAAATACCACATGTTCTCACTTATTGGTGGGAGCTAAAAATAAATAAATAAATTCACACACACACACACACACACACACACACAAAAACACTGGGGGGGGGGGCGGGGGAAGAAGACATAACAACTACAATTCCTTGAAGTTGATACGACAAGCAAACAGAAAGGACATTGTTGGGTGGGAGGGGGGAGAGGGAGGAGAGAGGGAGTTTTCGGTAATGGGCCACAATAATCAACCACATTGTATATTGACAAAATAAAATTAAAAAAAAAAAAAGAAGCCAAAAGCACAAGCATAGCACATTCAACAAAGTTTTTTCCAAAGTCAGTCAAAGAAGTCACACTACTTTTGAACCCTGTAACATAACACATTTGAGGTCGTCTGAAGCCTTCCCCCTCCTGCTCTCAGCTATCAACAGAGGGTCTACTAAGTATCCTTACTCTTGGTTCAGTACTAAAGGACTGGGAAGAGAGCGGGTGAGGAAAAGCTGTAGAAGCAGTTATAGCTACTAAATAAAGGTTTTCCCCCTTTTACATCTTCTTTGAGTTAGATTTCACATAACATGAAATTCACCCATTTAAATATACAGGACAGTGGTTTTTAATATATCCACAGAGTTGTGCAACCATTAGCACAATTTAATGTTAGAAAATTTATATCACCCCAAAAGAAACTGCACATACATTAGCAGTCACTCTCCATTTCTCCCTCCCCATCGCCCCAGACCACTAATCTACCTTCTGTTATTTTTGGATTTGCCTATTCTGGACATTTCGTATGAATGGCATTATACAATATGTGGTCTTTTGTGTCTGGCTTCTTCCACTTAGCATAATGATTTCAAGGTTTATCCACATTATAGCATGAAGCAATACTTTATTCTTTTCTATGACTACATAATACCCCATTGTATTAACATACCACATTTTGTTTATATCCATTCATCTGTTGATGGATATTTTGGCTGATTCTACTTTTTGGCTGTTATGAATAATGCTGCTATAAACATTTATGTACAATTTTTTATTACACATATGTTTTCATTTCTCTTGGGTATATACTTAGGAGTGGAATTGCTGTGTAATATGATAACTCTATGTGCAACCTATTGAGGAAATGCCAGACAGTTTTCTAAAGCAGTTGAAACATCTTAAATTTCCAGCAGCAGTGGATACTGTTTCCAGTTTCTCCACAACCTTGTCAATAATTTACACTATCTGTCTTTTTGATTGTAGCCATCTGAGTGGGCATGAAGTGGTATCTTATTGTGGTTTTGATTTGCCTTTCTTTTATGGATAATGATGTTGAACATCTCTATACATGTACCTATTGGCTAATTGTATGTCTTCTTTGGAGAAATGTCTATTCAAATCTTTTGCCTTTTTAAAAAATTAGGTTATTTGCCTTATATTGTTGAGCTGTAAGAGTTATTTATATATTCTGTATTTTAGAACATTTCAGTTTTCTTGATACTGTTCTTTGAAGCACATTTTTAAAAATTTTGATGAAGTCTATTTTTTTCTTTTGTTGAGTGTGTTTTTGATGTCATATTGAAGAAACCATTGTCTGATTAAAAGACAAATATTTACATATATGTTTTTTCTTAGAGTTTTATAATGATGACCCACATATACAGGTCTTGTATCTATTTGAGGCATTTTTTTTTACATGATGTGAAACAAGGATCCAATTTCACTCTTTAGCAAGTGGATATCCAGTTAGCCCAGCACCACTTATTGAGAGACTATCATTTCCCACATTGAATGATCTTAGCATGCTTGTCAAACAACACAATCCTAAATGTGAAGGGTTCTTTCTTGACTCTCAAGTCTATTCCATTGATCTATCCTTTTGCCAGTATCATGCAAAATTGACTACTGTAGCTTTGTAGTAAGTTTTGAAAGTTAAAAGTGTGAGTCCTCCAACTTTGTTCCTCTTTTTCAAGACTGTTTTGGCTATTCCGGGTCTCTTGTGCAATTGTTTAGGAAAGGATACAGAACAATCTGATCCTGAGTGTTCTACAAATGTAGAGGTCTAGTGAGTTTATAGTGTAATTCAAGTCCTCTATTTTCTTATTGATCTTCTGCCTTGATGTTCTATTCATTGTTGAAAGTGGGCTATTGGAGCCTCAAACAATTGTTGTTGAGTTGTCTATTTCTGTCTTGAATTCTGTCAGTTTTTGATTCATGGATTTTGGGACTCTGTTGTTTGGTGCATGTATATTTATAATTGTCACATCTTCTTGGCATATTGACTGTTTTATTATAAAATGTTCTTGTCCTACTCTAGTAACAATTTTTGCCTTAAAGCTTAAAGCCACCCCAGATCTCTTTTGGTTAGTTTGTGAAGGGTATATCTTTTTCCATCCTTTCACTTTCAACCTATTTGTGTCTTTGGATCTGAAGTTAGTCTCTTGTAGACAACATATAGTTGAATCATCTTTTTTTCTCCATTCCAGCAATCTTTGCCTTCCTTTACATCACATTTTCTTCCTTCCTGAAAGAGACATTTGTTTATAAGAAATATGGGTACTTTATGTTTTATCTTTTTTTTTTATTTTTATTTTTTATTTTTTTTTTTAAATTTTATTTTGTCGATATACATTGTGGCTGATTATTGCTCCCCATCACCAAAACCTCCCTCCCTTCTCCCTCCCCCCTCCCCCCAACAATGTCCTTTCTGTTTGCTTGTCGTATCAACTTCAAATAATTGTGGTTGTTATATCTTCTTCCCCCCCCCGGGTTTGTGTGTGTGTGTGTGTGTGTGTGTGTGTGAATTTATATATTAATTTTTAGCTCCCACTAATAAGTGAGAACATGTGGTATTTCTCTTTCTGTGCCTGACTTGTTTCACTTAATATAATTCTCTCAAGGTCCATCCATGTTGTTGCAAATGGCAGTATTTCATTTGTTTTTATAGCTGAGTAGTATTCCATTGTGTAGATGTACCACATTTTCTGTATCCACTCATCCGATGATGGGCATTTGGGCTGGTTCCAACTCTTGGCTATTGTAAAGAGTGCTGCGATAAACATTGGGAAACAGGTATACCTTCGACTTGATGATGGTGGGACTGCAAAATGGTGCAGCCTCTATGGAAAATGGTATGGAGGTTCCTCAAACAATTGCAGATAGATCTACCATACGACCCAGCTATCCCACTGTTGGGTATGTTTTATCTTTTATATTTAAGGCCTTAGTTCAATTACAGAAGAAGAAACAAAAAAAATAGAGCTAATAAAATAACTGCAAGTAGCTCACTTGGGAGTGAGAACAAGGCAAAGCAATTGGCAAAATCTTCCCTCCTCTGATTCAAATTCCCATAAAGACTTCAACTGACAACCCAATCCAGCTGCTGTTGTAAAGCTTTGTTACAGCACTGGCTAAGAAAATAAAAGTAGGCATCCGAAAGAGTTTTTGCAGCCTAAAGTCTCATTTGTTTTTGGTTTCACTTGTATTTGAGCTTCAGGGGTGGAAATCATTTGGTGTTAATGAAAACAACTTTCTACTGGTAGGCTTAGCTTTGATTGGTATTAATTCAGTTGTACAGGCGAAAGCTTCAGAGATGTACTTCTGAATGTTTTGTTTTGTTGTCTGTTTGCTTGTTTGTTTGTTTTGACCTCTAGAACTTTGGTGTTATACACTTAGTCTATATTGGATATTCTCTCTCCTGAAAAGTCTTTGCCTTTTTAGTAGTTTCTAAGACAATGCCATTAGTAGAATTATTTTAACCCTATTTCCATTCTTATAGGAAACTCCAATATTCATAAGCTCTTTTCATTTCCAACCATCAAACACAGTGAAGACCTTCTAGGTAAGCTTTTTTCCTTGACTGTAGGATTCTGTACATACATTTCACACAGTCTTGTGAAGTTCGGTTCAGGTTGTGCTGTATCCTGTCCTTAACAATTGCACAAGAGATACAATGTTATAAAACTTCACTACTTCCAGCATATCCTCCTCTGTGAACTCTTTATTAATGATGAATTTCCTATGGTAGAAGTAATTTAAGATAAGACAAAAATAAGTGTGTCTTTTGTTTCATCCTTGTCTAAGTCCAGCTCGGGATTTTCCTGGCAGTAGAGATAGCAGAGGAAAACCTTGGAACTCTTGTGGATCTGGATGCAGTCCTTGTTTAGTTGGATCCAGTGGGCTGCAACCATTTTGAGCTACTAACTAAAATTCCTTTTCAATAGATGAGCTTAGATTTATTGCTATGACAATACCTTTGATGCTAAATATACCATGTTAGTTTATGTGTTATTTTGGTTTTTTAAGGGCTTGAAAATTATTAACAATATTATTTATCTGTTTTCTTTTCTTATCTGTATAATTTTTCTGACATTTAAGAGCATTTGCATTGTTCTATAATTTTATAATTATAATTCAACAATAATTTGTATGATACAAAATTTCCATAATATAAAATTTATAATATATATTATGAGGGTACTTAAAACACTTATAGAAAAATAGAATTAAAAGATACTATGAATCTATAAACTTTTTGAAGACCCCTTGTATGTATGTAATTTTATACTCTTACCTTTTTAAGTAAATATCAATTGATTTCCCACTATGAGAAATGGTTAATTTAGCATTTCCCAGTACTTCTCCCTTGCCACCAATTTTAAATTATATTGTCTTTTTTAGAGATTACCTTTGCACTATTAAGTATGCTTCTAACTTTTTATCTGCTTTGTCATCATCGAGTGATCTTATTTTTTGCCCTTTATCACTCCTCTTGTTATTATATCAATTCTTTATTGTCAGAGTATATAACATTCAAATTCTCTTCTGTTTTGGTCTTAGATCTGCAGTTAGATCTATTCAAAACTTTCCAGGAATCCTTTGCTGTAGGTACCCACTATTTCTTGGAAGAAATAAACAAAAGAAAGAGAATATATGTATGTGTGTCTGTGTATCACTGATATATTTATATGAGTTTCCAAATGAAAAAACAAAAGTAATAGAAAAAAATATTTAAAGCTATACAAGAAATCTAAAATTTCTCAAGGACAATTCATAAGAAAAAATGTTTCTTGATTTTTTTTCATCTTCAAAACTTGTATGCTGTGCACATGTTTGAATGGGAGTATATGAGTATAAAATTATTGTGTCACACTTTCTTTTTTTGAAGGTTTGTAGATCTTGCTTCTCTGTTATTGAATGCTGCCATGAAGAATGTAAAGCCAGCCTGACTTATTTTCCTTATAAATGATTTGATATTTTTGCTTTGTTTTCCAGATGATTCTTATTATTCAACTCCAATGCTTTAATAGAATACATTTTTGTTACTACTTTTTTAAAATATTTTTTTTTAGTGAATTGTGGGCAATTTCAACATTATTGTATTTTTATATGAAACCGTTCTTGCATTATAGCTTTTTAAAAAATTTTTTATTTTTAAGTTGTAAATGGTCAAATTACAGTTGTATATATTTAGGGGGTACAAAGTGATGCTATGATTTATGAATACAATGTGGAATAAATCAAACTAATTAACATATCTACCACCCAAAGTACTTATTTCTGTGGTGAGGACTTTTGAAAAATGTACTCTCTTAGCAATTTTGAAATGTGCAATACACTATTAACTATATTTGCCATTGTGTGCAATATATCTCAAAGTAAAAAATAAATAAAAACCAACAAAAAAAACCCCTTATTTCTCCGGTCTAATTGAGACTTTGTACTCTTTGACCATTATTGCCCTATTCCCTCCCACCCCTCTCTCTCTTCACAGCCTCTGGTAACTAGCATTTTACTTTCTGCTTCTTTTAGTTCAATTGTTTTAGATACCATGCATAAGTGAGAATGTGCAGTATTTGTATCTCTGTGCCTGGCTTATTTCACTTAGCATAAAGTTCTCCAAATCCTTCCATGTTGACACAAATAACATCATTTCTTTTTTAAAGGCTGAATAATATTTTATTGTGTATATATACTGCATTTTCATTATTCATTCATCTGTTGATGGACACCTAGGTTGATTCCATAATTTGGCTATTGTGAGTAGTGCAGCAATAAACACAGGAGAGCAGACACTTCTTTGACATACCGACTTTTGGGTAAATACCCAGAAGTGGGACTGCTGAATCATATGGCATTTCTATTTTTAGTTTTTGAGGAACCTCATACAGCTTTCCATAATGGCTGTACTAATTTACATTCTCACCAACAGTATACCAGTGTCCTCTTTTCTCCACATTCTCATCAGCACTTATCTTTTTTTCTTTTTTATAACAGACATTCTGACAGGCATGAGATGGTATCTTTTTGTGGTTTTAATTTGCATTTCCTTAATGATTCGTCATGATGAGCATTTTTTCATATATCTGTTGGCTATTTGTATGTCTTTTTTTTTTTTTTTTGAGAAATGTCTATTCATGTCCTTTTCCCATTTTTAACTACTTTCCCCTTGTAGTACAGTTTGAAATCAGGTAGTGTGGTGCCTCCAGCTTTATTCATTTTGCTCCTCTTTATCTTGGTTATTTGGGTTCTTTTGTGGTTTCATATGAATTTTAGTTATTTTTCCCATTTCTATGAAAAATAACATTGGAATTTAGGTGGGGATTGCATTTAATCTGTAGATTACTTTTGGCAGTATGAACATTTTAACAATATTAATTTTTCCAATCCATGAACATGTGATATCTTTCCATTTATTTGTGTCCTCTCTAATTTATTTCATTAATGTGTTATAGTTTTCAGTGTACTACTTGGTTAAATTTATTCCTTAATATTTTGTTTTTGGTAGCTATTATAAATGGGATTGCTTTCTTGATTTCTTTTTTGAATAGTTCATTGCTAGTGTGTAGAATCACTACTGATTTTTGTGTGTTGATTTTATACCCTGCAACTTTACTGTATTTGTTTATTCATTTCAACAGGTTTTTAATGGAATCTTTAGGTTTTCTAGACATAAAATTTTATCATCAGCAAACAGCAACAATTTTGCTGCTTCTTTTCCTATTTGGATACCTTTTATTTCTTTTTAATGCCTGATTGTTCTGGCAAAGACTTCCAATACTATGTTGAATAGAAGTGGTGAAAGTGGGCATCCTTGTCTTATTCCAGATATTACAGGATGGAGTTTTAATTTTCACTGTTGAGTATTATGTTAGCTGTGGGCTTATCATATATGGCCTTTATTTTGCTATGGTACCTTCTTTTTACTTAATTTGTTGAATATTTTTAATCATGAAAGGATGTTGAATTTTGTCAAAAAATTTTTGTATCTAATGAGATGATCATATGGTTTTCATCTTTTATTCTGTTATTGTGGTGTATCAAATTTATTGATTTGCATATGTTGAATCATCTTTGCATCCCAGGGATAAATCCTACTTCACCATGTTAAATGATTCTTTTACTGTGTTGTTAAATTTAGTTTGCTAGTATTTTGTTGAGGATTTTTGCATCTATGTTCATCAGGGATATTGGCCTACCGGTTTCTTGTGATGATACTGTCTGGCTTTGGAATACAGGAAATGCTGGCCTTGTAAGAAGAGTCCCTCCTTTTCAATTTTTGGAAGAGCTTGTAAAGGATTTGTATTAGTTCTTCTTTAAGTGTTTTGTAGAATTCAGCAGTGAAACCATCCAGTCCTGGGCTTTTATTTGATAGGAGACTTTTTATTACTGATTTAATTTCCTTGCTCATTATTGGTTTGTTTAGACTTTCTGTTTATTCATAATTCAGTCATGCTAAGTTGTATGTGTCAAGGCGTTTATCCATTTCTTCTAGGTTACTCAATTTGTAGATGTATAATTGTTCACTGTAGTCTCTTGTAATCCTTTGTATTTCTGTGGTATCGGTTGTAATGGCTCCTCTTTTATTTTTGATTTTATTTATCTGAGTCTTCTCTCTTTTTTCCTAGTTGGTCTAGCAAAAGGTTTGTCTGTTTTGTTTATCTTTTCAAAAAACCAACTCTTAATTTGGTAGATCTTTTGCATCATTTTTCTAGTCTCTATTCCATTTATTTCTGCTCTGATGATTATTATTTCTTTCCTTCTGCTGACTTTGGGCTTAATTTGTTTTTTTTTCCATTTCCTTGAAGTATAACGTTAAGTTGTTTATTTGAGATCTTTCTTATTTTTGGTGTAGGTGTTCATTGCTATACAATTTACCTTTATAATTGCTTTGTGGCATCCCATCATATTGGTATGCTGTGTTTCTATTTCTGTTTGCCTGGAGATATTTTTAAATTTCTCTTTTAATTTCTTCTTTGACTCATTGGTTATTCAAGATCTTATTGTTTAATTTCCATGTATTTTTGAATTTTCTGAAATTGCTCCTGTTGTTGATTTCTAGTTTTATACAATTGTGGTTAGAATAGATACTTAATATGATTATAATCTTCCTAAATTTGCTAAGACTTGACTTGGGGCCTAACATATGATTTATTCTGGAGGAGATTCTGTGTGTGTTTGAGAAGAATGTGTATTCTGTCACTGTTGGATGGAAAGTTTTGTACATCTCTCTTAGAATCATTTGTTCTAAAGTTTTGTTTAAGTTCAATATTTCCTTATTAGTTTTTGTCTGGATTATCTCTTCATTGTTGAAAGTGGAGTGTTGAAATCCCCTACTATTATTGCACAGCAATCTATCTCTCCCTTCAGACCCTTTAGAATTTCCTTTATGTATTTAGGTGCTCCACTGTTGGCTGTATATGTATTTATAATTGTTATATCTTCTGAATAAATTGATCCCTTTATCATTATATAATGTCCTTCTTCGTCTTTTCTTACAGTTTTTGACTTAAAGTCTGTTTTGTCTGATATAAGCATAGCTACCTGTGTTCTTTTTGAGTTTTCATTTATGCTGAATATCTTCTACTGTCCCTTCACTTTCAGGCTATGTGAATTTTTAATAGTGAGGTGAGTCTATTGTAGGCACCATGTAGTTGGGTCTTACTTTTTTGTCCATGCAGTCACTCTGTGCATTTTTATTGGAGAATTTAATCCATTTACATTCAAGGTAATTATCAATAGGTAAGGACTTACTACTGTTATTTTATTAATTATTTTCTACTAGTTTTGTAGGTACTTTGTTTCTTTCTTCCTCTTTTGCTGTCTTCCTTTGTGGTTTGATGGCATTCTGTAGTGGTATGCTTTCAATCTTTTCTAATTTTATTTTGTGTTTCTACCATGTATTTTTGCTTTTTGGTTATCATGTGGCTTACATAAAACCTCTTATAACAGTTTATTTCAAGTTTATAACAACTTAAGTTTTATTGTTAACTATAACAACTTTACACTTTTATCTACCCTCCCATATTTTACTATTTTGATATCAGAATTTACAGAATTTTGTAATATTACTTGACAATTTATTTGGGCTGTAGTTATTAATAGTTCTGTCTTTCAAGTAGGAATAAAATGCCTTTACATACCACCATTACAATCGTAGTGCATTCTTAATATGGTTCTGTATTACTTATACCATGGTGCTTTGTGTTTTGTAATTTTTTTCCTTGATTTATTTTTTATTATGAATACTCATGAGATACAAAGCTAATTGTCAACCTTAGTGCCCATGATGTGAGGGCCAGATTCATACTGGGGCATACCCATTACCAGAAATTACTTTTGTACCCCATGTCCCAACCCAATTATCCCCCATCCTCCCTCCCCCTTCCCAACTCCCCCCCACACTCTGCTTTGTAGCCCTAGGAATGTTCCTTCCCTCTGTAAAACCACTACACTACTGTGGTCTTTCTTTCCTTCCTTCCTTTCTCTCTTAGCTCCCACATATGAGTGAGCACATGCAGTATTTATCCCTCTGTGCTTTGCTTATTTCACTCAACATAAGTTTCTCCAGATTCATTGACGTTGTTACAAATGGGAGTATTTCATTCTTTTTTATAGCAGAGTAGCATTCCATAGTGTATATATACCACAATTTTCTTATCCATTCAACCATCGATGGACATTTAGGTTGGTTCCATATCTTCGCTATTGTAAACAGAGCTGCAATGAACATGGGAGTGCAGGTATCCCTTCAACATGATGATTTCCATTCCTCTGGGTATATAACCAGAAGAGGAATTGCTGAATGTTTATGGAAGATCTACCTGTAGTTGTTTTAGAGACCTCCATACTGTTTTCCATAGTGGTTGTATTAATTTACAGTCCCACCAACAGTGTAGGCACATTCCCTTCTCTTCACACTGTTGCCAGCATTGTTATTTACTGTCTTTTTTATTATAATCAGTCTAACTGGGGTGAGGTGGTATCTCAATGTAGTTTTAATTTGCATTTTCCTAATGACTAGTGATGTTGAGCATTTTTTCATGTATCTGTTGGCCATTTTTATGTCTTCCTTTGAAAAATGTCTATTCAGCTCCTTTGCCCCCTTTTTAATTGGGTCATTTGGTTTTGTACTGTATAATTGCTTGAGTTCTCTGTATATTCTGGATATTAATCCCTTGTCACTCTGTGGGTTGTCTTTTCACTCTGTTGGTTGTTTCCTTTGCTGTGCAGAAACTCTTTAGTTTGATATAGTTCCATTTGTTTTCTTTTGCTGCTTTTGTTCGAAAAGGCTGTGCCCATACCTAATTGCTGAAGTGTTTCACCTATATTTTCCCTTAGTAATTTTACAGTTTCAGGTCTTATGCCTAGGTCTTTAATCCATTTTGAGTTGATTTTAGTGTATGGTGAGAGACGCACGTCTAGTTTCATTCTTCTGCATATGGATATCGAGTTTTCCCAGCACCACTTGTTGAAGAGGCAATCTTTTCCCCAATGTAGATTTTTGTTACCTTTTTCCAATATCAGATAGCTATAAGCCTGAGGGGTGATTTCTGGGTTCTCAATTCTACTCCACTGGTCTGAATGTCTATTTTTATACCAGTACCATGCTGTTTTGGTTACAATAGCTTTGTAGTATAATTTTTTAGTGAACTAATGTTATGCCTCTGTCTTTATTTTTTTTGTTCAGGATTGCTTTGGCTATTCGGGGTCTTTTGTTTTTCCATATGAAAGGTAAGATTGTTTTTTCCATTTCTTCGAAGAATGTCATTGGTATTTTGATGGGGATTGCATTGAATCTGTAGATCACTTTGGGTAGTATAGACATTTTCACAATGTTAATTCTTCCAATCCAAGAGCATGGAATGTCTTTCCATCTTGTTGTGTCTTCTTTAATTTCTTTCAGAAATGGTTTGTAGTTCTCATTGTAGAGGTCTTTCACCTCCTTGGTTAAATTGATTCCTAGGTATCTTACTTTTTCCATGAAAATTTTAAATGGGCTTACTTTCTTTATTTCTCTTTCTGTTAATTCACTGTTTGAGTATATAAATGCTACTGATTTGGGAGTATTTATTTTGTATCCTGCAACATTATTTAAGTTATTAACTAGCTGTAGAAGTTTCTTGACAGTCTTTAGGTTTTTCTATATATAGTATCATGTCATCTGCAAATCTTTTCCAATCTGGATTCCCTTTATGTCTTTCTCTTGCCTGATTGCTCTGGCTAGTACCTTTAGTACAATGTTGAATAGACGTGGTGAGAGTAGGCATCCTTGTCTTGTTCCTGTTCTTGAGGAAAAGGCCTTCAATTATTCCCCATTCAGAATGATACTGGCGGTGGGCTTGCCATAAATGGCTTTTATTGTGTTAAGATATTTTTCTTCTATACCTAATTTGTTGAGAGTCTTTATCATGAAGGGATGCTGAACTTTGTCAAATGCTTTTTCAGTATCTATTGAGATAATCATATGATCTTTGTCCTTGAGCTTGTTGATGTGATGTATCACATTTATTGACTTTTGTATGTTGAACCATCCCTGCATCCCTGGGATAAATCCCACTTGATCATAGTGTATAATTTTCTTAATATGTTACTGTATTCTGATTGCTAATATTTTGTTGAGGATTTTAGCATCTAGGTTCATCAAGAACATTGGCCTATGATTTTCTTTTTTTGTTGTGTCTTTATCTGGTTTGGGTATCAGAGTTATGTTGGCCTCTTAGAATGAGTTTGGGAGGGTAGTGTTTGTTTGAATTGTTTGGAATAGTTTGAGGATAATTGGTATTAACTCCTCTTTAAAAGTTTGATAGAATTAAGCTTTAAAACCATCTGGACCCAGACTTTTTTTTGTTGGAAGATTTGTAATTACTGCTTCAATCTCCTCGCCTGTTATCAGTTTGTTCAGGTTTTCTATCTCTTCTTGGTTCAGACTTGGTAGTTTGTATGTTTCTAGAAACTTATCCATGTCTTCCAGATTTTCATAATTGTTGTCATACAGTTGTTTTTAATAGTCTCTAATGATTCTTTGTATTTCTGTGGTATCAGTTGAAATGTCTCCCTTTTCATTTCTGATTTTTGTTATATGGACTTCTCTCTTTTTTTGTTAACCTAGCTAATGGTTTGTCTATTTTATTTATCTTCTCAAAAAAACAACTTTTAGTTTTGTTGATCTTTTCTATTGTTTTTCGGGTCTCTTTCATTTAGTTCTGCTCTAATCTTAATTAGTTCTTTTCCATCTACTACCTTTAGGTTTGGATTGTGGTTGTTTTTCAAGTTTTTTGTGGCATAGTGTTAGGTCATCTATTTGAAGTCTTTCCATTCTTTTGATATAAGTGCTTATTGCAATAAATTTGACTCTTAGTACTGCTTTTGTAGTATCCCACAAGTTTTGGTATGATGTATCTTTATTTTCATTAGTTTCTAGAAATTTTTCAATTTCCTGTTTAATTTCTTCTTGGACCCATAGGTCATTCAGGAGCCTATTATTTAGTTTCCATGTATTTGTATAGCTTCCAGCATTTTGCTTATTGTTTATTTCCAATTTTAGTCCATTGTGGTCTGGAAAGATAGTTGGAATGATTTTGATTTTTAAAAATTTGCTGAGACTAGATTTGTGACCTAATATGTGGTCTATCCTGGAGAATGTACCATGTGCTGATGAGAAGAAAGTGTATTCCTTAGTAGTTGGGTGAAATGTTCTGTATATATCTGCCAAGTCCAGTTGGTCTAAGGTGTAGATTAAATCCTGTGTCTCTTTGTTGACTTGTTGCCTGGAAGATCTGTCCCATACTGAGAGAGGGGTGTTCAGATCACCCACTATTAATGTATAAGGTCCTATTTCTTTCTTTAGGTCTAAGAGTGTTTGCTTTATATATCTAGGTGCTCTGGTATTGGGTGCATACATGTTTATGATTGTTATGTCTTCTAGCCGGATAAATCCCTTTATCATTATATAGTGGCCTTCTTTGTCATTTTTAAATATTTTTTGGTTTAGGACCAGCCCCGTGGCTCACTCGGGTGAGTGCGGTGCTGTTAACACTGAGGCCACAGGTTCAGATCCTATATAGGGATAGCTGGTGCACTCAATGGCTGAGCGTGGTGCGAAACGCACTGAGCCAAGGGTTACAATCCCCTTAATGGTCAGTTTAAAAAAAAAAATTAAAAAAAATTAAAAAAAATTTTTTTTTTGTTTAAAGTCTATTTTGTCCAATATAAGAATAGCTACTCCTGCTCATTTTTGGTTTCCAGTTGCATGGTATATCTTTTTCCATCCCTTCACTTTTAGTCTATGTGTGTCTCTACAGGTGAGGTGGGTCCCTTGAAGACAACATATACTTGGGCCTAGGTTTTTAATCTAATCAGACGGTCTGTGTGTTTTGAATGTGGAATTTAGTCCATTCACATTTAGAGTAGTTATTGACAAGTGTTATTTAATTCCTGTCATTTAATTGCTTCTTGTTTTTTTGATCATTATTTCCCCTTTTATTTCTCTTCTTCAATGTTAGTTGGGGATTTAAGGTGGGATAATTTAGCTTCTTTCTCTTTCTTGCTGACATTTCTGTTTTAACTGTGGGTTTTGCTCTTTCTCATGTATTTGTAATAGTGGTCACCATTATTCAGATTCCAGATGAATGACTCCCTTGAGAATTTCTTGCAGGGCTGGTCATGTGGTGGTGAACTCCCACAACTTTTGTTTTTCTGGGAAATACACTATTTCTCCCTCATTTCTGAAGGAGACCCTTGCTGGGTAAAAAATTCTTGGCTGGCAATTTTTTTCTTTTAGTGTTTTGAATATATCATTCTACTTTCTTCTGGCCTGTAGGGTTTCATTTGAGAAATCTATTGTTAGTTTGATGGGGGTTCCCCTATAAGTGACCTGCTGCTTTTCTCTTGCTGCTTGTAGAATTCTCTCTTTGTCTTTAAGCTTTGCGAATTTAAGTATAATGTGTCTTGGGAAGGATCTTTTTGGGTTGAATCTGTATGGGGACCTTTGAGCTTCCTGGATTAGAAGGTCTGTATCCCACCCTACATCTGGGGAAGTTTTCTGTTACTATTTCCTTGAGTAGGTTTTCAATACCTTTTCCATTCTCCTCCCCTTCAGGAATAGCCATGATTCAGATGTTAGAGCACTTGAGGTTGTCTGCTATCTCTCTTAGATTTCCTTCATTATTTTTAATTCTTTTTTCCTTTTTTTTTTTGTCTGCCTGAGTTATTTCAAAAAGACCATCTTCAAGCTCTGAAATTCTTTCTTCTGCTTGCTCTACGCTGCTGCTCAAGCTCTCAGTTGTGTTTTATATTTCATTGAGAGAATCTTTCATTTCTAGAAGTTTGCTACACTCTTTTTTAAGGTATTAATATCTTTGTAGGTTTCCTCCTTCATATTCTGGATTTTTTTTCTTGTTTCATTGTGTTCTCTAATTGATTCTTCCTTTATTTCTTCAAGTTTTCCTAAGATCATTGCTCAAAATTCTTTTTCAGACATTTCAAGGATTCCCTGTTCCACGGAGTCTGTCTTTGGAGCATTACTGTATTCTTTTGGTGGTGTCATTTCTTCTTGTTTGCACCTATAGTATTTTTTCATTGATGTTTGGCCATTTGGTAGAGGGTTTGCTTCTTCTCTTACACTGAGATTGGCTGTGGAGTAACCCTGGTTGCTGCTGTAGATGTGAATTGTCCTTGCTTGACAGTAGGTGTGGTGGTGGTAATGTTAAACTACTTTGGTTCCTGTTCCAGAATCTGTGGTTGTAGAATGAGCCCCTAGTACTATGTGGATCTTGGCACAGATTCAGGCTGCAGGGCGGGACTGGCACTCACCCCCCTGGGGTCCAAGGAGGGTGGAGGGGCAGCCTCTAGCCATTCAGGTCCTCTGCTGCTGCTGCTGGGCTCACCTCAGCATGGGTCACTTTTGCAATTTTTATTTTATTAATTAGTTATCTTTTGTTTCTGCTTAGAGAACTCCCTTTTGTAATTCCTGTAAGGCAGGCCTAGTGGTAATAAATTCCCTTACCTTTTGCTTGTCTGGGAAAGTTTTTACTTCTTCCGCATATCAGAAAGACAGCTTTGCTGCATACAGCATATTTGTTTAGCAGGTTTTTTTTTTTCCTTCAGCAATTTCAATATATTATCCCACTCTCTCTTGGTCTGCAGAGTTTTTGCTGAGAGATTTGTTGGTAGTTGTATTGGCACTCCTTTGTATGTAATGTGTTTCTTATCTCTTGTTGCTCTAAGAATTTTTTCTTTGTCTTTAAGTTTGGTAGCTTGATTATGATGTGTCTTGGTGAACTCATCTTTCTATTGAGTTTGATTGAAGTCCGCTGTACTATCCATACCTGTATGTTGGCTTCTGTCCCTAGATTAGGGCATTTTCCCGCTGTTATTTTGAAGAATATGCTTTCTGGCCCATTTTTCTCTTTCTTTTGTTCTGCAATTTCTATTATGCAAAGTTTTGGTCTCTTGGTGTTGTCCCTTAATTCTTGTAGGCATTCTTCATTCTTTTTTTGTTCATTTGCCTTTTTTTTTTTTTTTTTTTGCCTCTGACTGGATAATTTCAAATGTTCTATCTTCAAGCTCACTGTTTCTTTCTTCAGCTTGATCAAGTCTGCTGTTTAAGCTTACTATTGTATTTTTCAGTTCAGTCATTGCATTCTTCATCTCTAGGATTTCCTGTTTTTCTATTTCTTTGTCAAACTTCTCATTTGGTTCATGTATGGTTTTCCAAATTTTGTTTACTTTTTTATCTGTATATTGTTGTAGTTCACTGAATGTTTTTGAGGATATCATTATAAATTCCTTATCTGCCATTTTATAATTCTCCCTTTTTTAGGGTCCATTGTTGAGGCTTTGTTAGTTTCTTTTGGAGGAGTCATGATTTTCTGAGTCTTTGTATTCCTGTGTCCTTTCATTGCTGTCTGCACTTTTGAGGATACAACCAACTTTTCTGGCTTTTACAGAGCTCTTTGACAGATGTAGACCTGTGATTCTGCCAGGGCCAGGTGTGGATGACCCTGGGTAGGTAGAGCTTGTTTTGGGGTTCTCTAGATAGCTGGGCTGTTCCCTTTGCTCTGAGTTTGGGTTGGGCAGCTGGCTGGGCTCTGCTATCACCTGAGACCAGGCTTGGCCACAGGTTGCATTCCTTGGTGAGGTGGTGCCACTTTTTGAGTTCAGCAGTTGGACAGGGTTGTTAGAAGTGCCTCACTTAGGTGGAATCTCTGATTGGGATGGATAGTACCAGTTGCTTTGTCCCATAGAAATGCATGGTTGAGGTTTGCTCCCTGTCTATGCAGGGTCTTGGGGTGGGCTTTGAGACTAGTTTGAGCACTGTTTAAACACTGAATGTGGCACAACTAGCTCCTGCTCTTTGTTGTGATTCACTAGTGGTAGTTTCCTTTTCTGGGAAGAATTTGAAAACATTCGCCTGGACAGAAGAGATAAAGATGGTGCCTGACAGAAGCTGCTGGGGAGTGGCCAAGGAAAGACATAGTTTAAAATTATTGGATAAAAGATATTTCCATGCTCGTGCTCACCGCGTGATTGCAATAGCAAAGCATTAGAGCAAGATGCATGTTCACTTGACCTTTAAGATTATCGGTTGAAGTTAGGAAATCCCCTTGCCATATGCTTATAAAAGCAGGTGCTTGTGTGGAAATAAGCGGAACTGTTTGATGGAACCCCTGTAGTGTCTGAGTGTCTCTCTGTGAGGCTGAACAGGCGGGTGGCATACTCACCTTCCTCCTAGGCTCTCCTGGCCACTAGGGTGGCAGGAGTGATCCTACCGGTTCCCTCTCTTGCTCATCCCATGGTGGGGGCTAAAAGGGGCTACTGGGAGGTTCGGGGCCTGTCACCCCTGAGCCCCCAAATATACTTACCAATTTTTCTTACTTTATATACATTTTACTATACCATTGAACAAATTAATTTTTTAGTGCTTATCAGCCTGTGAAAATATTAACCCTAGAAATGAGGAAACAAAATAATAAACCTATAAAAAATAAGAAAACATTTAAATGTATAATCCTGTTAGTAATAGTCATGTGCTAATAGGTCTGCTTTAACGTAATAATGGGTATCATTTATTGAGTGTGTTCTATGAATTAGGCATCACACAAAACTTGTATATCTTTTATCTCTAATGCTGATAGCAATTTTTTAAAGTTATGTATTTTTATTCTTTTTATGTATGAGAAAACTAAGGAACAGAATAACTAGCCTAAGCTTAAATAACCAATATATGGTGCAGAACCAGGGTTCTAGTAAATTCTGTGGAATGCCAGACCTATACCCATCAATTTCACTATATTCGCTCACTTATCCCTCTCCTAAAATTTTACAGTGAGGATGTAGCAGTCATCACTGGCTATATACCCAACAGTTATTTTCTTTCTTCAACTCTGTCCCTTGGTAACAAAACTTTCCTCTTATTAGGAAAGCTGACAATGTCAAATACTTCTCGCTGCCCATTTTCCTCTTATAAAGAGCATGGGCATGTGACCGAATTTTAGTCAAGGAGACCAAATCTGCTAGGAAGTGTCAGGATATGTTTTCTCCTTTAACAACAATAATAAAATGAAGCATAATAGTAACTACCTCCCTCATTTCAGCCAAATGTGTGTCTACATGTCTGGGATAGTAGCATCTTTTTTGAAACCATGAGGACAAGCATAAGCACTGAGCAGATAAGCTGAAGATGCAAACTGAAAAGATAGAAACGGTTTGGATTCTTGATTTCATCAATGAAGTGCTTAATTAACCATGAAAGCTCTAGGCTTCTTGTACTTTACCACAATTTAGAAATGAGATTCTCATACCAGATTCTTTTCTGTAGCAAGTAGTTATGACATTATAAGGTAGAAGAATTTGTTATTTGGACTATTCATACGTCCTTTATATTGGAATCTTATAAGACAAACATTTGTAATTGTATTCCAGAGAGCTTTCAAGACCCATGATGATGGCACTAAATCTTGACTATTTGCTGCCATGTAAAAACGAAAGACTGTATTAAAATATATATATATATATACATATATACATATATGTGAATATATATATACATATATACATATATGTGAATATGTATTTGTATATATATACATACACACACACACACACACTATATATATATATAAAAGCCATTATCATTCTTTGTAGGATCTTTCCTTGCCTGCTATGATTCTTCTTGGAAATAAATTTCCATGCTCGGAGATCCCTCTAGTTTTTACTGCTGTGTGTCATTCCATTTTTAAGCTAGAAGAGTCTTTGGTCTTTGTCCCCTGACTTTTCTGTTTATGATTGTATTTTTTGTCTATATGCACTCCTCTCCCAATGCTCATGGAAACAGATATTGTTGTCTAAACCTAAGGAAATAAACGAAAAAGGATTGAAAAAAATCAAACACTTTTTCATTTCAAATGTATTTTAAACATAAAACCCAGATATTCCAGCTTATCAAGATATCATTAAATGGAAGAATTCAATTTTGTTCACTCTGTAACACATTTAATTCAGCTTTATGAAATGGCATGAAATAAAGGTATTTTATGGGTATTCAAAAATCATTGTTTAGCTATCATATTATTTTGAAAATAGATGCTCTGTAAATAATTCTCTAAAAATATTTTCTTTGTCCATGCTATGGCTTGAATTGTGTCCCCCTAAAATTCATATTTTGAGGCCCTAACCCCCAATGTGACTGTATCTGAAGACAGGATCTTTAGGAGGTAATAAAGGTTAAATGAGGTAATATGGGCGAGGCCCTGATCTGATAGGACTGTTGTTTTATAAGAACGTAAAGATCTCTCTCTCTCTCTCTCTCTCTCTCTCTCTCTCTCTCTCTCTCTTTCTCTCCCCCCCGAATATGTGAAGACATGGCAAGAAGGTGGTCATCTATAAGCCAGAAAGAGAGAGCCCTCATCAGAAATCAAATTGGCTAGCACCTTGATCTTGGACTTCCCAGCCTTCAGAATTGTGAAAAAATAAATTTCTGTTGTTAAAACACCCAGTCTATGGTATTTTGTTTTGGCATCCCAAGAACATTAAGACAGTCCTGGTGTACAAGTATTTTGGTCCACAGCTGCATTGACCTGACTTAAAACACTTTAGAAATAATAGAGAAAGAGGATTTGTAAAAATAGTTGTCATTTATTCAGTCTATTTTTTAAATAAATTAGAAGAACAATTTAACTGCTGACAGATTAAGAAAAACAGTAAGTCAGCCCATTAATTCCCTATCCTTCAACAACTCTTCCTACCACCTGTCAATACCAACGCTTCTCTCTTGTTAAATCAAACTTTCTGGTAATCATTCATACCTAACTTACCAAAAACATTATAGCATTATTGAGTTTTCAGTTTTTAAAATCTACTTGACTTAAAAAAAATTTTACTGAAGTTATAATATACACACAGCAAAATGTACACATTTTAAGTGTCCAGCTTGATGAATTCTAATGTAAATAGATATGCTCAGCAAACCAGCAGTCAGATCAACATACAGAACATGTCTAGCTATCTAGGAGATTCCCTTGTGCCCCTTCCTGCTGACACTCCCGAGGTAACCATTATTCTATCTTGTATCACCATAGATTAGTTTTGCCTCTTTTTGAACTTCATATGATTGGAATTATGCAATCCATATATTTACATCTGTGACATTCATTTATGTTCCTCCTCTTAGCAATACATGTTGTTTGTTCATGTTCATGCAATACATGTTATTGCACATTGTATTGTAGTTGTTTGTTCTTTTTTATTATTATAAGTATTCAGCAATTTATTTTTCATTCTACTATTAATGGGCATGTTTTGTCTATTATGAATAAACATTCTTTTGTATGTCTTTTGGTCTACTTTGTCTAATATTAATATAGTCATGCCAGCTTTCTCATTTTTATTGTTTTCATGGTATCTTTTTTCCATCCTTTTTCTTCTCATCTATCTGTCTCTGAATATTTAAAGTAGGTTTCTTGTAAAGAGCATGAAGTGGGTCTTGCTTTTTTATCCAGTTTGCCAATCTCTGTCTTTTAATTGATGTGTCTCGTCTATTTACATTTTTATAATTATTTGAAAGGCTTTAATGATTTTAGCAAGTACATTATCAGTAGTATTGGGTAAGTAAATAAATAGAAACTGAGCAAATGGAAATAATAAGTGTGGTTTACCTTTTCTTGACTTTTGGTGGTGAAAACAAATGAGAGATACGGAGAAGTAGTTTAGGAGAGCGAGAGAAGGTGAGCTGGCCCAGCCCACAAAGCCTGGTTCAGGTTCATGATGAGAAAAAAATGAAGGTTTTCTTAGGCTTTTTATTCAACCAAATAAATGGCAGAGCAAAGATACACATACAAATGACACAGGTCCCTTCCCTTCATCTCAGTACCTGATCCAGAGCAAAATATCTGCCTGGCCAGAGGAGCACAAAACCTGGACTCACTGTATTTTTTTAAATTAAACTTTTTATTTTGAGATAATCATTCATTTATGTGCATGTGTAGGAAATAATACAGAGAGATCCTGCTGTATTTGTTCATTTTTGTGTTGCTTATAACAATACCTGAAACTGGGTAATTTATAAAGAACAGAGGTTAATTTGGCTCATGATTCTGGGACAGCTGCATCTGGCACGGGCCTCAGGCTGCTTCTACTCAGGGCAGAAAGTGGCAGGTAGCTGGCAGGCACAAGCAGATCACATGGTGAGAGGAAGCAAGAGAGAGAGAGAGAGAGACCATAGGTGCCTGGGTCCTTTAAACAACCAGCTCTCGCAGGAATAGAGCGAGAACTCACTCACTAACCCCTCTTCCCTGGGGTGTTAATCTATTCATGAGACATCTGCCTTCATGACCCAAACTGCTCCCAACATTGCCAAGTTGGGGATCAGATTTTGACATGAGCTTTGGGGTGACAATACATCCAAACTCTATCCCTTTACCTAGTTTCCCCCAATGATAACATCCCGCAAAACTATAGTATAATATTTCAACCAAGATGCTGACATTAACACAACCCACTGGTCTTGTTAGATTTCTCAGTTTTACTAGTGCACATTTGTGTGTGTATTTATGCAGTTTTCTCACATGTGTGGGCTCATGTGTCCACCACCACATAAAGATACAGAACAGTTACATTATCACAAGAATCCTTCATGTTTCCCTTTTATAACCACACCCACTTTCCCCCTCCCTCCCACCTCACCTCCACTTTTAACCCCTGGAAACCACTAATATCTTCTCTACAGGGGTACTTCAAAAAGTTTGTGAAAAAATCGAATTGAAAGATAATGCAAATCTTTCCATGAAATCTTTGAAGACCCTCTGTATCTCTATAATTGTGTCATTTCACACATGTTCAATAAACAGAGCATAAATGGACTTATATACTCATCCAAGGTGTTGCATCTATCAACAATATGTTTCTTTTTATTACTCAGTAGTATTCCATGCTATGGATATATCAGTTTGCTTATTTCTTTACTTGTTGAAGAACATCTTGGTTGTTTCCAGTTTGGGTCTATTACAAACAAAGCTGCTATGAACAATTGTGTGAACATAAATTTCTATTTCCCTGGGAAAAATACCTGAGTGCAATTGTTGGATTGAAGAGTAATTGCAAGCTGAATTCTTTTCCAGAGTGGCTCTACCATTTTACATTCTCGCCAGCAGTGTATGAGTGATTCAGTTCTTCACATTCTCACCAGAATTTGTGTCGCTATTTTTTTATTCTAGCCATTATGATAAGTATGTAGTAATATTTCATTGTAGTTTAATTTGCATTTCACTAATGGCTAGTGATGTGGAATGTCCTTTCATATGCTTATTTTTTGTCAGTATATCTTCTTTGTTGAAATGTCTGTTCCTTTGCCCTTTTTCTAATTTGATTGTTTTATCTGTTGAGGTTTGAGAGGTCTTTTAAAAATATATTCTAGATACTAGTCCTTTGTCAGACATGTGGTTTGCAATTATTTCTACCACATTATACTTGCCTTTCACCTGTTAAAAAGGTATTTGGCAGAGTAAAAGTTTTAAATTTTCATGAGGTTCAATTTATCAATTTTTCCTTTTATGGATCATGCTTTTAGTATCAGTTCTAAGAATTTTTGCCTCACCCTAAATCCCAAAGATATTCTTTTTTTTTCCTTATATATTTATAGTTTTACATTTTATACTTAAGTCCATGATCCATTTTGAGTTAATTTTTGTATAAGGTGTGAAGTTTGGGTTGGGGATCATTCTTTCACTTGTATATGTTCAATTGCTCCAGCACAATTTGTTGCAAAGGCTTTTTTTCCTCCGTTGAGTAACTTCTACATGTTATCAAAAATATGTTGGACATATTTGTGGGTATATTTCTAAGTTCTTTATTCTTTTAAAAATGTTTGGTAAAATTCTCAAGTGAGACCATCTAGGGCTAGAGATTTTTTTTCTTTTTTTGAGGGCTTTTAAAATATGACTTCAATTTCTTTCATGGTTCTAAGACCATTCAGAATATCTATTTCATCTTGGCTGCATTTTAGCAGTTTGTGATTATTGAGGACTTGGTCCATTTCTCCTAAGTTGTTGAATCTGTGAATATAAAAGTCATTTGTAATATTTCCTTATTATCCTTTTAATGGTTAAAAGATTACTGGTAATATTTCTGGATTCCATCTTGATATTGGTGATTTGTGTCTTCTCTCTATTTTTGTCAGTCTTCCTAGAGGCTTATCAATGTTATTGAATTTTTTCAAAGAAGTAGCTTTTCGTTTCATTGATTTTTCTCCATTGTCCTCTTTTCAATTTAAATGATTTCTCTTAACTTTATTATATCCTTCCTCTGCTTACATCAGGTTTATTTTGCTTTTCTTTTTCTACTTTATTGAGGTAGGAACTGTTATTGTTTCTTTGAGACTTTTCCTCAATCTAATATAAGAACTTAGTGTTATAAACTTCCTTGCCAGTATTGTTTTCACAGCATGACACATATTTTCTAATTTCCATTGTGATTTTTATTTTGATCCATGGATTAGAAGTGTGTTGCTTAATTATCAAACATAAGAATTTCTGGTTATCTTTCTGTTATTGATTTTAGTTTTCATTTTATTATTGTCAGAAAATAAACTCTGTAAAATTTCAACCCTCTAAAATCAGAATTATAAAATTTCTAAGGCTGTGAAAGATCTTGAGGATAGTTCTGCGTAATTCCTCATTTCAAATTGAAGTAACTCATTTTCATAATTCAAATAATTGAGATAGAAAGATTAGTGGTTTTCCAGAAGACTCACTCAATGGAAAAAGTTAGGATCAGAACAAGAATATAGATCTTCTGAATCTTCATCCAAAACACTTTCCACTATCCCATGCTGCCATCTTCTGCCTGGCTGAATTCCCCCATTGACTTCTTTGCTATTCCTTCTCTCTCCATCAAGTTGAATCTGATTAATTCAGTCTTTCTTACCATATCTCTTTCCTGATATAGTATTGTAGATTTTCAATTACCATTGGTTTAGCTCTCAGTTATTATTTTATTTTATTTTTTTATATTTTTAAATTTAATCTTAGCTACTCTATATTTTTTTAGAAGGATTGGCCTCAAGTGTTTTGATTCTATTGTTTCTCTGATAGCACTAAGTTCAGTTCTGGGCAAATAGCACTCAGTAAAAATTTATTGATTAATTAAATCTCCATGCTAGCTTCTCATTTTTCAAAGGAAACAACCTTCTTTTAACTTATTCATAGTTAAGAATTTACAGTTAAAATTTTAATTAAAATTTTAGATCAGAAAGTAACTCCCTTAAAAATCCTTAACTTGAGCATAGATAAACATAATTTGCTTATTTCCCCCAATTATTATGTAAGTTATTGATAGAAAGAGATGCAGTAAAAACTAAATTTTAAAAAATAGAACTACATTAAAAATTATTGAAAAATATTTAGGCTGAACATAAGTAAGCCCCTAAGTAACAGTAATCTTACAAAAATCATACTAATATAATAGAAAGTACCATTTACTACTACTATTAGTATTACTAGCTAAGATATACTGACAGCTTTCAATGTGTTTGTAATTATTTAAAAATTCCAACAACCCTACTAAGGTTGTAAAATATTACAAAAATCTTATAACTTGAGTATCTTTATATGTATTCTGTGTTTAATAGGGATTTCACTTTGATCATAGGCTGTGTACGATTATATCTGGCATATGTGGCAAACTAGTTGTATGGGCCAACATAATACTATTTTCATGCATGGTAAAGTGTGTTCTAGGATAAATAATTTCCTAAGGAAAGGAGAAATGTGTTAATCAAGGTTCTCCAGGAAACAGAACCAATAGTATATATATATATATGAGTAGCTATATAGAAAGAGATTTATTATGAGAGACTGACTCATACAGTATGTCCCAGGATCTGCCATCTGCAAGCTGCAGACCCAGGAAAGCCAGGGGTATAATTCTAGTCCAAAACCGAAGGTCTGAGAAGCAGGGGATTCAATGGCATAAGTTCCAGTCTAAGTCCAAAGGCCCAAGAACAAGGAGTGTTGATGTCCAGAGCAGGAGCAGATGGCTGTCTCAGCTCAAACACAGAGCAAATGCACCCTTCCTTTGTCTTTTTGTTCTATTGGGCCATTGATGTATTGGTTGATGCCCACTCACATTAGTGAGGATGATCTTCTTTACTCTGTCTATTGATTCAAATGTTAATCTCTTCCAGAAACACCCTCACAGACACACCCTGTATTAGTCCATTTTTGTTACTTATAACAAAATACTTGAAACTGGATGATTTATAAAGAAAAACGAAATTTATTGCTTACAGTTTCTGAGACTGGGAAGTCCAAAGTCCATCTGGTGGTGGTGACAGTGACCCTGGGATCTCACATTGCAAGATGGCGGAAGCAGAGAGAGCAGAGAGAGAGAGGAAGACAGACTCTACTTCCTCTTCTTTTAAAGTCCTCAGAACCACACCCCTGACCACCATTTTTAATCCATTCGCCACTGCATGGCCCTATAATCTATCACCTCTTCAAGGCCCCACCTTACAATTATCTCTTTACAGTCACAGTGAGCACTAAGTTTCTAACACATAAAACTTGGGGGACACAATTCAAGCTTCAGTGAGTTTTGAGGGGACATAATTCAATCCACTACACCCTGAAACAATATTTTGCCAGTCATCTGGACATCCCTTAGCCCAGTCAAGCTGACACATAAAATTAACCATCATAGGAGCTGAACCAGTAATAAAGAGTTAGTTGGAAGAAAAAAAGAATTATGAATGGAATATAAGATCTATCACTTGACATTAACTTTTAGCATAGCCTCTACTGAAGCCTTAGTCTTATAGAAAGCAGGTGGTCTGTAATTAGAAATGGAAAGAAGGAGAGAAAGAAAGAAGCCTGTCATTGGCACACAAAGGCACCATATTTTGGGAAACTTAGCAGAAGGGACTGCCCAGGGAAAGGGCACCTCTTCTCTACAAATCATCATGCATTGAGATCATGAGTGCATTGTTTAGAGATGGTCCCTAGGGGAGCAGTGAAGGTTGCTGCCAGGGCTAGAGGTGGAGTGGCAGCAAGTAGAGTAAGCACCAGGGGCTTCCTGACTTTGATGGAGCAACAGTATTACTGAGGTAACTGGTGCTGGGAGAGCAGGGCTGCCACCCAGGGGAGCAGATAGGGCATAGTGGGGAACTGCAGTGCCCGTGGAGCAAGGCAGGACCCAGAAGAAGCAAACTTGATTATGTGAGATCCCTTAAGGATTTCTAGAAATACTTGTGGAGAAATGAACAGGGTTCTGAGGTTAGGCAGTTTGCATGTGTGGAAAACGAGCCAGTGAAACTTGAGTGATTCTTGCTAATGAGATTTCATTTGTGCCCAGAATGGTACAGAAGAGTGAAAGGGAAATTTATTTGTAGATGAGAAACCTGGGTTGCTATAAGTCACATATCTAGTGAGTAAAGGAGCCAGGATAGTATTCCATTCTGTCTCACTCCAAAAACCAAGCTCTTTCCATCTGGTTCAGCCACCTCTAATAATTAACCATGCTAGTATTTATTAAGAACTTACTAAATGCAACACTGTGTAATAAATAAACTCTGTGAGAAAGTTTCTCTCTTCAAGGAACAAATGATCTGTTCTGTGGTTTTGAAGGTTTATTTGTGGTCCTAAGTGGAGATAGATGGTTAGTCTAGAATGAATTACTTCTGTAAGTGCCGTCAAAGCATAGATTTCTATATTTATAGATTTCTTAGTGATCTTGATATACAACTTTATCACTGTGATTCATAAGAGAAATTTCTTTAACAAAGAAACCATAGCAACTTGGTGAGTGTACAAAAGAGCTGTCATTTTGCTCAGAATAACTTATGAGCAATAAGTCTCTGATCATTTAAATAGCTCTTCTTCAAAGTGTTGCTATCATTTTATAGCAAAACACAAATAATTCCATGAGTCATGTATGTGGTACTGCCTTTAAAGTAACATTGAAATTATTTTAAAGTATATATCCTTTAAAATTTGTCAACACTGTATGTGCTATGGAAATGAGCACCAAACATTACTGGTTCCATTAATATTCTTAAACCTCCATTTCACATCTGTAAAGCCTGGGGGTATAGCTGGATATCTTTTTTTTTTTTTTTTTTTTTTTTTTTTTTTTTTAATTTAAAAGGGGGTTTTATTGGCCGGCCGGCAACTGTTCCTCCAAAAAAAGTCTTGGAAGGAAGCAGCCAGGGTTTAAGTTTAAGGGGCCTTTTATTTTATTTATTTTATTTTTTTAAACTTTTATTTTATTTTTTAATTTTTATTTTGTCGATATACATTGTGGCTGATTGTTGCTCCCCATCACCAAAACCTCCCTCCCTTCTCCCACCCCCCGCCCCCCCAACAATGTCCTTTCTGTTTGCTTGTCGTATCAACTTCAAATAATTGTGGTTGTTATATCTTCTTCCCCCCCCCCGGTTTTGTGTGTGTGTGTGTGTGTGTGTGTGTGTGTGTGTGAATTTATATATTAATTTTTAGCTCCCACCAATAAGTGAGAACATGTGGTATTTCTCTTTCTGTGCCTGACTTGTTTCACTTAATATAATTCTCTCAAGGTCCATCCATGTTGTTGCAAATGGCAGTATTTCATTCGTTTTTATAGCTGAGTAGTATTCCATTGTGTAGATGTACCACATTTTCCGTATCCACTCATCTGATGATGGGCATTTGGGCTGGTTCCAACTCTTGGCTATTGTAAAGAGTGCTGCGATAAACATTGGGGAACAGGTATACCTTCGACTTGATGATTTCCATTCCTCTGGGTATATTCCCAGCAGTGGGATAGCTGGGTCGTATGGTAGATCTATTTGCAATTGTTTAAGGAACCTCCATACCATTTTCCATAGAGGCTGCACCATTTTGCAGTCCCACCAACAATGTATGAGAGTTCCTTTTTCTCCGCAGCCTCGCCAGCATTTATCGTTCATAGTCTTTTGGATTTTAGCCATCCTAACTGGGGTTAGATGGTATCTCAATGTGGTTTTGATTTGCATTTCCCGGATGCTGAGTGATGTTGAGCATTTTTTCATATGTCTGTTGGCCATTTGTATATCTTCCTTAGAGAAATGCCTACTTAGCTCTTTTGCCCATTTTTTAATTGGGTTGCTTGTTTTCTTCTTGTAAAGTTGTTTGAGTTCCTTATATATTCTGGATATTAATCCTTTGTCAGACGTATATTTTGCAAATATTTTCTCCCACTCTGTTGGTTGTCTTTTAACTCTTTTAATTGTTTCTTTTGCTGTGCAGAAGCTTTTTAGTTTGATATAATCCCATTTGTTTATTTTTCCTTTGGTTGCCCGTGCTTTTGGGGTCGTATTCATGAAGTCTGTGCCCAGTCCTATTTCCTGAAGTGTTTCTCCTATGTTTTCTTTAAGAAGTTTTATTGTTTCATGGTGTATATTTAAATCCTTAATCCATTTTGAGTTGATATTAGTATATGGTGAGAGGTATGGATCTAGTTTCATTCTCCTGCATATGGATATCCAGTTATCCCAGCACCATTTGCTGAAGAGGCAGTCCCTTCCCCAGTCAATAGGCTTGGTGCCTTTGTCAAAGATCAGATGGCAGTAAGTGTGTGGGTTGATTTCTGGATTCTCTATTCTATTCCATTGGTCAGTGTGTCTGTTTTTATGCCAGTACCATACTGTTTTGGTTATTATAGCTTTGTAGTATAGCTTAAAGTCAGGTAGTGTTATGCCTCCAGCTTTATTTTTTTTGCTCAGCATTGCTTTGGCTATGCGTGGTCTTTTATTGTTCCATATAAATGTCTGGATAGTTTTTTCCACTTCTGAGAAAAATGTCTTTGGAATTTTGATGGGGATTGCATTGAATTTGTATATCACTTTGGGTAGTATGGACATTTTCACTATGTTGATTCTTCCAATCCAAGAGCATGGGATATCTTTCCATCTTCTTGTATCCTCTCTAATTTCTCTCAGCAGTGGTTTGTAGTTCTCGTTATAGAGATTTTTCACCTCCTTGGTTAACTCAATTCCTAAGTATTTTAATTTTTTGGTGGCTATTGTAAATGGGCAGGCTTTCTTGATTTCTCGTTCTGCATGTTCAGTATTGGAGAAAAGAAATGCTACTGATTTTTGTGTGTTGATTTTGTATCCTGCTACTGTGCTGAAATCATTTATCAATTCCAGCAGTTTTTTTGTAGAGGTTTTAGGCTGTTCGATATATAGGATCATGTCATCTGCAAACAGGGACAGTTTGACTTCATCTTTTCCAATCTGGATGCCCTTTATTTCCTTCTCTTCTCTGATTGCTCTGGCTAGTACTTCCAACACTATGTTGAATAGGAGTGGTGAGAGTGGGCATCCTTGTCTAGTTCCTGTTCTTAAAGGAAAAGCTTTCAGCTTTTCCCCATTCAGGATGATATTGGCAGTGGGCTTTGCATATATGGCTTTAATTATGTTGAGATACTTTCCCTCTATACCTAACTTATAGAGGGTCTTTGTCATGAATGAGTGCTGAACTTTATCAAATGCTTTTTCAGCATCTATAGATATGATCATATGGTCCTTGTGTTTGAGTTTATTAATATGGTGTATCACATTTATTGATTTGCGTATGTTGAACCAACCTTGCATCCCTGGGATGAATCCCACTTGATCGTGATGAATAATTTTACGTATGTGTTGCTGTAATCTGCTTGCTAGTATTTTAGTGAGGATTTTTGCATCTATATTCATCAAGGATATTAGCCTGTAGTTTTCTTTTTTGGTTATATCTTTACCTGGTTTTGGTATCAGGATAATGTTTGCTTCATAGAATGAGTTTGGGAGATTTGTGTCCATTTCAATCTTTTGGAATAGTTTGTAAAGAATCGGTGTCAATTCCTGTGTGAATGTTTGGTAAAATTCTGCTGTGAATCCATCTGGTCCTGGGCTTTTCTTTGTTGGGAGCCTTCTGATAACAGCTTCAATCTCCTTTATTGTTATTGGTCTGTTCAAATTTTCTACGTCTTCATGGTTCAGTTTTGGGAGCTTGTGTGTGTCCAGAAATTTATCCATTTCCTCCAGATTTTCAAATTTGTTGGCGTATAGTTGTTTATAGTAGTCTCGAATGATTCCTTGTATTTCAGATGAATCAGTTGTAATATCGCCTTTTTCATTTCTAATTTTTGTTATTTGAGTCTTCTCTCTTCTTTTTTTTGTTAGCCATGCTAATGGTTTGTCAATTTTATTTATCTTTTCAAAAAACCAACTTTTTGATTCGTTGATCTTTTGAATTGTTTTTTGGTTTTCAATTTCATTCAGTTCTGCTCTGATCTTAATGATTTCTTTCCGTCTGCTAATTTTAGGTTTGGATTGTTCTTGTTTTTATAGTTCTTTAAGGTGAAGTGTTAGGTTGTTCACTTGCCATCTTTCCATTCTTCTGAAGTGAGCGTTTAATGCAATAAATTTCCCCCTCAATACTGCTTTTGCAGTATCCCACAGGTTTTGGTATGATGTATCATTGTTTTCATTAGTTTCAATAAATTTTTTGATTTCCTGCTTAATTTCTTCTTGGACCCATATGTCATTAAGTAAAATGCTGTTTACTTTCCATGTGTTTGTATAGTTTCCAGAGTTTCGCTTGTTATTAATTTCTAGTTTTAATCCATTGTGGTCTGAGAAGATACATGGGATAATTCCAATTTTTTTGAATTTATTGAGACTTGATTTGTGACCTAATATGTGATCTATCCTGGAGAATGATCCGTGTGCTGATGAGAAGAATGAATATTCTGAGGTTGTTGGGTGGAATGTTCTGTAGATATCTGCCAATTCCAATTGGTCTAGAGTCTTGTTTAGATCTTGTGTTTCTCTACTGATTCTTTGCCTAGATGATCTGTCTAATATTGACAGTGGGGTGTTCAGGTCCCCTGCTATTATGGTATTAGTGTCTATTTCCTTCTTTAGGTCTAATAGAGTTTGTTTTATAAATCTGGCTGCTCCAACATTGGGTGCGTACATATTTATGATTGTTATGTCTTCTTGATGGATCAGTCCTTTTATCATTAAGTAGTGTCCCTCATTGTCTCTTTTTATGGTTTTTAGTTTAAAGTCTATTTTGTCAGATATAAGAATAGCTACTCCAGCTCGTTTTTCTTTTCTGTTTGCATGGTAAATCTTTTTCCATCCTTTCACTCTTAGTCTGTGTGAATCTTTATGGGTGAGGTGGGTCTCTTGTAGGCAGCATATAGTTGGGTCCTGCTTTTTGATCCAGTCAGCCAGTCTGTGTCTTTTAATTGGGGAATTTAAGCCTTTTACATTAAGAGTTGTTATTGAAAGGTGTTGATTTATTCCTAGCATTTTATTGGTTGTTTGGTTGTCTTAGGTGTCTTTTGTTCCTTGCTTTCTGATTTACTGTTTGGGTCTGTGTTTGTTGGTTCCTTAGGTTGTAGATAGTGTTTTTGTTAGCTTGTTTTCTCTTCATGAATGTCGTTTTAATTATACTAGTGGGTTTTGATTTTTCTTGGGTTTTTATGGCAGTGGTAGTTATTTTTCAGGAACCAAACCCAGTACTCCCTTGAGGATTTCTTGTAAGGGTGGTCTTGTGGTAGTGAACTCCCGCAGTTTTTGTTTGTCTGAGAAATATACTATTTGCCCCTCATTTCGGAAGGATAGCCTTGCAGGGTAGAGTACTCTTGGCTGGCAATCTTTGTCTTTTAGTATTTTGAAAATATCATCCCATTCCTTTCTAGCTTTTAGGGTTTGTGATGAAAAGTCTGATGTTAACCTGATTGGGGCTCCCTTATAGGTGATTTGACGCTTCTCTCTTGCAGCTTTTAAGATTCTCTCTTTGTCTCTGAGTTTTGCCAATTTGACTATGACATGTCTTGGAGAAGGTCTTTTTGGGTTGAATACAATTGGAGATCGTTGAGCTTCCTGGATCTGAAGATCTGTGATTTTTCCTATACCTGGGAAGTTTTCTGCCACTATTTTGTTGAATATGTTTTCAATGGAATCTCCATTTTCCTCCCCTTCTGGAATACCCATGACTCGGATATTTGATCGCTTAAGGTTGTCTGATATCTCTCTCAGATTTTCTTCCATGTCCTTGATTCTTTTTTCTTTCTTTTTGTCTGCGTGTGTTATTTCAAACAGCCCATCTTCAAGTTCAGAGGTTCTCTCTTCAACTTCGACAAGCCTGCTGGTTAAACTCTCCGTTGTGTTTTTTATTTTGCTGAATAACTTCTTCAGTTCAGCAAGTTCTGCTACATTTTTTTTCAGGACATTGATTTCCTTGTACATTTCCTCTTTCAGATCCTGTATACTTTTCCTCATTTCATCATGATGTCTAGCTGAGTTTTCTTGTATCTCATTCAGTTTCCTTAGAATTATCACTCGAAATTCCTTGTCAGTCATTTCAAGGGCTTCTTGTTCTATAGGATCTAGAGTTTGAGATTTATTAACTTTTGTTGGTGTACTTTCTTGATTTTTTGTATTTCTGGTATCTTTTTTTTGGTGTTTATTCATTGTGGCAGGGGGTTTCACAGTCCACCGGTTTGAGACTAATGACTAACTAGGATGTTGCTGTGGTTGCCAATTTCGTATGGCTCCCTCCGTGACTGCTCAGTTGGCCTCTAGTGCCTTGTGTGTGTGGTGGCCTCGGGTCTTGGGCTTCTCCGGGAGCCACCTTTCTGGTCAGCTTGGACTCTGCTGGGCTGGTGGATCACAGTACCACAGGGTGTGTGATCGCTGTTGAGCTTTCACTTCCTGTGCAGGACTTCTCCCTGTTCCGTGTGCTCTGGCCCAGGCTGTTGGATCGTGCAGTGGCGACCCCACCGGGTGTGTGGTTTCTGTCGAGTCTCCGCCTCCCTGGCCGCACGTCTCCCCACTCTGTGCGCACTGTGCTGGGCTGGGGCGTGTCTTCTGCACCCCTCGTCTATCAGCTGGGCCTTCAAGACCCTGCTTGGCACCGCCTCGCCCAGGAAGTCTACCAGGTTTCTGCTAGGCACAGACGACCGGTCTCTCTGGGTGCCTTTGTAGCACTATGTAGATCTTTCTCGAGTCTTGTTCACCTTTGTATCACCCCCGGTATAAACCAAGTCTAGCGCCCACCTGCAGCCTGGTCTTCGGCCGGTTCAAGCGGACCTGGGAACTCTCCTACCACACTATTCCCAACCAGAAATTTGTTAGGCTTTTTTCCAAACTGGTGGCTGCAGAGATGGTATCTGCCTCCCAGTAACAGGGAGTTTACCTGGGGCCGGAGTCCAGGGTGTGGTGGAGTGACAGTCGGCCCGCCCGTACTTTCTTGCCCTCCCGACACTGGTCTGGGACGCCCCCCGCCACCAGCCCCGCCAGAGAACCGTGGAGGGAGTGGGAGGGGAGGCCGGTCTGCAGGCTCCAGAAAGCCCCGCGCCAGGCCAAGCAAGTTTGAGGGCTCAGTGATGGCCGAGGGGGCGGGGCTGCCCGCACCTGGGAAAATGGAGGCAGCACCGGGCGGTGAGTGGCCTGGTGGTGCAGGTGGCAGCCACGTGGGCATCCACCCCCCGAACAGAGCTGTGCCAGGGATCACTCACAGTGCTGTGCCAGGTCGGGTGCTCGCTCTCTGTCTCTGGTTTGCCGCCTTTCCCAGTTCTTGGCCGCTGCCGCCTCGGGCTGTTCAGTCGCGGCGCGGCTCGGGCGCTCCCAGGAATCTTCTTTAATGCCGGCCTGAAACCTCGAATCCTGAATAGGGCAGCTGGCCGCCTTCAGCGCGGCCCCGGCCTCCGGGATCCTGGCTGCATCCACAGCAGCCCCGGCGCCGTGTTCTCTGTCTCGAGACTCGCTTTTGCAGCTAAGAAACAGTTCTTTTCCTGCTCCACACTTCAAAGCTGTTGCCTGTAAATGAGGCAGCCTCTCCTGCCGGGGGCAAAGTGGCGATCACCCCCCACGACCGGCCAGCAGCAGCGGTCCTCCCTTGAGAGATGGCGAGAGGAATGTCCACAAGTTTCCCGGCTGCCTGAGGCCCAGTGGCCACCTTTTCCACCTCAGCTACTCCGCGCCAGCCGCCGCAGCCTCCGCCATCTTGAACCGCCTCCTAGCTGGATATCTTAATAGTTCACATTGAACTATGACTCAAACATACAGGTTAGCTCCAGATCGGGTGGTGTTTTTTGGGACTTCATTGGCCTGAGGCAATGTTCTCTTTTTGTTTCAACTTCAACATCCCTTCCCGGGATTTTTTGGTGAGAGGGTTAAACAAGCAAAAATTTGCCTATGTAGTTAAACCTAAACCAGGATGTGGTTATTTAAAAATATAAACCATGGATGGTCTAAAAATCGATTTTTTATTAATTCCCTCCCCCAAATATTTCATATGGTCCTGATTTGATCTTGTAGATACATTAACACATAGACCTATCTTATTCATGTTTATAAACATACAATATTCTATTGTATGAATAAATAACTTATTTAGCCGATCTTTTACTAATGGATTTTGAGATGTTATTGGGATTTTTTTCCTATTATAAGTAATACTTTAGGAAACATTCGTGTACATATTTCTTGGAGTATCTGTATGAAAATATCTTTTGAAAATTCCTAGAACTGGAATTGCTGCACCAAAGGATATGAGCATTTTAAATATTGATAGATACTGCCGAATTTCCATCAAAAGAGTTTGTACCCATTCACGTAGAAAGTCTATGAGAATTCCTGTTTCCCCTCAACTTCCCTAATCTTATGTACTATTAAACTATATGATGTTTACAAATTTGGTTGGATTAAAATGTTTTCTCATTGTGATCTTAATTAGCATTTTTCAGATTGTGAATGAATATCTTTTCCCATACTTTTAAGACATTTTTATGTTTATGTTCTTTGCCTATTTTCTAACAGCTAGTTTTTTTTTTCTTTTTTTTTTTAATCTTTCTTTTTTAAATTTATTTGTTCATTTCTGTAGCTCTCACTCATGAGTGAGGACTTGTGGTATTTCTCTTTCTGTGTCTGGCTTATTTCACATCACTTAATTTTTTCTAAGTTCATCTGTCCCGCTGTGAATGGCAAAATTTCATTCTTTTTTATGGAAGAGTAAAATTCCATAGTGTATTTATATACCACAGTTTCCTTATCCAGTCATCCACCGATGGACATTTAGGTTGGTTCCAACTCTTAGCTATTATAAATAGAGCCTTGATAAATATGGGAGTGCAGATATCCCTTTGACATGATCCTTTTCATTCCTTTGTGTATACGCCCAGCAGTGGAATTGCTGTATCATATGGCAGCTCTATCTGTAGCGGTTTGAGTAATCTACAAACTGATTTCCATAATGGCTGAACTAATTTACAGTCTCACCAACAGTGGAGGAAGGTTCCATTTCTCCACATCCTCATCAGTATTTGTTATTCTCTGACTTTTTTATAATGGCCAGTCTAACTGGTATGAGATGATATCTCAATGTGGTTTTGATTTTCATTTCTCTGATGCTTAGTGAGGTTGAGCACTTTTTCATGTGTCTATTGCCTTCTGTACATCTTCCTTTGAGGAGTGACTTTTTTGCTCCTATGCTCATTTTTTAATTGGGTTACTGTTTTTTTTTTTTTTACTTCATTGTATGTTCTGGATATTAATCCCTTATAGGATGCATAGTTTGCAAATATTTTCTCCCATTCTGAAGATGGCTTTTTGCTGTGTTAATTGTTTCTTTTGCTGTGCAGAAGTTTTTTGGTTTGATATAATCTCATTTGTTTATTTATGCTTTTGTCACCTGTGCTTTTGGAGTCATATTCATAAAGTCTTTGCTCAGTCCCACCTCCTGAAGTGTTTCCTCTATGTTTTCTATTAGGAGTTTTATAGTTTCAGGTCTTAAATTTAATGATTTAATCTGTTTGAGTTGATTTTGGTATATGGTGAGAGGTACAGATCTAGTTTTATTCTTCTACATATGGATGTCCAGTTTTCCCAGCACCATTTATTGAAAAGGCAGGTTTTTACTCTATGTATGTTCTTGTTGCCTTTGTCAAAGATCAGTTGGCTGTAAGTCTTTGGTTGATTTCTGAGTTCTCTACTCTGTTTCTTTGGTTCAAGTGCCTATTTTTATGCCACTACCATGCTGTTTTGGTTACTATAGCTTTATAGTATAATTTGAAGTCAGGTAGGGTTATACCTCCAGTTTATTATTACTATTTTTTTGCTCAGGATTGCTTCGACTATTTGGGGTCTTTTATTGTTCCACATGAATGTTAAGATTTTTTTTTCCATTTCTGTGAAGAATGTCATTGGTATTTTCATAGGGATTGCACTGAATTTGTACATCACTTAGGTTAGCATAAACATTTTCACAATGTTTATTCTTCCAATCCAAATTCCATTATTTTGTTTCCTCTTTAATTTCTCTCAGCAGTGATTTGTCATGCTTGTTGTAGAGATCTTTCACCTCCTTGGTTAAAGTTATTTCTAGGTATTTTCTTTTTTTGGTGACTACTGTAAATGGTCTTGCTTTCTTTATTTCTTTTTCTGCTATTTTGTTATAGAAGTATAAAAATGCTACTGATTTTTGTATGTTGATTTTGTAACCTGCAACTTTACTGAAATTGTTTGTCAGCTTTAAGAGTTTTTTGGTAGAGTGTTTAGGTCTTTCAATATATAAAATCATGTTATCTGCAAACAGAGAGTGTTTACTTTGTCTTTTCCAATCTGGATACCTTTTATTCCTTTCTCTTGCCTGATTACTCTCGCTAGTACTTCTAATATTATGTTAAATAGGAGTGGTGAGAGTGGGAAGACTTGTTTCTGTTCTTACAGAACATCCCATTCAGGATGATATTGGCAGTGGGCTTGTCATAGATGGTGGTTTGTTGTCTAAGGCTTTTATTGTTTAGAGACACTTTCCTTCTATACCTAATTTGCTGAGGGTGTTTATCATGAAGGATGTTGAATTTTGTCAAATGCTTTTTCTGTTTCTATTGAGAGAATCATAAAGTTTTTTGTCCTTGATTTTGTTGATGTGGTATATCACATTTATTGTTTGCATATGTTGAACCATCCCTGCATCCCTGGTATGAATCCCACTTGATCATGGTGTATATGTTTTTTTATGTGTTGCTGTATTCTGATTGAAAATATTTTGTTGAGAATTTTTGTGTCTATGTTCATCAGAGATATTGGCTTGTAGTTTTCTTTTTTTGTTGTATCTTTGGTTTTGGTATCAGGGTGATGCTGGCCTCATAGAACAAGCTTGGGAGAATGGCCTGTGTATCAGGTTTTTGGAATAGTTTGGAGAGAATTGTATTAATTCCTCTTTAAAGGTTTGGTAGCATTCAGCAGAAAAGCCATCCAGTCCTGGGCTTTTCTTTGTTGAGAGACTGCTGATTACTGCTTCAATCTCATTGCCTGTTTTGATGTGTTCATGTTTTCTATGGCTTCTTGGTTTAGTCTTGGTAGTTTGTATGTATCCAGAAATTTATCCATTTCCTCCAGGTTTTTTAATTTGTTGGTGTAAAATTTAATAGTCTCTAATGATCATTTTTATTTCTGTGGAATAAGTTTTAATGTCTCTTTTTTGACTGCTGATTTTTGTTATTTGTGTCTTCTCTCTTCTTTTTTTATTATTTTTGTGTGTGTGTGCGTGTGTGTGTTAACCTAGCTAATGGTTTATCTATTTTGTTTGTCTTCTCAAAAAACCAACTTTTTGCTTCATTGATCTTTTGTATCATTTTGGGGGTCTCTAAAAAGTTCTATTCTGATCTTAATTATTTCTTTCCATCTGATAACTTTGGGATTGGAGCGTTCTTATTTTTCTAGGTCTTTCAAGTGTAGTGTTAGGTTGTTTATTTGAAGTCTTTCTTTTCTTTAGATATAAGCATTTATTTCAATAAATTTCCTGCCTAGTACTGCTTTTGCAGTATCCCACAGATTTTTGTATAATGTGTCTTTATTTTCATCAGTTTTGAGCAATTTTTTGATTTCCTGTTTAATTTCTTCTTGAACCCATAGGTCATTCAGGAGCACGTTTTTTAATTTCCATATCTTTGTATAGTTTCCAGAATTTTGCTTGTAATCATTTGCTAATTTTAATTAATTGGGGTCTGAAAAGATACTTGAAATGATTTCAGTTTTTACAAATTTGTTGAGACTTGATTTGTAACATGTGGTCTATTCTGGATAATGTTCCATGTGCTGATGAGAAGAATGTATATTCTCTGGTTGTTGGATGAAATGTTCTGGTGATATGTGCCAAATCCAATTGGTCTAAAGAGAAATTTATATCCTGTGTTTCTCCATTGATTTCTTGCCTAGATGATCTGTCCAGTGGTGACAGAAGCTTTTCAGGCACCCAACTATTATTGTATCAGGGTCTATCTCTTTCATTAGTCTAATAGTATTTGCTTTATTTACCTGGGTTCTCTGATGTTGGGTGCATATATATTTATATTATCATGTCTTTTTGATGGATACATCCCTTTATCATTATATAGTGACCTTCTGTATCTCTTCTTATGGTTTTTGGTTTAAAGTCTATTTTGTCCAATATAAGAATAGCTACTCCTGCTTGATTTTGGTCTCTACTTGTGTGGTATTTCTTTTCTATACCTTCACTATTAGTCTGTGTTGTCTTTACAAATGAGGTGAGTCTCTTGAAGACAACATATACTTGGGGTCCAATCAGTCAGTCTGTGTCTTTTGAGTGGGGAGTTTAATCTATTTACATTTAGGGTTATTATTGAAAGGTATTGTCTTATTATTGGCATTTTATCAATTTTTGGTTGGAAGTTTTATATGTCTTTTCTTCCTTTCTTCCCCTTTTATTGTTTGTCTTCAATGTTTGTTGGTTTTTTGAGGTGGTAAGATTTAGTTTTCTTCCCTTTCTTATTTGTATTTTTGTTCTACTAGAGGGTTTTGTTCTTTCTTGTGTATTTGCGGTAGTGATTATTACTTTTTGGATTCCAGATGCAGGAGTCCCTTGAAGATTTCTTGCAGGGTTGGTAGTGTGGTGATGAAGTCCCAGGTTTTGTTTGAGAAATACACTATTTCTCTCTCATTTCTGAAGGATAGCCTTGCTGGGTATAGTACTCTTAGCGGGCAGGTTTTCTTTTTCTTTAATGATTTTGAATATGTCATCACATTTTCTTCTGTCCTATAGAGTTTCTGTTCAGAAGTCTGCTATAAGTTTGATGGTGGCTCCCTTATAGATGACTTGATTTTTTTCTCTTGCTGTTTTTAGGATTCTGTCTTTTTATTTGAGCCAGTTTGACTGTAATATGTCTCAGGGAGGATATTTTGGATTGAATTTGTTTGGGGATCTTTGATCCTCTTGGATTAGAAGGTCTATGTGTCTGTCTATACCTTGGAATTTTTCCATTACTATTTCATTGAATAGGTTTTCAATACCTTTTCCTTTCTCATCCCCTTCTGAAACACCAATGATTCAAATATTTATGCACTTAAAGTTGTCTGCTCACTCTCTTAGACCTTCTTCATTTTAAAAAATTCTTTTTCCTTTTTTTTCTGCCTAGGTTATTTCAAAAACAGCATCTTCAAGATCTGAAATTCTTTCTTTTGCCTGCTCTATCCTATTGCTTTAGCTCTCAGTTGTGTTTTTCATTCCATTGATTGAATCCTTCAGTTCCAGGAGTTTTGCTGCATTCTTTTTTAAGGTATTAATCTCTTTGTAAATTTCCTCTTTCATATCTTGGGTATTTTTTCTCATTTCACTGTATTGTCTGACTGAGTCTTCTTTTTTTTTTTTTTTTTTTTTTTTTTTTTTCATCTTTTTTTTTTTTTTTTTTTTTATGTGCATGTTACTTTTATTTTTTTTTTATTTTTATTTTTTTAAATTTTATTTTGTCGATATACATTGTAGCTGATTAATGCTCCCCATCACCAAAACCTCCCTCCCTTCTCCCTCCCCCCTCCCCCCCCACAATGTCCTTTCTGTTTGCTTGTTGTATCAACTTCAAATAATTGTTGTTGTTATATCTTCTTCCCCCCCCCCCCGGTTTGTGTGTGTGTGTGTGTATGTGTGTGTGTGTGAATTTATATATTAATTTTTAGCTCCCTCCAATAAGTGAGAACATGTGGTATTTCTCTTTCTGTGCCTGACTTGTTTCACTTAATATAATTCTCTCAAGGTCCATCCATGTTGTTGCAAATGGCAGTATTTCATTCGTTTTTATAGCTGAGTAGTATTCCATTGTGTAGATGTACCACATTTTCCGTATACACTCATCTGATGATGGGCATTTGGGCTGGTTCCAACTCTTGGCTATTGTAAAGAGTGCTGCGATGAACATTGGGGAACAGGTATACAATTGCAAATAGATCTACCATACGACCCAGCCATCCCACTGTTGGGAATATACCCAGAGGAATGGAAATCATCAAGTCGAAGGTATGACTGAGTCTTCTTGTAGCTCATTGAGTTTCCTACAGATTGTTGCTCAGAATTCCTTTACAGTAATGTCAAAGCTTTCCTGCTCTATTGCTATTGGGTCTGGTACTTGAGAATTATGGTATTTCTTTGATGATGTCATATTTTCTTGTTTTTAATACTTCTGGTATCTCTGTGTTGTTGTCTGGTCAGCTGGTAGAACAGTTACTTCTTCTATTACTCTGGAGTGGGCTTGAGGAGAAATACTTCCTCTTTTTTTTCCAGGTTCCTCTGGTGACTCTCCTTGTGTCAATGCACTGAGTGGGAGGTGGGCCATCTGCACAGTAGAGTGGCCTTGGCTGCTACTGTGGCTGTCAGCAGCTTTTGCAGTGGCAGTGACTATGGCAGTGGCTGTGGTGGACCACCCCTGCAGAAGCAGTGTTTGCAGCATGTTCCTGCCTTTGGTCAGGTGGAGGAGGGAGCCCATGGCTCCTGCCCCAGGCATGCTCCTTCCTTCTGTGTCAGGTGGTTGGTTTTTTATTACTTACTTTGTAAGTGCTCTTTATGTATTTAGAAAATAACCTTTAGTCTCTCATATGTTTTGCAAATATTCTTCCACAGCCTTTAATTTATGTCTGTCTTTATGTTCTTTTTCCCTCAGCAGAATTTAAAAATTTTACATAGACAAATTTATCTATCCTTTTCTTCATGGTTTATTGGGTTTTGTGTTTGGCTTCAAAAAGTCTTATCCTTTCCAAAATTATAAATCATTATTTTATGTTGTTATGTTTAAAGCTTTGATTCTACTGTAGTTTATTTTTGTGAAGTGAAACGAGGAATAAAAAAATCAAGTTATATTTGCTTTTCAAATGGCTGACCTTTATTCCGTTTATTAAATAATCCATCATTTCTTTGTTTTGAAATGCCATCTTAATTGTATACTTACATCTATGTGTAAGATATATCAATCTTCATTTAGTTAATTAAATTCAGAAATGGCTAAAATCAACTACTTTTTCAAGGGATCAGATTGGAACTGTCACTATCTAAAGTGATTCATTTATTAGCTAGTTTAAATTATTTCCCAGCTAAGATGTAGCTTTACCTGAATAACCACCTCCCCCCAAACTAGATCTAATACTTCTAATTTATGTAAACAATAAGGACATAACTACAGATCCAGGAATGCATTTGTTTATAGTACCAGGAGGTTCAATTGGCTTGTGATGAGACATTAAATCTTCAACTTACAATTAAACATTGTTGTGCTTTGTGAAGATTTGTACTAATTCCATGCAAGGTGGCATTAGCTTTTAATGCTATAGCTGGTGTACAACATTGAATATCAGCTTTTAACTATGACCCACTCATTTATAGTAGAATTAGAGTATGAGGACCAGAATGAGTGAGATCTATAGGAAAACTTGAATAGACTGGCAGATACAAATATTAGCCTCCTCATCGTCAGCTACCATAGATACTTGGACTTTTTGTTTTTTTACTTAAAATTATTTCACTTCTTTTTACATAAAGATAGAAAAATATAATGAACTCCTATTTATCCACTACCCAAATTCAACACTTATATTTTTCTTTTTTCTTATTTTAAGGCAATTCACTACTACATAAATCAACATACATTTCTAAAATATATGGGCATTATTTTGCATAACCACAAAGCCATTATTCCATCTAACAAAATGAAGGAGATTTCCTTGGTACTATGTAAAACGCAGTCCAAAAACAAAGAATTCAATTGTCTAAGAAAATTTTTTTCTTTATAGTTTATTTGTTCAAATTAGAATCCAAACAAGCACTGCCCATTATATTTTGTTTTGTTTTGTTTTAACAGCTTTACTAAGATTTAATTTGATATACAAAGAACTGCACATATTTAACATGTGCAATTTGATGAGTTTGGACATATGCATGTACATATGATATCATCACTACAATCAAGAGAATAGACATATTCAACACTTCCCAGTTTCCTGAGTCTCTTGTGAGTGTGTGTGTGTGTGTGTGTGTGTGTGTGTTAAGAACACTTGACATGAGATACACCTTCTTAACAAATTTTGAAGTGCACAATACCATATCATTAACTATAGGCACTGTATTAGTTCCTTTTCTGTCATTTATAACAGAATATCTGAAACTGCTTAATTAATAAAGAAAAATTTTTTATTTCTTGCAGTTTCTGAGGCTGGGAAGTCCAAGGTCCAGGGGGCATACCTGATGAGGGCCTTCTTGTTGATGGAGGCTCTCTATAGCCCCAGGGTGACTCAGGGTATCACATGGCAAGAGGCTGAGCAGAAATGTGCTAACATGCTTCTTCCTTTCCTTATAAAACCCCTACTGCCACTCTCCTGATAACCCATTCATTCATTAACTCATTAATTTATGAGTGGATTAATCCATTCATGAGCTCATAGCCATTATGGTTCAATCACCTCTTAAAAGTCCCACGTTACAAATACCGTATTGGGGATTAGCTGCCACATGAGCTTTGAAAGGGACAGCCATCCAGACCATAGCAGGCACTATGTTGTACAGATCTCCAGAACATATTAATCTTGCATAACTAAAACTTTATACCCATTGAACAATGACTCTCCATTTCCGCCAACCCACAGTCCCTGACCACTACTATTATGTTTTCTGCTTCTGTGAATTTGATTATTGTAGATACTTCTGTGGTAAGAATCATGTAGTGTTTGTCCTTCTGTGACTTGCTTATGTCACTTGAATAATGTCCTCGAGGTTCATCTATGTTGTTGCAAATGACAGGATGTTCTCTTTTAGGGCTAAATAGCATTCTACCATATGTATGTACCACCTTTCCTTTATCCATCCACCTGTTGATGGACACTTGTATTGTTTCTATATCTTGGCTATTGTTGCAGTGAACATGTGAGTGCAGATGATAACTCCTCCAGGTCCTGATTTCAATTTTTCTGGATTCTCAGAAGTAGGAATCCTGGGTCATTTGGTAGTTCTATATTTAATTTTTAAAGGAACCTCTGTACTGTTTTCCATAGTTGCTGCACCATTCCACATTCCCGTCAATAGCATAATGGGTTACAATTTCTTCAAACTCATTAACACTTGTTATTTTCTGCTTTTTGGGGTTCTTTAACTTTCATTTATTTATTTTTTTTATAATAGCCATCTTAACAAGTATGAGGTGACAACTCATTGTAGTTTTTATTTGCATTTTCCTCATAATTAATGGTGTTGAGCATCTTTTCATAAACCTCTTAGTAATTTGTATGTCTTCTTTGGAAAAATGTCTATTCAAGTCCATTGCCCATTTCTAAATTGGGTTATTTGTTTTTTGTTCTATTGAGTAGTAGGAATTCCTTACATATTTTGGAAATTAATTCCTTCTCAGATATATGGTTTATAAATATTTTCTCCTATTCTGTAAGTTGCTTTTTACTTCTGTTGATTGTTTACTTTGCTGTGCAGAAGCTTTTTAGTTTGATGTAGGTCCACTTGTCTAATTTTGCTTTTGTTGCTTGTGCTTTTGGTGTCATATCCAATAAATTATTGCCCAGACCAATGTCAAGAAGATTTTCTTCTATTTTCTTCTAGTAATATAACAGTTTGAGGTCTTACATTTAAGTCTTTCATTCACTTTGAGTTGATTTTTGTGTATGGTGTAAGGGAAGGGTTCAATTTTATTTTTTTCATGTGGATATCCAGTTTTACCAACATCATTTGTTGTAGCAATAATCCTATCTCCTTTGTGTATTTATAGAACCCTTGTTGAAGATCAGTTGATCATACATGTGTAGATTTATTTCTGGGCTCTCTATTATGTTCCATTGGTGTATATGTCTGTTATTATGCTAGTTCCATACAGTTTGAGTTACTATAGCTTTGTAATATATTTTGAAAATAGGAAGTGTGATGCTTCCTGCTTTACTCTTTTTTCTCAATATCGCTTTGGCTGTTATAGGTCTTTTGTGGTTCTGTATAAATTTTAGGATTGTTTTCTTTGTTTCTGTAAAAAATGCCTTTAGGATTTTGATGGAGACAGCACTGAATTTGTAGAACACTTTGAGTAGTATGAACATTTTAACAATATTAGTATTAAGTCTTCTAATCCATGAATTCCAGATATTTTTCCATCTGTTTGTGTCTTCTTTAATTTTATTCATCAGTGTTTTGTAGTTCTCAGTGTATGAGTATTTCATCTGTTTGGCTAAGTTTATATCTAATTATTTTATTCTTTTGGTATTATTGTAAATGGGATTATTTTCTTAATTTCCTTTTTGGATGGTTGGTCATTAGGGTATAAAAGTGTAACTGATTTTTGTATGTTGATTTTATATCCTGAAACTTTACTGGATTCATTTATTAGTTCTAACAGTTTTTTATGGAATCCTTAGTGTTTTCTACTTATATAATCATGTTATTTGCATGTAGAGGTAATTTAAAGTCTTTGTTACTTACTTGGATTCATTTTATTTCTGTTTCTTGCCTAATTTCTCTGGCTAGGATTTCCAGTCCTATGTTGAATAGAAATGATGATAATGGGCATTTTTATCTCATTCCTAATTTAAGAAGAAAAGCTTTCAATTTTTTTCCATTGAGTATGATGTTTACTGTGGGCTCCTTATACATGGCCTTTATTATGCTGACATAACATCCATACTGCTTGCTCAGTGTTTATTTTTTTTATCATGAAAAAGCACTGAATTTTGTCAAATGATTTTTCTGCATGTATTGAAATGATCATAAGATTTTTATCCTTCATTCTGTTAATGTGGCAAATCACATTTATTGTTTTGCATATGTTTAACCATCTTTGCATCCTGGGGATAAATCCCACTTGATCATGGTGTATGATCCTTTCAACATACTGTTAAATTTATCTAGCTAGTATTTTTTGAGGACTATTTTCACCTGTGTTCATCAGGAATATTGGGCTGTAATTTTCTTTTCTTATAGTGTCTTTGTCTAGCTTTAGTATCAGGGTAATACTGGCCTCATAAAATAAATTTGGAAGTACAACCTTCTCTCAGTTTTTTGGAAGAGTTTAAGAAGGATTGGCATTAAATGTTTTTTAAATGTCCAGTAGAATTCACTAGTGAAGCCACCTGGTCCTGGGATTCTCTTTGTTGGGAGGTTTTTGATTACTGATTCAATCTCTTTACTCATTATTGGTTTGTTCAGATTTTCTATTCCTTCATGATTCAGTCTTGGTAGATTGTATGTTTCTATGAATTTACCCATTTCTTCTAGGTTATCCAATTTGTTGGTATATAATTTTTCATAACAGTCTCTTATGATCCTTTTTATTTCTGTAGTATCAGTTGAAATGTTTTCTCTTTCATTTCTGATTTTATTAAAGTCTTTTCTTGTTTTCTGAGTTAGTCTAGCTAGAGGTTTGTCAATTTTATCTTTTCAATAAGCCAAATCTTGGTTTTGTAGATTATTTCTCTTGTTTTCTAGTGTTTGTTTCTTTATTTCTGCTCTACTTATTATATCCTTCCTTTTCCTACCTTTAGGCATAGTTTGTTCTTCTTTTATAGTTCCTTGTAGTGTACAGTTAGGTCGTCTTTCTTAATGTAGGTGTTTATCATTCCAAATCTTTTTCTTGGTACTGCTTTTGCAGCATCCTATAAATTTTGGTAGGTTGTGTTTTCATTTTTATTTGTCTCAGGATATTTTCAGATTTTCTTTTCAATTTATTCTTTGACCCATTGTTTGTTTAGGAGTGTATTGTTTAATTTCAACATATTTGTGAATTTTCCAATTTTTCTTCTGCTATTGGTTTCTAGTTTCATACCACTGTGGTTGGAAAAAAAAATACTTGGTGTGATTTCAATCTTCTTAAATTTGTTCAGACTAGTTTTGTAGCCTAACATATGATCTCTACTGGAGAATTTTTTGTGTGCACTTGAGAAGACCATGTATTCTGGATCAAATATTCTGTATTAAGTCTGTTAGATTCTTTTGGTCTATAGTGCTGTTTAAGTCTGCTGTTCACTTATTGATTTTTTGTGTGGGTGTTCTAGCCATTGTCAAAGATGAGATATTGAAATTTCCTACTAGTGTTATATTGCTGCCTATTTCTCCCTTTAGTTCTGCTAATATTGCTTTATATGTTTGTAAATGATTTTTTTCTTTGAACATGCTATTTTGTTCCTCTAAACATTCATGTATGATGTACCCTCTACTCATTCTCCTTGTTCTATTTGTGCTCCTACTTGTTGCCTATACAACTCCTGTTCATCTTTAGGAGTAAGTTAGTTGTCATCTCTTCCAAGAATATTTTTCTGAATGCCCAAAGTGCAGATTGCATGTTTCTTCTTGCTTCTGCTGAGGCTTAGACTTGGTTTACAATTTGGTGACAAACAATCCCCAAATATTATTTACTTGACACAATAAAAGAATATTCCTTGCTTACACAAAGTTCACTGCAGGTCTTGGCTCGCTCATCAGAGCTGTTTTCCTCCATACAGTGACTCAGTAATCTAATCTGCTTTAGTCTTTTGGTGCTGCCATCTCAATTCAAGGCCTCCTCTACAATTAGCACAGGAGAAAGGGTAAAATTGGAGAATCATGCTTTTCATTGCCTCAGTCCAGGAGCAGTGTTTTATTGTTGCTCACATTTCCCCAGCTTGAACTATTCACATAACCCTGCACAACTAGGGGCTGAAAGGTTCACTTTTTCATGTGCCTAGAAAGGAATGAGAACTGGATATTGACAAACCACAGGAATGCCTACTACATGTTCTGATTTTAGCATGAGTATATCACTTACTACAGCATACTGTAGTTTGACAGAAGGTAAGAAAATATGGATATGGTCACACTCTGTTAATATTCTCGTCCTTTAGGATCAACCTAGTGCAGGGGTTAGAGACAGAACCTAGGAGCTAAGGTTGATCTGAATTTAATTTTTAGCCCCACCATTTAACTTGCTACATGACCCTGGCAAGTTACCTCACCATTCCGAGTCTGTTTCCTAAATCATAAAATGAGCTTAACAATATCTAAAAGTGTTGTTGTCAAGATTACATTACTTCATGTATGTAAAGTTCCTGGCACTCCATCTGGCATACAGTAAGCACTAAAAAAAAAGCAGTCTTTACACTCAGGAAATGCAAATTAAAACCACTCTTAGATACCATCTCACTCCAGTTAGGATGATTAATATCCAAAAGACTGAGAATGATAAATGCTGGCAAGCTTGCAGAGAAAAAAGAACTCTCATACACTCTTGGTGGGACTGCAAAATGGTGCAGACTTTATGGAAAATGGTATGGAGAATCCTCAAACAATTACAGATAGATCTACCATATGGCCCAGCTATTGCGCTGCTGGGAATACATCCAGAGGAATGGAAATCATCATGCCAAAGGGATATGTGTACTCTCATGTTTATTGCAGCACTATTTATAATAGCCAAGAGTTGGAACCAGCCCAACTGTCCATCATCAGATGAGTGTATAAGGAAACCGTGGTATATCTACATAATAGAATACTACTCTGCTATAAAAAAGAATGAAATATTACTATTCACAACAACATGGATGGACTTAGAGAAAATTAGATTAAGTGAAACAAGTCAGGCACAGAAAGAGAAATACCACATGTTCTCACTTATTTGTGGGAGCTAAAAATAAATAAATAAATATACAAATAAAGGGTGGGGGGTGAAGAAGATACAACTATCACAACAATTCCTTGAACTTGTTAAGACAAGTGAACAGATATGACATGGTGGGAGGGAGTAGAGAGGGAAGGGGGTAAGAGGAATGGGTAAAGGGACACGAAAATCAACAGCAAAGGATATTGAGAAGTTAAAATAAATAAAATAAAGGACATAACTGCAAAAATAAATAAACAAACAAACAAACAAATAAATAAAAGCAGCCTTTATTATCTGACACTTTGAGCTGTCATCTCTCGGGAATCCTATCTTATTCTCCTTTTCCTTCTCAAATTTTACTCTCTTTCTCTTTGTTGATTCTTATCTTCAGCGGCAAAACTTAATTATCTCTCCTAAATTAAAAATAAAACCAAACCAGGCAAAACAAACTAAAAAGCCTTGCTCTCAAATCTACTATCCCTTCAGGTTATTTTTCCATTTCCCCTTTGTTATCATCAGACTTCTCAAACCTTTGTTTTGTATTGTGTTGTTTTTCACTAGATGCTTCTACTTTTTAAGTTCCCCTTCACTGCTCAGCCCATCATAATCTTCTCTTCCTTTTTCTGTTTACGGAAGTCATTCTCTTGCAGATTATAACCAGCCTCAACATGACCAAGTTATTAAACTTCATAAACATTTCACATTGCAGGTCTTTTTTGTGGCTTGATATTCTCATTTCCTTTGCTTTTGATGATGGTATATAATCTCATGCCTCTTTCTCCCTCTCACTATTCCCAAACGTCCTTTCCTGACTCATTTCCTCTTCATGTCCACTCCAGGAGGATCTTCTAGAAGGTTCACTTCTTGGCCCTCTACTTTCTCTCATGCTTCCCCCTTAGAGCTTTCATTTACTCCCAAAGCTTCAAAATATCACCTCTACTTGGCCAATTTTCTAGTCTAGCCTTTACCACCAATCTCTCATCTGAGCTCTGTTCCAGCCTCCCAATTCCCTAATCAAATTTTCACATGAATTTTTTTTCTGCACTCAAATTTAGTGTGTCCTAAATTGGATTCTGTGCCCATCTGGCAATTGTTAACACTCCTATTTCGGCACATACACACAGTGTCCTACATTGTAGTTATTTGGGACATTATTTTGCAGATTGCAAACTCCTTGGGACAGTAGTTGTATAGTTGTTATCTTCTTGCCTTCTCTGTTGACTCCCTTCTTTATTCTCATATTAAAATTCAGTAATCATTCATCTCTACAACCATCAAGAGACTATTTGATAATTACAATATGTGCAATATATGCTTTAATATATCTGTTCACATTAAAAGAGTGGTATAACGTAATTGAACACAATAGGAATTCACCACAGTTCAAACTGAAAGAAAAAGGGAAAATCTCTCACTTACTGATTTTACAGTATAGAGTTATTATTTTCTCTTTAGTTAAATTTCAGGACCATCGTGCTTGCACCACGGTGGATATTTAATTAGGGTTAGAGGAGCACTGCTGCCAAGATGGGAAAGACATAGCCTGCATTTCCCAGGAGACCATGTAAGCTCAATAACAGCAGTCACTTCCCTACAACATTACCAGTTAGAGCTCATCATCCGGAACAAAGCAGGTTTTGTTTTAAATTTGGAACATCCCATCATCATGCTGTTTTTCTCCCTTTGGAGTAGGAATAGAGTGATAAACACCTGCTGGGCATCTAGAGGTTTGCCAGGTTCCTCTTACAAAGAATATGGGGAATCAAGACAGCCCAGATTGCTTCTTCTGGCAGGAACACTGCCGCCTTGCCCCATATGATAGGTCTATCTCTGTGTCCATAAAGACACAGCTATAGCTATATTAAAGAATTATTTCTCTCTAGTCAGAGTAGTGTGATGCATTATTTACACCTCATTATATTTGGCTGTCTTTTTTTTATTATTGATTGTATTTAAGAATGAATTTTCAGTAATGCTAATGGATGAAATAGACCCACTCAGAAAGGTGGTAACAATAAACAGTGGGCACGTCTGCCTGTTATGTGAATGAGTAAAAATAAACATATCTAAAAGTGTTACCACTACAGACCACAACACACCATAACTGACAGCACCAAACTTTCATCCCTGTTCTTCCCATTTGTTTAGGGTGGTCTGCATCTTCCTGGCCTAGATTTCTTGGCCCCCTTAACCAGACTTGGATACCAGCCTCTGTTCCAGTGTTGACCATGAGCTCTCTTCTGGCTCTCTTGAACTTCAGACCCTCTGGCATGATTTCCTCCTGATTTTTCTTTTTATGTCTTTGGTGTCAGGTATCTACCCCTGGAATCCTTTCTCTGTATCCCCAACCCACCCTGACCTCATCTACCCCCAAATGATCCTTTATAGCATGGAGAATCAGACATGTGGATTAATGCAATGGTCTTTCATCTCCTCACATCTGTTCTTCTCTTTGGCGCTCTATAGAGGAAGTCTAATCATGCCACTCTTTGGCTTGAAATCCTTTAAGGGCTTTCAATTGTCTTTAGGATAAAATAAAGCTTTTTAGAATGGAATTAAAATAGATTTTCATGATCCAGTTTTCAACTTTGACTATTTCTCCATGTTAAGCTTATGCTCATATTGAATGATCCCACTCACAGGTCTCCAAATAATCAACGTTCTCTTAAACCTTTGAACATTTGCACACACTGTGTCCTCTACCTACAACAGGTGACTTCTGCCTCTGTAGTAAACTCTCTTTCCTTGAAGACATAGCTTCTGAGGAAAGTCTTCTCTGACTGAGGCCTTGCTTAACATACTTAACACATTCACACAAGCCACATTTGTGTGCGTGCGTGCACAGACACACACACACACACACACATACAGATTTGGCTTTACTCTTTGCCCTAAATTGGCTTCTATAACTAGGGAGATAGCCTTGTTCCAGCCTTAAAGAGACAGTAGTCATAAAGAGATACGACAAATGGAAAACAATGAGAAGCAGAAAATTCTCCTAGTACCACCACCCATATATATTATATATTATATATAACATGCAACTCTATCATAGTTGAGCATGCAAGGAAGAATAGAGACTATTCTGGTGAGACAGTGAAGTGTGTGAGACCATGAGCTACTGTGGCTACCCTGAAGTATTCTTGCTCTTAGTAGTCCAGAGGCTCAGAGTTTAACACCCCCATGGGACAGAAACTGAAGCTTTGTATTCAAAAGAAAAAGGGGATTGAAACTATGACCTCTAAATAAATATAGGTACCTCAAAGTAGTAAACTGCAGGAAAACCTCAGAGAAAGAGTATTCTAAAAACAAAACAAAACAAAACAATCTAGCAACTGGTATAGAGAGTAGACAAGGAAGCTAAAAGTGCTGGCTCAAACAAAAGAGAATTTTCTGAGAACCGATTCCAAACTTGTGTTCTACGCAGTCTTAGGATTCAAAATAAGAACTTCTCAAAAAACCTGGAAATCTCGAAAGAAACAAGTTTGTATAAAAATTGGATCTAGAAGAGTGAAATGGAAGAAGCAAATGTAAATTTTTCCAGAGAGGCACAACCTCATCACATGCTAATCAACAACAATTCATAAGTTGGGAGACACCACAATGAGGGGTATTGGAACTCTAAGAATTGCATGTGATGCAATTACCTAGAACACTCTGGTAAAGGCTATAAAATAGGTTTGTCCAAAATGAATAAAGCATAAAACGTGGAATTTAAATCATAAGAAAAAACCAAGACACTATAAAAAAATATGGCACATTTGAAAAAGAGTTTCTTGAAATAAAGTCAATAGACTAAATAGAAAATAAGATACAACTAAATAAAGGATTAGTAAATAGAGTATTAGATTGGAGAATATTACTCAGAATATAGCACTGAGATATAAATTATTAGAAGTTGATTAGTAGAAAAAACTAAGAGACATGGAGATTAGAATAAGAACACCAGTTTGGTAAGCACTGTAGAAGGAGATGATTAAGAGAAAAGGGGAGAAGTCATATTTGCTGAGGTAATGACTGAGAGTTTTCCAGAACTTATGAAAGATATAAATTCTTAGATTAAAGAAACATGAAACATGAGCAGGGAAAAAATGAATAAATCATACCTAGAACCTTAAAGTGAAACTATAGAATACTACAGACAAAGAGAATTTTGAAAGCAATCGGAGAGAATAGATAGATTACCTAAAAAGAAACAAAAATTTTACTGGCACATATTTCCAACAGCAAAAATAGAAGCTAAAAGAAAATGATATTTTTTTATTATCTTTCTCCAAAGTACTAAGAGAAAGTAACTGTTAATTTAGAATAAATTATCCAAACTGTTATTTGGAAAGGAGAGTTAAAAAATACATTTTTAGACAAAATTGAGAGGATTTACCACTCACAGATCTATGATGAATAAAACATTTCAAAGGATATAAGTAATGAGAAAGCCAGAGAGTAGAAGAAGCTCCAAGTGGCAATGGTAAGCAAAGAAATTAGTAACTGTGCGGGTCAAAATAAAGAAGCATTTCTTACACAAAACAATAACAATAATGGTTATTAATGTGGGTAATAAAAATGATATGTAATAAATTTTCAAACATCTATAACATTTAATAAGAAAAATGGGTAATTATTACTGTCCAGGAGAAGGTTAGAATTATGTTTGTTTGTCTTTTTTTTTTTTTTTTTTTTTTTTGCTAGCTGGCTGGTACAGGGATGCAAACCCTTTGGCCTTGGTGTTATAACACCATGCTGTAACCTACTGAGCGAACAGGCCAGCCATTGAGTTATTAATTTAAGTACCCATTTAATTAAGTACATATGTTAACTATTTTACTATATTCAAACCATAGAAAATGACTGTATAATATTTAAATAACTAGAGAATAAAAGTGAATAGAGAGAGCTTGGTCAGTCTTACAGAAAGCAGGAAAACATAACAACATTTTTAAAAGAAAGCAAAAGAGAGAGAAAAAGTAGACATAAATACAATTATTTCGGTAATCACAAAAATGTCAATTCGACTTACGGTCAAGATGGCGGAATAGCCGGTCCCCAGCATCACTCTCTCCCACAAATCAACTAATTTACCACTATTAAAAAGCAATGATAGCCAAGCTGGGGCCACTAGAGCTTAGGGGAGAGGAGGAGAGACCTATGGAGTGCATGAAGGTGGGAGAAGCCATGATGAGAGAAAGAAAAAAACCTCTCCTACCATTTCAAGCCCTGGCCTCTTCCAGCCTGCAGCTGCTGAGCACATGGAGCAGGAGCTGGCAAGACCCACAGCTATGCCCTTTGGATGAAGTTGCATGGAGGTGGCAGGAGGGAAGAGGGCCTTGGTGGCCCCCAGGCCAGCAAGACCACTAACAGGGTTCCTGTGGACCCACATAGGAGCGAGGAGCCACAACAACTGAAAAAAAGGAGCCACTCAGAGGCTGGTGAGTCATCACAAGGGACCAGTATACTGCCTGTCCCATGGGAAGTGCATGCAGCATGGGTGGTGGGGGAGATGGGCCCACCAGGGGAACACTAGGGCACAGCAAAGACAGCTGATCTGCCCCCCAATCAGCACAGGACCACTCAGAGGAGACTGGTTAGGAATATAGAATTGCATGGGGTGCAATTTGATGAAAAGACTCAGGCCCTGATGAGTGTTTCTACACAACCCAGGTGCACTGGATTTCATTAAACCCAGAAGTTCTATGAAGTCAACCATTAAAACCTGAGCTGCACAAAAAGCCTTCCACAGGGAATCAACAGCAAAGCAGCAATTTAGCTCAACCACAGAGCTCAAGTACTGGTCCCCACAGGAAGTTCCCCCATTTTAGAAGTAAGCAAAGGATAACAAATTAGTTCCAGTGCAGAGTTTAAGTGGTGGGAACAGTAAATAATACAGTACAGAACTGAAAGAAAAAACAGAGTATCCAAAACCAGAGACAAAGTTTGATATTAACTAGTAATGGTCTCATTCCACCAAAGAACACCTATAACACCTAGAAGGGCCAGAAGTCCCCTGGGATACCAAGGCAGAAAGGGGGAACAACCAGGCACACTGCCAGGGCCATGGGGTCTGCCTGAGGTCCTAAGGTATGGGGCCAGGGACAAGACCTCCCTCCCACAACCAAGCACACTGCCATCACCACCACCGACTAGGTAAGGAGCACGCCAAAAACGTCACCTCCATGTGGGTGGGCCACCACAGCCACAACAACCATGGCTGCCGCAAAAGTGGTTATATGCCAAAACCACTGCACAAATGGTCCACCAGCCACTGGAGTGCATTAACACAAGGAGAATCACCAGAAGAGACCAAAGAAAAGAAGAGGATGGCTCTCTCCCTGAAGCTTATTCCAGAGTGACGGAAGAAGCATCTGCTCTATGATAATATTGGGGGAACCTGAACACACCTCAGCATTGGACAGATCATCTAGACAACAAATCAATGAGTAATCATTACTCTTTCAGAGCAAGAGAAGAAATCTAGGGTAATTAGAGTGGGGAGGGGAGAGGGAAAGAAGGATGGGGAGAGATTGAACAAGGGGCATAAGTATGATTTGTAACAATATATATGCTAGTAATATTGACTTGGTCAACATATGTCAACGTTGAGCCCTAAAATATGTATACCCAATTATGATTCAATAAAAATTTTAAAAATTAAAATAAAAAACAAGTAAAAAGGTAAATTAAAATTCTCTAGTTAAAGGACAGAGGTTATAAATTGGGTTGTAAACATCCAGTAAAATTTTCTTTACATGGAAACATAAATAAAACATTTTACCACAAGACCAGCCCTACAAGAAATCCTCAAGGGAGTCCTGCATTTGGAATCCCCCCAAAAAAGATAATCACTACCATGAATACACAAGAAAGAACAAAACCCACTGGTAGAACAAAAATGCAAATGAGAAAGACAAGGACACTGTATCTTAACATTTCCAAACCCAACAAACTCTGAAGACAAACAATAAAAGGGAAAGAAAGAAACAAAAGATATTTAAGACATCCAAATTAAAATCAATAAAATGCCAAGAGTAAGAAAATACTTTTCAGTAACAACCCTAAATGTAAATGGATTAAATTCTATACTCAAAAGACACAGACTGGATGACTGAATTAAAAAGCTAGACCCAGGTATATGTTGTCTTTAAGAGACTCACCTCATTTGTAAAGACAACACAGACTAATAGTGAAGGTATAGAAAAAGCTATACCACACAAGTAGAGACCAAAATCAAGCAGGAGTAGCTATTCTTATATCAGACAAAATAGACTTTAAACCAAAAACCATAAGAGATACAGAAGGTCACTATATAATGATAAAGGAATCTATCCAGCAAGAAGACATGACAATATAAATATATATGCACCCAACATCAGAGCACCTAGATATATAAAACAAACACTATTAGACTAATGAAAGAGATAGACCTCGATACAATAATAGTTGGGGATCTGAACAGCTTCTGTCACCATTGGACAGATCATCTAGGCAGCAAATCAATGGAGAAACACAGGATATAAATTTCACTTTAGACCAATTGGATTTGGCACATATCACCAGAACAAATCATCCAAAAACCACAGAATATACATTCTTCTCATCAGCACATGGAACATTATCTAGAATAGACCACATGTTAGGTTACAAATCAAGTCTCAACAAATTTTTAAAAATTGAAATCATTTCAAGTATTTTCTCAGGCCTCAATTGATTAAAATTAGCAAATTATTACAAGCCAAACTCTGGAAACTATACAAACATATGGAAACTAAAAAACAAGCTCCTGAATGACCAATGGGTTCAAGAAGAGATTAAACAGGAAATCAAAACATTGCTCGAAGCTGATGAAAATAAAGACACATTATACCGAAATCTGTGGGATACTGCAAAAGCAATACTAGGCAGGAAATTTATTGAAATAAATGCTTACATCAAAAGAATAGAAGATTACAAATAAACAACTTAACAGTATGCCTGAAAAGACCTAGAAAAACAAGGGCATTCCAATCCCAAAATTAATAAGTGGAAAGAAATAATTATGACCAGAGCAAAACTAAATAAAATAGTGATTCAAAAAATGATACAAAAGATCAATGAAACAAAAAGTTGGTCTTTCAAGAAGATAAACAAAATAGACAAACCATTAGCTAGGTTAACACATACACACAAACAAAAAGAAGAGAGAAGACCCAAATAACAAAAATCAGCAATCAAAAAGGAAACATTACAACTGAAACCACAGAAATAAAAATAATCATCGGAGACTATTATGAACAATTATACACCCATAAAGAAAACCTGGAGAAAATGGATAATTTTTTGGACACATACAAACTACCAAGACTGAACCAAGAAGACATAGAAAACATGAACACATTGATAACAAGCAATAAGATTGAAGCAGTAATCAGCAGTCTCCCAACAAAGAAAAGCCCAGGATCAGATGGTTTTTCTGATGAATTCTACCAAACCTTTAAAGAGGAATTAATACAATTCTCTTCAAACTATTCCAAAAAATTGAAACAGTGGCCATTCTCCTAAACTCATTCTTTGAGGCCAGCATCACCTTGATACCAAAACCAGGCAAAGATACAGTAAAAAAAGAAAATGACTGGCCAATATCTTTGATGAATGTAGATGCAAAAATCCTTAATGAAATATTAGGAAATAGAGAACAGCAACACATCAAAAATATATATACACCGCAATCAAGTGGGATTAATCCCAGGGATGCAAGTTTGGTTTAACATATGCAAATCAATAAATGTGACACATCTCATCAACAAAATCTAGGACGAAAACTATGTGATTATCTCAATAGACACAGAAAAAGCATTTGGCAAAATTTAACATCCCTTCATGATAAAGACTTTCAGCAAATTAGGTATAAAGGAAAGTATCTCAACACAATAAAAGCCATATATAACAAACCCACTGCCAATATCATCCTGAATGAGAACAAGACAAAGATGCTCACTCTCATGATTGCATTTAAATTGATATTGAAAGTACTAGCCAGAGCAACCAGGCAAGAGAAAGAAAGAAAGAGCATCGAGATTGGAAAAGATAACATCAAATATTCTGTTTGCAGATGACATGATTCTAAATATAGAAAAGCCTATGGATTCTACAAAAAACCTCTTAGAGTTGATAAACAATTTTGGTAAAGTTGAAGGATTCAAAATTAGCACACAAAATCGGTATTTTATACTTCAACAATGAACTAGCAGGAAAAGAAATCAAGAGAGCAAGCCTATCTACAATAAAAAATAAAAATAAAATACAAAAAATAAATACCTAGGAATAAATTTAATAGAGGAGGTGAAAGATCTCTACAATGAGTACTAAAAATCACTGTTGAAATAAATTAAAGAGGACAGGAAAGGATAGAAAGACATCCCATGTTCTTGGATTAAAAGAATTAACACTGTGAAAATATCCATGCTATCCTAAGCTATCTACAGATTCAATGCAATCCCCATCAAAATACCAATGACATTCTTCACAGAAATGGAAAAAACAATCCTAACATTCATATGGAACAACAAAAAGACCCCAAATAGCCAAAGCAATCTCAAGCAAAGAAAAAGAAAGGCAGAGGCATAAGAATACCTGGCTTAAAATTATTCTACAAAGCCATAGTAACCAAAACAGCATGGTACTGGCATAAAAACATACTCAGAGCAAAGGAACAGAACAGAGAACGCAGAAATAAACCCATGTACTTAGAACCAACTGACCTTCAACAAAGACACTAAGAACATACATTGGAGAAAAGACTGTCTCTTCAATAAATGGTGCTGGAAAAACTGGACATCCATACCAAAATCAACTCAAGATGGATTAAAGCATTAAATTTAAGATCTGAAACCATAAAACTCCTTAAAGAAAACATAGGGGAAACACTTCAGGAAGTAGGACTGAACAAAGATTTTACGAATATGACCCTAAAAGCACAGGCAACAAAAAGAAAAATAAACAAGTGGGATTATACCAAACTAAAAAGCTTCTGCACAGGAAAAGAAACAGTTAATATAGCAAAAAGACAACCTACAGAGTGGGAGAAAATATTTGCAAACTATGCATCTGACAAAGGATTAATATCCAGAATTTATAAGGAACTTAAACAACTTAACAGTAAAAAAACAAATAGCCCAATTAAAAAACGGGCAAAGGGGCTGAATAGGTATTTCTCATAGGAAGATATACAAATGGTCAAAAGACGCATGCAAAACGCTCAACATCACTCAGCATCAGGGAAACATGAATCAAAACCACACTGAAATATCATCTCACACCAGTTAGATGGACTATTATAAAAAAGACAGAGATTAAAAAATGCTGAGAAGGATGCAGAGAAAGGGAAACCTTCCTCCACTGTTGGTGGGACTGTAAAATGGTGCAGCCATTATGGAAAAGAGTATGGAGTTTCCTCAAACAGCTACAAGTAAAACTGCCATATAATCCAGCAATTCCACTGCTGGAAATTTACCCAAAGGAATGGAAATCATCGTGTTGAAGGGATACCTGCACTCCCATGTTTATTGCATCTCTGTTTATTATAGCCAAGGATTGGAACCATTGAAATGTCCATTGCTGGATGACTGGATAAGGAAAATGTGATGTATTTACACAATGGAATACTACTCTACCATAAAATAGAATAAAATATTGCCATTCAAAGCAAAATGGGTGCACTTAGAGAAAATTACGTTAAATGAAATAAATCAGGTACAGAAGGAGAAATACTGCATGTCCTCACTCATAAGTTGGAGCAAAAAAAAAAAATGAACAAATAAATTTTAAAAAGAAAGAAAGATACACCAGTCACAATAATAGGTTGAACTTTCCAAAAGAGAGAACAGAAATGAGGTTACCAGAGGTGGGTAACCTAAAAGCACAGGCAACAAAAAGAAAAATAAACAAGTGGGATTATACAAATTAGGAAGCTTCTGCACAGCAAAAGAAACAGTTAAGATGGCAAAAAGACAACTGTTGGGGAGGGGGATGAGGGGTAAGGGAAGAATTGGTAAAGGTCTACGAAAAATGATTATATTGTATACTGTTGAATGTACTAATTATCCTGATTTGAGCATCACATATTGCACACAGGTATTGATATTCAACTCTGTACCCCACAGATATGTACAATCAACTACATTTTAATAATAATTAAAAAAAACATAATGGCACAAAATGACTCAATGTGAAAGAATGAGAAAAAGTAGACCAGATAAATAATCAAAAGTAAGCTAGTATAGCTACACTAATATGAAAAATGAACTTTAAGGGGGAAAGCATTACTAGTGATAAAGATAGTTAATACACATTGATAAAAGGTTCAAGTCACAAGAAAGTAATAACATTTCCAAATTTATATTCCTCCAATAACATATATAGAGAACATTTAACACGAGGACAATGGATTAACCCACAATTACACTGGTAAATACTCATCATTCCATAACAGTAGATCAAGCAGATGTAAAAATTTCTTTATTTGTAGCTCTGTTTGTAATAGCAAAAAGTAAAAACAACTGTCCCAAGTCAAGGAAATAGACAGCTAAACTGCAGCTTATTTGTACAGAAGGTTAGTATTCAACCATTAAAAATGGACTAGATTTCATGGATAACATGGATATTTCTCAAAAATGCAATGTTGAATGATAGAAGAAAGTTGCAAAAATGTTATATACAGTATGACACCAAGTGGAGATATGAATTAAATATGTAAACATGGAGCTCGGAGAGGAGATTTGGGCTGAAATACACTGTGGCAGTTGTCTGCATATTTTTTTTTTAAAGCATGAGAACACATCATCATCAAGGACAGTAGGTAGTAAAAAAAGCTCATTTTAGAGCTCTAGGGCTTTCCAACAATTGCATATCAAACTGAGAGAAAAAGAATCAAGCAAATTAACTCCAGAAAAGCAGCCTTACTGGTGAAGCAAATAGAGAGTGAAATAAGGAGAGCTGTCATGTTGCTTATCTTCATTGCTTCCTGCTTTGAATGTGGTCATGTGAGGTCATATGATGCCCAAAGCTTTAGCAGTCATTTTGGAACCATGAGGGAGCAAGCTTGAGGATGAAAAGCCAACATACAAAGGGTGGTAGATTTGAAGGAAAAAAAGAACTTGACATTGTTAAGTCACTTAACTAATCTGGAAACTCACTACCTCTAGAGTTTTGTTATATGAGATAAGCAACTGTTTTGTAAAGTCATTGCTACTTAGTATTTATTGCTTCTATTCCTTTATATACTCCTTAACACATGATAATCTAGCTTCTGCCTCAACTACAGTGTTTTTTAAAAATCACCCTCTACATATTCAATTAATTGAAAATTATAGATACATATATTTATAGATAACTATATATCTTTATTATTCTCCTTGATGTGTCTGCACTTTCATTAAATTTTCTCCTTCATTGGCTTCTGCACAAAACTGGATTTATCCATAGAGAAACTCATTCTCTTTTAAAATCTCTGCCTACCTCCAAAATTATTTTTGGATACCCCACTTGTTACCTATCTTCTTACTTGGGTCCAATTTTTTCTTCTGTCCTCTAAATGAGCTGTTAAGGTATGTTCTTTGCCGTAATGATTTTTACTTAAGTTCTGTCTCCTTCTAGAAATCCTCTGAATAATTCTCGCCCTTTGATGCTCCATCCTTCTACCTCTTTGGTTATGACTATCACATGGCATTTTACACACATTCTTATTTGTACCAATATATGTCCTATTTGTTTAAGGAATAATTTTTATGTCTCTCGATTGTCCCCATAGTTCCTAGCTTTCTTGCATCTGGTAGACTCTCAATTTATTCGTTTCTTTATTCATTCAACAAATACATAAATGAGAGGCACAAAAAAGAGAAAAGCAGGATAAATAATAGAAACAGAAGAGAAATAGGTGCCAATTTGAAAAGGATGCAGAAATCTATATTCTATTTAATTTTATGTTTTTACCTGATAGCATTGGCTTGTTTAAAAGCCGAGAAGTAAGCAAAGGGTTAAGCAGGGATTCCTTGGAAGGGTGCCACAGCTAAGAGTTACAGATGCACTGAAGTCATGATGTCCTCAGCTCTAGGTGGCAGGAGCTTCCAGCCGTGAACAGCCCTGTGTGCTGTACAAATATTGTTGGGTTTTTTACATTATTTTTATTAGCATATTCTTTATTACAAATTATAATTGTTCTTTATGCCCCTTACCCAACCTATCAGTCCCCAACAAATATTGCTTTAAAGTAGACCATTTTGTGAAAAATATAGGGAAGGTGCTGGTGTGAGGCTCCCAAGAAAGAAAATGGAGATGGGTATTAGTCAGAGTTCTCCAGAGAAACAGAGGGTGTGTGTGTGTGTGTGTGCGTGTGTGTGTGTGTGTGTGTGTGAATTCCTTCCTCTTCTGGGGACCTCACTCTTTTCTATTAAGGCCCTCAACTGATTGAATGAGGTCCATTCACATTATGAACAGTAACCTGTTTACTCAAAGTCTACTGATTTAAATGTTAATCACATATAAAAGACAGCTTAACAGCAACATCTAGTCTGGTGTTTGATGAAACAACTGGACACCATAGCCTAGCCAAGTTGGCACATAAAACTAATCATCACAGGATAGAAGCCAAAGAACCAGGTGAAAGTTTGGCTTTAGATAGGAGGAGGGTCAGCTTCTCCAATGTAAATGTGAAAATGAGGATGGACACTGATATGGGTAGTTAGTGAGTTCTAAGCCAATGGCTTCTATTTCCTCTGTGAAGTAGATGAGATCTTCTGAGAGGCAGAAGGAGATTAAAAGGTTTAAAGGTAGTAGATAGGTTTGAAAAATTCACTGAGGTGAGTGGGAGAGCAAGTTTCCAAGTAAAACAGTCAGATCGCTGAAGAGCTAAGGTGATTACAATCTTATGCATGGTACAATCTCATTAATAAATGCTCATTGCACAGCTATTTCACTTTATTTAAGATGGTATCTTCTTAAGTGTTTATATCATCTCTTTACGTCCTGCTGGCAAACACCACTCTTCAGTTAACTATTATGCACCCTACTATAATCTCTTATTCCATCTATTAGACCTAAGAAGCGTTACCTGTTGTGTGCTTGTCTGGGGACCGCATTACTGTTTGCCTTGTAACTCTATACATATAATAAATAATAAAATTTAGGGTGGCACACAGGTGACATGGTGAATCGGTGTTGTTGTTTTTTTAATTGTGGTAATTGCAATATATACCATAAGGATTGCCATTTTAAACATTTTTAAACATACAATTGCATGGAATTAATTACAATCATAATGCTGTGTAATTACTACTTCTATCTATTTTCAAAACTTTTTCATCACCCTAAACATAGACTCTGTACCTATTAAGCAATAATTTCTCATTATTCCTTTCCACCCATTTCTGGTAACCTCTAACCTACTTCTGTCTCTGATTTTTTTCTTTTTAATTTATATTTTCTGAGTTCAAGTATGATAATTGTATATAGTTATGGAGTACAATGTAATATTTGGGTACATTTAAAAAGTGTGCAATGATCGTATCAGAGTATATAGCTTATCCATCACATCAAACATTTGTTACCTCTTTGTGTTGGGAACATTCAACATCATGAGGTTATACAGTAATTTGTTATCGACCGTAGTCTCCCTATACTGCTATAGAGCACTAGATCTTATTCTTCTATCTCTCTCTAGTTTTGTATCCATTGCCCATACCCTCCTCCCCACTCCCCTTACTAGTCCCTAATAACCACTATTCTACTCTCTACTTCTATGAAATCAACTTCTTTTGCTTCTACATATGAGTGAGAACATGGTATTTCATGGTATTTCTCTTTCTGTGCCTGGCTTATTTCACTTCACATAATTTTCTCCAAGCTCACCTATGTTGCTGCAAATGACAGAATTTCATTCTTTTTTATGGTTGAGTAGTATTCCATGCTGCATGTATACTGCATTTTCTTTATCCAGTCATCTGTCGGACATTTAAGTTGGTTCCAATTCTTGGCTGTCATGAATAGAGCCACGATAAACATGGGACTGCAGGTGTCCCATTGACTTGTTGATTTCCTTTCCTTTCCATATATACACAGTAGTGGGATTGCTGGATTGCATGGTAGTTCTATCTATGGGTTTTTGAGAAACCTGACATGGTGAATCAGTTTAAGTAGAGGGATGTTTTTATTGGGACAAATTTAAATGCTAAAAGTATTTTAGAGGCTTTTAGCATAGACGCACTGCCCTGTGACTCAATAATACACTTCTTTTGCCCTCTTTCAAAGGACAAGCTCACACACTGTGCAATATGGACTCCATATGTATTTGAATAAACAAATGAAGACATTAATTTTCTTGATTCTATTTTCTACATCCTTGCCTACTTACATAAGATATTAGCCCCAGAAAGTGGTTATCTACAGTTTTCAATTAACAGTATTCTCCTCTTCCTATGTTTGAATTATCTTGTAGGTGGTTGATATAAATTGAATTGTGTCCCCCAAGTTTTATGTATTAGAAGTGGTCCCCATTGTGACTGTTATGAGGGTGGGAAATCATATTATGGTAATTGAAAAGTGGGGCCTCAAAGAGGTGATGAGATTCTGAGGACCATGCCCTAATAAGGGGATTAATAATGGCAGTCACGAGCATGGTTCTGAGGGCTTTAAAAGGAGAGCACATGAGAGTCTCTCTCTCTCTCTGCTTCCACTGTCTTGCAATGTAATACCCTGTGTTGCTGAAGCCACCACCAATAAGACCCTCACCAGATGCATTCCCTGGCCTTTGGACTTGTCAGCCTCCAAAACTGTAAGCAATAAATTTTGTTTTCTTTACAAATCACCTAGTTTCAGGTATTTTGTTATAAGCAACAGAAATGGACTAATACAGTGACTTGTTTATTTGAGAGGTAGTAAGAGGTAAAGAAAAGATTTCTAAATGATGGAGTCATAAGACCAAGGTAGATGGTAGCAAACTCAAATGCCTACAGAAATTCTATAGCCAAACATAACACGTGTGCAGATGGATCTCGTAATCTTGATTTAGATCAGGCTTTATTACTTATTGGAGCTATGATTTGGATTAATAATTTACTTTTTTTGGCTTCATCTCCTTTATCTGTAAAGTGTTAATAATCCTTGTTTTACATAGGGCACAGGGTTATGATTACGATTAAATAAAATAATGTTATATAATAGGACATTCAGATTATATAAATATAACATGTATTAGTCAGAATTCTCCATAAAAACAGAACCAATAGCATACATATATATGCAGTACATATTGAGAGAGATTTATTTTGAGGAATTGGCTCATGTGATTATGGGGGCTGGCAAGTCTGAAATCTAGAACAGACGGGCAGGCTAGAAAATCAAGGAAGAGTTTGTGTTGCAGTCTGGAGTCTCACAGCTGCAGGTTGGAAACTTAGGCAGGGCTTCTATGTTGTAGTCTTGAGGCAGAATTTCTTCTTCAGAAAAAACCCTCAGTCATTGTTTTTAAGGCCTTTGACTGACTGAGTGACGCCTACCCACACTGTGGGAGGTAATCTGCTTTATTCAAAGTCTACTGATTTAAAAGATAATCACATTCAGAAAGTACCCTCACAGCAACATCTAGATTAGCGTTTGACCAAACAACTGCAGACAATTGCCTAGCCAAGTTGACACATACAATTAACCACCACCATACGTGACTTATGACTAATATCTGGGCTTTTGAGATAGGCTACCTGGATTTAATTCTAGCTCTGCCTTTTGGAGGCTGAGTCCTTGAACAAGAACTGTACTCTTTCTGTGATTCAGTCTCCTCCCACCTCACAGAGTTGTTGTGAGATTAGATGATACATGCAGTGTGCTCAGAATAAGGTAGCACAGAGTAAATGAGCAGCACATTGTGGCTACTATTACGTACATATCCTTATTATTACTCTTTTTAAATCTGAAAATATAATAATGCAAATATTTTAAGTGGAAAAGAAGTTTTTCTGCTTGTTAGTCCTGCTATTTCCCTTCCCTTCAGGAGTTGTATACAAAGACAGTAAACACTTATCCTGGATTTACTGGAACAGTCATAATTTTAATATTCTGCCTTATTTTCTCCATTAGCTCACCTTATTTGTCAGCCCTTTCATTCTGGTGTTTGGCTCACAAAATATGCATGTCATAAATATTGAAGACAATTGACCTTTTAAGCTGGTAGTTAAGCTTTACTACTCTGGCTCATGGTCTGTTTTGTAATTTGATAGAGAACTAGCAAATTAGTTAGCCATCTGTCAGCTAAAAAGCCTTGCTGCTTTGTAGGCAGTATCTTGGTGATGTGTTCTTAATATGATGCAAAGTTATTCATTAATTCTTCACTATAATCTCAGAGGGTTATAGTTAATTTCTCTGCATTTAAACATATCAGCATCATCTAAAACAATTTGTTGATATGTGATTTTATTTGCTAATACTCATGTGGTTTTGCCATTTCAAACTTTTATTAGTTTTTCAGAATTGTTTGATTAACTGTGGGTTCCTCTTCAGTCACATAAGTGTACATTTAGTAAGATCCCAATTCAAATAGAGTAACTGGGTAGATCTATGGGTTATTAATGTATCTCTGCAGCAGATACGATTAGATGAAAAATATTTTAGTTTAGAAAAAGAAAATAGAAATTAAAAAAGGAATTAAAATTGTAAAAGCTTGGCTAGGTGACCTTTATTATTAAAGCTAATTTTATACTTTTGTTTTTGAGATAAATTATGAATGAGCAAGAAGTGAGTTTTGTTGTACTTACAGAGATGAGATGAAGAACTGTCACCATGGAAGGCTGTCACAGGCTGCGAGTAAGTTGGCAGGGCCATTCTGACTCAGTGTGGATCCTGGCTTTTCACATTTGGAACCTTAATTTCATCAGGTCCTTAGCTGATTTTGTCCTCAGGAACAACTCTTAACTATCAAACTGAGAAATGATTGCTGTATAATTCATAATGTTGATTTATTCAATTACACTGGCGGCAGTTTCTTCCTGGTATCAAAAACTACAATCAGCACTTAAAATTATGTTTAGGGCGTCCACAGTTTGAATAAAGGGAACTGGACAGTTTCATCTATGCTAGAGGAGTAATTTGGTTTTCTATTATTGGCCAACTCATTTGCTTGGAGTCCTGGGATGAAAATTATTTTAAGATGACATTTGAGGCCAGTGAAAAGGAATGCTCTGATTAAATGACAGCATGTTGCATTTGCCCAAGATTGCTGGCATGAGCCAACCATGCCACGTATCTACCATCTTTGATCTAGGCTACTGGAAAAAAGCTAACAAATATCCTTGCATCACTTTGGTCACCTCACCCTATCTGGTCACCTCACCCTAGTCATTAGAATACAGATCTCTTCTGGATACATTTCTTCTTTCTCTTAGACAAAGATCAAAACAATATTATTATCCAATGAATTACTGTCTTCCACAGATAACCACCTTTCTATGACCATATTTTCCTGGCAGGTCACAATATCCTTAAGCACAATACAGTTTTCTTTAGTTATATGACAGTCCTAAGAATAAAACCCAAATTGTGATGTTTCCATGGTCTCCATAGAGAACACTTAAAAAACCATTCCCTAAGGAAGCATAATTAATATCTGATGCTGACATGTTATAAATTCAATGAGAAATTACTCTATTTTATTGCCAGAAATGAGTTGAGTGTATCTTTAAGTTTAGTGGCATTCCATGCCACTTTATGCTGAAAACTTGTTTTTAGTGCTTCACACTACAAAAGACTTCCTAGTTTGTCTATTAAGTCTCCAAACTTTTTCAGATAGAGATTGACTTTATGTTCCAACAGTGTTATGCTAGATGGATATGGAGAGATCTTCACAACCGCGGCTTTATGCACACAAGGTTGTAGCAGTGGGAATGGATAGGCTTCAAGACTGACTAGAAGAGGACAGACAACCTCTTGCTTTGCCCTGGTTTAAGCAGATTTCTCTTCCAAGGCATTTCTCTGGAAGTAGTAGTAGGGACTGAGAGGCATATGGATTTGAAGAGCTGATAAGCAAGAATAAACTATTAATTTTTAAAGCATAGTTTCAAATTTTTAAAGGAAACTTCTTACTTAAGAGAATTTTCTTTTTCTTCTTTAATTTCAATTTGGATTAGCCTAAGGATGTCATACCACATCTATGCTAGACTTCAAAAGGCTTTGCTTAAAGCAAAACAAATCTACAAACCTACACAACTGTGAAAATCATTTCAGAGAGTTTTAAATAACTTTTCCTCAGGGCGTTTCAGACTAATCTATCTAAAAAAATCTTTGCTTGAACAGTCAACTTGTGTGTATTTTTTTAAAAAGGGATTCTACTAAGCCCCCAGTTACTAATGTTTATCTTATTTGTGAAGCTCTTTAGACTCCTCAGAAAGGAGGATTAATGATTAAGAACCAAGGTAAAACGTTATTATTCCTTTTTTATTCTTGAATTACATTCAACTGAAAAAGATATTAATCATTATCCTTACACTAATTTTCCTAATTCCAAGGATATATTTTTATTTTTGCAATGATTTATTTTTCTGCAATATGATTGTTAGAATGATCTCAAAATTATATAACTCCCTGCTTTGGGGTTGTGTAGAAATTTGTACATGATTGAGTATCCTAAATGTCCCAAGTGTCCCCAAGTCCTTCACCTCTAGGGTCAGTTTTCTCTTCAATATCCAACAACCACAGTTCTATCACTCATTTAGAATATCTGCAGGTAATTCATCTCTTGTTATAAGATTTCCTTCCTTTAATATTTTTGAGCTCCAGGAATGTTTAATTTTTTCATAAGTCCTTCTGATTGTTGCGTATCAAAGTTTGTATCAATTAAAATGTTTTCAGCTTTATTTAGCATAAAGCCCTACCACACCTGGGGTTAACTAACAAAGAATGTGTTTGACTCACATCAAGGAGCTCCAGGGGAAAGGCCTGCTTCAGAGGGGGTGGTTTAATGAGAAGGACCCGGGTTCTTTCTCTCTCTCTCTCTCACTATATCCACTGGATCTGTTTCATCCCAAATTTCTCTTGTGATCATAGGATGGTGGTCAGTGACAACTGGGACTACAGACCTGCACTTTTCAAGTCTAGAGAGAAGGAACTTGACTTTTTGTAGCTTTCTGAAACATTTTTTTCCCAGGAATCCACAGCACGATTCTCCACACTTCTCATCGGTGTAAACAAGCTTAGACCTTTCCACCAACAATCTCCAGTCTCTGCCTCAGATGGGGCAGAAGATGAATACTGGGACGTCGATTACTCCATTATGCTGCTATGGGCTGATGTTCTGGGCTTTTCTACTGGTCATCCTGTACTGCATTATACCTGCTTTCCAAGCTGCACTACTGTCCTGTCCTGCTTGGCCCTAGCTGTGAACATAATAGCAAACTTCATTTTCCCAAACACAGGCATATCAGTGAAGACATTAGGGGATTACAACTTGGTAATAAAACTTACCACTGATTATCACATATTACTGTTCCTGGAGGTGATCAACTGGGTGCCTTCCCTGGGAGACATTATTGGACATTGCTCTCTTCAGTAACTTTCCTGTCTCCATCGTCCAAAGGCAGGGTGTTTTCTCCCAGTAGAGGTCCTCTTTACTTAGTCTTTCTTCTCCAAAAATCAAAGGTCACAAGCTTCTCTGTTTCAGGTCGCAGTCCAGAGGGAAAAAAATAGGTACCCTCATGCCATATAAGAACCCCATTTACCCATTTACCCAGTTGATCAAGCCAAAAACTTGGGAATCAAATTAGAATTTTTTTCTTCTTTTCTTCAAAACCACATACAATTCATCAGTGAGTTATTTTGGCCACATATGCAAAAATACATCTGGAATCTATCTACTTCTCTTTTCTCCGCTGCTCCTACCCTAGTCCAAAATGTCATCATCATTCACCTAACTTGCTTCTTAGCTGCTCTCTGTTTGCAGTTTTCACATTTGCACGTATACAATTTATTGGCCAAATAATAGCCTGGTGATCTTTTAAAACCATATACAAAATCATGTCACTTTCCCCTGAATATATTCTAGATTTTAATTTTTTATTATTTATATGTGTTGCAAGTATATTTTCCTAATTTATGTCTGGTTTTTCATCTTTTTAATATGTTTTGATTAACATGAGGTTTTAACACATTTGCATATTAAACTTTTCCTTTAAAGTTTGACATTTCTCTTTTTTCTTTAATAAATTTTAACTTCAGTGTCTAATCATATTACTCCATATTTTCTCCTCAATGTTTTAATGCTTTCCCTTTCAAATATAAGTTTTTAAACCTCCTAGGATGGATTTTTGTGTATCATATGAGGTACTTATCAATTTTCTTTTATTCTCCATTTGATTAAACAATTGTTTTCACTGACCAAATTTTCTATCTCTATGCCAATATCACACTTACATCTTAATTACTATAGTTTTAAAATTTTTTACTGAAGTTAAAGCAAATCTCCCTAACTTATTCCTTTGCTTGAGGAGAGTTTTGACTCTTTTCCGAACCTTTGGTCTTCAGTGCTTAGAATCACCTTGCCAAATTCCACTAATTCAGTGCTTAAATCATTCATGATTAGTTAATATAAAGAATTAAATATTTTTTCCTGAGTGCAATGTCCTGCTATGATCTGAATGTTTGTATCCCCCCTCCCCCAATTAATATGTTGAATCCCTTGAGGATTAGGTTTCAACATATGAATTTCTGGGGAGATGCAAAAATATTTAATTCTTTCTATTAACTAATCGTAGATGATTTAAGCACTGAATCAGTCAGTGTCCAAGCAGGAAAATACAAGACAATTGTAGACATTGCCAAAAGAGAAAATTTAATACAGGGAATTAAATTTATTACAAAGTCATTAGAAGAGTTGGAGGAAGAAAAAAAGAAAAATAATTACCTGGTAAAGGCAAATAAGGGCCACAGAAGCAAAAGAAAAATGGTGTTAGTTAGTGCCTAGGATTGCCATGATTTGGGGGCTGCTGCGGTTGGAATGGTGTTGACTAAGCTATTAAACTCCTCTCATGGGTGGCTGCCTCTGCTACAGCTGAAGCTACCACTGTTGGTGGAGTTACAAGAAATTAGAAATAAGTCACTTCTACATTCCTCTAATTTTTCAGTGCCTCACATTAGCATAAACTGACAGGAAGCCAGATGACAGGAGACTATGAAATATAGTTTGCAGGTTTCAAGCCCCAAAGGTATAGAAAAATGCATATAGGGCAAGTGTGCAGTAGAGACAGACATTATCTTCACAGGTATCAAGATTTATGCTGGTCTTATAAAATAAGCCAGAGAATGTTCTTTCTTTTTTCATTCTCTGAAAGAGTTCACAAGCATGGAACTATTTGTTCATTTAATATCTGGTAGAACCAGCTGATAAACCACCTGGGCCTGATGTTTTCTTTTTGTAAAGATATTTTAAACTACTGAATAAAGTTTTAACTATTGATTCACTAATGAGCTTCTATGTCTGTCATGTGACAAAGAATATGGACGATCTAGTTATTGTTCTGACTTATTCTCTATCTTTCTCTGTCCCCTTGCTTTTTCGAATTATTTTTATCCATTTTTCTTGCAGTTTCTATGCTTCTAGACACACGCTTATGTATCTAAAGTATTCCACAATATTAATGAGTTCACAAAGATTAAACTTTATACATGTATCCAAACTTTCACATACAGTGAAAAAGGAAACCCTCACTGAATGTAAGAGACCACATACAGGACAAGGGCAGCTGCGTGCAGGGCTCACATGGGCATGAGACCTGAGCAGGTGCACAGAGCCCCAAACTTGGAAGGGCCACTCTTGGTTTAATGTTCTGCTGTCACTGTACTGAAATTCTTAATCATTTTTGAACACGGGATTCACATTTTCATTTTGTACTGGTTTCTGCAAATTATGTAGTTGGTCCTGTTGTGAGTATTGGAGGATAGATTTGGATTTAAGCTTTTTCTTTTCTTTCGTTTTTCATTTTTTGTTAATTACTAGAAAGCATCCATTAACTATGAAAATAAGGGGGTTTTCTTCCTAAGGCCTTACTAAAAATATCATCCAAACCTTTTTTTTTCTTTTGCTATGGGCTGGTATTGGGATCAAATCCTGGACCTTGGTGTTATCAGCATCATGCTGTAATCAACTGAGCTAACCAGCCAGCCCCTTAAACATTTTTAATAGAGGAATTAGAGTTGTGACTCAGGAAATCCAAATAAAAAATTTAATAAAGGGAAAATGAGCTTAATATTTAGGTAGATTGTTCCACAAACTGTGGGGGAAATAAAGAATTTACTTTGGAAAATTGAATAGCTATGAACCTCAGATTATTTTTATAGGATTTTCTACAGAATTAATTTAGGTCAACTGGCTCTTAATGATCATGTCTGTAAATTAGAATAAATTTTAAATAGCTTTGGTTACAAAATGTAGTAGGCCAATACTTTCCTTAATTTGATCATTTTAATTAATTTTTTTATATGAGTAGATATATTCTGGCCTGAAAGGGCTTAACATCTATCAAACTTCAGACAGTTCTTTTAGAACTAAAAATTTGTAAAAATTCAGATTTTTGCATTGCCAATTAAGACCGGTGCTTTCATAATATCCTTTGAAATAGACATACGTGGCCAACCACAAGCCAGAAGAGTTTCACCTCATAGGTAGTCCAACAGCCTTCTATCAAATATTTTAAACTTTTTAGAGAACATACATAATTGGATGAAATTAGGTATGATATATTCTTGGGAAGCTTCCCTCAGATTCTGTTCCACATTTGGCCTCTCTAATCAAAGAAGGTTTTGCTTGGTTTTACTTTATTTGTTTGAGTTTGTTTGGTTTAGCTCTAGGTTACTCTTGATAAACCAGAAACTGAAGTTCATGACCAAGAAATTTCTGAAACATTAGGGAGAGCTTTGTAAAGTCTAAGATTAGGGAGAAGTTAAGATAATCTCAGAAGGTGTTTAGTTGTCTATAAATCCAGGGGAGGGTCCGAAGGCCCTCATTCCATCTCAACCTCCTTGATCTGGCAAGTTCAAAGAGTCATCCTACTTTGTTTATTATATTATATTTTATTTTTTTGTAGGAAAGATCCTGGGGGAGAAACCTCACTTGTAAACCAACCCAGGAACATTGTCCACACTGGAAAGATTTCAAGATCCAGTTTTGACGGTGTCATATCAGACCTCGTAAAAGATAAGGGTGAAACGAATTTGGGGGCTGTTGGGTAGTGTCTATATAACTAGATTAAGACTCCACAATGATAAAGTCTGCCTCAAATCAAGGGAAAAATTCTTCTAGTGAGAAATGAAGTTACCCTGATATAGAAGAAAATCAAGGTGCTAAAATGCTTCCTAGATATGGATTCACACTTGCCATTTTGACCTAGCTTCAGGCAAATATGTCCCAAGGTACTTGGGAAAGAGGGTTAGGAGACTTCCTTGCAGGTGAGAACTGCCAACATTATTATGAGAATAGCCAAAATTTACTGGCAAAATAATGTGAGTATGTACTGCTCTTTATATCGTTCTTAATTCTCTTAACTCATGAAATAGATACAATTATTATCCGTATTTTAATGATAAAGAATTAGAGACTTAAGAGAGTTTAAAGTTGGTGAGTGGCAAAATCAACACTCATTCTCAATGTCTGGTGATAAGTCTAGGCTACTACATCAGCAGACTCATTATATCATTTTGACCCTAGTGGGAAGAGCCTTCTCTGAGTTCATTGAGTGAGAGCCAGCGTATTTCAAGCATTGTAGTCACACTTGAGAAGATGCATGTAGAGTACTTGATATCATGCCTGGCATGTTGTAAACAGTCAGAAAACACTATTTCTCATGAAGTAGGAAACTAGAATGTAAGGGTTAAGAGCTTAAGTGTTAGGTTTTAAATTCTGGATTTGCAACTCAGCTCTAGCTTACGTGACTTTCAGCATTTCACTTTCCTTACCTGTCAAAGAAGGATAATAATATTTCCCACTTCATAGAGTTGTTGTGGTAATCAGATACATAGTGCTGTACTTAGCACCACACTTGGCACACCAAATAACTAAAGTGTGCCTATTGTTGAATTTAGTATTATTGTTGTTGCTTTTAATATTGGGGCCACAGAGCCAATGTTAGTGCTTTTAAAGTCATTGACATCAGAAGCTACAGAGTAAACAAATCAGGCTGAGGGACACAGGTGTGGTCTTCTTGAAGTACCCAAACCATAGCTTTCCCGGCCACCAAGCAATGGAATTGAAAAAGAGCATCAAGAACCCTAAAAATGACCAAGAATTATGAGTTCCTGGCACCTTGCCAGAGGAAAGAAGGAGACTTGAGGGGTTTGGGACACTGATTATCACATTGAGTGGGGAGTTGGAATCCATTTTCGCTGCCATTGCATTTGCTAGCCAGTGTCCTCTGCTAAGCTCCTGCACCACGGGGAAGTAAAAAGCTCCATCTCTAATGCTTTTTTAATTGTCTACTTCAGCCTTCCCAGTTTTCTCCTCCCAGCTCAGAAAGCAATCACCTAATAACATCAGATAAGGAAAAGAATCCTTTCTCCGATTTGCGAAATTGCAGGTAATTCTGTTATTTGATTAAGATAATACCTGTTTCTGAGCATAACATCCTGTCCTAAAACCAAACCCCAAATGGGCTGCAGAAGCATAGAAAAATGAGAGAATAGTGTACTCATGGTTTCTCTATTATTACATCAGGGAATAATATTGTCCCCAAATTTCTGTTATGCCTAACCATTTAGGTCACAGAATCAGTTTCAATTGTGTTTCGATTGTTTCAGAGAATGTAAAATATCATCACCATTATTGCCTCCATATCTTTATAAATATTGTAATATCTGTAACATGAATGTAATCTTAGTAAAATCCATATTGTATTTTGAGATTTCATTACATATACAGTGAATTTTAGAACTCTTTATGGGTAGAATTTTTATTAATAGAAATAATTCACATATTTTAATTCATCATTAACCAAAGGAATGATGTATCTTCCAAAGTTAATTGTTTTTGTCTTCTAAAAACACTTTTTGGCTAATGAAAATATTTAAATTCTTTTTGTTTTTTAAAAAAAGCAAGGAACAGCATATCGCATTATAACAAAATTTCAGTACCTTGTGCATAAATACAGTTCTGGTAATGAGCTAGGGAACACAATTTCCTTGAACATTATGGTTTTTATATTCTATTTTAGTGCTAAAATTTTCCTGGCAATAAATAATGTACTTCTACTGAATTCAAAATTACAGTAAATGTGCTCTGTGCAGATAATTTAACACCTGTGAATTCCTATGCCCTTCAATTGTAGATTGCATACCTCAGGATCTGAATTACATTGCAAAAATAATGAGCTAAAGACTGATTGCAAATGTGTATTTATTAACATAGCCAATAGATTCTTCTACTGCTTGAATAGATGGGTCCTCCAACATGAAGCAGTCAACAATATGTTGGATTTAGCAGGTTTAGATCTCTTTAAAAAATAAACTAAAATCACAGCTAATATTCTTCATCTGGTGATTCACCAGGGAGCCTATGCTAACCCCGTGCTAAGGCACTAGCACGATATCCCTTGGGTAGCTGAACCCAGGCTGAGCAGTGCTGGAGAGGAGAGAATAAAGAGCGTGAAGAAGAGCCAGCAGCCCACTCCCTCCTCCTCCAAATCTGCAGCTACCGAGGGGAGCAGCCATGTTTAAAACAGATCCTGAATCTTTAATAATTGAGACTTTTCTACTGTGAATATAGATTTTATCCATCCAGCTATCAAAATAGTGTCTTGCTTGTATGGCCAGAATCACAACACATTAGTCCTGGGAGGTTATTTAGAAGCTATTTATATTTTATGAAACATACATTTCATGAGAGATGAGGGAATCAGGGCCTGGAGAAGTGATGTGCCCTCCCACCTGCACACTGTCCTTCTCTAGAGGCTGCTACAGCCACTCCCATGCTGCTGCAAGCCCACAGAGCAGTGTTCTGAGCCTTCCTAAGAAAACAAGGGTGCATCTTCCAGGGCTTATCATCCTACACATTTTAATTGGCTGAGGCTTATAGCAAGGAGAGCATCTGAAGTGTTGACAATAAAACCTGTGAAGACATCTGTGGGACTACTGCTTTCTTTTAGTCTCAGTGACTGAGAAAGTTTAAGAGGCCTATGCAGCAGAATGGAGGCAGCTGCACTGGGTCACTGGAATAGTCCTGTGTGCCCAAGCTTATCAGGGCAAAGGACTTGTTTTCTGTGGCCAGATGACAGCCATGTCGGAGAGAAGGGGAAGAAAAGCCAAAATGAACCAGGCTGCAAAAGTTTCAAGTCCTGTCCTAGAGGAACTTCCAAAGAATAAAATCTCTATTTGGTTGGACAGCTAGAGAACAAGGATCCAAGGGCAGAGTGGCAACTAGAGAAATAAATTCCATATCCCATCAGGAGGGGGGCCTCTGATGAACCCAACAAAGTGCCCAATGAGAGGAGAAGCCCGAGGGGCTGAAACCCCCAGATAGCAAAAATGGGAAAATAAGCAAGAAAGAGAGAAGAAGCCATAGCTAACAAACACCTCTTCCTAATGAACAAGTCCTTCCCTCCATGAGTTGTCGCTAAAAGATAGTGGTAAACACTTTACTACAAATAAATATGGAAGTGTTGATTGATATATTGGACTGGACACATTTAATGTATAAATTGAGACTTCATTTGAGGACTTTAAGTGATAGTAAAATTCTTTTTTACTTTAGAGTGAGAAGTCACAAAACTGTCAAAACTTTTATCAAAGAGCAGAAAACAACTTCTACTGAAGAAATTTTAAAACAGTGGGAAATGAAAAAAGTAGTGCATGGATTCCTGAATTGAACTTATTCAACATACTCTTACAAAGTGCTCTTTCCTTGTCAGGTACTTCCTAGTCTCTAACTTTTATAGCTCCCCTCAGCCAGAGCTGGAGTCTTATCTTATTTTAAGTAGCTGGGTGTCCAAGACCAATCCAGTCCTTGGGAAGGAGATAGTGGAGTAATTTTATTCCATACATTCTGTGACTCTGCATTAAGTTATTTTTGTAGCAATATAGGCCCTGATTTGAGCCCCTTGTCTTAGTCCATTTTGCATCGCTTATAACAGAATACCAAAAACTGGGTAATTTATAATTAGATGAAATTTATTTCTTACAGTTTTGGAGGCTGGGAAATTCAAGGCTGAGGGATGCATCTGGTGAGGGCCTTCTTCCTGGAGGGAACTCTCTCCAGTCCTAAAAAAAGCACAGGACATCACATGGCAAGAGGGCAAGAGTAGGATAATATGCTCACTTGCTCTCCTTGTAATGCCACCAGTCTACTCCCATGATAACCCATTGACCCATTCAACCATTAATTTATGAGTGGATTAGTCTATTCAAGAGGGCATAGCCCTCAAGAGTCAATTACCTTTTTAAGACCCTATATTTCAAATACCATATTGGGGATTAAGTTTCAACAGGAGCTTGGAAAAGACAGACATTCAAACTGTAGCACCCCTTTTCTGGTTCTGTGCCTTGATTTTGAACATACCTTATTTTGTTGAAGATATTAGTTGTAAACGGTGTGTGTGTGTGTGTGTGTGTGTGTGTGTGTGTGTGTGTGTGTGTGTGTGTGTGTTATCTTTTTTTGTTTTGGTCCCTAACATTCATGTTAGATAGTCTTTCTCAATAATCTGGTTATTTATCTGGCTAATTGTTCCTTTTTAAGAGTAAGATGGAATGATGCCATCAGGATGGCAGAATAGACAATTCCCAGTGTCTCATCCTCCCACAAGTAACCAATTTATAGCTATTAAAAAGCAAAAACTGCCAAATTAGAACCACTGGAGCTGGGGGAAGAGGAGGAGAGACCTGCAGAGTTCATGAAGGAGTGAGAGACAATAGCAAGAGAGTGTAGGGACAGTGCCTGTTGTTCTGAGCCAGCCTGGTATGGAGGTGGGGACGAGCTGTTACACACAGACCAAAGCTGAAAAAGCCACAGCCCCACCCTTTGCGTAAACCTGCTGGGAGTCTGCAAAGGAAAGGAAGGCTTCAGAGAACATCATACCAGCCCACATCATAACAGGCCATAAAGACCACTGGCAGGAATCCCCACAAGCCCCCGTAAGAGCAAATGACTGCAGCTGACCAGAGAAAAGAGCCACCAGAAGCAGGAAAGACTCCATCCCAGGCCAGAATTTCTACACATCCCAGACTTGGAAGTGATTAATGATCCACACAAAAAACCTTCCCCAGAGAATCAGCAGTAAATAGCAGTAACCTCAAATGACTAGATATCAATGTAAAGACACAAAAATCAAGAAAGAACAGAGAAATATGTCACCATCAAATGAAACAAAGCACTAACAATGGATGCGGAGGAACAGCAGATCTATGAAATATCTGACAGAGAATCCAGAATAACCCTCTTAAGGATGCTCAGGGAGTAACAAAAACGTACAGATAGAAGATTAAATGATATCTGGAAAATAATTCAGGAGAAGAATCAGAAACTTGACAAAGGAATAGAATCCATTTACAAAAACAAATAGAAATTCTAGAAATAAAGAATATGTTATTTGAATTGAAAAACTTAATAGAGAGCTCCAACAGTAGACTTAATCAAACAGAGGAAAGAATTAGTGAGCTTGAATATAAAACAAATGAAATTATCCAAATCAGAGGAGCAAAAAGAAAAAAGAATGAGAAAAAGTGTAACAGAAATACAGCAAATACAAGACTCCCTCAAGTGAAATAACCTCCACATAGTTAACATACATGAAGGAAAGAAAAAAGGAAGAGATATAGAAAGCATATTCGAGAAAATAATGGCTGAAAATTTCTCAAGTATGGAGAAAGATGACAGCATCCAGGGACAGGAAGTTCAGAGGTCGCCAGTCAAAGTCAGTCCAAGGAGGAACACCCCAAGGCACATTATAATCAAATTATCGAAAACCAAAGACGAAGAGAGAATATTGAAAACAGCAAGAGAAAAGAAATATGTCACATTGAACAGAGTCCCAATATATCTCTTAATGGATTTCTCAGTAGAAATCCTGCAGGCCAGAGGAGAATGGGATGTCATATTCAGAGTGCTGAAGAAAAAAGATTATCAGCCAAGAATTCTATATCCATCAAAACTAACCTTCAAATATGAAGGAGAAATAAAGTCTTTTCCAGACAAACAAAAGCTAAGGGAATTCATCAACCCTAGACCTGCCCTACAAGAAATGCTAAAGCAAGTTATTTAATCTGAAAGAATATGATACTAAAGAGCAGCAAGAAAACATACAAAGGTGCATAACTCAGTAGTAAAGTAAGTTCAGAGACAACCTCAAAATACTCGAATGTTGTAGGTGGTGAATAAACCACTTACATCCTTAGTATGAAGACTAATGGACAAACCTAAGAAGACATTAACATATACAACAATCATATAAGAGAAAGGCGATATTAAAAGATGTATCTTGAAGCCACAAACTATCAAAAAGTATGGGGGAGTGAAGAAAGGGGATGACACCAAAGTGTAGAGTTGGCTTTGTTTTTTTCTTTTTTCTTAGATGTTAAAGTTAAGTTGTTATTAATCTAAAATAAATTGCTATAACTAGAACATGGTTTTTTTTGTAAGCCTCATGGTAACCATAGCACAAAAACCTAGATGAAGCATACTAAAAATAAATAGTGAGAAAGCAAAATGTAAAGCTAGAAAAAAAATCACTCAGCCACAAAGAAAGATAGATTATAAGACCAGAAAAAAAGGATCCACAAAACAACCAAGAAAAAAAAAATAGCAAAATGGCAGTAATTAGTCCCTATGCATGAACAATAACCCTAAATTTGAATGGATTAAATGCCCCAATTAAAAGACACAGAGTGGTTCAATGGATTATAAAACAAGAACCAACAATAGCCTACAAGAAACTCATTTATCCAATAAAGACACATACCAGCTGAAAGTGAAGGGACGGAGAAAGATATTTCATGCAAACAAACAAAAAAGAGCAGGAGTAGCTACATTTATATCAGATGAAATAGACTTCAAGTCAAGGAAAGTAAAAAAGACAAGGAAGGTCATTATATAATGATAAAATGATCAATTCAACAAGAGTACATCACAGTTCTAAATATACATGCACCCAACTCCAGAGCCACCAGCTGTATAAAGCAATTACCATTGGACCTAATGGGAGGGATTGATTGCAACACAGTAATAGTCTGGGACTTTAACACCCCACTTTAAGCAGAGGACAGATTGTTAACCAAGAAACATCAGAATTAATGTCTACTACAAGTCGGCTTGACCTAACAGATATAGAACATTTCATCCAACAGCCACAGAATATACATTCTTCTCAGCAGCACATAGAACATTCTCTACAATTTGACCATGTGTTAGGACACAAAAAAAGGCTCTAAGATTTTTTAAAAATTGAAATCAGATCAACTACCTCATCTGACCCACAATGGAATAAAATAAGAAATCAACAACAAAAGGGACACTAGAACCCATACAAATACATGGAAATTAAATAATATGCTCCTAAACAACAAATGGTTGAAGAAGAAATAAAGAAAGAAATTAAAAAATTCCTGGAGACAAATGAAAATGAAAACACAACATACCAGTACCTATGGAATACAGTGAAAGCAGTTTTAAGAGGGAAGTTTATATCAATAAATGCCTACATCAAAAAAGAAGAAAGACTCTAAATAAACAACCTACTGTTATACTTCAAGGAGCTGGAAAAACAAGAACAAATCAAACCCCAAATCAGCAGAAGGAGAGAAATAACAAAGATGAGAGCAGAAATAAATGAATTAGAGATTTAGAAAACAATAGAAAAGACTGATGAAACAAAGAGTTGGTTTTTAGAAAAGATAAAAATAAATTTAAAAACCTTTAGCTAGACTAATGAAGAAAATAGAGAGAAGACTCACATAAATAAAATCAGAAATGAAAAAGGGGATATTACAACTGATATCAGGAAATACAAAGGATCACACAAGACTACTATGAACAACTATGTGCAAACAAATCGAAAAACCTAGAAGAAATGGATAAATTCCATTCAATTTACCAAAATTGAATCATGAAGAACTAGAAAACCAAAATAGACTGATATCTAACAATGAAATTGAAGTAGTAATAAAAAGTCTATAAACAAAGAAAACCCCAGGACCAGATGGCTTCACTGACAAATTCTACCAAACATCTAAAGAAGAACTAACACCAATTCTTCTTAAACTTTTCCAAAAAATCGAAGAGAAGGGAATACTTCCAAACTCATTCTATGAGGCTAGTATTACCCTCGTATCAAAAACGGAAGACACAACAAAAAAAGAAAATACAGACCAATATCCCTAATAAACAGATGCAAAGATCCTCAACAAAATACTAGCAAACAGAATCCAGCAACACATTCACTGTGATCATACACCATGACCAAGTGGGATTCATCCCAGGGATGCAAGGATTGCTCAACATATGCAAATCAATAAACTTGATACATCACAGGTACAGAATGAAGGAAAAAAAACGTATTATTATTTCAATAGATGCAGAAAAAGCATTTGATAAAATCCAACACCCTTTTATGATAAAAACACTCAACAAATTGGTTATAAAAGGAATGTACCTCAGTACAGTAAAGGCCACATATGATAAACCCACAGCTAATATCATACTGAATGGACAAAAATTGGAAGCTTTTCCTCTAAGATGTAGAAAAAGACAAGGGTACCCACTTTTCCCATTCTTATTCAACATAATGTTAGAAGTTCTAGCCTGTGCAATAAGGCAAGAGAAAGCAATAAAGGACATCCAAATAGGAAAGGAGGAAGTCAGACTATCCCTATTTGCAGATGACATGATCCTATGCATAGAAAACACTAAAGACTCCAGCAAAAAAATTACTAGAACTAATCAATGACTTCAATATAGTGGCAGGATACAAATCAACACACAAAAATCAATAGCTTTCCTATACAACTACAATGAAATAGCCAAAGAAGAGGGCCGGCCCCGTGGTGCACTCGGGAGAGTGCAGCGCTTAGGAGCGCAGCGGTGCTCCCGCCACGGGTTCCGATCCTATATAGGAATGGCCGGTGTGCTCACTGGCTGAGCGTGGTGCGGGTGACACTACGCCAAGGGTTGCGATCCCCTTATCGGTCACAAAAAGACAAAAGACAAAAAAAAAAAATAGCCAAAGAAGAAACTGAGAAAGTAATTTCATTCCCAACAGCTACCAAAAATATGAACTACCTAGGAGTAAATTTAATGAAGGATGTAAAAGATCTCTACAATAAAAACTAAAAAACATTGGTGAAAAAAATTGAAAAGGACACAAATAAATGGAAAGATATCCTGTGCTCATGAGTTGGAAAAATTAACATTATCAAAATGTCCACAGTACTAAAAGCAATCTATACATCCAATGCAATCCCTATCAAAATACCAATGACATTCTTCACAGAAATAGAAAAACTGATCTTATCTTAAAATTTGTATGAACTACAAAAGACCCCTTACAGTGAAAGCAGTCTTGAATAAAAAGAACAAACTTGGAGGCATCACACTTCCTGAGTTCAAAATATACTATAAAGCTATAGTAACCAAAACATCACGGTACTGGCATTAAAAAAATGGACAAATTGATTAATGGAATAGAATAGAGAGACCTGAAATAAACACACACATTTATAGCCAACTGATTTGCAACAAAAGTGCCAAAAATATGCAATGGTGAAAGAACAGACTCTTCAACAAATGGTGTGGAGAAAACTGGATATCCATACGCAGAAGATTGAAATTAGATCCTTATCTCTCACCATACACAAAAATCAACTCAAAATGGATCAAAGGCCTAAATTTAAGACCCAAAACTATGAAACTGCTGGAAGAAAACATATGGGAAATGCTACACAAAATGGGGGTAGGCAGTGCTTTTTTGGACTAGACTACAAAGTCATAGGCAACTAAAGCAAAAATACATAAATGGGACTACATGAAACTAAAGAGCTTCTGCACAGCAAGGGACACTATCAACAAAGTGAACAGACAACCTACAGAATGGCAGAGTGTTTGCCAACCATACATCAGACAAGAAGCTAATTTCCAGTCCAGAGTATACAAGGAACTTAAATGACTCAACAGAAAAAAAAAAATTAAAAATGGGCAAAGGACCTGAACAGACATTTCTCAAAAGAAGACATACAAATGGCCGACAGGCACATAAAAAATGCTCAACATCACCCATCATCAGGGAAATGCAAATAAACCATAATGAGAGATCATCTCACTCTGGTTAGAATGGCTATTATCAACAAGACAGAAAATAACAGATGCTGGCAAAGACGCAGAGAAAAACTCTCCTACATGGTTGGTGGGAGGGTAAGTTGCTACAGCCACTGTGGAAAACAGTATGTAGGTTCTTCAGAGAACTAAAAATAGACCTGCCTTATGACCCAGCTATCCCACTACTGGGTATATACACAAAGGAAATGCAATCAATGTATCAAAAAGACACCTGTATTTCCATGTCCACAGCACTGTTCACAATAGCCAACAGATAAAGTCAGCCTAGATGTCTGTCAATGGATGAATGGATTAAAAACCTGTGGTATACATACACAATGGAATACTACTCAGCGATCAAAAAAAAAAAAAAAACAAAAATTACATCCTACCATTTGCGGCAACATAGATGAACCAGAAACCATCCTGTTAAGTGAAATATATCAGGCACGAGAAGACTAATACTGTGTGATATCACTCATATGTGGAATAAAAAAAAATCTAAAAGTTGTTCTCATGGAAATAGTAGAATAATTGTTACCAGAGGTTTGGGGGAGGGGGAAATGGTGGACTAAGGTGTACAAAACTGCTATCTACCCTATGTGAATCATTGTGCAGTATATGTATGTATTGAAACAACACACTGTACCCCCAAAATATGTACAAATAAACGTTAAAATATTTTGAAAAAAATAAAGCTCAAATTTTATTACATTGAAATAAACAATGTAATAAATCTTGAAAAAAAAAGAAGAGTAAGGCATGAACAAGCTGATGGTAATCTCATGGGGTTTAGCATGTGATGAGAATGCGAGGCCGTGACTCATCCAGCACTGGACGATCACCAGCTCTCAGTATCCGCAGGGCTTTTCTCTTGGGTTGTGGTTTCCTTAGAGCAGTCGTTCAGCAGTCGTTCTCAAGTTGTAGCTGCATGAGTACCACTGAGAGGGCCTGTTAAAACACAGAGTGCTGAGAGTCATCACCCAGATTTGTGGTTCTGTAGGTTTATGACGGGGCCTGGGAAAATTTTCATTCCTAGCAAGTTCCCAGGTGATGCAGATGCTGTTGATCTGGGGACCACATTTTGAAAATCACTACCTTAGTGCAGGATTTCTTAACTTTGGCACTACTGACATTTTTGCTGGATAATTCTTTGCTGTGTGGTGCTGGTCTATGCATTTTCAGGATGTTTAGCAGCATCCCAGACCTCTATCCAGTAGATGCCAATAGCAACACCCCCTCCTCCTCCCCAACTCCCAACTCCACCACCAGTTAGGAGACCCAAATATGTCTTGAGACATTGTCAAATGTCCTGCAGTGGACAAAATCACCCTGGATTGAGAACCACGTACTGCTTTAAGGAATTCTTCTGTCTCCTGCCTAGAAAATAACAGCTCAGCTGTAAGCAATATGGAAGGTAAGGGGGCTTGAGAGTTTCACCATTCAGTAGGTAGACTCTATTTAATTCCCTTATTTTCTATATTGCCTTTCACTAATACCACCCATTTTAGCTGTAAAATTCTCCAAAGGTAAATTTCTTCAATAAAGGGAGAAGGCAAGTTTCCTGGGGAGGGGACCTGGGGGTCTAACTAACTCTCACAGAAACTTTCAACCCATCTTCCAGTTTGTAGCTTTGCCTTGAAAGTTCTGCTCTCAGAGGTACCTGCTGTTCCTAAGATTTAGGTCTTTCTGATGTTCAGCAGGCCTAAGCAGCTTCCTCTCCTGCAAGCTCACAGTTCCATTTTCTCTGACCTGCCAAATCAGTTACTATTCATTCATTTGCTTTCCTGAGTCCAAAGTTTTGTTGACATCTCTCATCTGCTATTATCTGCTCTCCCATTCCCTTTGTTCATGCAGATTTATGATGCCTTTTTATGCATTTATTTTCATTCTGGAGTGTTACAAAGGAGCAACAATAAGCATGTGTATTTAATCAGCTGTGTGTTTAGTAGCCAGAATTCCCAGCTGCTTTTTTGAAATTAGGTTTTGGTAAGAGGAAGGGTGGAAAGGGAATAAAAGTATGTGAGTTACAGAGGTTTTATTAATGGTTTTGGTTAAAAATGAAGAACAGAAATTTGAAGGACAAAAAACATTCTTCTTATATTTCATTTTTTGCCCAAAGCCCTGACTGTTTCCACTGTCAGTAAAGCAACAATTTGAAGCTGAAAATTTAGCCCTTAAGAGACTCTGAAATAAAGGAAACTCCAAAGTAGTTATCTTTGAGCAAGACAGTATTTATTAAAACCCTTTATAAATTTCAAATATGCACCTGTGTTGGGTTATGATTTCTCTTTTAAAAACATAAAGATCATAGGTCTTAATTTTACCCACAAAATTAAAGGCATATATTCTTACAGTTAGACTTGCTCTCTGCTTGGAAAATAACATTGGCATTAATCCAAGTAGCTGAAAAGTAAATTTAAAACCACGGAAGAATCTGGAGATTTTTGTTTGTTTATTGTTGTTATTGATATCCTGGTCTGTGGAATCACTTGGCTGCTTTTCCCTTAACAATTCACCCTTAGACGTAATTTGAAAGTGTTATGTAGGTATGAGTTGTACTTGCTCATGTACAACTCCTGTTATTGTCAAGAGAGCCCAAACTCATGACTTGGGGAATCAGGTGGGATAGAGCCATAAGAAGAAACCAGAGAGGATATTGAATTTAAATTTAATAATTAACAAAATGACAGATGGACATTCTTCACAGATACAGATGTGGGTCTGGGAAAATCACTGAATCTCTCAGGTGTAAAACTCCCTCAGTAGGGAAATTATGAAAACATTACAGCTGAAACGGACTAAGTTTCATATGAATGAAATTTTGACCCAACATTTGACTTCTTTTGAGCTTTCTACAGGCATAGCTATATGTGATTAAAAGAAAAAAAATATTATTCCAGGAATAATCAGTGCTTTTCGAATATTAGCCTTTGAAAATTATTGGTTATTGCATACTTATTAAATATAAATTAATGTTTTCATTGTGTTATGACTTGTTTGAATCCCAATATATGGACAGACCACAAGGCCCCTGATAAAATTATGCACTATATTGCTATATTGTGCTTTCAAGCTAATAAGCATTGAGAAGAACATGGTGTTCTAGTGCTTGATTTTCACAGCAATAGCTGGTGATTTACACTGGCATGTTGTGGAACCTAAATGTGCTAATATGGAAAGTTAATAGAAAATGTGGGAGGAGAGAAAAGAGGTCACAGCCACCATCTCATAGTATGTCAGAAAAAGATATGAATATATAAAAATATAAATATATTAAAAATCAAATGGAAATATGATTTAGTGACAATAAAAATTTGGAATGGAGAAGGTATACGTGGAAATAATTTTCATAAGAGCCAGTGAAATATGGTGGCATAATTACTGGATTAGACATTTGGAGACCCAGTTGTGTGACCTCAGATAAAAGCCATTCGGCCTCTCTGAAATTACATTTTATATCTATAAAGTGAAGCTAATATCTGCCTTTCCTAACTCTCAAGAGGTTTATGAGGATTCACTGAGTTAATATATGTGAAAGCACTTTCAAACTATATGTACTACATGAATTCAAGTTGTTGACAGAAAAATAGAACTGGTATTGTCCATAACAAGTTAGTTCATTCACCTGCCTAAGCCATGCAGGAAAGTAATGCATCTGTTATTCCTGTTATTTATTATGAGGGTATTTCCATTTTCCCCAAGCATTAAAAAATTTTTGCACAGTATTTTTTTAATATGAAAGAATTTTGAAAATAACATTAAATTATTAGTAAACAATAATACACCGTGTAAGGAATAAACATTGTTTCTTTACAAGTTACCCAGTTTCAGGTATTCTGTTATAAGCAACAGGGAACAGACTCATACACTACCCAAGTTTATGATGAAAAAAAAAAAAAAAACCCAACGGATTAGAAAGGAAAATCCTTGTAGCTCACAGAGAGCCACAAATGAAACCTGTTCCCACCAGCCAGAGTGGAAAGCCTCATAATTCATTGGGCATTTGAGTAGAGTACTCAGAAGAATTTTTTCTCAGCAGTGGAGTAAAAAATTAATCCTAGACTAATCACTGCTCTGGTCCTGCCTGTCAAAACCAAAAAGGAAGACTCAAAAGGATCATATGGTTTCCAGTTAACTATTTCCTAGGACAAAGCTCAAGAATATTTATAGAAATTAAAAAACATACAGCACCAATGAGATAAATTTCACAATGTCTGGCATCTAATTTAAAAAAATTACTAGGCATGGAAAAATACAGGAAAATAGGACCAAAAAAGAGCTGAAAAATCAATCAATTGAAATTCTCCCAAAAGTGACATAGACAATTAGTAATTGAGGGCATGAAAAGTTATTAATATGGTTATTAATACTATTATTAAAACAGAACATATATATTCCGTATGCCTAAGGAGCTAGAAGAAAGACTAAACATGTTAGTTATAGACATAGAAGATATTTTAAAAAAGACCAAAATTTAATTCCTAAAAGGTGAAAACTTTGAGGTACGACATAAAAAGACAGATGGGATCAATCACACAGTAGGCACTACAGAAAAAAAGATTAGTGAACTTGAAGGCTTTTCAAGATGGCGGCGGCTGCGGCGGCTGGCGCGGAGTAGCTGAGGTGGAAAAGGTGGCCACTGGGCCTCAGGTAGCCGGGAATCTTGTGGACCTTCCTCTCGCCATCTCTTAAGGGAGGACTGCTGCTGCTGACCGGTCGTGGGGGGTGACCGCCACTTTGCCCCCAGCAGGAAAGGCTGCCTCATTTACAGACAACAGCTTTGAAGTGTGGAGCAGGAAAAGAACTGTTTCTTAGCTGCAAAAGCGAGTCTCGAAACAGGGAACACGGCGCCAGGGCTGCTGTGGATGCAGCCAGGATCCCGGAGGCCGGGGCCGCACTGAAGGCGGCCAGCTGCCCTATTCAGGATTCGAGGTTTCAGACCGGCATTAAAGAAGATTCCTGGGAGCGCCCGAGCCGCGCCGCGACTGAACAGCCCGAGGCGGCAGCGGCCGAGAACTGGGAAAGGCGGCAAACCAGAGACAGAGAGCGAGCACCCGACCTGGCACAGCACTGTGAGTGATCCCTGGCACAGCTCTGTTCGGGGGGTGGATGCCCACGCGGCTCCCGCCTGCACCACCAGGCCACTCACTGCCCCGGTGCTGCCTCCATTTTCCCAGGTGCGGGCAGCTCCGCCCTGCTCGGCCATCACTGAGCCCTCCCACTTGCTTGGCCTGGCGCGGGGGCCTCCGCTCCCACTCCCTCCGCGGTTCTCTGGCGGGGCTGGAGGAGGGGGTGTCCCGGGCCAGTGTCGGGATGGCAAGGAAGTACGGGCGGGCAGACTGTCACTCCACCATACCCTGGACTCTGGCCCCAGGTAAACTCCCTGTTACTGGGAGGCAGATACCATCTCTGCGGCCACCAGTTTGGAAAAAAGCCTAATGAATGTCTGGTTGGGAATAGTGTGGTAGGAGAGTTCCCAGGTCCGCTTGAACCTGCCGGAGACCAGGCTGCAGGTGGGCGCTAGACTCAGTTTATACTGGGGGGATACAAAGGGGAACAAGACCCGAGAAAGATCTACATAGTGCTACAAAGGCACCCAGAGAGACCTGTCGTCTGCCCAGCAGAAACCTGGTAGACTTCCTGGGCGAGGCGGTGCCGAGCAGGCTCTTGAAGGCCCAGCTGATAGACGAGGGGTGCAGAAGACATGCCCCAGCCCAGCACAGGGCGCACAGAGTGGGGAGGCGTGCGGCCAGGGAGGGGGAGACTCGACAGAAACCACACACCCGGTGGGGTCGCCACTGCACGATCTAACAGCCTGGGCCAGAGCACACGGAACAGGGAGAAGTCCTGCACAGGAAGTGAAAGCTCAACAGAGATCACACACCCTGTGGTACGTGATCCACCAGCCCAGCAGAGTCCAAGCTGACCAGAAAGGTGGCTCCCCGGAGAAGCCCAAGACCCGAGACAACCACACACACAAGGCACTAGAGGCCAACTGAGCAGTCACGGAAGGAGCCAGATGAAATTGGCAACCACAGCAACATCCTAGTTAGTCATTAGTCTCAAACCGGTGAACTGTGAAACCCCCGGCCACAATGAATAAACACCAAAAAAAAGATACCAGAAATACAAAAAATCAAGAAAGTACACCACCAAAAGTTAATAAATCTCAAACTCTAGATCCTATAGAACAAGAAGCCCTTGAAATGACTGACAAGGAATTTCGAGTGATAATTCTAAGGAAACTGAATGAGATACAAGAAAACTCAGCTAGATATCATGATGAAATGAGGAAAAGTATACAGGATCTGAAAGAGGAAATGTACAAGGAAATCAATGTCCTGAAAAAAGATGTAGCAGAACTTGCTGAACTGAAGAAGTTATTCAACGAAATAAAAAACACAACGGAGAGTTTAACCAACAGGCTTGTTGAAGTTGAAGAGAGAACCTCTGAACTTGAAGATGGGCTGTTTGAAATAACACAAGCAGACAAAAAGAAAGAAAAAAGAATCAAGGACATGGAAGAAAATCTGAAAGAGATATCAGACAACCTCAAGTGTTCAAATATCCGAGTCATGGGTATTCCAGAAGGGGAGGAAAATGGAGATTCCATTGAAAACATATTCAACAAAATAGTGGCAGAAAACTTCCCAGGTATAGGAAAAATCACAGATCTTCAGATCCAGGAAGCTCAACGATCTCCAAACGTATTCAACCCAAAAAGGCCTTCTCCAAGACATGTCATAGTCAAATTGGCAAAACTCAGAGACAAAGAGAGAATCTTAAAAGCTGCAAGAGAGAAGCGTCAAATCACCTATAAGGGAGCCCCAATCAGGTTAACATCAGACTTTTCATCACAAACCCTAAAAGCTAGAAAGGAATGGGATGATATTTTCAAAATACTAAAAGACAAAGATTGCCAGCCAAGAATACTCTACCCTGCAAGGCTATCCTTCCGAAATGAGGGGCAAATAGTATATTTCTCAGACAAACAAAAACTGCGGGAGTTCACTACCACAAGACCACCCTTACAAGAAATCCTCAAGGGAGTACTGGGTTTGGTTCCTGAAAAATAACTACCACTGCCATAAAAACCCAAGAAAAATCTAAACCCGCTAGTATAATAAAAATGGCATTCATGAAGAGAAAACAAGCTAACAAAAACACTATCTACAACCTAAGGAACCAACAAACACAGAAAACAAACAGTAAATCAGAAAGCAAGGAACAAAAGACACCTAAGACAACCAAACAACCAATAAAATGCTAGGAATAAATCAACACCTTTCAATAACAACTCTTAATGTAAAAGGCTTAAATTCCCCAATTAAAAGACACAGACTGGCCGACTGGATCAAAAAGCAGGACCCAACTATATGCTGCCTACAAGAGACCCACCTCACCCATAAAGATTCACATAGACTAAGAGTGAAAGGATGGAAAAAGATTTACCAAGCAAACAGAAAAGAAAAACGAGCTGGAGTAGCTATTCTTATATTTGACAAAATAGACTTTAAACTAAAAACCATAAAAAGAGACAATGAGGGACACTACTTAATGATAAAAGGACTGATCCATCAAGAAGACATAACAATCATAAATATGTATGCACCCAATGTTGGAGCAGCCAGATTTATAAAACAAACTCTATTAGACCTAAAGAAGGAAATAGACACTAATACCATAATAGCAGGGGACCTGAACACCCCACTGTCAATATTAGACAGATCATCTAGGCAAAGAATCAGTAGAGAAACACAAGATCTAAACAATACTCTAGAGAAATTGGAATTGGCAGATATCTACAGAACATTCCACCCAACAACCTCTGAATATTCATTCTTCTCAGCAGCACATGGATCATTCTCCAGGATAGATCACATATTAGGTCACAAATCAAGTCTCAATAAATTCAAAAAAATTGCAATTATCCCATGTATCTTCTCAGACCACAATGGATTAAAACTAGAAATTAATAACAAACGAAACTCTGGAAACTATACAAACACATGGAAATTAAACAGCATTCTACTTAATGACATATGGGTCCAAGAAGAAATCAAGCAGGAAATCAAAAAATTTCTTGAAACTAATGAAAACAATGATACATCATACCAAAACCTGTGGGACACTGCAAAAGCAGTATTGAGGGGAAAATTTATTGCATTAAACGCTCACTTCAGAAGAATAGAAAGATGGCAAGTGAACAACCTAACACTTCACCTTAAAGAACTAGAAAAACAAGAACAATCCAAACCTAAAGTTACCAGATGGAAAGAAATCATTAAGATCAGAGCAGAACTGAATGAAATTGAAAACCAAAAAACAATTCAAAAGATCAACGAATCAAAAAGTTGGTTTTTTGAAAAGATAAATAAAATTGAGAAACCATTAGCATGGCTAACAAAAAAAAGAAGAGAGAAGACTCAAATAACAAAAATTAGAAATGAAAAAGGCGATATTACAACTGATTCATCTGAAATACAAGGAATCATTCGAGACTACTATAAACAACTATACGCCAACAAATTTGAAAATCTGGAGGAAATGGATAAATTTCTGGACACACACAAGCTCCCAAAACTGAACCGTGAAGACGTAGAAAATTTGAACAGACCAATAACAATAAAGGAGATTGAAGCTGTTATCAGAAGGCTCCCAACAAAGAAAAGCCCAGGACCAGATGGATTCACAGCAGAATTTTACCAAACATTCAAAGAGGAATTGACACCGATTCTTTACAAACTATTCCAAAAGATTGAAACGGACGCAAATCTCCCAAACTCATTCTATGAAGCAAATATCATCCTGATACCAAAACCAGGTAAAGATATAACCAAAAAAGAAAACTACAGGCCGATATCCTTGATGAATATAGACGCAAAAATCCTCACTAAATTACTAGCAAACAGAGTACAGCAACACATACGTAAAATTATTCATCACGATCAAGTGGGATTCATCCCAGGGATGCAAGGTTGGTTCAACATACGCAAATCAATAAATGTGATACACCATATTAATAAACTCAAACACAAGGACCATATGATCATCTCTATAGATGCTGAAAAAGCATTTGATAAAGTTCAGCCCTCATTCATGACAAAGACCCTCTATAAGTTAGGTATAGAGGGAAAGTATCTCAACATAATTAAAGCCATATATGCCAAACCCACAGCCAATATCATCCTGAATGGGGAAAAGCTGAAAGCTTTTCCTTTAAGAACAGGAACTAGACAAGGATGCCCACTCTCACCACTCCTATTCAACATAGTGTTGGAAGTACTAGCCAGAGCAATCAGAGAAGAGAAGGAAATAAAGGGCATTCAGATTGGAAAAGATGAAGTCAAACTGTCCCTGTTTGCAGATGACATGATCCTATATATGGAACAGCCTAAAACCTCTACAAAAAAACTGCTGGAATTGATAAATGATTTCAGCACAGTAGCAGGATACAAAATCAACACACAAAAATCAGTAGCATTTCTTTTCTCCAATAGTGAACATGCAGAACGAGAAATCAAGAAAGCCTGCCCATTTACAATAGCCACCAAAAAATAAAATACTTAGGAATTGAGTTAACCAAGGAGGTGAAAAATCTCTATAATGAGAACTACAAACCACTGCTGAGAGAAATTAGAGAGGATACAAGAAGATGGAAAGATATCCCATGCTCTTGGATTGGAAGAATCAACATAGTGAAAATGTCCATACTACCCAAAGTGATATACAAATTCAATGCAATCCCCATCAAAATTCCAAAGACATTTTTCTCAGAAATGGAAAAAACTATCCAGACATTTATATGGAACAATAAAAGACCACGCATAGCCAAAGCAATGCTGAGCAAAAAAAATAAAGCTGGAGGCATAACACTACCTGACTTTAAGCTATACTACAAAGCTATAATAACCAAAACAGTATGGTACTGGCATCAAAACAGACACACTGACCAATGGAATAGAATAGAGAATCCAGAAATCAACCCACACACTTACTGTCAGCTGATCTTTGACAAAGGCACCAAGCCTATTCAGTGGCGAAGGGACTGCCTCTTCAGCAAATGGTGCTGGGATAACTGGATATCCATATGCAGGAGAATGAAACTAGATCCATACCTCTCGCCGTATACTAAAATCAACTCAAAATGGATTGAGGATTTAAATATACACCCTGAGACAATAAAACTTCTTAAAGAAAACATAGGAGAAACACTTCAGGAAATAGGACTGGGCACAGACTTCATGAATACGACCCCAAAAGCACGGGCAACCAAAGGAAAAATAAACAAATGGGATTATATCAAACTAAAAAGCTTCTGCACAGCAAAAGAAACAATTAAAAGAGTTAAAAGACAACCAACAGAGTGGGAGAAAATATTTGCAAAATATATATCTGACAAAGGATTAATATCCAGAATATATAAGGAACTCAAACAACTGTACAAGAAGAAAACAAGCAACCCAATTAAAAAATGGGCAAAAGAGCTAAGTAGGCATTTCTCTAAGGAAGATATACAAATGGCTAACAGACATATGAAAAAGTGCTCAACATCACTCAGCATCCGGGAAATGCAAATCAAAACCACATTGAGATACCATCTAACCCCAGTTAGGATGGCTAAAATCTAAAAGACTATGAACGATAAATGCTGGCGAGGCTGCGGAGAAAAAGGAACTCTCATACATTGTTGGTGGGACTGCAAAATGGTGCAGCCTCTATGGAAAATGGTATGGAGGTTCCTCAAACAATTGCAAATAGATCTACCATACGACCCAGTTATCCCACTGTTGGGAATATACCCAGAGGAATGGAAATCATCAAGTCGAAGGTATACCTGTTTCCCAATGTTTATCGCAGCACTCTTTACAATAGCCAAGAGTTGGAACCAGCCCAAGTGCCCATCATCAGATGAGTGGATACGGAAAATGTGGTACATCTACACAATGGAATACTACTCAGCTATAAAAACGAATGAAATACTGCCATTTGCAACAACATGGATGGACCTTGAGAGAATTATATTAAGTGAAACAAGTCAGGCACAGAAAGAGAAATACCACATGTTCTCACTTATTGGTGGGAGCTAAAAATTAATATATAAATTCACACACACACACACACACACACACACACACACACACACAAACCGGGGGGGGGAAGAAGATATAACAACTACAATTATTTGAAGTTGATATGACAAGCAAACAGAAAGGACATTGTTGGGGGGGAGGGGGGGAGGGAGAAGGGAGGGAGGTTTTGGTGATGGGGAGCAATAATCAGCCACAATGTATATCGACAAAATAAAATTTAAAAAAAAAAAAAAAAAAGAACTTGAAGACATGGTAATAGAAATTATCCAAAACAAAACTATCCAAGATAGGAAAATCCTGACCAAATTAACAACGTATCAGTGGGCTGTGGGGTGACTTCAAGCAACCTAATACATGACAATTTGAAATCCCCAAAGGAGAGGAGAAAGAGAGAGGGACAGAAAAATATTTGAAGAAATAACAACTAAAAACATCTCCAAATCTGATGAAAATTATAGACCCTAATGTCTAAGAATCTTAAAGAACCCTGAGCATAAGAAACACAAAGGAAACTGCACAAAGGCATATCACAATAAAATTTCTTAAAACCAGTAAAAAAGGAGAAAATTTTTAAAGTGGCAAAAGACAAAAGCACATTATGTACAGAGGAACAAAGACACGGATGAGCGCAGAGTTCTTGATGGAAACAATGCAAAGTAGAAGACAGTGAACAAAAATACAAACAAAACCTTTCAGCCTATAATTTCGTGCTCAGGGAAAACATCATACAGAAATGAAAGCACATATTAGTTTATTTAATTAATCACCAGCAGGCCCTGCACTATAAGAAATGTTGAAAACAGTCTGCCAAGCAGAAGGTAAATGATACCAGATGGAAATTTGGCTCCACAGAAATGACTAAAGAGAACAGGAAATGGTCACTATGTAGATAAAGGCTTCTTTTCTTATTACTTAAATATCTTTGACATATAATCAACTGTTTAAAGCAAACTTGATAACAAAATATTGTGGGGTTATAACATGTGTAGAAGTAAAATGTATGACAATAGCAAAACAAACAAATCCTGGAAGGGGAGAAATAGAAATATTTGTAAACAGGAAACAGCTAAGAAAAGAATTAGTGAACTTGAAGTAGATCAGTAGAAACTTCCCAAGCCAAAATGCAAAGAGAAAAAAAGAATGAAACACACACACGTGCACACACGAAAACATGCAAGAACTGCAGGAGAGTATAAAAATGGAATAATGCAAAATATTTAATCAATCCAAAAGAAGGTACTAAAAGGAAAAAGGTAATAAGGAACAAATGGAAAACAAAAATCAAAACACATATCTAATAAAGGACTTGAATCCAGAATACATAGAGAACTCTCAAAACTCAAACAACTTCCCCCTCTTCAAAAAGAAATGGGAGAGAAGGTTGAACTGAACGGAAAATCATCGAAGATATGTGGGTGGCAAATAAACACATGAAAAGACGTTAAAGGCACTAGTCATTAAGGAATTGCAAATGAAAGCCACAAAATAATACCACCATGCTCCTACTAGAATGACTAAGATTAAAAACGTGAACTCCCACACATTGAAAGGTGGGAATGTAAAGTGGTCCCGTCACTTCGGAAAACTGTTTGGCAGTTTAAAAAGATAAACATTCCCTCCACATGAGCCAGCTATTCCACTGCCACATAACTATTCAAAACAAATGAAAAAACACCCACACGAAGACTTGTACATTGTTTAGAGCAGCTCTGTTTGTAACAGCCGCAAACTTGAAACAATCTAAATGCTCACCAACAGGTGAATGGATAAACAGACCGTGGTATGATAATACAATGAAATACAGAGGAATAAATTCCTGATATATTCAATAACTCGGGTAAACCTCAAAATAATTACAGATTGTTATTTATATCAGTCTATAAAAAATTTATATAAAATTTTACATAATCTTTTTACTCCGTTTATATAAAATTCTAGAAAATGCATACTGATCTATAGTGACAGAAGTAGATGGGTGTCTGCTCTCCAGGTGTCTCTGACTTCATTTTCTGTGCCTCTCCCTCTTGCCTACTGGGCTCCAGACAAGCTGGCTTCCTTGCTGATCCTGGAACACACTAGTGTGCTCCTGTCTCAAGGCTTCTATATTTACAGACCCCTTGACATGGACACCCTTCCGCCAGACAGCTTGCTCCTTACTCCATTCTGTTCTCTCATCCAATATCAGCTTATCTAACATGACTCCCAGTGATCTTTGCCTCCCAGCGTATTTTCGCCCTTCTGTAGCCCCCTCCTCAAGGGTGTGGGCTGGACCTAGTGACTCAGGTCTATCAAATAGAATATGGCAAAGTGATGCGATGTCACCTCCAAGTAAGGTTACAAGAAGACTCTGGCATCCATTTTTCATGTTCTCTCTCACCCTCTCTGACTGTCTTTCTTGGAACCCTTGTGAGCTGCCCTATGGAGAGGTCTACAAGGCAAGGAACTAATGTCTCTGACCAACAGCCAGGGAGCACCGATGGCCTGTCACCAGTCTCATAAATGAGCCTAGAAGCAGATCTTCTCCCTGTCGAGCCTTGAGCTTACTGCAACCACGACTGATCCCCTGATAGGTGCCTTGTGAGAGTCCATAATTCACAGGCACCCAGTTAAGCTGGTGGATACCTGACCCATGGAAACAGTGAAGTAACATGTTTGTTGCTTTAAGCTCCTAAATTTCTGGATACATTTTTTATGCAGCAAGAGATAACTTATCCAGAGGCTTTCTCTGGAAAACCCATGCAAAATACACATCCCCCTAATACACACAATTCTTCTTAACCTGTTTTTTTTTTTAATTCAAAATACTTTTCAGTATCCAAAGTATTATTACTACATTTGTTATATATTTGCTTATACATCTGTCCCTCCTTCTCCCAATTGCGTGGCCAACTCTTCTACCCCTCCAACATATGTGTGCATGCGCACACACACACACACACACACACACACACACACACACACACACACACCCAAGGGTACTTCAAAAAGATCGCGGAAAAATAGATTAAAAGATAATAAGACTCTTTCAATGAACCTTTTGAAGACCCCTTGAATACAGCATATTTTACACCTTTACATAGAATTTGAAAAAATGTCCAGTTTGCAAGGCAGGCTCTCCTTAGCTAATCCTAGCTAAGTGTTCCAGACATACACAGATCTCAACTCAAGGAGACAGGCCTTCAGAAGAGTGATGAATTCCTTAAGCTGCTGTGCCCCTTTTCCCTATGATCTGGCAACCAAAGTATTAATTCTTCATGCATTTAAAAATATTTAGAAAGGAGGAATAAGCAGGGAGGAAAACTACCTTCAGGTCAAGAGGAGCTGTGAAGACATGGTCCAGCCACAGGGTGAGAACTGCCAACAGGAACTTATCGGTAGGGGTTCGACTGAGCCATCAGGAGGGCAAGGGTGGAGAGAAGCGTCAAGTGGACCAGGCCAGGGCAGAGTGCAGGAGACACGCAGCAGGCTGGCACAGGGCTGGGGAAGGGGACATAGGCTGCGCCCACCTGCTGATTGAGTCAGGAACCAGCAGCCAGCTGAGAGGGAGAGATTGAGCCCAGTGAAGTTTCCTCTCTGCCCAAGCCAGAGTGCAGGTGACAACGTGACTGAGTGGAAGGCCCAGGAGTCAGGCATTTCCTCATAGACCTTAGGGAGCATAAGAGCAGAAGGCACAGGTGAGGTGATATGAAGAGACCCCATGAGACTGTGACTGCAGGTGGGTCCTGCAGGTGGGTCCACATATGGCAAGTGTTAATTCAAGTACAAAGTGGGATGAATGACTTTGTGAACAAGCTGGAAACCTAACAACCACTCATGATACCACTTACATGTTGAAATTAGTTGTGTATTCCAAGCAACCAGCACAAAAACAGAAATTTTAAAGAACTGTAATTTGAGATACTGGAATTGACTTTTGTCAATTGTGGAGGCCGCTGCTATGAGCCACTAGGTGGCAGTGTGGGAGTGATTTACTGGTAAACAGAAGACGTACTAATTAGAGTTGAATCTCAAGATGCTAGTGTATTTTTTGTTTGTTTTTTCTGACATTTAGAAGTTTACAATGAAAAAATCCATGGAATAATAGATGAAAAGTCAAACAATGACTATCATGAGAACAGCCATTGACATAAAATAAAACTCTTTTATAAGCAGTTACCATAGAGCATTTCACAAAAAATCCAAACAGCAAATAGTGTTGTCTGCTGTTCATAATAAACATAATAATGTTCTTAAATGATTCTTCTGATAGGTTTATGTTAGACATATCTAAAATATGGACAGGTGATCTCCCACTCTGGGGAGGTGGACTTCAGCCACCCCCCCACCCCACCCCGCACCCCCTACCTCCCACCGACATCTGCATTCAGCCCATCAACAACTGAGCCACTGCTGGAAGCCCCCTGGTCTCCCATGCAGTAATGAGGGGGGTGCCACAGGCCTCAACCATGCCCCCCTCCTTCCTCCTTCCCCCACCCTATTTCCTTCCCCTTTCACTCTTCCCTTCCCCGCCAAATACTCTGCAACAACATCTTAGAATGTAAAAAAAAATAGTAATATTAATAAATAAACTTTTAAAAAATGATAAAAATTAAAATAAATAAAAGTACCAAAATAAAGGGCTGGCCGGTTAGTTCAGTCAGTTGGTGCATGATGCTGATAACACCAAGGGCCAGGATTTGACCCCTGTACTGACCAGGCACCAGAAACAGAAGTACTAAAATAAAAAGCTTTCTTTAAAAAAAAAAAAAAAAAAAAAGGACAGGTGAGAGAATAGAGCAATGGATGCCTCTATCCCAGACCATACAAAATCCAGGCTCCTTGAGGCCTCGACCTTGGGATTTGCAGTCCCCAGATCCCCACTTTCTCTTTACCAGTCTACATTCTCTGTTTCATTGTGAGATACAGTTGGAAACAAATCCCTGACAAGTCATGTCATGCATTTACTTCACTCTCTTCATTAGTATTTTTATGAAATTATGTATGAAGACACACTAATATTTTGCATTGTAAATTTTCCCTATTCTTGTTTGTTTCTGGGACCACCACTTAATAGCTGTGTGATCGTGGACAAGTTACCTAGCCCCTCTGTGCTTCATTTTCTTTGTCAGTAAAATGGGGTAACAACAGTACTAACCTCATGGGGTATTGCAGGGTTGACATGGAAAGAGTGCTTAGACTCTTCCTTTACATGGGAAGCACCATGAAGAATTTGCTCTCCAACCAGATTGTAAGAGAAAAGAGAAGAAAATGTGCATCTGGTTCCCTCTCCTTAGTGCTTTTGAAATGCTAGGCATGCAGCATATTCTCGATAAATATTTAAATCAATGAATGAATAAATGAACGGCTAAAATGTGATGGTGCACATGAGATGTACAAGGTCTGAATTAATAAATACACTTTGGCATTTCACATCTTGGAACTTTTTTGCGACCGTATTAAACTTGCATGATTAAAAACTAGTACATTTAAGTATAAATAAGCCTTTAAAATGTCTTAACATTTTAGATACAGCAAATGGTATTAAACATAACATTTGAATAATCATTGAGAAAGATTAGTTGAATCCCAAAATACTGATGAGCATAGTAGACTTTTTAAGTTAGAAGTTACCTTTGAGATAATTAGGTTCAACCTCTTATATTCAGACCAGAAACCAGACCTTTAAATTCAGTGCTTTTTTTTTCTTTTAAACATATTGCTGCCCCAATTTGGCAAAACCCATGAGTATGATGAATATGTTAATTGTGGTTGATTTTGCTGTTAAAAATGTATTGAGAAATACTCATTACATTCTATATTTTTGTATGGTTGTATCAATTTATATAATAATAAAGCATCATTTTTTTGGAACTAGCTTCTTTACCATCAAAATATATCATTTTATTGTCAGATCTTTTTCAAATTATAAAGCACTTTCTGGACTGTTTGTGCCAATTTACTGTGTGCTTTCTTTCCCCTTGAAATTATTTCTCTTTCCATGAAGAAAATAGGTTAAAACTCTGCTTATTAGGAAAATTAGGCTCAGAGGAAGGCAAATGATCTATTAAATACATCAAGTAAATTCCTGAATTCCAAAGATCTGAACATCATCCTTGAAAATAGCTGGAACCAACATAACAAAAATTACCTATTGGTGAATTTTTAAAAAAATAGAAAATTATTAAATCATGCACCAAAACTTGTCTTGATGCAATCACCTAATGGTCTGGGCCCACCCTATGCAACAAGAACTAATCCTTTCCTTGGCCCTCACACTGTGAGGCTTCAGTGCAAACTTGCCAAGGAGGCAAGGATCTTGTGTTTTGTTTTGTGTTGTTATTATTTTAAACTATAATCTTGTATTTTAAATTGGATACCTTTTTATTGCCATAACTATCAGTGTGGCTTTAGATGAAATATTGCTCATACAATTCAGACAGACCTGGAGAATCGCATCCATTCATAAACAAGAGCTCTACCTAGGAGACTTTTAATTTAGCAGAAATCTTATTGCTGACTTGTGTATTTATGTATATGTATGTGCGTTAGTCAGGTTTCTCCAGAAAAACACAGCCAATTGTGGATAGATAGATAGATAGATAGATATACATAAAGAGGGCATTCACTAGGGGAATTGGCTCACATGATTATGTAGGAGAAGGCCCATGCTGTGCTGTGTGCAAGCTGCGGAACCAGGAAAGCTGGTGGTGTAATTCAGTCCAAGTCAAAAGACCTAAGATCCTGGGGGTCCACTGGTGCAAGTCCTCAGGTCCGAAGACCAAAGACCCTGGAGTTCTGATATGCAAGGGCAAGAGAAAATAGGTGCTCCAGCTGCAGAAGAGAGAGAAAATTTGCCTTTCCTCTGCCTTTTTGTCTATGCAGGCCTTCAATGGGTTAAATGATGCCTGCCCACATTGGTGAGGGCAGATCTTTTTTACCATCTACTGATTCAAATGCCAATCCCTTCTCGAAAAACACACCCAGGAATAATCACAGTATGCATGATTTATGAATTTCTTTATACTTTTGGCACAAGTCAGTACTGAGATGATTCTTTAAATGTCATCATTGAAGTGCTTGAGGATCAATGTGTTCATTACTGAATTCGTCATTGTCCCTCTCCTTCCCTGGTGTTACTGACTTCAGAGAATGGCCAACCTCTCTCCAGCTGCCCATCCAGAAATCTGGAAGCTGATCTGCACGGCTTTCATTTGCACACTTACCACATCTGTCAGACACCCACTCCTCGAGTTTGCCTCTTGTGTGTTTCCCCAGGTGACTGCAGCTGCCCTATGTCAGTGACTAGTCTATAAACTCAGAAGCTAGCGTAGTCTCTAAAGCTCAATAAACACCTAAGGAATGAAAGAATGATGAATATTTGTCTCCACTTCTGCCATCTCAACCCTAGTTTTGGCATTCAGCATCTATCTGGACTAATATAGTAGCTTCTAATTGGGATTTTCTGACTTTATTTATATATCACCCCTCCTGCCTTAAAACTAGCCTCATTTTTCTTTACTCCTGCCCTTATGTTTTATGCTTAAATAGTATTGAGCTGGTTATATATCCTGACTATATCCTGATATTCTTGATATTACTGATATTCTTGCCTCTATGACTTTACCCAGGATATTTCCCTCTCTAGAAATGCCTAGTCATTTTTCTTTATTTGCAAACTCCTGTTCATCTGCATTGCTCAGCCATGTGACACATTTCCTAGTAATTTTTTTCAGTCCCAGTTTATATTAAATGCTCCTTTTCTTTTGTCCCGTTGTACCTTGTGCATTCCCTCACTGAATATGTGCATCATACTCTGTTTTGCTGTTTATATGTCTAGCTTTCCCTCTCTACTCCTTTGGGGTAGGAATTTTTTCTTAGGCATTGTAGTAATTTCAGTGATTCACAGAAGCCTGTCCATAAATATTTGTACTTGTTTTTTCTTTTTATGGAATGAACAAACTATTTGGATGGCATAGGAATTTAGTATCCCCAGTAATTGTAAATACGTCTGCCAGGTCTAGGGCCACTGGGTACAGCTGTACACACTGTGCACTACAGTTCTCTGGGAGTGTGTACTAGTTCCATGGATTATAATGTGAGCGTCTATGCCACCCCTTCAGTTGTGAACTGCACAAGTCACCCAACCACAGGCACTGCCCTGATGGATACAGAGTAGATACTACAGTGACTACAGTTGTTAACTGTAAGACAGTTATAATTTAAATTGTAATTTACTTTTGGCTTTATAAAGTCAGATCTATATTCATTATACAAGTAGCTCTGTTATAATTTATCTGATACTTTCTCTTTTCATAACAAAACATTCATTTTAGCGTGGTGTGTTTCTTCTCAGTATGCACTTCATAACTCATGAAATGATCTGTCTTTCTTTCCTAGACTATATTCTCATTTCCTCAAATGAATTTGCAAGTCCTAGAACATGAAGTTTATATAGATGGACAGATAAAAGTCAATGGATTTTACTATGAAGAATAAGCAGTGGCTTGTAAAATTGTTATTTCTATCAAACAAATCAGTCAAAATTAGAGCTGTTTTTTAAAAAAATTCAGAGGATAAAGAAGTTGATTCTAAAGCTGCCAGTAAACAAATATTACTCTTGTCCAGATTCTAGAACTAGACTAAATACATTGAATTTATCATTAAATGTCAAATATATGGTTTTAAAAAAGACATTACATTTTTAGGAAATCAGAAAGTGTAAATCTTAGAGACTTTAGGACTTAAAAACATGAAATCTGTATCTAGTAACTAGCAAACTATAAGTTAATGGACGCTAAACCAGACACTCTTTCAATAAAATGAACTGAATGAAATAGCCATTAGACTTGTGCATCAAAAAGTTATCAAAATAAGAATCAGGTAAATGGTCAACTTGGCATGAGGCCTAGTACAGGCATTAAATTGACAGCTGGTATTTATAATCCATATGGAACAGATATTGATATTAATACTTCTAATAAGCACTATATTGAGAATCCCTGTACTGGCCAGCCAACACAAACAAAACAAAAGGCAAAATATGATGATTGAATTAGGATGATCGCAGCAGAAATGGAGCAGAGCTGATACACCTGGGATATTTTTTAGCAGGAAAATTGACAGGATTTGAGAATTTGTACACAGAAGGGGAAGGAAAGAGAGGAATGAAGTATGGTTCTTAGGTTTTTGTTTTGAGTGACTGAGTTGTAGAAAGTGGTGCTACTTGCTGAAAAGGAAAAGACTGGGTAAGATTGGGGGGAAAGCAGAAGTTGTGTTTCAGATATGTTGAGTTTGAAAGACATGTTGAGTTTGAATATATTAGATTTTCAAATGGAAATGTCAAGGGGAGTCTGTGTATAAGCAATCTGAAGCAGAAGAGAGAGGTCAGAAGTAGAGTCAGAGGAGTGTCCTGGGCAGTCCAGTATTAGCCAGAGAAGGTGTCAGAAAGGGACACAGAAGTGTGTGTGCATGTGTGTCTGTGTGTGTGTGTGATAGAGAGAGAAAGGGGTGACAGGTTTGAGGAGGGATAAAAAGGTGCGAATCAGCCTTCTGGTAGAGCAGGAAAGCAAACCTGCTAGGGATATGTATTAGGGGTATGACTTGGGTCTTGCTAGAGGTTTTCAGAATTAAAAAGTATTTTAGTGTAATATTTGGTACATGCAAAAGAGTATTTATTATGCATGTGTAAGTTATGAAGCGCATATATATATAGTAAAGCAAAAACCGATATTCCCCCACCCACTCAAGATCTAGACTTCAGAACTCGACCACAGCCACTCATGTCCCTGTGTGCTCCTCCCTGATCCTGTCACTTTACATCCTCCCCAGAAGGAACCAAGACACTGAAATGTGTATTGTCGCTTAACTATGAACTAGTAGTCCAGTACATCTTCTCCCATTTCTGCATGATTGTTTCATGAGTGACTACTAGCAATTATATTGTTAAATGGATTTGGATCAATTATCAATTCTACTGGAAGCTGAGTCTAATTTAATATAGAAATTTGAGGAGCTCACATTTAATTCCTTTAAAATTAAACCTTGAAAAAGGGGCCTTATGAGAGGTTATAAACAGAAGGCAGATAGGTTTCAGTAAAGCTTCCATATGAACCTGACTCAAGTCTGAATCACATCCAATACTGTAGAGCAGGTATGATTCAGTCTACAAACTCTGGTGGCAGGAAATATCACATTTATTTACCATTTTAAATCAACATAAAATCTGATCTAAGCACCTATACTGTCAGACAAATGAGAAATTCAGTCTTAGTGATGAAGGCTGCATCGGAGTCAAGGAAGCAGTGTTCATGGTGCTGACAAACTGAAGGAAGAGTGTCTCATCTTAGTTCATCATGGCCATGCTTCAGGCCGGTGCACTCTCTGCTTCCATGCCACATGCTCCAGACTCAGCCTCCCTGGGCCCAGAGGAGAGCTAGACTCCTCTGCAGGGCTGCCACTTCCCTGGGGCTCTGCCCTGAAGCTGGCACCAGGTTCCTGCACACAGAGCTTCATTCTTTTACTTCTCTGAAGGAATCTTGCCACCTCCCTCTGTTTACCTCAAAGGCACTGCTTTCTCTTTCCTCACCTCCTGGCACACTTATCATAGTAACATCAAGGAGTTTAGGCTCTTAGAAAATCTGGGAAAATTCTCTGATTTCAAGTGGTTTCTGCTTTCCATCTGCCACAAACATCCTCTGAGGCAAATGAGCACAGCCCTGCTCACTGTTTGAAATTGGTGGTGGGAGGAGGGTGGGGGACGGAAACACATTTAAACAAATTACTATTTCAGTGAAAGATCCTGCAACACTTCCACATAAGGCATGGGTATATTATTAAAGAAAAATAATTTTAAAAACATTTAATTGTACATATTTGCGGGGTACAGTATGTTGTTTCAATACATGCATATATTGTACAATGAGTCACTTAGGGTAGATAGCATACCCATCACATAAACATTTATCTTTTCTTTGTGGTGATTATGGTCAAAATCTTCTTTTCTGGAAATATGCAATTTAATATTATTAGTTATAGTCAGCCTGGAACACCAGAACTTATTCTTCTTATCTACCTGTAACTTTGTACACATTCACTCACCTGTTCTCCTCCTCCCAGTCCCTCTTCCCTTTCCAACCTCTGGTAACCATCATTCTATGCCATACTTAAAGAAAAAAATTTAAAAAGAAAGAAAGAGAAAGAAAAAGCCATTGTGGTCTATGAGACATTGGATTTCAATCTCGTATAGTTTCCTACTAAAACAATACCAATGCCCACTTACTTCATCTCCTTCATTCTCCGGGTAAGGCAACTGAGTTCCAGAGGCAACATAGGACAGTCGAAACAGCAAAGGCTTTGGAATTAGCTGAACTAAGTTAGCTTTCCAATTCTGCTATTTATTAGTTTGGTGATCTTGGGCAAGTTACACAGTTTCTTTGAGATTCAACTTCTTCATCTGTAAAATGGGGACAATTATACTCACCTTACAAGATTGTCAGGAAGGTTTAAAGAGATTACCTGTATATATGGTATCTTACCCAAAGACCGGCATGTAGAAGACATCCAACAATGCTAGTTTCTTCCCCCTTTTTCCAAGCCATATGCAATGTGTGGCAGGTCCTGAACAAAAGCCCAGGTTCGCCTATTTCTGGTGCAGGTCTTTTCATGTTGCACCATCAGTGTGGTTATCTTAGAAAGACAGGAAATGTGGACCATGAGGCCATATTTACAGTAGACAAATTTGTTACCAGCAAACAGGTGGCATGCATGATCAGTGTGAAAAGGACAATGTGTCATTTATCAATCAACATTTTTCATTTAAAAGATTTGTAACATTTGCAAAACCACTTGGCAATATCAACTGCCTTTGTTGCTGAGCTACAGGGGAGGGATGAAGGCCTGACAGTAGCAAAAGGTCAGGTTCCCAGCTGCTATTTTTCTCGAGTTGGCTATCCTATTCGCAAAGATGAGCCAAGTGGTCAGCAGGCAATCATTTAGCAGATTTATCATGCTCCAGGGTGAATGGAAATGAAGCCAAGGTTGTGGGATCTCTTCCCCTTATGGGTAGGTACATTCCAAAAATGGAAAACAATGTGCCAAGATTGACGAGTCTCTCTCTGATCCCAACAAACCAACTCTCCAATGTGTATGACCTGTCACCAGGGCAAACATGTCATGTAATGTGATGGCTCAGCCTAACCCATTAACAACCAAGGAGACAATTTTGTTAGTGAATCTTCCTGATAGAAGGCAACCTGTATCCTGCTAGGTGAAGGAGCGTGTACTCATTACATGTTATCGACTTAAAAAAATCAGATAAACATTCATTAATTCATTAATTTGCTCAATCAACATTATCAAACCTGGGGTTTTATAAACCAACAGTATCATCTTTGCCCATTTTTTAATTCAGTCATTTGTTTTTTTACTATATAATTGCTTGAGTTCTATGTATATGGATATTAATCCCTTATCAGATGCATAGTTAGCAAAAATTTTCTCCCATTCTGTAGGTTGTCTTTTCACTGTTGATTGTTTCTTTTGCTGTGCAGAAACTTTTTAGTTTGATATAGTCCCACTTGTTTATTTTTTCTTTTGCTGCTTGTGCTTTCAGACTCATGTTCATAAAGCTTGTCCCCTGACCTAACTGCTGAAGTGTTTCACCTGTATTTTCCCTTAGTAATTTTACAGTTTCCGGTCTTATGCCTAGGTCTTTAATCAATTTTCAGTTGATTTTAGTGTATGGTGACAGATGCATATCTAGTTTCGTTCTTCTGCATATGGATATCCAGTTTTCCCAGCACCACTTGTTGAAGAGGCAATCTTTTCCCTGATGTAGATTTTTGTTGCCTTTGTCTAATATCAGATGGCTATAAGCCTGAGGAGTGATTTCTGGGTTCTCTATTCTACTCTACTGGTCTGAATGTCTATTTTTATACCAGTACCATGCTGTTTTGGTTACAACAGCTTTGTAGTATAATTTGAAGTCAGGCAGAGTTATGCCTCCGTCTTTATTTTTTTGCTCAGGATTGCTTTGGCTATTTAGGGTCTTTTGATTTTCCATATGAAAGGTAAGATTGTTTTTTCCATTTCTGTGAAGAACATCATTGGTATTTTGATGGGGATTTCATTGAATCTGTAGATTGCTTTGGGTAGTATAGACATTTTCACAATGTTAATTCTTCCAATCGAAGAGCATGGAATATCTTTCCATCTTGTTGTGTCTTCTTTAATTACTTTCAGAAGTGATTTGTAGTTCTCATTGTAGAGGTCTTTCAGCTCCTTGGTTAAATTGATCCCTAGGTATCTTATTTTTTTCACGACAATTGTGAATGGGCTTACTTTATTTCTCATTCTGTTAATTCATTATTTGAGTATACAAATGCTACTGATTTGGGGCATTTATTTTGTATCCTGCAACATTACTGAAGTTATTAACCAGCTCTAGGAGTTTTTTGATAGAGTCTTTAGGTTTTTCTATATACAGTATCATGTCATCTGCAAATAGAGAAAGTTTGACTTCATCTTTTCCAATCTGGATTCCCTTTATTTTTTTATCTTGCAGGAAATCAAAAAATTTCTAGAAACTAATGAAAATAAAGATACATCATACCAAAACCTGTGGGATACTGTAAAATCAGTACTAAGAAGCAAATTTATTGCAGTAAATGCTATATCAAAAGAATGGAAAGACTTCAAATAAACAAACTAACACTAGGCCTCAAAGAACTTGAAAAACAGCAACAATCCAAACCTAAAGGTAGCAAATGGAAAGAAATAATTAAGATCAGAGCAGAACTAAATGAAAAAGAGACCCCAAAAACAATAGAAAAGATCAACAAAACTAAAAATTGGTTTTTTATTAGACACACCATTAGCTGGGTTAACAAAAAGAAAAAGAAGAGAGAAGACCCAAATAACAAAAATCAGAAATGAAAAGGGAGACATTACATCTGATACTACAGAAATACAAAAAACCATTAGAGACTATTATAAGCAACTGTATGACAACAAATATGAAAATCTGGAAGATATGGATGTTCCTAGACACATATGAACTACTAAGACTGAACCAAGAAGAGATAGAAAACCTGAATAGACCAATAACAAGCAAGGAGATTGAAGTGGTAATTAGAAATCTTTCAACAAAAAAAGGCCAGAAAAAAAGAGGAGTTAATAACAGTTCTCCTCAAATTATTCCAAACAATTGAAACAGAAGCTACTCTCTCAAACTCATTCTATGAGGCCAACATAACTCTGATAACAAAACAAGATAAAGACACAACAAAAAAAGAAAATTATAGGCCAATATCCTTGATGAACCTAGATGCTAAAATTCTCAACAAAATATTAGCAATCAGAATACAGCAACATATTAAAAAAATTATACACTATGATCAAGTGGGATTCATCCCAGGGATGCAAGGATGGTTTAACATATGAAAGTCAATAAATGTGATATATCACATCAACAAACTCAAGGACAAAGACCATATGATTATCTCAATAGATGCTGAAAAAGCATTTGACAAAATTCAGCATCCCTTCATGATGAAGACTCTCAACAAATTAGGTATAGAGGGGAAAAGCTCAACACAATAAAAGCCATTTATGACAAGCCCACTACCAGTATCATTCTGAATGGGGAAAAATTGGAGACCTTCCCCTTGAGGACAGGAACAAGACAAGGATGTCCACTCTCAACACTTCTATTTAACATAGTACTGGAGGTACTAGCTAGAGTGTTCAGAAATATTCTGAAGAGGAGAGAAACCACCATATTTTCCTACATACTGCAAAGACCTAACCATATAGGAGCACCTATTATAACAGCCAATTTCCTATACGCAAATGTATTCATCAATCTTGCTATAGTAGTGTTCTGTAAGTCCCCCAAAAGCAAATGTATTGAGTTCTAAGCTGGAAAACTCATTATCTAAAATGCTGGTCATTGTCAAGTGAGAGTAGCACCTAAAAATCTACCTGCTCGCATTAGTAATGGGAGAGCATTTGCCCTCCCTGTCCTTCCTGCCTGTATGTGGCGCCTGAATGCTTGACAGAAAGCTAGTTGGCAATTCTTTGGGTCTCTATGCCAGAAGGGAAAGGTAATTGCTATAAGTTGTGAGCCCCTGAGGGGAAGAAGGCTAGCACTTTCTTGTACTTATATCAGAATCTGAATTTGTAATGCACTCTTTTCAAATCTCAACTCCTCCATGCAAGATGTGGAATTTGCACCTTGCTTGACAATCCTGTGAAGATCTTTGCACAGACAGGATTGGTTTCCAGTCACTTCACATGTGAGGCAATGCTTATACTAATGAAGGTTTTATATGAAGTTTTATGACTTAGCTATAAGGTCCTGAGTGTAAGTCATAACCAAATCCTAACAAGACTATCAGATGCTTAACACCACCAGCAAAGACTGCAAGTGACTAGCCTGACACAATTGGGGAATGTTGGCTTCCAGAACCTCCAGTGTTCACTGTTGCTTTACTGAGTATACCTAGGCACCTAAATCCATGATTATGATTTTTTTTCCCTCTTTCTTCTTCTCTCTTTTTCATTTCTAAACCCCTATTTCAGAAAATAGGACTCAAAAGAATTAATTCACACTGTCACCTTTTACAGCAGGTGGTTGGATATAGAAGAAATAACATTAGGAGTCTGGATATCAGCTTACCACTCCTGATTCCATGTATAATAATGGTCTTTCCAATCAGAATATTCCACATAACTTTCTAAGTCTATTTCTCTCATTTTATATGCTCAAGTATATCTTCCTAATGTAGCCCCTCAAAAGTCAAGGGACTCTTAATATTGTGAAAGTTCCCCCATATGACTCACTTAATGATATGCAAAGGACATAATCTTACCCCCAACTAAACTTACTATGATTAGGGACCATGATTACATCTAATCTATAATGCAAAGATGGTTACACAGTATGTGTTCCATAATACTTTATTAGCTTTCTACTGCTGCTATAACAAATTACCACACACTAAGTGGTTTAAACAACATACATTTATTACCTTATAGTTCTGGGGCCAGAAGTCCAAAATGACTCTCAATGGGCTAAAATCAAGGTGTCTACAGGGATGGTTCCTTCTGAAGGCTCTTGGGGAGAATCTGTTTCTTTGCCCTTTCTAGCATTCCTTGACTTGTGGCCCCTTCTTCAATCTTAAAGCCAGTAGCATAGTATCTTCAAATTTCTCTCTGACTCTGAATCTACTGCCTCTTTTCCTTACAAGGATCCCGATGATTACATTGGGTCTACTTGCATAATCCAGGATAATCTCCCCATTTTAAAGTCAATTGATTAGCAACCTTAATTTCATTTACAACTTTAATTCCCTATTGCCAAATAAACTAACATATTCACAGTTTCCATGGGATTGAGGTATGGACATCTTTGTAGGGCAGTTATTCTGATTATAAATAACTAATTAAATAAGTAAAAATAAGGGTTATGGTAAAAATCAGGATGGATTCTCACAATTCCATCTTTTCATTCTAGAAAAATTCCTTGGAACCTCTAAAAGGAAGAAAATACTAGGTCTGATGCAATTGAACATTCTAGTGATCTTTGTGTGTATATCATTTTGAGACTTTTTGCGCACATATCTCAGCATGAAGTTTCCTGCTATTGTGGCCAGTCATCTGATATCCTTTATGATGAAGTTGAACGTTAGGGTGATTCAGGTTGTGCTTCAGTCCCTTCTTGAACATTTTTGTTTGTTTGTTTGTCTGATGATGGTCGATTTCTTTGATGCGGTGAGGCCTTTTTTCAGGGAGTGTCATCCTTGATTGAAATCTGTCTGGAAGCAAAAATGATGCCAGAAACATTAATGGTTTCCAGTACATTTAGGGCACATGAAGTTTTAGGTACCTCTGTTAATTGAGTCTTATTGATATTGGATTCCACAAACTCTTAGTGTTAATGTTTGTATATTGTTTCAGAGTTTGCTGTCAGGAAACTAGAAAGAGAGAAAGAAAGACGCTTAGTAATAATGAATATGGTCTATTGTTCCATCTTGCTACAACTGACATCAGAATTTAGCATTGACAGCGCAAAATGTCAAAATTTAATGACTTTTATTATAAAGACGCATAAGAATACCTAGTTTTTATTTTTATTTTGTTTTTAATTCAGGTTTTAGTTTAGTTTGCTTCCTTGTTGTTTTCTCTCACTTAAGAAACTGCTGAGCAGATTTGTTGAATAAGAAATGGAATAAAATCAAGCTTTACTTGCCTCAAAATTAAATAAAGCCTATTCTAAATAGAGCCTAACTCAAGTTACATGAAGCCCACTCTGGCTTAAAGTTTCAATAATATTTAATTTACATAAATGCAAATGAGATTATTCTGGGTCAGTGAAGGCAGCTTTCATCTGCCAACGTGTGAGGACCTGGCTGGCATCTTGGAATTGGTGCCCACTGAGTGGTGTTGATGGCAGCACTGGTGAGTGGGAAGTTTGTTGTTACTGTAGCAGGTTGTTAAACACATGGAAACATGCTCTTAGGGGACCTTTCAGGAAATAAATGGCAAAATGATGGCATTTCACTATGTGTTCTTGACTTTCTCTGATCCTGCTAACTGGCTGAAATATTAAAATGTGTAATCATGTGCTTTTCCCACCCAAACACCTTTGTAAATTTAGTTCAATAAATTTCAGATATTCACAAACTATTCTTGTTATTCCATCAATAGATTGAGATTGGTAAGAAAACAAAGAGTTTTCACAAAATCAAACAACACAACAACAACAAAAAAAAACATGGAGATGTCTCTTGACCTTAACATACGTTATTTACATGGCCTTTCAATAGTAGTTCTTAACTTTGGGTTTATGGATAATTGGGTGCTATGAAAAAATAGCTGACTGTCAGTGAACCCTCTATAAGCATGGGAAAAAATAGTGGATATGATTGCATCTATCTTTTCCTGGGACAAAGAGTAATAGCTTTCACCAGATTCTCAAAGGATCCTGTATCTAACAAATAAATAACGAATAAGATAGAATGGTTAGAGACTAGAGATTTAGAATCCCCCTCCCCTTTTTTTTATTTACAAGATGTTACTTACAAATCTCAGAAAAAATATTTTGGAATCATAATGAGCTGGTTTTGGCTGTCATGCATAAACTGAGCAGTAGCTTTTTGGAAAATTAATGTGAAAACATAAAAATGTAATTGCTAAGCAACCTGTATATTAAGCATCATTTTCAATTAATTTTAGCTAAGAATTGGGCTATTAATTTTAATGTCTCACAACCACATTTATTATTAATTAAAGTTAATGTCTTTAAAACTCACTTTAGAGACTCTGCAAACCATAACGTTTTTGTTTTTTCAAGAATTTCTCTCCTTTTAAAAATATGAAACACAGTATCATCTAGACAGGCTGCCATAATACTGAAAATGAACACCTCTTTTTCTTTAATGATAGCTTAACAAGTGAGACTATTATTAAAATAAAAAGGGAAAGGAAAAGGAAGAAAATTCTTTAACTCAATACTTAAGTACATAGTAAATTTTGTATGTAACTCAAAATTTTAATTGATTTTAACTGTTCTTGACCTACAATAAGAAGCTAAATAGCTTTCTTGAAAGGTAGCAGTAATAAATATTATTCAAATCCTATGAAATTATCAAAGGCTTTATCTATAAAGTAAAAAAGGAAAGAAAATGCTGACCATGATACAGTAAGCATTGTAGATGGTAAACCTAGAAAATTCAGACCATGTTGGTGGGGGCCTTGATTCAACAGTACTAGGAACAAAACTTGACTTTTCTAGAATTAGACAAGTAAGCATTTTAGAAAACTTCTGAAAGAAGACTTCACTTTGGGGGAATAAAAGTGGAATTTAATCACTCATAGGATTATTGCTATTGATTTTTGTGTACTTTTAGTTTTTATGTGTAATGTTATATAAAAATCTGGTATAAAAGGCAATTTCAGATATACGTTATCATTAGTACTCAGAATCTTTCTCAAGTAATTTTTTTTTTAGGAAAGATGTCATTTCACTGAAAACTCAGATATTCTCCTGGAGGTCCCCTGAGTCAGCCTCAAATCTCCACAACTCAGGATCTTAAGGGAGCTACTTATATCACAAGCCATGACCAAGACAATGGGAAGGACGCTTTCTAGTCACCCAGGACTTTATCAGAAACTTCATGGCCAGCACAAAAATAACATACCAATGCATGGGTGAAGAAATACTTACATAATAAAAGGCATATCTCTATAGTATTGTAGCAAAGCTATATGTGTCCTATAGGCCCAGTTCTCCAGTATCATCCTGATTCAAACAGTGTCCACATAATTCTCTCCTAGGAATCAACTATAAGTGCCAATTCACTGCAGAGAGAACTCAGTCCCAAGGGCAAAGGACAGTATGGGCTGAGCAAGTTAGGGGCTGGGGTACGAAAAAGCATCCCTGAAGTGGGGGAAATGACAGGAGAGAAGGTGCCAGTCCCAGAAGAAATCATTAACAAGCAAACAAGGAAACCTGTTTTATCCCAGTAGCTCCCTTGAGAGGAGGGGCCCACTGGACCCCCTAAGGCAGCAGGCAATCCTCAGGGTCAAAAGCTTTTCTGATTTTTGTTTTCTTTATCCTATTAACAATTTATTTTTCTTATAATAGAGTAAGAAAAGATCATTGTAGAGAATTTAGTAATACATAAAAAAAAATCCTTTTCTAACACCCAACCAGTAAGAACTATGACAGTTGTTATTTTTGCTCCCAGTGTTTTTTCTACATGTATTTCTCTATGTGCTTGCACACTAACAAAATCCTGGAATCTAGTATTTGATCCAAATGTTTTGTCTTGATGTATTATGCTTAAACATTTTTCCAGAGATACTTGTTTTTGACTTCCCCTGGCCCCTAAAGGGTAATCCCTCTCTGCAGATGCCTCCCCCTCCCCATATATACATATTTTCCAATAATAAAGAAAGAAAGAGAGAAAGAGAGAGAGAAAGTGGAAAGAAGAAAAGAAGGAAGGAAGGGATGCAGGGAGGGAAGGAGGGAGGATAGGGAGAGAAGAGGAGAGGAGAGAAGAGAAAAAAGAGATGGCATTAGTTTTACTTTGACCTAGGAAATCTTCCATCTGCCACAACAGGACACCTGCCCCCACTATGCCCACCCACACCCTCCCTCTCTTCTATGAAAATTTCTGCACAACTTGTTTGTACCTGAAACACAAAGAATAGTACACAAATGGAGGGGAAAGGGATGCTTGACTGACTTAAAACTGGACGGTGATGTTCTATCAAAACAATCAGACCATTTACTCTAAACCTCTTTCAGTAGGGCAAGGAACAGTGGCTCAGTAGTTAAGTCCCGCTGAATAAGCGCACGCTGAATTGAGTTGAATTTGATGTTGGGTGCAGGTGGAGGATGCCTGATTGAAGAGAAAGGCATCAGGTGCCTGCTTGCAGGTGAAGGTAGAGGCAGGGGCTTCTCTCAAGGGAGAGGAATGTTAGAGAAAGGAGCCCAGAACGAAAAAGACAGACCTCAAAAATGCACAATTTCTTTTCTCCAGGCAAGTAGAAACAAGCAGGTGCCATCCACTGGGGTGTTTCCTGTCCAGCAGCTGTGTAAACACCGCCTGGGCTTCTCCTGCCTGGGAGGGTGTCCTCATCCAAAAGGAGTGCTCTGGAAAAAGCAGGAGAATCTGTGACAATCCACATGGAACTGTAATTGTGTTAGAAGTCTCCAGGCTAAGACAAGCCACAGGAAAAATTACAAATGAGAGTGGGTTGGGGGTGGGGGGTGTGGAGAGCTGCCAAGTCCCCTGACACACCCTGGAGAGATAGCAGGATTTGGAAGGCCTTTGGATCCTTGGTACCCAGCTCACGGCAGGCCCTTGGCACCTGTTTATGGAATAAGTAGACACAGAAACCGAGCTTCTAAGCCTCATCTCACAGCAGGGAGGTGGGAATTTGTCAGCTGTCCCCAAGTGGTACCAAAGAAGTCAGGCTGCCTGATTTCACACAGGAACACAGGGAGTTCAAGAAGAAGACAAAGAGCTGTCTCTCATAATTGGGACTGGAAAATTCTCAGTATCTGTCATGGGTCATGTGTCATTGTGCCCTATTCCCAAGTTAACTGTTAGGACTGTCAAGCAGTTCTGTTGGTTCTATGAGAGGAGTTACAAATAAGGCTACAAAGGTAAAACAAAACAAAACAAAACAAAAAACCCAGGAGGTTGTTATGACAAACTGAATATTTTGTACTTTATCTTGTTGCAATAGGCAGCCATAGAAGTTTTTAGGCAAGAAGATGGCTTGATTAAAAATTAAGATGGTTGTTTTATGTAAGAAAGAGGGGTCAACTAGAGTCAAGGAGCTCTATTAATGAATAAAGATATTAAGGCTTTATGAGTAAAAACCTATTAAAATTATTTTAGCAGTTCCTTAAAACCCAAGTATGGCTCACAACTTAAGGGGCTATGAATTGAAACCTCTTCACATTATTGGTTTTCTTACTATATATAAGACCTCACCCCTGCCATTAGTAACCACCAATTCTCATATTTATCATCACGTTACCTCTAATCAAAGCGACCCCAAATACAACCTATCAACACAGTACTAACACAAAGTCAAGGGCAGGGTGGCTCAGTTCATAGAGTGAAAGTCATTGAAGAATATGAAACTCTCTCTTTCCCAGAACTTACCCTTCCAGTGTGTCTGGGGTCTCCATGCTCACTGAGCTAGAAATGAAACATTTGGAAAAGCAGACATTGATTTTGAATGAGTTTACAGTTTCTGTGAACAACCATGAAAACCTATGCTGCTCCGGGGAGCTTTACCTATAACAGATGTGTCTTCATTCTGAGATTCTCAGAGCTTTTATATAAATAAGCTTCAGCCAAAAGGATTATTTGTGACACAGCACACATATTTGTGGTTTTAAATAATTAATAATTGTTTAAAGTCATAATATTGGAAGAAGTTGGAACATTTATTTTGCATTCCTTATATTTCTATGGACAAGAAGCAAAGAGTAAGTGTTAGAGTAAATATGTGTTGTTCCTCTCTTTACTTCATTTGAGGTCTTGTGTTAAAGGTTCCTCTTGTCTACATTCCTTTAACTTTGAAATGCTCAACTCACTGTCAGTTAGAAAGGCCAGCGTTCTTATCCGAATCCAGCTTTTGTTTCTGCTACAGCTTAACTGCTGAGACAGACAGTCCTGCAATGGAGAATGAGTTGGGCTGTAGCACGGTCTCCAATCCAGCTTTTATTTGATAGATCTGCATTTTGGAGGTTACTTAAGGTATTTGCATAACCATTAATAAAGCTGAGACTCTGGTCCTTACTTGGCTATGAGTTTATATATATACACATTTAGATATAAATATATATAATCATTTTATTAGGAATAATTCCAAGTGGGTTATGAAGAAAACTTATTCATTGAATTTGATGAGTTTTCCAAAAAGTCATGATGAAAATATGTTCACCAATAAACAATAAAACATCAGAATTATCATATATTGGGCAAAGAGTCAGGCTGATACCAAAAGCACATGCAACATAAAAAAGATATACAACATAAAAAGGAAGACAATCTGCTGATTAAAAACCAGCTCAATATGAACACTTCGTAATGCACAGAAGTGTATCCAATCTGAACCACGCCAAGGTAAGTTTGGCTGATGGAAACCAGGAGTCAATAATGGGGAAAAAATAAGTTCCTCAGTGCAAGATTGCTGAATAGCATTTTGGAGCATTTTCCTGGCTGGTACAAGCAGTATTAGAAAATCTTTTTGGCAAGAGAGAGAAATAAATACAAATACAATGCTACATTTTTAAATCAGCAGACTGTCCCAGGAATTATAATGGTATCGGTAAAGTAGCAAGGGGATACATTTAAAACATCAATTGTTGTGGGCTCAGTGAACATTCAGAATGGATTCATTTAGAGGTGTCACAATAGCTATGTGGCATTTAGGTTTATGGGAAGTAAAATTAAAAGAAGAAACTTTTTCCCAAGGAGAAGTTTTTAAAAACCAAGTACACTGCTAAATAGTGACATTATACTTGGTAAACAATAATAGGCAACAAAATAAGTTTAAAATCATAATATTCTGCCACACTAGTCCCGGATACTGTTTAATAAGTAAGATGCAAACTGATTTTGTTGTAACAAGCCTAGACCAATTCTATCAAATGTGTTCTTGGTTAGATATCCACTTTCACTTAACATTTTGAACACTCATTTGACTGGCTATCAGTTCTTTCTGTGTACATGCAATTGGACAAACCTAGAGTAGAAAAGAAGAGACTTCTAGGACACATATGTTTTTGTTTTATTTATTTAGGTTATTAATTTTGATAATTTTATAGTTTGAAATGGTTTTCAGTAATAAAGTTCCAGTTTCTATCATTGCACTTATTATAGGAAATAAAGATACAACTTTGATTGACATGATTTGTGATCATCGTCCAGCAAGAAATTAGTGTCAGCTGGGATTTCCTGCCTTCTCTGTAGTTCAGATTTTATAACCCTCAAATTTACTACAAAAATAAAATCAGTTATTCATAGTGGCCCGGAGGTCTGTCCTTAGTGAGACAAGATGATGGGACAGATATAGGGAAAAAGGGGCAGGATGGGTCACAGGGACAGAGGCAAGAGGGGCAGCAGCAGAAATGCCTGGAGGAGGAGAAGCAGGAGACCTCCACCTGGGGGCGTGAGAGAAACACCACGCACAAGGTGTAGAGCGTGATGTGGTGGATATTTGGCGTAACCACAAAAGATCAATGCCAATTAAAATTTTGCAATGTCTTCTCCATTCTGAGGAACTTCCCCATCTACTCCATTTTTCTTTACCACAGCCTTCCAGAGGTGCAGCCTATTTTCCTTTCCTTTCTTTTCTTTTTATGTTGCCATCATTGTTGGAAAATCTTCCTAAAGTCTCAGAATTGTGACGATGCAAATCGGACTGTATGACACACAAATAAGATCATGTTTTAAACTCTTCATTGGTTTCCCTTCATAGCTAAAATGGAAGCTTGAGTTCTACAAAGCCCCTGACTCCTCCTCCCTTCTCATATCTTGCCATTCACCCTTTCCCTCATCTGCTCAGCCAGACTGGCCTTCTGGTTGGTCCCCGAATATACCCAGGACACTCTGTCTCAGAGTTTCTGCACTTGCCATTCCCTCAGCCTGGTCCGCCCCTGCTGCAGATATTTACAAGGCTCCTGCCTCATTCCCTTCAGACATGTGCTCCAATACCACCTCCTAAGGAGGACTTCCCTGATGCTTCTATATAAACCGCATTCCCACCCCAGGATCACTGTCTAGCCCCTTATCCTACTTTATTTGTCTTCATAGTGCTTATCACTTCCAGATGTTATGTATGTAATTATTATCTGCCCATCTGGAATATAAGTTATTAAGGGTGGAAATGGTTGGCCTGGAACATAGTAATATGAACTCATGAAAAATGAATAAAGGAACAAATAGTTGTTATCACAAGTTTAAATTTTCTGACATTCCCATAGATAGAACCAGAGGTCCCAACAGTCTTTTTGGCTTACCTCTTTCTTCCCTGGGGGTGGAATTTATCAAAATGTGCTCTGTCCTCAATCCTTTGCCATTTTCTAGACCTAGTATGTTTTCTTTTCTGTGTTTAGGCCAATCACATATGGAACTACAGGGAAGAAAGAAGAGGACAATCAGGTAGCCACTGCTTGCAGTAATTAATTCATATTTCATATGCTCTCAAATCTGCGTGACTCATCTCAATGTTGCTTAGCTTCCCATTTTGCAAGTGATTTACAAGTAGTTTCATCAAAATATCCCTTTTGCTGAGGAAAGTGGACTTTTGCCTTTATATCTACTGTGCCATGAACTGCGCCAACAGGTCAAACCACTAGATAGGAATGCAGAATTTCTTTGATATTTTGTGTTTTATCTTTCATTTTGAAAGATAGTTCTAAAATTCTCTGGTAAGTCATTTCTTATTTTACTTTAACAAGTATTCTTTCAATCATCTAGCAAACTTGCTGGTCCAAGAGACTGTCCCACATGAACTGTTGACTTGCAGTAGCCCCTGGAAAACCACCTATACTTCCATTATAACCATTTCCCCAAAGAGAGCATTTTTGCAAGGAGGGTATTGAGCAAGAAGACAGGAGACTTGTGTTCTTGTCCTAGCTCTAATGTTTATCACAGGCAAATTAAACTGTCTGATCTCCGACATTCCAATGTGTATCTTTTCTCCTCAGGTTAAAAAAGTAATTTCAAATCTTGTGGTAGGTAACCGATCAATCTGTGAAGAAAAAATCTGCTGGCACAGTTCTCATTTTTTTTGTTGTTGACACATGTCAAAGTTTTGTTTAAGTAATTGAGGAAGCTGACAGGAAGACAAAAGAGCTGATTTGACAAGCACTTGAGGAATGGGGATTTATCTTGTCACTAAGAAAAGGAATGCTAAATTAGGCATAAGATGTTAGTAGGGTTAATTTCTCTAATAGCAATAACTTACCTTCTATCTGTTCTTTTATCAGGTGTAGGTTGCTAATCAAATACACTGTGGCAAAAAGTTTCATTTTTCATCTGTCATAGAGGCGGAAGAGTCTAAGTAGATAATACTCTTCCTAAAAGAATATTAAAAAGTCAAGCAACCATTACTTTGCCTTTTTCCACGCTTTGAAGTAAGTTATTCTTTCATATATCTAAAAGAAGGAAATACAATGAAGCTGAAGATGGATTGATTTTGCCAGAAGATTCCTTAAAACTTTCTTTTAGAGACAATGAAAGCTCAGGAAGCTTCCAATTCTGATTGCAGATCTCAGAAAGGATTCTAGAAATTTTGTATTTTAGCTGATGAATTATAAGGTGAAATCCAGTTTTTAAATTTGTTGTTGTATGTATGTGTCAGATTTGCAGAAAAGTTCTGATGAAAATGAAGATGAAGAGTGAAGGTGAACCTCCAAAATCTATCATCTATCAGTAAGATCCATCCCATTCCTAGGTCCACAGTTGACAGAGGAGGGAAAGGACTTAATGATTGCTGTTTTTAAAAAAATGTTCACTATAAAAGTAATACAATGTCACTATAAAAATTTGAAAGAACAAAATTGTGTAAAATAGAAATTGGAAGAACTCCCTAACTCTTCAATTTCATACCACAGTGGTAGCCTCTGTTAATATTTTGGTGTATATTCTTTCATGCCTTACACACACACACACACACACACACACACACACACACACACTCACTGACAAAGATGGGACCACACTATACAAGATGTTCTACAACTTCTTTTCTCACTTAATACTGTCTCTTTGATAACTTCTCATATCAGTAGCTATAGATCTTTTTGTTTAATGCTTCATGGTATTCCATAGTACGAACATGTCATAATTTAACTAGTCTCCTGTTGCACAGAGGTCATTTCTAGTTTTCACTAAAGGGCAACTAACATAGTTCTTGAGAGCACAGACTTTTTCATCAGATTTCATAAGCTCATAAGCCCAGTTCCTCCAATTACTTACTTGTGTAAGTTACTTAATCTCCCCTATTCTCAGTTATTTCAGCTGTAAAATGGAAGAAAAGAAAAATTAGTACTTACTTTAGAAAATTGTTGTAACAATTGTTCCTAAGTTGAGTTAATAGATATAAAATACTTAGAATAGTGCTGATGTCATAGTAAGTACTATAAGGATGTTTGTTATTTTATTTTTTGTTACAGTAGACAACACTGCTATCCATTGCTTTTATATTATATATATATATATATATATCTGAATTTTAACTTTAGAATGGATCTTATGTTTTTGAGGACACAGAACTAGACTGTGGGGAAAACAGCCAATGAACTTGTAGCATTTATTTCTTGTTTGGCAGAAGTAGAATGATTTTAAAAGGCAGTGCATTGCTCTGTTCATTGAACACCAGTGCCAGAAAATGTAAATAAAAGTACTTATTTTCTAAATTTCTGTGTTTTGAAATATCACAGTATTTTTTTACTCACTTGATTCATATTTTTAAGACTAGGCTTTAAAAAAAAAAGTATATAAGGGTTCCTTTTTGCAAATTAAGTGTAACAAATCCAGAAAAAAAATTCTAAGACCAGATAAAACATAAAATGGCTAATTTGAATGATTAGCCCTCTATTGAATTGATTTGAAAATACTGAATTGGTCAAACTTACCATTTGTTTGAAATGGGCCAACAAGGAAGAATATGCTTTACTTAGTTTAAAAGTCAACTTTCTTTGTCTAACTCATCATCTGGACTTGAAATTCTAGCAATTCTGGACTTTCTAGGACAGTCCTCAGGTTCCCATGTCAGATCTTGCATAATAATTTCTTCTTTGAAATGTGTGCTCATTGTACCTATAACACTATAGTGTCTGGCCTGGTTCAGGATCTTTTAGAAACCGGTTTTGGCTCAGAGAAACATCCCAGGTCCCACACCCACTATACCACACATACACAAACTTCTTTTTTTTTTTTTTTTTTTGTAGTCCCAGTATGTTACGTTCATGACTTCTTCCCCAAAAGAGAATTCACACCAGGTGAGGTCATGGCTCCTGGTAAAAACTGGATCTCAAGTGCTGCTTTTAGCTATGTAGAAAGTAGAAGACACAGGATTGCCTCCAACAAATTACAATGGAGGAAACATAACACAGTTGAACATGACAGCAACATACACACTGTGAGAAACAATAACGGAAAAATGTAAAGTTCTTTAGAGAGAGTGATGGTACATCTTGAAAGACGGCCAATGCTGAGATTAGAATGAATACAGTGAAATGCGTCATCGTGGGGAACCTCAAATCTACTAGAAGTTTTAAACTGTCAAATTTATAGTTTATGTTTAAACATAAAAAGTGACTGCTGGAATGCACTGTTCATAGAATTACTATAGAAAAAAATCATGATTTTTGATACTGCTTTGTGTTGAATGCTGGATTTGGTTGGTTACATGAGGAGGATAAACCCAGGTACTTAAGCCAGACACTTAGGCATCATCCCACATTCTTCCCAATCAGGAAATGCTAAATATTTCTCATATGTATCTCTCCTCTTCACTCCTATTCCCAATATCCTAGTTCAGTTCATTATCTTCCCTCACCTGGGCTATTACAAAAATCTTCTAACATTTTTGCCAGCCTGCTCTTGAGTCTCCTTCCTCTATCATCCGAGCTCTACCACAGCAGCTGAAGAGACATTTCTATGGTTCTCTGATTTCTTCAAGATAAAACCTAAACTCCTTAACCTGGAGTGTAAGGCCCTCGGTGAGCTGGTCCCTGCCTATCTTTTCCATCTCCTTTTTATAGCTCCTGACCTAACTTCTCAAGCTCCGGCCATACTGTTTTTACCTACTGTCCTCTGAACGAGTCACGCTGCTCTTTCCTCTGGAAATTGAGCACACCTTTCCCTCTCTTTGAATTCTGTTACTTCCTTGTCTACCATTTGAAGCCTTCTCATCTTCAAAGCCAAGACCTTGCATCCCCATGTCCTTGAAACTTCTTTTGAGCTACAGTTCCCCAAAGGATTTCAGATGGCCCTTACGTTATGTCTTCATCTTTTACTCCTATTAGGGCACTTTTTACACTACTTTTTACATATACTTATTTGCTTATGAAAGTGCCAAACACACTAGACCACAATAAATATGAGAAAAGGAGTTCTGCCTCACCCATTTCTATATGGCCCTAACTGAATATAATGTCCAATACATTATGTGATGCCTTCTGAATTAATAAATGAACAATCTAAAACCAAAGCTCTGCTCATATTTTACCCCAAGGTTGTTTCCTTGGGCATGGAGGTATATATAATAAGACTGGGGAAATGCATATGTTTCCAGGGATATGCTAAAAATCTTTCAGTCACCTGGGGCCTTTGAAGCAGCCTAACATGAGTCATGTTTTACCAGTGTTGAGTAAGTGCTGAACCAGGAATAGGAAGACCCAGGTTCTATTCATGGCCCTAGCATTCTCTGGTTATGTGACCCTGAGCCAGACAGTTAATTTGCGTTCATAAACTAAAAATTGAGAGAATGGCAAATAATGATATCTAGGGTATTTTAAAGGTCATTCTCCAATAACTTCAAAAACTAAATGTGTTGCCCAAGAGATTTGACTTGCTTATATTCATTATAGCTCATTCCTTTATAGAAACAGGTGTTTCCAGACCAGCAGTGGCACAATAAGCAATAATGCCTAATGTCATTAAAATTCATTAAATGACTATTGTAATAGAACAGATTATCAGTTTTAAGGTTTCTTTTGAAAAATGAATGTGTCAACATTTTCTCATGTTCTAAAATAAATGTGTGAAAGGGTATTCCTGGGGCTCCTAAATAGCACAATTTAAACTGCATTCTATTTTACCAACATTGTGGCTTAATTAGGGTCTATCGATAAGTGTAAATAATTACTGTTTGCAAAGTCAGCCGTAAGTGTGTACAGATTTCTGTTGGTTATATAATTAAGACATACACATATTTATAAACATTTTAGAATTCAAAATGCCAAGTCATCTTGTTCTAATTTAGTAAAAACAGATCTAATATAATTGTCAAGAAAGACCTTATCTTTCTTTATTCCAAATCATAATTGTGGGTGGAGAAACCCCAACCTGAAAGAAGATTTGATATGTTTTAAAATTTTATTTTATTGACTAATTTAATGTGGTTGTACTGTTGATTTAATTGAGAAGAAATTGGAGGTCAAATTGTTTTACAATAAATTTTCGCCTTGCCTGAGTGTGTTACGTTGAGAGAGCACCCCTCCTTGATTGCGGATGCAGCACTCTCACAGTGGTTGAGAGATTTGTTGAACATCTGCTATGTGCCAGGTTAAGTGTCTTACAATTACTATTTTTTGTAATTAAATACTTAAAACAGTGTTGTAAGGACATATAATTATTGGCACTTTATAGATGAAGACAATGAAGCTCAGACTGGTCAATTCAATTTGAGATTTTAATCTAGCCATTGGATTCAAAGACTATACTCTCTGTATAACATCATATTGTCAACACCAAATGAAATGCAGCTAGAAAGGCAGCATTCGGGCTGTGCTTCCAGAGGTGACTGAAATAAGGGGTGATATAAGCAAAGCACCAGGGAAGTCACAGGGCAACCTAAACTGTGTCTTAGAGCAGTGCTTCTCAAATATTAGTATGTAGACAAATCACGTGACAATGGTGTCGAGTTGTGGAGAATGATTCAGTAGAGTTGAGCTGGGGCCCGAGCTCCTGCTATTCTAACAGCTCCTCACCATTGCCAATGTTGCTGATCCTCAGACCACACTTTGAGTAGCCAGGCACTAAAGGCTAATGACTTATTCAGTACCACGGACAGTGGAAGAGGTGCCACACCACTACCATCCTCTCTGCCATCACAGTCAAATCTCTGATAATGTATCTTCTATGAGTAGACTCTTATAACAAAACACACAGCCAGAATGTTTTTTAAAAAGTACTTCTTGGGTTGCAATCTGTTTTTAACTACTGTCCTCTGAACGAGTCACGCTGCTCTTTCCTCTGGAAATTGAGCACACGTTTCCCTCTCTTTGAATTCTGTTACTTCCTTGTCTACCATTTGAAGCCTTCTCATCTTCAAAGCCAAGACCTTGCATCCCCATGTCCTTGAAACTTCTTTTGAGTTACAGTTCCCCAAAGGATTTCAGAGATTTCAGATGGCCCTTACGTTATGTCTTCATCTTTTACTCCTATTAGGGCACTTTTTACACTACTTTTTACATATACTTATTTGCTTATGAAAGTGCCAAACACACTAGACCACAATAAATATGAGAAAAGGAGTTCTGCCTCACCCATTTCTATATGGCCCTAACTGAATATAATGTCCAATACATTATGTGATGCCTTCTGAATTAATAGATGAACAATCTAAAACCAAAGCTCTGCTCATATTTTACCACAAGGTTGTTTCCTTGGGCATGGAGGTATATATAATAAGACTGGAGAAATGCATATGTTTCCCAGTTCAAATTCAAAATAGCTATGTGGTGATTCTTCCCTTTCCACAGGTACAAATCTGTCCAGAGGAAAGAACTGAGGCTTTAGAAGGGAGTGAATGTGCCCTCTTTCACATTTTTAAGTGGTATGCTGCCAGTGCCCCTCAGGCAAAAAGAATATAATCAGGTTTATTATCTAATAAGGAGGTTAATACAGAAGTTATAAAATATTAAAGTAGTAGTATCAGCCCCAACATTAGAAAACATCTTTTTGAGAGGAGTTAGCACTCTCCTTTGCATCTGCTGAACAGGAAATAAGCAACATCTTTCCACTGCTAAATCTACTGAACTATTAGTCAGTTGTACATAATGAAAAAGAAAAAAATTAAAAATATGACAAAATGCTGTTCAAAATCACAGTGAAATTAAAATAACCTTAAACATTTATTTTAAAATGTATTTCAATAGTCTTTTTCTTTCTCTTGTATTCCTTCCACCTATTTCCTTATTTTAAGGTTAAAATAAGAAAGATAATTGTCTTTATTAACTATTCTTCTTTACCCCCGACTTTGAAACAGCAACCATGGTTGTTAGCAGATATACCTCAGAGGCTTTGAGACTATCAATCTATTTCACGGGTGGAGCAAAGTAATTCAGAAAAAAGTCAGGCAAACAATTCCAGTGTTTTCCACTGAAGACACTTTTATTTTCTGGTTGAGGACCCCTTCTCAGGTCTGGGGATGCTATAGAACACATTTATGGCAAAAGAAAATGGGTATTATCCCACACAAACTTTCTTTCTTTTTATTTATTTATTTATTTATTTATTTATTTATTTATTTATTTATTTATTTTTTTAAATTTTATTTTGTCAATATACATTGTGGCTGACTATTGCTCCCCATCACCAAAACCTCCCTCCCTTCTCCCTCCCCCCTCCCCCCCAACAATGTCCTTTCTGTTTGCTTGTCGTATCAACTTCAAATAATTGTGGTTGTTATATCTTCTTCCCCTCCCCCGGTTTGTGTGTGTGTGTGTGTGTGTGTGTGTGTGTGAATTTATATATTAATTTTTAGCTCCCACCAATAAGTGAGAACATGTGGTATTTCTCTTTCTGTGCCTGACTTGTTTCACTTAATATAATTCTCTCAAGGCCCATCCATGTTGTTGCAAATGGCAGTATTTCATTCGTTTTTATAGCTGAGTAGTATTCCATTGTGTAGATGTACCACATTTTCCGTATCCACTCATCCGATGATGGGCATTTGGGCTGGTTCCAACCCTTGGCTATTGTAAAGAGTGCTGCGATAAACATTGGGAAACAGGTATACCTTCGACTTGATGATTTCCATTCCTCTGGGTATATACCCAACAGTGGGATAGCTGGGTCATATGGTAGATCTATCTGCAATTGTTTGAGGAACCTCCATACCATTTTCCATAGAGGCTGCACCATTTTGCAGTCCCACCAACAATGTATGAGAGTTCCTTTTTCCACACAAACTTTCTAATAGGCCTTCTCTTAACTTTGTTACATGATCTACTTAAGAATACTCATTCTTTATCATTGCAACCTATGTTTCCAAAATTAATTCATTAGAAATTCATTGCCATCCATTAGGCTTACATTTATAGTGGACTAAGTGTGAAAATATTGATCTCCATATTTTGACATTTTCCTTGAGTTTATTCATGATTCCAGAGACAGAGTCTTCTTTTTTATTATGTTAAAACAAGTTTGGTGTGAGTGTGTGTGAAAATGTGTTGAAGATCTATGTGAGGGGTAACAGGAATCTTAAATATATTATTTCATTCAATTTTCGCAACACTTTGAAATAGATACTTTGTTCCTACTTAAGGGATGGGAGAAATGAGGTTCAAAGTCCCTCTGTTAGTAAGTGGCTGAGCTTGGATTACAGGGAGCAGTGCTGTCTTCCCACTATGCACACTTATAAGATGGGTTGTTCTAGTGGAAATTTACACATCTAAGAAGGACAGAGCAAAAAATAGTATGTGTGAGGTGCAGTGCAGCTTTATGGTGAGAGCTAGGAAATAGTTGATTCCCATCCATTATTTCAAAAGTAGTTATGCAGCTAAATTCAAAATCCATTACTGGCATGGTGTGTTCACTGAGTTCTTTTCAGATGGAAAGATATTGGCCGTTAGTAAAGATTAAATAATTTACCTGAGCTTGCCTTGAGCACTTAATGACAGGGAAGAATTATGACTAATATCTTGGGAGTTGCTTGAACTACAGAATTGCAGATAATCTCCTATTTATAGGACATTTTACCCCAGTCTTTTCTGAGACTAATAATAATTATTTTAACAAGAATTTTAAGTAACTCCCTTTTGGTGATCTTACTTAGTCCATCTTTCTTCTTCTCTAGTTGAGTCACTGAAATATAAATTCAGAAATGAGGAATCCTCAATATCTGTGGCCTTAAGAATGTGCCCACTCCTTCTTTTATGGCCCTTGACAGTCCCTTTGTGAGGAAGGCTCTGACACTCGATGCCTGAAATGGCTAGCAGACTATTTTAAACATTTCACCCCTTGTCTTAGACGGGGTGTCATGTTAAATGATCTCTATGGACTGTGAGCCTATTACTGACTCCTTAGGAAGGTACTGAGGGTAACTAGGAGGTGGCCACTCTTGAGAGCTTTACAGAGAAGTGTGGCTTCAAGATGTTTCTTTATAAAGTGTAGAGGCAACAACTAGAAGGAATGCCCAAGGGAATCACCTTCCTTTGATGAGGTGCCTTGACAAATGTGTAAGCAAATCCAGGAGAATAGAGCAGGTGGCTGTGGACTAGAGAACTAGATGCAGGTGGGGTAAAAATAAAACTACAGATGGTTTATAAAGGTGACTCATTTCTCTCCCCACACAACTCCTTTAGCCCTTTCCTTTTCCTCTTTTTTTTCTTTCTTTCCTTTTCTCCTCCTTTCTTTCCTTTCTTCCTTTTTCTTTCCTTCCCTCCTCCCTCCCTCCTTCCCTTCCTTCCTATTGTGAAATTTCTACTAAAAATGCCCAATCTCCAAATTCTTCTAGTCAAGGCAGGGAGATTGTACCACAGAAAGTCCATTTCTACACTCTCCTCATTTTCATAGCCGATTTTCAAGATCTTTTCTTAGTATGGAAATTTTTGCATGGAATTCTTTCTTTCTGACAGACACATTTTCCACCCCCCAAATCAAACTTTTCTTTAAAATGACATCAGCAGATCATACACTGAAATACACAAATACACTGCTCCAGAATACCACACTTACCATCTAAACCCAGCACTTAAAACACACCCTGGGGAAACGCCGCGTCTCCAGCACAGGGGGCTGGTGTGCCCTGCACACACCGGTGTGGTGGTCGGAATATCCGATAATCTACAGTTTCGCATGAAACTTTACTTACTGGATTGACTTTCATATACGCGTACAATCATCACTTCGGTCTCTGCCAAATTGGCGATAACTACCGTATAGTTTCCTTCTATAAACAGGACACAGTATCCACTCACTGGATGTCTGGGGCCCGGAGGAATAAACTGAACCACTCCTTGGCTCTGATGTTTGGAGTTGGACCTGGCACAGCTCACCTAAGACTTCAGGGATCCAGCTCGCCCCTGCTCCCCCTCCCCGACCGCCCACGACCCTTGCGCCCCCAGCCGCTCTCCCGGAGCGCCTTTCCGGAGAAGGCCGGCCGCTAATCCCCGGCCCGGTAGAGCCGCGTGCGCCCCGGCCGGGCTTGGTTCAGTTTGCGCAGCGCCCGCGCAGCCCGCCAGGGGGACCCCGACCCGCCCAGGCGGCGTCTGATGAGAGAGCGTCCGAGGGGCGTGGGGCCGAGGGTCCTGCGGCGCCTGCTCCCAGAAAAACCCGAACTGGCCAGGGCTCCCCCACTGCCTCGGGGAGCTGCAGGGACCCGCATGCCTGGCTCCAGCACCCATGGTCCCACTGTAGCTCGGGGTGCGCCCCGAGGGTGGGTGTGCCCCTTTCCGCCCGCCGGCCTTCCCGCGGGGAGAAGAGCGCCTGAAAACGGGTACTTTGTTCCCGAGGTGGGTTTCGTCGGCGAGTGATCTCCGCGCTGGAAGTGCAACTTGGCGGCAGGGGCGCGGATCCTCCAGGAGCAGGCGGGCGGCAGGGCTCGGGGAGGTCCCCCGGGTCGTAGGCGGCGGCGGCGCGATTGGCACCGTCCGGGTCCCCATCGCGCGGCGATGCTCCTGGACGCCCGCCCCCAATCCGCCTCTTCGGGACTGGGGGCGTGAAGGCTGGGGCTGGGATCCGTCCGGAGCCCTGCAGAAAACTTTTCCCCTCCCGGCTCTCGGTCCCTTTTGTCTTTCTTGGCGGCGGCGGCGACGCCTAAGCTGCGAGTCCCTTGCCCCTGCCCGGCTCGCCCGCCGCGCCCTCCGAGGGCGGGAGCGCTCGGACTCCGCGCCCGATGGCGGTGGCCTGCGGCCCCGCAGCCGGCGGCGGGCACGGGCAGCGGCGCGCCTCCCGCCCCGAGGCCGCCGCCGCCACCCCCTCCGCCCGCCCCCTCGCCTGACTCATCCGCCAGCAGTGGCCGCGCCGCGCCCGCCGCCCGAGCCCCGCCGGGATGGGGAGGGAGACCGCGACCGCCCGCGGCTGCGGAGATTCCTGCTGACGCCCCCGACCCCGCTGCCTCCTTCGCTGGTCTCCGGAGGTGCCCGCCTTCCCGACAGGTCCTGCAGGGAAAGCCCCGAGAGGCGACCGGACCCCGAAACCCCGCGCTCAGGACAGGTGAGGGGAAGGAGAGCGTGTCGGAGGGCGGGGGCGGGCGGTGGGCGACCCCTGCAGCCGAAACGGGGGGCTCCTCCAGCCCCCTCCCCTCCGCTCCGCTCCAGCCTCCAGAGGAAACCTTGCGTCCTGAAGTTTGGGAAATACACCAAGTCCGCCATCAGTTCCGGACGCCTCAGTCCCTAGAGCGCAAGGAAAGCCGTGCGGGCAGCCTCCGAGGACCCGGAGTCTAGGAGCGCGCGGCTGGGCTTCTCCGAGCTACACCTTCCTTTGTTCCCGTTCCAGAGAGTCAGCGTTCTCTGTAAAGATGTCCACAGCGCTCATTTATGTAGAACAAAGTGTGGTCAGGGTTTCCTAAAGCAATAGCTGTGTGTGGTAGTATTTACATAGGCAAAATGCTCTGAGGCGAAGCAATTACTTGCAAAATACAGCTCTACTCCTCTTCCTATATAATCTGTCCTTAAGAGAAAGGACCGGACTTGCACGATTTGCTTCATTAGTCATTCTTTTGTGATAATTAATTGTTCGAGCCAACACTTCACATTGGGTGGGCGCAAGCTCCCTGGGTGTATTTACTGCCTTTCGATTGAGAGGGGTGTGTGTGTGTGTGTTAGTGTGTGCGTGCACGTAATAAAAACAGTTTTGTTCAATACCAGGCATTAGTAATGTTAGAAAGGCAGATGCTTCAAATACATGTAATTGACTAATTGGAATCAGTCCCTGTACACCTCAGTCTGGTGTATTTCAAAACTAAATGTGTCCGACTCAAGTATCCCTTACCTTGTCTTTTCTTGGGAAACCCTTCAGAAGTAGTTGTGAACAACTGCATAGAAAACATTTCAAGAATCGATAAATCTTATTTGTCAGTAAGAATATTGAAGTCTTTTGGTGTTGCAGTCAAACCAAGTTCAGAGGCATATTTCCTGTAGTTCTTTATGCATAAATATTAACACAAGGCTGTTTGCTTTAATTGTTTGTCATCTCTTGCATTATGAAAACACTTATAAAATGACCTTCAGACTGTTATTTGGCTATTGATATTAGGACATATTACCATTTTGTGAATAGTAGGCTAAACTTCGAAACTTTTTAAACCTTACTTTATTTTCCTACTGTTTACCCATACATAAGCATCTGATTGTAGTTTCACGCTTTTCAAACAGCTCAGGTGAAGAACCAGGAGTACTGAATAGAAAATAATGCTTCCATTAAGTGGAAACTATAGTAAATGCTTTAGCAATTTAATATCATGAGATTTTTTTTTTACTCTTAATTATGTATACTGAGATGTTAAGAATGATTTTTCTCTAACAAAGTCCTACTAGAGAGCTCATAATTATGAGATAATTTACTATAATTTGTAACCTGGTTATAATTAGCTTTGTATCTAGGCTAGGAAAGCCTTCAGTAAATGAGAATTCTTGCAGTGGAAGTCTCAGTAATTTCCAGGCAGTTGGCACAGAAAGGTTTCACCTGTTGCTTCTGAGGTCTAGGTAAGACACCCATAATCAGAAGAATCATGAGGAAAGATCATTGTAATGAAGGATGGCTGCACTTGTTACTTAGAGGAATTTTTAGTGAAGCTTTTGAGTGCTCCAAGAGTTTAGATTGCTATATTTGGACTTGTGTAGTTTCAGAATTTTGACAACAGCTTATTGGACAGAGAAGGATAACTACTGATATAGGGAGAGTGAATTTATTGCTTGAATTCTCTCATGATGACTCTCAGCATAAAGGAAACTTATATTTAGCTTAGGAAGATGGATAAGAACAAAGATAAAAGCAAATGTTACCCTTTACATTTCTTAAGCAAAATTAGTAGCAGATAAAAAAACAAAAAGTCCTCATAGTAATGCATGTTACTTATCAGAATGTAAAATTTAAAAGAGGAAGCAGTTGAAAAATAAATTTTACATAGTGTTACTCTCCCTAAATAGGAGACAGTATGGGGATTCTTTGTAAAGCAAACTCATTTTGGAAAAAGAACTGGTGCAGGGACAGTAAAACCTGCAATGAGATGGACCCTTCATTTTATTAAGGAATGTATGATTCGCAGTTTTATCAAGTGTATCCACTTGTTCCTGGACTCAAGATATGAGTTGTCCACTAAGGTCTGACATGTGACCAAGCACTCAGAGAACATCGATGAGCACTTGTGCTGTGCTGGCTGATGGACACCCATCCAGCCTCTCCTATGGGAGCTCATAGGCTGGTGGGAGGGGACTGGTAAATGTAACACAGATCACCTAGCACCTGTGATGCTCTGTGAGCATCAGGGGATTGGTGTTGACTCAGGAGTAGTATGGTAGGTTGCAAAGAGCACTGGATGGAGAGTTATCTTGACTGAGCCACTGATTACATGGCCCTGGATGAGTTCCTTGGTTGGTGCTCTCTCCTACAGAATGAGGGCTTTGGACAGGTGATCTTCCCATACTCTTTTTTTAAATGCTGCAGGATGAGCTCTGGTGGAATTAAGGAGATGGAGAAATCAGAATGTGTTGGGGTGGTGGTTGCGATTTGTAGGTTTGGGTTGTAGGAAGACAGGCTGGAGGCCAAGCTAGATGTAGGGAAAAGGTAATGACTATGATAATGGAAAGTAAAGGAGATCTTGCCTGGGACATTTGGCCCATCACTGATCATCTGAGTTGACAGTACATAATAAAATAATAAATACCAGCTTTCACTCAGTACTTGACAGTTTTTCATGAATTTTCACAAATAATAGCAATTGATTTTCATAACAACCCTCACAGGTAATTGGAGCAGAGAGGTGATGAAACTGAGACAGACACTGCAAAGCTCGTTTGCACCAGTACACTCCACTGTCTTTCTGCAGGATTTATAGAGATAGGCAAAGCTAGAGCACACTTTGGAAACCCTGGGTAAATGAGAGAGAAGTAAGGCTGGTGTAAGATTTTAACAGATGTTGAATTTCTGAGTAAAACTTTAGGTTACATTTCGAAAGACAAGAGTCTTCAGTTATTAGGTTGAGACCTCCTGAAATGCCTTGAAGTCTGATTGTTGATGTGTAGTCTGATTGCTCCTGTTCTGTGCTTCCTCCCCACTTCACCTCCTTTCCCTTCCAAGCAGGGATTCTGGGGATTTGACTTGCACAGAATCATTGTTAAGATTCTTCCAAGAGTTTTGAGTGCAACTGGAAAAGGGAAATATCTACATCATACATAAGTTAGGGATTCTTGGGCCATTGTACATTGATGGGATGTGTTCAAGTTGTGCTTTGGAAACTTTGTCACCAGAGGAGAAATTACACAGAAGGCATAGGAATGTAGCAAGTTGTGAAGATGTGGATCTATACAATCCCTCCTGTAGGACCCTCTTTACTCTGCCCTGAGCAGTAAGTGCACTAAGGGTGAACAAGTCCCCCTTAACCTCCCACCTTGTGTTCCCATGGAAGGAAGTTGATCAGGATTTATTTTATTTTATGTGTGGAGAGCCTACATTTAACTAGGTTAAGCAAGAAAGGATTTAGTGGTGCATGTGACTGGAAGTCCAAAGGTGAACCTTGCTTCGGTCATGGCTGGAACCCAGAGATTCACTCGACTTTGTCAGGGGTCTTTCTCTCTTTCCCCGATTCTCAGCTCCACTTCTCTCTGGGCCAGCTTTATTCTGAGGCCCTCTTTCTGTGTGTGGAGAAAGATGATTGTCAGTAGTTCTAGGCCTACATTCCTGGGCTTTTGATCCATAAGAAAGAGAGGTCCAGTCTCTTCTAGGACCCATTTATATAAATTTCCTTAAAGGGCTCTGATTGGCCATGCTTGGTGGTCACTGAATCAGTCTCTATGTCTAACAGAGAGTGCTACTGTGATAGGCTTGGACTGGATCATGTGAAGGTAGAAGGAGGAGTAGGAGGGGCTGGTAGGGCACCATGATGGGCTCTCTGTCAAGATCACATAGAGGTATGGTTCTCCCAAGCAAACGATACTGCCAGTCAAAAACAAGATGTTATTGGGTATAATTGCTTTTTCTTTTTATGGAACAGCCCCTCTGCACAATGATGTGCATATGGAGGCAACTCAGGTGTCTGAGGCCATGCGAATGAATGTGCATATGGAGGCAACTCAGGTGTCCGAGGCCATGCGAATTCTAGAAGTGGGACCTTTCTCCCAACCAAGATGATACCCAGTGGTGAAATAATGCTCCCATGTCTGGATTTTGTGGTTTCCAGAATATTATTGAATAAGGAGTCCACCATTTATCTATATCTGTGTACTTTTAGCAAACATCCCTGTGTCTTATTTCTAGCCCAAGGATTTCATTTCCAGAAGCCCTGGCCATGTAGTGATCATAAGGTTGGAGACCCCTGCTTTGGTCATTGCAGAGCCAGTGAACATTTGCGCAGGGAAGTGAGGTGATGACCACAGAACTACTGTTTATGCAAATTCATTGGGTTTGTTGGAGATGGGCAGAGGGGAGCAGCAGGCACAGATCAGGGTTACTACTTAGGAGGCATAAAATGATAGGTCCCGAATTAGAGTATTGGCAGCAAGAATGTGTGAGCAACATTATGAAAGTCTGGTGAGGTTGTATGTCAGGACAAAGGATCTTCTGTGCTGACATAAGCATTTATGGGATGGAGTGGATCAGAAGGGACCAGACTATGAAGAGAGGTTGGGCCAGTAGGTAACTGTATGTGGTGGATGTGATTGCAGCAACTGGATTGTGTAGAAAGGAGGCCTGTGGTCACTAGGAGTCCTAGGGGCATGAGTAGAACTGGCATTTATTGAGGACCTACCTAGTATGGCAGGTCCCATGTTGCATGCTTTAAATTCATGATATTATTTAAGCATCATAACAGCCCTCTAAGGTGAGAAAACTGAAATTTGGGGGGTAAATAACTTATGTAAGGTTATGTGGTCATTAAGTAGTACAGCTGGATTTCAAACCCTGGCAGTCTGACACTAAAGCCTGTGCTCTAACCACTATGAAATACTACTTTCCAACCCAAGGTCAGAATCCACTGTATCAGGCCAAACTGAAGGATGGGCTCAAGGACGCACCTTCTAATAGGCAACCAGAGTGCCAGAAGTCCAGGTCAGACAGAAGGCACAGAACAGAGGTTATAGGGTGAAGGTGCAGAGCATCCATACTCAGAGGCAAGCTGGACAACAGTGCCAAGGTCGGACCCTAGGAAAGAATGTCACCTGCATAGATTCTGGGTTTTGGTTATAGCAAAGAAAGGGGACAGGAGCAGTATCAGGAAGTTTAACAGGTGTGCAGATCAATAGAACAACTGGGGTTTGATTGTTGATCTGAGAACAAGAACTCTACCATCTGCCCTGGCTTTAAATATCCTTCCTGGTGTAAGTTAATAAGAAAATGGAATGGGCAGCTCCTCAGATTATATTAGTTGTCAGGCACTGTGAAGTTAAGAAGAGCTAACATTTGTAGAGCGTATGCCATGTGCCTTAGATACATAAATCTCACTAAATCTTCATTACAGTCCTGGAAGAGTAAATATTATGCCCTTCTTTTTTGAACCAGAAAATGGAAGCTAAGAGAGGTTAAATTTCTTGCCTGAGCTCCTGGAGACTGCCAGGTGAAGGAGTTGGCCAGGCATCCCAGATCTGTCTGAATCCAGACCACATCCTGGGTCTGCAGAGAGTCACCCTGGTCCTACCTAGCAGAGCAAGGTCAGTTTCAAGTCTGAGTGATGAAATGGGGAAGTGAGCAAGGGACGTGGCTGTGAAGGAAGACAGTGAGCCAACTTCTAGACATCTCAGTGTGAGGTAAGAACAGACCATCTGCAGACAGCTGTCCAGCAGGATCATATGCAGCTTTGGCAGAATACTTAATAATCTAGTAGATTTCTTCCCCCTCTGTGCAGGATCTCTGTCATTACGCAGGATAGTTACATCAGCAAGTCAGATGTCTGAAAAACAATTTTAGTCACTGATTTCAGTTAAAGAGAAGGGACCTCTGCCAGCTGTGATGACCTGAATTTACCTTTATACATACAGGTATTTTGCCCAGAAATATGAAAAATTAGAAATAAGTACATACAAAGGAGAGGAAAGACAGACGGAGAGAGGGAGAGAGAGAGAGAGAGAGAACTCTCACTAGCACATTGTTAAATGTACCGGTACATGGAACACACTGTAGTTATAAAAGTCTATACTTGAAGATGCTCTAAATTAAACAATTTACTAGTGGAATATTATTCTCCAACAGTGGCAAGGTCAAATTTGTATGACTGGATGTATGTGCCATGGACTGTGTGTAATATATATGATAAGAGGAAGGAGAATGAGAAGGTATATGAAAATAGATGTATTTGTGTATTTGTGAGAACTTCATCATCTATTTGAGCAGGTAAAACAATCATGCATAAAACTTTTAAAACACACTAGCATAATATGATTTTAGAGTTAGAAGAATCTTTCAGAGAGTAATCAAGATCACAGTGCTAGTTAGTGCTATGAAAAGCAAACTTCATAGTAGCTGCTGAACATAAACATTAGGGAGACTAAAAGGAATGGAACCATTTAAAGTACAGAAAGCCAATCAGGGGAGGCTTCCAGGAGGAGGTGAATTCTGATAAATATGTTTGGGCAGAGAGAAGAGAGGAGGGCATTCCAGGAAGAACTAAGAATGTATCAATGCCTTCCGATCGGAGGCCACCAGGAACTGACCTGCAGTTGAACAAGTTGCCCTTGCTATGCACTACAGTGAGAAAGCGTGTACACCACAGGGAAACATGGGGTGTCTCCATAAGAGAGTGTTAGAAATTCATTATAGGATTTGGGCTTGTGTTAGATGATTTGGGAGAGTGTTTACAGAAGCAGTCTTTGCTCTGGATTGAAGCAGGGGTAATCCTATGATGTTGTATCTTAATAAACCTTATCTAGAAGGAGGCAGTACTAGAAGCTAATGCTGTAGTTGATGAAGAAGCAGCAGTCACTCACATTAGCCAGATTCAGGGGATGTTTGTCATTTTGGGGATTGGACTGTGTTCATTTTTTTGTTCCCGTTAGATTATGAGATCTTTGAGGGTAGGGACCAGGTCTCATAATCTAATAAGACAGTCAGATGTAAACAAATGATTTACATTGAAATAAAACTGGTAGAGATATGAAAAGAATATGAGGCTCATGAAGCCAAAGTAATGCTGAGAAGGAGCAGGCTCTTGTGCAAATAGTGAACTAATCACAGAAGTGGTGATAGATTTGCAGCTGCTGGAGAGAAAGAAAATATTTTTCTTTTGACAATCAGCTTCTTTGGGCAGAAATGCAGGGTGAATCCGAAGAATCTCAATACTCTTTTTAAGCTGATGATGGCACAGGAGAGATACAAACTTTGCCTCCCTTGGCAAAGTGGGTCAGATTGGCTCAGTGACCATACATGTGAAAGTATTTGTAAGACAGTGGAGTTACTTAGCGTTTCTGAAGAGATGTTTTTACTCATAAAAGCAATACATGCTCCCAATAAAAACTCTGGAAAATACATTAAGTGTAAAAAGTCAGGGAAAAAACTAGCCTACAATCCTATGACCCAAAGGCACCCCACAAAATTTTGGCATTTTCTTCCTCCTTATTTTTAATGAATTTTTTTCCATAGTTAATAACGTATGACAGCCTGCTGTGTTTGCTTAACCTTATGTACTAAATATTTTTCAACTTCTAAGCAAGCTTTATTAATGTCTGTATAATACTGGATTGTATGAATATATCATAATTTATTAACTGTTCCCTTGCAATTGGACCTTTAGGCCATTTCCAAATATTTGGTATTATAAATGGCACTTAGAGGAAATCTTTGTTCAATTTCAAATTACTTCTTTTTTTTTGGACAAAGTTTACAAATTTATTTATATTCCATTTTATATATTTGTATCGGATTACTTATTTAAGCAAGATCCATGAGCAGTAATTTCCAAGTCAAGGAGTATGAACAACTTTTTAAGATTTTTGTTACTTAATGCCAAACTGATTTTCAGGAAAAGTGAAGTTGTGATTAACAATGCATAGAAATAGCCCTCACCATACCCTCACTAGGTTGTTTTTGTTTGTTTGTTGTTTTTAAATAAGAAAAGCTACCATTTAAAAATGAATAATAGTTTATACTAACTTCTGATGCTGTTCCTTTGTTACCAAAAATTCTCTTCTAGCATGTAGACTGGTAAACTATAGTGATGAATCATTTGCTCCATTTTAAAACATTTATTTACAAGTGTTCCTGAACATGCAGATAGGGGCCCCTTTACATGGAGACAATTAGTTTGTGAATGATCATTTGAAAGTCAGTAATGTACAAATCCTGTAAGGGGACCCTTCAGACTACAGTGTGGAACAACCTGCCAGTGAAGGTGATGCAAGGCTGGAGCCCCACTTTGCAGAGCTCACCTTCTGACAACATCCCCTCTGTACCTTGGTGGTCAGGGGGGCCCTGCAGTCATGGAATGCTCTAGTCATATGTGGCCTGTGTCGTGCTCGTAACCCTACACTGTTTGATAGGGCTGTAACCCAGGTGAGGGCAGACCTGTCTGTTTTGTTCCTGGCTGCATCCCCAGCAAGTGACCCAACACCAGCTTGTGCTGGGAGGTAGGAGGTGAAAACACGTGAGGTTTTTCCATGAAAGAACCTCTGTGCTGTTAGTCACAGATTCTCCCCCATACGAACAAAAGATCCTGAATTTTGAACTTTCTGATTTTACTCTCTATTCTGAAGAAAAGCCAACCACTTCATAATATCTAGTTTTCATAGCAATGAACTTTGATTTATACCACAAGAAGGAGGAATTTGGATCTTACTTAAACTTCTGTGGGGTTTTTTTGTTGTTTGAAACACTGCTTGAGACTGTAAGGGAACTATTAAACTTACCGAAGCAGTCAATTTGAGGCGGTTTTGGAGTGCCTATTTCAATTTTTTCCACAACTGCTATTTTTCCACAAAAATAATTCACAACTAATAAAAATTATTTTGGCTTTCTTCTAAAAGTTGAAGGAGAATATTAGTATATCATTATAACTGCATTTTTTTTTATGGGTCTCATTCATTTTGAACAAAAGTATTTTCATTCATTTGTTCAACAAATAATCATTTAGGGAGATTCATTCTGTAGATACTGTTAAATTATACTTATGATCCATTTTGTTAAATGTCAGATATATCTTCTTACACAACAATAATGTAGAAAACTGTGTAGGAAAGCATGAGTTTTACATTTATTATTTGCTTTCTGATGGCCATGTAAAAATTCTCATAACATGCATGAAATAAACTCAAGCTTGGTAGGAAGTTCATTAGTTAATAAGTGATTCAATGTATATTGTGTGCTGGCAGCTGGGGGTTGGGTAGGGATCAAAACAAAGATTATGGTAAAGCTTACACTCCAGATGGGGGAGATGAACAGTAAACTCAATAAACAAGGCAGTTACAGGTAATGGAAAGTGCTATGAGGAAGGAAAATCAGGGAATCTGATGTCAAAGACATTTTCGATCAGATGGTCAGGGAAGACCTCTGAGGCATTTGACTTGAGACCTGCAAGACTGTAAGGAACCAGCCTCACAAGTGTAGGGAGGCAGGGAGCGGCACAGGCTTTTACTCTCAGTGCCCTGGGAAGCCGCTGGTCTTCTGGAGCATGATATTTGAGGTCATTTATGCAAAACAGGGTTTGAGGTTAAGTGAAAAGAGGTACCTGACTGTGATGATGAATACTGGGGATGGGAGCAAAAACATTTACGTTAGAAAGTCTCTGTGTAGTTATGCTCAAGATGTGCCATACATCACAATATATTTAAAGGCATTCCATATACAGTATGCTCACCTTCAAAGGGGTTTAATATAAACATATTAAATATAAATATAATATAGAAATGAACATATGTAATAAATAAATATATAAATTAAGCTAAGTACATATATTTTTTTTAAAAAGATGACCATTTATTTAAAATAAAAATATAATACACAGGTATAATCATATTTCTCACATACTTTTCTTCCTCCCAGTACAGGTAGATATCTCTGGAAAGTCCACATTTTGGATAAATGTTTCATTAGCATCATTTGGTCTTATTATACCTTACATGGCATTTTTATTTTAAATATTTCAATTTTTAACATTTTGAATACAATTTCAAATTACTATTAATAGTCAGAGTACAGTTAACATATTATCTAAGTTTTTGCAATTACTTATTTCTTTTGTGAGTCCCCAATCCTTGAACCAATTTTTGCCAGCATCTGCATAATTCAATATAAGATGATAATAACATATAATTAGTGATGCTTGTTAGTGAATATTTAGCTTAGTGTCTTCCAGGAAATCTATTTCAAAATATACTTATTGAGTCATCTGACATTTATCAAGAGCATACTAAGTGACGGTGACTGCATTCAGTGCTGAGAGCATAACAAGCTTCTCTCAAGGAGCTCACAGGCTAGAGAGCCATTGGGTAAGGCTCTAAGTACATGGACCCACGGTGAGAGTTTTGAACCAAGACACTATATGGGACTTCCTGTGTCTATGTTTGGGAAGTAGAGGTGGTAGTTAGTGACATTGTTAATTAATTCACAGGTGTCTTAAATCTGGAATTTTGTTAAGTGATTTTAAAAGGCACATTAGAAAAACAAGATACATAAAAAAGGCAGCACATGCCATCCATCTCCAGGTAACAGGCCACCCGTGTTCTGATTTTCATTTCTGCAGATACTGCCCTGGGGATTCCCTGTTCTCCTGCTCCAACTGCCTGAGGTTCAGCTGCTCATTTGGCAGGAGGCCCAGCTGACTGGCAGGCCCCCGGGACTCATCCCCACCTGCAGCCCCATGAACCCAGCCCTTGCTTCTTCCACTTCCTGCATGCAGCACTGCATCTTGGCTCTCCTGCCTTGGGGTAGGACGACTTAAGCTGCTCCTCCAAGCCCTCATTGGTACCACCTGCTATGACCTTCACACTCCTACAGCTTTGGATTGGAAGAGCCTCAATCCTGCTGCCTTCTTGAATTCCAGTAGAGCATCTCTCATTCATTCTTTTATTTATTCATTCAATAAATAGATATCCTGAGTACTTACTATGTGCTATTTTAGGCACTGGAAATGCAACAGGAAGCAAAACAAACTTCCTGTCTTTATGACCCTTCTGTTCAAGCTGGAGGAGACAGACAGTACATGTATAATTTGTTGTGACAACTAAGAAGAAGAAAAATAAAGCAGGGCCCACAGACAGAGAGCAGCTGAGGTGGGGGGAGCATAGCACAGTCAAGGAGGGCCTCTCTGGTGAGGTCTGACATTTGAGCAGAGACCTGAACGAAGTGCAGGAAGGAGTCATTAGAACGTGCTGTGCAGGAGTGTGCCAGGTTTGTGGAACAGGGAGTGGAAAGGCCCTGAGGAGGGGAGTTGGCTTGGAATGTTTGAGAAGCGTAGAGGCCAGTGTGATTAGAACAAAGTAGGGGCTCACAGTGTTGGGGACATGAGAGAACTTTGGAGTTTACTCAGAGTAACGTGGGAAGCACCTGCCAGAATCCTGACCAATGGTGGGGGCTTTGCTGGGCCCCACACTCACAGTCATTACTAGTCTCAGAAGGAAACATGCAGTGAGCAGAAGCCCAGGTGTCTGCATGCATCAGCTGTAGGCCCTGCCTGATGAGCCTGAACTCTAATTCAAGGATCTTAGAAGTCATGTGGTCAAATGAAAGTGACCTTGATAAAAACCTTGAAGCAAGAGTGGCCTAGAGAATTCCAAAGCCAAATAGGAGATGTTTTACTTTAGATGGAAACAAAATTTTGTTGTGGATTGAAAACAGTGTGCATTCACAGAATCAGAGTATGACAGCCATAAAGAGATTTTTTTCAGACAAATGTAAAAAGTCTTAGGTCCGAAGAGGCAGTTCACTTTTCTGAAGTCCACTTACTAAGTAAGGTGCAGATGCAAGATTAAAATCCAGGCCTTTCTCCTTTCAATCATGGCCCTGAGTAATGTGAGTGAAAGGAAAGTTGGGGAAAGATGGAGTTTGGTATTGCTGAGGAGCAGAAAGAAACCACTATGATTGGATCACAATGAGCAGGGGAGAGAGGGTGGACTGATCACCGTGCAGAGCCGTGAGGGCAGCAGTGGCCTTTGATACTTGGTCCTAAGAGCAGCATAAGGCTTTTAGAAAAAAGGAACGACGTGAACTGATTTATGGTTAGACCCTGTCTGGCAGTTTTGTGGTGAAGGGGTTGGGGAGGCAAGAATGCAGGAAGGAAGAGATAACAGGGTGTTGGCAGTGATATTGGAGCGAAGTGGACAGAGTAAAGACACGGTTTGAATGCAGCAGTCAGCAGACATTGGTAACCGATAACATAGGAGAAACTGTGGTCCAACAGACTCTTAAGATTTTGGCATGAGCAAAATGGACGTTGGTGGACATTGGTAGCATTGCATAGATGAGAACAGCTTTTCCTAAGTTCAGCTCATGTGTTTGGTTTTTGACACATTAAATTTGAAATACGTATGAGACATCCCAGGGGGAAAAGCAAGTAGCTGTTTGGACAGGTAAGTGTGGAGCTCAGATGAGAAATTTGGAAAGGAGACATAAATTTGAGAGGCATTAGTACATAGTTGGTAATAAAGCCATGGATGGAATAGAGACAAGCAAAGAAGGTGGCTTAGGAGCATGCTTCAGGGACCTCCACATTTCAGGGTGGCTAGAGAAGCATACTAAGAAGCAACAGCCCTAGAGGTAGGAGAAAAGCTGGGCTGTGAGGTCTTTGACGAAAGGTACATGGTATTAGCAATAAAGCTTCATTCGCAATGGTCCTTACTGAGCCCTTTCTGAAGATTTGGGTTCAGTTTCTTTCACCAATTTAATCTACTAGTGCAACCCTAATGTAGTATATCCTTCAAACTTTTGGGTAAAATGGGATTAGAAATAACTGAAAATCTTTTTCTGAATTTCATATCATAGTTGTTGATACTGTTAGAACAGAATAGATATATGAGTCATATTTCACAATAAAATCATGATAGAATAGCAAGTCTGAAGGTCAATTCATTATTGTGCTGATTACTAATCTATTCCTACTATCAACTGCACTGCTGTCTTCCAATTTAGCAGGTCTTTATTCTTTTTAAAGCATTTGTAGCCTTATTACTAGGTCATATAGTATTTTTATGATAGATGTTTTTAAAACCACCAATAGAAGTTTAAGCTACTCTAAGTAGCGTATTTTTCAGGACACTAAAAGGAAAGTGTATAATTTAAAAGAGAAGTGCTTGAGCAGCTAACAGAAAACTCTGAGGATTACCCTGGCTTTTATTATGAATGCATTTTAGCTCATTAAAGCGCAAGAGAAAAGAAACCTGTTATCGGAGGTTACATTTAGCCTCTCCATTTGGGAGGTTAGCTTAGCTCAATCTGTACGTGACGGTGGACCCTGAGGGAGCATCACATCCTTGTTCCTGTTTTCCTATAGAGAATGACGCAGTGCAGAGTCACTGGCAGTATATGAAATGATGTGGAAAAGTTGAAAATCAGCTTTGTGTGAGCATTGTCAAATTAGAATTGATTAACCACATTTTTACTTTACATTTTCTTCAATCTTCTAATATAGTCTTTTCATTTTAAAAATATTTTCTCATAATATTAAAAGATTCAGATTCAGAAATAACCTAATTTATAAAATGAAGTTATCAAAGCACTTACTAGTTCTTTTTACATCTGTAGTACTCTCTTAACTTATAATTTAAAAGTATGACATAAAAACTCTCCTGGACTTTGAGTCCTTTGGGACTTAACACTGGGCTGCTCAGGGTCCTGTTCAATAAGAAAACCTTCAGTCAATCCTTTGGCCCCCTCTCTTCTTACTTGAATACTTAGAAGGGAAACATGTCAATGGTCTTATCTGTCCTGGCGTAAATGACCATCAGTTATGAGACTTTCATCAGCAATGTGCCATAGAAGTAATGCCAGATACTGCTTGCCTGACCCCAAGAGGGGGAAAAAATCTGTTTTTCCAAAACTGTGCGTTTGGGTGAATTGTCTGGGACCTTTGAGGAGGGGAATTGAGCTGTTTTTCTGTTCAGAGAGGATTTTTATAAGTATTTGTGGAGTTGACTTCCTCTTGGACACGTATGTCTGTTGCAGAAGTTGGGTGAGAAATAGCTATCAGCCTTGGGTTACTGTGTTGGAGACTCGGCTAACTGCATACAGTACACTTTCCTCAAGCACATACAGTGCTCTGAGAATGTCAGCCATCTTTCTATGGCAACTGCAGGACATTGAGGGACAGTCCCAAATCTGCCTCGCACTATGCCAGACAAACATGATAGCACGACATTATACCTGGACAATGAGAGGCAGCATTTCTTTTTCTGTTGAGATACACAAGTAAAAACTTTGTGGAAGGAGAGTGTCATTATAAAATTTAAGTGTAGGGACCAGAAAGCTTTATTTGTTTTTTTCATCTGTTAGCTCCATAGTTTATCTTGTAGGATTTGAGGAATTGCTAATTGAAGGTTAACCTCTGAAAGGCTGGTTAACTCTCCTGCCCAGAGCTTCTCTGAATGGGATCCCATCTCTGACCTGTCACCTCCTTTTCCGTTCACCCCAGAACCCACCACCATCTGGCTGCCTCGCTCTCCTTCAGAAAGAGTTTTAAACACGTATAGTCAGCTTTTGATGACCTGGGCTACTTATGATTTAAGTGAGGTTCTGTTTGGAAAAAAGAGTCCCATGGCCAGGGAGAATTTGAAAATCACCTGAGAATTTGAGAATTACCATGTAGGAGCTATAAGACCCTGGGCAAATTACTTCACCTGGCTGAGCCCCAGTTTAGTGTGGGACGACATGAGTTCTCTGGAAGGTTGTTGGGGCGGGGGCTGTTAAAGGTCATGTACATCAAGGATCTGGCACGGTGTGTGGCACAAAGTGGCCTCTGCTCAGTGTTGGTCCCTTCCCCTCTAGCTTCCACTTGCTTCTCTGCGTTCGCTCCCACTTGGAAGCACTTGCTCTGCACACGTGCTCTATGTGAAACAGCTGTTAGCTCTGCCCGGATGGGAAGTCCTTGCTGGGGGAGGCATTTCTCATTGGTTGCACCTTTCAGCACTTCCGAGGTGTTTTGCTCCTGCCAGCAAGTAAGCCTCTATGCATTGAAGTGACTTATCTCCTTTCGTCTCTGTCTCAAACCCAGGGGTATAAGTCATGGACCTCATGTCTCCTTCAGGACAACAAAAAGAGTTGAATAGAGAGTGGAAAGGGAATGCTTTTTTTCATTTACTGATGTTACCACTAGCAATGTTACAAAAAAATAGAGCCCACTTCAGCTCTATCGATGCAGAATTGAGTGCCTGCTTTTTTTGGAGACCAGTGGATGGGTGTAGAAGAAAGACCGCAGCCCCACAAAAAGTGCCCTCCCTTCCTCCACCTCCAAGAACTCCTTCCATCTTCTTGGGGTAGGGACGAGGTAGCTGCACTAAGCAGCAATGTTTCTGCTACTGCTAAGTCATTCCTCTGAGGGTCCTCAAGGCTACTGCTCTGGCTCCTAGTGACTCTAGACCAGGAAGTACACCATCTCACCTGAGCTCCTTAGGGCCGGGTGTGATGTTGTATTGTGTTTATGACTCCTTCTCATGGCACCCACATATTTGCTCAGGGTTTATTGACTTTACTGAATTAAATTAGGACAGCAGCTCCCAAGGGTTCACCGGGTGCCTGCAGCATCAGGTGGCACAGTGTCACTCAAAAGAGGAGCAAGTCATATCAAGCAAAATGTGTTAACTTGTTCAGAGCAACAGCTACCCTATGCTTAGAAATGTTCTTCTTCACAATTTCTAAGAAATCAGCAATGCCATCCTAAAGAGAAAGAAACACTGGGAGGCAGCAAGTCCCGGCATGCTGGCATTCCACAACATAGCCAGATGGGGAGTATTACGACAGGAGATAATCCGGTCCCTTTCTTGGCCTTTTTCATTTTGATGTTTTGAAACATCCGTGAAGCCATCTAATAAGATTGAAGGCTGAATACTTGAAGGCCTGGCAGTGACAAATAATCTGGTTCCCAAAGAAATCATAACTCAGCCTTGTCTGTAGATACTGCTTTCTGGGTCTCTCTGAAAATACTGATCAATAATTTGTAAGCTGTCATTCTTAAAATCCAGTAAATATTTTCAGCTTTCTCTTCATTTTTAGTATTTTAGTAAATTACATTTGGTTGGCATAAAGATAAGTGAATATTGGGAAGTGAAGAATACTGTCTTCATTGTGAGTACAAACAATTATTTTTCCATTTTCTACTTTCTGAATAATTCTGACAACTATTAAAACTTTGAGGGCCAAGGGAACCAAAGAAGTCTATAGGAATAATTTATTCAAATCATATGAGAAAAGAAGAAATCACTTCTTCAGTACTTTCTCAACACTGGAAGTTGTTTTTAATCAGTATTTATATAAAATAAATTTATCCTTTATGAATGCTTTTTAAAAATTTATTATAAGCATTTGTCATGTTACTGAAATTTTTGTGAGCATACCTTTCTAAAGACTGCACAATGTTCTGTTACCTGCGTTTATATAGTTTTTAATAAATAGAAAATGAAGTACTAAACCTTGTGACATTTACAACTTTCCTTTGTAATTTCCTTGATTTAGAAAGAAATTATTTTCCCAGATATATCATTAGATATTTTGGTATTTTCTATAAAGCGTAACCTTTGGAGTGATAAGATCACAATGCAGTGAACTTGTCAATGGACCGATAACTCTCCCGTAAAATTTTCTGATGGAATTTTTTTTCTTTTCCTTTTTTTTAGAAGTTTGAGAGTGTTAGACAGTTTGGGATGTTTTTGCTTTTCTTCTAACATTATGAAGTTTGCATTTGGAGTACATTTGTTTACTATCTTTTTGCAAAAGGAGTTATCTCTATCATAGCATATCATCCAGTGGTACGGAGAAACACATTCTGTCATTTTTAATAGTCTTTTGGATACAAATATGGAAGAAAATCATCATAAAAAAAGCAGTCTTTATCTAGAAAGAGGATTTGCTTTGTTAACATTATGTTCCATGCATTTGCCTTTGGGGCATTATCAGTTATGGAGATCACATAATACAAATTCTTAATTTCTTAGCATACAAAGCCACTGTAAAGGACTGAAGGGAGCCAGGGCTTTGCACTGGGACGCCCAGCCTTGGAGGTGAGCGAGTGACAGCAGGGCATGACGTCAGGGCTCTGGGAGATTGATTGCCACCTGGATGGTGGCCTTTAATGATCATTTTTTATAATCTGTTTATTCTTCCAGTGATCTAACAGAGTTCGTTTAAATTCTAAACAGAGTTTATTGTCGGCGATTTGTCAGGCCATTTCTTTTGTTAACTTGGTTAAATAAAACAGAAGTCTTATTTTGCCAGTTCAAAGTTCCTTGCAATAAGTACTTTCAACTCGAGATAGCCTGGTAAAACACTCACTGTAAAAATAAATTTATAGATCACCATCTAGCATAGGCTATTTTAGTAAGATTGCTTTCCATTCCTCCAGTTCTTTCTTCTCCACCCAAATCCCCAGAAGAAAAGGCCCTTAATTAGGAGCTCATTGTCTAAAGAAAAAATTAATTTTCTTCACTCTTCTGTAATTTTAAAATTACATTGTGTTCTGCTTGGAATAAAAGGAGGTTTATAACCTTGTAACCTGTGGTCTTTCGTGCTGTTTCTCTTTTTGAAAACCTTTTCTAAGAATCTGAGCATCGACCAACTCATAATGCTAGGTAATCTTACATTATTCTAAATAATCCTCAGGAAGAAGTTTAGATGAGTTTTCAGGGACTACCTTTCACCTTTCACCTTTGGCCATGCCTTAAAATGCAAAACGGACCGTTGAGAAAATTGTCCTTCAGTTGAGGAAGAAAGTTCCATTTTTCTGAATTCATATTGATATTCTGAAGAAAATTGTGTTTATATTTGTAAAGGGGCTCTTAAACTTGAATTATCTAGAATTTTTCTCTACTCTTTATTTCACTTGTGTGTCTGTATCTAGGTGCGTATCTGGGTTTATAAAACAACTAACATTCAGTTTTTGGGGGGAAAGATCTGTAATACTGAAAGAGCTTTTTGGCTTTCATTCTCTGAGGTAATCTCAGCCCCATACCTAAAAGGGAAATGATCTCTAATACAGTAAAACCTGGAGCTTGAACAGGGACCACTCTTATTCACCGAGGCTCAGAGGAAGGGTAAAGGGTACCTGGGAATGACTTCCGTGTAGCAGCACTTGTTCTAAAGTCTTCTCTGCTGAAAGGGGTAGAGGCTGAATTTGCTTTGGGCAGGGCTGAGAGCTGCTATAGACCAGGGTTCTGCCTGTTGAAACAAGATATGATTGCCTAGTGGTGCACCTTTTACAAATTTCTCTCACTAAGGAAACAGTCAGCCATGAAGACTGGAACATGGTAATCGATCTTTTTAGGCAGTAGAGAGAAGCTAGGGAAGTGATTAAAGAAGCCTTTGAACCTCTTCATCTTAGATGTCCGTTTTACTCCCCACATGGACGCAAAAGTGCCCCCAGTCCTTTCCATTTCCAAACGTCAACCTCTAGTGTGGAAAGGAAACCATAGGTCTTTAAAAGCTTCTCTAGGTGATTAGCATGGAGATATTATTTTCACCAACCCCCCCCCAAAAAAAAACAAACCCAAAATAGTAAGAATGTCATCTCAACAGATATGAACTTGGAACATTTTCAAATAAAACAAATTTGCCTTGCATTAAAATACTGTTATTTAAAAACTGCTCGAAGGCAGCATTCCTGTTTCTTCACTGGCAGCATTTGAAAGCCAGATCCTTTTGTAGGTTCCCCTGCAGTACTCCCAGGAACTCCTTCATGGAGAACCTGTTTCTAAACCTGAACTTTTTAGTTGTGATGGAGGTGGTCACACAGCTCATTCACCAAGAATCCTTTAATGCTCTTGAAGTCAGTGAGTTGAAAAGGGCCCTTTCTTTAATTATCAGTTCTAAGAAGAATTGACCTTTAAGATTCTTTCCAATTCTATCATCTTGTGACAATATGTCCTCCTTATACAAAAGTGGTAGTGCAAGATGTTGAAGTGCTTAAAAAGAAGGAATGAGGGATTGCCAGTAACTGTCCTCCAGCCCTCTTGTGTTTATAGCAAAAAATAATATAACAACACGAAATGCCTTTGCAAAAACTCCCATAATTCCTTTGCAGCCGAATGGATGTTTTTGTTTGGAGAAGGTTTTTTTTTTTTTTTTTTTTTTTTTTTTGTTGGTTTTCGTGACCGGCACTCAGCCAGTGAGTGCACCGGTTATTCCTATATAGGATCCGAACCCGCGGCGGGAGCGTCGCCGCGCTCCCAGTGCAGCACTCTACCAAGTGCGCCACGGCTCGGCCCAGAAGGTTTTTATTTTTTTTATTTTTTTATTTTTTTATTTTTTTTAAATTTTATTTTGTCGATATACATTGTAGCTGATTATTGCTCCCCATCACCAAAACCTCCCTCCCTTCTCCCTCCCCCCTGCCCCCCAACATTGTCCTTTCTGTTTGCTTGTTGTATCAACTTCAAATAATTGTGGTTGTTATATCTTCTTCCCCCCCCCCCGGTTTGTGTGTGTGTATGTGTGTGTGTGAATTTATATATTAATTTTTAGCTCCCTCCAATAAGTGAGAACATGTGGTATTTCTCTTTCTGTGCCTGACTTGTTTCACTTAATATAATTCTCTCAAGGTCCATCCATGTTGTTGCAAATGGCAGTATTTCATTCGTTTTTATAGCTGAGTAGTATTCCATTGTGTAGATGTACCACATTTTCCGTATCCACTCATCTGATGATGGGCATTTGGGCTGGTTCCAACTCTTGGCTATTGTAAAGAGTGCTGCGATGAACATTGGGGAACAGGTATACCTTCGACTTGATGATTTCCATTCCTCTGGGTATATTCCCAACAGTGGGATGGCTGGGTCGTATGGTAGATCTATTTGCAATTGTTTAAGGAACCTCCATACCATTTTCCATAGAGGCTGCACCATTTTGCAGACCCACCAACAATGTATGAGAGTTCCTTTTTCTCCGCAGCCTCGCCAGCATTTATCGTTCATAGTCTTTTGGATTTTAGCCATCCTAACTGGGGTTAGATGGTATCTCAATGTGGTTTTGATTTGCATTTCCCAGATGCTGAGTGATGTTGAGCATTTTTTCATATGTCTGTTGGCCATTTGGATATCTTCCTTAGAGAAATGCCTACTTAGCTCTTTTGCCCATTTTTTAATTGGGTTGCTTGTTTTCTTCTTGTAAAGTTGTTTGAGTTCCTTATATATTCTGGATATGAGAACTACAAACCACTGCTGAGAGAAATTAGAGAGGATACAAGAAGATGGAAAGATATTCCATGCTCTTGGATTGGAAGAATCAACATAGTGAAAATGTCCATACTACCCAAAGTGATATACAAATTCAACGCAATCCCCATCAAAATTCCAAAGACATTTTTCTCAGAAATGGAAAAATCTATTCAGACATTTATATGGAACAATAAAAGACCACGAATAGCCAAAGCAATGCTCAGCAAAAAAAATAAAGCTGGAGGCATAACACTACCTGACTTTAAGCTATACTACAAAGCTATAATAACCAAGACAGTATGGTACTGGCATAAAAACAGACACACTGACCAATGGAATAGAATAGAGAATCCAGAAATCAACCCACACACTTACTGCCATCTGATCTTTGACAAAGGCACCAAGCCTATTCACTGGGGAAGGGACTGCCTCTTCAGCAAGTGGTGCTGGGATAACTGGATATCGATATGCAGGAGAATGAAACTAGATCCATACCTCTCACCGTATACTAAAATCAACTCAAAATGGATTAAGGATTTAAATATACACCCTGAGACAATAAAACTTCTTAAAGAAAACATAGGAGAAACACTTCAGGAAATAGGACTGGGCACAGACTTCATGAATACGACCCCAAAAGCACGGGCAACCAAAGGAAAAATAAACAAATGGGATTATATCAAACTAAAAAGCTTCTGCACAGCAAAAGAAACAATTAAAAGAGTTAAAAGACAACCAACAGAGTGGGAGAAAATATTTGCAAAATATACACCAGAAGGTTTTTAAAAGAGTAGACAACTCTGTATCTTTTCAGTGTGACTGCAATCACGTGGACTTGGCCACATGATTTCTCAAGTTTGCAATTGGTTGAGCGAACAGGACTCAAATCTGTACAGGGAATTCTTGCCCGAAATCATGATGTAGTTTCCATACCCTTAAGTGTTTTTCCCTGAAACAGTCATGCATGAGGCTCTCTGGCAACTACTCTCGGGAATATTTAGATTTAAACTTTCCTACTAGAATGGTTTAGAGACCTTTCATTTCCAGGGTTTTTGCTCTTGAGAAGTTTTAAAAATCCTGTTTGTCTTTGTGAAGGTAAGAAAGAACACAAAATTGTGAGGGTAAGTATTTCTCTGTTAGAAAATTGAACATTTATAGTTTCCAAGTCTCAAAATAATTTTCCTTTCACAGGTGGAAGTTTTCATGATGAATAGCATAGGAGTTGAAGAGAAAATGGTCACTCAGGAAATGGGAGAACAACATTTTAAAATCCAATGACTTTGTTATATTCTGTGTACTAGTGGAGATCCTTTGGAGATTATCATGTCTATTTCAGTAATTTACAAAAGAGAAGGAAGGGAAGCACTTGAGGTTCAAGGCAAGCAACAAGGCTTGATTGAGAAGTTGGAAAATGTGAAAGGAACTTAGATTATTCTGGAGAAAAGAAGATTTGTATTAATGGCTTTCAAATGTAGGAATCAGATATCTCTCTCATTAGGGAAATAAAAGTTAAAACAGCAATGCAATTTGCTTAAACTATAACATTTAGGATATTAGCTATGTATATGTCTCCTAAGTTAATAATCCCTAGAATGAATTATCAAGAGAGTTTTATTTTTATATTTTCTTTTTAAAAAAATTTTATTTTATTTTGTCAATATACAATGTGGTTGATTATTGTGGCCAATTACTGAGACCCCCCTCCCTCTCCCCTCTCCCCCCTCCCTCCCAACAATGTCCTTTCTGTTCGCTTGTTGTATCAACTTCAAGGAATTGTCATTGTTGTGTCTTCTTCCCTCCCCCTCCCCCCCTGTTGTTTGTGTATTTATTTATTTATTTTTAGCTCCCACAAATAAGTGAGAACATGTGGTATTTCTCTTTCTGTGCCTGACTTGTTTTACTTAATATAATTCTCTCTAGGTCCATCCATGTTGTTGCAAATGGCAGTATTTCATTCTTTTTTATAGCTGAGTAGTATTCCATTGTGTAGATGTACCACAGTTTCCTTATCCACTCATCTGATGATGGACATTTGTGCTGGTTCCAACTCTTGGCTATTGTAAAGAGTGCTGCGATGAACATTGGGGAACAGGTATACCTTCGACTTGATGATTTCCTTTCCTCTGGGTGTATTCCCAGCAGTGGGATAGCTGGGTCATATGGTAGATCCATCTGCAATTGTTTGAGGAACCTCCATACCATTTTCCATAGAGGCTGCACCATTTTGCAGTCCCACCAACAATGTATGAGAGTTCCTTTTTCTCCACAACCTCACCACCATTTATCATATACAGTCTTTTGGATATTAGCCATCCTAACTGGGGTAAGATGGTATCTCAGTGTGATTTTGATATGCATTTCCCGGATGCTGAGTGATGTTGAGCATTTTTTTATGTGTCTGCTGGCCATTCGTATATCTTCCTTTGACAAAAACCTATTTAGCTCTTTTGCACATTTTTTTAACTGGGTTACTTGTTTTTTTGTTGTAAAGTTGTTTCAGTTCCTTGTATATTCTGGATATTAATCCTTTGTCAGATGTATATTTTGCAAGTATTTTCTCCCACTCTGTTGGTGGTCTTTTAACTCTGTTAATTGTTTCTTTTGCTGTGCAGAAGCTTTTTAGTTTGATATAATCCCATTTGTTTATTTTTCCTTTGGTTGCCCGTGCTTTTGGGGTCGTATTCATGAAGTCTATGTCCAGTCCTACATCCTGAAGAACTAGTTTTCTTTAAGAAGTTTTATTGTTTCAGAATGTATATTTAATTCTCTAATCCATTTTGAGTTGATTTTAGTATATGGTGAGAGGTGTGGGTCTAGTTTCATTCTCCTGCATAATGATATCCAGTTATCCCAGCACCATTTGCTGAAGAGGCAGTCTCTTCCCCAGTGTATAGGCTTGGTGCGTTTGTCAAAGATCAGATGGCTGTAGGTGTGTGGGTTGATTTCTGGATTCTCTATTCTATTCCATTGATCACTGTGTCCGTTTTTATGCCAGTACCATACTGTTTTGGTTATTATAGCTTTGTAGTATAGTTTAAAGTCAGGTAGTGTTATGCCTCCAGCTTTATTATTTTTGCTCAAAATTGCTTTGGCTATGCATGGTCTTTTGTTATTCCATATAAATGTCTGGATAGTTCTTTTCATTTCTGATGAAAATGTCATTGGAATTTTAATGGGGATTGAATTGAATTTGTATATCACTTTGGGTAGTATGGACATTTTCACAATGTTGATTCTTCCAATCGAAGAGCATGGGATATCTTTCCATCTTCTTATGTCCTCTCTAATTTCTCTCAGCAGTGGTTTGTAGTTCTCATTATAGAGATTTTTCACCTCCTTGGTTAACTCAATTCCTAAGTATTTTATATTTTTGGTGGCTATTGTAAATGGGCAGGCTTTCTTGATTTCTCGTTCTGCATGTTTACTGTTGGAGAAAAGAAATGCTACTGATTTTTGTGTGTTGATTTTGTATCCTGCTACTGTGCTGAAATCATTTATCAATTCCAAGAGTTTTTTTGCAGAGGTTTTAGGCTGTTCGATATATAGGATCATGTCATCTGCAAACAGGGACAGTTTGACTTCGTCTTTTCCAATCTGGATGCCCTTTATTTCCTTCTCTTCTCTGATGGCTCTGGATAGTACTTCCAACACTATGTTGAATAGGAGTGGTGAGAGTGGGCATCCTTGTCTAGTTCATTCAGGATGAACCTGAATGATCATACCATTCAGGATGATATTGACAGTGGGTTTATAATATATGGCTTTAATTATGTTGAGATACTTTCCCTCTATACCTAACTTATAGAGGGTCTTTGTCATGAATGAGTGTTGAACTTTATCAAATGCTTTTTCAGCATCTATAGAGATGATCATATGGTCCTTGTGTTTGATTTTATTGATATGGTGTATCACATTTATTGATTTGCATATGTTGAACCAACCTTGCATCCCTTTGATGAATCCCACTTGATTGTTGTGTATAATTTTACAGATGTGTTGCTGTATTCTGTTTGCTAGTATTTTTTTGAGGGTTTTTGCATCTATATTCATCAAGGATATTGGCTTGTAGTTTTCTTTTTTAGTTGTATCTTTACCAGGTTTTGGTATCAGGGTGATGTTTGCTTCATAGAATGAGTTTGGGAGAATTGCCTTTTTTTCAATCCTTTGGAATAGTTTATAGAGAATTGGTGTCAATTCCTCTTTGAATGTTTGGTAAAATTCTGCTGTGAATCCATCTGGTCCTGGGCTTTTCTTTGTCAGGAGCCTTCTGATAACAGCTTCAATCTCTTTTATTGTTATTGGCCTGTTCGGATTTTCTACATCTTCTTGGCTCAGTTTTGGTAACTTGTGTGTGTCCAGAAATTTATCCATTTCCTCCGGATTTTCAAATTTGTTGGCGTATAGTTGTTTATAGTAGTCTCGAATGATTCCTTGTATTTCAGATGTATCAGTTGTAATATCGCCTTTTTCATTTCTAATTTTTGTTATTTGGATCTTCTCTCTTCTTTTTTTTAGTTAGTCATGCTAACAATTTGTCAATTTTATTTATCTTTTTAAAAAACCAACTTTTTGATTCATTGATCTTATGTATTGGTTTTTTGGGTTTCAATTTCATTAAGTTCTGCTCTTATCTTAATGATTTCTTTCCATCTGCTGACTTTGGGTTTGGATTTTTCTTGTTTTTCTAGTTCTTTAAGTTGAAGTGTTAGGTTGTTCAGTTGCCATCTTTCCACTCTTCTGAAGTAAGCATTTAACACGAAAATTTCTCCCTTAGTACTGCTTTTGCAGTATCCCACAGGTTTTGGTATGATGTATCACTGTTTTCATTAGTTTCAATAAATTTTTTGATTTCCTCTTTGATTTCTTCTTGGACCCATATGTCATTAAGTAGAATGCTGTTTAATTTCCATGTGTTTGTATAGTTTCCAGAATTTCATTTGTTATTGATTTCTAATTTTAATCCATTGTGGTCTGAAAAACTACATAGGATAATTCCAATTTTTAAAAAATTTGTTGAGACTTGATTTGTGACCTAACATGTGATCTATCCTGGAGAATGATCCATGTGCTGATGAGAAGAAAGAATATTCTGAGGTCGTCAGATGGAATGTTCTGTAGATGTCTGCCAAGTCCAATTGGTCTAGAATGTTGTTTAGATCTTATGTTTCTCTGCTGATTCTTTGCTTAGATGATCTGTCCAATATTGACAGTGGGGTGTCAGGTCCCCTGCTATTGTGGTATTAGTGTCTATTTCCTTCTTTAGGCCTAATAGAGTTTGCTTTATAAATCTGGCTGCTCCAACATTGGGTGCATATATATTTATGATTGTTATGTCTTCTTGATGGATCAAACCTTTTATCATTATGTAGTGGCCCTCATTATCTCTTTTTATGGTTTTTAGTTTAAAGTCTATTTTATCAGATATAAGAATAGCTACTCCAGCTCGTTTTTCATTTCTGTTTGCATGGTAAATCTTTTTCCATCCTTTCACTCCTAGTCTATGTGAGTCTTTATAGGTGAGGTGGGTCTCTTGAAGGCAGCATATAGTTGGGTTCTCCTTTTTAATCCAGTCAGCCAGTCTGTGTCTTTTGATTGGGGAATTTTATCCTTTTACATGAAGAGTTGTTATTGAAAGGTGTTGATTTACTCCTAGCATTTTATTGACTTTTGTTTGGATGTCTTAAGTATCTTTTGTTCCTTTCTTTCTGATTTACTGTTTGTTTTCTGTATTTGTTGGTTTCTTGGTTGTAGATAAACTTTTTGTTTGTTTGTGTTTTCTTCATTGTTGCCATTTTTATTTTACTAGTTAGTTTTGATTTTTCTTGGGTTTTTATGGCAGTGGTAGTTATTTTTCAGGTACCAAACCCAGTACTCCCTTGAGAATTTCTTATAAGGGTGGTCGTGTGGTAGTGAACTTCTGCAGTTTTTGTTTGGGAAATTTACTATATGCACCTCATTTCGGAAGGATAGCCTTGCAGGGTAGAGTACTCTTGGCTGGCAATCTTTGTCTTTTAGTACTTTGAATATATCATCCCATTCCTTTCTGGCTTTTAGGGTTTGTGATGAAAAGTCTGATGTTAGTATGATTGGGGCTCCCTTATAGGTGATTTGACACTTCTCTCTTGCAGCTTTTAAGATTCTCTCCTTGTCTTTGAGTTTTGCCAATTTGACTATAACATGTCTTGGAGAAGACCTTTTTGGGTTGAATAAATTTGGGGATCTTTGAGCTTCCTGAATCTGTAGATATGTGTCTTTTCCTATACCTGGAAAGTTTTCTGCCACAATTTTGTTGAATATGTTTTCAATGCAATTTCCTTTTTCCTCCCCTTCTGGAATACCCATGACTTGGATATTTGAGCACTTAAGGTTGTCTGATATCTCTCTTAGATTTTCTTCAATGTTTTTAATTCATTTTTCTTTTCTTTTTTTTTTAGTCTGCCTGTGTTATTTCAAACATCCCATCTTCAAGGTCAGAAGTTCTCTCTTCTGCAAGCCTGCTGGTCAAACTCTCTGTTGTGTTTTCTATTTGGTTGAATGAATTCTTCAGCTCAGCAAGCTCTGCTACATTCTTTTTCAGAGCATTGATTTCCTTGTACATTTCTTCTGTCAGATCCTGTATACTTTTCCTCATTTCATCATGTTGTCTAGCTGAGTTTTCTTGTATCTCATTTAGTTTCCTTAGAATTATCACTCGAAATTCCTTGTCAGACATTTCAAGGGCTTCTTGTTCTGTAGGATCTAGAGCTTGAGAGTTATTACCCTTTGGTGGTGTATTCTCTTGATTTTTCATATTTCTGGTATCTTTCCTTTGACATTTAGTTATTGTGGCAGGGGATTTCATGGTCCCCTGGTTCAATACTATTGTCTGACTAGGATGCTGCTGGGGCTGCCAGTTTGGTATGGCTGCCTCAGTGTCTGCTTGGTTGCCCACTAGTGCCTTGGGCACATGGTTGCCTCGGGTCTTGGGCTTCTCCAGGGAGGTGCCTCTCTGGTCAGCATGCACTCGGCCAGGCTGGGGATGGGGTCAGGCAGTGGTGGCGAGGCCTACCTGCTGGGTAGTGTACTGGCACGGCAGGGCATGAGGCCTCTGAAGAACTTCCACTTCTCCTGCTGGGTGCCTCAAGAGAGTTTTAATATCTGTTCTTAGTTAGAGAACATGAGACTTATCTTCAGAGTATGACAATTCATTGCTAAGTTCTATTTCTGTAGGTAATATATGTACTTTCTTGCTCATGTATGTTTTCACTCATGCATAGTATGTTATAATCCAAATTTGTATGTCCTTATTTTTTCTATTTCTGATAAGGTGCTTGGTTCTTTTGGTGAGTGACACGATTAGATAATAATACTTTCTGAATCTTGTCACAATGACTATAAATTTTTATATTTGCAAGTATATATTTGATTCTTAAAATGATTTCACTATTTAAAAAATACATGCATCACTCAATTGTAAAAATTAAAATTACCAAGATTGAAAAAAGAAAGCATTATAATATCTTTATAGAAAATATAATTTCTCCAGTTTATGGGAATTACATCAACCACTGCAGGTATATGTGCTTATAAAAATATCTAACTCATGACATTTGGCATATCACTAAGTGATAATAATTTTAACACCAATTATTATGTTTAAGGAGAAGAGAAGTAAACTTATAAAAAAAATCTTCATCATCTATCTGATAATGACTTATTGAATATAAGCATAAAATAAAATGTGTTGTATATAAAACATAAAATATAATATGGAAATACTACTATGTTCTAGCTCCATGTCTTTAGATAAGTCAATGATGTTTTAATTGTCACTCAATGGATTAAAACCATAAAATATAGTTTTAGGTTAGAACTATAGATTATTGATTGAATTTTGATAGATTAGATCTTGTAATATAGCCCCCTAATTTTACAGATGAGCAAATGAAGATGTAGAATTGGTACCCAGTCACACAGCATGGTATTAGTGGAAACAGATGGGGACTCTTGATTTTCAGCCCAGGGCACAGTGCACCATAGTGCACTGACCAGAATGCCAAGTGTAGATTTTGAGAAGGGCAGTGAAGGCACCTGCAGGGAATAATGATGAGGAGAGTAGATCCTTCACTTCACTTGTACCATTAGGTAAAGAGAAGAAGCTAGTCATGACCCTGCAAAAAAGTATTAAGTAGAGCTAGGACCAGAACTGTAGTTCACAAGACCACCTTGGCTGTGCATGTGTGACCACTGTGAAAGATGGCCATTTCAATATAAAAGGCTATGTGAGGCAAATATTACTTTAGAACTTGCATTTCATTTTTCTGTAAAGGAAAATGGCTAACATTTTTTAGTGTATTTTGCCAAGTACTTTGATATGCCTTCTCATTTGATTCTCACTGAATTGCATGAAGTAACAATACTCCATGTAAGAATATTCTAGAAAGGTGAAGTAACTTGCCCTTGATTGCTCACCTGGTAAAGTGTCTGTCACCAGAGCTCTTGTTCTTTTGACACTATGTTGCCTCTTCACTCAACCCACAACTCTATCATCATAAGAAATAATTTGAGAGGAAAAATGTGTTATAAACTTGAAAGTGATGTATAAAGTTACTATGGATCCCAGGGCCCTCTGCCAAAAAATGTTAGATAGGAGGAAACCATTGATATGGCTCTTTAGAATTTTAAGAAACCATTAATTTTAGATACAGAAGATCACAGGCTAGATTTTAATATCAGCAGTTGATTCTGAGAGATTCACCGAATATCAGATTTTCTCAGAATTCTGACTGATTCCATTGAACTTCAGATGTTCTCACAAACTTCAGAGTTTCTCAGTAAAATTTCCACATTGATTGTGCTAACTAAGGGACTTATGGTCAAGATTCCATAGGCTCATTTCATTACATAGGTTTCCATTATTACGAGAGAGTTCTAGGTTACCCTCCCAGTTCTTTGTTATTAACAAAGAAATTCTTTGAAATTCTTTAAAATTCTTAAGAAGGTTGAGGCATATACAAATTGCTCATATTGATATTTAGGAGTTACTAATAAAAGTTGTTTTGCTTACAAGTGCATCAAGCACTTGTCAAGAATGGACAGAAATAAGTGTTTTTGTCTCTTAGATGTTTTGGTTAACTGAGAATTACTATAAATGTTTTATCAGTTTTCAAAAAAAGTATAAAAAATGAAATGCTCAGTGGCCCCTAAACTATTTTTGACCATATTTTAATCTTTCTTTGATTTACAAAATCTCAGGGCCTTATACATATAATAATAAATCCTACAGTTTTGTTTATATTATCTCAGTTGTTTAGATCTTGGAAAAATGAGATCATATTACAAACCTCTCAGTTATCTAATTTTAACCAAGAAACATTCTGAAGTTCTGTAACTGTAACTGTAGAGTGATGTTGGATGTGTCCCATTTTTGTGAAATGACCACTGCCTTTTACCATAGCATGTGAATGTAACACACATTATGTAGGATGCTGTCATGCAGAGAGCAGGTGTATAAGAGTGACTTGTGTTCATAGAAGTGCCATGTGATCTGAAGGATGTCATTTAATCTCATTGAGCCATTTCTGACTTTAAATAGTGAGACTAGTTCCACCTACTTCATAGGATTGCTCTGAGGTTTAAATGATGAAGTACGTCAGAGAGCTTGACAAGTGTTGGCATGTCTTCTTTATACATGTAAAGGTGCAATCCCTATCTTTTTCATCAATATTTCTCTCCATAGCATGGAGGTAATGCATTGCATATAATAAGTTCTTAATAAATACTGATAATGGATTGAGACTATGAAAAAAACACTGCCCAGCCAGGAGCAGATGTCCACTAATATCAGATATTGACTAATTGCCTGGCATATTGCTTCTTCTGGAGTCAGCACCTATGTTTGTGAAGCTGCTGTGGATCCTCCAAGGAAGCCTTGAGATTTTTGTCCCCTGCTCTGGTCTTGGTCAGCTTACCTTCATTATGGTAGGGGTTTTCAACCTCTACACTATTGACAATTTGGACCGGATAATTCTCTGTCGTGGGACAGTGTCCTGTGCACAGTAGGGTATTTAACTCCATCTGTAGACTCTACCTATTAAATGCCAGTAGTGCTCCACCCCCAGTTGTAGCAGTAAAAATGTCTCCAGACATTGTCTAGTGTCCTCTGGGAGACAGAATTGCCCCAGGTTGAGAACCACTGCATACAGCAGTAGCTGCTTTGTGATGTAATTAGTCGTTTCCCTGTGCCCCCTCCCCACCAAACTGCCAGCCCCTAGAGGGCAGCACTGTCTTTGAGTTGCAGCCACAGCTCCCGTGCATGATAGAAGTAACAAATAAATAAGGGAAGAGGGAAAGGAAGAGATACTTGAAGAAGTAATTGGTTATAGCAACTGTGTTGGTCCATTATATGCAGTGGATTTTGTTTTCTTCTGGACCTAAAGGGCAAAGACTTGCTATAACCTCAGGTCTCTTTTATGAACCCATTAATGCCACCACCTTCTTCTCAGATCTTTCTCTCTCCCATGCCCCATCATTGACAGAATTGGCAATGTGTTCACTCAAAGTACAGGGTAATCTGGGATTGGATGCCTGAGACTTTAGGCCTCAAGGTCCAGGCAGATATTCAAGACATCTCTCTCTCTCATTTTTCCTCTCAAACTCTAACAGCCTCCACACCCAGGCTCGAACAACCATCTATACCCTGAAGATCCCCAAATATGTATCTCTAGCTTTGAACGTCTGTGTTAACTTCAGAATTATGTTTCCTAGCCCTGCTAGAGATTTTTTCTTGTGTATTTCAGAAGCTTCAGAAACAGAAACCCAGTGTTATGAAACTAAATTCACCATCTTACTTTCTTGCTCCTTTTAAACTTCCTTCAAGATTCTTTATCCTGAGAATAGTACAGGGGTTCTGGATTCAGAATTTTGCTTTGCCACTTGATAACGCTGACCTTGTGCAGATTATTTATCCTCTCTTTGCCTCATTTCCCTTATCTGTCAAGTGGATACTAATCTCCCAGGGTTGTTGTGAGGATCAAATTAGGTAATGCATGTAAATTGATTAAGTGAGAGAATGCATGTAAATCACTTAGAAAACAATGCTTGGCCTGCTTAATAAATGGTAGATGCTATTATTATCTAAAAACGTGCTTTAACCAGATACCTGAGAGCCATCTCTTACTCCTGCCCTCACCATTTCTCTGTTCCCACTCAACACATCCCTGCATTTTCTTAATCCTGTCTCCCATTTCTATATAATGTGGCCCATCCTTATCCATTTCAAGTGCTATGGCTTTAGAGCAGGCCTTGATCCTTTCTTGCCCAGATTATCACAGCAGCCTTTCAAACCAGGCTTTTCACCTCCAGTTTCACCTTCAGCCTATTTGTCCTTTGTCTTACTACCCAGACAGAGATAATCTTTAGTGTCTGCCATTGCCTTTATAATGAAGGTCAGCCCCTTTGTGACCTGCATCTCATCAATGATAGTATTGCAACATGCTTTAACAACTTAAAGCCCAACATGCTTCCGTGCCTTTGCACTGGCTGTTCTCTCTTCTTTGTTGAGCTAACATCTTCTCTTCTTTAAGGCAAAAGTCCATTATCTTTTCGTCTTAGAAGCAGGACCTAACCACTCTTTGCTGAGGTCATTGCCCCACTTTGTGCCTGGCCTCTTACCATACTGACATGTGTGCACATGCATTTTCTAGCACTTACCATGCATAACTTATGTTTCCTGATTGTGTTCCTCACTCGGTTGTGAGTTTTTGACATCTCATTCATTTTGTTTTCTCATTCACTTTTGTTTCTATAGTGAGTAGCACATTTCTTGATATGTAGTACGTGTTTAATAAGTATAGTTGAATAAACCTAGGATCTGGTAAGATTGAGTCAGGTAGTGTAGACTTACACAGTTGTAGGAACAAAATTGAATCAGAATAAATTGCTGGACTTAACTAGCAAAATTAAGAATGAAGAAACCATGCATGATCTCTGTTGGATATAATCAGGAGATCTACACAAATGGAAGCTAAACTCTGGGATCCAGTTAGAGATCCTAGCCAAGATAATCTGTAATATGTAATAGAGGGAGGAAGACCAAGGGGTCTGGGTGTGAAGTCATGCTGTCCCCTTGTATTGTCCCTAACTTTAAAGAACTTGATCTCATGTAGGAGAAACACCAGAAGAAACAAATAAATTAATCCTAACAGTAGAGTACTATTTAAAAAGGTATGGACCTAGTGTTATGGCAATAGAGACAAAGTAATTTTTCAACAAATGCAGTCACGTTATTGCCTGTGGACCATAAATGACCAGCTCGAGCATTAGTGGCAAGTGTGCAGCAGGCAGATGTTTTACATCGGTCTCAAGGCCTCCAGTGTCAGTACAGCTTCACGTAAGGAACCTGACCAAAGATCAAGTTCAGGATCACATTGCCTCGCAGCAAAAGGTGCCAGTGTTTTGTCATTTTCTTCGTAAGCATAATGTTTAGAATAGTTTACTGCTAAAAACAATAGACTTAAAAGTCCTTTTTACAGAAAGATTATTTTTCAGGCCTGTCATGTAAAGCAGGGAAACAGTTTACAGTTTTCTCAGCACTTAAGGAGATGACCAAAATATCACTTAGTAACATCACTAACCATTTTAAACCATGATTTCGTCAAAGGAATCACATTGTTCTCTTTGGTCCAGGGAACACTGTTTCTACATTGTCTAAATATGTGCTTTTTCAAATTACATTTGAAGGATCTCTAACCACAATGTAGCTACTCTCATCCCACCTTCTGAGTAAGGACTTTTCTTCCCGTCTTGATCCTACAGATTGACTATTGCATATGATTCTTTGACTAGAATAATGAAAGAGTTTCTGTTCCCAATATTTGTACACTGCTTCGCTGTTGAGGTGAAATAGCAATGACTCACATCCCTAGTTCTATTTAGTAATCCAATAAATTGTGTTTGTGATTTTGTTGTTAGGGTTTGAAGTCAATATTTGTTCATTTCTCCGAAACCTTATACTGATCTCAAAAAATTTGGATCTTGAATGTTCGTTTGAAGGAGCCAGTACCCTTCCCCCGAATCCAGCCTAGACTGTAAGCATGAGACTGCTTAAACGAAAATGCTAAACTGATATGCAAGAAAGAACCTTTATCAAGGTTTGATATAATTTTGTTGTTTCACAGCTGTCATATTGAAATTCCCTTCCGTTCCCACAGAAGGGAATACATACTTCTGCCAGCAGGTTCCTGCTGGGAACTGGAATGTATCCCTGTAAATACTCTGAGTAGCAGGGGTGGAAGAGCTTTCTTCTTTCCCCACGCTGCTCTGCTTCTGGCACAGGCTTGGGTATTGGCAGGGGCACCCGCCTCTGCACAGTCTGCTCTGGGAGGTGGGGGATTCCTCTGACTTCCAATTACCAGTTTCTTTATATGTGGGAGGACATTTTTTGGCACAGATTATCCTCTTCTCTTCATGTCTGGCTGACAGCACCCTTGCTAATTTATTTTTTGGCATCCCTTATGCATTTGTTAAGATGTCAAAAGGTACATTCAGAGCATGGAAGTGAAGACTGAATTTATATTCTGGAGCTTCCAGTAGTCATGGGATGTTAGATCTCCCTTTTTGGAATAGAGAGTGTGCGGCAGGGTAAGTAGAGGGTAGTGGACTTGATTTACCTGCCTTCTTGCAAAAGCCTCAAGACCCTTTAGTGGACACTGAATCACAGAATCCAAAGGATTTGAAAGTTCATGTAATCTATTGTCTTTATTTCTCAGCTGTGGAAATTGAGGCCAGGATAAGCTAAGTGACTTGCCCAAGGCCACAAAGCTGGCAAATGCTAGAACTGAAGCCAGGATCCTGGTCTTCTCTCTCTGTGCTGTATTATTTCTACTGTATTGCAAAGTTTGGAAAGTGGTAGGCACTCAGGAAATATGTATTAGGTATATTGAATACCTATCTTCATAACTCCTTTCTGCGTGTAGTATGAAAAAATGCATCTCTCCTCTTTTCCCCTCCAAAAAAATTATGACAAGCTACATAGCTAGACTGGTTGGATTGGTTATAATTGTAGCTAGATTTGATTGCCTGGAAAAGGGGTTGCTTTGGTAGTTTTCCCCTTTCCCCAGGGGATGGAACCCTTAGTTGAAATGCTAGCCAGCTGAAATGTGTCAAAATCAATCTGTAATTTCTGAGGCTGTGGAGAAGCAGTTCCAATCGCCTGGCCTGGACAGTCTGTTCTATTATACAGTACTATCTGAGACATTAATAGCAGATTCGTGAAGGCGTACTCCGGGAGAACAGATCTCTCAAGTTGTGTCTTCAGAGGAAGTGATCAGATAAATAACTAATTTGAGTGAAAGTAGCCCTGAGAATGTTTCAGGTTCTGGTTGAGACTCTTAAGTGCTCACTTAAGTAATTTTTAAAAAGCTCTTATTAGACCTGATATTAGAAAGTGATTTCTTTTAAATAAAATGTTAAAGAACTAAATTTCTGTTCAGAACAACTGCTTTTAGATTCATTGCTCAGAGGGAAGGTTTTGCTGGTATGATGATGAAATAGGCTTGCTATGCACTTCTTGACTGAATTGTGTGTTATGGATCCAAGAAGGTAATTTGAGCTGGATTCAAGTCCGATTGAATTTAAAGTAAGAGTTACACTTAAGGGCAGTTTAAAATATTGAGACCATAGTGCCATGGCCATTTAAGACAATCATCTTGAGATCACACTTCTAAAGAGGTCCTGGGTATCCAGACTGTCATGGTGCCTTTAGTGGCTAAAACCTAACACTTTAAAAGCTCCAGCTTCCTCCCTGGAGTAAATATGAAAATACTGAGAAGGGATAAATCGATGTGGGAATCGTTTTCAAAGAAAAGTATTAGAAATGCTTTAGTTATGAATTTGTGTGCAAAGTCAATATGGTTTATTTATTTATTTATTTATTTGCTTGAAAATATCAACTAAAGCTTCTTAAAAATTTCCCTACTCTCAGACTTTTTATTTATTAATTTAGAGTTCCTAACATGTATGGACATGGGGCCAGCAGTTTCTTGCACATAGTAGGTGCTCTGCAAATATTAGTGGTGATAAAGGAGATAAAAAACAAATGTAAGAAAAACCTTTTGTACCAGTTTTTTATTTATGTATTTTTGTTTGCTTATATTTTTATTGGAGCTTGAAAAATTTTCTCAGATTTATTTTGGATTCTGACCAGTTTGGTTTTTTGTTACCCAAGAATATTCCAAATTGGTGAGATAAAGTTTGTAAATAATAAAATTTCTCAAGAGGAAAGATAGGAGTTGTTTTTTGTTGTTATTGTTGTTTTGGTTTTATGAAAATAATGCTTTTAAAAAATGAATGACATGATTTTGAAACATATAAAGAAGTAAATAAAAGTTAGCAATAATTTCTCTCTCCAGAGATATTGACTACTCACATTTTGAGCACAGCCTGCCTAATTTAAAAAAAATCAAAAATATATACATGGTATACATATGCACACAATTTATATACTTATGTACTTAAAAATGGAATCACTGTGTACTATTTAAAATGGTAACACTTTGATAGTAAAATACTTCAAATACACAAAAATAAACAGAGAATATGAGACACTGTACCCATCATCCAGACTTAATTTATTTTAACATTTTTCCATTTAAGAAATACTTTAAAAATGCTTCTTAAGAAATAAAATGAAGGAACTGAGGGGACTGTTGGAGACCCCTCTCCCCATATACAGGATCACCCCTGCCACAGTAACCAGTGCCTTGTACAGTTTTCACCTCCCTATTTTTACACTTTTTCTATATAGGTTTGTATTATTATAATTTAGAGCATTGTCTTGTGTATTTTAACATTAAGTGGCTTTCTATTCCACATGCTCTTTGAACATCTTGTCATTAAATATTGTTTTTGAATTTAACCAGATTGATCCTACTTAAATTATTTAAGCTGCTACGTAGTGTTAGATTGCATGATTATAACATCCACTCCTTACTGGTGGGCAATTAATTTTTTTCCAGTTTTTCCATATTACAAACAATATTGCAGTGGTCATCATACTTCCTTGTATGCACAGACAGTCATGTGCCCCATAACAATGTTTTGGTCAATGATGGACTGTATATACAACAGGGGTCCCATAAGATTACAGTGGAGCTGAAAAATTCCTATAGCAATAGTAACATCCTAACTCAATGCGTTACTCACGTGCTCGTGGTGATGCTGTTGTCAACAAACCTATTACTCTGCCAGTTGTGTAAAAGTATAGTACATATAATATGTACAGAATGTAATAGTTGAAAATGATAATAAACAACTATGTTTCTGGCCTATGTGTTTACTATACTGTACTTTTTATTGTTATTTTAGAGTGCATTTCCTCTATTTATAGAAAAAAAAGAGTTGACTGTGAAACAGCCTCAGGTAGGACCTTCAGGAGGTATTCCATAGGAGATGACAGCTCCGTGAGTGATTTTGCCCTTGAAGACATCCCAATGGGACAAGATGTGGAAGTGGAAGCCAGTGATATTGGTGATCCTGACCCTGTGTAGGCCTAGGCTAAATGTGTTTTTGTGTCTTAGCTTTTAACAAAGAAGTTTAAAAAGTAAAAGAATAAAATAAAAAAAAATTTAAATAGAAAAACTCTTATAGAATAAGGCTATAAAGAAAGAAAATATTTCTGTACAGCTGTTCAATGTGTGTTTTAGGCTAAGTGTTATTACAAATCAGTCAAAAACTTAAAAAAATTAAAAGTTTGTAAGGTAAAAAAGTTGCAGCATAATGGCTTTTGACTTTATTACCATCACTAAAAAACTCAAATGAAGAAATTTATAAAGTGCTTTTATGGGAAAAAATTTCAGTTTGCCATCAGAGTAATTCACATAATAAGCAAATGGGGCATTATGCAAAAATAATGTTTCCCAGAATAAATAAGGAAAAAACTTAAAACAACTTAAATGATGAAAACTTTAAAATGAAACTCAACAAACAATTTTCAAGAAATAAAAATTGAAGCACTACACATCCAATGGAGAGACTATGACACAGCATGGAAAATGGGAATCAGTTGAACAAAAAATGGAAAAAAGGTCAAGGCTCAGTAGATCTAAATGAAAGAAGTATAAAAACCACAACCAACTTGTCTATTTGCATATTATGAGGGATTTATTATTAACTAGATAAGACCTACAAAGGAACTTTTTGTTATGAGAGTTACTTGGGGGTCTATTCAATGTTAAATAAACTCAAGTTATTATTCAGTACACATGTTCCAAGAAATAACTGGTGGGTGATAATTTAGGCTTTTTAGATTGATCCATATGAAATTGCTGATGTTTGGCCACTTTTGCCTTTAGTGTCAGCAATTTCATCTGGTTCACCCTAATACCAATTCTTCACCTTTCTTTTGCCCCTTGTCCACCCCACCCCAGGTATTAGGAGAAGCTAAGGCTCATTTATCCACCTCAGGATTCCATAATTCCCTATCTTTTCCAGAACCTGACTCCATCAATTATCTCTGTCTTTCTATACCTTCAGTATTTACCTTTTCCTTTGGCTCCAATCCTTTAGTATATAAAATTGCCAAGACTTTTTCTTTTTTTTTCTTCCTGTCTGTCTGTCTGTCTGTCTGTCTATCTATCTATCTCTCTATCTAGCTAGCTATGGAAATATACTGCAGAAGCAATAGAAAAATATAACGTGTGCAATTTAAACAACTCACAACAAACATAAGGAATTTGTATAAATCCTAGGTTTTCAATTTATCTAATTTTATGGGAAGTTGATATACAAAGTTTATTAAAATTACATGTGTCAGATGAAGTGAAATATCGCTAACTTTTATTAGAAATTTTACTTATGTACTATCTTCTTAAGTTATTATTTTAAAAATAGCCTATTTAAAGAATCTACATGAATGCACAAGCCCGTCTTCATCTTCTTTTCTCTATGCTCCGCGTTACTTTCACTGTAATTTTTGCATCCTAGTTACCATCCTTCATCCGCTGCCTCTTCAGTGGCTTAATATTATTTCCATCACTGGCAGCCCAGCTTCTCTCTTTATATCTCTAAGTGCAGCAGCACCAGGTAAAACCATGTGGGAAAAGCACATAGATAGACGCTGGTGGTCCCCTCCACTCTGAGAGGCATCTGACATGTGACTGCATTGATGATTTCTAATTACTAAATTGAACTCTGCAACAAGAAATTCATAAGAAGCCATTTTATAAATAATTTTGATGACAGTAGACCACAGGTTTCCTTTCCAGATGTCAAAACAGAATGTATGACCAGAGAAGATAGCACTTTCATTCCAGTGAAATTCTAGATACTGTAATGATAAACTCTTCTTTATTATTGCCATTATTTTGATAAATGGTATCCAGAAGTAGTTTTGTTTTTGTTTTTCTAACCTCAAGTTATTTTTTTCCCTACTAATTTACATTGGTGATCATTTACATAATCAGAACATTATTGGAAGAAGCAAATTACAAGAGTACTTCAAAAAAGTCTGTGGAAAAATAAAATTGAAAGATAATATAAATTTTTTCCATGAACTTTTTGAAGTGCCCTCATATATGCTTAAAAGCGCAGAATTTTGAATTAAAAATGGATAATCTTAGAGAACATGTATTTTTCACAGTGGAAAAGCATGGATCATTCTCTGGTTTTTGAGTAAATCCTTATTTCAGAAATGTTTAAGAATTGTTTTATTACTTAAATCCGACGACTGCAGCAGTTTTGTTCTGATCTCTTCTTATGGTTCACTTTTCATTAGTTAACTTTGTGTCTTGGTAGGAGAGTCATTCTAACTGAGGATGGGGAATTGTGTGCATAGCAACTGGGTTGCTAAGTGTTGCTGGAGAAAGTGGCTCAACTTTGCCGATTGGAGCCATCACTCCATCATGTTTTCCAGCCCTGTGTGCTTCAGCACTGCTCCATGGTCATCTTGTCCTCTCTGCTGACTCTCACCACCCTCCCCAGGTCTCCTAACCTACTGCTGACTCTCGGTAGACGGGATGCTTCCAAATCCAGATGACAGACATTGCCCATAATTAACACCTCACCGGGCAGTTGCTTCTCCATGTGTTGAATGGACCCATATGATATTGCCAATGCTTGACTGGTTTTTGACTTGCAAAGTTAGCAATTTCATCTGTTTCAAACTACTAAAACTTATTTTCGTTCTCTATCATTCCCTGACTTCTGGGAGTAGATGACTCCCTTCTCCAAAGTTAATTTATCCCCTTAGGAGCTCGTACATTATTTCTCTTGCAGGATCTGGCTCCGTCAGATCCTTGTCTTTTCATATCTTCAGTATCTAAACTTTTCCCCTTGGTTTCTTTTCTTTTCATATAATATAGCCAAATCTTTTTCTGTCTTATTTATATTTGAGTTTTTAAAGATATACAAAATATATTTTAATGTACAAAGGAGAAATGTAAAATATATGGCAACTTAAAGAATAAGTATAAAAGACATTACCCAGCTTAAAACTAGATTCCTTTTAATATATCTAAAGCCCTTCTATGCTCTGATCCCTTTTCCCTCCCTCCCCTAAACAATATTTATTCCCTCTCGCTTTTTAAATATATATATTTTTTAATATTGTGTGTGTATCCTTTAAAAATCTTTCATTTAGTCTCACTTTTTAAAGAAATATAAATGGAATCTAAATGTATATGGCCTCCAAAACTAGCTTTTCCACTCACCAATACAGTTGTTACACTCAGCAATACAGTTTGTGAGATTAATCTGTGCTCACATGTGTGACAGTAGTTTCCTCTTGTCTCATTCCCATTTTCCAGGCACATTGTTGTAGATTCTACACCTGATGCTAATGTCCTGAAGTTCAAACAAAAGAACTGTACTTCTTAATTTTTACTTCATGGAAATAGTTTATTTGGTTTCACTTTGTCATCCTCTTTGCCAGAAACAAAATTTCTGTGTCTTAAACAGAAAACCAATCCCCTTTCCTTCATTGTATATCCACCTCTTACTAATGCTCTTTCTTTTTTCCTTCAAGACTAAAATCTTAGCAAGAGTAGTTCATAGTGACAGTCTCTGTGTCTCAGCCCCCAACCCAAGCCTTATTTTATCTCGTGATGGTTGACCTCTTTATGTTTTTTAAACCTTCTCCTCTAATTTTGTTTAAAAAGCTCATGACAGGTTCTTTTTTTCCCCTCTGCTAAATGTTAAATGTAAGCCTCGATGAGTTTATAATCTGGCTTTCTTGGTTTTGAGCTTATTTTACCTGATTTCAATGTAGCATTCTGTTTATTTTCCTTTGGATAGAGTGAAGACCCCATTACATAATGTGAAAGGCTCCTGGAATGATAATAGTGCTCTGAAAGTCTCGTGGTGCTGTATTAATGAGCCTGTGTGCATGAGGGGTGGAGGAAGACGGAGAGACTTGCTCCTGAAAATGCTTAAAAGTATTTTAAGCACATTCTGAAAAGCAGTGATAGAGGCAAAATTAATTGGAAGAAATCTAACCTAATGTTTTCTTTATTTAGGGTTTTGGTTCACTTTGAAATGTGTGTCAGCCATCAGGATTGTGAAATATCACAATTCCTCGGCATCAGGATTAATAGCTTCTCTTTTGGGTAAGGATCTTGCTGTAGTAGGATTGTTAATGGTCAGGAGATATATTTTGTCTACATTTACAAAGTTTAGCAAGGAGAATTAAAATAATGATCTAGGTAATTTAAAACCCAAACCTTTGTTGCCTCAATTATCTCTCTTCAGAATAATTATCTCAATAATTTAACATCATTTACTGATGTCTCCTTACACTATGAAGATCCTTGATTTTGTCAATATCGTAAGTGCCTACTATGTTTAAACCACTGATGTGTGCTGCAAGAAAATGAGAAATGAATAGTAGATACATTCCTCAAGTTTTCTGCAGCCTAGAGGAAAAAAAACCAAGTAGACAACTTATGTTGTAAATCAGACTACAAATAACATTTAAGAAACTGAAATGGTATAAAAAGAGGATCATATGAAGGCAGCTTGACTCACTAACCTTGAAATTTATTTTCTTTTGAAGCAGACTTAAAAAATTACATCTTAAACCTGATCTCTGAATTTCCTATCTGCTGTCCTTTTTATTTTTATATAACAACTGTATTGCTGTATTATTTATGTGGACCAGCTATATCCTAACATTTATGATAAATGCAGTTATTCATGAAATCTGTGTTGAATAAATACTGTTTCAGTGACAAAGAGTGGGGCATGCAAGGGTTGGTAAGACATGGTTGAGAAGTTCAGAGCAGTAAGTAGGCAGATAGGTAAACAGTATTCGCAGCATGGTACTAAAAGTGTCCCATAGTACACAATGCTGTAGTGCCCAAAGGAAGGAGGTATGATGTACCCTAACTCACTGGGCAGAGCAGACTGTACAAGCTTCAGCCCTGCCCCCTCCACCCCCCCCCCCCCAGTGGGGGTCTTGAAGGAGGACTTGGAGTTTACCAGGGAAACCCAGGAGGAGAGCATTCCAGGTTTTCTGCCCAGGTAGGCACCTTCCTGGGTTTTTTTCTCTAACCACACCTGGGGCCAGAGAAAGTCTTTAATAAACCTCTTCCCAGACCCTGTGAGTATTTCAGGCATTGCTCCTGTCCCTAACATCCCTCCTCTGATCCTAATCTGCTCTTTATCTACGTTCTATGATCTCTGTCTGCAGCCTCTGGATGGCCCCAGAGGACAGAATGCATTTGGCAGGCTGCAGTTTAGACTGGGTTGGGGAATCAGATACAGACAGGCAAAGAAAGGAGCATTTGAAAAGTTAGGGAACCAAAAAAAGACATGAGGCATGTGGGGAGCATGAGGAAATATGTGTGGCTTGAGGATAGATAGGTAGACTTATGGAGCGGAGTAGGAAATGGAGTTGACCAGAAAAGTGTTTCCAGATCATGAAAGTCTATGTGTTTTGCTGAGGGGTTTGGATGATATTATATGGGTAATAGGGAACTTTACAAAGCTTTCAGGTAGTAGAGTGATAAGAAAAGGCTTCTGTAGCATATGCATACTGTTCGGTTAGTCTGATTGCTTCTTCACTGAAGCCGTCCATAAGTGGTGCCATTCAGTTCTCCCTTTAGGATAGAACCCATTGTATGAATAGTCGGCCAACAGCCTGAAGGTGCCACAGCTTCTGATCTGCCACAGCATTCACACAGAGTCACACTCTCCCTGGGCTGCTCCCAGCCAAAGACAGAGCATGGCAGGATACTAGGGCTGGGCCAGTCCAGCCCAACACAAGACTCCACTGACAGACAATCGTGCTTGAGACTTTCTTGGTGCCACATGCATCTAATGCTCCTCCTACTCAATCCTTCCTTCTCTCTTTCCTTTCATGGGTGCCAACGCATCAGGGTGGTCTAAGCCTTTCTCTACCTATTCCTGCACCCTCTCCTTTTTATCTGTCACAGGTGTTTCCCCCAATAATCTCATTTCTAATTCTGTCTTGACATCTGCTTCCCATAGGACACAAACTGACACATGATGCCTCAAAGTCTATTTTTAAATTTTACGGTATTTGTCTTTAAGTGGTTGTTTATGTTTTACGGTCTGAATTAGCATGCCCTTCTTTATATGAAATAAACATTTTTATGAAGTCAGAGATTATCTTAAATAAATAATCTTAGGACAGATTGGACCCCAGGGCCATGCCAAGCTTCTCTACCCCAGTTTATCACTACAGCTACTTGAGATCTGACAGGCTTCTGGAGGACAGTGCAGAGGAGCCAGCCCTGCTTAGTTCTACTTAGTAATGTATTTCCCACATCCTATCCATGGCTGAATTGGCTCAAGTTCAAAGAGTTGATGGACAGGAAGTGCTTCAGACAAGATTTGTTTTCCCCCTGACTGTCATTCTTATAATACAAAGTATTTTGATATCTCATGACTAGCAGGTGGTTAGATAAAAGTAGAGGATAATTCAGCATGTTAAAAGCCTGTGACCTAGCATTTGGGAGACTAGAATTAATTATCGTGTATCACTGCACAATTTTTGAGGCAGTTTTTCTGTATGGAATGTTATGCCTTATGTACCAAAGATACTTTCTTTGTCTTTCTCTTCCTCTCTCTTTTTTTTTTAAATAAAAATTCACTGCTTGAGTTAAAAACAGTGAATGTTTTTGAAGTAATTTGTAATCTTCAAATATCAGAGAAGTATAAAAGTTCATTTTTAGTTTTTAGAAGATCTGTCCTATTTGTTGCAATTTCTGTGACTAAAACAAAATTGCACAGTACATTTATTTAATAAAATGCTGGATTGAATATCATGTCTTTTTGAAACTAAAATAAATGTGTTTGAGTTCAGTTGTGGAATTGAGCTTTATTTTTTGTCCTGGGCAGATTTTTGGGTGTTGCCGTGATCAGAGTTTCTTTGCGAATTCTCTGGGAGCGGGAATTCCCTGTGTGGTCCGCATGATGGAGGGAGGGACTGAAGACAAACCTCACGGTTTTGCCTTCCCTGCTTTGCTCTCATCTTACACATTAGAAACTCTTCAGTAAGGGACAACTAAAAGGCCAACAAAAATTCAGAGATTCAAAATCTGTGGAGTGATATAACGGCCTTTAACATTAACTTTTCCATAAAAAAAAAAAAAATCTTTTAAGTCTAAATGATTTCATGGTAATCGTGGGCATTTTCTAGAAAGTTTTCATTGAAAGGGAATACATAGCAGTTGCTTAAATGTGAAAAGAACCATGTACAGAAAAACCTTATATTTCTGTAAAATTGTCTAATAGTGCTAAAGTCTATTTGGTGAAAGGATTTTATATAATATTCTAATTTTGTAGTATTTAGAACCCATGCACAGATGAGATGTTGCTCCCGGTGAGTGTGGCAGGTCCCTTGTTTAAACAAAGCTAAGTGATAATTAGCAAGCACGGCGAAAGGATAACTTCAAAAGCCCAAGCGAAATATTAATGAACTTATGTCTTAATTCTAAGAAGATTGAATTTGGGGGGCATGACCTTCTTATTTAATTAAAGATAGGTTATCAGTGTTATTGTAGCTCTAGGGAAACCACAGTGGATTGCAGACTTGACGATTACAGGAGGCTGCTGCTTTGAGTGGAAGTTTTGGAAAATCAATATGGCATCTCACGTTGACACTCAAGATTTATTTCAAACCAGCAGTTGACTGTGTTGGGATGAGTGGGATGGGGTGCTAAGGCAAATCAGTGCCATTTTAAAAAGTGTTTGGTTCTTGTTGTTTAATCTCATGCTCACAGAAACTTTGTAAATATAGTATGAAGAACTATTTTCCTAAACCTCTTGAAAGTAACTTGCCCTCACCTCCATGTACTTTAGTGTGCATTTCTCACAAAGACATCCACTACATAACTACAGTATAACCTTAAATTAAAAACATTAACACTGATATATTTATACCATCCTATCCTCAGATCCCACTCAAGTTTTGCCAATTGTCCCACTAATGCAAAGGGATTCAGTCCCAAATCTTGTGTTGGATTTAGTGGTCATGTCTCTTTATTCTTCTTCAATCTGGATGTTTCCTCAGTCTTTTCTTGACTGTCATGAACTTAAAAGGCCAGTTATTTTGTAGAATGTCTGTCAGTGTGAAGACATTTTGTAGAAACATATGTCTGATGCTTCCTTGTTAGATTCTGGTTTGGCAGGAATATCACAGAAACGGTACTGTATTCTCATTGTGTCAGTTAATGCATGATTTTAATTAATCTCATGATAATGATGTTAAATCAGACCAAAGGTCTAAGGTACTTTTCATTCTACACAAGGAATGTTTACTGATGACATGGAATTTATGTTCCAGCCCAGATCATGGCCCTGCAACTGCTTTCAAAGCCCTCTACTTTAGATTGCTCTTTTGTCTCACTTATGTTAAAACTTTGTCATTGAGAAGCCTGTGAGGCATCAAAACAGCCATGTCAAGTGGACATCCCCTGGGCTTCATGCTGATATAGCCAGTGCCTATGTTACATCTCCATTTTGATGTCTCACAGACATCTCAGACTTGCATGCCCTCACCTGAACTCTTGATTCCTAATACTGCACACCCACCCCCAGCACAACCATTCCCCCAGCCAGAGATCTGGAAATATCCTTAATTTTTTCCCTTTATCCCTCCTGTAGAATATATCAATGCATCCTATGTTCTGTTCTGTTCCTTTCACCATCTACTGTCAAAAGCCTAGTCCAAGCCACCAATGTCTCTCACCTGGTATACTTACTGCTTCAATCTTTGCCTCTTTGTGATCTGTTATCCTCACAGCTTCCAGAATGATAACTGCATCGTGTCACTAACCTGCTTACACATACGTAACAAATCACGCAATTACTATGTAGGCTGCATGACCAAGCCCCTGTTCGTCTCTCCAGTCTCATTCTGTGCTATTCACACGCACATTCTCTATGCCCAGCCACTTTAGCCTTCTTTCTGTTCCTGAAACATATTAGCCCTTTTGGTGCCTTAGAGCTTTTGAACATCATCTGCTTCGAATATCATTATCTTCCCTTTTCCCAATAAGTGCTTTAAATCTTCACACTAGAATTAAATGCTAACTGAAGAGTATGATTTGGGTACTAACTTCTGTTCTCTTACAGTATTATTTATTTTATACTTGAAGGAGAATCTCAGTGGCAATTAGTATGTAATAACTATTAGATTTAACTTACTATTAAGAAAACAGCAAGAAAAAGCTTGCTTCCAACCACTTCCAAAATAAGTCTAAATAAAAATCAATGTAACTATGACATTGAAAATATAAAAAGAAATAAAAGCCACAGTATCTAGAAAAATATTTGATCTATGAAACACTTTGAAACCCTGGAAGAAGAGGGAATTCAAAGTATTTTTGTTACTGAGATACTACAAGGTTAATTTTCAAATGACTCATTTCAGTAAAGATGATGAATTTGTATTAATGGTACTTGTAAATACTGCTATCATTCCTCACATGTACATAACACTGTCAGTGTACAAGAATGTGTGCATGCATTGTTTCTCTTGAAATTCACAACCTCTTGAGCACAGATAAGTTAAAAGACCTGTGTAACATCACTTGGCCAAGTCCAGTTCTCTGGACTCCACCTTCATTTAATAAATGCTGGTTGAGAGCATACTATGCATCAGGCACTCTGCTAGGAATTTTTGAACAAAGTGTTCACTTGGAGTTTATAATCTAATGGAGGAGACACATAGTAAACAAATAAACCAGCAAATAAGTATGTGTAGTGGGAGGGTATTTTTCCTTGCTTTGCACATACTGTTTTTCCATGTTTGGGTACATGCTGAACTTCCTCACCAACCGTGGATATGAAATATAAAGGAAAGGAAGAGTCAGAGACTCTTTAGCATATTCACACATATGAGATAAATTAGTTGGGGCAGTATAAAAATTTTATTGTTTTGTAAATAATCTAACCAGAAGAACTGAAAGCCCATCCCTACCACCCCATCCAGAATACAATTCAGTGAAATGGGAAACTTGCAAATTTAGCCTCATGGGAAGGAGGAGGTAAGGGATGCAGGGAGTTAGGGACAAGGAGGGGATGGAAAAAAGAAAGGTTTAGCCCAAAGAGGAGGCTTTTTTCTTCACGTACAGAGCATACAATAAGGTACCAGGACTGGAGGAGTTGGGAGGATGAGCACAGGGAGGATGACTGCTTTCCTGTGTATCCTGTAGTGACTAAAGATAAAAGTCAGACCTGAACGGATGAACCATCATATTCTCCTCAACAGCCTGCTTCCTTGTTAATGAACTGCATCATTCTTTGGTGAAGAAATTAGCTCTTTATAATGAAAGAGAACTATATGTCAGTAGTTAGGAAAAAAAAAAAAAAAAGAAAGAAAGCTAGCATCTCCATAAGGTGATAGATCCATGCATTTTGAAAGGTCATTGGAACCCCTTTGAACCCTACTTTCATAGTTCACTAAATTACAATAAATCTGCCCACCCCTCCCCTGCTCATGAGATAGGCTTTTCTCTACCCAAGTGTCATGAAACCCTCTTGTTAGAAGGTTCTAGCAGGGGAGCACAGCTACTCGTATACCCTTGACAGAAGAATGGTCCTCTCCACTATTGGGGAAGGTCCTCCTTTTCTACCACACATGCAGCTTCAGGAGGGACACACATGGAGTGGTGAGGGAGGAAGGGGACACCGCCTAGCCGGCCAGATCAGCCAAGCCAACCCTGGCAATCAATGGAGTGACAGACAGATGTCACAGCGTCACAGCCAGATTGTCCACACATCCAAGTGTCATGAAACTGTCTTTTCCTGCTGCCCTCAGGACAGTTCTTGGAGGGTGTCTGAGGTCATGACCATTTCTAAAAGAAAAAGCAGGATCTGAGGCATGGATGAGTTGCCATGCTATGTGTACGGAAGGAAGTGTCATCATATTTATAAGCATCATTAGTGAGAAATCATCATCTTTATTGAAATGAGTTAATAATTTGAAAATTAAACTAGAAATAATTTGGTGACAGTAATACTTTGAATTCCCTTTCCTTCCAGGGGTTAAAGGTGTTTCATATATTGAATACTTATAGATATTGCTGTGGGTTTTTTTCCTCTTTAAATTCTAAATGTCATAATTACATTGATTTTCATTAAGACTTTTATTTTGGAAGCAGGCTTTTTGTCGTTGATGATTTCTTTATAGTAAATTAAGCTTAACAATTATCCCATCCTAATTGCTACTGCAGTTCTCCTTCAAATTACAAAATAAATAATACTGTAAGAGAACAGAAATTAGACCCCAAATTATACTTATCAATTAGCACTCGACTGTAGTGTGAAGACTCAAAGATTATATGTTTCACTAAGGAAAACATTATTTTGCTTCATAGTCATTAAGCCTCATGCTTGTTTTATTAATGGATTAAATTTTTAGCTTTTGATTATAGGATTGCTGTGCATGCATGTGTGTGTGTCTGTACATGTAGACAATTAACAGTAAGTCTCTAGGAATATGGGAACCAATACCATATTAGAAACTAAATTTTTTCCTCAAACAGCTTCTTTTTATTTGTTCTTATTTCAGTAAAATGTGTCATCATGCATTTAATTGCTCAAGCCAGCAACTGGGCATCATCTTGACAGCTTCTCCTGTCTTATCTCCTGCATCTAATGTCAAGGACTTTCTGTTCTGTCTTCTGAATAGCTCTTGTTCTGTCCACTCTGTCCTATGACTACCACTCTGGTTCAAGCTGCCATGATCTCTTGCCTGGATTGCTGGAGGGGCTTCTTAAATGGTCTTCCTACGTCCATTTTTGCCCCTTGCCATACAACAGCGAGAATCTTACAAAAATGCAAATTAGATCCTGTTCAATCTCTGCTTGAAGCCCACTCATGGTGTCTTCTAAGGTAACATTTGATCTAGGAAATCTCACATGACTTTATCCCTGCTGCTTTTCACCCCACCCCACCCTGCCCACCTCCCCAGCCCAAGCCACATGGTTTTTTGTTCATTTCTTTGAGACCGGGTATTCTAACACTCGAGTCTTGTCGTACACCATTCTTCCTCCCCTTCCCTACACTATCCCAGTTTGAAGTCACTTTCTTGAAATGTCTTCCAAAGCCCCTCAGACTGAGGCCACCTCAGTATTCACTTCCATGCCACACTACGTTTTCTCTTCTTAGTACACATCACTTGTAATGAATTTGTTCAATGTCTATCCCCCCACTTGAGATTTAGATCCAAGGAGGTGAGGATCAAGTCTGAGATGTTTATCACTTTATCTCTTATCCCCTGGCAGAGTGCTTGACATATAGTGGATCCTTGGTGAATATTTGTTAGATATGTGAAAATAAATAAATAAAACAGCAAGTGAATGAATGAAAAAGACTGGTTTGAATGTCACTCAGATACTTTTGGTATTGAATTATCCTGACAATTTGAGTATGAAAAAAATAAAATTAAGAAAATTTGAGCAAAAATGGGTGATGCTTTTTAAGTTAGTTTGGAAGTACCAACAGTTTTGTCTACCCAGGTTGAAATTGATTTGGCAATATGTGAGTACACATAGAATCTTTCAGGTGAAGAAATTTAAATATTGGTAAGCCGTGCACAAATGAAAGTATTCTTTGTGAAAATGCATATGAGATATAAAATATAGAACAAATTTTTTCTTGTATTCATGCTGCAACATATCTAAACAGCTCTATAATCATTTAAAGGCAAATCCAACATCATAACTTTACACTCAGTGGAAATCAGCAAGCAGACTTAAGGATGAAGCAAAACCAGGAAGTAGATACACATACGCACAAAAAGTAAAAAAAAAAAAAAAGGCAAATAGATGTCATAGAGCCCGAAGCATATGTATGTGTACTCAAAGTCTTCACTCCAACTTTGCTTACTCTTAATTTGCATACAGTATCGACAAACCTATTTACTTGGTTATTTTATTTCTAGGGCCAAAGCAAATTAAAACCCTCAGTGAAGAACTAGCCAGGGATGGGCAAGTGCAGTAATCCACTGATAAAAATGGTGGTTTTGGCCTAGGAGAGCCATCTCTCCTTCCTCCAGACTCCTGTGGACCTTTACTTGTGCAAACACGTGAACTGTGTTGGCCTGTGGCACAATTATGCTTTTAAAAAGTCATTTCCCATTCTTGATCATAAGCTTCATAAGGAAAGACCTTGGATTTTCACACAGCTAAATATTAGCTTTGTCAGAGTAACACACAAAACCATGTCATAGTTGATATTCATAATCAAAACAAAGCAAAACAACTCTGAGTCATCAAGAGAAAATTAAATCATATTTAATATTGTTTGAGGAGCCCAGAATGAAGGATTATATTTAAGAAATATTTCCATCCCAAACAGTGAAAGTAAAAGCTTTTCTTCTTAAAAAAAAAAAAAGTGAATACAAAGTTATTACTTCTGAAAGACTACTTCTACTTATTTTCTAGAGCCACTCATAAACCAAGGAGTGTGTCTCAGAGCTGAAGTTTTACTGTTTACTTGTTCTAATTCTATTATGTATCTTTTGCAAGCCCTTCAAACTCAGCCTAGCTTGTAGCCCTGTGAGGGAGGGAGAGTAAATATTCCCACTTTATGAATAAAAGCCTGAAACCATAACTTAAATTATTACCTCCAGGTTACAGCTATTAAGGGTGTTGTTGGGACCAAAACTTTTAGTCACTTCACCCATGAACCAAATAAACATCACACAAACATCTAGCCATAAAAGCAATGTAGCATTGTGATAAAATCATAGGCTTTAGAGTCAGAAAGATCTCGGTTTGAGTCCTTCCTTTGGTCATATACTGAGTCACTGCAAGTGTTATGCTCCATCTCTTTAGGTGAGGGCAATCTTTGATTAATTATAAGTCATGTGATATTATCACATATTATTGTGGTGAAATATGAATTGGAACCACAGAGGGAATCTTTGTAAAACCAGCTAATTGAATTTCTTTTGGCTCCTTAAGCCAGAGGATTAGGCATTAAACAAAAAGACATTTACCCAGTGACACCACCTGTTTTAGTCAGTTCTTGCTGCTGTAACAAAATAGCACAGATTGGGTAGTTTGTAAACAACAGAAATTTATTCCTCACAGTTCTGGAGTCTAGGAAGTCCCAAATCAAGGTGCCAGCAGATTTAGTGTCCGGCGAGGGCTCACTCCCTGCTTTCCAGATGCTGCGTCCTCACACGGTGGAAGGAAGGCAGGAGGGCAAAGGAGCCAACACTGTGCTATGTGAAGCCTCTTTTAAAAGGGCACCAATCCTTTTTGCAAAATGTATAACTCCTTTATTTTTTAATATTTTATTAATTTTCAAAATAACATAACATTAAAGTTTACTCTAAAATTATAAGAATTTTCTAATTTGTTGCACATTCTTTTTTTTTATTGAAACATAATTTATTGTACATATCTGAGGGGATTAAGTTGTGTAATGTTGAATATACTAATTATCCTGATTTGAGCATCCCATATTGCACACAGGTACTGATGTTTAATGCTGTGTCCTGCAGATACGTACAAGGGCACTAACCTATCCTCGAGAGTGGAGCCCTCGTGACCTAATAACCCCCTAAACGCCCCACCTCTTAATACTATCACATTGGTGACTAAGTTTCAACATATGAATTTTGAAGGGACACCTTCAGACCATAGCAACACCTCTCTGTATTTTAGTAAGTTTTTAACCTCTCTTTCATTTCATAACATTGGAATATTACTAGTACCTACTTGCATCAGTCAGAATAGGTTGTGTACACTAACAACCCCCAAATTTCAGTGATTTAAAACAATGCTGATGCATTTCTCACTCACTTATGTCTGCTGTGGTTTGGCCAGTTGCTCCTTCACGTCGTCCTTACGTGAGAACCTGAGATGCTTAACTTTTCGCCATCCACAATGTTGTTGGTCACCATGGCAAAGGAAAGGGATCATGGCAGATCACACACTGACTCTTAAAGGTTTTTGCCAGGAGGGGACATGCATCTGTTCACTCACATTTCACTGACCAAAGCAAATTACCCCTTTATACCTAACTTCAGGGGTTTGGGAAACTGCAGTCCAACCATGGACCTATGGCCTGGGAGGAGAACTGTCATAGTGATGAACAGTCCCCGTGACCACCACCTGGCCTTATGAGGATTGTCAGGAGAACTAACTGAGTTAATGAATGTAAAATGCTAAGCGCAGTGCCTGATACCTTGTAACAACTGAGTAAATGTTAGGGATTGTTATGACTTATGTTGGTTACAAACTTTATTAATAAAGATGACTTGAAGCTTATTTTAGCTTGTTGCATGTAGTGTCACTTCAGAACATGAAACTTCTGAAATAAAGCCTGTGTTTAGAAAATAATAGTGCTGCATAACTTCATAACCTTGCATGACAGGAATGCCTCAGGGCACTACACAGACACACCGTAATGAAATGGTTGAGGAACTCACATGACTTAGGTATAATGGTGGTCAGTTATTTTTTATTTAGATAGGAAATTTGTGATTTATAAACTGCTAAAGAACAAAGAGGATTGGACTGATACATTTCATTTTATGGAACCAAATTTATTATTTTTGAGTGTTTCTTTGCACCATGTTAAGCTTGAAGCACACGTAGTTCTCCAAGTGCACCAAATGCTCTGCTTATGGCTCAGGGATTCTGTGGCTTCTTCCAGGTTGATAGTAAGCAGGTCTGATTGTAGTCAAAGCAGTTCAGGCAAAAATAGGTCCTTTAGGTCTTAAGAGTCCTCTTTCTTTACCCTTTTTCCCCCTGGGAAGCGACCTTTCTCGTGCCCTATTTCTTCACTCTCTCTTTCCTTCTGAGCAGAAAAGAATCAGTTGACAGATGGTTGATTGATTACTTTGTACCACAAGGACATTGAATATGTTACTTTGGTTGGCACTTTCATCTTAAATGCATTATTCTGGCCTGTGAGCTCCTCTGGAGTGAAGTCTGTCGTTTTTTAGCTTTGGGTCCAGTGCTCAACAATGTCTGGAACTTGGTCTTCAAGTAACAGTGCATGAAGAACTGAATGAATGTACAACAAAACATTGTCCCTTTTTAGGGAGAGGAATTCCAGTCATAGGGAGAGCACAGGAATTCCAGTCATAGGGAGAGCACAGGAATTCTCAGTGCAGGGCTCCCTGCAATCCCATGCTGGTTGTCTCTTCTGTCCTACCCATTTCCTCTTCCATCCTTCACGGCCAGCTGTGACCACTGGGAAGCAAGGAGGAGTCACCCTGATTCTGTGGCCCTGCTGGAGACTGCTACCTTGCACCGTATTTCTATATAATAGCATTCCTTTCCTCACTTCCTGCCACCACCACCCCCCAAAAATCCTTCCTGTTTGAGAAGAAGTCAGTCAGGAGTCCCCTCCCCTTCCGTTTCATCTGAGTAGAGGCTGGGTTTTCACTGGAACTTCCTCCAGCTCAGTGGCTCTCTCATCAGAGTCACCTGCAGGGCTCATAAAAACTATCTGCTGGACCCTCATGGCCCAGGGCTTCTGACTCAGTAGGTGGAAGTGGGCCCATGCTTTGGCATTTCTGACAAGCTCACAGGTTATGCCAGTGTTGCTGGCCCGAGGACCACACCATGAGCAGCTCCTCTGTCGGAACTATTCCCTCCCTTCTTATGTCCAAGACTTCCTGATGCTACTTTCTTTTCAGGTGCTGGTTTTGCTTAGTTTTTGTTTGATTGTCTTTTTTTGTTTTTAATTGAAATTGAATATATTGAAGGTGCGCAGCATGGTGTTTTGATATATAGATATGTAATATACTGATGACTACTATCAAGCTAATTAACACATCCATTTGTTCACAGTTACCTTGTGTGTGTGTGTGTGTGTGTGTGTGTGTGTGTGTGTGTGTGTGTGTGTGTGTGTGTGTGTGTGGTTAGAACACTTAAGATCTACTCTCCTAGCAAATTTCAAGTGTACAATACAGTACTCCAATTATTAACTATAGTCTCCATGCTGTACATTAGAGCTCTAGAAGTTATTCATCTTGCATAACTGAAACTTTGTACTCTTAGACCAACATCTCCCATTCCCTGCCCTCCTCCCCTACGCCTGGTAACCAGCATTCTACTCTCTGCTTCTATGTACTTGACTTTTTTAGGTTCCACATATAAGTAGGATCCTTCAGTATTTGTCCTTCTGCATCTGGCTTACTTCACTTAGCATAATGTCCTCCAGGTCTATCCATATCACTAATGGCAGGATTTTCTTCTTTTTAAAGGCTGAAAAATATTCCATTGTGTGTGCGTGTGCGTGTGCGTGTGCGTGCGTGTGTGTGTGTGTGTGTATCACATTTTCTTTATCCACTCATGTGTCAATGGACATTTAGGATGATTCCATATCTGGGCTATTGTGAATAATGCTGCAACTAACATGAGAGTGTGGGTATCTCTTCGACATAGGGATTTCATTTCCTTTGGATACTCAGAAGAGGGTTTGCTGGGTCGTATGGTAGTTCTATTTCAATTATTTGAGGAACCTCCATACTTTTTCCATAATATCTATGCTAATTTACATTCCTACCTCCAGTGTACAAATGTTCCCCTTTCTCCACATCCTCACCAACACTTATTATCTTTTGTCTTTTTAATTAGCCATCCTAACAGGTATGAGGTGATAATCTCATTGCAGGTTTTAATATTGCTTTTGAACTGTTGGAATGAACCTAATTATTTCTTCTTCTGATATCATAACACTAGTGTTGTCATTTATGTGTCTGCCCAGATGTTGTTTTGATTGTTACAGATTAAAAATTCCTAAACATGGGAACTGTCTAGTACCAGAAGACCTTACAGAGAAAGCAGAGGGGGTTGTCTACCTGGCACTTATGAAGGCTGTATTTATTCAAAACAGTAAAGGGATGATTTCCTTTGTAGCCAAGAAATTTGGATCTTTTTAACCAACTATTTTAAAAACGTATATGAGTATTTCTATTATACTCCTGATATCTAGCTAGTTAGCCAGCTGGATTTTTTGAAATTATTAAAAAGGAATAACTTCAGCTGTATTGGTGGGAGATCAAATTAATGTATCTGTAATTTTGTACAAGGTATTTTATCATTTGGTTGATTCAAGCTATAAATTGATAGTCATAGCTCTGAAATTGATCTTGACATAACAAAGTAATTTAACTTTTGAGAATAAAGATACACATGACCTTGAAGCAATGAAAGGCTACATTTTAAGTGATGTATTTGGGGTGTTTCTTAATAGTTCAGCAACAGTAAAATTATATTTACTTAGACTATAGAGTGAGCTCTTTTCCAAATGGCTTCTCTGGGAATCTTCTTTTTGTATATATTTTCTTCATGTGACCCTAGTTACAACAGGGCATTTGTATTGCTATACCAGCAGTAAAATATAGACAGCTTTATACATTTTGGTATCTATTTTACAGCCATGTTTGCATGTGTATAAAAATCTCAAATAAATGAGACTTCTTACCACATTGTGTTTCTTATATTCAATTAACATATTTATTGAACATTTCTTCCTGTCATTAAATGATTTTCTAGGTTTTTAAAAGCATTGCAAAGTATTTCTTTATTTGAATGTATCCTAATTAGTTGACACATCATTATGTTAAAATAATTGGGAAAAAAAAAAAAAGTACATGTTGCCAAATTACCCTCTAGAAAGAGAGAAAAAACTTTTATACAAACATTGCTAACAAAACACCTTTTGTTGATATTTCCTTAGCATATACTACTTCTCTTATAATACTTTAGGGGAAAAATGAAATTTTTAAGCTGATTGGGTTTTAAAATATTATCAGTCAGTTTGGGGTGATAGAGTTATTTTTTAATATCCTCCCAGCTTTGGAAACAGATGGTCCAATCTGTAGCAATAAAGAGATAAAATACCAGAAATTATGCCTCAAAGTAGTAAGATAACATAAGAAACTAAATAGATTATGTGTTGCCACCGTTACTTGCTTTGTGGAATGTTTGATCTTTATCTATGCAGAGGGTGGTATGTGTGTGCTTGTCTTTGTTTGGGGGTGCTTGACTATTTCTCACATACAGTTTGAGACTTTTTATTGAAGCGAGTGCCTGTGAGGGTTAGAAGTTGAATTAGTTTAGTCCTCACCAGCAGTTGCAAGTTATTTGGGGCACGGCACTGTGTTATGCAATTCAGAGATGGACATGATTTCTTTCTTTAAATAACATATTTTTTATTTCTTTCTTTACATAGCATTTCTTCTCACTGAATTCTAAATTCATAATCATAAACTCTTCTTTCTTCCCCTCATCGTTTTGTTTTCTCAGGATTTTCAATGATGCTTCCTTCTCCTAATCCTATTTCTGTTACTGTGCAGTCTGGTAAAGGAGAAATCTCGCTTTCTTTAAGCTAAACAGATCTGGACTTGAAATCTTGCTCTTCCTGGCTATGTGACACGCAGCAAATTATCGACTGTCTCTGAGCCTCAGTGAAATGGGGCAGGTTTTCCTCTGTCGATTTTCTGAAGACTAAATACAATCATGTATATTGAGTTTCTAAAAAATAATCAGGGCTCAGTAAATGCTGTGTTCCCTTCTCATTTCTAATTTTTCACTCTTCCTTTTCAATTTTCTTACTTTCCCCCAAAGTCTCCAGATGAATAATTTGGATTTCTTGGCAGTTCTTTTGGGAAATATTCAAGATAAAACTTTTCATTCTTTCTTTCTGGAGTTCATCATTATTAAAAAGTCACCACTTAACTAATATTTACTTTCATTTCAGTAAGGCAGTAGGCCTTAGTTTAGTCAACTTTATTACATTTATATCTGAACAAATCCTAAAATGACCTTTAAGCAGTAGATAGTCCTCAACTTACTCAATAGGAAGGAATTACTATCCAGAGATCACTGAATGAGCAGGTAGGGATGGGTGGGGAAGCCATGATGGTGACTGGTGTCTCCATCAAGTCAAACCTAGAGATTTTAACACTAAATTCCATCTTTTGCTTGGGGAGTGCTGATAGAAAGTTATGCTTCTTAGGTCTTGCCTTAGTCTGTTTCTGTTGCTTCTAACAAAATACATGGAATTGGGTTATTTATAAAGAAAATGAAATTTATTGCTTACAGTTTCAGAGGCTGGAAGTCCAAAGTCCAGGGAACACATCCGGTGAGGGTCTTGGTGTTGGTGACAATGAGCCAGGGGTCTCACATGGCAGAAAATTGTGGAGCAGACAGACTCTCACATGCTCTCCTTTTAAAGCCCTCAGAACCATGCACCATGACCACCATTTTTAATCCATTCCCTGGGCATGGTCCTCAGAATCTAATCACCTTTTCAAGGCCCTACCTTTCAATGACCCTAGTAGGATTTCCCACCCTCAACAGTTACAGTGGGAATTAAGCTTGTGATATATGGACTCTGGGGGACACAATTCAATCAATGCACAGCAGGTCTAAATTCAGTTAGTCATGAATTCATGTAAGTCAATTCATGCCATATTTGTAGCTCGTCTTCCTGTTTTCCTTGCTGGGAATTCCTCTCTGCCTTTCTTTCTCTCTTCTATGAAAACAACTTGAGGGCCACCTTCTTTATGAAACCTCTTCTGCTCCATCCTTCCACTTTACTTTATTCCCAAAGGTCACTGTCTCCTTTTGGTCTTCTCTGTACCTCATGAATTCTTCCGTCATTGTGCCTAGAATGATTCTTAGTACTTCTCACTGCTTCTAGACACTGAGCCCCCCCAGAGCACAGAGGATGTCTGTTGGATTCAGTTACGGAGCTCTGGCACATAATCGATGCTCAACAAACATCTGTTGAATGCAGAAGTATGAATAAATGTTAAATATCACAGGAGTTTAAGATAAAAATCATGGATCCTTCAGATAAAGGAGCATAGAATATTGAGATTATGATAATTGGTAGTCTGGATTGAAAGCCACATAAACAGAGCTAAATAGTCATGAGTTGGACTCTCTGCTTTCCAATCAAAGTGAACTAGAAATTTGAATCAATTATCAACATTGTTCTGGAAGAATTAGGAATGTTATTTGATTTACTTAATTACTTGATTTCATTATCTCATGCAAATTTAGGAAGAAAAAAGAATTCTCTTCTTCACTCAAAAAGTAATACAAAAATAATTCAGACACCCTGTAAATATATTAAAGCAGAGGATAGTGAAGCCTGAAAAAGCTGAGCGATTACTTCAGTTCTCAACCTCATTGTCATTTTGAAGACACAGCCAATCTGGAAGTGATGTAGTAGCTATGGAAGTTGTGTGGTCAGAACCTGAGATGGAAGACCTGCGAAAACAGCTGCTTACATACAAATTTCATATCTTCTTGGACCTGTAGCTCATCTGTATAAGGGGATGTTGGTAACTACTTCCCAGGGTTGTTGTGAGGATTTAATGAGCCAATACGTGAATAAGCCAACAAACAATTGCTTAACCTCCAAAGACTAAAAATAAAAACTCTGGTTCAGCATGCAACTACAGCAAATCTAAAAAATACTTAGATCATTACAGTAAGTTATGTCTGTGGGTCTGACATCACTGAGGATCAAAAAATGTAAACAAATGCGAAGTATTTGTTTATAAGGCAGACACATATCAAAAACTCATCATTATAACACTATTGGTATTTGACTGTGATGAAATAAAAACAAGAAGGCATTTTTAAAACTCAGGTTGAAGTGACTTGAGTTTGTAGGACTGTTCTCCTTTGGCATAAACTCTTTTTCAATAAGCCCCAGGGATTTTTCTGCCTTAAAAAAGTCAAATGTAAATATATCTTCTTTAGTTTGAGAAAAGGCAGTGAAAAGCCAAGAATGGAGTAACCCTTGAGTGCAAGGGATGGTCTCCCCAGTTGGCTACGGCCCTAAGGCCCTGCTGGAGCAGACCCTCACCCGCTGGGATGACTCATGGGCTCCGCAGAAACACAGCTGTGCAACACGCAAAGGATAGAGCAGGGTAAGTGGAGGGGATAGAATGGAGATTTAATTTTGAGGCATGAAAATTAAATAAAATTCAGTCTTGCTCCATCATCTTTATGAGGAGATGAATGTAAATCAGGTTAAGTGGAAGTACTCTTTCCAGAGCTCCCCCACCCCCTCATTTTCCCTCTCATAACAAAGCTGAAGATCTCTGTCTAGCCTCAGTGGCTGCATGCTTTATGAGAGTAATTATTCTGAAGTTGCAGGATATTCTCCAAAAGAAGCCTGTTTCCATCTGTGAATCAAAGTTGTAAGGTTAGAGCAATCAAAGATCATTTATGGATTGGCATGAAGGTAGCATAAACACAGTTAGGACTGAGCTTTGGGGAAATAAATAAGCCATGCCCCCTTTGGATGTCAGGAGGGAGCTGTGTGAATGAATGAGTCAGATGACCCAGGCCCAGAGGAAGCCAATCAGTCCAGATAAGGGCTAAATATGTATTTGCTTTACCATGTGCAGCATTAGCCTTAAACAGATTCTAGATTATAAACTTCATAAAGGCAGACACCAATTCTTAATTTATCCTTTGTGTTACCTTATACTCAATAAGTTCAGGTGTTGCCAAATGGGTAGAATTGTTTTCTGTGCTTCAGGATTTTGATGTATCATAAGTAAGTCTTTTTTTCCTAAACTTCTCATTTAGTCTGGTTAATGATTTTAGCCATTTTCTGTTTCTCTATTCCTGCATTTTTGCCTCAAGGGCTACAACTATACCTGTTCTTCAATTAGAAAGGCCATCTAATTACCCAAATATGTATCAGATTGAACTGCATTTACTCTTATTTTCCAGGCTTCAACATCTTTATTTTTATATATTTATTTTTTGCTCCATATTTAATTAGAGTTCCAATGTGGAAATGAAATAAAAGCAGTGTATGTTTCTTGCAAAAAGGTCAATGATACAGTTATGCATAAGTGAGCGTTCTGTTGCATATCACTGACAATCCCACTCTGTAAGCATAAGCACTGCTGATAGGGTGATGTTGCCTTCCACAGCACTTCAGTGCCTGTTTAAACACCTTCTGTACATTTGACATCAACAGGATCTTACTCTTTATATCCATTCTGAAATCTCAAAAATAGGATGTGAACAGTTTTCTTTATTAGTGCATGTTAATCCTTTTAAATATCTGCATAGTATTCCATCACATTGATGCAGCGTGATGGGTAGAACCAATCTTCTATTGCTGGACATTTAAGTTGTTTCCACGTTGTTGACATTACTATAGTGCTGCCGTGAATATCCTCAGACATACTTTTTTGTGTGCTTGTGTAAGTCTTTCTTAAGGAGGATTCATAAAAGTGAAATTAGCAATGGGAGCAGAGGGAGTGGACATTTGAATTTGTGAAAGTCATTGTCAAATTACCTCAAAAAAAATTCCAATTGATCCTCTCACTGACAGTTTATTAGAACTTATTTCCTTACACCTCACCAATAATGCACATAATCAGTCTCTCTTTTTTCATGTTCGTCAATTACAAAGTGAAGTTATATTTTTACTTTTGAAATTCCTTTAGAGTGCATTTCTTTGCTCATTTATTTTTTTCATTTGTTACTGGACATTTGTATTTTTTCTTCTATGAATTTACTATCGATGTCTTGTCTCTACTTTCTCTTTTGGATTCCTAACTCTCACAGGAAATTACCAGTGAAACAAACCATTATAAAGTATAACAGATATCCGAAACTAAAAATATCTCAGGCATGATCCAAAACTACCCTCCACTTGTAGAAAGTGGTAATGTGAATGTGTGATGCTTTTCGAAATGTGCTTTCATCCTTTGTTATTGTTATGTTAGGTTTCCCTCGAAATCATTTTTACTGCTAAGCATTCCTTCCAATCTTTTTTATATTCCTGACATCTAGTGCAATTTATCACTCTTCCCCATTTTTCCCTTTAAACTGGCATATTTGTTACATGATTCAGTAATCCCAGCAATCCCAGGAGAAAAATTCCTGTCCTAAGGTAGTTGTTTTTTAAAGGAAGAGGTGGAAAGAGTAAGGAAATTCAAGAAAATATACAGGAGCTGTTATTCATGCTTCTCGATATTTAATGTTGTCATTAATAATCCATAATTTTCTGCCCCAATGCAACTTTCTCCTCTTCCTGCACATAATCCTCCACTTTTCCCTCTTATTTCTTTTCTTTCTGTTTACCTTTCCCCTTCTCCTCCCTTTCACTTTTTCTGTCTTTCTCTCCAAGGTGGAGAGTTCTTTCTCTCCAGCAGCAACTCTGAATTAATTAATTTCATCCCCTGGAATTCTAGATAAAAACTCTTAATAAAACAGGCATTGATAATACTTTTCTAGTGATGAAACAATAGATTCTCTCATTAAATTCAGGGACTAGACAAGATGTCCATCATCCTCCCAGTTTACGCTTTCTCTGGAGGTACTAAGTGATACAGTTAGAAAATAGCAATTATAGATTTAAATTGGGAAAGGGAAGGCAAAAATATCATATCCAGATGATGTACTTGTAATTCTAGAACACTTATGAGAATGAGCTGAAGACCTTTTTTAAAAACAGTGAGCAAGTTTAGTCAAGCAGCTTAGTACAAAACTAATACACAAAATCAGTAGCCTTCCAACATCAAAACAAAAACCACTATAGGATAGAAATAATAGTAAAAGAAAACATACCAATATACAATAGAAACCCAATGACAAAATACCCAGGAAATAAAAAGTGACAAGAAATGAGAAAGGCTTATGTTAAAAAAACAAACAAACAAAAACTATAAAACTATGGATATAAAACAAAATTTATTTTTAGATAAAATGCCTCAGCAATATAACAGTGTCGATTCTTTCCATATTTGTGTATAGATTTAGCATGATATTAATAAAAATTACTAACCAGATCATTAAAAATCAAATTCTGGATTTCATATGCAACATAAAATGTTTAAGAGTAGACAAGAAACTTTTGACAAAGAATAATAGGAACAGGCTAGTCTTATCAGATATTCAAATATGATAATAATACTAATAGTAATTATATAAGTTTGGTTCTGCAAGTTAATAGACCAGTTAAGGAAATGGAATGGTAAATCTTAATATAGACCTAAATGCATATGAGGTTTCACATATAGTACAAATATATTTAGTTAATATGTAATGAAGGTAGCATTTTAAACCAAGGGAGGAGAGATGTATTACCTGTAAACAAAAGTTAGATCCCTACCTGATTCTTACACAAAAAGAAATTCCAGATGCATCAAAAAATTTAATGTAAAGAATTAAATCATAAAATTACTCAAAGAAGACATGGGAGAATTTTTTTGTGTAATCTTAGACTACATGAAGCCATCAATGAACATACTAAGAAGGTTAACCACATACAGTTGAAATTTTCTGAATGATAAGGATACAGTCAAAAAAGTAAAAATATGAGTTATGTGTTTGAAAGTTCTCCTCCCTTCTCTGGAAATAGCTACAAGAAATCCAACACCATGCTTACCTCTGGGAGGGAAACTGAGGAAACCAGAGTTTGCAGAGAGCTCCTCTTCAGTTTGTTCTGTTGGGTTTTCACCATGCGCACGAGGAGTGTCTTAATCTCTTTGGGCTGCTGTAACAGAAACGTCAGAGACTGGTTGGCTTATAAACAACAGAAATGTATTTCTCACAGTTCTGGAAGCTTGAAAGTCCAAGATCAAGGGCCCGCTTCCTGGTTCATAGGTGCTGTCTTCTCACTGTGTCCTCGGAGGGTGGGAGGTGAGGCGGCTCTCTGGGGCCTGTTTATGAGGGCACTAATCCCATTCATGAGGGCTCCACCCTCATGACCCAGTCACCTCCCAAAGGCTCCATTTCCTGATACTATTACTTCGGGGCCTAGCACTTCAACATATGAATTTGGTTGGGGGGTGTGTGTGTGATAAACATTCAATCTATAGCAAGTAGTTTCCAAATGCAATAGTCAGAGATAGATGAGAGAAAGACAGACCAACTGTCGAATACTTTTTTAAAATTGGAAATCTAAAAATCTCTGTTTTCCTCAATTCACCATGCTGCTGCTAACCTGTATGAGTAGGAGAAGAGGGGGAAAAAGAGGAACATAGAAGTAGTCACATGCGTCCCTACCATCTCTCTTATTTTTTAAATATGTTTGTCATTATTGAGTTTTCCCTGAAGGACTGATAGAATCTATGTCCCTTAAATGCTAAGGAACTTTTGTATTGCTAAGCTTAATAGATGCATTCCTTTTGTGAGAGGAGGAAGTTTGGTCTTGCTGTTCCTCAGAAAGCTTCCCTCCACATCCTTTCTACCTTGCTCAGATTTTACTTACGGGAAAAAAAAAAAAAAAAAAAAGGTAAAATTCTCCAGCAGAAATGATGTAGTTTGAACTATTTCCTGGTTTTTTTATAGGGTTTTAAAAACACTTTCATATTAATTGAGCTACAAGTGGTTGTAAAATTTTGTAAGAAATTTAATACACAGCATGTTAATGTCGATTAAACAATGGCACAACTCATTGCTAATTTAGATGATGAATTCACTCTGGTGAGAGATGATTCCTTATTTGCAGTAGAGAAGAATGTAAGACCTATATTAACCTTAACGGTATCAACATAGCTATGTTCCTTGCAAAACTGGTAAACTGATGGAAGGTATTTGATAGTAAGTTGAGCAACTAGAATTGAAACTACTATTGCCCTCCAGTTTTTCCCCTTGTCCTGCAGGAATGTCAATGATGTATTCAGGATTTTCCAGTCATTTAAAATCACTAGAAAGGATATTAATACTTCTTAGAAACTCACTTTCGAATGTTGTCTCCAGAAACATGTCACTATACGTCTAAGCAAAGTTACCATACATGTTTCCCCGCAGAGGAAGGATCTCTATAAAAAGTCCAATTTGTGATTTTTTTAAATGCTTCAGCTCTTTATCCAGGAATATTTCAGCTAATTTCCTGCATTTTTGTAAATTTGTGACTTCTTTAGCAATCACTTCTTTACACCAGTTTCAAGTCTCCTTCCTGTCAGGAGACAGGGGAGTGTGAAAGCCATTGTAAGAGCTTGTTCAGATTTGAAGAGTTAGGATGCCAGGCAGGAAGCATATTTCTAGTTTGGGGAAAATAGTCTTTTAATTTCTTTTGTTCCTGAGGAAAACGTCTCCCCCATGGTCTCAGCAGGGTGTTTTCTGAGCTCATTATGGATCTGTTATTTGGCCTCCTGGAGACTTCTGTGTTCTGTGGGCTTCATGGCTTTCAGTCCTTGGAAAGCAGTTCCATGTCATTGTTACATTGCTCATAATTGGTTTGGGCCCATATTTTACAGTCTGTTAGGCTGGCAGGTTTTGAAGGCATCCCTAACAAAGGATGTGGATAGATTTCCAAGTGCATTCTCCATTCCTAGCATTTTCTACATGCTCTGGATGTACTTGACCATAAAGTGATGTTTTATATTTAATCACTTGAGTATCATTCTGCTATTTATCTAAACATTCTGTATCTCCTTTTAGTTCCAGCATTCGTATGAATATTGAACTATACTGAATATTAAGAAACCATTATCTCCAAGACAGACCAGCAGAGGTCTTCAGAACGTGCATAAAATCATAGCTTAAACTTGTTGCCGCACCATCAACATTTTGCAGATTTTCACATTATACCACCCTCATGATATCTTCCCTAGTTCCCATATTCCCAAACCCCATATTCCTCATTGTTTTCAGTCTGTTTCATGCCAAAGTGTCCCAGTGGAAACAGAATGATGTTTGCAGAATTGATCAGATCGCTCATAGCATTTGATCCAATCCCATTATTAAGATAACTAAAAACAGCAGATGAATTGGCTTGGGTATTTTTCCTACCTTGTTTTTATTATTACTGTTATGTTTGTCATAAGTCTCCAAATCTGAAGAAATAGAATGAATTCAAAAGAAAGACATGCTTTATTCTATCTATATCTCCCAACTGTCTCTCTCATATAAACTCAGCTCTTCTTTGCAACTACCAAATTATTAATGCTTCTGCTACTAAAATACACAGACTCCATTCAGATAGTTTTTGATTCCAAGTCCCAATACAAACTTGCATAACTACCTCTTCATATACAGTGAGCCATTATTAATTATTTAACTTAATCATTTAAAAATAATTTTAAAATATGTTTTTTATTTGCCTAGCTGAGCAATGATAGAATTAATAGCTATTGTTTATTGAGAACATTATAATCAACACTATAATCAACATTTTATATATGTTGCTTCATTTTATCCTTAAAAAGGCCTTGTAATCAGACACAGCTGACGTCACTAATGTAGACCTTACTTGCTAGACACAGAACTGTGTTTTGCATTCATTATCTCCTTTGCTTCATGACAACCCTACAGGTATTGTTACTATCCCCATTTGGATGAGGAAACTGAGGCTCCAAGATGTTGATTAATTGTTCAAATGTGTTTATTAAGTAGTGTGTAGGGATTCAAGCCCACCAGGTCTTCTGCCTGCAATGCACTATATACTGTGTATTTAAGAAGGCTTTTGCCATTTTACAGATGGAGAAACTGAGATATGTTTGAAACAATTTGTCCAAGGTTGCATGGCTATTAAGTGATTAAGCAAGGACATTGATTCCAGTCTCTCTTATTCCAATGTACCATTATGCTACACATTAAGAGTTTCTATTCTATTCTTATTTTTTTCAACTGTATATGATTGAACTATTAGTAATCCATAGGAATTTTCTTTTTCAACTCTGGTAAAGATATAGATTAAAAATTCTATTTTAAAAGTTTGAAATGTTTCTACTGGGAAGGAAGTCTTAAATTTGTTCTAGTTTGAACAGAAAATATTTCCATCTGTCACATTTGTGGATACCATATGGGGTTTTTATATAATGTTTTTGTTTGGTTCCAAAAGCATAGATTAATTTTTACTTCCTTTGGGCAGATAGTCTTGCATTATGGTGAATTTTTAAACCTTTAGACAGGGACAAAAATTTAAACATATAAATAAGACAGTATCAAATATATTTGAAATAATAGGCACACTTTAATTGAGAAGATGATGAAAAATCATAGGGCAAGGACCCTTATGAAATAATCAGGACCAAGGATGAATTAGAATCTGTCTGCATAGCAAACTGCTACCTGTACGCCAAGCATCCAATAACTGTTACCACTTCTTTGAAACCTCCCCTGCTTCCTCCTGATAGCATGGAAGAGCATCCTGCAGTCCTCCCACAAATCCACCATAACAGTTCATTTCATTTTAAATGTTTACTTTGACTTCTTTCTTATTGGACTCCATACTTCTTGAAATCAGGGACTGGGTTGTATTAACTTTGTGTCCATGATGCACATTTCAATCATATTCCAGCAGTCATCAAGTCAGTTCAAATCAACAGATACTTACTGAGCATTTATTATATTCCAAGCATTCTTCTAGGCACTGGGATAGTATGAAAAACAATAGAAAGAGAATGAACATTGGACTGGGACTCTGAAAACTTGAATTCCAATTCTGTTCCTTCTGCCAATTCAATACTTGATCATAAACATTCCTGGTCCTTAGTTGGCTAAAACCTCTCAACTCTGTAAGTCTGTTTAGTTATTATTATTATCTCAGATACAAATGTGTGGACACATCAGAACCATGTCCGATGTATAGGAAGCTCACAATGTGGTCAGAACAGTAGGTCAGTGTGATCAGAAGAAGACCTAAATGTATAGCAATAAACTTTCATGAGTGTGAGAATACTAAAAACTGGTATGGATTAGTGCCATGAAAAGCAAATTCCAGAATGTGCTTAAGCTTGTAAAAAGGGTAAAGGACAACAACAGGCTTTTAAAATTATCATCAGAGCAAGAATAGGAGAGGATAAGCCTGAAGATTAGAACGGATGGTGTATGGTGTAGTGTTACACGTGATAAACTAAGCAGAAATCTTCTCAGTGAAGGAGAAAAGGCTTTCAGCTGAAAAGAGTATCATAAACATGGTCCAGAAGGAAGTGAACCCAAGGTAGGCAAGTGGACGGTATCAGAGTGCTTGAGTGAGTGTGTGAGTCTCCATCTCTCTGGAGTGAGAAAGGTGCAAATTAGGTTGAGTTCCTATGGATGATTTTTGAGATCTGTGATGAATCTCAGATTCATGTAAGATGGCAAAGACCTGGGGATAGCCCAGCAATATCCTGGTGTGCACATTGAGGAAGAAAGTATGCTTTGCAAATTATAAGCTGGTAATTTTGGTGCCCATTGTTAGTGAAACTGTGGCTGGTTTATAAACACTGAGAATGGAGAAAAGGATGATCAATATGTAGCAAAAAGGTAAACCAAACTAATTATATTTGGTTGTCAACAGAAGAATATATGCATATTTATCTTTTAGCTTGACTTTTGACAAAATCATGATATCTTTTTGGAGAACACTGAACATTGAGTGTGACTAATCTTCTAGTTAGGTTTACTTACAAGTAGTTGAATAGCCTCCTCAAAAAGCTGGTTGCTGATTATTATATTCTTCAGGCCAGGAAACACTTTGAGCCCTATATCTACTGCAATGCTAGGTATCCAGTTTTATGAATTATGTGAATGAATATCTAAACAAATTAACAATGTTCACCTATGAGGAGGTCTTTAGTGGAATATCACATGGCTTTGCTCTATGCTTTCTTCAATTTCCAAAATCTTTGGTGAAGCTTTGTAAGTCAGATTTACAATATTTGCAGAGAAACATGAACTGGGAGAGACAGCACAATTTTGGGAAACCAACTCAGGATCCAAAGAGATTGATAAGCAAAAACTCTGTGCCCAAGCTAACAAAATGAAATTCAATGTAGTGAAATTCTTCACTTGCATCTTTGGGAAAATAAGTCCTGGCCCCGCTTTATCAAGGGTGGTAGAGAGCAAAGAGGAGGCGTGTGAAGGTGGAGAGTGGGCTGTTCTGTATCTGCGTAGTCATGTACTGAAGGGGATCTAGACAGGTGCAAGAAGCCGGATACCCACCCAAGGACAGGCCTTCAACCATACATGGTCCCCATGGCTTTTGCAGGTGGTACTGGTGATGTGAGAAATGGAAGTTGGTTGTTCCATAGTCATAGTTTTAAAGGCAGAGCAGCATCCTTTAGGGTCTGGTATTATGGTGGAAACAGGAATCAGAAGAAGAAAAAACACAGTGAAAGAAAACATCATGTGAAGGCAAATTTGTAGGCCCATCCCCATCTCAAGTTCTGTAAGATGGCTCTGGAGCCATCCTCCTCAGCTGTGTGACCTTAAGCAAATTATCTAACCTCTCCGAGCCTCAGTTTTCTCATCTCCAAAACAGAAGTCATAATTATTATACCCACCTCCAGAATTATTGTGAGAATAAATGTTTTTGTACCTAAACAGAACAGTGACTGACCATAAGCAATATGAGTTAGTTATTATGACTATTGTTGTTCTTATTAAAACTTAGAAAAATGTTACAATTTGTTGCAATAAAGAAACTAGTTAAAGAGGTCCCTATACCCACCATGCCACAATAAAACACACAAAACAAAAAAGACAGTGATGGATGTGTAGGATGGAAGGGATGTGGCTTTGCAGCATAAATAAGAACATAGCTCGAGACTGTTTTTGCACATACTGCACACTTCGGACCAATTGGCATTGCGGTTTGAAGATACAGAAGCCTGTGGTTTCACACACTCTCAGTTTTACAGTTTCTCTAGACTTCGTGTTATGAAACTGGCTTTCGCATCCTCATGCTCGTTTCCCAGTACCAGTTCTTCATTACTGCCTTCATCTACTGGTTGAGATTAATTTTCCTAGAATAACAACAGTCTTTATGTCTTACTCCAGCTCCATTACCGATGAGTATAAAATTCACGCATTTAGGAGGGGTGTTTGCCACCTGCCAGGACCTGGCCCTCCTTGCGCTCTGGCCTGGCCTGGTTCGCCTCCTGCAGAGCTGGGCTGCAAGCTATAGGCAGGTCTCATTCCTGTCCCCGCCGCCTTCTCTCTCTCAACCTCACCAGAAATGCTGTTAACTTGATTTTTGATGGTAATAAATGTGAAAATGCTGTCTCCTGCATGAAGCTTGTTGGAAAGACCCTCCCTAATTGAAGCTTTCATCCTAGGAATGACCTCATTCTGTGTTACGTATCTACATTAGCTCCTTCATTGGGTTTCAAGCTCTCTGAAGCAGGGACTGAATTGGCTGTCATTTGCTTTCCCCTCAGGGTCTCCTTTGGGTTCCTGCGTTATAACAGAGGCTCATGTAGTCCTGAATTGCCTTGAACCAAATTAAAGGAGGGCATTGGCACCAAACGCTTCCATTGCTGTTTTTTTGTTTTGTGTGTTTTATTATGGCATGGTGGGTATAGAGACCCCATTGACCAGTTTTCTTATTGTGATTATTTGTTACATTTTCTAAGTTTTAATAACGGCAACATCACGATCTTGGGAGCCTTGGTACCCCTGTCTGGGCCTGACCAGGGTAAACTGACTGAAGAAACTGTATGGAGTCCCCCGCCCCCACTCCATCACCATTCTATTATTTCTAGAATTTTTTTTCTCTGTTCATTTTCTATAAATTCTCACACTCTTAAGCTACCTTTGCCGTTTCTTCCTGTCCAGTCTAACTTGCTCAATTTGCTTGCTCACGTGGAAGCCTGGTCATTCATCTCTCTTTTCCACTTTTCTGTCCTCAAATATCCTTCTTAACATATTTTTTTCTCTCCTAGCCCCTCTCCTCTGTCAGCCTCAGGAATAGAGAATGACAGTGCTAATAGAAATTGTGTTAAATAGTGGGAGGACTAGAAATCTCTATGGAATGCAATTCACTGTGGTTTCTTTTAAACCATTTAATAAAAGGCTTTTGCCCTTGTTTCTGTTCTATTCAGAAGGATTTCAGAATAAATCCTTAGCCTGCCATATGGAAATAACTGGGTTAGATGGCTGCTGTCTAATCTAAGCATTCTATTCAAATATTTGGAACTGTTTTCAGTTCAAGGAAACATAGGTTGGCACTAAGCTTTGTTTTAGCCAAGGTTTGGGAGAGGTTCTGAGCAGTAGTAGGTATACTTTGATAAATTTCATAGACTAGATCTGTGAGTTAAAATTTAGTTTGTCCTTTCAACATTAAACTATTTTAATCCTAGTTATAATTCCACTGAAGGCTGGATTTACTCACACCAGTTTGCTAAAACTGTAGATGCCATCCACAACCATGTTATTTAAACACAATTCAGAAATCATAAATAGAATTCAAAAGAGGGCTCACTTCTGCAAGACACGTTTCAATGCTCTGAAGAAACCCTCTCAGAAATCTGCCAAAGACCTTGTGGGTCTTAACATATCTTCTGTGTTTCTACCAGCCAAACTTGGCAGCTTGAGAACTATTTATTACAAATCAAAACAGATATTTTACTAACTCCCAAAATGTTGCTTTCAGTTTGGGTATTAATTTTGTTTGTTCATATCTTTAACTAAGAAAGTCAGTAATGTCATGGTCATCCAGCAAATCCCAAGAAAATAATTACTCCCTTATGCAGCATTTTAGCAAATGTTTCTTGAACACTGGCGATGTGCCTAGTACTACAATGAATGTTTCTGGTAACAAAAATATGAATTAAATTTGATGTTTGACCACAAGAAGCAGAAGAACTAAGATATTATAATATGGTGAGTGCCATAGAAAACTTGCTAAAATGCTCTGAGGAATGAGAGCTGGTGAATCAGTCAGAGAAGGCTTCATAAAGGAAGTGGAATACGAGTTTTGATGTCTAGTCAGATGTCAATATGGGAAGACGGGGGCTGGCAGGCAGGGGGATCTGGACAGCTGAAACATTCTTAACAAAGTCTCAAACAGTACAGTACGGAGTATGAATGAGAAACGGAATACTGGTTGGGTTTTAGTTTTATGTAACTTAAAGGGAACAGTTAGAGATAAAGTTAAACTCACTGGGAGTAGGATCTCAGATTAAAATTTGGTAAGTAGTGGGGAATATTTTATTCATTATTCCACTCTTTAAACAACTGTAGAACTGTGTTTAGGATAATTAATCTGCCATCTGCATGTAAGCTTGATTGCAAAAGAAGAAAAATTGGAGTTTGGAAGACCAGTTGGGAGGTTATTATAATGTGCTAGTAAGAGTTACTAGGAGCTGCACTAGGCTGGGAAGAGTAGATTTGGAAGAGAGGGGAGGAACTGAGAGACATGATGTAGTGAAAAATTCCAGAACTTAGAACCTGATTAGAAGAGGAGAGGAAGAAGAAAGAGAGGAGCTAAAGGTAAGTGTAAAGAGCTGAGCCTAAGAACTGACCCTGTTAAAAAAGACAAGTCGAAGGGTGCAGCTGGTGCATGGTAGAAGGCGACTTCAACTCTGCTAGCGGTGCACAAAGGTGTATATGTTCCCCAGTGGGCAGCTGAAACCATGAAATCAAAACTCAGGCTATGACCTGAAGTATAGACTTGGGGCCTATTAGCATAAAGGACATAGAGGAAGATGTGGGAGTGGATATGAATGCCAAAGGTACAGAAGAGAAGATGGCCAAGGACAGGACTCTAGGAGGAAGGTGGTCTGCTTGTAGGTGAAGAACGAAGAGCCAAAATTGAAATAGTCAGCAAGGTCAGGGTAGGCCCAAGAGAACTTAGCATCATAAAAGACTGGGGAAGAGAGATTTTCCAGAAAGGAGAGGCCAGTAATATTCATGGAAACAGAGAGGTAAGGACAATGAAAATTGAGAGAGGGAAATAAAATGTGGCAGTCAGGAGTTCACTGACTTTCATAAGAGTGGTCTTAGAGCTGTGAATTGCTAGAATGCATTCTCTATAAGTCTTGGGTTTGTTAGTTTGGGGCCTATTAAATATTCTGGATTTTTCCATTTCTTGAAAATAACACAGATAATGATGGACAATGGATGGGTGTGTGTGTGTAAGAGAGAAAGAGAGAGCCTTGTAACCAGAGGACTGTTTTATAAAATAAGTGATCAAATTATTTAAATTAAATCTACCTTGAGCTCATATTTCATCAATATTAGAAAAACTCATTCAACCAAAAAATCTCCAGAATTTTACATTAGTTAATAAAAAAAAACTTCTACCAAAACTATGTCAATTAAAAAGACACCTCATTTTGTCATATGAAACAATAGCAACAACGTTCTATGTAAGCAATTGTTGAACTGAACCAATGAGCATACCGCAGGAACATATTTAGATCTTCTTTTTCCTTTCTTTTCAGAAGAAAAAGCCAAGCTATGATAGCAACTGGTGGAGTGATAACCGGCCTGGCTGCCTTGAAAAGGCAAGACTCGGCCAGGTCACAGCATCATGTCAACCTCAGCCCGTCACCTGCTGCCCAAGAGAAGAAACCAGTCAGGCGTCGACCCCGAGCCGATGTCGTGGTTGTTCATGGCAAAATCCGGCTTTATTCCCCATCTGGTTTTTTCCTTATTTTAGGAGTGCTTATCTCCATTATAGGAATTGCAATGGCCGTCCTTGGATATTGGCCCCAAAAAGAACATTTTATCGATGCTGAAACCACATTGTCAACAAACGAAACTCAGGTCATTCGAAACCAAGGCGGTGTGGTGGTTCGCTTCTTTGAGCAGCACTTACATTCTGATAAAATGAAAATGCTTGGCCCTTTCACAATGGGGATTGGTATTTTCATTTTCATTTGTGCTAATGCCATTCTTCATGAAAACCGTGACAAAGAAACCAAAATCATACACATGAGGGATATCTATTCCACAGTCATTGACATCCACACGCTGAGAGTCAAGGAGCAAAAGCACATGAATGGCGTTTACACTGGTCTGATGGGAGAGACAGAAGTGACACAGAACGGGAGCTCCTGTGCCTCGAGATTGCCAGCAAACACGATCGCCTCGTTCCCCGGTTTTCGGAGCAGTTTCCGAATGGACAGCTCTGTGGAGGAGGATGAACTTATGCTAAATGAAAGCAAGAGTTTGGGGCATCTGATGCCCCCTTTGCTGTCTGACAGTGCTGTCTCTGTCTTCGGCCTCTATCCACCTCCTTCCAAGACAGCCGATGATAAGACCAGCAGCTCTAAGAAATGTGAAACCAAGTCCATTGTGTCCTCATCCATCAGTGCTTTTACGTTGCCTGTGATCAAACTTAATAACTGTGTTATTGATGAGCCCAGTATAGATAACATCACTGAAGATGCTGATAACCTCAGAAATAGGTCAAGGAATTTGTCAGTGGATTCCCTTGTAGTCCCTGTGCCCAACACCAGTGAATATTTCCAGCCAGGCAGTGTAGTGCTCCCAAGGAATAATTCCATTGGGGAATCCTTGTCCAGTCAGTACAAGTCCTCTGTGGCCCTTGGACCTGGGGCTGGACAGCTCTTGTCTCCTGGGGCTGCTAGAAGACAGTTTGGGTCCAATACATCCTTGCATTTGCTCTCGTCACACTCAAAATCCTTAGACTTAGACCGGGGTCCCTCCACTCTGACTGTTCAGGCAGAACAACGGAAACATCCGAGTTGGCCTCGGTTGGATCGAAGCAACAGCAAAGGATATATGAAATTAGAGAACAAAGAGGACCCAATGGATAGGTTGCTCGTGCCCCAAGCTGCGATCAAAAAAGACTTTACCAATAAAGAGAAGCTTCTTATGATTTCAAGGTCTCATAATAATTTGAGTTTTGAACATGATGAGTTTTTGAGTAACAACCTAAAGCGGGGAACTTCTGAAACAAGGTTTTAATGTTAGAAAAGATATCATTTTACAAGGGTATATATTTTGAAACTATTTTCACTGGTGTTTCCTTCTTAAAGCATTGATTGTCAGCGTTTTTAATCAAATGGTTTGTAGCGTATTAGAACTGGCTGCTTAATTCTGGAATGGAGATGGTTGTATGTTTGGTTTATTTATGACTGCAGTACTCTGTATTATCACATATGATTTTATTTTTCCATTTATTTGAAAGCATGGTCTCTTTTATTAATATGAATACAAAATAATACTTGCACCCAAACTAAAACTCCTTTTCTTTAAAGTTCCTTCATTGATCGTCATATTCATAGAATGAAGAGTCCAGTATGGAAAACATAGGGTACGAAAGTGTAGACTCTAAGTACCAAATTCAGGCCCAACACTCAATAGAAATTTATAAATGATTGTGAATGCAAATCTTAGAATGTGATTTCCTGAATAATTGCTTTTGTAAAGGATTGGTTAAATTATTTAAAAGGAAAAAGACCTAGTTTCTGTGTGAGCTCAGTATTATAAGTTGGTTAAGTTGGCTGTGAATCTTAACCTGAACTTTAGGTAGGTAGTATTATTTTCAACATCAGTTCTGTTTTAGTGATATTTTATCAAGAAACCATGTATTCAGGAGCCATGGCTGAGAATGCTGGATATACTTAGAGATAAATATCAAAATGCTATTAGCTGTAACTTTAGATATTAAGAATCAAAACTTCTTTACAAAATGACTTGAAAAATGAATGAACCAATACATTTTGTAGAAATGCTATCTTGAAATAATTATGTACATGAAGAAAATGTTGACTAATGAATGAAGATATATAACATGATAGTTAATGCTAACTAGTCTTTCTAGCCATGTGTTATCATCCAATACCCATTCATTTCCACATCCTTCTTTCCCCCTAATATTTTTTCAGATCCTGTTATTTGGAAAATAATCAGTTAACCTTGACATTTCTTTTATCTTCACATACCACCGGCTTGATGGTTCAAGAAAATTTAGTCCTTGATAAATTGCCTTGAAATTTACCTTGTGCTGGAAAGCCTTATGATAACTCCAAAGACCTTCTTGTGTAATACATTTTTAGGATTCTGGTTCCTAGTTATTGAAGATAATAATTACTAAAATGGGTGTTTCCATCAGAAAATTTTCTTGTTTTCCATTAAGGTAATATAATTTTAAGAATTGTTTAATGGAATACTCAGGAAATTTTATAGGTTTTCCCCAATGTTTAATCATTTCTGAACATCAGTATTGCAGTTGTGGAAGAGCAGAGGAAGATACATCGTGTGCGCAGCTCCCCACAATTCCACCTTGTATTTGCATCGCAAGCTTCCTTCAATTGAGGCATAGTATTACTTGTTAGAACATCAAGCCTGTGTGTTGTAATAGAGTGGGCTTAATATTTTACTATAAAGCATTTAATAAACTTCTGTTCTTAATACAAGTTTGTGTTCTTCATACCTTTGCTATTATTTTTTACTTAAAATATACATTTTTGCTTAAAGTACTGTTTTTCAAACTTTCAGATATATTCTACTGAGGGTACTTGATACCTTAGTGCACGTACCGGGTGCGCTGGCTTTTTAATTTTGCTTTTCTTAGGTTAAAGATCTAGGTTGCATCACCTATTTAGTTAGACTATTCTCATATTTTGTTATCTTGAGATCATTTTCACTTAAAATTTCACGGACTGTCAGGAAAATAACCAAATACAGCACCCAGCAAATGTCAGTGGCACTCTCAGATTTGAAGACAATGGCTCTCAACACTCCTGATGTGACAAATGACTAAAGCCATATAATTTTCTCAATTGACCCCTGAAACAGCTCTAGAAATTTGAAGAGGATTAAGCAGCATAGGTATCGGAGGGTCTGAATAAAGGAATTGGGGGCTTAAAGCAGTGCTTCCCACTCAACCTACTTTTCATCAAAATGCTTGAGTTTTTATATACTGAACAAATCAACTTTATTAAGTGATACCTAATATTCTTATTTTAAATTAATCAAAGACATAAGTTGCTAGTTAAATTTTCAAATGAGAATGAGATAGCTGATGTTACCATATTGATATGGTGAAATTCCACCTAAAAGCAATGAAAGTGGAATTTTAGACCATATTTTTTACGTTTCCCTTAGGTGTATGAATATTGGAAATTACATGGAAACTTAATTTCTTCCCCTGGGGAACCCCAGGAATCTGGACCATGGACTAGCTGCCTCCAGCCCAGTTTCTAAGGCCTGTGGCCTCTCTGGGGTATGTTAGTTTGCTAACACTGCAGGAACAAAATGCAAGGTTTCAACAATAGAAATGTATTTTCTCACAGTCCTGGAGGCTGGAAGTCCAAGATCAAGGTGTCATCAGGATTGGTGTCTCCTGAGGCCTCTCTCTTGGCTTGCAGATGGCTGCCTTCTCATGCTGTCCTCACATGGCCTTTCCTCTGTTGCATGAGTATCCCTGGTGTCTTTCTCTTTTTATGGGACCCCAGCCATATGGCACTAGGGCCCTACCCTATAAGCCTCACTTTACCTTAATTACCTCCTTAAGGGTCCAGTCTCCAAATATGGTTACATTCTGAGCTACAGGGGGTTGGGACTTTAACATTGAATTTTAGCAGCCCAGAGCATGGGTGTGGAGAACTGAGTGAGTGTGCTTAGCCTAGAGTAGGTGAGAAGAGCACAATATACCCCCAACAGCTTTGCCACCCCAGCCACATAGCCTTGAGAAAATCACTTAATCTCTCAATTTCTATTAATTTCTTAATTTCAAGGCCTTAGATTCCTCAGCTGTGAAGTGAGATGAATAAGAATGTAAACTATAAAGTTCTTCGTAAGCCTAAAATTCCAGGGTTCTTGGTGCCCACAGATGAAGATCCACTGCCTGTCACTGTCTCTTTGCAGTAGTTTGCTCTCAAGCAATGGGGGGCAGGAACTATGGTAGAGCAAAGTGATTAGACTTGTGAATGGTGGAGCCAGAGTACCCAGGTATAAATCCTGGCATGGCCACTTTCTGATTGAGTGGCCTTGGGCATGGGCTTGTCAGATGTGCTGAAAACTGCTCACACAAGCCCACCAGTGTGTACCAATGAGTGCCAGCCCCACATCCAGGATACCGTAGATTAAATGGGTTCATGCTTCTTGAGGGTCCAGGATGGTGTCACGTGGGCACATACTGAGCATTCAACATGTATGTGCTATTGCTTTCTGAAAGTGTCACCTAGAAGAGTTTCCAAACTTCACCCCATCCCCAAGTATACCACCTGTAGCAGGATGAATATTGGCCACCTGAATGATGTCCATGTCCCAATTCCTGGAACCTGTGAATGTTACATTATATGACAAAATGGACTTGCAGCTGTGATGAAGTTAATGGTCTCAAAATGGGGAGATTATCTTGGGTTATTCACATGAGCCCAATGTAATCACAAGGCATCTGATGAGAGGAAGGAAGAAGGAGATTTGACCACAATGAAAGTGGTGATGTGAGCAGAGCAAAAAGAAATGGAAGATACTAAGCCGCAGCTTTGAGGGTGGAGGTAGGGGCCATGAGCCAAGAAATACGAGGAATAAAACTCCAGAAGGTGGAAAAGGTAAGGAAATGGATTCTCCCCTCAGCCTCCAGAGGAAGTGGACCTGCTCACACTTTGACTTTAGTACAGTGAAACAGATTTTGGACTTCCAGCTTCTAGAACTGTAAGAGAATAAATATGCGTTGTTTTAATCAATTTACTTTATGGTAATTTGCTACAGCAGCCTAAGAAACCTTAATACATCTCCCCAAACCAGAGGAGCTTCTTCAGAACAATAAACCAGCAGTCAGCAAACTTATGAAGAGGGTAAAAGGCATATGGATGACGGCAGGTGCCCCAAAGCAGGGTGTATGATTGACTCTAAATTTACTTTAGCACTGATCATCTTTTTATTTTTTTTGCACTGATCATCTTTTTTTTTTTAGCACTGATAAACAGTGTAAGTATAATAATTTTTTTAAAAGAGGTATAGCTTCTTTGAGGGAGGAAATGAAGATTTTTGATAAATAAAAAAATATAAAACCCCATAGTTGGCTTTCATCTATATACTCTTAGAAGAAATAATGGTAATATAAGTAAAAAGAAACGTCTTTTTTAGCACAAGTTTGTATCAAAATGGAAATTATACTAGCACTTAACAATTTACTAGATAAAAATAAATTTTGAGTTACTTATTTCAGCAGTTCAAATTTAACTCTTGTAAATCCACCACAGACAACTAAAAGAAGTAAAATATATTTTTTAAAAAGAAGAAGAAAAGATCCATCAGTTTACCAATACTTTTTCTATAACATTTTAAATATTAGAGTCTTGGCCTTCCCGGTGGTATATATACACCAACTATGGTGTTCAGGTTATTCAAAGTTCGTAATCACGTGTTCTCTACGCAGAAGCTGTGAGAACATTACATGGCTTATCCTGTCTCCTACTTTCAGCGGATTGCCCAGTCGCCCTTCCTCACCCTATATATAATTCTATTTTAGACTTTATATCAAGGTGTATAGCCTTGATATTGTGTTAAAGGACTTTGTCTTTAATCCCCAACTTGATGATTAAAGTCCTTTATGATGGCTGTCTCTTTGTGCACCCAAATTTCCTTTTCTTATAAGAATACCAGTGAGATTGCATTAGGGCCCACCATAACAGCCTTGTTTTAACTTAATCACCTCATTAGAGACCCGGTCTCTAAATACAGTCACATTCTGAGATACTGAGGGTTAAGGTTTCAACATAGGAATTAGGGGTGGGGACACAATTCAGTCCATAACAAATAGCAATTTAAAAATCAGGCCTTCCCAAGAACAGAGTTTATTAAGGTGACAGAATTAGGTCAATCAACCTTTCTATGTGAACAGGTCGATTCATCTCTTTGAAACACAATTTAGGTAAATTAATTTATATTTCCTTTTTTACTGTCAGTGTATGAGAAGAGAAAATAAGTAATAAAGAGGATATAGGAAACCTCTACGAGCGTGTCATTCTTACAACATCAATGTGGTTTTCAGCAAGCTGGGCAAAATGTATGATATATATATATTTTTTTAGCTGCTGGTACAGGGATCCAAATCCTTGATCTTCGTGTTCTAACACCACACTCTAAGCAACTGAGCTAACTAGCCCCTGAATGTATAATCTTAAGCCTTCTATATTCTTTTCTTAGTGTCTCCCTTTACTCCTGGTTTGTTCATTAGTTATTTTATTATTAGTCACAGAAGTGACTGAGAAAATTACTTTTATTTTTGTCTCCTTCCTTATTAATTCATGATTTAATAGTTTGGGATTTATAATAATTTTCTAGTTCTTTCTCATTACCAAATAGGGTACATAGTATCCCCAGGAGAAGATATAGTCTACAAATTAAATTTAGAGATTTTCTTTGTAGTGCAATTATTTATAATATACACAAGGCCACCACAGTATCTATAGTGCAAAAGATAGAATAATTTGCTAATAGAGACATAAACTGGAATTAGGAGCAATAGGACATTAGAGCTGACACCCAGTGTCACACACGTTAGTGACAGAATAAGGACCTGAATCCAGGACTGTTGATTCTTAGAATTTGCAGCAATGAGAATCTAACCAGTTTCTTTTAAACAAATGTTCAAGATCTGGTGATTAGATTTTGCATTTCTTAGGACTGGTAAAAGAGAGAAGTATCTATAATTTCAGGCAGAAAATACAGTGTTGAAATTTTCAACACATCTTAGACATGTTGGGACACAGAACTTAGAATGGAAATTTTTATTTTTTATTGTATATCTTGATTTCCTGTGTTTTCATATATTAATTATCTTGCACTGCCATGAAAATTACAACAGTAAAGTCTCTCAAACCATTATATTACCTATCAACAAGATCTACAGAACTAAAGTGAGACATTTGCATCCGTATTCAGTAAACCATGTGTACTGAGAAGGAAAGCAGGAAGACAAGGACCAGGGTAGGATTTGGGAGATAAGAGAAGAAGAGAAAATACCATATGTGTTTCCTGCATATTGAAAACCCATGCACATCAGAGGGCTGTGCATTTTTACTTTATTTTGTAATAAAACCAAGTTCATAATTTTTAATCAGAAGCAGTGAGAAAATATTCTTTGTTGATTTTAAAATACATTTTAATAGACATTAACTGTCTTTATTATCCAGGTTATTTGCCAGTCACCCTAAGGGTTAGTGAATTAATCACTAATTTGAAGTTGTCCACTAATGAGTCATCAATAGCTCAAAGCTGTTCGGAGATTATTATTTTAAAAAATAAAATCCCTTTTATTTCTGCAGATATAGTCTATGTTCATTAGGTGTGTATTTTTCCCTACAGCATTTCCAAATTCTACATACACTACCCATGTTATCATTTACAATGTTAATAACTGAAAAATCAAACTAACTTTCCAGCTAGTTAAAGAGTTAAGGAATTATCTTTCAAAGCTCTTGCACTTTATGAGTTTTTTATTATAGCCTATTTCTATTTCAGGGCCTTAAGAAGGTCAAATAAAATATATATGAGCAAAAAATATGGAGGACATTTAGAACCTGGATCATATTTAATATAGAATATAATTAATTATCCCTTATTATGTGTAGCATACTCATTATCATTTAAAAGATAGGAAAAAGTACCCATGTGAAGTAATATAAATGTAATATGTTCCCTTTGGCATGTGATGACTGCGTTGTGTTTTATACTGGCTAGCAAGATGTTTAGCAACATACCAAGTAAATTTAATAAAAGCCATTCTTTTCTAACTCTAGACTTCTCCTGGCAATGATATACATTAAGAAATTCTGATGTAAAATTATTGTTATGTGTATGAAATTCCACCAAAAAGCCCTAGTTCTAAAACCATAGCTTGCTCTCAAATATGTAAATACTTAGTGTTTAATCTGTGGGTCATTCAGGTCCTTCTCTTTCATTTTTTTTTTTTTTTAAAGATGACCAGTAAGGGGATCTTAACCCTTGACGTGGTGTTGTCAGCACCACGCTCTCCCAAGTGAGCTAACTGGCCATCCCTATACAGGGATCCGAACCTGTGGCCTTGGTGTTATCAGCACCAGACTCTCCCAACTGAGCCACGGGCCGGCCCTAGGTCCTTCTCTTTCAAATTCATTAATTCATCCATTTATTTATATACTTTTGTGTGCCCAATTTTATGGCTATGTTCCCTGGTTGATAGGTTAAAGGAGAGGTAAAATCGAGTATTGACCATTCTGCAATGTAATAGTGACACTGGCCATGGGCTTACAGTGGAAGAAAAGGGAGACTACGTAAGAAGGTACAACGGAGGGGGGCGTAATATCAAAAAATATCCTTTATGTGTTCTATTTTTGTTCTCCCACTCCTATTGTCATAGTCAACCAAGAGTTGACTTATTGGTCAGAATGGAGGTTACTATCAGTTCAGATATGTCACAGAATTATTTGTAATCACTGGGAAGTCCAGGAAATTCTATAATCAATTCTAACATATAAGTGTCCTACAAATATTGGGTTCCCAGTGAATGTTGGTGGAATTTACTTTTCAGTCCATGGCAGAATATATATTCTAAATTTCATTGTCATACCCTTATGGGTCATTTTGCCAAATACTCTATAATAAGGGAGAACACATGTGGCTGGTTATAAAATTTTAAGTTTAATGGGATATAAGGCATTGACTGAGCTATAAACCAACTGTGGGGAGTTAGAGGAAGAATTAACACAGTGGTACCCTTGGTCATTTGATCCCAGAATGAATGAGGAAATAATTTCAGAGACTGTGTATATCTTTTCAAAAATATAGAAAATATAAAAGCTGTTTCGGAAATGCAAAAGGAATTTAGTACTCATAGAATTAGCCAGTGGCCTTTTTGAAATACTAACTTTTTATTATCTTTTTTGTACTGTACGTTTGCCTTTTAACCTTAAGGCCCAGGTTTTATTTGAAATAAAGAGGAGATCTCCATTTCATCAATAAAACAATTACCCAGGTGTACATAATATTTCAGTTTCATGAGTTTGTAAGTCAACATGGTCATCATCAGTTAGTTTCTTCTGAGTTGCAGATTACATTCCATTCACTGCAGTTCTATGATTGGTACAGCACATTTTCCTCATTCTCTAGTCTCCCAGGAATTCCAACATTACCTGTTCATGCAAATTATCTTTATTTCCTACATGTAAACCTGCAATAGAAATCTGATCTTAATGAAATTTTACATGTTTTAGCTAACAGCAGATACCAGAGGAGTGGGAAAATAGAAATTTTACATGCAAATATTAGCTCTTCCAAGTTCAGCAGGAAAAAAACTTGACATTATTAATTTTACATTAAACAGTTTGTAAAGAACTAGATTTTTAAAAAGACTCTTAAAGACATGAGTGACTTCTGTTTATGGTACTGGGAACCGACTACGAGACCTGCAGTATCCTTGACACACTGAAGGAATACTAAAAAGAAGGTAATGGTTTCTGGCTGAAACAACCTGAAGTAGACTTTGAAGGATTTGTATGAATCAAGGAAACATTTCAAAGACAATCTTATAAAGGCAAATAGCAGCCAATATTAAGACCTAAAATCAGGGAGAAGTAAAACCTATTGCAGGATATGTGGTCTGCCTGGAGTACTGGGTTTGAATTGGAGAGGAACAGAAGATAAGGTTGGAAAGATTGTTGGATTTCAGATTAGAATCCAGGCCCAGGAACTAGGTCCTATGGTAGTGGTAAGACTTCCTAAGCATAAGAGAAATAAATTGAGAGAGGTTTTCTAGGAATATAAACTCGGTGGTGATCTGCAGAGTGGTTTGAGAAATCCTGGAAGCAAGGAGAGAAATAAAGTGTAGTTGGAACCTGGATCGAAGTAGCAGCAAGGCATATGGAAATATGTTTGATTCTCAGCTTTATCTTACTTAATTCACCAGCTACATTTGTCTGTTTTTCTCTCCCTCAGTCTTGGTTTCCAAGACACCATACATTCTTGGGTTTTTTGTTTTTTTTTTTTTCCTACTTTACTAGTCCTTTCTTCCTAGCCTCCATGGCTGGTTTTTCCCTTTCTTCACCACCACTTAACATTGCAGTACTCTAGGGCTGGTCCTTGGTTCTCCTGTCTTCTGAATCCACCCTCACTCACTAGTGATCTAACGGCTTTAAAAACCATCTAATATCCATGACTCTCAGACTCTCTCCTTTGTTCCACTTGGACATCTCCTTTGTTCCACTTGGACATCTAATAGACAAATGAAATGTAACATATCAAAAACTGAATTCCAGGCCTTTTCCTCTAAACTTGGTACATCTTACAGTCTTCCTCTTCTCAGCGATGACAACTTTATCATTTCGATTTCTCAGCCCAGGACCCTTTGCATCATCACTGACTCTAGACTTCAACACCCCACATCAAATCTTTCCATTAACAGTTCTCTGTCTATTTAGTCTCTCAACTATGTCCATGTTTTTCTTTTGATTTAACACCCCAAGCTACTATTTCATCTTTGTTTTCAAGACTTTCTTCAATTACTATTTAATTTTAGTAAGTAAAATTGTCTGCATGAATTTACTAGATATGGAACTAATATGTGCTCATTATATTAAAAAAAAAATCAAACAAAATGGAATTGTGTAACTTAGAAAGTAAAGTATCTCCCACTATTCCACCCTCAGATAGCCATTGTCACAATCAGTTTTTGAGAGCTTACTGTGTACCAGGCATTGTGAAAGGTGCTATTTGGCATTGCAAAAACAAAGCCAAAAAAGGTGTTGCCCATCCTTCAGGGAGCTTACAAGACTCGAGTAACAAAATCTTCATCCACTACATGGATGTGGCCTCTGCGTTGCAATCTTCAGCTCACCCCCAACTCTGGACAAGAACCATCCACCCTGGCCTGGGTCATCCTCCATCCTTTGTGGCTTGCTGTAGCCTCAGGGATGCAGAGAAGCCCCTGCTGACAGCACAAGGGATGAGCAAGTGGAAAAAATAGACTCATCATGAAGAGGCTGGATAAGTCCAGGAAGACCAAAGGCAAACAGCTGTGAAAAGACTGTTCCCGAGATGATCCAGAGACTCAAAAATTAAGTCATGTGACCTGTAAATGAATGGGTTTGGTATATTCTAAGCTTTTTCCCTTGTTTTTCAGCAAAAGATCTTCTGAGAACTAAAGTCATTACTTTTTTTTAAAAAGAGAGAGTAAGTCCCTTAGGCTAAAACAGTCTTCTCAAAATTGAGAGACAGAGTAGCATCTATTCTTAGCTGCACGCGAAAAAGCACCCAGGCAAGGAGGTGTACTTGACCTAGCCCAGAGGAGGCCCTAGGAAAACATATGCCCCTTTGTTCTACAGGCTGCACTACTCTCCCCTACCTGTCTCTGTCATGGTTCTTTGAGAGTAACATCCTCCATCCCCTGAGATCACAAGAGAAAAAGATCTAAGATGATCACTCACGTGTGTTAACTGATTACACTTTGATTTTAGGCCTTTTATCTCTAACTGTGTAATGAATGTCTTTGTTCTCCAATAAATTGTCCAGGCTTTGCAAGCAGGGGTGGGGGGAATTACACTTCTGCAGGCTCTACTCTACTTCTGGAAACCCCTTTCTCAAAAGGGAAAGCAAGAGCTGGCTTAGCTGTCCCAGGGAACTATTTTCAGGAGCTGCTGGGAATAAAGGAGCCTGAATCCCATTATCACCAGCTTTTTCTAGGACCCGGAGCCTCTGCATTCTCTACATACTAGACTTTTCTCAGCCCCGTCTCTTCTCTTCTCAGCCAAAGAAATGGCATTTTCACATGGATATCATGCAGCCTCTGGAAAACTCCACTGCATTCTCATGAGAGAATGCAAGGGGAAAGAGCAAACAACTTTAGTATTATTTAAAACATAATTTTGACCTAATAGACTCCTTTCAGATCTTGGGGGATCCCAAAGTTCCCTAAACTATATTTGGTGAATCACTGCTCTAGAATCAGAATTCAGTTGCTAAAAAATAAGCAGAGGCAACCAGAATCCTCTCAACCAATATCTGAAAATACAACAGTTTAGGAATAAAACCTTAGGCACATCACTGAGCGTGAAAGATGAAGAATAAAATCAAAGAGATCCCAGGGCTTTTAAACCTGTTCATGCAAGTGTAGGGATAATGCCAAAACACTTTGTCCAATCCTCCTGTCTTGAATACCATGGATTTCACCAGAGAAAGACCACCTCTCACATCCAGTTTGCTTTTAGAAAGCCACATTTTAACAATGGAAACACATTTCTAGTATCATTATACTAATTAGCAACTCTCCATTGTTGATGAGAGATTTTTTTAAAAAGTGAAGGTCCCACCCCCACTACCACTACACACTGAATTATTTTGGAACTAACCCAAGACATACTTTTTCAACTGTAAATATCTCAGCATTTATCCCTCCTGGAGTCTCCTTTCATTTCAATTTAATCACAATACTCTTATCCCACCAAAAAAAAAAAATTAACATTAATTCCTTATTATTAAATACCTGCTTGATATTAAAATTTCTCCAGTTGTTTCATAATTCTTATTTTTTTCTGTTGGTTGCTTTATAACAGAATCCAAAAAAGGTTCATACATTACAGTTGGTTAATAATCTCTTTTGGATTACTCTTCCTTTTTTTCTTTGCAATTTCTTTGTTGAAGGAAACAGGCCGTTTTTCCTGTATCATTTCACACATTCTGGATTTAGCTGATTGCATCCCTCTGGTATTGTTTGGCAAGTTTCTCTGTCCCATATGTCCTGTGTAAGGGTCATTTGATCAGTTAGGTTTTTTGGCAAGAGCATTTTATACACGGTATTGAGGACTTCTCATTGAATATTCTTAAAAGGCACATCATATCCACGGTCTCTTTCTGTGATATTAACATGGATAAGTGGGATGTTAAATTGGATTACATTAGAATTGAGAAATACTTTTTATTGAATTAAATCCCTAAGGTTTCCAGGATTTCTTGTTACAGTAGCCAAGTCACTCATCATTACTAATAACATTACTTTGTCCAAGAGGAAGTATTGCAAAGTAAATAACAGGCATCAAAACAATAATCTTTGACATTGTTCAATTTTTAATAATATTTTCATAATGTAACCCTCTTTACCTGAAATGCATAACTGTTTCTATTATTATTTCTTCCTCTGACACTGAAATTTCTAAGAGGAGCATGTGATTGGAGCAATTTCTTGGTTGATGACTGTATTGTCTTTTAAAACCAGGACAGCCTAATCTCCATCCAGCCATGCCTGGTAACAAAGATTTTTTTTTAATCGTATTTACATCCCATTAAGAACTCTTTTGTTTAAACAACAACAATTTCCTGATCAATAGCAGACTTTCTTATGACAGTATAATGTATTGGATGGTTTGGCAAAGCTCTCTCAAGTAAGGCAATCTCTGTAAAAGCCACAAACATATAAAACTTCAAAGATTATAATAATCTAGAATCACAAGAGTCTCAAAAGATGAAGACTCATAACAAAAGAAAAAAATAATACAAAGGAAAAAAAGAGTACTTGTAAGTTTACAAGGTGGACTTTCATTATCAAACCTTCCCTACAGCACCCTGGAAAAGACATTCAAGACCCCTACAACTGATCTAGTAAGAAGTTGCTCAGTAATTGAAAATGTCAATTATTTACTAGGAAACGTCTTCACTCACAGAGAACAAACATTAGTAGTAATTCTTTGTATGGTTTGGAAAAGAGGACTTTGGCTCTTATGCCTTTATAGAAATGTTTGCTGCTCTTTGTTTGGTCATGATTAATTCATCCAGAAACAATGTGATTGCAACCTCCACTGTCAGTCCTACCCAGTATTAATCATCTCCAAGGTGATCTCGGTTTCCACAGCAACTGCAATATTTATTTTTGTGCTACAGCTCTGGCTGGTCTCTGATGGTTGGGATGGCAGAGTAATCCTGAAATGTTATGTCTCGGTCATAAATCTCTCATATTGCTGATGTTAGAAGACCTTTTCACCACTTCCAAGTATTATTACTAACTTGCATTCAGACAACTGAATTACAAAGGTGTTCTGAAACAGCCCTGTCCTTCGGCTATAGGTTTCCAAGCTTTAAGGCCCAAACAGTTTTTGCTAACTAAAGAAGCTATAGGTATTTGCATCCAAATTTTCATAATAACTTTAAACATACATAATGCATCATATCATGTTTATGTAGAAATAGACTGAGGAGTTGGTGGTATAACTCCTCCAAGAAAAAGAAAATAAATGTTACGTATAACTTTACATATTCTTCAAATCAAAGTTAGCAATCCAGCCCAATGGACATGAAGTTAAAGTTTCTGGATCTCATTAAAATTTAAAAAATTCAAGAGTGAATTATAAACGAGGAAAAGTCTCTGATCTTTCCTGTCTTCATCAGAAGTAATAAATATTATACTAGATTTTGAGATTTCCCTAGAAAGAGTCTCTGGAACAACAGAGGAGAGTAGGCAGTTTCACACCCAGGTGGACACAAAAGTGGAGAAAGCTGTTTCTGAAAGATGGCCTGGGGCAAAATTCAGGATTCCTGCCCCCTTGAATTTACATCATTTTTCTTCCTGCCACATTTCATCAAGTCCTTTTCATCCTTCATGTCTTTTAATACATCCAATTATCCCCTTGGACTGATAAACTTTAAAATGCTAGCTCTCCTAGGCTTTGTAAGAATCATGCCATGGAGACATCTGCCATTCTGCCTATGCTCAACTCTGGGGCCACCTTTTTCTCTTGCCAAGGATTAGAATGGTACTACACAATGGCATATGGCCCTCTGAGAAACCTGTCCTTATCATCCCTGGGGCAGGAAACGGGATTAAGGTATGAGCAGGGACAGACAGGGGGAAGTGTGAGAACAGAGGGTGAAGTCACCAGTGCCAAACTGGCCACTTTGTGCGGTCACTGTGGGCACTGGGGGTGCTCTGTCCCCCTAATGAGAGTTGCCCATCCACTAAGTTCCTAATTGTTCGTTCTTGGTGCCATGGTTATTGCAGGGGATGAGTTTAGGGAAACTGAGCAAACAGAAGGGGTCTTTACCTACCGTGTACTCAGAGGATACACAGAAAGAATATGGGGAAAAGACACCTGCACTCCCATGTTCATTGCAACGCTATTGACAATAGCCAAGAGATGAATCAACCACATTCAGCCATTAAAAATAATGAATGAGATCTTGTCATTTGCAGCAACGTGAATGGAACTGGTGACCATCGTGTTAAGTGAAACCAGGCACAGAAAGACAAATACCGTATGATCTCACTCATATGTGGAATCTAAAAAAAGTGCTTCTCATAGACATAGAGAGTGGAATAATAGTTACCACAGGCTGAGAGGGGAAGAAGGGAAGGGGGACAGAGGGAGGGGGAGAGGTGGACCAAACGGGTACAAAGTTACAGGTAGACAGGAAGAGTAAGTTCTGTGTTCTAGGCTGATTATAGCTCATCATATTGTGTTGTCTATTTCTAAATAACTAGAAAAGAGGTTATTGAACGTAATCACCACAAAGGTAGATATTTAGGTGACGGATATGCTATCTACCTGATTAAGTGAATTATTGTATAGTACATGCATGTATTGAAACAACACACTGTACCCCACAAATATTTACAATTAATTTTTTTTTTAAAAGAGAAAATTGAGCAGCGTGTTACCTTATTTCAGCAGAAAGGCACAATTTAAAACAAAGGGCAAACTTAGGTTGCACATATACAAACTTTTGGACTTTTTCTACTATATTCTTTAATTCAGAGACAGTGGCAAACCGAATGAATCACATTCTGAGTGGCCTCTACTTCCTCCAAAATTCGAAACTGTACATTTAAGTTATTCTATTTATTTCTTTCAATGCTGCCCATATAAAGTGAGGGAGAGGGGCAGAATTTGGACACAGGAATTAGGTCTGCTTCTCTGTCATCTTTTTATGCTTCTAGGAAAATCTCCTTAGAATTTCAGACTGATTGCGACGTCCGCTGTCATCGTGATAAACGGACCACTTGAATAAGACATGAATGTAATTAGCTCAGTTCTCTTAAAGGGAGAACTTTATCTTTGCGGTGACTATTCAGAGTGGACACTCCCACGAAGAAGCCTTTAAGATAGACAAGAGTGATGTGATTCTTTAAAACCAAATTATTTTACAGAGTAAAACATTTCACAGCTACAAAGTATGGGCTCCTGGCGGTGCCTGCTCTCTACTGGGTGAATGGAAAAGTGGGATACTCTTCCAGTTTTGTCTTTTTGGGGGAGCGGGGGGGACAAGTCCTTTTGAATCAAAACCAAGAGCAGTTCTGCTTCCTTTATTTCCCTTCAACTTTGAGCATTTTTCTTATTGTGTAATGAATATTTTTCTGTCCTAAACACAGGGGCAGTCACCACAGAGTCACTTCACAGTTGTTGGAGTGGAGTGCTTACATTACAAAGTAAGGGACATGATGGCCTTGGAACAAAAGCCTCCCCACTGACTTGCTCTTCAGCAGGGGGGTTAAGTGACTCGCTCAGAGCCAAAAGTTCTACACTAAGAAGTAGTGTAAGAGCATCCACCTGCAACAGCAAGAGATCCTGCAGCAGCTACGTGAAAAGCCCTGAACTGCAGCATTTTGGATTTGCAGGTGCCTTGTAGGATGACTGAGCACAGGAAGGAAGGAGGGATGGAAACAGGGAAGGAAGGGAAGGAGGAAGAGAGGAGCAATCCCAGGGCCGTGTGCTCCGGTAGCTCTGTCTGCAGCCAGGCCTTACGCCATGCGCTGGCCTTCTTGGGGGTGTGTCCCACTATATGGACATGATACATTTTGGAAACCAACTATAGCTTGATTTTATGTTCTGATTGACATTTTCTATGCGACTTGGAGAACTTTAGTTTGGGGGGACCACAAGCAGGATACCTTGTAATACAGTGTGATATACTTGTAACACACTTGTAATACAGTGTGCTGCCAAGTGTAAAAGTCACACTGTCATGCCCTTAGGTCCCTGCCTCTGAGGCACTGTGTTTTCCAGACCAGGTGAGCAAGGAAGGTAAAAAGAAAGGAAGCAAAGATGACAAAATCACAGAAGCACAGAGTAAACTTGTACAAGTAAATTCTGATATTAATACACTAGACTGGAGATTAAAATTGCATGGTTCAATCAGAAAACCATGTGTTTCTTCTCTCTGTCTGTCCCACACTCCCTCCCTCTCTCTCCTCTTTGCTTCAGGCACTCTGCTCTGACAGCCACCTTCCTTTCAGCCCTGACCTTCTCTTTCCCCAACAGTGACTGAGAGACTCCCCTAGAGTCTGTCCAGGGCCCTGGAGCCTAGGCCTTCCCTGCGGGGATGCAGAGCAGGAAAAATCACACTCAGGGGTCCTCCTCTTGTGCTTATTATTTTTAAGTGAGTGAATTCAGATGAAAGAGAATGTCTTAGAAGGGGAAAGAAGGCATGAAAAATAGTTTGCAGCAGAAGGTCAGAATGCAGAGAAAAAATCAGGTGGCTATGAGCTGTTTAAAGGGTTCCAGTCCATATTCACACTGGCTGGGAGGGCTGCCTACTCTTCCTCAGTCCCTGGGGGGGGCCAGTCCTTGCTGTCCTGCTGCACTCCTGGGGGACGGTCCAGCCTTCTCCAGCCACATTCTTCCCAGTCCCTACTTCACTCAGGCTGCTCTGCTCCTTCCCACTGCAGCCCCCTAAGACCATGGTACGCCGGTGATCCTGATACAGTAGAAGCCTAAATTTTGAATTAAATCAAAGGCCATTTTCATATAGTAGTTTAACCGCTACATCTATAGAAGCCTGTGAACGTTTGTCTCTTAGAGGGTGTTTTGCAAGTTAAATTCTTTGCAATCTGGGCAGCCCATAATGTAGTGGTTAAGAGCAAAGGTGAGAGAAGTGAAACCTGCATTACAATCATGGCTCTGCCTCTAAACTTGAGTTTTCCAACTGCAATGGAGAATAATAAGCGTGCCTTCCTTATAGGGCTGCTGGGAGGATTAAATGAGATAATGCCCACTCAACACGTTGTGAGTGCATCACAAATGTCAGCGGTTGTTATTGGCAGAGTCAGCCTTAAGAAAAATGTTAAGGCAGGCTCTGTTAATTTTTAGAGTTTTTGTTTTTCTTTCAGTTCTTCCACTTTGGATTGGGCACCTTCAATCTTCCAATCCCCAGGGCTCTATTGCCTACATACCACACTCCCTGTAACCACCACCATACAACACTGTGATGACATCCAAACCCCTTCCCCAATTAATCAAGCACATAGCACCCATGAATCATGTGCTCCATGAATTAAAGAAAGTTAAGACTGAAGTTGCCCTCACGGCAATGTCTTAAGAAGTTGTCTAGTTAAAAAAACCTTACCTTATATTCAAAACTCAGAAAACATCTCACCCTTCATCTATTTTCTTTTTTTTCTTTTTCTTTTCTTTTCTTTTTTTTTTTTTTTTGTGCGTGTGTGTGTGTGTGTGTGCAGCTGGCTGGTATGGGGATCTGAACTCTTGACCTTGGTGTTATTAGCACCATGCTCTCCCAAGTGAGCCAGCCCTATGAGAGGGCTGAATTTAAATGTCTATCTTCTTCATGAATTATGCTAGGAATAACCTTAAAACTAAGTGGAACTAAGTTGTAAAGGGTTTTCTCTAACAGGTAAAATGTTTGCAAGATAGTAACGGGTTTCCTTGCCCAAACTTCTGTGAATGTCCAGTGGTGGAACTTGCAAGCAATGCTGGCCAACTAGAGTAAAAGAGACATTGATTAGTGTAGGAAGAAATATCAGTGTCATACAGATGGCCACACTTTATTTTGGAAAATACTATGTGAAGTGGCTGTGCAAGAGTTGGTTATTATATAAACAAGCCCTGTTCTTCAGGACATGGAAACAGTTAAACAAAATCTTGCAGTCTAAAGAAACTTATTAAAATATAAGTTGTGATCTGATGACCGTATATTATTGGACTATCAAAAACAAAAATCCCTATTTCAAATACTAGTGAAGGGCATGGGTTGCAAACATCACATATGTAAGAATTACTTATGACACTCATCAAAAATACAAACACTGGGTCCCAGTGATTCTGAGATGGCTCCTAGGGCTCTGCATGTTAGTGAGTACACTAGGTGTTCCACAAAAAAGTGGTTTAAGAATAATGTTTTGAGAAAAACTGTTGTAGATACAGTCTCTATAGCAGTAGTTCTCAATAAGAGGTGAATTTCCCACCAGGGAACATTTGGCAATGTCTGGAGATATTCTAGGTTGTCACAACTGGGGGAAGAGGGAGGCTACTGGCATCTGCTCGGGAGAGCCCTGGGATGCTACTAGACAAGCTGTGGTGCACAGGACCATACCCCACAATGAAGAATTATCTGATCCAAAATGTCAGTGGTGCTGAGGTTGAGAAAACCTGCCCCAGAGTCACAGTGACCTAGCCAGACCTGGCTCTACAACTCAGAACACTCTGCCTTTAGTCTGCCATTTCCCCATCAGTCAATCCTGCGAGTGACACCTGCTTATCAGTTACCGCATATCGGCTTAGACCCAGGAGTTACCACAGAGCACTCTGACAACCTTGGTTCACAGACTTAGGTTGGAAAATGCTGACTCATCTCCGAGCCTTTGGAAGCTTGAAGGACAACTCACTGCTCCTCGGCCTCTCCTGAGTCACCACCATAGTTGGCAGACACACTGACGCTGGAGAGAGTCCTCTGAGGATTTCAATTCTGTTTGCAGTTCTGAAACAGAAGAGTTGGAATCAAAGTAGATGATAGGAAAGCATGGTCAAACTAGAAAGCTGTGGAGGCTTTGCTGACCAATTATGTCTGTCTCATTTCAACTCAACAATTCAACAAACAGTTCTATGCTAGCCAAAGCGGGAAAGCACAGGGAAAGATTCAAAATTGGACAAGACAGCCCCTTCCTCAAGGAGACACAGTCTCAGCTCCCTCCACCTTCCTTCTCTCTGATGTGTACTTTCTCTTAACCCTCGAAAAATGCCCTTCCTATGGTTTATTTGTTCTTATTGGCTGCTTAAGACCTACAAGATGAAAAGGGCCCAAAGAGACCAATCTAGAAGCCCTGGAAAAGGCAACAGAACAATATCCCTCTTGATATGGAAAGGTTCTGCTAACTTATCATTGACAAAGTGACAGCCTTCAAAGGGGCTATTAAATATCGAGTTTCTACATACAAGAAGGGTCTCAGTTAATGCCTCTACTTTGTAGAATGCACCCATTCGCAGATGAACTTACTGTGTTAGTTTAGGTGTAGTAACCATAGGACACAGTTATTCAATTCAAAAGACATTGAAATGTAACACACTGGAGTCAGAGTATGAACAATGACTCCCGCCAGCCAACTCTGCAGACCTCATCAATAAGTCCAGAGACCACCCAGTTGGCCTCTGCAGCTGGGTTATGGTCAAAGTATACAGAAACTCTGAAGTTTTTTTGAGAAAGAAAAGTTACTCAATGAAACCCTATCCATTCTCCTTTCACCCACACCATGTATTCTACCGCATTCTTAAAAAAAAAAAAAAGTGACATGTATGAGCTCTAAGTTCAGGATAGGAGAAATATTAAACAGGGGAAGACAGAGAGGCAAGCTGAGAGGGGTACCCAGGGAGCTCCAGGTAGGTCTATGGGTATTTGATGTATTATAATGCATTAACCTTTAAATAAATGTTACACATATTCCTTGGGATACATTAAAAATTTCATTGTAAGGAAAAAAAATATTTCCCCAGGTAGTTCTTATGGCCAGCCAGATTGTACCTTTAGTGTCATTTCATTGTTCCTCTCTGCTCTTCCAAACCCCTAATCTATTCCCTCCTACCTCCCAACTCCTCTCTCTCCCTCTCTCTCTCTCTCTCTCTCTCCCTCCCTGTCTCTCTCTCTCTGTCTCTCCGTCTCTGTCTCTGTCTCTCTCCCTGTCTCTCTCTCTCTCTCGATCCTGTATCTCCACCTGCCACTTCCTCCCACTGCCTCCCCTTCCCTTCTGGCTCAGTGTCCCATTTCTGCAGAACCTCCCACACTTCCCTCCCACAGCCCGGGCATCTGTGGGAGGGAGGGGCTGGTGTGAGCAGGCAACCAGGTTAATTCTATCCCAAAGTTTCACTTCAAAATGGTCCACAAGGTCCCTAAATCCTCAGAGGCTTTCATAACCATACTTCTCTAAAAGTGTCTATGACCTAACTTACTGCACCAAGGACTAGAGACTATTTACAAAGGCTCATAGTATGTGGAAGGACTGAATAATAATTAAGGGAATGAGAGCAAAGATCCCACCACTTCGTTGGGTTGTGTTATATTAAATTGTCCTATTACCAGCTTAACTAAATTAGAACTATATTTCTTAGAATCCCTGTCCTTGAGGAGTTCCAGTTAGAACTGGACAAAAGAGAACCTTGTGTAAGATTTGGGAGGTGGAATTAAGAGCGGCCTCCTTCTCTGCAGCTCAGAGGTGCCAGAAGGTTCCAGCTTTGACTTACCCTCCTCTGCTTCCTTTCCAGCCATTTTTCTTGACTTCTATCCCTGCCGACCAGCAGTGGTCCCAAGTCTGTCCCCAGCCTGTGGCTGTGGATCCATGGACTTCTCCTGCAAACTTCTCCACATATTCCCTCTTTGCAACCCACTCTTGTGGCTGGACGTGCCTCGCTTCCTGAATTGACTTAGGGACTCTGTTGATCCCCCAGCTTCCCTATCAGACCATCAATTCCCCCACACCCCTGTCCCCCCACAATTGTGATAGGTCTCATTCCTGTGATAAATCCATTGTCTCGTAATTCTTAGTGGTTCAACTTCCTGGATCGATACAGTGATGATAATGCTCAGGACCAAAAAGACAATGCAGAACCAAAAATCATTCTCTCTGAAGCATTGACTGTGAGTACCATGGAGTCAATCTAGTCCACCAATCTCATGTTACAGATGACAAAATGGAAGTGCAGACGCAGTAAGCCCGTCATCCAGGTGACAAAGTGACATTGGCAGGCACGGGAACAGGACTCAGCTTACTGACATATGTCTTCAAATTTTTTATCTAACAATGACTATAGCCATAGTTTAAATTACTGACTTTCAAATCAGTTTACTTTTTAAAAAGAGGATATGTCAAAGCAGTAATTAGTACTTTGACACTATCTTTAGAAAACAGAGAGCTGTTATGATTGTTTTATTTAATATCTGACAGAAAGCTAGATGGTATATCAGACAGGTTCTGAATTTTGCTTTCTTCAAAAAAATCAATAATGAAAGTTATCACAGTGAAAAACATATGAGCGTATAAGAACCTCAAAGTCAATCCTGCATCTAAAGTTACTATGGCAACATTACTACCAAAATTCTATGTATTAATTTTGTGGTTCACTGAAGGTATTAGCGTCTTCAGTATTCAAAAATAAACATTAGTCTCAATATGTTTCTATTTATACTTTTAACAACTAGATACGTAGACTATGGTATATTTTAGCTGTCATTCAGACAGACATACAAACACTGGAATTTCCTCACTCCCAGCTTAGAAATTTTCCCCCTTAAAATTAAATTCGCATTTATAAAAACATAAATAGAAACTGCAATAGTTGCATGAAATTAATGTCTGGGTGTGAAAAAAAAGGTGAGATTGTGCGAGCTACTGTTGCCACATCTCCCGGCGGGGCCCCTGTGTAAGGTGTGGAGCTGGCAGTCCTGATGCTGTTCCTGAGGCTGGTCCTCGGGTGACTCATGGAGTGGACCATGCTCTGGGTACCGGCTCACTGTGTCGCTCACTAACTGGGTAAATCCTGGGTAAATTGTGCCCTCATGCCACCACCACCCTGCTTTGTTTCCTCGTTTGTAAATAAGAGAGTACATGTGAGTAATTTCTGAAGTATCTTTCTGTTCTTAAATCTCATTTCTTGTTGTTTTTCTTTTTTGTTTGTTTGTTTGTTTTGTAGTGCCAGAATATATAATAATGGTATAAATGAAATTTTGTTAAGCATATTGTACTGGTATAGATTTACTTTACTTTTCCCTAATTCAATGCATTGTAATTCTGACAAATTTCCACATATGAGGGTACTTCAAAAAATTCATGGAAAGATTCATGTTATCTTTTGATTCTGTCTGTGGACTTTTTGAAGTACCCTCATACTAGGCAATTATAAGCAAAAATTAACTTTTGAGAGGCCCCTAGGATGCAGGCATGATTCACCTTCAGAACAACTTTTTATGTAAGGAAAATCTGGCCCCATGTCAGATAATAATCAGTTTTTCAGCTCAAGTGCCCAAAGTACCCTGCCAAGCACTCCTGGAGCATGGTGATGTGGGTGCTGTGACTTGGCTACCCACAGCTGCCACCACCCCCTCTTTCCTCGTCTTCCTCTACTATGGGAATCCAATGGGCTAAGACACCCAGATCCCAACTTTGTTATTTCTGGAATGACAATACGGCCCAGTCCCAGCCCATGAAATTCAGGCAGAAGTTACTGCTTAGGACTTTGGGAACAGGTCATAAAAGACACGGATGAGCTGGTGTCCCTCTGCCCTCTGGCTCACCTCCTTTCCATGTAAGCTGAGAGGTGCAGTGGTCCTCCTGATACCAGGAGGCCAAGGCCACACGTTAAGGAAGGGGAGCAGCCTGTGGGAATCTGGCCCCTGATGGCATCTCTGAACTGTTCTCCAACTTAAAACAACTCTGGCTCCTCTCTGGGGAGGACAAACCCCATTGGTTTAAGCTCTCGGTGGTCTATTGCTTGTCACCAAACTCAGTCTTAACTCATACATATCGACTCTGTGAACGGGGCTCTAACTTGCACTGTTTAGAGAGGGAAAAGCTGACACTGCCTCAATACCATTATTCAAAAGAGCAAGAACAGTTACAAACAGAACTGCAGAAAGAAGGCCACTGCTCTATAGAAGGGACAAGGTGCAAAGCCACAGAGCCATGGAGAGAAGGCAGTGAGGCGATGACGAGGACCCTCCTGAGAAGGGAAGGAGAGCAAGTCCCTCCTCTTCCTTCTCTTCCATGTGGACTGTACTGAAATAGCAAAACAATGATTGCTCTGCGATTTCAGTACAGTCCACATGGAAGAGAACACGTGCTTTTAAAATTGTTGGTTAAAAGCAAATATAAGTTTTGAAAACCTTGATCATAAAAATTCCTCTCTATCCTCTGTATTGGGGACTACTCATTAGTAGTGTGAAACAATTCTCATTTCTCCACATTCTCACCAACACAAATGATTTCCAATCTTTGTGATTATTTTCAATCAGGCAGGAGATTAGGTTTACAGCACCTTGGATTTTTTTGACTGGGGTGGGCTGAATAAAGCCCCCCACTCCCAAAATATCCAAATCCTAATCCTCAGAACCTGTGAATATGGCACTTTTCATAATAAAAGGAACTTTGCAGATGTGATGAAGTTAAGAGTCTTGAGATGGAGAGAGATGGATTGCCATCCAGACAGATTATTACGCTGGGTGGCCCAGTGTGATCACAATGGTCCTTATAAGAGGGAAGCAAGAGGGTAAGAGTCAGAAAAAGGTGATGTGCTGACAGAAGCAGAGAAAGTGATTAGAAGATGCAATGTTGCTGGCTTTGAAGATGAAGGATGGGGCCATGAGCCAAGGAATGCAGGCAGGTTTCAGAAGCTAGAAAAGATGAGCAAATGGATTCTCCCCTGAGAGCCTCCAGAAGGAACACAGCACTGCCAGCACCTTTTAGGACTTCTGACCTCCAGAACCGTAAGATAAATTTGTGTTGTTTAAGCCACTATTTGTAGGAAATTGTTATAGTGGCAGTAAGAAATAATACACCGATGTTTTTTCACCTCATTAGAATCCACCTAGAACATGCCAAGCTGCAACTCCAAGTTCTCCCATGGTCCCCCCAGAGAATTTTAAAGTAAGAGCCAGGTGGGCTTGTGTCACGCGTTCACTTTACCTGGACCTGTCCCTCTCTCCACAGATGCTCCAGGCCTCCCTGCCCTGTCTCTCTCACTCTCCCTTGTCCCAGGCTTCTCATCCTTTCACTTTTGATGCATGTTCTCTGTCCTACTTCATTGGAAATATGAGCTGCTTCTTGTGCATCCTAGTACATGAATGAACTCATCAGTATAAAGTGATATTTAAGAGTCTAAGCTCTGGAGTCCAACTGTTAGGATTCAGCTATTTACCATCCACATGGTCTTATGCAAATTAACCTAAGCACAGTAATATGTTTCCTCATTTGGGAAGTAGGGATAACAATAAATACCTGATAGGACTGAGATTTAAATATTTGCAAAGTGTCTGGCATTGGTATATGGTACCACTCAGCAAACATTAATAACGAATGCTGATGACTTGGTGTTGTTTCATTCCAGTCATTTGGAATTTTATAAAGACTTTCTCAAAGTGCCATCTTAACGCAAATTGGTTTGGGGGATTTGGGGACCAGGAAGACCTTGCTTGGCCCATCATGTCAATTTGTCAGTCTGTAACTATGCATGAGGCACCTTCCATGCGCTCAGTGAAGCAGTAAAGCCATGGTTCACGGGACAGCGTGTGGGGTGAGGGGGCACAGATGAACAGGAGTGGTTTCTTCGCTGTCATTGTTCACTGTGTCACAGGCCATCTGGGCTTCTTCCTCCAGAGTCAGCCTGCCCTGACAGACCATCCAGAGCCTTGGTGGATGGTACCTGGGGCTGCAGCGATGCTGTCGCAGGACAGAACCTGCTGCATCTGGGAACTAGTTGACAGGAATGCAACTGGCTCTGTTTTGTGCAAGGCAATTTTATTGTCTACCTACTGTGCGACCACAAGAGCACACCTCGAATGCTGCTAAGTAGCCACTTCCCACAAAGGCGATGCTTTTCTGAAGTCCAGAGTATAACTACCTGTGTTCTTAGCCTACATTGCTCTTTCCATTATTAAAGAGATTTTCCAGTACTCAGTGTTCTAGGTTTTAGTCCAACCAATTTAAACTGGCCATAGGGGGTAGGTTGGGTGGAATTAGGGACTATGAATCAAAAGTAGAACCATTTCCACTGACATCAAGCAGCAGGGACAAACAGTTAATTAAGGCTAGCATGTTTCTAATTAACACCCAAAGCGCGTCAAGCTTTTCTGACCCAAATAGCAAGCCAGAATTCCTACTGCTTAATGAAAGCAAAAATCTTACCAATCGATGCTCTACTGTAATGCTCGTTCATTTATTTAAAGGTCAATTGCCACATAATATCCACTGCTGATTGCCACCCACAGAAAAAGTGGTGGGTGGAAAAAATTCATGTGATGTTCATTACTCTTGCCTAGTTTCCCAGCTTTTTAAAATACCTGCGTCTGTGTGATGACTACACCATGAGGCCTTGATCGCAGCCTGTTTTTATATAACGGATTAGATGCAACTTTGCTTTTTACCTATTATAACATAGTATCAGCTTGTACCTACGGGACAGCAGGTCTTTTCATTCGTTGTCATTACCGTCAGTTAGTCATATGGAGAGAGTACGTAAGCACTTTCAGCTCAGTTTCTTAAAATGCCTGTGTTGTTCATTGGAAAAGCATTGTCAGACACGATTCATGTTCCCGCCTGTCAAATATCCAATCCTATTTTCAAACAATTATGGAACAAGATAACAGACCATAACCAAGTCAGAAAAAACAATGATCTCAAAGGAGCCAGCAGCCGAATCATGAAGCAAAATGCTCCCTTTCAGATGCTTACCTAATTTTCATGCTATAAATTTTACCTGCTCTGCTAATTAGCTGACCGTGAACGAAAAGCAACATCCCACAACCCAACACAGGATAGGAAAATCTCACAGAGCCTAATGCAAGGAGCCATTTTTTTTTTTTTTTTAATCAGAGAAAAACAAAGTTGTACGTGAGGCGAGTTTACTAATGAAAGGGCATACTTTTGAGATAAATTCTAAACATCAGAAGATTTATTTGAAAGTGCTCCTCTGAAAATCACAAAGGAAGCTGTGCAAGTAAGTATATGTGTCCCTGCAACAAAAGCGAAGTAATATTCTGGAATGGAGTGAGATCATTCCAAGGCTTTTCTAATAAACTCTAGTGGCTGGTATGGTCAGTTACATCAGGGCTACGCCGTCCTGTAGAGTCACAGCCAGTTGCTAGGCTGAACGCTACACTTTTCACCTGGTTCTTTGGGGACTCTGGTTTCCTTTCCTATTTGGAGACCAATGTCAGAGCTAACCACCTCTCACTATGGGTACCTGCCTCTCTCTTCCCACATCCTACCTGTTCAGGGTTTTGCAATAGTGAAGACTTAGTCCTTTCTTTACCCAAAAATAACTTCTGTTTTATTTCTATCAACAAATTATCTTATACCACTAACCTCAACAAACCCATTTTGCCTAAAGTGTTTATGGTCCTTCTTGGGAAAGTGAAAGAAAATGGTCAGGGCCCCTCAGATATTCGGAATCTTGCCGAGCATTTAATATAAATAGGTACATGTGCCCACATGTTCCTTGGTTATTGTCTAAGGTACTTGTGCACGTGCACCCAGGTGTCCTGGGTTATGACTTAAGTATAAAGGATGAGTGGCTCTGATCCATGGTACCTCACACCTCTGGGATGCCCTAGGGTGGGGGGGGAGGCACGAGGAGACCACTACTGCTGCTGCTGCTAGTGCCCCCGGGACTCTCCGTGAGGCTGCCACCACTGCCAGACCTATAAGCTGCTGGACTGTAAGCTGCTGCTGCGTTGCCGAGGATTGAGCTTGTGTTGTCTGCTAACAGCTCCTGGGATCTTTCCCAGTTACCTAGCATGGACCTACATGTGAGGGGTCTGGGGACCCAGTCTGTACAATGGGTTTGAAGGGTCTGAGCCCTAGTCCTGACAATATAAATGGAAACTTAGTATAACTAAAATCATGAAACATTTTGGCTTTAGTTGTGCTTTGCCTTACTCAACAACTGGCATAGTCGTGAAGCTTGACAAGTGACTGCATCGGCAGGATTCCGACATTAACCCTAGCTTTACAGTCCTTAATGGCTTCACTATGTTGTAACACCCGCTCTCATCCCCACTACCACCAGGTCATTGATGTGAAGTTAAAAAGGAGCTTTCTCAAAATAACATCTTAATGTCACCATATCTTAAAATGGAACCTGGGGTATAAACTGTCCCACAAGCAAGCACTTCGCCACACCAGTCTCAGGGGAAGCTGCTGGAATGACCCAAAACACCCACCAACACCCACAATGAGCAGGAGGATTTTGTAGCTGGTATAGTCACAACCAGTCACTGTTAATATCTTGTAGTTGCAGGTGGACTGAGGCTGGGAACATGGAATTGAGGCACTAATAGCTGTGGGGTGACAAAGATTTCAAATCCTACTCAGAGACAGCTTCCTGTGGTACAGATTTGCATTTGTATAAATGAGCTCAATTTTTTTTCCTGCCTCTTTACATAATGTAAAGAACTTTTAAAGTGGCATTGTTGCTTTTTGTTAAAGGCCAGAATGACCTTTCAAAAATGCGATTCTGATCGTGTCATTAAGTGGCTGTATGGGTCGGGCAATTGTCAGAATCCTGCTGACATAGCCAATTGTCTTGCGAAGGGTTAGTGCCCACAGACCCTTCAAACCTGTTGTACAGACTGGGTCACCAGACTCCTCATATACAGGTCTATGAGCTAGGTAATTGGGAAAGATCCCGGGAATCATTGATAGATGACACAAGCTCAGTCCTCAGCTTCCTCAGTAACAGCAGCAGCAGTGACCTCCTGGAGGGTCCCAGGGGCCCTGGCAGCAACAGCTTGTAGCAACAGCCTCCAGCAGCAGTAGCAGCCTCCCTGTGGGCCCCCTAGGGGTAGGGGGCACTGTGGATCAGAGCCATTCATCCATTATACTGAAGTCTGATAACCCAGGATACCTGGGTGTGAGACAGACAAGCCAGGGACACTTGGGTGCCCACGCACGTCTACATCAGACAATAGCCACTGAACATCTGGGCCCACATGCATATTTACATCAAATGCTCGGCAAGATTCTGAACATCTGAGGGGCCCTGACCATTTTCCTTCACTTTCCCTACAGTGGCTTAAAAGTCTTCAGTGCCTTTCTGTTCTCTTTTAATAGAGGTCAGAATCTTTAACATGGCCTAGGAGCCTCTGGACTCCCTTTCCCCCCTTCTTTCTCTTCCCTCTCTCTCCTTCATGGATTGAAGACATTAAGAAACATTACTTTGAGGGAATAAGATAAATACACAAATAACTGTAATATAAAACAGAATAAGATACATGTCATAAGAGATGTATGAACAGAAGGTCTCATCTGTCTCAAGGAGAGGGAAGTGGTCAGGAAAAAACATTAATGAAAGGTTGAAGCTGAGAGACTCTTTGCATGGCTGGTGGCATGTTTTTGATGGGCAAAAGATGGTACAAGTCCAGAAGGGAGGACGATTGATGTGCACAAAACAGCACAGTTATGGAGGCAAGAAAGGCATAGTGGGGGGATGGGGGTTCAATGAGCAAGAGGAAGGGAGAGCCTGGTTGATAGCAAGAGGAAGGGTAATGGAGAAGCGAGAGAGGGCTCTGGAAGGGTGCAGCAGGCCAGTGCTGTGAGGGCCTCCACGGCAGCAGACTGAGGAGCAGAGGTTGAATGTGATAAGTAGTGGCGGGTCCGTCACAGCTGCTGAGCAGAGATGTCACAGGGTCAGCACAGCACTTAAGGAAAATGCATCTTGTAGGGATATTTTGAAGGCACAGATTCAGGAGGAGACTGATTTGGAGAAAACCGGTTAGAAGGCTATTAAGATGGTCCAGGTGAGAGATAATGAGGGCCCGAGCAAGGGTGGTGGCAGTGATAATGAGAAGTGGAGAAGGATTGAGCCACACGTGGCTGAAGACCTGATCTCGGCTGCACATCATCCGCCCTTCAGTTAATGGGTAAACGACACAGAATGTTCTCACCAGCTCTGAAAACACCTCCTGATTATATGTTTGATTCAGATCCCTTCCCATTTTCAGTCCAGGGTAAAGCTTTCCTTGTTGCTTACTTTTCATGGAAGTAATGGAAGAGTTTCCAAGAGTAACCTAAAATAGTAATTTGAATTTGAAAAAACGCAAAGAAATGTGTAGTTTATTTCTCTGTGGATTAAGAGAACGGGCCAAGGGTATAACATCCAAGGTTAAATGAATGCTGTGGGCACAAAACCTTTTTTATGGTGCATGTGTATGACTGTGCATGTCGTGTATAACAGAGAGTTATGCTATATTTGTTGGAATGAGCAGGACTGAGGCCATGTTGGGACCTAAAACCACCTGGGCTGCAGGGGTTGGGGGATTTTAAAAAGGAGGTTTTTTTCCTCTCCATTCTTTCTTCCCATCCCCTGACTTTCTTATCTTGCTTGTTAAATAGGAAAACAAGGCTGAGAAGCTAATCGGTACTGTAAAGCTATCAGTTCTTTCTTTGAGACTTGCAGAGTTTCGAGAAATGATCAAGGCCAAATGACTGAAGCTGACCTTGGGCACCGGCCAGGTCAACCAGAGCTCTGTGAAGTGAAACTACACAAAAGACCTTGCAGGAGAGTTGATTCTACTCTGGAGTAAATCAGAATTTTGCTAAGTCCTGAGATAACAGACAAGATGAGAACAGAAACCAGATGAGGCCTTGGCGAGGCCTTGTATCTGACTCATAGACATGGACCCCTCATAGCTCACATCTCCTCACCTGCTTTACACCTCCCATGTTCCAATCCCTGAACCCCTCTTTTAAAACTCCTCAGTAAATCTAAATCTTTGAGATAGGATAGCCTACTGTTGGGAAAATATAGGAAAATGGTCGGGGCCCCTCAGATGTTCAGAATCTTGCCGAGCATTTGATGTAATTAGGCGCATGCACCCAGGTGTTCCTTGGTTGTCTAATGTAATCATGTATGTGCACCCAGGTGTCCTGTGTTATGACTTAAGTATAAAGGACGAGTGGCTCTGATCCATGGTGCCCCCCACCCCCGGGATGCCGCTACTGCTGCTGGAGGCTATTGCTGCAACCTGTTGCTGCCAGGTCCCCCAGGACCCTCCAGGAGGCCACCGCCACCGCTGGACCTGTAAGCTGCTGCTGCCATTGCTGAGGACTGAGCTTTTGTCGTCTGCCAATGGCTCCCAGGATCTTTCCCCAATTACCTAGCGTGTACCTGCATGTGAGGGGTCTGGTGATCCAGTCTATACAATGGGTTTGAAGTGTCTGAGCCCTAGCCCTGACAATACAAATAGAAACTTAGTATAACTAAAATAATAAAACATTTTGGCTTTAGTTATGATTTGCCTTACTCGACAACTGGCGTACTCTTGTAGCTTTGCACCTACCATCTCCTTCAGGTGAATACATCTGCTTTTCTAACATCAACCATTTGACTTCTGAGTCTTTTTCTTCTCAAGGGGCAGGCAGCTGGACCTGAATTCAGTAACATATTTAACTGTCTGAGAAAAAAAACATAGTTAAGGAGACAATTTTTACAAGATTGTCCCTTTGTTGAAATATTACAATTGATTTTGAGTTATTAAAATGCATAAAGAAAATTGAGGTTTCTGACCATACCCATAACAGCAGAAAAGTCCGGTACCTGCAACAGGATTAATTCATGTTGTAATTATGTTTTTAATTAAGTTACATTCACTTTCTATTCCAATTCCTAAAAATGTATTAAGCTCTTCACACTTTATAGGCTCAGTTATCAGTGTTGATAACCTTCGGGTTTGGAAAAGGTTGAATTTGACTATTGACATCCATTCTTAACTTTAGGGGAACCTCCGATGGGTAATGGCAGCAGGATGTTAGAGCTGCTCCATAATTTTCTAATTCTACCAGTGGCTCTGGCTGTGTAACTTGTCTCTCCCATCTTATTTTCCAGTTTCTTTTTCTTTAAGTCACATCCTGGACGCCAAAAAAGAAAAAGCTGAGAGTCCTAAAGCTGGGGTGAATGTGGACTATCGGGAGGAGGAATAACCCCATTTCTTTGTATATTAAATAACTTCCTTTTCTTTTTTTCTCTCCTGTATCTGCCATTGCCTATGTACTTGTGAGCAAACATTCTCCATGTCAGAAGCTGAACACAGCTGAACAGAGGATGATATAATCAGATGAAATTTGCATCCAAAAATCTCTGAAACTTACTGATTAAGCATAATCAGTCACTAAGGGTCAGCTAATAATCTGTATGAGATATTTAAAAACTTATTTTAGAAGGTATTTTTTGTCTGTTTATCTCAAGTAGCTGTAGTTTAAATGGTATAATGAATCTACTCCCTTGCTCTTTCTAAACTGTTACCCCACCATGTAAAAAAAAACAAACCCACCTTCACACACATATTTGTATTTCCCTCATAAATGTAAAGCTACAGACTATGCCAATTGTTGGCTTAGGGCCGTAGCTAAAGCCAAAACGTTTCATTATTTTAGTTACACCAAGTTTCCATTTGTATTGTCATGGCTAGGGCTCAGACCCTTCAAACCCATTGTAAAGACTGGGTCACCAGACCCCTCACATGACCGGCTGGGTCATAGATCCCTCACACGCAGGTCCACGCTAGGTAATTGGGAAAGATCCCAGGAGCCATTGGCAGATGACATGAGCTCAGTCCTCAGCAATAGCAGCAGTAACAGCAGCACTGTGGTCTTCTGGGGTCATCCCAGGGCATTGGCAGTGACAGCTTGCAGTAACAGCCTCCAGCAGCAGTAGCGGCCTCCCTGTGCCCCCCACCCCTGGGGGCGAAGAGCACCGTGGATCAGAGCCACTCATCCTTTATGCCCAAGTCCGATAACCCAGGACACCTGGGCACCCATGTACAATTACATTAGACAATAGCCAAGGAACACCTGGGCACATGAGCATATTAACATCAAATGCTCGGCAAGATTCTTAACATCTGAGGGACCCTGACCATTTTCCTATATTTTCCCAACAAATGTCAAGTACTGTGAGGAAAATGGAGACAGAATAGTCAGGCTCCCTCACCTCATATCCAGCTGAGCATGGCTCAGTCTGTCTGTTGTAAATACATTAATTGCATGTGTGTGCCCAGGTGTTCCTTGGTTATCAGACTCTAGTATAAAACACAACGGTTCTGATCCACGAGGAGGCTGGAGGCTCAGCTTGTATCCAAATAAAACATGTCAACCTTGCTAATAGCTCCCAGGATCTTTTCCAATTACCTAGCTCGTGGCCTGCATATGCAGGGTCTGCGACCTAGTCTGCACAGGACAGGTTTGAAGGGTCTGTGACCCAGCCCAACAAGTACATTAGTGGGCTCCTTGTCCAAATAGAAGCTCTCATTGCCTGCCCACCCTCTCCCAGACATGCTTACTTCCCTTTGTTGGTACCACCACCACGGTCTTCTTCCTCCAGCCAGAAACTCAGGAATTACCTTAGAGCACTCCTTTTCTTTCTCTCTTACCATCAGCATCCGTCCTAGCAATTTTACTATCTATATACTTCTGGCATACATAACTTTTTGTTAATTTTTACTGTAACTGTCCTCATTCAGGCTCATCTCATCCTTGACCTATGATAAGTCTCCAGCCTTCTTTATCTGCAGCCAGAAATTCAACTAAAACACAAACCTCCACTCCCTGCTAAAATCTATCGATCACTTATAAATGAAAGGCTCTGCTTTTAGCATGGCTGTGAGTCTGCCATGACCTGGTCCTGCTCTTCCTCTCTCCAGTCTCCACCCTGTGCTCTAAGCCCTAGGATTAGGTTCATATGTGACTGGGCTCTGTGGTAGGTGAATTCTAAATATGTTTTCTTAAGATTGCCTTCTCCTGGGTGTTCAGTTGAATAGGAATCTAGGTACTGCGGTGGATGGACTCTGAAGATATAATTAAGGTTACTAATCATCTGACCTGAAGATAAGGAGAGAAGCCTGGATTATTCCTGTTGGCCCAATATAATCACATGTATTGCTTTGCCTGACATGGATTTGTCACCTCTCTTCCCCTGGATGATGGAGCCACAAAAAGCATTACTCAAAGCCCATTTCTTCTGAGCAGTGACAGACCCCAAAGGGTTTAATTTTCCAGAACCCTCAAGAGAGAGGCATTCCTTCTTTTGGAAAATTAACCACAAACTGGGGTTCTCACCCCGCATTTATTCTCCAGACCAGGAAGTTACAGGAAAAGAACATAAGTAGGGTTATGGCCAATTATAGTTTAATAATATAGGCTGGTAACATCAGTGAGATAACGAGGTGACATTCCATAATGTGATTTGCAAAAGGTTAAGTTGATCCACCAACAAAGCTTGATCTTAGCAAGCATTGTTTTTCCCTACAGCAATTTCCCAGTATCTTTACATATTAATCAGTAACTTGTCTGTCCTTGAGCCAGCAACCTTGCTGTGTTACAATTCTATATCTTACAACAGAGACTTTAGCCTGGGGAAAGTTTCCTGTCTTTTGCAAGGTTAACATTTCTATATGTACTTTTAAGAAGTTAGGCTAAACCTGAAACTGCAGGGAACTAGGCCCTGTGAAATGTATTTGTTTTATGAATGTAAGTATACTCCACAACATGATTCCTTTAAAACACAGAACATTTGCTAGCTGGAGCCAGGGCAGATGAGGCAGAGAGATTTGGAGCATGATGAGGATCTGACCCACTGTTGATGGCACCAAAAACAAAGGGGACCATGAGCCAGAGAGTAAGGACTGAGAACTACCCCCGGCTAATAGCCAGGGACCACAGGCAGAGCTGAATTCTTCCAACAACCTCCAGGAGAACTGGAAGCAAGATCTCCTCCAGAGCCTCCAGATAAGAGCCCAGGCTGCCTGATACCTTGATTTTAGCCTTGCAAGACCTGGAGCAAAGAAATCGGCCAGGCCCATCAGTCTTCTGACCTATAGAACTGTGGGAGAATAAACTTGTATTGTTTTAAGATATTAAGTACGTTCATACAGACCATCTTTTCAATTCTACTCCATTTCCTGTCTGAGGTCAACACACATGCTATGAGTCCCTCTTACTTGCTGTGTTTAAAAAAAAAAAATTTTTTTTTTGGCAGCTGGCCAGCATGTCTTGAGATCTGAACCCATGACCTTGGTGTTTAAAGGCTGAACTGTAACTAACAGAGGTAACCAGCCAGCCAGCTTGCTGGGTTTTATGTTAGATGCTGGTGTGTGTGTGTGTGTGTGTGTGTGTACATATACATGACCTCTAGCCATGAGCATGACCTAGTGGTCGTATACACATCTGACGTTACACAATTATGGAAGCTAGTTAAACAGTCTGAGTAAAGCTGTCATTCTTGCATTTGTGCTGAAGCTTGAAGTCAGTTGGGCAAGCAGTTGGGAAAGGAAAAAGAATGTGTGAAGAAACAGGGAGAGAGAAGACAAACTGAAACCCAGAAGCACAAAATGGAATTCATGAAAAACTGGAAACCGTATTTCTTCCTCACTAGCCTCAAGCCTCATCAAAGATGAGACATTCTTTTATGACAACGCTAAACACACACCTGGCTTAGGAGTCAGAGAAGCTGAAGGAGAATGTAGTGGGAGCTGGAGCAGCTACATGTCCACTGTGGCCCAATGCTAATAAGGCAACCTGGCAGATAAGCATCACAGTGCATGTGCTGCAACGGCAGCTGGTGCCTCTGCACCTAATTCTGACCATTCAAGCAATACAGTTACCTCTTCTACCTTCCAGATCTTGTGCAAATGTCTCTTGAGACCATCCTAATATGGAAATATGTAGGGAAAGGAAATGTGATTTTAGCTTAGCTAAGTTGACAGTATGAATCCTTGACAATCCACCCATTGTCAACTTGACACTGATCTCCACCTCCTTTAACCATGTTTAACTTACAGATAAAGACAAGACCATGCTTCTCTCTAACATAATGCAACAATCCCCTGATATAACTGAAAAAGTGGCAATCTTCTACCCCAAAAGATACTGAGTCTATTCACCCCTCTTTAGGTGATGTGCATTTCTCTTCCAGCTGAGTCACACTCCCCCCATGATGTCCTGTAAATTAAATACAGAGATATAAGGTTAGCAACTATTAACACAGTATGTTATACCACAGAAGAATGGGATAGGGGAAGGAAAAAAATGTTTTTTTAGATTAGAATAAGGAAGAAATACTCAAACTATTACGGTCTTTATTTCCATCACTCATTCTGTGGTCATAGTTGGTAAGTGAAACTACCACTATTGTCTTCTACCCATTCCCTATTCCCCTGGCCCTCAGCAAGCACTTTGGGTGGTCATAGCTTCTTGGCTGATGGAATCACCTACCTACCTTCATTCCTGAAGAGTCTGGGCCAGTAGCAGTTCTGCCTGGATTGGGTGGATGTAGTTTCCCATTGGGTTAGTCACAGAATATAGTAGAACTAAGAGGTACTCTATGGGATCTTCTGCATTCCAGACATATTCCTCCTTACCTCCAATGTGTAGTAGCAGCCCAATTCCCCCTTGATAATCAGGATCAATCATCCCGGCCAATAGATTAGCTCCCTTTGCCTGACAGTTTGCTGGCATGAGTTGCCTAAAGAAGTAGTTGGCAGTCTCATTATCTGTTTTGTTTGTTTTTGGTTTTTTTGGTGGCTGGTTGGTATGGAGATCTGAACCCTTGATCTTGGTGGTATAACACCACACTCTAACCAATGGAGCTAACCTGCCAGCCCTGTAGGTGCAGGTTCAACTTTTACTTTTGTGGAACCATTGCTGTGTCTTCTGCTGGAAGCATTACTCACTTGGAAACTAAAACGTCTAAGATCACCAGAGCTATAATTCATCAATTCAGGAAGCAAAAATTTCACTAGCTCATCTCTAGGGAGAAGGGCTACCCCATTTCTAACCCCTTGATTCCTAGATCTGTGAGTTCTAGCTATGGGAGAAATAGCACTATTTATTGGTCACTAATTTAGAGCATATACATATGCTGGGGAACATTACCCCAGCCCTGGTGTTGCCATCTATAACTGAGTCTTTAAGAAATCATTCTTTCAGGCCAGCTGCCTCAGAGTGATGAAGAATTTAATCATACCAATGAATTCCATAAGCTTGAGCTCATTGCTGCACTTCATCAGCTGTTATCATTGGGAACAGGATCATTAATGACTCTAAATCTAATCACATCAGAGAGTCAATTCCAGATAACACAAAACCAATTCAGAGAACCAGCCCTTAAGGTTCCTAGGGGACCATTTTCAGCATCAAAATCTGTCAAAGTTCAATCAGAGAAAAGAAAAAATTGACATTTATTAAAATAATTGACCTTCCATATTTGTGGGAACTTGTTAAACAGTATATGTAAGGTTGTTATCCTTACATCTGCTGCTGGACTTTGAGGCCCCTGGGAAGGGGATATAAATGTGAAGAGGGGAAGAGAGAAAAACCCAGAACCCACAGGATGGACTAAAAACTGTGTTGGTCTCTCACTACCTCCAAGCCTCCAGTTTGGATGACCAGGGTGTCCTATAGGAGCTAAACATGCCCTGACCCAGAAGTCAGAGAAGTTGAAGGAGGATCTGGTAGGAGTGGGCATAGCTACATGCTCAGTGCTGTCTGCCACACTCCAACAAGGTGAGCCAGCAGGTGAGTAATAATGTTTTAGAGCTGCAGCAACGCTTGGTTCACCAACTGCAGAGCGTAAAATATGAATTCTGCTTTACTTCTGGCCTCCAAATCTCATGCAAAATATCTTTTATGGCCCATGCCAACATGGCACTATTCAGAGAAGGAGGTTATGAGAAATACAGTTCCATCTTAGCTAAGTTGAATTAACACAAATACGCCTGCATATGTAACATTTATAGATAACATTTTGAACTGAAACAGGTCCCACTGATGAGATAGCAGTCTTTCTGATTAGTTTGAGATAGCAGTAGTATGCTAGTGTCAATCTTTTCTATTGTAAATGTTTTAAACACTTTTTCTATCCTAAAGATACTCAGTGAAGTATACCAGTTACCCTGATTATTTTTAGAACTGTTGTTACTAGCAGCCAAAACTCTTATTAAATAAGCTGACGTCTGCTGCTTACGGTATATTAACAGACAGAGGATGCTAAGTTCTGACAGAACATGGAGGTGCAATGGGTTGGACTGTGTCCAGATGGCTTTCTATCTAAATATAGTTCAATGCAGATAGGATCTGTTTCTTGTCAAAAGTTTTTACATTTGGCTCTCTCAAAGACTTTTTTCCTCTCATTTTATTTTCAAAGGGCATGTAATTGTAAAATTACCTTTCCAAATTCACTTTTCCATCTTGAAGATTTAGAACCAGTAAAGGGATAAAAGTGATGGCTATCTGAGGGTAGTGTTGACTCCCATGTTATAGATATTGCTAGCTAGAAGCTGAGGGGTCTAGTGGGGCATGAAGGGACACTCCTATTCCTTTCCAGAGTCTAACAAAATAGAGAATGGTTGCACAAACTGTCAGCTTCATTAGTTGCTGATCACCCCTAGACTTCAAGGCTCCTGTAATCTGTGATAGTCACTTAGCTTAGACTAAGCTAATGGGACCTTCTTCCTCCTGAGTCTTGGGGACTGGCGATGAGGACAGCAGAACCTGTAGGGTCAACATCAAGTACACTTGTCTATTCTAAACTGCTGCAAGATTAGCAGCTGGCCTCATGTACCCAGTCACTGGGAAGACAGGAAAAGAGCGAACAGTAACAGGCCTGCACATGGGTGGGGTAGCAGGGGGCAGACAGGTGTATGGTAACAGGGTAGCAGGAAGTTAAAAGGAGGGCTGGAATGAATGGGCACAGCCTCATCTTATTACATGGGGGTCATGAGGGCAAAAGGGCCTGCCATAAATGAATCACGTACCCTACCCACCAAAAGCCCGGGCCATTCTGCTTCCTATGTGGAAAAATAAGGGGCCAGGTCTCCCCAATCCTTATTCCATGTGGGTAAGGGAGCCGAAGTCCCTAATTAGACAAATGTGAGGTGGAAGGGATAAGGACTGTCTCCAACAGATACCGATTTGTACAGCTCTACAGTTACTAATTGCTTTCATGTAACTATCCCAGTCAGTCCTTAGAATCATGTTGTGTATAAAGCTGTTTTTCACAGAAGTAAGTGCACTTTATCCTCATTAACTAAAAAGCAAGCCAGTGTTGGAGGAGGTTAAATGACTAGCTCAAGGTCACACAGATATCACTGTTAAAACTGGGACTTAAAACTAGGTCTTCTGATTGTAACTTCACTCTCTTTGTACCAAAATACATGATTTTTAGAGTGTTAAGGAATCTTCGAGGTCATCCCACCCAACCTCCAGAAGGCAAACCTCAGGTAACGGTGTATCTTATATGATTTTATCAGGGAGTGCAATGCAGAGAAGCAAGAGTGAGAGAAGAGGTAAGACAGAGCGTGTTACCAAGTCCACCACTGCTTTGCAGCAAGCTAGTATTTGTTGGGCATATATTCTTTGTCAAACACTGATCTAGGATTTTATTCCTTTAATCCTTGCAACAACCCGATTAGATGTATACTACTATTATTCTGATTTTATACAAATAAGGAAACTGAGGTGCAGAGAGATGAAGCATCTTGCTCATTTCTATTCAATAAGTGTCATGAAGGGGTTGAAAGCCTGCAATCTGACTCTAGAGGCTGCACACTTAATCCCTCTGCTCCTCTGGCTCTCTAGTCATGGAGGCTTCACACAGATGGTCAATGGAAGAGGCAGGATTTGGCCTATCTTCACAAGACAAGTCTGAAGCATTGATTAGTATGTGTATAAATTATATATCACTCAGCCTTAAATGAAAACTGCTTTGGGGCAGAAACTGTTCAATTTAATCTACCGTATGAAATCTACCTAATCACTAGTAGAAGCAGGGAATTTCCATTTTATTAAGGATTATTTTTAAATTTTATTTTGGCAGGGGTTGGGGAGCAGAGAGCAAGGACTGCTTCTCATATTTAGGGTAAATTCTTTTACAAATGGTATTTTGATCAAAAGTCTTAAATAAATAAAAGATTTCAATTATCAGCCTTCAGCCCACTCATTTCTCTTGGTATGTTATGCAACCAAATCCTAGAATAGAAAGTAAACAAGACAGAATCAGGGTCATGGAGTCCTCTTAGTGATGAGAAGGATAACATCGCCACACAAAATCCCCACAGCATCTGGTATGAATTTGTGGAAGTGTTTCTGAAGTAGGTGCATTTTAATTGACATTAACTACTGTAAAGTCAGCGTTTCAGAAAGGTCTAATCATAGAAGCTAGCTGAGAACCAATGCCAAGTCTTCCAGGAACAGATAGCACTCAAACTGGATGGCATTTGTTGTATGAGTATAATAAATGCTACTGAGATTTCTTGCTTACAGGGCTTCTTCAGAGATTTAGTAAATCTTCGAAGAATTCAGTGTCCTCTGAGTTAAGAGGAGCTGCGGGAACACTCAGGTAGGTCACAAGATAAAAATTGCTTGACAACTACTGGCTTTTACAAAAAGCATTCTTAGTTTTCAACCATAGATTTACCTAATGAAGGTGACACATAGGGATGACAGTAAGCTATCCACAGATTTTTAAAGTACAGTGATTTATGGAGAATGGTATTACATAAATCAATTTATAAAAACAACTCTATTTGCATATCTAAACTGTAGCTAAGCCAATGGTTTAATTTCTTCGGTTTTGATATTTATTTTTTAACATTCCCTTCATCAAAAACAGGGACTTCAACTATTTTTATTTACTATTACATTCCCAGGGCTTAGAACAGTCTGGCCAGTAGACATATGCAATATATATAAAACAAATGAAAGTAAGTGATTCTGAAAGACAGAAGCATTTTCAGGTGATTTTTATGTGTAGATCGGCTTTCGAATATGATTTAGCTTCTCAAGTAACTCTTGAGTTTAGTTAGAAGACATACTAATTGTTGATTCAAGCCCTTTAGCCAGTTGTATTTCTCATTGGATATTTATAAATTAGAACTCTTTTAATGAATCTGTCTCCTGTGAATTTGACTAGTATGAGTCTGTCTGTAAAGGTCTTATCAAATTTTGATGTACTGACACAAAAGACCTTTTAGCCTTGCAAAGATGTGGAAAGAACACACTTTATGGAGGGAAAGAGATCTCAGTTTAATTCTAACCTCTCATGACTTAATATGTAAGCCTAAGCAGGTGACAATTTTTCTGAGCTTCAGCTTCATGCTTTCTTGTAATGGAAACGAGGACAAAACATGGAGATAAGATGAAATATCACAAGTGAAGTGCCTATAGGTGGCTCATGCAGCTAATGTTATTTTCCTTTCCTCTTTATCCACAAAGAAAAAAAGACCAGACAGACTGATACTTGCTTGCCCAAAAATGATGCTGCCTGCCAGGATGCCACTAGAAAAGCCTCCAGGTATTCCAGATGACACTGATACTCTATGGCTCCCAAATTGGGATGTCCTAGATGTCATAGTAGCATTTGGATGATTTCAGGTGTCAGCTCCTGCTTGGTCTCATTCAAATCAAAGAACCCCTTCAACCTACAGGGAGCCCTGTCTAGATTCTGCTAAACTGACCAGTTCTACTCCTCCCAAAATATGGATATAGAAATAGTCTCATTGCCCTAAGCCTGTTGTGGACCTAACGGCACTGCCTGTCACTCAAGCTACAGCATCCAAGTTTACCACTGTGTTGAAGGCTAGCCCTTGGGTGGTACCTACTGCTTGATCCCAACCCTAACCCCATCCATTTCTCACTTATTACCCTTTCTCCATCTTGAGGTCCCAGAATGCCTCAAATTTGCCAAAACAGTTATTTACTGACTATGTGAACACATATACTTCACTTTAATTTTTCATGTGTCTAGGCTGCCAAAAAGAGTCTTATTTTCATGATACAGAAACTTTGCTTTTTCAGATTTTTCTGAGTAGGAGAGAAAACAGATGGTTTGTATACATTGAGAGAAACAAATATGGAGGAGATTAGCTTTAAAAACTCTGTGAATATTGTCAAATGACAAAATTATAAAGGATTCAGGACATTGGAGTCTTTAAATCCAGCTTGAATTTAATAAGTAAAATCTCTAATTTATACAATTTACCTAGTCTAAGAAGAAGGTGTACATAATTGATGATAATTCTAATCCAAACAAGCTTTATCTTAAAACAATGTTATGTTCCTATTTTCTGTACTATCTGAAACATAACTGTATACACTCTCTCTACACCCTAATTGCTTAAGTCCAAGATTTACAGTACTAATATGGACAAATATTAGATCAGAAAAACCATGCCAAAAAAATATGTACATGGACAATAAATTATTTTTAATCATATATGATTGAAGGGCATGTGCATTTCTGATCTGTATTTTAATGAACCACCAACTCACAAGGCATTCTAGCAATTACCAAGACTGAGCTTTAAAAAAAAATCAAGTTAGGAGCACATACAGGCTCCTAGGCAGGAGCCATGGGCAGCCCCCACCACTCAGCAGAAGATAGGAGCATGCCAAAAACACCACTTCCATGTGGGTGGTCCACCACAGCCACCACCACAGACACTGCCATTGCAATGGTGGCTTGCCATCATTGTAGCAGCCCCACCCACCATGTAAGCAGCCCACTGCCCACTCAACTGCATTGACACAAGGAGAGTCACCAGCAGAGACTGGAAAGAGAAGAGGAAGTCTCTCTCCTCAAAGCCCACTCCAGAGTAATAGAAGAAGCAACTGCTCTACAAGATAACCAGACGTCAATGTAGATATACTAGAAATATGAAAAACCAAGAAAATATGACACCATCAAAAGAATACAGTAGTTCCCAAATACCAGACCCTATAGAGCAGGAAACCCTTGAAATGACTATAAAGGAATACTGAGTAACAATTTTTTTATTGAAATATAATTTATTGTACATATTTGTGGGGTTCAAAGTTGATTTATCAATACTCATGTACAAAGTGTGATGGTCAAATCAGGATAGTCAGCATATTCATCATGAAAATATGTTATCATTCTTCTTGTCTGTTAACAAATTTCCCATTAATCCTCCTCTGTCCCCCTTTCTCCTCCTCCTTTCCACCTCTAGTAACAATAGTTCTGTTCTCTCCTTCTAAAAGTTATTATATTATTGTTAATATATTATCATTTTATTGTGATTATTGTTTCTTTCTCTCATTCTTTATTGTTTATTTGTTTATTTATGAATTCAGCTGAGCAACAATCAAGGAAACATAATGAGAGACACGAGAAGACTCGGACAACATAAAGAAGCAAGAAAAAAAGTCAGGATAGAAAGGAGAAAATTTACAGATTGATACCTTAAAAAAGAGTGTAGAAGAACTCAAGAGACTGGAAGTTTCATTCAACAAAACAAAAAACACAACCGAGAGCTTAACTAGCAGGCTACAGCAAGCAGAAGAAAGAATTTCTGATCTCAAAGATAATCTTTTAAAATAACCCAGACAAACAAAAAAAAAGGAAAAAAGAATTTTTTTAAATGAAGAAAATCTAAGATTGCTAGCAGACAACCTTAAACACACAAACATTTGAATCACGGGTGTTCCAGAAGGGGAGGAGAAAGGAAAAGGCACTGAATATCTATCCAACAAAATAATAGCAAAAAACTTCCCAGTATATGGAAAGACATGGACCTTCAGATCCAGAAGGCTCAAAGATCCCCAAACTGCCACATGATCCAGCAATCCCGCTTCTGGGTATATACCCAAAGGAATGGAAATCATCATGTCAAAGGGATACCTGCACGCCCATGTTTATCGCAGCTCTGTTTACAATAGCTAAGAGTTGGAACCAACCTAAATGTCCATCGACAGATGACTAGATAAGAATAATGTGCTATACATACATGATGGAATAATAGTCTGCCATAAAAAGGAATGAAATTCTGCCATTTTCAGCAACATGGATGAACTTGGAGAAAATTATGTTATGTGAAATAAGCCAGGTACAGAAAGAGAAATACTGCATGTCCTCACTCATAAGTGGCAGCTGAAAAAAAAAGAAAGAAAGAAAAATCACAATAATTCCTTAAACTTTTAAAAGGAAAGAATGGAACTGAGGCCACTAGAGGTGGGAAAGGGGGAAGGGCTGGGGAGGCTAGTGAGAAATTGGTAAAGAGCCACAAAAAAATGTTTACATTGTGTAATGATAAAATTTTTAAAAATTTAATTAAAAATCAAGTTAATTGAGATATAATTTATATTAATTAAAATGCAACTATTTAAGTGTACAGTGCCATGAGATTTACAAATGTATTTATGTAGTCATGAAACCACAATCATAATATAAAATATTTCTATCCCCCCAAAGTTTCCTTTGTGCCCTATTGCAATAAAGATCCCCCACCTTCCTACCCTTTTAGCCCCCAAGTAACCACTTTTTAAATTTCTATTTCTATAAATTATATTTGTCTTTTTTGGATTTTGATATAAGTGAAATTATACATGTACTTTTTGGTGCCTGGTTTTCTTCATTTAGCATAATATTTTGGGGAGTCGTTCATGCTCTTGCATATTTCAGTAGTTGCTTATTTTTCTTGCTGAGTAGTATTCCATTTGTATGGATATACCACAATTTGTTTCTCCATTCACCCATTGAATGGGTATTTGGGTTGTTTATGGTTTGGGGCCATTATGTGTAAAACTGCTATTTGTGTACATGTACATGCCTTTTTGTAGGCATAAATTTGGGGGAGGGGTAAATGTCTAAGAGTGTAACTTGCTGGGTCATTTTGTAAATGTATGTTTAACTTTATAAGAAACTATTGAACTGTTTTACAAAACATTTGTTTTATATTCCATCAGATATATATAAGAGTTCCAATTGCTCTGCATCTTTGGCAAAATTTAATTTCAGACATTCTATTTCGTGTATAACAGTATCTCAGTGAGGTTTCTCTTTGTATTTTTCTAATGACCAATGATGTTGAACATCTTCTTCTGTGTTTATGGACATTTGCCTATCTTCTTTTGAAAAGTGTCTGTTCACATTCTTTGCCCACTATTTTGTCAGAAATGGGTATCATAAATATCTTCTTCCACTCTGTGGATTGCCTTTTCATTTTCTTAATGCTGGCTTTAAAAGAGCAGCAGTTTTTAATTTTGGTGATGTCTAATTTATCAGTATTATTATTTTATGTTTTATGATTTTTGTGTCCTATTTAAGAATTATTTGTCTAACGCAAGGTTGTAAAGATTTTCTTCTTTATTTTTCTCTAGAGGTTTTATAGTTTTGTGTATATATTTAGGCCTATGGTCTATTTGAAGTAAATTTTGTATATGCTACATAATTTATTTCCATATACATATCCAGTTATATCGGCACAATTCATTGAAAGAAATATTTCTTCCCCATTGAATTACCTTGGCTCTTTGGTAGAAAATCAATTGGATATATATGTGTGGGTGTGTTTCTGGTCAAAGTTTTCTATTCTATTGATCTAATTGTTGATCCTTCCAATAATACCACACTGTCTCAATTACTGTAGCTTACAGTAAATCTTGAAGTCTGATAGTATTAGTTCTGCAACTGTGTTCATTATTTTCAGAATTGTTTTGAGTATTCTGTTTTTGTTTTTCCACACAAATTTTGGAATCTCTTTCCAGTTTCTACCGAGAAAAAAAAAGCCTGCCGTAAGTTTTGACTGACATTGTGTTGAATAAATAGATCCATTTGAAGAGAAGTGGCATCTTAGCTATATTGAGTTATTTAATCCATGAATATGATATATCTCAATTAATTTAGGTCTTATCTAATTTCTCTGAGCAATATTTTATAGTTTTTATCATATAGGTCTAGGTCTTATACACATAATTGTAATAATTTCATGTTTTTGATGCTATTCAAAAAGGTATTTTTTTAATTTAAATTTTGTTGTTGTTAGTACATAGAAATGCAGTCAGTTTTTCCTACTATGTATTCTGTGACCTTGCTGAGCACACTGTTTATTTCTGATGTGTTTTTTAAATTTTTTATTTTTTTGTTGATTCCTTAGGATTTTCTGTAATATGACCATGCTATCTATGAATGAAGACAATTTTACTTCTTACTTCTTCCTTTCCTAACAGTATGCTTTTTATTTCTTTTTCTTGCCTTAATGCAATGACTCAGACTACAACAATAAATAGAGGTGGAGGGCATGGGCATACTTGCCACATTCCCAGTCTTAGGGGGAAAACATTCAGTTTTTCACCACTAAGTCTAATATTAGCTGTAAGTTTTTCATATGTGCATTTGTCAAACTAAGGAAGTTCCCTTCTGTTCCTAGTTTAAGAGAGGGGTGGTGGTTGTTGTTGTTGTTGTTGATCTTGAATGAGTGTTAAATTTTGTCAATTGCTTTCTTTGTATCTATTGAGATAACATGAATTTTCTCTTTTATTCTGTCAATAAGTTAACAATGACTGATTTTAAATGTTAAACCAACCTTACATCCTGGGATTGAGCCCACTTGATCATGGTGTAGTATCCTCTTTGTATATTTCTGAATTCAACTTGCTAATATTTTATTAAGGATTTTTGAATTATGCTCATAAAAGATTTTCGTTTGTAGTTTTCTTTTGTTGTAATTTCTTTATCTTGTTTTGATATTAGGATAAACTGCCTTCATAAAATGAGTTGAAATGTACTCCCCCCTCTTTCTATATTGTCTGAAAAAATGTATGGAATCTTTGTATTATTTCTTCTTTAAATGTTTGATAGAATTCACCATGAAAGCCATCTGGCCTTGGAGTTCTCTCTGTGGAAAATTTTAAATTGTGAATTTCATTTTGTATTTCTTCTTGATTCGGTGTTAGTAATTTGGGTCTTTCAAGAAATTCAATCCAGCAATCCCACTTCTGAGTATATACCCAAAGGAATGCAGATCATCAGGTCAAAGGGAAACCTACACTCCAATATTTATTTCAGCTCTATTTACAATAGTCAAGATATGGAAGCAACCTACATGTCCATCAATGGATGACTGGATAAAGAAAATGTGGTATATGTATGTAATGGAATACTACTCAGCCATAAAAAAGAATGAAATTCTGCCATTTGCAGCAACAAGGATGAACTTGGAGAAAATCACGTTAAGTGAAATAAGCCAGGCACAGAAAGAGAAATGCCTCATGTCCTCACTCATAAGCGAAAGCTAAAAACAAAACAAGCAAGCAAGTGGGGAAAGAGTTTAGGGAGAAATTGGTTAATGGACACAAAGAATAAGTACATTTTGTAATAATGAATATGCCAACTGATTTGATCATCACATATTATACACAAATACTGATAGGCAACTCTGTACCCCACAAATAATATAATCAGTTATAATCAGTTATGTTTCAATTAAAACAAAGAAAAAGAAAAAAATAGTGCCTTTATGCTGGAGAAAGCTGGCAAACACCAACTTAACTAAATGATCAGAGTTAATATCACCAGTAATAGATAAAGCTACCTCATATGCCTCCTAATATGATGTGCTGAGAAGGACATTTCACTTCTGTGGTTTTCCTGTCATATCAGATATACCCAAATTGAGGGATCGTTCTACAAAATAACTAGCCTGTACTTTTCAAAAATTTCAAGGTTATGGAAAGGCAAAGAAAAGCTGAGCAATTACTGTAGATTAAAGAAGATTAAAGAGACATGACTACTAGATGAAATGTGTCATCTGGATCAGAGAAAAAAAAGAAGCTTTTTGGTACAATGGATTTTATTGGTATAACTGTTAAAATTTTAATAAGGTCTGTAGATGAAATAATAGTATCAATGTTAATTTTCTGATTTTTATAATTATATTGTGGCTATGTAAAGAAAATATCTGTGATCTTAGAAAATACACATTAAAGTTTTTAGGGGTAAAGGAGCATTATGTTTTCAACCTACTTTCAAATGGTTCAGAAAATAATAATATAAAAGAAAGTAATAAAACAAACACGGAAAAATGATAACGGGGAACTGAGTGAAAAATATGTAGGAGATCTTTGTACTACTCTTGCAACTTTTCTATATATTTGAAATTATTTAAAATAAAATGTACCAAAAGAAAAAAATAAATAAATTTGTCCAATTTGTTTTACCTTTTGAAAGTATTGGCATAAATTTCTTTATAATATTTCTCTACTATTTTTTTAGTGTGCATAGGATCAATAGTTATATCAGCTCTTTTATTCCTAATATTGGTAATTTGTGTCTCCTAGTTTCTTTATAATTTTCCCTTGCTATTTTTTTAACGTATGTAGGATTAATAATTATATCTGTTCTTTCATTTTTTTTTTTCCTAAGTTTCTTTTATTTATTTATTTATTTATTTTTATTTTTTTTTTTAAATTTTATTTTGTCGATATGCATTGTGGCTGATTATTGCTCCCCATCACCAAAACCTCCCTCCCTTCTCCCTCCCCCCCCCCCAACAATGTCCTTTCTGTTTGCTTGTCGTATCAACTTCAAATAATTGTGGTTGTTATATCTTCTCCGCCCCCCCCCCCCGGTTTGTGTGTGTGTGTGTGTGTGTGTCTGTGTGTGTGTGTGTGTGTTTGTGTGTGTGAATTTATATATTAATTTTTAGCTCCCACCAATAAGTGAGAACATGTGGTATTTCTCTTTCTGTGCCTGACTTGTTTCACTTAATATAATTCTCTCAATGTCCGTCCATGTTGTTGCAAATGGCAGTATTTCATTCGTTTTTATAGCTGAGTAGTATTCCATTGTGTAGATGTACCACATTTTCCGTATCCACTCATCCGATGATGGGCATTTGGGCTGGTTCCAACTCTTGCCTATTGTAAAGAGGGCTGCCATGAACATTGGGAAACAGGTATACCTTCGACTTGATGATTTCCATTCCTCTGGGTATATTCCCAACAGTGGGATAGCTGGGTCGTATGGTAGATCTATCTGCAATTGTTTGAGGAACCGCCATACCATTTTCCATAGAGGCTGCACCATTTTGCAGTCCCACCAACAATGTATGAGAGTTCCTTTTTCTCCGCAGCCTCGCCAGCATTTATCGTTCATAGTCTTTTGGATTTTAGCCATCCTAACTGGGGTTAGATGGTATCTCAATGTGGTTTTGATTTGCATTTCCCGGATGCTGAGTGATGTTGAGCATTTTTTCATATGTCTGTTGGCCATTTGTATATCTTCCTTAGAGAAATGCCTACTTAGCTCTTTTGCCCATTTTTTAATTGGGTTGCTTGTTTTCTTCTTGTACAGTTGTTTGAGTTCCTTATATATTCTGGATATTAATCCTTTGTCAGATATATATTTTGCAAATATTTTCTCCCATTCGGTTGCCTTTTAACTCTTTTAATTGTTTCTTTTGCTGTGCAGAAGCTTTTGAGTTTGATATAATCCCATTTGTTTATTTTTCCTTTGGTTGCCCGTGCTTTGGGGGTCGTATTCATGAAGTCTGTGCCCAGTCCTATTTCCTGAAGTGTTTCTCCTATGTTTTCTTTAAGAAGTTTTATTGTTTCAGGGTGTATATTTAAATCCTTAATCCATTTTGAGTTGATTTTAGTATACGGCAAGAGGTATGGATCTAGTTTCATTCTCCTGCATATCGATATCCAGTTGTCCCAGCACCATTTGCTGAAGAGGCAGTCCCTTCGCCACTGAATAGGCTTGGTGCCTTTGTCAAAGATCAGCTGACAGTAAGTGTGTGGGTTGATTTCTGGATTCTCTATTCTATTCCATTGGTCAGTGTGTCTGTTTTTATGCCAGTACCATACTGTTTTGGTTATTATAGCTTTGTAGTATAGCTTAAAGTCAGGTAGTGTTATGCCTCCAGCTTTATTTTTTTTTTGCTCAGCATTGCTTTGGCTATGCGTGGTCTTTTATTGTTCCATATAAATGTCTGGATAGTTTTTTCCATTTCTGAGAAAAATGTCTTTGGAATTTTGATAGGGATTGCATTGAATTTGTATATCACTTTGGGTAGTATGGACATTTTCACTATGTTGATTCTTCCAATCCAAGAGCATGGGATATCTTTCCATCTTCTTATGTCCTCTCTAATTTCTCTCATCAGTGGTTTGTAGTTCTCATTATACAGATTTTTCACCTCCTTGGTTAACTCAGTTCCTAAGTATTTTATTTTTTTGGTGGCTATTGTAAATGGGCAGGCTTTCTTGATTTCTCCTTCTGCATGTTCACTATTGGAGAAAAGAAATGCTACTGATTTTTGTGTGTTGATTTTGTATCCTGCTACTGTGCTGAAATCATTTATCAATTCCAACAGTTTTTTTGTAGAGGTTTTAGGCTGTTCGATATATAGGATCATGTCATCTGCAAACAGGGACAGTTTGACTTCATCTTTTCCAATCTGAATGCCCTTTATTTCCTTCTCTTCTCTGATTGCTCTGGCTAGTACTTCCAACACTATGTTGAATAGGAGTGGTGAGAGTGGGCATCCTTGTCTAGTTCCTGTTCTTAAAGGAAAAGCTTTCAGCTTTTCCCCATTCAGGATGATATTGGCAGTGGGTTTGGCATATATGGCTTTAATTATGTTGAGATACTTTCCCTCTATACCTAACTTATAGAGGGTCTTTGTCATGAATGAGTGCTGAACTTTATCAAATGCTTTTTCAGCATCTATAGAGATGATCATATGGTCCTTGTGTTTGAGTTTATTAATATGGTGTATCACATTTATTGATTTGCGTATGTTGAACCAACCTTGCATCCCTGGGATGAATCCCACTTGATCGTGATGAATAATTTTTCGTATGTGTTGCTGTATTCTGTTTGCTAGTATTTTAGTGAGGATTTTTGCATCTATATTCATCAAGGATATCGGCCTGTAGTTTTCTTTTTTGGTTATATCTTTACCTGGTTTTGGTATCAGGATGATGTTTGCTTCATAGAATGAGTTTGGCAGATTTGCGTCCGTTTCAATCTTTTGGAATAGTTTGTAAAGAATCGGTGTCAATTCCTCTCTGAATGTTTGGTAAAATTCTGCTGTGAATCCATCTGGTCCTGGGCTTTTCTTAGTTGGGAGCCTTCTGATAACAGCTTCAATCTCCTTTATTGTTATTGGTCTGTTCAAATTTTCTACGTCTTCACGGTTCAGTTTTGGGAGCTTGTGTGTGTCCAGAAATTTATCCATTTCCTCCAGATTTTCTAATTTGTTGGCGTATAGTTGTTTATAGCAGTCTCGAATGATTCCTTGTATTTCAGATGAATCAGTTGTAATATCGCCTTTTCCATTTCTAATTTTTGTTATTTGAGTCTTCTCTCTTCTTTTTTTTGTTAGCCATGCTAATGGTTTGTCAATTTTATTTATCTTTTCAAAAAACCAACTTTTTGATTCGTTGATCTTTTGAATTGTTTTTTGGTTTTCAATTTCATTCAGTTCTGCTCTGATCTTAATGATTTCTTTCCGTCTGCTAACTTTAGGTTTGGATTGTTCTTGTTTTTCTAGTTCTTTAAGGTGAAGTGTTAGGTTGTTCACTTGCCATCTTTCTATTCTTCTGAAGTGAGCATTTAATGCAATAAATTTTCCCCTCAATACTGCTTTTGCAGTATCCCACAGGTTTTGGTATGATGTATCATTGTTTTCATTAGTTTCAATAAATTTTTTGATTTCCTGCTTGATTTCTTCTTGGACCCATATGTCATTAAGTAGAATGCTGTTTAATTTCCATGTGTTTGTATAGTTTCCAGAGGTTCGTTTGTTGTTAATTTCTAGTTTTAATCCATTGTGGTCTGAGAAGATACATGGGATAATTCCAATTTTTTTGAATTTATTGAGACTTGATTTGTGACCTAATATGTGATCTATCCTGGAGAATGATCCATGTGCTGATGAGAAAAATGAATATTCTGAGGTTGTTGGGTGGAATGTTCTGTAGATATCTGCCAATTCCAATTGGTCTAGAGTCTTGTTTAGATCTTGTGTTTCTCTACTGATTCTTTGCCTAGATGATCTGTCTAATATTGACAGTGGGGTGTTCAGGTCCCCTGCTATTATGGTATTAGTGTCTATTTCCTTCTTTAGGTCTAATAGAGTTTGTTTTATAAATCTGGCTGCTCCAACATTGGGTGCATACATATTTATGATTGTTATGTCTTCTTGATGGATCAGTCCTTTTATCATTAAGTAGTGTCCCTCATTGTCTCTTTTTATAGTTTTTAGTTTAAAGTCTATCTTGTCAGATATAAGAATAGCTACTCCAGCTCGTTTTTCTTTTCTGTTTGCATGGTAAATCTTTTTCCATCCTTTCACTCTTAGTCTGTGTGAATCTTTATGGGTGAGGTGGGTCTCTTGTAGGCAGCATATAGTTGGGTCCTCCTTTTTGATCCAGTCAGCCAGTCTGTGTCTTTTAATTGGGGAATTTAACCCTTTAACATTAAGAGTTGTTATTGAAAGGTGTTGATTTATTCCTAGCATTTTATTGGTTGTTTGGTTGTCTTAAGAGTCTTTTGTTCCTTGCTTTCTGATTTACTGTTTGTTTTCTGTGTTTGTTGGTTCCTTAGGTTGTAGATAGTGTTTTTGTTAGCTTGTTTTCTCTTCATGAATGCCATTTTTATTATACTAGCGGGTTTAGATTTTTCTTGGGTTTTTATGGCAGTGGTAGTTATTTTTCAGGAACCAAACCCAGTACTCCCTTGAGGATTTCTTGTAAGGGTGGTCTTGTGGTAGTGAACTCCGGCAGTTTTTGTTTGTCTGAGAAATATACTATTTGCCCCTCATTTCGGAAGGATACCCTTGCAGGGTAGAGTATTCTTGGCTGGCAATCTTTGTCTTTTAGTATTTTGAAAATATCATCCCATTCCTTTCTAGCTTTTAGGGTTTGTGATGAAAAGTCTGATGTTAACCTGATTGGGGCTCCCTTATAGGTGATTTGACTCTTCTCTCTTGCAGCTTTTAAGAATCTCTCTTTATCTCTGAGTTTTCCCAATTTGACTATGACATGTCTTGGAGAGGGTCTTTTTGGGTTGAATACATTTGGAGATCGTTGAGCTTCCTGGATCTGAAGATCTGTGATTTTTCCTATACCTGGGAAGTTTTCTGCCACTATTTTGTTGAATATGTTTTCAATGGAATCTCCATTTTCCTCCCCTTCTGGAATACCCATGACTCGGATATTTGATCGCTTATGGTTGTCTGATATCTCTCTCAGATTTTCTTCAATGTCCTTGATTCTTTTTTCTTTCTTTTTGTCTGCTTGTGTTATTTCAAACAGCCCATCTTCAAGTTCAGAGGTTCTCTCTTCAACTTCGACAAGCCTGCTGGTTAAACTCTCTGTTGTGTTTTTTATTTCGTTGAATAACTTCTTCAGTTCAGCAAGTTCTGCTACATTTTTTTCAGGTCATTGATTTCCTTGTACATTTCCTCTTTCAGATCCTGTATACTTTTCCTCATTTCATCATGATGTCTAGCTGAGTTTTCTTGTATCTCATTCAGTTTCCTTAGAATTATCACTCGAAATTCCTTGTCAGTCATTTCAAGGGCTTCTTGTTCTATAGGATCTAGAGTTTGAGATTTATTAACTTTTGGTGGTGTACTTTATTGATTTTTTGTATTTCTGGTATCTTTTTTTGGTGTTTATTCATTGTGGCCGGGGGTTTCACAGTCCACCGTTTTGAGACTAATGACTAACTAGGGTGTTGCTGTGGTTGCCAATTTCGTATGGCTCCCTCCGTGACTGCTCAGTTGGCCTCTAGTGCCTTGTGTGTGTGGTTGCCTCAGGTCTTGGGCTTCTCCAGGGAGCCACCTTTCTGGTCAGCTTGGACTCTGCTGGGCTGGTGGATCACGTACCACAGGGTGTGTGATCGCTGTTGAGCTTTCACTTCCTGTGAAGGACTTCTCCCTTTTCCGTGTGCTCTGGCCCAGGCTGTTGGATCGTGCAGTGGTGACCCCACAGGGTGTGTGGTTTCTGTCGAGTCTCCGCCTCCCTGGCCGCACGTCTCCCCACTCTGTGCGCACTGTGCTGGGCTGGGGCATGTCTTCTGCACCCCTCGTCTATCAGCTGGGCCTTCAAGACCCTGCTCGGCACCGCCTCGCCCAGGAAGTCTACCAGGTTTCTGCTGGGCACAGACGACTGGTCTCTCTGGGTGCTTTTGTAGCACTATGTAGATCTTTCTCGGGTCTTGTTCACCTTTGTATCCCCCCAGTATAAACCGAGTCTAGCGCCCACCTGCAGCCTGGTCTCCAGCAGGTTCAAGCGGACCTGGGAACTCTCCTACCACACTATTCCCAACCAGAAATTCGTTAGGCTTTTTTCCAAACTGGTGGCCGCAGAGATGGTATCTGCCTCCCAGTAACAGGGAGTTTACCTGGGGCCGGAGTCCAGGGTATGGTGGAGTGACAGTCGGCCCGCCCGTACTTCCTTGCCCTCCCGACACTGGCCCAGGACGCCCTCCGCCACCAGCCCCACCAGAGAACCACCGAGGGAGTGGGAGCAAAGGCCGGTCCGCAGGCTCCGGAAAGCCTGGCGCCAGGCCAGCAAGTGGGAGGGCTCAGTGATGGCTGAGCAGGGCAGAGCTGCCCGCACCTGGGAAAATGGAGGCAGCACCTGGCAGTGAGTGGCCTGGTGGTGCAGGCGGGAGCCACGTGGGCATCCACCCCCCGAACAGAGCTGTGCCAGGGGACACTCACAGTGCTGTGCCAGGTCGGGTGCTCGCTCTCTGTCTCTGGTTTGCCGCCTTTCCCAGTTCTCGGCCGCTGCCTCCTCAGGCTGTTCAGTGGCGGCGCGGCTCGGGCGCTCCCAGGAATCTTCTTTAATGCCGGCCTGAAACCTCAAATCCTGAATAGGGCCGCTGGCCGCCTTCAGCGCGGCCCCGGCCTCCGGTATCCTGGCTGCATCCACAGCAGCCCTGGCGCCGTGTTCCCTGTTTCGAGACTCGCTTTTGCAGCTAAGAATCAGTTCTTTTCCTGCTCCACACTTCAAAGCTGTTGCCTGTAAATGAGGCAGCCTTTCCTGCCGGGGGCAAAGTGGCGGTCACCCCCCACGACCGGTCAGCAGCAGCAGACCTCCCTTAAGAGATGGCGAGAGGAAGGTCCACAAGTTTCCCGGCTGCCTGAGGCCCAGTGGCCGCCTTTTCCACCTCAGCTATTCTGCGCCAGCCGCCGCAGCCGCCGCCATCTTGAAAAGCCCCCTGTTCTTTCATTTTTAATTTGGTAATTTGTGTGTAATCCCTTCTAGCAAGGGATTTATTAATTTCATATATATTTTTTCAAACACCAACTTTTTGTTTCATTGATTCTTCTGTTATGTCTGTTTTCTTTTTCATTGCTATCATCTTTTATCTATGTTATTTTCTTCTACTTATCTTGGTATAATTTCTTCTTTTATTTTCCGCCCCAACTTTTCAGGTGAAAGCTTATTTCAGGGGTCCTCAAACTATAGATGAGGGCAAATTCAGCCTATGACCTGGTTTGCCTGGCCTGTGAGCTATGAACAGTTTTTACATTTTTATAGTGTTGTTAAAAAGAAGAAAGAGGAGGAGAAAAAGAAGACTGAGAGTTTAACATATACATCTTTAACTTATCACAGTCTACTTTCAAATATTACACCACTCCACATGGATTGGTCCTCCATCCTTTGTGATATTATTGCTATACATTTTATATCTAAATATGTTGTAAACCACACAGTGAATTGTCACCATTTTTGTTTTCAATGTTCAAGTATCTTTCAAAATAATTTTTAAAATGAAAAATAAAACCTGTCTAGACATTTACCCACATATTTGCATTCATGACACTCTTCATTCCTTTGTGTAGGCCTAAGCTTCCATCTGAATCATTTCTTTCCACCTGAAAGATTTCCTTTAATATTTCTTGGAGTGCAGGTCTGCTGTCAGAGAGTGGTACCTGAGCCCATGGCTTCACAGCAAGTCTTTCCAATCCCTCACTTATATATCTCAATTATATAAATATAATTTTTATTTATATAAATATAAGCATTTCTATGAAGACTTAAATTTACATAAATATAAATTTATTTTTTAATATTTATAGGGAATTTTGGGAGAAAGGGAACTCCTGGCCATCGCTGCTTGCTTCTGGAACCAGACCCCAGACTGCCAATGGCTTCAGCCTGATTTAAGGTGTTCATTTCCGTGCAATTTCTGCTTCATGAAAACGTTTACCTTGTTTATTGAACCTGGACATATGTTTTTGGTTTTCAATTTTTCCATTTTACCTATCATTGCTATCAATTTGGAGCATAAGCTAAAGTATAAACTCAACTGTGCTATCTTGACCTGAAGCACAACTGTAGGCATTTGCTTTTCACCTGCATTAGTATCTAATGTGAATTGGTGAATGGACCTTATTGAATGGAAGAAAAATAACTACCAAATAAAAGAGAGAGCAATTCATGTCATATCATAACTTGCTAAAGATAGTATGTCACATTTTTAAATTTAATTTTAAATTAATTAATTATAATATACTTATGGTTAATAAGTACAATATGCTTTTTAATTAATTATAATATGCTTATTACAACTTTCTGTCTAAGTGGGTATTCAAACACTTAAGGCTGTTTTCTAGGAGCACTCAGTTTTTAACATGTTAAAACATGTTATAAGATGTAAAATATCCATGCGATTAATGTGTCTTATCAAAATTATTCACAACTATATTCCAGGCTTACAAAATATTTTTTTCTCTATGCACAGCCAACTAATGAGTAACTACCAACTGATGTTGATTAACTTTCAAAAAAATAAAAGCAGCAATGAAAAGCAGCCCATCCTTGACCATGTAAACAAGGCATCAAAGGTAGTCAGGGTGCAGCAGCAAAAGGATATCGCACTTACACACTCCACACGTATTTCATCCCTGTTTCATATTTTAAAAGTAATTGTGCTGAAATTGCACAGAAGAATTTGAGGAAATTAACTGCCAGCTTTTGCAGGATATCATCTATAAGCACACAGAAATGATAAACGGAGTATTCTGTCATGTTTTCTTCCTCAATTGTGTTTTCCTTATTTGAAGTTACATTCTTAGCTAAGAACAATAACACACATAGTTAATTATCTCTCCTGCTTACACCCTGATATACTGTCTTATCTAGTTCAAATCTGGTTTGCATGGAGAGATCTGGCTCTCTTTCCGTTCCCATAATAAGAGTGGACAGTCAACCCAGATAACTCAGGACAAATGTTCCACAGGGATCCTGAAGCATCTCGCTTCTTATTTATATTAATCACATTAACTACGTAATGGCCAGATTCCATTTTGTCCTGTGTAGTATTGAAGCAATCTTAATGTTTTATTATTATTCTATGTAAATTTATTTTTATCTGATTGGTAAAAATCAGCACAAGATAAGCATCACTTAAAGAACTGGCAGGGTCAGAAATAGAACATATTCTTCTAGAATACAGTTCTACACTTTAGGGATCAATAAACAAGTAAAACAAATTTGATAAGCAACAATCACATTTTCTTTGTGGGCTTTATCTCTATGACCAAATCAATAAAAACAAGAGAATTGAGACAAGTTTCACATATTCCCAGTTTTTAAAAATACATCTTCAGTTCATGGTTTCTCAATCTCAGCACAAAACTGATATTTTAGTCCAGAAAATCCTTCGTTGGGGAAGTGTTTGGGGATGTTCAGCAGCATCTCTGGCCTCTGCACACTAGATGCCAATAGCACCCTCTCTCTGCCCAAGTTAGGACAATCAAGTGTCTTCAGACATTGCCAAATGCACTCTGGTAGGGGGGGGGGATGGGGGGGCAAAACCACCCCCCTATAAAGAACCACTGTTTGAATTTGGTATTTTTTTCGAGATACTGGTATGTTCTTCACCTTCCAATGCTTTGAATTAACTGTTATGGATATGACCTAAGAACTTGTCTGTGCAGACCCAGCCCCTATACTACTACTTTTTTTCTATTCTGTACACAGATAATAAATGTTATGAATTAATAATCTGAGATATCGACCAGCTCTTACAGTCTGTTTTCTCACCCCACCACCGACTCCTCAGACAACATAGGAGAGCTACCTTTTACCCAGAGATTGAGAGGGCAATTTTTAACATTCAGCAAAGATACCACATTTATGCTCCTCAGTTTTTAAAGCTATTTGTGGAGACCCAAAAACCAAGTTTATATTGGCACCTAATTCTCCTTAATGACTAGAACTTTATCGGCACTGTATTTGAAATAAGGGATATGAATTTTGCCACCAGTCTATTTAAGGATTTTATATTTCAAGAGCTTTGTGGTGTCTATAAAATCTTGACATTGATGTGATTTATGTAGAACTCTATGCTATTCTTTACAAATCTAACATTATATAATTGTTTTCGATCTGAAATGAATAACTCTAACACTCCATGTTTTAATAGAAATTCACTTAGTTTCTAAAAGCAGGTTGATTGCTGTCACTTTCACATAAATCCAAATGGTGCTCTTGTGTATCTGTTTTTTAGGCTTCTTTTTAAAAATCCTGAGATGTGGCTTAATGTAATTTGCACATCAATATCCTTAGATTGGTTCTGCACCTCTTGACTCAGTGCTTTGAACTAATTTTCTAATGTGTGTAGAAATTGTCTTTAAGCACAGCCTGTAAGTACTGACTCTGTGAAGCTGACAAGGTGACTAGAAACACGAACACAAAGAGTTAACTGTGAGTCCAAAGGAATAGGGACCTGTCGGATAGTGTCCACACCACAAATATGACAAGAAAACTTTATAAGACTGTCTAAAGCAACAGACCGGTTAAAAAGATAAATATTTAGCACTGTGTGTGTAAAAGATATTCACATCTTTTTTATAAGTGTAGATACATATAAACATGAGGTTAGAAATAGAATAATTAAAACAAGTACATGAATAGTTATACTTATTTATTAATTCTGTGTTTTTAATAATTTCCTGTGATTTGATAAGAAAAACAAATAAGCAGAGGAGAGAAAGAAGTATTTCACAATTTAAGAAATACAATTGGTAAACAAATTTTGAAAGATGCACAACATGGCTGGCAATTAAATATATAGAAATTAAACCAAGGTGCCATTTTTGTTTTGTTGTCTATCAAATTAGAAGAATGTTTTCAACTTGTAATATTAACAATGATGACAGTTTCTCCCTAACTTTTATACATTTTTAAGGCATTATTAATTATTTCTTTCAAGAAACAGACTGGGAAGTGTTTAGAGAGAAATACATAATATTCATTCAGTTTTCAAATACACACACAAATTGATCTGACAGTTTTACAGAAGCTAAAATTTATTTTAGAAAATATGTTCCTAAAACTAGGACTTCTGATTCAGACATCTGTCTTATCTGAATCTTTTTTTTTTTTTTTTGGCAGGTGGCCAGTACGGGAATCCAAACCCATGGCCTTGGTGTTAAAAGGCTGCGTTCTAACCAACTGAGCTAACTGGCCAGCCTTATCTGAATCTTTAAAAGACAGTAGCAGTTTATTTATCAAGGACCACACCTAGAAATCTATATTAAGTAAATAAAATCTAAGATATAGGAAACTGTACAAATTATAATATAAATCACTATTGTTTATCAAAAAATTCAATAAAAGGTAGGTTTCTTACAATAGGGAAATGTTTATGTAAATTACGGAACATCCACTTAATGGAATGCAATACAGTCATTAAAATATATTTGGAAATATATGTCAAGTGCCTATGATATATAAAATACAAAATTATAATTAAAATAAAGAAGAGAAGAATATTTAGAAGAAAGAAAAACAGGAGAAATAGAAGTGCTATCACAGCAAAGATGTACAAGGATATGATCTTTCGATTCTATTTTCCCACTAACTTTTTGAAGTACGCTCATATGCCTTCCCAACACAGACCACAGTTCTGATGTGGATGCAAGATGAAACACAGGGAGGGATTTCAACTATTTGGCATCTGAGGGATTCGTTCTGTTAAAAGCAGACTGATAGATTTTTTACTTACTTTGCTGAAAATTTCAAGACTAGGGAAGAAACAAGGGGACTAACTCACTCCCTAGCAAGATATAATATAATTCATTAAGCACTTTACACTTTGCAAAGCAAGCTCCTTCACATTCAATATTTCATCTCAGTTTGACCAATTCCAACAGTGACAAGCTATTTTAGGATGTGCAAGTGATAGTAATCTTAGAAGTAGGTGACTATGCCATCTTAGGGGTCACAATAATCATGGAAGGGAAGGTCTGGGTATAAAATCATATGTTTTGCCAGACCTTATAAAAGTGAATTTCCAAAATCTCAGAGTGAATGAAAAAGTGAGAGAACATGGCTAGAGGGAAAAAGAGAAGATAGCTCGAGAAGTGTGGGGGTTCTACACAGCTAAATTCTGAGGATGCAGTTATCACAATGTGAAAGAAAATGAGGGCATTTTAAAAACCAGCACGACTGCTCACTGTGGCCGAAGCATTCAGAATTTTTAAGAACGCTGACAAATGGCAAAAGGAAGGACAAAGACAAGGATGAGAACAAAAGGAGGACAAATGAGGATTAAATTAGTAAGATTCAATCCTACAATGAGCCAAGGCCGGGTATGCTACTAAGGATTAAAAAACATCAAAAACCATGGAAAGGAGAGGTACACTTTTCGGACCATGTGGTATAATTTTAACACAGCATCCAGAAAGCAGCATTTCTCAACTCTCTTTTTCTTTTCTTTCCTGTTTTTGTTTGTTTTTTGCTTGGGTCTTCTCCATCAAAAAGAATAATTTTCAAACTGTAAAAGGTAAGATGAACAGAGTCAGAAAGGAAATGAAGCCCAAGATTTAATAAGAAAGTACCAGGGCATCTGAATAATTTTCTGTGATAGGGAGACCAAGAACACAGGCACATCTCCTGGAAGCTTTTTAGAAATTCAGACTCTCAAGCACCATCCTAGACCTCCCAAATTAGGATCTGCAATTTAACAAGAACCCTAGGGGATTCACATTGATAGAATCACTGGGCTAAACAATTGAAGTCTTCAGACTCCAATGAAATACAACTTACAGCTATGATTGGTTAAATGCTGTAAAATTTTTGAGAACACAACAGAGGAATACAGAGATGGGTAAACATTCCCATATACCAAGAAATGTGCATTCCAAAAAAACCCAGATTAATGATATTTTATCAATTTACAGAGAAGAAAACTTGTAGGGGTCTAAAATGATATGACCTTTCTGGGTAGCAATTTGGCTGTAGATGTGTTCTATTTAAGATAATATAGCAATCCATTTCTAGTAATCTATCCTAAGGAAATAATATGAATTGAAAAACAAACTGACAAAAACCCTTTATGTTCATAGATATTCATTGCACATTGCTTAAAATCATGAAAATTTGGAAGACCCTAAGTGTTTAGCAATAGAAAAGTTATTAAGTAAATTATAGAACATGCCAATGTGATATTTACAGAGTTTTCTTGTTAATGTAGAAAAACACTTGAATACATATGCTAGAATGCCAAATTTATAAACAAAAACAGGAATAAATTGTATACATCTTGAGATTGAGAATTTTTATATATTATATAGTATTTTCTACAAAGAACATGTCTCACTGTCATGATCAGAGAAAAATAAACATTATTTTAAAATGTGTATAACATGAATAAAAGCCTAAAAATATACCAAAATATTACCAGTAGTGTTTGTTCATCCTCTAGTGAGATTATGGTTTTTAGGTTTTTATTTTATCTTTTACATTTCTCTATATTTTGCATATATTTATAGGCTAATAAATATTAAATTAATATTCATTTTAAATCAGAAAATGTCCTCTGTAAAAAGGAAGTCATAATATTATGCATAAATTATTCCAAATGCTTAACAGTTATGTAGTTTTAGATTGGTATTTGAGAGGAACTCATTACTTACAGAGTGCTTTCATTTTGGCACAGTATCTGACTCGAAAAATACTTGTGCAGTAATGGATATGTAATTAAGGCTGTTATAATCAGAGAAGCACATAAGGCAGAGAAATTTTTAGATGATTAAAGGACCTTGTCCAGAAAGTATTGATAAATGGATTCATGTCGAATTGAAGAGAGGTTTCTAATGTTCTGCCACATGATTTTGCACTGTTAGAAGTTTTACTTGGATGATGACAGAGGCATGTTTAGCTAATATGGTTGTGAAGCTTCATTAGGAAAGCTAGCAAAGAGCACTGTGCAAGAATCGAGATATAAATAAAACCTCAGACCAATGGAATACCATATATACAAGGGAAAAAACAGAATAATAAAATAAATGTTTTAAAACAATTAAAACGTTCACAAAGAGAATGTCAATAGATTCATCTACTTAGAAATTAAGACCCTTGATGTCAAAAACTATCACAAACCTAAAAGGCAAAAAACAACTGTGGGTGGGAGGAGAATGTGTGCTACAATATGACATGGGCTGATATCTTTAATATGCAAAGAATTCTAAGATAACATTAAGATCCCAAATAGAAAATAAGCCAAGGATACAGATAGGTAACTTATATAAGCAGGAATGACTAGAGAAAAGATTTAACTCACTAAAAATTTTTAAAAAAAAATTAAAGGAAAGGAAATTAAAATGCGTAAGCATTATTTTTTCACCCTTAAAATAAGGAAAGTGTAAAAATATGATCAATTCTCCATTCTGAAAAAGGTAAGGTCAGACAAAATGTCAATGAAAGTATAAATCTGATGAAATTTGGCAGTGAAAATTAATGGTGGTTCAATTTTTCTGAAAAACGATGTATCATACTTTAAAACGATGATCATCTTTGGCTCAGTAGTTCTAGTTACATGGATTTTTTTCCTAAGGAAATAAGCAGAGATCCAAGCAATACACCAAGATTTTCTCACTTTTAAAAAAAATGATGATGAAAAGGTGAGAACAACCCAAGAATCTACTAATGAGAGAATAACTAAACACATTATGGGACATGAATATCATCACGCATGCAAACATTAAAGACTCTTTTGAATAATTTTTAATTTATAATAAATATGTGATTTTTATATATATATTTAAAGTAATAAAATGGAATAAAACTCTATCATATAATTCCATGCAATAATGTTATGGACTAACTGGATGTTTGTGCCTCTCATCCCCAAATTTATATGTTGAAGCTCTCACACCCATAGTGTTGGTATTTAGAGGTGGGGCCTTTGGGAAGTACTTATGGTTAGGCAAAGTTACGACAATGGAGCCCCCATGATCGGATTAGTGTCCTTAAAAGAAGAGGAAAGGACAAGAGATTTCTCTCTCCACCATGTGAGGATACAAAATGAGAAGGCAGCCATCTGCAAACCTGGAAGGATCCTCACCTGGAGCCAAATCTGCCAGCACCTTGGTCTTGGACTTTCAGCTTCTAGAACTGTGAGAAACAAATGTCTGTTGTATAAGCCACCCAGGCAATGGTATTTTGTTATAGCAACCTGAGCTAAGACTAATTTATAAACGGAGAGGGGGGGGAGAGATAGAGAGAGGACAAAGAGAAAGAGAAGCAGGTTTCTCTGGACTGTAGGATTTTATTTTCTTCTTTAGAGACATCTGTACTTTTTCAATGAGAATATCTTTCACAGTCAGAAAAAAACAGGCTAGTAAAACACAAATAGTAATAAAAATAGCAACTAATATTTATTTATCATTTACTATGTTCCAGAGGCCATGATGACTTAGATGAATTTCATTTTATGTTCACAACTCTCTTAAGTAGTTACCATAATTCCCATTTTTCAGACTACTAACCACTCTGCTATAAAACTTTCATAAAACAAAATTGACTCTAAAAAACTTGCTTCATTGCTAATACCTGGAATAGTGCTCAATGAAAGTGTGTTGAATAAATATATTTAAATCAACAATGTGGAATTCAGTATAGTGACAGATCAGACCCTTAACTTAGGCACAAAAAAACCTTAACAAAAGCAGGGCAAGGGAGACCCCGCTTAGCATTGGTTATGTTCTCAAAGAGCCTTGGGTTCCTGGGAAGGAATGAAGTCCCTTACATTTGGACGTGTTCTTTGATCGCCCGACAGGAATGCTGAGGAGACAAATTTTCCTTGGAGTGGAAAATATAATTAGTTTCCCTCTGCGGTTCCTTCTATCTTTGAAATCACTTTAAAAACTGAAATAGAGGTCTCATTTATTATCTGTGGTTTCACATTGCAAAATCACTGTTAACTTCAGAGCCAAAAACTTTTTTTTTCCCTTTGAATTTTTCCATTAAAGAAAGATTTTCTTAGAAGCAGACTGAGAATTCAATTCTTTTACAGGGACAAGAGAGACAAAAGACACAGGCTGAATTTCACATGTAGTCCTGAAGCCTTATCTGTCAAGAGAAGAGGGGATACTTTCCTCTCAATATCAAAAAAAGAAGAACATTCCCTTCAGCATCCCCTGCCAGCCACCTCGAGAGGAGACATAGGAAGTGTGGCAGTTATACATCCGAAGCATAGTCATGTAAGAAATATCTCCTCACTTTATTTTCTATAAATCTATTCCATATGTGACTCTGAGGCCCCATACTTCAGGGTGGCAGGATATGGATATCCTTTGTGAGGCATTCTTGTAGCTTTCCACTTCACTTCTCCCCCAACCTGGTGTGTGCACGCACGTGTGTGTAAGTTCTAGGTTGCTGACATACAGAGCAGCACGTGTGTGTCCTGGGGGTGCTGACTTTGTCTGCACTGCACCATATCCACAGCACCTGATCTATGCCTTCCACGACTGCATCTCTGGGAGGCTAGTGACTCGGATGCTAGAACTTCAGATCCCACCAGGCCCCATCACGGCGGACCTGCTGCCTATCTGGCCACCCGGTGCCCTTCCCCGCTGTTCTGTGCTCTCCAGCTCTCTGTCTTCGTCCTGCTGGGTGAAGTCATTCTCTATTTTGAAGTGGACTTTAATAGATGCCCTTTTCTTCCTCCTGTTTCCTCTAAGCCATTCTGCACCTTTTGCAGATCCTCTTTGTCGAATTTTAAGAAGTCAAGGAGTCTTACAGACCTCATTTCTTTCCTGGCCTGTAAAATGCTCCTTTACACAAGAAAGCTCAATCATGAGGAGGAAGTTAAAGTGGAAAATGCAGGTTAAAAGATTATGCAGCCACTTAAGTGACAAAGATCTTTGTGTTCTGAAAATCTGGGTGTAATTCTAAGAAGTCCCACTCTGTGTATGGCATGGGAGATGGGTCCCCACTGGCATCTTAATGGAGGAGTTGGAGGAGTTGGTGAAATGTGATAGCATCCATAGAAAACTAATACAAGTAGAGATTACACCTGAAAACGCACTATTCATAATCATAAGATGTGAATTAACATTTTAAAATAAATTTTTAATGAAATAATATAGGTTGCATGCTTGTTACAATGGTTTAAAACAATGTGTTAAAAATTGAAGCTTCTCCTTATTCCAATCCCACCCTCCTGAGGTAACTTACACTAACATATTAGCATATATTTTGCAGTACTCAAATAATCATACATGAACATATAGAGAGAAAAAATAAAAATGGGACCATATAGCACAGATTATTCTTCGATCTGTGGGCTCCTTCGTAAGTCAGTATATTTAGATTTATTTTATATTTTTAATAGCAGCAGAGTATTTCAGAGTATGGATACATTTTAATTTATTTATCTATGACCTATTGGTGGGTATTCAATTTGTTTCCATTTTTTGCTATGGCAAGCAATGATTTAATAAACATTCTTGTATACATATTATCACATATTCATGTTTTTATTTTCATCATAACTATTTCTAGCAATGGGTTAGAAGTTATGCACATTTTAATAAATTCTGCAAGAATTATTCTCCAAAAATGTTATGCATAAATTAACAATGTCTCCAAGATTTTATGAGTACCCATTTTTCCAACACCCTTGCCAGTACTAGATGTTATCAATCTTTTTAATTTTTGTCAATCTGATGGATTAAAAACATTGCATTTAAAAAATTTTGTTTCCCTGAATTCTATTGTGACAAGCGTCTTTTAATATACCTGTTGTCCATTTGCAATTCCTTTTTTGTGGATCATTTATATTCTTCATGCAGTTTTATATTTTGATATCTTTTTATTAATTACTAGGGGTTCTTTAAATCTTAGGGATTTTTTTTCCTTTTTTAAATAAATGATTTATATCAGTCTATCTGATTTTAATTTTTAAATATCTTTTACCACATAGAAATTATAGAAAAATCCATCAATTTGTTTCCCTTTTGGTCAGTGGGTTTTGTCTCTAATTTAGGAAAGCTGTTCCCAATCTGAAATAAGTTTTCTCATACTTTTTCAATACTTACATAGATTTATACTACATTTAGTTTTTAATATGCTTGAAAATTCCTTTTATATGGTGTGAGGTAGGGTTCTAGCTTTATTTTCTTCCAAATTATTGCAACAATATTTATTGTGTGTATCACCTTTCCTTTGGCTTGTTTTTATTCTATGTTTGCATTTAATAGAATAGGTTATAAATTTATTAACCACAATTATGTTTTGTTTGATTCACATATTTTATTCTATTCTATTTCTTCCTCTCTTTCTTCCTTCTTTCCTTCCTTTCTTTTTCATTATCTGTTATATTAGTTTTGTTTTAAGTTTTGAACTCCCTGAGCCTGGTATTTATTCCCCAGTTCCCCTCAGTTCCCACCACTCTTTATTGTCCTATAACAAGACTTTTCTTACCTTTATCTCTCTGCTTGGCCTCGGATGGCTTTTGAGTTTTTATTCCTAGATGCTCCTTGATTTTAAGAAGACTTATCCTTTTAGTTGATCTTAGATAAATTGTTATTTTGGCCTTTACTTTTTTCTCCCAGAAGTTAGTCATAAACATATTTTTAATTGTGGTTCATATTTTTCTCATTGATTTATAGTTTTATTGTATGTTATCAGAGAACATCCTTGTAAAATTGCTACCTTATGGAATGCACTGAAGTTTTTCCTAGGTTAGCATGTAATTGATTTTTGTGGATGTTTCACGGGCATAAGAGAATAATGTGCATTTTTTGTTTGTAGAATATAAAATTTTATAAATACTTTTACACTAAGTATGTTTATTTTAGTATATTTACATTTTCTATAATCATACATATTTTGGCTACATAACGTCAAATCTGCAACAGATTACTAAATTCTGTACTATTACTTTGATTTCATCAGAATCTTGAATTTCTGAGAGTTTAACATTGTGTTTTTCACAGCTTTATTGTTTGGTGTGTAAAGTTTCATAGTTGTTACAGCTTCTTTGTGCACTGTATGTTTCATTATGATATAGTATACCTGTGACCCATTTAAGGCTTATAGTTTTAAGTTATACTTTAACGGATATTAGTATTGCCACTCTTTTGTTTTTGTTTTGTTTTGTTTTCATGTGCCTAGTTTTGTTTAAAATGCCTATCTCTTTATTTTAAAATGTTCCTTGTTATTTTATTTTAGGTATTAATCTTTGATTTTTAAGTTAATTTGAGGCTACTTCCTTGGTTCTAGCCTCAAATGTTTTAATGAGATGCAATAGAAGCTACTTCCTATTGTGAAAAGGAAATTAGTGCTCAGTGAATGTAAGTTTCCTATATTACTTTGTATCTCAGAATTCCATCAAGGATAAGAGTGTATTTTCAGAAGGCCAGACTGGACTGAAATGTTGTAAAAAAAAAAAAAAAGAAAGAAAAGAAAAGAAAAGATAACCTGCTAAGCTGTGTTGCAACTGGTCTATTGGGGTGATAATAAATTAATAGCCATTTCTATGAAGTACTGGAAGTCTAAAAGAAGGGGCGCTATTGAGCAAACATTTGTCAGTACTTTTCTCTTGGTATCCAAGACACAGTGTTTTTTGTTTCTAGACAATGAGTAAGATTCTATAGACGGAAATATCACTCATGGATATTTCTGTAGAGCTACACATTTATACACCCCATAACTGTCATAAAATTGCATGTTAATAAAAGGAAAGGAAATAGAAAACTGCAACAAGTAATAAATTCAGGGAGAGACTAGTTGGCAGTTTTTTAATGACTTTATATGAAGATTTCTTTCTTTGTGGTGATGGGGTCATGTCAATAGAGTCCTTTTCAATTCCATTTTCATTTATATTACATAAGATAACCATAGTGACCAATTCTTAGTATCAATTAATTTAGTTTTACTGTACAGTAATACAGTGCAGTAAAAAGAATCTGAAACAACAAAATCTGCCTAATTATAATCTGAGTCAGTTCATGAGGGAATAGATTTTCTACTCTATGTTTAAAAAGAGTCTTTTTTTTTTTTACATATTTTACGACAGGTATATTTTATCAGATTATATTCTCATTCTCTATTCATGCCAGTCAATCAATACCTGCAAGTTACTACACCATCCTAAAGATTCCTGTAAGTAATTTCCTCTTTGGTCTAATTTTTTAAAATAAGATATTTCTAGGAGATAATACAATTATTAAGATAAATTACCTACCCTATAAGTACCTATCTAGTTCAGCCTTCTCATTTTATAAATGAGGGAGCAGAGGCCCAGAGAAGTTAAATAACTTGTTCAAGGCCACAGAGCAAGACAATGGCAGGGGCTGCACTGGAACGTATGACCGATTGCCAGGTACATTAATATTTTATTCTAACACTGGCAATGTGGAATATATTTTATAATGTAAATAGAATATTTTTCTTGTGATCCATGAGATTATGAGAATTTCTATGAGAACTGAATGAAATAATACGTGTAAAAATAGGGAGCACATTACCAAGTACTTATGATGTATTCAGCAAAAGTTATTTGTACTCGTATGTCTTTCCTCTAATTTGAAAAGTTATTATGGTATATTCTAGATATACCCATAATTCCATTTAAGAAATAAAATACTACAACACTGTTAAGACCACTTATGTAACACTGTAAGATCCCATCCCATTTCTGACCAAATTAACTTTAATTTGGGTATTTAATGTTTCGGTATATTTTGTTATGATTTTATGATTTCTTTACAATTAAATATGTACATATCAAGAACATTACATTATGCTATTTGATATGTCTAAAACTCTGTATAAATGCTATCATGTGTTTTGCAAATTACTTTTTTCATTAAACATTATATTTCAGGGATTATTTATGTTGATTTAATTACTTCTAGTTTATTCATTAATTTTCATTGCTGCACAATATTCTGGTCTACGAAGATATCACAATATCTGATCATAATGATCTGATCTTCAGTTAATAGCCTTTTATAGGTATTTGCTACTTTTTACCATTCAGACAATCCTGCTGTAAACATTTGTGTATGCTTCCTTGTGCATATGTGCAAAAATTTCTCCAGGGTATAGTCTTAAGAATGCAATTGCCTAGTTGAGGGTATGGGCATCAACTTAATTAGATGTTGCCAAACTTCTGTACAAAGTTGGTTAGGCCAATTTAGATTCCCATTTGCAGTGAATAAGAGTTCCTGTTGTTACATATCCTTGTCAACTCTTGGGATTGTTAGACCCTTAAATTTTTATCTGAAAGGTGCAAGATTATATATTATTGTGGTTTTAGTGCCTTTTTTTTATCTTGGAATTTCTTTTTTTTTTTATTATGGTAAAATATGTGTAACATAAGGTTTGCCATTTTAACCATTTTTAAACATACAATTCCATGGAATTAATTACATTTATAATGCTGTGTGACCATCACCTTTATTTATTTCTAAAACTTTTTCATGGTCTTAAACATAAATTCTGTACCCATTAAGCAATAATTTCCCATTATTCCTTCCCCCCAGGTTCTGGTAACTTCTAATCTACTTCTGTCTCTGAATTTTTTTTTCTTTTTAATTTATTTTTGCTTAATTGACCCATGACAATTGTATATATTTATGGACTACAATGTGATATTTGGGTACATTTAAACCATGTGCAATGATGTCATATCAAGGCAATTAACATATCTACCACCTTAAACATTTGTCACATCTTTGTATTGGGAACATTCAAAATCTTCTCTACTAGCTATGTGAAATTATACAGTAATTTCTTGTTGACTGTAGTCTCCCTGCCGTGCTATAGAACACCAGATCTTATTCTTCTTTCTCACTAAAATTTTCTATCCATTGATCCCTTCTCTCTATGCCCTCTCTATTATTGTGATTTGAAATCGCATTTTCTTAGTTAATAGCAAGGTTGACTAACTTTTCATATGTTTATTTGCCTTTGTGGTTTCTTTTTTGTGAACTGGCCAGTCATATATTTTGCTCATTTTTCTATTGGGTTATTTGTGCTTATTTCATACTGATTTTTAGAAATTTTTACAAACATAGTTTGATAATTAATCCTTTGTGGGGCTTATGTGTGGAAAAATAACCTCTGCCACTTTATGGTTTGTCTTTGTACTTTGCCTATGATTTCTTTTGTTGTGAAGAAGTTCTAAATTTTAATATTTTAATTTATTCATCTTTATACTTGGGTATTTTTTAAGAACCCCCTTTTCACGCTAAGGTCACAGAGATATTCTCCAACATCTATAAATTTAAAATTGTTACATCTCACATTTGTGTCATTAATTCACTTGAAATTCATTTGTCTACACTGTTTGAAGTAGGAATCCAAGTTTACATTCTCCTCAGAACTCAACTTTACCAGGACTATTTCTTGAATCCTTTCCCCACTGCATTATAATGCCATATCTATATAACTCTGTTCCTTGATTTAACTAATTCCATTTGTTTATTTGTTTATCCCTGAACTAATACCATATTGCCTTGATTTTTGTAGTTTTATAATTAATATCTTGATATCTATTAGGGCTAGTCCCCCTTTACCTCAGGTTTTAGTATGAATTTTGACTTCTTATTCTTTTTAGAGTAAATGACTAACACAAGCAAACATTTCAGAAAAGCTTCAGACCTTATGAGAGATTGTCCCATAACTACAGTCGGTATGGGATGATAGAAAAAGCATGGAACACTGAGTCGGGAGCCATGAGAAGTGGCACAATATTCACAAACTCTTGGGGATTCAGTTTTCTCACCCTTAAAATGAATTTTATCATTGGGTTATAAAAGTTGCTATTTTGAGATAGGAAGGGCAGCAAGGATGATGAAAAAGAGACAGCAGTTTACAGAACAAGGAAGCCCTCAAGCTTAGGGGACATCTGTGGATAGGTAGCTGTAGCTAAAGAGGCATGGGTGAGACTCTGGAAAGGACAATCTGGAAGATTACAATCAAAGCATCTGCAGAGAAGCACTTTTCAACTGGGATTTAGGTATTTCATCTGCAGCTTAATAAGAAAGAATAGAATGTCTCCCATGGATGGCCCACGGGGTGAACTACTTAGCCTTAACATAAAACAGAGGTACAGCTATAAAATCCTGATGGTTTTGAAGGCCATGACAAGTTGGATTAAATATCTATACATTCCTATGTTTATCCAGTTGTTCCTTAATATTTCTTTTCCCTGGGAAAATAGCTGTTATCCTTCACACAGCTGTCAGAATGTGTGTCATATCCAATCTGACAATGGGAAGGCCACCTACATGGTCCAGGGAAGGGAAGCACTTGGATCTGTAGGCTGTGGTGGGAGGGATTATTAATAGTAAACGTGCTTACCTGTTTAGAGCTTCCATGATGAATTTTACTATGTACACAAGCTCTAGGCCATAGTATCTGGTTAAGGGCCTCATTGCCTTCCTCACTTTACAGCTACAGACCCCAGACCAATGTCAATATTGTTAAAACCATCACTCAACAGACAGCCCTGTATCAACTCAGGGTTTCTACTGGTGAACAGAGAGAAGTGAGATAGAATTCCCAGCAATGTGTATTAAAGACTACTGAAATTAGAAATAAAAGCCATTTTTGTCCTCCTTTGAGAGCCTACAAGAAGGTATTGGAAAATTAAAAATTTAAAAAGTAAATAAAGTATGTAAATTGCCTATAAAACATCCAGACTTCATTGTCTCACTTAATACTTGTAGCTAACGTATGAGATAGGTCAATTTTATAGGTTTCAAAATAAGGTGCAGAAGAATTTGTCTAAATAACTGAGATAATAAGCCAGAGCTAGGATTTAAACACAGGGAGCCTTTCTTGAATGATTATATTATTCACTGCTAGGTTTTGCTGCTTGTGTTAATTAAAAAGTTGTGTTGTTATTTTTAACTCGTGCTGCTCTCAGTGATTTTTATTCCTTTTAATATAGCCACCATACTTGTTTTTCTGTCATGGCAGTGGGGTTGAGCTGTGAAGTGTTCTGATAGAGAACCCAGTCTAACAGTATGAACTCACACTTGCCAGCCAGTGTCTTCATACAGTGAGAAAGAAACCACAATTTTTGTGGTGCTTTTATTTCACATTCCTATAGTGCCCTGAGCTTTATCCCATCACATCACGAACTACAACTGCATAGCAGTTATGGGATTATTTGTCTATTCTTCTACTAGACACTAGGCATTTGGAGGACAAGGACTGTCATTTTCTCATCTTCTTACCCCCAGGAATTAGCACTGTGCCTGACACATAGTAGGTACAATAAATGCTTGCTGAGTGAGTAAATGAAGGGCAACTCCACTTCAAATTCTCTTAAAATTCTTCATTTTACCAATAATATAATTGAGGCAGAAATCAATAATGTTGACTTGCCAAAGACCTACATTTGTTGTGTGGTAGACACAGGACGCCCTTGTGTCCAGAATCTGCATCCAGTGCTCTTTTCACCACGGATAACTGAAATTTATGAACGTAAATAGGAAGAAAGAGAGAATCTGCCTATAGAGTAAAATAGTCCAGATATAGTTACCTAGCAACATCATGAGAAGCTTTTCTTTTCAATTTCATCTCTCATAAAAACAAAGGACACCACTGTTAATATCTGACTCACATCAGAGCTGTGACAATGCAAGGTTTCTTAGCACCTGGATGAAACAAGCAGCATTAGTAAACGTTCCCAATATAGAACCACTAATGAGGCAAGTTGTTAAACCAGCATCCCCATGTAAACCAAAATCAGATAAATGAGCTGGTACATTCGAAAGTTTAGGGGAAAAAAAATTATCCGTAGAAATAGAAATCAGTCTGTGCCAGGTATTTGTGACATATTAAGTTTATCTGAGGCAAGTACCATGACTCATCATTGGACGGAAGACCCTTCTGGGGAATGTGGTCATGAGGGTTCCAAAAGGCAGGATGGACGTACTTGGGAGGACTTTCCCTTCTCCTAACCCACTGAGTAATAAGACATGACCAGTGACGTTTTCAAAGGAACTATAGAGAAGTTTTACTAATACTTATGCTCCAGAAAACAAAGCAGCAGATGAAGTAATTTCCTAAACCTGACATTGAAATCTTCTGTGATGTGATAGCCACAAACACCTCTATGCCCCATAATGCTCATTGCTCTGAGACATGATATCTCCATCTCTTTACTCCTGCTGTCACTCCTAGCTTGCCTGAATGACCTCCTCCTGCACTTCCATTTATAAAACCCTACTCTCAGAAATACTGTAACTTCCACCCTCAGTACTCATCTAGATCCTGGCTTCAACCACTCTAGCAATGTTGCTCTTAACCTCCTGCCTTTTGTAACTTTGCGGTATTATTCCTGAAGACTCCAAATGAGTATTAGGGATCAAATCCAAAGAGTCTTCTTTGGTCCTCTGCCTGAGCAGCCTGGCTCACACAGCTTCCTGAGCCCCCTCAAAGTGCCTAATAAGCATGTGCTGCTAATGGTGAACTTGACACACAGAGAAGGTCTTGGCAGGTAGAAGTGTGCTGCTGCACATTCCTTTTCACTTGCCTTATATTAACAGTTTGGAAAAACATGCACAATCCCTTTATGCAGTACAGACTCCCTGAGTCTGGCCACAGGAATGATGCCTCAGACTCACCAGGGGACAGAGGACAGCCAGTTCCAAGGAATGCCCACCTTCCTGCTTATGGCTACCCTGTGTCCCAGAAAAGACATTTCCTCACACCCAGAATGCAAATAGTCACATCCCTGCTTTTTCTTAACTCTGCACCCAGGAAATCATTTGAAGGGAGCTGCTAGGAAAAACTGCCAGCTCCCACAGACAGCTGACCTCAAGAAAAGAGCTCCGGCCTGAGAGGCAGAAGTCCCAGCCTCCGAGTCCTGGCTTAGACTCTGATTGAGAAGGTAAAACTGTTATTTAACTGAAATTTTCTTTCTCTTTTTTTTATAAAATAAAAAAGTAAAATCTACCCTATCAGACAGATGGGCAAACTGAGGATAAAATCAATGGTACATGTGAACTGGCTTTGGGGTTGCAAAAAGCACAATGTATGAGGACATTATTGGGATAATAATGATTGTTGCAGAAAGGCAAGGAACATTATCTTCCTGAAACCCAGAATGTCTCATGAAACTTCATAGTGATTATAATCTTTAACATTTGCAAAGCGTTTTATAGAGCACTTTCATGTAAATTATGCCATTTACTCCTCATATTGTCATTAAAATATGCCTGATTTCTTTTCCCATTTTAAAAAATGAGTAAACTGAGTTCCAAAGAGGTTAATCTGCTTATGACAACTGGACTGGTTACAAGACATTGACTGAGGTCTTTTGACTCTCATTTTCTTTTCGTAACACTACTGTTTCAAGAAAGAGATTACAGAAAAAAAGGCTTTAAAAGCATTACATTTAATACTTTGTTATTTGTGCAAGACAAAAATGCCTTGTGAGCATATAATGTTTTCAGATTCCTTTCACAAAACCAAATTATCCTTGAAAATTATTAAAAGATTTTATTCAGATTCGTGTATGCATTATGCTGATTAATATTTCCTGCAGAGGTTATTGACTACTATAAAGAACATTTTCACCATTCTACTGGGTAAATAGACTTCCTCATTATAGAAACAAAAACAATATATGGAATTAGATGGCAGCTTCGATAATTACAACTAAAACCAAATGTAAAGACATAGATGAAATAAATTATATCTAAATGAAATCATTTTTCAGACATCACATCAAGCTTCAGTAAACCTTTTAGTAATAATAGGTTTGCTTCATGATGACTTAAATATAGGCTCATTAAGAGTTTTATTATTGATGAGTAAGAATATAGCACGAATCTTAAAATAAGATACTGTGTATATATTACCAAAATACCTTATTAAGCTATTTCTAATAATAAGTACAATTTTTATTAATATGGCAAATTCGGTTTTTAATTAACAAGAAAGGGACTGAGAGATGTTTTGCTTACCACATTAAAAAAAAAACAAAAAACAGAAACGATTATTCATCCATTCCCTGCCCCAGGGAGGGTGAACTATGTGCGAAAATTAAATTGTACTTGGCAGATGGCCATTTCTAAAGTCTTATAATAGAAATGGCAGAATAAACATTCACAGAAACACCCCACCACCACCACCACCACCACCACACACATACATTATGCCTTAGGAAACTTGCTCTAATAGAATCATCCTGATAGCATCAGTGTCTTATGCTCTTTGTAGCCCTCAGTAGTTACAAACCAGATGACAGAATCAGCATTAAGTAAATGTTAGCCTCCTTCCTTTCCCTGACTAGAGACCCATCCTTGAATTTAGAAAAGAGCACAAGAAAAAGACAAGGCAATAATACCCTTCTCTACCATTTTTGCTGAAATTAGAGAACCAAGAACAATGTCTTTTAGTCCTTGAAGCAAATAGCATGTCTCATTGTATTAATCATGTTTTTTCTTTTCTGTATTTTATGATACGTTGACATCTTGGGGGAATCTTGCTAATCTGAGAGACTGCACCACCCGGGGGGCCAGCTAATGCCTGGAGATAGCAAATGACTCCCCCAGAGCACATTTTTCATATGCAAACCAACCAATCCATATAGCACCACCACCTCCCACCCCATCTCCTTTATCTAACTCACATGCCGAGCCAATAATTCCCTACCCTGAATCATCCCAGGACCACGTACTTGTAGCCCAGAGCCTGCCAAAACTATTCAGACTAGCCAGTCGGAAGCTGTTGACCCTGCCCTGCCTTGCCTTTCTGTGGAAACCACAATAAAGGCTGTGGCCATGCTTTCCCCTCCTCCTCCTGCCTCCAGACTGGCGCTAGTGCTTCCCCATATGGTCCTGCATGGCATGGCATGCCCCCCTCTCTTGGGAATGGTAATAAAACTCTTCTTTCAAAGACAGTTGTTCTTTCTCTGTCACCTTACCATACATGATTAAAACAAATCCCAGTGCTGTGGGTTGATTGAATTGTGTCCCCCAAAGTTCGTATATGACAAGCTTAATTCCCACTGTAACTGTTGAAGGTGGGAAATCCTATTGGTAATTGAAAGGTGGGGCCTTGAAGAGGTGATTAGATTGTAGGATCATACCTTAGTGAATGGATTAATAACGGTGGTCAGGGGTGTAGTTCTGAGGGCTTTAAAAAGAAGAGCACATGAGAGGTTAGTCTCTCTCCGCACCGCCACTTTCTGCCATGTGAGACCCCTCCAAAACTGTAAGCAATAAATTTCGTTGTCTTGTAAATTACGCAGTTCCAGGTAATTTTGTTGTAAGCAACAGAAATGGACTAAGACACCCAGGTACAAACCTTGAAACATTCATGTGGATGTTCTGTTGAGATTATAGTATGGGGAAAGGGAAAGAAAAGTCAAGACCCAGTTTCTAATCCCAGCTACTCTACAAAGTGTATGGCCATACACTCCAAGAACCAGAAACGTCAAGAGATTTGAAAAATAAGTGATTTGTGAATAAATGGATCAAAGTAGATACTCTCTGCCTCATTCCAGCATTAATATCCTATAACTGTGCTCATATAAAGACTTTATCTAAAACGCTTATTATCTTTAAAGTAATATTTTTTAATTCAAGAAGCTATTGCTGAATTCAAACTTACTAATGAATTACCAAGCCCCTTTATGGAATGGTTTCCAAGCCTATTATTAGGAATTATTTAATATGACAGACTCTCAGGACTTGCCCACAGTCTACTTAGCAAGTATCTACAATGGTGGGCCTGGAGTTGGTTTATTATCAAAGCTCTGTCTATGATTTTAATGATCTGCCAGGTTGGGCACTGCTGCTTTAACAGTGGTTCTAAAGTTATCCCATTTCACAACCACATCTCTATCAAGAACTTGGGATCCATGTCAAGAGACAGAAAGCTGAATTTTCGGGAAAAAAAAAAAATTACATTTTATAGGAAAAAGCAACAGTCGCAGTAACCCCAGATCTCTGAGACTGGGATTGTTAAGTAACTTTTACAAGGCCAAGAAAGAGGTGAGTAGCAGGGGTGAGACGTGAGCCAAGTTCCCTTACCTCAAATCCAGGGTCATAGCCACCGTTTCACCAAACCTTCTCATCATTCAAACCAACACAATAATTACTTCATCAACCGTCTGCCATGTCAAAGACCACATCCTATGATATGTAGTAGTAGCTAACATGATTTGGAGTCCTGACTATGTGTCAGGCAACATTTGATGCACTTAACAAGAATTATTTTATCCACAAAAATTGTTTAATCCACAGAACAAATCAATGAGGTAGATCCTAATGCCACCCCAATTTTATATAGGAAACAACTAAGGCTCAGAGAGGATAAGCAACTTGCCCAAGGATACACAGCTAGTAAGTGACAGGATTAAGATTAGGACCCAAGTGGTCAGCTCCAAAACCTGAGCTCTTTACATACTAGGAAATACTGTGTAGACAATTAACATTTGTTTAGTACCCTTGAATTAAGGGTGCTACATTTAATCTTCTTGAGGAAACAGGCTCAGAGCTTTAGTCCCTTACCCAACATCACAAGGAGTAGTAAATAAATTGGTTGCAAAGAGTGTAATTTAGAACTCCCTTAGATGCACGTGACAAAAACTCAATAGCTAGGGACTTAAACAATAAATGGAATATATTGGCTCAAATAACTGGAAAGTCCAGGGACAGGACCAATTTCAGGCACAGCTTGACTCAAAGGTCTAAATGATGTCACCAGGACCTGATTTTCTTGGTCTCTACTTCAGCTACCTCTGTGTTGATTTCATTCTCTGTCCCCACATGGAGCTTCATGGGAACACCCACTCAATCAGAAAACAATCTACTTCCCAATAGCTAAAAAGCGAACGTTTTTACCCCGAGACTATGTGCCTCCTACTGAAAAATTCATGTAGGGTATGAAATAGACTGACTGGCTTCTCCCGGACCCAGAAGCAAGAGCCAAAAATAACACATGCCCACTGCAAATCAAACCCCGGTGCAGCCTGCTTCCCTATAAAGAACATATTATTTGTAAGTACATTGACGCTTTCTGTTAAAGAGTCCCACAGTGCTTTCTTTATACAATCTCTAGTTTAAAAGCTTTTCACTAGAATCCAGGGAGAAAGATACATGGTTAAGCATTCACTTGTGCTGCTGCTGAGGTGTCTTGTCCCTGGCTGCCTGCCTCCTCAGGTCCACGTCCCCTCTGCTACATCAGGGCCCTGCTGAGTCCTGGGAACATCCAGGAGGAGGAGTTTGTCACTCACTGTGCAGACACTCCCGTCTCCCTGAGCATTGCCATCTCCTGGGGGCTCTGCTCAAGGAGTAGAACAGAGGTTTCCTTCTCCTCTCAGATCCCAGAATCCTCTTTTGGCTTCAGAGTCTCCTCCAGGCTTTAAACAGAAGGGAGCCACAGGGTCCTTTAATCCAGCATCCACCAGAGCAACGTGATTATTGCTTCTTCTCAATCTCTCCTAAAACTTTGCTGAGGAATCTTTATCAAGTATCAGGGTTTGGGAGGTGCAGAGACGAAAGAAGTCCCTACCCTCTTCAACCTCCAACTCTCAGACATTTTGCCCAGTCTTTCCATACCCCAAAGGCCTAAATTTTTGGAAAGCAAAAGCCAGGAAGAGATTCAAGGCTATATTCCCTGCCTCATCTCTCTCCTGAGGTATGAAGAGCAAAGAAGAGAAAGAAAATACCAGTGTAAAAACCAATCGTTAATATTTCAAAAATATTTTCCCGCCGTTCTACCATCTATCGAATACCTACAATGTGTGCCAGGATGAAGACCGGGCACTCTGAGCATCTGTTGTTTTTCACAACCACCGGCTAGATCAGCACTGCACAGACAAGGAGAACACATCTCAGGGGTGTGCATCTCAGAGATCACATCTCAGCCAGCCTGGGCCTGTTTGCCCTCAGATCCATTCTTCAACCATTCCCTGTTCTGCTCTACCTGGGAGAAGAGAGGCTGCCTTTTCCAGGCTCCCGCACCAGCTGATTGCCAGCTGGTTTGGCCAATAGGAGGTGCAGATGGGCGAGTGGAGGGCGGGGATAGGAAGAAGCCAGCGTCTGTCTGTCAGGCTGGGACAGCTTCCGGGCAGCTGCTGATGGCTCCCGCTCCCCCTAGACAGACGTGTGTGGTCCTAGCTTCTGCTTCCTACCCCTGCTCTGGGCTGTGCTAATGAGGATGACTGACCATCTAGGTTTGCCTGAGAATGAGGGGTTTCCTGGGAAGCAGGACTTTCGGTGATAACATTGAGAAAGTTCTGGGCCAACTGGACAACTGGTTAACCTGGTTAACGCCACTCCTCCTCTTCATCGTTAGGCTGCGCCTTCAGTGATCGCCTGTGGCTCCCCTTTAAGTGGATCCCCGTGCAGCTCCTCAGCCTCCGTCACCTGTTCAGCCCATTCCCTTCATTAAATTCTTTTCCGTGTAAATATTTGAAATTGTTCCCGTTTACTTGGTTAGAACGGGTTTTCGTACCGGTATTTCCTTTCTCTGCTTTGCTCTTCATTACCTCACGGGAGGGATGAGGTAGAGAAAGTAGCCTGTACTACCCAGCTAGTAAGTGGCAAAGGTGGTATTTTCACCAAAAGCTGTGCTCTTATTACTACGTTATATTCCATCAGAAGAACGGTGCACCACAGTTTAGGGAAACAGGTTTCTCCACACCTGCCTGCCCCTGCGTATATAATTTCACCATCAGTGTGGGGAAAATAGAATAGTTTAAAACCAGACTTGCCTTGGGTCCAGTTGGCGGTGGTGCAGCACATTCCTTGTAAATAAGTTGTGTGTAGGTGGAGTTAGTGCGCATGTTCACCAATGTATCTTTTTAGTATGTTGCTATTGCGTGTTCTTCAGAGTTTGTGAAGCATCCTGGAGGCAGAGCTTGAATCTAACAATAGAGCATGTTTACTCTGCTGGCAGCTGCTCAGTTTTTCTCTGGACTTTGCCCGTAGCAGTTGAGTTTTGAATTTCTCTGTAGACTGCTTAGCTCTTAGAAGTGTGTGTGCTGAATAAAGACTATTTTTTCTTCAACCAAGGCTCCAAGGACCTTTTTCCTGTTACCTTGCTCGTAGACCTGCTTGTGAAGGGCTTGTGACCCAGTCTGGACAACAGGCTTGTGGGATCTGTGAGCTCCAGACCCAGCCCTAGCTCTATAATCAGGAAGAATAATATACTTTTTTATATACTTTTGCCTGGAAGGATTAAGTCATGGTAACACAATTTACAATTGAGTTACTTTTTTAGCTCGAGCAAGTATAAACAGAGCTTCTGTCTGGTCTTCTGAAATGGAGTGGGAAGGAAAGAGGGGGAGGTTGCTGCTCACTGCCTTGTGGAGTTCTGCTGAGAGACCAGAAGCTTCTGATTCAAAAGGAAGCAGTGATTACACATATGGTAACGGCAGAGGCCACCCAGACAAAGGCTGTGGGAGCTCTGGTTATTGGTTATGAGTACACATTTCTAGATACCTCCCATCTGACCAATAACGTGACCCCCACTGTGGAACACATCTGTGTAATTCACATTATGTGTGTAGTTACTGTTATAATAACAAGAAACTGGGACTTTTTCTTTTCTTTTCTTTTCTTTTTTTTTTACTTTAAGTTCTTTTTTTGAAGACAAATATGCACTTTATATTTGAAAAAAAAATAAGTAAAAAATATGGTCTTAGATATTCAGATGTAACTAACCAGCTCATCTTAAATACATTACAAAATAGTGATGTCAGGCACATATCAATAAATTCAAATTAGGATTTGCTCGTTGTGAACTGTACATATTTCAAGGCAAAAGAATGTCCTAAATAGGCATGTTTCAGATCAATCTGCTTCTCATTCATATTTAATTTTCTTGCAAATGTTGAAGCATAGAACAGTTTATGCTAAGCGATAAGCCACTAAATTGAGTCCAACAGCTTCTAAAAGCAAGAGGTCTGAGGTGTCCAAGTTCACAGGCGCAATCTCCCAGATTTTATTCCAGTTATAGACAAGTCATCAAGCAGCCTGAACTCAGGAGAGTCCAGCAAGAAATTACTTTATTTCTTTCTTCTATCACTGCCCCCCAAAGAGCTATAGGATGGCCCCCTTTCTTGCCCCTTAAGACATGCCATGCAGGAACCATATCTTTCCTGCCATTTTAGGTATAAAAATTCCAGTCTGGTTCAGTCCATTTAAAACTTCAATCCAGCTTAATGGTCAACTCCTCCTGCCCCAGGGCCAGCGAGAACTCTGCCTTAAAACATGGAACAGGAGGGCACGTGTCAGTTCCCCCACTGGGATTGCGCAGGGGAAGGAGAAAAGGAAAAGGGAAAGCAGTGACTCTACTTGCCCAGTTGATTCTTGTCCTACTTAGCTGTTGATGGGACCCCCCACTGCTCAGCTCTCTGATCTGAGAAGTCTACTCCTGCCTCTCCTGCCCTAGCAGCTGGCACCGGGGCTCTTGCCACAGTGGTCTCTTCACTTGGCATCCGGGACTTGGCATAGGCTGTTAGCAAGATATCTCAAGCCCAGCTGCTTTCTGACGTATCCACTTGACCCATCTTTTTATGCCAAACCGTGGGAGGAGAGTTCTCCCTGCCCTGCCACCACTCCCGATTCTTCTCTCCTGATCTAAAAGCACAGAGGATAGATCAGCACAGAGTGAATGGCTGTTTCTGTATCCTGTGCCCAATCCTCTCAGCATCGGAGTCCACCTTCATGCGGCTTGGGGGTGGATGGCGGAAGGCTTCCTCTCCTCATCTTGCGAAAAGCTACTGCTTCCCTTTCCCTAAATGGATGACTCTTTAATCTATGACTCTTCTAATATCTCCAGATTTCTGTTTAAATAAACTGCTGAGCCGATGGTAGCGAGTTTGCTTTGGCTGCTATTTAAGGAATTTGCCCTGATGCTCCTAGGTACTTAGTGTTCTCACCTTTAGGACTTTAAATGCAATTCAAACATAATAACAGTTCCACTCAACATTCTGTTATATAAATCATGAAGCTTTGCAGAAAAGTATCATGAAAGACTATTTTCCTCAAACTGATGCAAATAAATTTGAAAATATTGATGCAATGGATGATCAAGAAATGTATCATTTGCCAAAACTAACCAGAGAAGATACAGAAAATTTGAACAAACTGATCTATATTAAAGAAACAGAAAGTTGTGAAAGAGTGGATCCCCACATAAATGCCAGGCTTCAGATGGTTTGGGGATGCTTCTTAACATTTCCTATTTTGTGTGTTTTGTACCAACCTTTTTTTTTTGGCTGGGTTAGCCAATGATTCACATAATTTATTGTTTCCATTTCCCCACCGCCAGCTCCCCCAAAGCAGCAGCATTGAATTCGTTGACTGGTTCTACTGCTTTTTTCTGTTTTCTAAATTATACATCTTTGCTTTTATCTTTAATAACTCTTTTCTTCTATTTTACTTATCATACTTCGCGGTTCTTTTTCTAACTCTTTCAGTCAAGTGCTCAATTTTTTTTATTCTTTCACTTGTATTAATATGGAAGGCAAGAAATTTTCCACTGATCATAATAAAATATATTCCTTAGGTCTGATATACATGTAAGTGTTTTTATTGTTTTCTAGGTACTCTAAATTTTTTATTTCTAAATTAGATGGACCTTTTTACTGACTTTACTATTAATTTGATTTTATTGCATTGAGCTAGAAAAATGCGATTTCTGCTTTTTATAATTTATCAATTTTTAAAAAATTATTAGATATGTCTTAGTTTCTGAATCTCTACCATGGGTGCTTGGATAATATAATATAGATATTGACTATATTTATCAGATATACTATTAATTATGTTATTTGATTATTATTAAATATTAATAGTAATAATAATTGTTATGTTATTAGTTCTTCTCTGTACTTTTTAAATTTACTTAATCTATCATAGACTAAGAGGAGTGAATTAAAGTCTCCTGACACTATTGTATTTCTGTTTATGTCTCACTGTATCTCTGTAAATTCTGCCTTGTAAATGTTACTGCTGTGTTATTTATATCTTACCAGTGAATAGTACTTTTCAGCAGTAACTCACTGAATGCTCTTTGACCTGAATTCCATATTGCCTGACACTAGAATTGTGACCTAGTATTTTTTTTTCCTCTCTTCTCTCATTCCTCTCCTCCTCTCCCTATTTTAGTTACTTATCTTAGTTAGTATTATTTTTGTGCTGTTAAATACCTCTATTACTTGATCTGGAATTTATTTGGTCTGCATTTTCCTGGCATACTTTGTCATTCAAAAAAATTCAATCTTTCTGAGTCAATTTGTTTTAAGTCTCTCTCTTGTATAGAATAAAGAGTTAGATATTGTTTTGTGGTTCACTCTGAAAATCCATCTTTTAAGAGGTGAAGTGAGGCTTCTTTTTACATATCGATATGACAGCTATGTATTGCCTTAGTTCTTTTATGTTTGTTTATATAGTTTTATGAAGTCTTTCACTATGTTGTCTATTTGCTTAACTTAGCTTAGATTTTATTTTTAAAATATAGTTCTGATATACAGAAAGGCTTGTATTTTACTTCTGATAGTTTTGTTTATAATTATAATTTTATATAAAACTGTAGGCATTTTAGTTTTTTACAGTTTCTCTTAGTTTTCTACTATGAGCGATATTTTTTTCTCTTCTCCAATCCCTCTTCTCCTCCACTCTATTTTAGTTAATTTTATTATCTTATTGTGTAAATGTATAGCATTAAATATGCTCACACTTCCATTATTTCACTTGAAAACTTTTAAAAATATGATCTTGATAAGGAACAGACTTCATAATCTTAAAGTGTCTCCCCTACAGACTGCTTATTATTTGCAAATAAGAATAAACCAAACAAATAATGATTACACAGTGGAGAGATTGGACAACTTCTTGTCTGGATGATAAAAATTATCATCACCTATGAAGGCCGGATGATCTTCACACACCCCCCAGATGTGATGTCCTGAGAAGGACACAACATCATCCATGCAGTGTTCTGGCCAGGAAAGCATAACCTGGACCCAATCATGAAGCAACATCAGAGAGACACAAATAAGGAACATTCTACATTAAAAAAAAAAATTGTTTGTGGGGGACTGCATTCTTCCAAAATATCAATATCATAAAAGGCAACAGCTGAGGAAATGTTCCAGATCAAGGAGGCTAAAGAGCGTGACAATTAAGTTCAATACCTGACCCTTGTCTATAACCTGTTCTAGAGAGGAAATATGCTATAAATGATATTATTAAGTCTACCAACAAAGCTTGAATATAGATGGTAAATTAGATAAGTATTATATCAATGCAAATTTATGAAATTGACAATTGTACTGCAATTTTGGAAGAGAATATCCCTGTTCTTAGGAAATATACATTGACTTATTTAGGGGTAAAGGGGTAAAGTATGTTACTTACTCTCAAATGGTTCAGAAAAAAAATTACATATGTATGTATATATGTGTATATATGTATGCATGTGTGCATAAAAAGACAGAGAGAACTGATAAAGCAAATGTGATGAAATATTAACAATAGGTGAATCCGGGTAAGGGTATTATGGGAGTTCTTTGAACTGTTTGTATTTTTGCACTTTTTATAAATTTGAAATTATTTTCAAATAAAATGTTAAAAAGATACCCTTTGAATCTCTGCTACAGAAAAAGCAATCAGTGAACTTCATTCACCTCCCTTCTTTTTCTCTTCCCTTGCATTTTATTTCTGCATTGCAATATTTGCATTCTCTTCTGACATCCTGGTTCTCACATTTGCTTTAGACTTAATACTGCAGTTAAATATTTTCAATGCTCACTGTCAGTCTTTTTTCTGTGGTTTTCGCAGTCACCTTTTGATTGGTTAAAGGTCTTTCTGAGTAGATTTCTTAAGAACAGTATCCCTGAGTTCTTTCATTAAAAATCTGTTTTTCTGTAGCCTTTCTGCTTCAAGGACAGCTTGCCAAAGGTAAAATCCCTGATGCACACTTTGTAGAAATGGCCCCATTGTCCTCTGGTAGAAAATGTCACTGGGAAAGCCTGTGGTCAGCTGATTTTCCTTTACTACTGCAGAAAAGACTTGGTCTTTTTTCTCTTGGCTGACCACATGTTTTTTTGTTGTTGTTATTTTAAAATCCAGTTACATTAATAGGATATGTCTTTGTGTTGACTGATCTGGGCCAACTCTCTCTGGAACATAGCATAGCATTTCAATGTATAGATGTAAGTCTCTCATTCCAGAAAAATTCTCTTAAATTATCTCTTTTAATATTTATTGTATTTGATTCTTTTGTCTTGTTTTTTCCTTAAAGACACCAAATATGTGCCCATAGGATGTCCATTGTCTTATTTCTATAGCCACCATGGGATGGAATAGAGGCTCTTTCCCCTGGGTTGGCTGCTGTTGGCTCCTAACTCCACACTCTCGTTCAAGTGAAGTTAATTGAGTCAGGTTCTATCTGATAAGCAGAATGTGCACCACACCATCCTGTCAGAACTGGGCCTCAGTTCTCCAACAATGTGTTTCCTCCTTCTCCTGTCATCACAATGAGCAGCTGTTTCTTTGTTTTTTGGCAGCTGGTATAGGGATCTGAACCCTTGACCTTGGTGTTACAAAACCAGCCAGCCCCAGAAGGAGCAGCTGTACCTCACTGTTCTAACACTAGAAAGAGGGCTGCATGAGAAGCAGGGGCTCCCTTCACATTGTTTAGAAATGAGTCCTAAGACATATGGTCTCCATATCTCTCATTATAACAAAATGATCTGAGAGTTACAAACAAAATTTTCTGATTAGTATTTATTGATGAGTAGTATATTCTTTTTACTTTCCATTCACACTAATTGCAGCACAAAAAAGAAATCTAGATCCCTGTTCTTCTGTTTAACTCTCAGAACTTCAGTTTCATCATCTGTACAATGAGGTCAATAAAATGTGTCTTGCAGGATTCTTGTAAGGATTGGCAATAGGATATGCAATCTTCAGCTACGTTTGTGGCGTACAGTAGGTTCTTGACAGATAGATAGCTACCGATCTTCATATCATCTTATCCCTTGTCCACTCTTTTATATTTAGAGAGGACCACCCTCCATGGAAAGTAAAAATGATTTTTGGCAATTTAGCCTATTTCACAGTTGATAGAACTATAGAAAGTCAGTTTAAAACAAAATCTCTCATTTGATTTTACCTCAATTTAGGAGATCCAAATTTTAATGCAACTTGCTTTCCAATTTTAAACAGTATTTAAAAACAGAGTAGTAAAAATATCTTATTTATGTTTATTACTGTGATAATAAAACATTAACTCATCTGTTCAAAAACATAATTTGAAAAGTGGTTTTTAAAAATTACTTAAATGTTGAACAGTAGGATTCAAGACATAGTGAAAATAGTGCAGCTTTTGAGGTCAGAAATGCCAAGCCGTGTGACTTCGGATTAAGCCACAGAACTTTTTTGAACTTCAGGTTTCTCATCTGTAAAATGGGGCTTATTTGTTTATCGCAAAGAACATTGAATGAAATAAGAGATATGAAGAGACTATACAATTTACCTACTATGTGTCCCAAAGTATTAGCATTACAAAAATAATTCTGTGATGCATCATTCATGTTTGAGAGTCTGGACTCCTGTAATTTTCATATTGACTGGAGGTCAGAGTGGGAGCTATGGAAACATAAGTTGACTTGACAAATGTGCTTTCACAATGAGTAACCAGAGCATCCATCAAAACAAAGGCCAATTCCCAGTAAGGTGTGCACAGCCACTGTATCGGACCATGTCAATAGATGGTGCAGATTTATGAAAAGACTATATATACAGGCACAACGAGGACCGATCAAAAAGGGCTTACTTACCAGAGACCACAAAAGAAGTCAGCATAGTCAGGACACACAACAGTAGGAACACCATCAACAGCTGTCCAGGCTGTACACTGCCCAACCCCAAGGACATCACTGAATTGTAATACACTGTGACTAGAACCTTCTGCAACCTGGCACCCTGCTGGGAAGAGAGAGCTATGTTATCTCAGACATATGCAGTCTCTGGACCCACCTCCAATACCCCTCTATAGGATTTTCAGAGTTGTAGATGATAATGTTTGAGTGAGTAATTTTCTAAAAGCACAACTGCCCCTTTCCAGGCCCAGCTTTATATACATCAGCCAGGAATTTCCATACACAGCCTGCAAAGATACATTCCAGAGACGACCACACGCAAGCCAGGCACATCTCATCAGTCTCTGTTATGTAATGCACAACACACAGCTGGCTCAAGTATAAATGGAAGCTTCAGAGTGGGTCATTTTCCAAATCTCTGGGAGCCATGCTAAGAAGCCCTTAGACTAGCTGAGTTTATCCTGAATGCTGAAATGCAAGAAGCAAATGGGGCCATGTGTTCCTACACTGGCTTTATAACACAAGGGCCCAGAGAAGGTCAACTCTGAGGGAGCCTTCATGTTGAAATGATCCCTGTCTTGATATTAGCAAATGAGAGCAGTCAGCTTTAGTCAGTCTGTGACATAAAGTAAGCTTTGCGCAGTGATAATTGCATGGGCTTTCGAGCCTTACAGAAATGAGCTTGGATTCTAATGCTGCAACTTCGCCTCTGGCTTATATTGAGTCAGGTGCTCGGCCTTGCTGAGTACATTTTTCCACCTGTGATACCATAACAACAACACCCATGGTAAATAATAAGATTAATGAGATGTGTGCAAAGCTCCTAGTACAGTTTCTAGCATGTGGTTGGTGACCAATAAATAGTACCTATTAATTTTATTATAAGAATGAACTATAAATCATAAGAACAATTGTATGGCACCAAGTGAAAGAGTATGTGTATGTGTGCGCAGTTGCCAGTTACATTATATTTTTTGTAGCAAGTTTGAAAATTAATTTTAACTATACAAGTTAGTAGAAGAATACATTCTCCTTTTAAAAAATAGACCATTACAGATCAAATTAAAATTTACTTTGATCACGCTCTACTATCCCTCATTAATTCCATTTTTCTCTCTACCTCCTAGAGGCAATGAGTATCATGAGATTTTTATATTTATACGTGTGTAAAAGTATATTTTTTTTTTTGGAATTTTATATCAATCATTAAAAGCTATACTATCTGTATCATATTAGTGCTGTTTTTGTCTATTTTACTCAGCATTATCTTTGAGATCTAGCCATGTCTTTATACTTAAATCTAGTGGGTTTCTTTTAACTATAGTATTAGAAAACTCCAGTTTGTGAACATAGCACATTTTTTTATCCATCCCTGATAAATGCCATCTATATTGCGCTTGTGAATGCACTTTTAAATTGCTTCTAATGTTTCACTATTACAAATAATGTCATGAATATTCTTGGCACAGGCACAAAATTTTGTCAAGAATATATGCCAGAAGTAGAACTCCTAGGTATAAATATTTAAAATTTTGCTGGCTATTGGCAAATTCCTCTCTAAAGCGATCATATCAGTTTACATTCTCACCAACAGTTTATGACTATTTCTGTTTCGTCAAGTTCTTGCCAATGTTTAAAATTTTGCCAGTCTGGTTAATGAAAATGTTGTTTTACTTAACTTTTCCCTATGTATTTTAGATATGAATCCTCTGTTGTGCAGTCTGCAAATATATTCTTCCAGTATGTCACTTATTTTTAACTTTTTAACGAAGTCTTTGTGGTACAGAAGATTTTGTAATCTGAGGTAAGCACATTTGACAATGTTTCTTGACTGTTTTTGCTCTTTTGTGTGTCTTAAGAAATACTTTCCTACTTGACATTATAAACATATTCTACATGTTCTTTGAATCAAGTTTTAATTTTGCTTTATATTTTGGTCTATAACGTAGTTTGATTTGCTTTTGGAGTGATCTAATTTTTTTTCCATTTATTAAATCAGTTGTTATGAAACCATCTATTGCATAGTCCATCCTTTCGTCTCTCCCACCCTCATATACCAAAGATCCACATTTATGTGAATCTCTTCCTGGACTCTGTTTTGGTTCATTAATCTATTTGTCTGTTCCAGCATCAATACCACTTTATTTACCCTCTCTTTGTAATTAACTTTGATATCTCTTAGAGTAAGTTCTCACTTGAGTTCTTTTTCAGGATGATTTTGATTATTCTTGCATATTTAGTATTCCGTGCAAATTTTAGATTTAGTTTGTCAACTTTTATGAAAAGTCTGATGGGGATATGGATTGGGACTGCATTTACTTTACATGATAATTTGGGAAAGAGCAACATCTTAATAATAATGTGTCTTCCTTTCAATTGCCATGGTATCTCACCATTTATTGGAGTCTCATTTATGTCTTTCATTAACATTTTACAATTTTTTTCCGTAAATGTATTCTATTTTTCTTGTTAAACATATTTCTTACTATTTCATTATCTTTGCTGGTTGTAAATAGGATTTTCTAATTTGTAACTACTCCGGTATATGGAAGCCATTGATTTTTGTTTGTTGGTATTTTATCAGACCCACTTTCAGACTAGTTCACATTCTTCCAGCAGCTTGCCATTCATTATCACGTGTTTTCTAGGTAAACAATTATATTATCCATAAATAATCACAGTTTTTCTCTTTTTTCTCATCATTGTGCCTCTCATTTCTTGTTTTTGACTTACACCAGTGCAGTTCTTGTTGCCTTACTGTCCAATGCAGTTAGAAGATTAGCCATGACAGCCAGCATCATGTCTCTTCCTGGCTTTACTTGCAGTTCTAATTTTTCATCTTTAAGTATAATCCTTCTCTCTGGATTGGTTATTTTTGGTAGATATCTTTCATCAGGCTAATGAAATTTCTTTCTATTCCTAGTTTGCTATTCTGTGTGTGTTGGGGGGGTGTATTTTAATCATGTATGGGTTTCTAATTAGTTCTTTCTTTTAACTGCTTATAATTTGTTCCCTGGATGCACTATTTTCCCTAATCTTTCCAATAACATTATTAGATTCATTTTAAGCTTTATTAGCTCTGTTTTTTCAGACTAGGTTCTGTGTTTTGTCTTTCTTTCATTGGATGCTTTTCCTCAGTCTCTCTTTCTTGGCTTTGAGTTTATCTCTCTGCTGTGATTTTTCATAGAGGAATAGCTGCCTCTATTTATGAAGACTGCCTGGAGGGGAAAAGACTGGGCTCCTCGGGGCTTTAAATGGGTGTCCGGGGGAGGGCAGAATGTTCCTGATGGGACATCTTGGAACCTGGTCTTCTGGGCTTAACAGTTCCTGTTCCTCCACCTGTCACCAAGGGCTTGGCTCTCTGTCCCAAGAATTGCTTCTCCTGGAAACGGATACTCCATTCACAGCTTCCAAACCCTAAAATAGACAGCATGTGTGTGGGCGTGTGGGTGTGTGGGTGTGAGTTTCTAAGGGGTCCGCCAACCAAGTAGATTTTAATGCAATAACCCAATTACGCATCCTCCTGATTGCCCCTTAACCCCATCCAGCTCTGGTTTCCATCACTTCTTAGTTTGTAGCACAGCTGATATTGTTCTCACTTTTTCTGGTGTCATTCCCCCTTAGGCTTCTGCAGATGTTTGGGGTTGTTATTTATCTCTTTAAAATCTGATCCCACTTACTTTAACTAATTTAGAAACTCATGGAAATTTTTGAGATTTTTCTTTCTTTTATTGGGGGGAGTGTGACTATGTATTCGAATACACACACACACACACACACACACACACACACACACACACACACACGGGTACTTAAAAAATTTCATGGAAAAATAGAATTAAAAGGTAATATGAATCTTCCCATGAATGTTTTGAAGCACCCCCATACACACAAATGCATTCCTGTATGTGTGCACACTCACACAAACATACACACATATATACACTTACAAATGTTCGTTTCTAGGGTTTGTTATAGAACGTAGGAGTTTAATGTGTGCTTAGCCTACTATTTTGAAACCAGAGCATCCTTTCTTTAAATCAGACATATTTGTCCATGGGGGACTTTTGCTAAACTTGAACCTGATCTTTTGAATTACACAAGATATCCGTTGTAAATGTTGGAAGAGCAGCATCAAATATTATTTTATTGAACATGATTTGACCTTTGAATGGCCTCTTGTCTTAATTCAAATGTAGGGTTTAGGGGATGACCAACCTGAAAGCTACCTACAAATCGTTGTGTTTGGATCTCACTGACTCCATTTCTTAGTTCTGTGACATTAAGTGATTCAATATCTCTGATCCTCAGCTGGGTTGTTGTGAGGGTCACGTGAAAAAACGTACTTGAAGGTAGTTTATAATCAGTTAAGCACTGTGCATGGAAATGATCAAGGTTGGCATTACCCCATTATTTTTTATTTTCCATCCACCAAGCCTGAATTTCCAAGCTGTTCCCATGTTGTCAGCACACATTGTCTACTTATGTAGGAATGTACTTGATGGAAATATTCGCATTATTGCAGTAAGCTGACAACATGTTTTAAATATACAAATCATGTTGACTGAGAGGAAGTATAGTGCTGCCGTTTTTAGCATGGATTTTAGAGTCAGGCAGATGTCAGCACTAATCTTCTCTTGCTTAGTTCTTAAATCCTTTATTGAAACAATCACACCTCCATGGCAGTTATATGCAACATGTGGATTCCTTGATGCAATTATTCCTGCAATAACTTCAGCTGACTTGAAAGATTAGGAGGCCATCTCTGAGTCTCATTAAAATCCTGTGTTTGAAAGGATGGTGCAACTGATTAAGAATGTCTCAAAGAAGATTATGGGAATATACTGACCAGAAGACTTTCCCGTATTCTCAATGCTCAACGTGTCAATTTTTTATTGAATACGTCATTCAGTCTTGCTAAATTGCTAGTGCAGCTTCACATCTCCCTATCTAGACTTACTGAGGATTTACCAGACTAAAAAAGAATGATTCCTGTTCTGTATGCACCATTTCTTTTTGCAGGGTTACTTTGTGTTCGCCTTTATTGGAAACTACCGAGCTGAGTCCTTGCTTCTACTGTGAGGCCTGCTTATAATGAGGTCACTCTGGCAACATCACATTGATCAAGCACAAAGTTCTTTTCCAGAGCAAGGGGACCTCAGACTCATTACCTTCCAATTGCTAGCATTGTGAGGTTTTGTTTGTTTGCTTATTATGTTCTGTTTTGAGTGTTTATTTGTCTACACTTTCTAGAAATTTCCAGGAATACAATGTCAGGACACAATAACTTACTCTTTGCAAATAGTGAAATTGCTAAAATATTCTATAAACTTGAGATAGATTGTGGGACTAGATGATCTTTCAGGTTTCCTCCAGCACTGAAAACCTTTAATTCTAGAATTAATTAACATAAATCTCACACAATAGGACATCTCTTTACTGATTCAATGATAACACCAGTTAAGAGGGAAAGATTGTTGTGCGTGACAGGACTTCTCTTTGGCACCTCTTATAGTTTATGGACAGCAAAGTTAGAAGATGATTGGTGCTGAATAATTTTGAAGAATTAAAAATCAATTTATTAAAAAATCTGATTTTGTCATTTTTACTGCTATTCTATGTGTGGATTTGAAGTTATGTTTTCTAAAATTGTGTTTTGTTGTCCTCCTAATGTAGCAAGGTCATTTTCTCATGAATATTAGTAGCCTTCATATTTGTTAAGGGTCACTGAATGTAAGCAGTCCTCGAGATATGGAAACCTAGTGCATGACATAGCCCTGCACTTTCTGTGCATTACCAGTGGCAAACTCATGACATTCCAACTTTGGTAATGGAACTTGTCATTTAAAATAAAAACAAATAATATTTGTTATTAATCATCAGGCATCTAGGGTCTTGAAACCTAGATAATTGAATTCTAATTAATTGGAATTAAGATATAATGACAAACGATCCACAAATTCAATCTGGAGCCTAAATGGTCTCCACTGCTCACTGGAAAGTAGTCTAGTTCCCTGAAACAGTGACAAGAGCATGGGACTTGAAGAGGTCATAATACCCATTAGCTGTATAATCCACTGAGGGAAACTCGTTTGAACCTGTCAAATGAAGATACTTTCTAAAGTGCTTTACTAGGATTCTGCTATCAACTGAAAAATAGATGTGAAATCACTTTGTAAATGACTGTTAAAAGTGTCTTGTGTTTACCTTATTATGAGCTTTCAGAGTAATTCAGAAAGTGTATTCCTCTCCAAAACAGAGCAGGTTAAAACCACCATATAAATCATATCATGAACTGAGACGTTTGTATTTAGCCATAAGCTCTCATACTTGTGATGCTCTAATTGCATCCTTATGATAAAGGCTCTTGAAAGAATATATTTTTATTTCCAGACGTTGATTTGGTAGAAAACTTATCTCTATGCTTTCCTGCTATATCTCTCTGTCACTTTCATATGTTGCTCATTGAATGCACATTTATTCACCCTGTTATTAATCAACCACGCACTTCTTGAGCTCTGCATTTTATTGGGCATCACACTAAATGCTGGAGACACAGTCTTATGGGGCAGAACCCTTGTCCTCAGAGAACTTGCTGTTGTGTTCTTTAGGCTGTGTTACATTTTGCATTTCCTAGGGAACAGAAACATGCTTGGGCTCTGAGTGCAGCTGAAGAGGCAGGCTTTGTCAAGAGGGGACTGTTCTCTGGGAACTGGAAGAGTCCAGCATAGCGTACTGATCAGGGTATACTGCTTTGTCCCTCAGCAAAAAGTGTTAGTTGCTCCTCCACCACTGTGGTGACGGGCTCCTTTTCCATCTTGCATCTACCATAACTGCCACTTCCAACAATTGCCTACCCTCTCTCCTCTACTCTCAGATTCAACTTACTCACAGTTTCTTCTTACTCAGAAATGTATCTGAACATGGCCCTACCCTATGCATCTTTTCAGCTTCTATTCCCACTACAACTACCCAACCACTTCTTAACTCACAGTCAGAGAAGCAAGAAAGAGAATGTGTTTAATGCTTCATTTTCTGAATGTAATATTCAGCAGGCTCCTAGTCTTGGATATGCATGAGGGCAGGAAATCCATCTTCCAATGGTTACATAATGCTTCTTTGTTTACTTGTCTGCCATTAGTTGAGCAAGGGTGGACAGAGCTTGTAAATTTATTTCTGAAGGCATTTAACACTGAGGGAAGCAACCGTCCAACTTTGTCTTTATATTTCTGAGCCCCTTAACATTTCTCAAATACAGGAGAAACCAAAACATGCAAAGTGCTGCCTTCAAAGGAAACATGTTTTTGGAAAGTTTGAAATCACAGGCAAAAGCTTAAATTGCCCCTGCAACCATGGGCTCCTGGCATCTACAGTGAGATGTGAGCTGGACTCTTAGAGCTTCCACTGTCTTTAAGTCCACAACCAAATACCACACATCCCACATTTTCTGAGAGATTGTTACGTGCAACCCAGAGTCCTGATCTCTGGATAAGAAGCATAGGCTCATTCAATTTTTTTTTTCCTTTTATAAAGATTTATAGTAAGTCTACATGTGGTAATAGGAGAATGTAATAGGAATCCCTCTGTGGGCCCCACAGAAGTGGAACTCAAGGTCCATTCAGCACCCAAGGCTTCCCTAGGGACCAGGCCAGCTCGCCGCAGCAGCTTCAGAGCATGGATCCCACTTGATGCTCTGCCATTAACACAACCAACCTACTCCATTCCTGTCTCCTTTCCTGTGGTTCCTCTTACTTCTCTTTCTGCTCCTTTCCATGCAATTTATTTATATCTGACAGTGTTTTACATCTGAGCTTACTGCATAGGTCTGTGAACAGTCTATGGAAAGGTTGCCCTGCAATGGGATGTCTGGTGGCTGGGCCTGCAGCAGGATGGCAGTGGTAACAGAGCTGTCCAATGGGAATCCAGGGCTGCTTTCCTTGGGAAGGGAGTAAGCAAGGCAACATCTCTGAGAAACTGCCAAGCCTGTCTACTGGTCCACCCACCACCATCTCTCTCCTAGACTACAAGAGTAGTCAATAGTCTCCTACTTCTGCTGTCCTTTCCTACAGCCTATTTCTCACCCAGTTGCCAGTGTAATACATTTAAAACCCAGCTCAAAGCATCTCATTCTTCTGCTGAAAATACTCCATTCTCAAGAAAATCTAAAGTTCCATGTCTACAAGATCCCACATCATCTGCTCCTAGGCTCCTTCTTGACTCATATCTCTTCCTGCTCTGCCCTTCCCTCACCCTGGTCCAGCCACATCAGCCACCTTGCTGCTCCTAGGACACCCAGTTCTCTGTTCCTCAGGACACTTTCACACAAGGTTCCCACTCCCTGGCATGTTCCTCTCTCAGACATTTCACTCACAGCTTTTCTCAGAGAAGCTTTCTCTGACCGTTTACCTAAATTATAACCCTTCAACCTATCACTATCTCCTTGACCTCCTTATATTGTGTATCTACTACTTTGTTTATTGGTTGCCTTTTTCACTAGAATTTAAACTCCATGACGGCAAGGAATTCATTGGTTTGATTTATGCATTTCCCAGGATCTACAATGCTTAGCACATAGTAGGTGCTCAATAAATGTTCGTCAAATGTATAAATGAATGTAAAAGGCCCAATAAGCATGAAAAGTATGTGATAGATGTGTCCAAAACAAGACTACTGAAGGAAGTGGATGACTGATCTTAAAGGTGGTGATAAGCTCTAAGATTTGAGTAAGTAAAAAGTTCTGCCATGTATACTTCGGGCAATTTGGGCTTGAATCTCTTTTGAGACTTGGGGGTTAGAGAAAAGGCATTCTCATTGGGAGCATGTGCACAGATGAGAAGAGAAGAGAAAGCGTGGAATGTTTGGAGCAACTCCTTATCATGATGCCGTCAGATGCAAATAACAGAAAACCCAACCTTGGATTGGCCTAAGCGGTAAGGAGATGCATCAGCTCGCCTAGGAGGAAGCTCGTGAGCAGGGCCTGAGGCAGGGCTTTTCTGAAGTTCTCATGGCTCTGCCCTCCTCCCTATGTTGGCTTCACCCTCATACTTGTAGCAAGATGGGTGTAAAATGTCCAGATGCCATGTCTGGATGCTGCAATGCCCAGAAGCAGAAAGGAGCTATCTTTTCCTTGGGTCTATCTTTTAAACAAGGAAATAATTCCTGGAACACCACCAGTAGACTTCCTTTTATATCCCATTGGCCCAAACTGGGTCACTTCGCCTTTCCTAAATATTCACTGGAAAAGAGGTCAGGCTTTAGTATGCATCAGTGGCTTTGACAAATTACCTCGGGGAAAAACCTTTGATGAGTCAATCACCATTACCACTGGAGTTTGGGGATAGGGAAGGAAAGAAGTCTAGAGGTATGGGACTCAAAAGGAAGCAGGAGTCAGAAAATAAGTGTTTGATGTCATGTTATGGAGATTGAACATTACCATAAAGGCTACTGGTAAACAATGATAAATTTTAAGCAAGGAGGTTGTAGAATCAGTTTCCCAGTATATGAAGATCACTAAAATGGCATTGTGGAGAATGAATTAGAGGGAGAAAGACTAAAGACAGGGAGCAATTGGAACCGCTGCAGTAACAGAAGTGAGAAATGTAGAGTTTGAATTAAGATAATGATATTGAGGATAGATTTGAATAACTTAAAGAGGTGCTAGAATGCTGGACCCACTCAGCAGGGTCTGGTGACTCAATGGGTGTTGGGGCTGAGGCAGAGGAAGGTTAAGGATGAGCTGAGGTTTCTAGCTTGGATAACTGGACGGAAGGTAGAATAATGTGCAAAAGTAGGAAATAAAGGAGAATGATATTTGATGTGATTTTTTTCTTGCTATTCTCAGATAGAAATGTGTGAAAGATAGTTGGAGATAAGCATGTTTAGCTCAGGAGAGAGGTCTGAATAAACCTCTATTTCCTGATCATGGACTGAGTAAGAGTCATAGTGTTGGGTGCATGAATGATACAAGATGCATCAGGGGCAGTCCCACCCCTTAAGGAGCTTATAACTTTATTGACTAGAAAATAATCATATGAGTTCCAGAGGAATGCTTTGAGAACCTAGAAGAAGGAGAAATCTCTGAGCTGTGGCAACCAGCTAATTTAAGCAGGTCTGAACAATTGGAGTTTTAATCAGTGAAACAGAGAAAGGCCCTGTTAAGCAAGGAGATTGGCAGTAGCCCAGGCAAAATTAATAAGAAACCTAAACTAAGAGCCTTAGAACCAGCAAGAAAAAGGACTGGAGGGATGCCCGTGACTTTTTCATGAACGAGGCAATACGTTTTGTGACTAACTGGATATGAGGCAAAAAGGAGGGCTTCAGGATGTTGGATTTTGTACATGTGTATGTGTGTGTGTGTGACTGAAAATAAAAATAGGAAAGCCAGTACAAGGAGTTGACTGGGGTTGAGAGGAGTGAAAAGTACATGTCAATTTCAGACACGTAGATTTTGAGAACATTCAGCAGACAGACTGGAAATGTAGGAGAAAGATCAGAGACAGTCATGGGTTTCTGGGGGTCCCTGTGTTCATATGGTTTTGAGGTGTAAGTTCCCCAGACTACAATGGTGCCCCCCCCTGGAAATGTGCATCGCTGTGGCACACATTATAGGTATTTAAGTTGTAATTACTGAAGATACTTTTCTCAGCTGCATTTGAACAAATGATCAGTTAGTTAGAAAGTCAACCTGAACCTAATATCCTATTAATTTCCCTATATGTGTTTACTAAAAAATTTAAGGATTTCTTACATGAGAAAGACAGAATCAGAGACAGGGAATAGGGGAGAAAGGATACTATAAAAGTAAAAGAACCAGAAAAAGAAAATAGCTATTTCCATGTTACGATTAATGTGAAAGAATACATGAGTTGATATACATTGCATCAATCTTCTAGAAAATAAATGAAAACAATTTAACTCCATAAATAGGAAGATTAAGCTGCATAAAAATCATCTCCAACAGGAAAAAATCTAGACACTCTGGGTATGCAGCCCTTTTGATGCAGAAACTATCCACCACCTTGTGCAATTATGTGTGTAATAAAAGCTTTTGACAGTAACACTAGAAAACAGGTACCATGCCTGTTCAACCAACTTAGTCTATAAGCAAGGAGATAACTAATGCTTTAATGAGGAGGAAAGGAATGAGAGGATAAGAAACAAGAAAATCAGGATTTTACTCCTTGCTGCATGTTTATAAACAACTAATCAGACACACACATACACACACATGCACACACAATGACACACTAATTTAGTTTAACAGCTAAACATTTAGCTGTGATTTACAAGGCAGTACAGATTGTCTGTGACACCTCACAGAAAACTCCTTTTATAATGAGCAAAGAAAATAAATTTATCCTATAAACCATTACAGTAACAGGAACTGAAATCTACTAGAGAGTTATATGAAGTCAGAATCCTAATCAATAATTCCCATATTGATAATCCTAGCAACTTTCAGCAGAAAACTGGAAGATTTTGTAGCATGATGCATTTTCTGTCAGACAAGTTTAATGTAAATAGCTACCTTTTATCACAAATGCCAACAAACACATATTAATGTAAGGTATATTGAAGTAAAATATGAGTGGACTTCAAAAAGTTCATGGAAAATAGAATTAAATGTGGGAACTAAAAAAAATAATAAGTTGAACTTTGAGAAGTAGAGAGTAGAATTTTAGTTGCTAGAGGCTGGGAAGGGAAATAGGAAGGGGTTAAGGAGAGTTTGGTTAATGGACACAAAATTACAGCTTGATGGGAAAAATATGTTCAAGGGGTATAGAGCAGTACTAGGCATCAGTAATTAACAATGATTTATTTATGTTCTCAAGTGGCTAGGAGAGAGGAGATCAAATGTTCTCATCATAAAGAAATGATAATGTTTTGTGATGATGAATATGTTAATTACCCTGATTTGATCACACATTGTACACTTGTATTGAAATATAACTGTGTACCCATAAATATATACAATCAATATGTTTCAATTAAAAGGTAAATAAATTCTTTTAAAAAATTATTTAAACGTTTCCATGAGCTTTTTGAAGTACCCTCCTATACTGAGAGAAAATACTGATGAAGATGTTGTAGTAATTAATTAGCAGAAAACCTCATTTATATAGACTATTGGCTCCATGAGGTCAGGAACCGTGTGGGTTTATAAGCCACTGTATTAGCACATAATAGAGAACCTGGTACATATACATGAATTAATTTAGCATTGACTGTCCTAGGAGCTGTGCTATTACCAAGCAAAATGTGGTTGTTAATCTTAAAACGTAAATGTGAAAGCAAGACAAATTTATAGATCATGTTGAGAAGCTTATTTGTTCATCTGTCACCCACTCACTCATGTTTTATTCTGAAAAGTACTTAAGAAGTCTTTTAAAAGCACATAAAACAAGAAAACATATATACAGAAATTGGGACAAAAAGGAAAAAAATGGGAGTAGGATAATAGAATAAAGAGTCGAGAGTAAAGTGTGTATAAAAGTATATGCCATGCGAGAATGTGGAGAATAGGGAACTCTTCTACACTGGTGGAACTGTAGATTAATGCAGCCATTATGGAAAACAATATGGAGTTTCCTCAAACAACCAAAGACAGAACTGCCATACAATCCTGCAACCCCACTGCTGGGTATATACCCAAAGGAATGGAAATCGTCATGTCGAAGAGATACCTGCACTCCCACGTTCATCACAGCTCTATTCACAGTAGCCAAGATATAGAATCAACCTAAATGGCCATCAGTGGGTGACTGGATAAATAAATGTTGTATATATACACAATGGAATGCTACTCCGCCATAAAGAAAGAATGAAATTCTGCCATTCACAGCAACATGAATGAGCTTGGAGAAAATTATGTTAAGTGAAATAAGCCAGGCACAGAAAAAGAAATATCGCATGTCCTTACTTGTAAGTGGAAGCTAAGAAACAAAGAAAGAAAGACTATAATAAAACGTTGAACTTTCAGAAGGAGAGAACAGACACATAGGTACTAGAGGTGGGAAAGTGGGAGGAGAGGAGTGGTTAGGGAGTAATTGGGTGAGGGACAAAGGAAGTAATTACAATTTGTAACGGTGAACATGCTAATAATATTGATTTGATCATCACATACTGTACACAAATACTGACAGACAACTCTGCATTCCATAAATATGCATTTTTTTAAGAAAGTATATGCCGCAGAAGACTGGGCACTTGTCAAAGATGGGAACTGACTTTTGAGTGTGTTGAAGAACAACGCCAAGAGAGTTGTACCCATAGAGCCCACAAGCACCACCACGGTAAAATATAGTAGGTCACTGTCGAGCTTCTACCTTAATTCATTGGGCAAATACATTATTTAATATTTATTTTCTAGAAAAAAAATGCACTACAAAAATGCATTACAGAGACTACTAAGTTATTTTCTTTCAAAGCAAAGTGATGAAATAAAATCCTGGTTCTTATTTATAAAATCTTGCTTGGTTCTCCAAATGGGAAACAAGTAAACTCTTTTTTTAAAAAAAAAAAAAGATGACCGGTAAGGGGATCTCAACCCTTGTCAGCACCACGCTCAGCCAGTGAGCAAACCGGCCATCCCTATATAGGATCCGAACCCGTGGCCTTGGTGTTATCAGCACCGCACTCTGCCGAGTGAGCCACGGGCCGGCCTGTAAATTCTTAAAATAATGCTTAACTTTTCAGTTTTCAAGGTTTATAATGGAGGAAAACATATAGGCAGTGGTTTAGATGGCTCTATGTTCACTTATATATAAAATTCACGCAGTAGAAGGAAGAACCACTAGCATGATGAACTTGTGAGTTTCCTTGGCCAATGTGCATTCATATTCCATATAGAAAACTCATGTGCAGGTTTTCTAATGGTCAAGGTGAAAAGAACTAACAATGATCGTGAGAAGGATGATGGCTTGAGATTTATTACTGACACTGCCATTTAGACTTGAATATGCACATCAGCAGCCCAAGAGTGGATGAGAGCCTGAGAGACTGAAGCACTTGAGCCTGGAAGAGGACATGAAAACACATCAGAGGGATGAGCAACAGAGTGGAAAAGGCCCCTTCCCAGAGCAGCTTTGGGACTGCATTCTGTAATCGAGAGCTGACTCAAACGACATATCACTCAGCCACTAAACTCTGACTTGGGACTAAGATGGGAAAATGCAAAATCTGTCACTGGTGTTTATTTGATCTGTAAGAGGGCAGGATTCATATGTCTTGCCATATTTCTGTGTTCTGAAGGGCAGTGAAACAGATTATCGGGGCTAAGTGTAAAACTTCGGAAGATGAGTTTAGCCCCTAGAGATTTTTTAAAGGAAAAATAATAAATGGAATTCTCACTGGAAGCATGTCCTCCCTCACCGTTCTCCTTTCCTCTTCCAAATTTAGATTTATTGTGTTTCTTTACAAGTCATTTAAAATTCGCTCTGGGCTTGACTCCAGGAATCAACTATATATTTTAAACAAACATTCAAGGAACTTTTCCTCCATTTCTCAGAGTCATTACCTTCAGCTCTGCAAATTTTATTTTTAAGTTAACATCTGTAGCTTAAGTTTAAGGAACTTGCATGAACATAAAGGATGTCTCTGTGATTTAACTGGACTTGTGCAAAAATATCCCAGGAGACAAATTATTTTTTCCTGGGCACCTTGCTTTTATTTAATTCCTTCTTAAATATAAGTGCCAGAGGCTGTGCTAACTACATCATATAAATTATTTTTATCTCCCCCCCCACCAAAAAACCCCTATGGGTTGATTATTATTATTTTATCCATATATGGATGAGGGAACTGAGACATTTGTGTCAATTAGTAACTTCCCAAGTTCTCACATTAAGTTGTACCGCCAGAATCTGAACTTGATCAGCCTAATTCTCGAACCATTTTCTTAACCATCAAGATATGCTTTTTACATTACATTTCAATCTTTCTTTAATAAACAAAATGCATTTCCTTGGTAATGAAAGAGGCTTACTTAATGCATTGATATAGTAAAGATCAGTCAACTTTGAATTGAGTCAAGATACATATGAGGGTACTTCAAAAAATTCATGGAAATATAAAATTAAAAGATAATATGATCATAAAGTCTGTGCCCGGACCCAGTTCCTGAAGTGTTTCACCTATATTTTCCCTTAGTAATTTTACAGTTTCAGGTCGTATATTTAAGTCTTTAATCCATGTTGAGTTGATTTAAGTATATGGTGAGAAGTGCATGTCTAGTTTCATTCTTCTGCATATGGATGTCCAAGTTTCCCAGCACCACTTATTAAGAGGCAGCCTGGAAGCACAAGCAACAAAAGAAAAAATAAACAAATGGGATTATATCAAACTAAAAAGCTTCTGCACAGCAAAGGAAACAATCAACAGAGTGAAATGACAACCTACAGAGTGGGAGAAAATTTTTGCTAACTATGCATCCGACAAGGGATTAATATCCAGAATATACAAGGAACTCAAGCAATTACACAGTAAAAAAACAAATAACCCGATTAAAAAATGGGCAAAGGAGCTGAATAGACATTTTTCAAAGGAAATGTACCTACAGGTACATAAAAAAAATTCTCAACATCACTAATCATCAGGGAAATGCAAATTAAAACCACATTGAGATACCACCTCACATCAGTTAGACTGGCTATAACCAAAAAGATGGAGAACAACAAATGCTGACAAGGATGTGGGGAGAAGGGATACTCCTACACTGTTGGTGGGACTGAAAATTTGTACAATCACTATGGAAAACAGTGTGGAGGTTTCTCAAACAACTACAGATCTTGCATATGATCCAGCAGTCCCACTTCTGGGTATATACCCAAAGGAATGGAAATCATCGTGTCAGTGGGACACCTGCACTCCCATGTTCATCACAGCTCTGTTCACAATAGCCAAGATATGAAACCAACCTAAATGTCCATTGATGGATGATTGAATAAGGAAAATGTGGTATATATACACATGGAATACTACTCTGCCATAAATGTGGAATATATAGCATGGAATACTACTCTGCCATAAAAAAGAATGAAATTCTCCCATTCACAACAACATGATGAGCTTGGAGAAACTTACATTGAATGAAATAAGCAAAGCACAGAGGGATGAATACCACATGTGCTCACTCATAAGTGGGACCTAAGAGAAAAAGAAGGAAGGAAAAAAGACCACAGCGGTGTGTTGGACTTGCAGAGGGAGAGAGCATGCCTAGGGATACAAAGTGGAGTGGGGAAAGGGGGATGGGGAGGGAGGTCAGGGATAATTGGTTGGGGGACACCGGGTATAATTCCAATTTGTGGTAATGGGCATGCTGCCAATATGGATCTGGCCATCACATCTTGGGCACAAGTGGTGACGCTTTGCACCTCAAGAATATTCATAACCAATAAAAATTAAAAGATAACGTGAATCCTTCTGTGAACTTTTTGAAGTACTCTTGAAGAATCTTTTCATGACTCTAGCTGTGTGACTGTAATCAAATTACTTCACCTCTTTGTTCCTCAACTGACAACATCAAGGACTCAAAATAGCAGTTGAATTGAGCTGACTTTTAGGTTCTTTCAGGCTTCAACAGTCTGTGTTTTCTAACTAGATGCCTGTCATAATCTAACATATCTTTGTTCGGAGGTGAGCACATGATACTAATCCAAGGATGTACAGGATGTATTGGTGTGGTTCTGTGCCAAGGCCAAAGGACTCCATCTGTTACAGGTGGGAACAAATAAAAGAATGTGAATGAAGAAATACAAATCCATTTCCTGCATCAGACATACTAGTCAAAGTGCAAACTTGGAATTCTACGGACCAATGCTGTATTCCAAAGAAAGGCTTATCTGTGTTGCTTATTTAGTGTCTAGCGTAGAGCCTGCCTCATAATGGAGGGTCAATGACAATTTTTAAGCAAACAAAATGAGAATCTACTTGATTAGTACATGTCCATTAAAATGTAGGAGCTGATTGCTGAGAGAATCACACTCCATGTTGCTGCTCAGTTAAGTTTTGAGAGGAAACTCACTGGTGGAGTTCTCACTTGTTACTTCTAGGTGAACAATTACCTCTCTTTCCTCTTCTTCCTGAAGACTCTACTAATCCTTGCACTACTGTCTCTGAGCACACTGGTAATGAGCTCCCTTTTCTTTCTCTGATGGAGAAAGCAGGACAGAGAATACACACACATCTATATAAGATAATTCTTTCCTTCCCATTATGTTGCTATGCGAATGACATATCTAATTGGACAAGAATTCATACCATGGCATTTCTGAACTAAAGCACCATGAATTCAACTTTGAGAGTAGTAATAGTGTCAGGGACAATTATCACAGTGCCTAGCAGGATAATCTTCACATACCACTTGGCAGATTCTCATATTCCTTTGTGACATCCCATTTTTAATGTGGCTTATAAAGAATCCATTTATAGAACTGATGCATAAAAAATAAATATTTTTGCTTTGACAAAACACTTGTTTTTCCTTTTAAGCAATATTTCACTAACTTATTTATCATGTGTAAAGGAAACACATAGCACAGGTAAGGGCACTGAGGCAGAGAGGGGTTAAAAGATTGAGCTCGCACATTAAAACAGTGAACAAGGCAAAAATAGGAGTGGGTGCTTTCTAAGTCATACCCCAATGTTCCAGCCAATGACAGACCCTGTGCTGATGCTCAAGCTCCCATTAGCTCACAAAATAACCACGGGCACACTTTCCCTGAAATCAGGCCATGCACTCAGTGCATGCCCTGATGCATGTGCAAATTTATTTTTGGCAATAGGAGGTCCTGGTACATTTCAACTCCAGTCTACTAGTGATTAAAACAAACAGGAATTTTTTTTTCCAGGTGAGAAAGCCAGTGTTCTAGGTCAAGCTCTAACAACTTCTTGGGTTTCAGAGAAACTTTTAATGAGAACAAAACACCAAAATGTTTCATTTGCAGTATCAATATTTTTTTGTATAAGTCACTTTCTTCCAGAACCAATCCTCTGTACATAGTCCAGGCTTAATGTATAGACTCTCTGAACACTGGGTTATTCAGCCTATTTAGAAGTAGATTGGATACAATGCCATTTCTCACTCCATACAGAAGAATTGCAAGAATTCTTAAAGTGTTGTTTGATGCCTTAACCCAGAAAGAATAGCTCATTCCCTAAATCAAAGAGTTTGGAAAATTAGGGTTACACTTGGAAGTGTAAAAGAAACATGTCAAATGACTATGCGGTGAGCTCTTTGAAATTCCTACTGTTTTATTTTTATGATTGCTTTGTACCCCTTCTCATAGAGCCAACTATAGAGCAAGGTAGCCTAATAAACATTAATCACACTGAATTAAAAGGACCAGTAGATGGAGATTATTTTAAAGGTAGGGGCTATGAATAAACTCTGTCTCAAGTCCTAGAGTCTGATGAAGTGCTGCACACCCCATGGGTGCTCAATTACACCAGATTTTAGCCATAGCAATATGACTAACTCATTTGTTCATTCGCTTACTTAACAAACATCTACAGAGCTCCTGTTCCAGAAGAGGAAAAGCAGGACCTTGGAGATAAAGCAGTACAATGCATATGCTCTACCTTCAAGGAGCTCACAGTCACTAGCCAAGTACACAGACACCTCAGTCTCCAGTGATAAGCTCTTTGATGAGAGGAGCTCAACATGGTATAGGGACATAGACAAGGGAAACCTGGCTATGATGAGGCTTAGATAGGTGGGGAAAAGAATTATGAAGGAAGAAGGTAACACTTGACATTGCTATGAATGAAGAAAGAGAGTCATCTAGGCCAAGAAAGGGGCCATAAGTTGCCCAAGGCTGAGTAGATACTGCAAGCCTAGCGAGCAGGGAGAAAGCACAGAGAGCTGGGCGTTAGGATGAACTGATTAGAGGATGCCCCACTTCTAGGGGACACCAATCACATCTCAGTCTCTGTAAATGGCACTCTGTGGATTCATGTGGCACATCAGCCCTCGTAACCTGTGATTTGAGAACTGGTGAGAAATAGGGCAGAATTGTAGGCACTTCATCTGCTAAGACAAAAGGGAAGACAAGAAACTATGTAAATCAATTTTTTTAAATTAAGAGACTATTTTTTTAGAGCAGTTTTAGGCTCACAGCATAATTTAGTGAAAAGTACAGAGAGTTCCATTATACCCCGTCCCCCCACATACGCACAGCTTCCCCCACTATCAACATCCCCCATCAAAGTGTTGTTTTTGCTGCAATCAATGAACCAACATTGATGCATCATTATCAACCAAAATCTATAGTTTACATTAGGGTTCATTCTTTGTGTTGTACATTCCTACAGGTTTTGACTAGTGTATAAGACAAGTATTCACCACTATAGTATCATACAGAATGGTTTCCTGGCCCTGAAAATTCTCTGTGCTCCACCTGTTCATCCTCCTTCCCTCCTAACCCCTGTCAACAACTGATTTTGTTTTTCTTTCTTTTTTTTTTTTTTTTACCATCTCCATAGTTTTTCTTTTTCTAGAATGTCATATTGTTGGAATCATAGAGTACGTAGTCTTTTCTGATTGTCTTCTTTCACTTAGTAACATACATTTAAGTTTCCTCCGTGGCTTTTTATGGCATGATAGCTCATTTATTTTTAACACTGAATAATATTCCATTATCTGGATTTCCATAGTCCTTTTTTTTTTTAATTTGGAGAGAGCAGAAAGTTGAGGAGTCTGTTCCATGAAGTAGGAAGAGAGGTCATCTGTTGGGAATGAGTGGAGAGTTGCATGGCAGCTTGAGGAGAATGGTGATGTCCTGCAATAGCCATTGCATACCACATGCAAGTCTGTGATGAAACCAATGACCAAGGTACAACCCTGTGACCCGCCTCTGGGCTTCTCTCCAGCTTGGCATCGACTCCTAATCATTACTGTTTGCATACCATCATTCCAGCAGATAGAACAACCAATGTATCCAGCAGGAATATTAGATGGTGCCACATGAAAAGCCTGTGGGATTTGGATTCTTGGAAAGAGACTTAAAAATCAGCTGCACAAATACAGCCTGGAAATAGTCCCAACAATAACTCAACTGGCATTTCCTAAACATCATCCTTAAAGGTAAATTTTGAATAATATGCTTATGTGGGAAACCAGATTAGGAGACCCGGTCATAATAGGCAGCACAGTACGGGAAGCTTTTTGTCCCTGTGGGCCTGAGATTCTCCTTCAGCCAAAGACACTAGGGCAGGCAGATGAGGTGCCCAGCAAAGGGAACAGCTTGGAAGGATGTTTGTTTGTTCCATCAGGTCTGAGATTCTCCCAGACCCCACCCTTGAGAAACATAAGAGCAGTTATCGCACTGTGCCCCTTCCCCAGTGAGAGACAGCCTGCGGCCTGGCCTGGAAAAAACCCTTTTACCCCTTAGGCATACCAGAAGAGACCAGTGAGAGACCAATGGCACCTGATATATCAAACAGACCAAAATAACACCGTAAAGTCTCTAAAAAGTAAACTGCCATTAGTAGAACAGCTCACAAAAGTAGGCCAAGATTTTCACGCTGAACCTATACAGGACAACTACAACTGAAATAAAAGAATTCAAAAGAAGCCAGAGTTCCCTAACATAAAAGACAAGATGACCAGGATACGATAGAAAATTGCCTGTCATATTAAGAACCCAGAAAAATCACAACTTGAATGAGAAAAAGCAATCAACTGATGCTAACACCTAGATGGATCAGATGTTGGAATTCTCTAACAAGGATTTTAAAGCAGCCATCATAAAAATGCTTCAGCAATCAATTACAAATTCTCAAAAAACAAAAGAGAAAAAAAAATCTCAGCAAAGGAATGGAAATTATAGAACTGAAAAATATAATAACAGAAATTTTTTAAAATTTACAACAACACACTTGCTGGATGGGCTCAACAGTAGAATGGAAATGACAGAGGTTGGAATCAGTAAACTTGAGGATAGAATGATAGAATCAACCCAATCTTAAAAAAGAGAAGATGGACTAAACAAACAAACAAGCACATAATAACAACAACAAAAACAGAGCTTTAGGGATCTATCCCTCATGGGATAATAATAAAAGATCCAAGAGTCGTTTCATCAGAGTTCCAGAAAGAGAGGAGAAAGAGAGTGAAGCATTTGAAGAAATAGTGACTGGAAACTCCCCAAATTTGGCAAAATATACCAACCTGTACATCTAAAAGGCTGAGAGAAACTCAAATATGCGTGAGGATGAACACAAAAAATCATCCCAAGATGCGTGATAATTAAACCTTTAATAGTAGAAGATAAAAATCTTGACAGCAACTGGAAAGAAACAATGTATTACCTCTAGAGAAACACAAATTCAAATAACAGCAGATATCTCAACTGAAACCATGGAAACCAGATAGAAGTGGGACAGCATTTACCAAGTATTGAAAAAAGAGAGTTGTCAATGATGAATACTACATCTGCCAGAAATATCCTTCAGAAAGAGAGGAAATAAAAACATTGTCAAATAAAAGAAAACAAAAGAAATGTTTCTAATAGACATACCCTTAAAGATTTCCTAACAGAAGTTCTTCAAACAGGTAGAAAATGATTTTTTAAAAAGGAACCTTGGGGCCGAGCCCGTGGCGCACTCGGGAGAGTGCAGCGCTGGGAGTGCGGCGACACTCAGCCGGTCAGGAAAAAGACAAAAAAATTTTTAAAAATTAAAAAATAAAAAAAATAAAAAGGAACCTTGAAGTACATTCTTCCAGTAGGAAGAATGAGCAACGAAGAGGGAACAAATAAGGGAACATACAGTAAATTATCATTTTCATCATGGATTTAATGATTGAAAAAATATATAACACCATCTGATACCCAAGACAATGATATTTACAAGAGGGAAAGATAAAATAAACTAAATGAAAGTGAGGTTTCCACACTTCACTCAAAGTGACAAATGTTGATTCTAGTAAACTGTGATAAGTTGCATACTTATAATACCCAGAACAACCATTATGAAAATATACAAAGAGATACACTCAAAATCACTATTTTGAAATTAATATTTTTAAAATTCAGGATGGAATTCTACAAAAAAAAATAAAGTTCAGGTAACCTACAGGAGTCAAGAAAAGAGAAACAGAGGATGAAGAACTAGAGGAAACAGTAGAAAATAAATCGTAAAATGGCAAACGTAAGTGCTAAAATATCATTAATTACTTTAAATGTAAGCAGTCTACATATAACAATCAAAAGACAGAGATGAGAGAAGAGTGAATGGCTTTAGACTAAGTGAGGGAGAGGTGGCAATGGTTGTGAAAAGACAGCACAAGATCATTGTGCTGTTGGAACTGTTCAGTACATGAATCTAAAAGGTAATAAAATTGTACAGAGCTTAAGACACACACACACACACACACACACACACACACACACACACACACACACACACACACACACACAGAGAGAGAGAGAGAGAGAGAAAGTCCTGCGAAGTCCAAATAGTAGAGGTGGATTCTATCAATGTCAATATCCCAGTTGTGATATTATACTATAATTTTGCTAAATGTTTCCATTAAGGGAAACTGGGAAAAATGTATAAGGGTGTCTCTATTATTTCTTACAAGTGCATGTGAATCTACAAATACCCCAGTAAAAATGTCAATTTAAAAAAGAACATATATTTGTTACATTTTGTAATATAATTTTACTTATGCTGTATCATTGCAAATTGTGTGTATTTGTTTAAAATGTTTCTTACAGTCTATTAACATGAATCAATTTATCAAATAATAAAAACAAGGATAAACTCATATTTCCTGCCACGTATATAGATAAACTTATGGCATATGGAGAAAGGAGAGACAGATTATTCCCAGTTTTCTACAAATGTTTTCACATAATGGCCATTGTGGACCCATGAATTGAAAATAGTTGTCTAATCTTTCACCACACCCTATACTCTTTTCTTAATATAAAAAAGAGGAAGATTTCCCCCAGGGAGGAATGACTTGCCCCAGGGAAGAAACATTTTTATAAATCCACAATAAATCTAGACCATGGGCTATAACCTTGAATGCCAGTGAGTGATGCTGCTTGGGAGTAACAAAAAATTTTAACAGCATGTGTGTAAAAATATCTCTTCTATTAGAAAAAGTATGGCAAAAAACCTAGTGAACGATGGCTATGAACGCACCTCAGTTGTAAAAGAGATGTTGAGAATAACAGAGATTGTTACAGAGGAGAGCACATGTCCTGTACTATGGTCAACCTCTACTCATCTCCCACTGTTCGCTGCTTTAATAAGAGATAGAATTTCTAATTCTTCAAGAGAAGTCAGAAATCAAGATTAAATGAAGTCCTATAATTTAAGAAGTGGCTGCTAGTTTAAGACGTTTAAAAATTTTATTAGGTCCAACACTAAGTTGGCCACACACAATGTATCTATCTGTAGACCACCACCTTTGCCACTTCCAGTCTGAAGACTGCACTGTAGTACACTCTTTGAGCCTTTGGAGACAGACTTTGGGTCTCCAGGGGTGTTCTTTCTTCTAGATCAAATCACACCACCTTTATTAACCATTCAGTCTATAAGGATTCTAAACTCCAGTCTATCCTGATTGATCTTGTCCTGACTTTTTCTGATTTGCTAAAAACTTTCCTGAAGTGGAGCACTGAAAAAGTCACACAGAAGTCCTATAGGCTCTGACCTGCCAGACAGTATGGCCATTCTAAACCTGCACATAATCTTTACTTACGATCTACTTTCCACCAGCCTCTGTGTGTGTTTTCTAAAATGTATTATTGAGATGCTCTCTGTATGCTATTTGTTTCTTTCTTCTCATAGTAAAAGTGTGTTCTAAATGTTATTTATGATTACCTACCAACCTCCCCAAATCTTCTTCCCTTTTGAAATCTCTGGATGTACATTCATACCTATTTTTTGTTAGAAAATTTTGAAATCTATATTCCAGCATCAGAGATGCCATCATTTTTAATCTCACAAAGTGAATTTGTATTTTTTGAAGCCTGTCTATACCTAGAAGTCCCTTCCTTAAGGTTTATTAACACTAAAAGGATCACTTGTCCCTAAGTATCCCAATTGCTTCCAGTTCAAAAATCAGATATGCCCTTTATGTTAAAAAAGTGAACTCTGACTATGTACTAGGACTTTAATATACATTATCTTATTTAGTTGTTCCAACAACCCCATGAAGTATCATCTCAGTTGTATAGATGAGAAAGATTGAGAAAATAGTCCAAGGTAAATAGCCAATCAGTACGAAAGCTAAGAATTTTAAGCCCAGGCCATCCGATGTTGAAGCCTGCACTCTTTCCACTATACCATTTGTCTAAGTCTTTTTTGCTGGTTAGTGTTAAGTCCATAGTGTTAGTGTCACTCCTCGTTTCCTTATCTTTTGAGACATTCAGTTGTAATCACACATTTAGCTTTATGCCAAATAGGATAAGGCTTCCCACATCTGTCAGGGGAGTTAAAAATCTCCAATACTTTAGAAGTTTGCCTCTGTGCAATATAATTCCTATATGTTCTGTATTGTTCACATCATATGGGAAATAATTAAGCTCTCAAAACCCATTTTATGATTTCACCATGAGTAAGTACAGCCTGAGTTACAAACAGTAAACATAGAAATGAACATTTTTAGAACCTTAATCCAGAATTAGGAATTGCCTGTGTAATATATGCAAATGAATAAAGATTTGTAGCGATGATTTAGCTCTACTGCAGACACTGCTGGCTGTCTACCCAACATCTATTTTCCTTTTTACAAACAGAGCCCCACTTTTGTTCATGGTGACAATGTGTGCCCAGTTTAAAATATAATTTTTTTAAGCTTGCCTTACAGCTATAGTTCAGTCTTGTGACACAGTCTTGTGCCCCATGGGCCCAGTCTTGTGCCCATGAGACACAGGCAGAACCTTCTGGGTCTGACTGCAGGGAGATCTCCATACAGATGGCAGACTCACTCAGCCTACACCTTTTGCTCTTTGCCCTTCTCTTTCTTCTGCCTGGGATGCAGCATGATGCTGAAAGTAAAGCGGCCCTTTGTCACCATGACACAGGAATCCTGAAAATAAAAGTTTCGTGTTAGGGATGGCTGAAAGCAGAAAGAGCCTGAATCCCTGATGGCATTGTGGGAATAATGGACTGCCTAGCTGCACACTTCCGGGTGAAAAGCACTAAATCCTTATTTGTCAACTGAGTTTTCATTTATATGCAACGAAAACTGTTCCTAATCAATACCCTGAACAATGCCTTACAAGAATTAGATGTGGCTCTTTGTATTACCAAAGTGGTAAAATCCCATACATAGAACATAGTTTTTTGTGTCTCTCCATAATGTATTTGGCAACTCTCTGAACCCTCAACATTAGGCAGGGGTGCTGCAAAGATGACCTCTCTCTAACTTGTAAGTCTATGAGAGCAGGGAAAATTTCCATCTGGTTCACTGTTGAACACCAGGGCCTGTTAGTGACGTACATGGTAAGTTAAACACTTGTCCAATAGATGTATGAATGGATGAACAAGTGTGCTTACAGCCCAGTATGGGAGATTAGCAAGTACACAGATGACTTACAAGAAAATAAAATCCTAGTTAACATAACTGCATAGGGCCTCCTGGAGGAGATTATTTTCAAACTGGGGCATGAAAACTGAGGAGCAGCTAGCATAAGGTAAAAGACACAGAGAGAACTTCCTGAGGTGGAGGAGCAGCGAGTGACAGAGAACCATGTGCAGTTTTGTAGGCCTCACTGTAGAGTCCAAGGAGACATCACGAGCCATGGAGGAAAGGAGGAGGTAGGTCATGAAGGGCCTGGGGATTCCCAGCACAAAGCACAGTCCTCTGGTTTAGTTTGTTGTAGCTGATAAACTGATTTCAAAGTGCTCTTAATTTCTTCATCTGCAATCTCAGATTTTAGCTTTTAAATTTCAAGCCTTTGGGGACTAAATAATACAAACTTCTTCAATGGCATTTCTATGACTTTAGCTATTTTTCTTCCTATTTTACAGACCTACAACTTGTATCTTGAATGCATCTACCAATAGTTTTAGAAAAATCCCTTCCTCTATTGAAGTGGGATGTATTTGAAAGACCTTCTTCTCTTAAAGCTTTTGGGGCTGTCTGGGAGTTTCATCTCCTACATTTAGAAACCCTTTCAGCCACAGCTGTCTTCCCGCAACTGTGAGGTATCTTGCTGTGGCTATAGCAGCTGGGATTTACCATTTCTCCTGCTTCCTGTCTCAATAGAGCTTTGTGGTATACTTTATTGAGTCCATGAATATGTGGCTTCCACTCAGCCCCATTAGAACAGGCAAAAATGAATTCAAGCAGCAGGTTAATATTTGCCCATAAATGGAGTAAATGTCAGATAAGCAAGTCAGCATTTTCCTCCATCTTTGTCCACTGTCTCCCCGCTCCCCAAACTCATCAACCATCTTTCCAATTTTTCTCTTGTGCATTTGGCCTTCCTAGGGGTTGGGGTTGTTTATTGTTTACTCTGAAGTACCTTCAACCCACGTGGAATCTGGGATGTAGGGAGCTAGCCTGGTCTTCCTGGGAACGTCATCACCTCACTACAAAGCTTAATCAGGAAAGAAAATGAAATTGCCCTGCATGTAAACTCACTCTTTCCTTGTGTCTCTTATAAACACATGCTCCTGTGCATATTTTTAATATGATGTATTTATCATACCCTGTATGGGCATCAAACTGGTCTCTTTCATAAAGGCACCTGGTTTGAATGACAGGAGAAATGTGAGGATTTCACATTTCAGTTGGCTTTCCCATTGGCTGCCATAAACTTTGTCAGTTTTGTATTTTTTAAAAGGGAGTGATCATCTCAAAGACTCAATAGTTAATAAATGTTTATGATCTCATCGTAAGCTTTCCCTCTCATTTTAGAAGTAAAAAAAATGGAAGGGAATCATTATATTCATAAGTGTGGAATAAACTATCTCTAATTAATCAAACTCTTTCTAATATGGTTAACAGCTATTACAATCAATAGATTCATTTAAAAATTAGCTTTGTCACAGATGGAAGCACAGATTACATTATTTTTGTAATAGTGGGTTTTTATTTTCCACTATGATGACAAATTTGCATTTTGACCCTTCATGTGACTCATAGTCCAATTCGTATATCTGATCATATTTACATTTGAGAGTTTTCTGTCACATTTCAACAGTTAATATTTTTCTTAATCTAAAAATTTAAAGATGTGGAACAAATGCATCTCATGCCACCTCTCCCTCAGCTCATTTACGGGTTAGTCTGCTTTCGAAAATAATTTATTGTTCTGTTTTTTCTACTTCTCAACAGTGATTTTAACAATTCATATGAAGACATTTTTCTGGGTTTTGTTGCCAGCAAGTGCAGAGCACCGCATACTTTGTTTCATGCTGTTAATATGCATTATTCAGAAAGCAATGATCGGATTGATGTGGTTCCATTCGTGAAGGAAGTGGCATTTATGTATAATCCATGTGCTGCTTTTTAAAAATGTAAAATGGTGAACTTCAAAACGAATGAAAGTCAAGTCCAATCTCTCAATTGAAGCTTTAGTTTTTGTCATCAAAAATTTTAAACGGTTCATTTTCTTCTCAGCTACGTAACAATTATAAAATGCAACAGCCTGCTACTTCTTAGGATCATTACATTTATGTCATGATAAAGCCCTCTCTCTCCTTGATCCTTAGCGTTCACTCTCCTGCAGCACTCAGCAAATCCATGGTCAGCTCCACAGACCTCCGGGCAGTTATCCCACTGGGCTTGGTCCATTATTGCATCTTATTCTCTGCCTCTCCTCCAGTGGAGCCTTGCTCAGCCACACCAGCCACCAGGGTAGATATCATTTCCAGACTAGCTTGGATCCTGTGACTCCTGTTAACCAAAACCTACAGAGACTTCAACTTGTGTCTTGGACACATGAGTTATTCATTAACTCATTCACATAACAACTGTTATTGCAACTATTATTAAATATTTTTATTTAATGTTTCATTTATCTTTAGTTAAATGACTGCTGAAAACTGATTTTGATCCATCATCCCTCTGAGAAGATCTTCTTCATCTGCTCCCCCAATTTTTTTTCCTTCTCTTCATTAAAAACCCACATCCAAGCCTCATTTCTTTTCCTTTCTGTAGGCAATTAGGGAATTTAGTCTCTTTTAAAACTAAAGTCCTTACCTTCCCAAGTCCTCGTGCAATTATGTCAATGTTTATATTTGGGCTTCCTATGCATTAAGTGTTTCATAGTCTAAGAGACCACTATGTCCAAAAAAGTGCTCTGCACAAAGTAATCAACCAATATTATTGATTCTCTAAAGAGAAGCATAGATTTGTTATCATTAAGTTGTTACTAAAATATAAAGCAAAATTTTGTAAGACATGTGTATTCCAAAGTAAAACATGATAGGCAGCATGAGATGAATTTCAATTTGATTATGTTTGCTCTGTTGAGTCTTTTTTGTACATTCTCTCAGTAGAAACTAGCCAAATAACCTGTGTGACATGATAATGAAATAGCTGTAGGCCTCAGAACTCATCAACAAAAATGGATTGGATTTTCTAGTTCAATTCCAAGGACAAAATACCTACCAATGCCATTGTGACAAAAATGAGTGCTTGTCCCTTAGTGGGGGTTGAGTGACAGCACATAAGAATTAGGCTCATCCTTGTCTACTATGTTTATGTAAGTTTGGAGGAGAATATAGATTGAATAGAGAAAGGATTGAACACATTAGCATAATTTTCCTTATCTTGAGCATTTTGTGCATGTGTGGAAATAACTTTATTGTCTTTTTAATGTTAATGCAATTACACAATAAATATCTCAAATAGTACATAAAAGAATATTATGGGTCTTGCTGGTTAGCTCACTTGTTTACAGCACAATGCTGATAACACCAAAGTCCAGAATTCAGATCCCCTTGTTGGCCAGCAGCAAAAAAAAAAAGAATACTGTAGAAAAAAGTATCACATCCCTGTGTTCTAGTCTTCTAGGTACCCTTCTCACAAATATCATTGTTAATCATTTTTCCATGTCATAGACTTCACTTCTCTCAATGAGACTCACCCTTACCACTCTATGTAAAGTTTCATCCCACTTAAACACTCATGCCCCATATTATGCTCAATTTTTTTCTCTTACCATAGATTTTATCCCCTTCTAACATTATTAGTCCGTCTTGTGTTGCTATAACAGAAATACCTGAGACTGGGTAGTTTATAAAGAGGTTTATATGGCTTACAATTCTGGGACAGCTGAATCTAGTGCAGGCCTCAGGCTGCTCCTACTCATGGTGGAAAGTGGCAGGCAGCAGGCAGCCAGCAGTATCCATGGCGAGAGGAAGCAAGAGAGAGGGGAGGTGCCAGGGTCTTTTAAACAACCAGCTCTCATGTGAACTAACAGAGTGAGAACTGATTAATCCCTCCTCTCCCAGAGAGAGCACTAATCCATTCATGAGGGATCTGCCCCCATTACTCAATCAATTTCCAACACTGCCATGTTGGGGATCAAATTTCCACATGAGTTTTGGTGGGGACAACACATCCAAACTTTATCAAACATACATATAATTCAATTATCAATTATGTTATGTTGTTCATTGCCTCTCTTCTACACTAGAAAGCAAGTTACATGAGGACTGAGATTTTAACTATGTATACTGTAGGCTTAAAACAGGTATTTGCATTCAAGAAGTATTTGTTAAATTGAGTGGATAAATGACTGAATATGTGCAGAAAATTCCATGCCTGATAAAGTATATGTATGTGCATCTCCCTTACCCACAAACCATTTTTAACCCAAAAGGTTAATATAGATACACAGTATCAAGAATTTTGCTTTCTTCTATAAATCAAATTTCTCAAGATTTTTCTAAATTAATACATAGAGACCTGCCTCTTTCTTTTTTAACAGCTAAATAGAAATATTTTTTGCATCTAACAAGATTTATTTTATTTCACTCTTGGTGAGCAAGGTTGTTTAAAATAATTTGCTACTGCAAACGACATTGTGACAAGTATCCTTATATAAGTCTTTATTCATATATAACATTATGCCTATAGGATAAGTTCCTAGAATTTATGTGCATTTTAAACTGTGATGAATATTATCAAACTTCTCTATAAGGAAGAGATTTTCCAATTTGCTGAGGATCATCAATGTGTCCAGTGTTTAATCGTTGGCCAACATGGTATCTGATAGGAAAAGATGGTATATAAGTGCGACTTTAGTTTGGATTTCTCACATTATGAATGATGTTTATCATCTTTTCATATCTATTGTGTGTTGTAGATTCTTTTTTATTGATATATAAGAACTCTTTTCTTATTTGAAAAATTAGTGCTTTGTTGGTCTTCTTTCAGGTTGTTTATCTTTTTTATATTTTTTGTGTTTTATGCCTTGAAGAATTTTTTTTATTTCTTTCAAATCAAAAATACTGCAGTTGTTTGTTTTATATTGTTTTATGGATTCTGAGTTTTTGTTGAGCTTTATATATGGCCTCACAAAATAAATTTTTTCTAAAATCCCTCTCAATTCTAGTACACTCATAGTTTTTGTCATTATTTTTATTTATTATTTCCCATAATCAAGCTAATTAACATATTCATCATCTCACAATGTTTTTGGTTTTTGGGGTGTTCTGAGTGTGTGTGTGATGAGAATATTGAAAATCTACTTTTAGCCATTTTGAAGTATGCAACACATAATTATTCATTGTAGTCACTGTCTTGGTCCATTCATGTTGCTATAACAAAATACCTTAGACTGGATAATTTATAATGAGCAGAAATTTATTTCTCACAGTTCTGGAGGGTGGGAAATCCAAGATCAAGGTGCCAGCAGATTCAGCCTCTGGTGAGGGCAGCTCTGTTTCTAAGATGGTGCCTTGTTACTGTGTCCTTTGGTGGCAGAAGGGCAAAAGAGGACTAAAGCTCTCCCTTTAACCTCTTTTATAAGAGCACTAATCCCATTCATGAGAGTGGAGAGTTCATGACTTAACCACTTCCCCAAAGGCCCTAACTCTCAATATTATCACATTGGGTATTAGATCCCAACATATATTTTTGAAGGACACAAACATTCAAACCATAACAGTCACCATTGTGTACAATAGATCTCCAGAACTTATTCACCCTATCTAATTTTTTGAGCAATTTTTAAGCCTGGTATCAAGCCAATTTTGGTAGGAATTCTTAACTCAGAAATACACTTTTTCAAAATTTACAAGAGTTTAGCAATTGTCAGGATATACTTATGTAACTAAGATGCACTTTAAAAACTAAGTGAAGACTTCATCAGCCAAGAAAGTAGTTATTAAAGTACTCAAAAACAGAAGGCTTTTAAAAATATTTATATAATTCACTATAGTTCTATGTTCGAAAATATAAATTAGCCCTATTTTATAAGGAAGCTACTACATAATGCTTCAGTCGAATGAAATATGAGCAAGTGCTTTAAGACATTACAATTAAAAAAAAAATATGTGATAAGAGACATGAAGTCTTAACTCCGAGTATATAGTTTGCTTTACAGTAAATAAATTGCTTATCTTGCAATGAAACTGAAAAGGCATTTTATAGATAAACGAAGACAGAACAAACCCCAACCACTCCTAAAGTTCACCTTAATGTATATCAGGCTTCATTTGATGTCATTAATGTAAAAAACAATGCAAGAGGCTAATAAATAAAAGTATACACCTTTTGTGCTCTTTCTTAACACATAGTGTATAATCTATGCTCTTATTGTGGTTTGGTTCTTTTAGGCCCAAAAAGATATCAAGCTGTTTTCTTCCTAATCTTTATAGCATTATAGGAAATAGAAATGTTAAAAATGTTTTAAAAAATAATAATTTGGCTAAGATAAACATATTTTAATGTTCAGAATATTTTGCACCCTAAATTACTGTGGCAAGCTAATTTCTCCTCTCATCCCAACAGAAACCTGAAGATTTCTTCTCTGGAGGGAGTCAAACAGAAGGTTTCTGGACTAGGTAGCATCAGGCTCAGTTAAGTAGGCGCTGCTACAGGAAAACAGGATTAAATGAGCCGTACAGAGGGAAGAGTGTTGAGATACTGAGTGGACATTAGAGGAGATTCTCTGGGTAATCTGATTATCTGAAGAGAAAAAAATTTAAGAATACAGACATCCAAGTTCCCAAAAGATTGTCCCAGCCAGCTTCTTCTCCACCGAAGCCCAGGGTTGACAAGCCCTACACCCTCCAGCATTCTAGTGGGTTTAGAGGATGGCCTCATATGTGAAAAATAGTAGCCAAAACAAAACAGAGAAAGCAATTTGGAGAAAAGAGAGTCAAAAGAGGGTGAAAACAAACAAACAAAAATAACCCTCACACACTTACAAAAACAAAATATTTGCAAGAAAGGAATAGTAGTCCTAGTATACTGCGTTGCTCAACTATTAATACCATCTACATGTTTATAATAATTTAAACACTGAATAATAATATAACCAAGTTCTATACATCCGTACTGGCAAGTGGAGAGATGTATGTGGTAGGAGCAAGAGGAAATCATCTTCTGGAGGAGGAAGTTAATATATGATTTCTAACATTTTTTTTAAAAAATCATAATTTTGAATGTAGAGAAGTGAAGGTAAATGTCTAATTAATCAGTTAAAATATGTGAAAGATTCTGTCTCTGAGTTGCAAGAAGTGGGAGCTAGGATTAAGAGGCTTCTGGATTTAATCAATAAAAATTACTAGACTAGTTGATTTTTTAAGCTCTGCAGTATTTATGACTTGGGAGGTATTTTTTAAAGTAGATTTTTGAAATAAATTAAATGAAAACTATTTGTAGAACAGAAAGGGGTGATAAGAACAAAGCTTCCTCTAAATGAAGAACTATATACTGTATTCCCTTACAAAGGTTTGGGTTTGACTTTTGTATTAAAATGTGTTGAGATATGGCTTATGTACCTGGTGCTTGGTTTTGAACATAATGTCTTTGAACACACTGTCACATAAGTATCCACAGAAAACCCATGTTTGCTTGGAGAGCAACACAGATGTCTTTGCCGTTTCTTTGTTTTAATCAGGTTCTTAGAGGTCCTTGAAATATTATTAATTAGCAGCATCTACAAACCACAGGGGGCAGGGTAGAGAATTCTGTTTGAAGGGATCTGTAATCCTTGTAAATCAAATACTGCTGGCATTGCCTAAGTCATCTGAAAATTATGCCTATATGATTTCTCCAGACTTTAGTATCTGAAATAATGACCAAGCATGAAGTCGACTATTCAGTAAAGTAGGGACAAGGGAAAGGAGCTAATATTTCTCAAGTACCAGACACCATGCTTTACAGATTTTATCTCATTTAATCCTAACAGCAACAGTACTGAGTAGATTTTATTATCCTCATGTTTAAGATAAGGAAGATGAGAAGTTACTTAAAGTTATGCAGTAAGAAAAAAAGGTAAGCTGAGATCAGAGCTCCTTGTACCCGATTCACTGTGTAATGTTCGTTTGTTCCTTTTACTGGCTGTGAGTTCAGACCTAAAAGTAATGAACATTGACGAGGATAGAGTGCTTTCTCAGGTGATGTTTGGAGTCTTAAAAGTAAATTTCACTGTACATCAGATCTTTTTATTTCCTGTGGGGAAACACTTCTGTGAAAGTGAGTAGGAAAATACCAGGTACTTACAGATGCTCATATTTACTTCACACCTTGATCATTAGAAACACAGGTAATTGTAAATAGAGATCAACCTCTACCAGAAAACATACCCACCAACTCCAAAATAAATTACCAAACCCCACAGAGATTTGTGTGACAAGTAAAAAGGCTTTGTGAACAATAATTTCTTGCCAGGGGGTTAATCTCTTGCTCTGACAAACTTGTCAATTGAGAAGAAACAACAAAGAATCTTTCATGATGTTGACAAAGGCTTTTCCTTCCAGTCAGTATGTGTGTTGTGGGAAAGCATAAAAAGCAATGTAGCAATCTGCATAACATCATTTGAAAAGTAAGCTTGTTTCTGAGATGGATATACAGGGGGGAAATATGGCCTTTGACAGTTGGTGACCTGCAAGAGAGAGAGAGAGAGAAAGAAAGAGAGAGAGAGAGAGAGATCAGAGTTGGTGCCAGAGCTTTGGGAATCTAGGGATTCTAGGTTCTCAAACCTGTAAGGTTCACTGGAGATCAGAAACAGAGAAAAATTCCACAATCAGGAGACAGAGCTCACTGAAAAGAATCACTGGTGTCTCGGGACCTGTAAAACACTGTTCTGAAAGAAGATGCTGAGCTCCATCTCCTGCTCCTTCCCCCTCTTCCGGCCCACAGCCCACACCCCTAGCTACACTATGTTTAAGACCAAGGATGCAACTTTCTCTTCCCTCACACATCTCTGCAAATATCCACACAGCCTTGGCTTCAATGCCTTCAGTGTCGAGCCACTAAAAGCCTTGGACGCTAGCTCTTTCTGTGCTGAGACAGCTCTAACTGCTAGCCACATTGAGTCAGAAATCTTCCTGTAGCATCACTTATTTGTCCTACTTTTGCAGTAAGTGGTCTTCCACATATCATTCATACTGCAAGTATTTGAGAATATCGCACAATTTTCTAGCTGCTTTGTACTATATTCAGATATATATGAGATCTAGTAAGAAATGTCTATATAAGCGGATTATGGGATGAGTTAGTTGCATCATGACCAAAATGCAGGCTGTCTGTTTCTGTCTAAAAGTCAACATCTGGCACTAAAAGTTGGAATGTTTATGTGAAGCATAGATCCTTAAAAACATACCACTTTAAGACTACAATTCATCTGACATTGATGTTTGCTTACCAATTAACATGTTTACACATCTAGTAAACCTTTGGCTTTACCTTTCATAATGTACGGAGTTTGATTTTTGTGACAAAGCAATAATTTGTCATTCTAAGCTTTTTCAGCACCCACATTTAAGACAGGAAAACAGCTCATGGCAAGAACAGTTTGTATGGGGCAGCTGGGTGGAAGGCAGCAGGAAGAAGCCGCAGCAAATCCAGTCTGCACTGGCCCCAGCTCAGGATGCCACCATTGCCCATTCTCCAGAGTATCCACTTCCTCACTCTCAGGCGTAAGAGAGCAGAGAATTTGAATCAAGCACCCCATTCTTCCCTCAGGCCCTTCAGATCCTCTTTTAAATCCATTGAATAAAAAAAGGGGGCTGATTTCAGCCTCTACCTAAGCTAATCAATAGACCTTAAGTCTTGTTTTCATACAGATCTTTGAAATACAAAGGATTCCTTACCATCATACCAGCTTCAAACCTAATTCCACCTAATTCCAAAGTCTGTAAGTGTCAACCCTAATATTATATTGCCTCTCCATAAAAAAAAGCCTGGCAATGAAACCAGGGAAAACAATTGAATAGTTTGCAGAAGGAGTATCATGTCTTTGGAAGATAAGAAAGATAAGAAAGACCCTAGGCAATGTTTGACCTAAGAGTGAAAGGGGTCAACAGAGAAACAACATGTTGGATTGTTACTTTGGCTGGTTCTTCTCTCCTCCTAAATGAAAGCTTTCTGGAGACTAGGATCACTCCACAGCACCTAGCATTACACCTTGCACATTTTAAGTGCTAAATATATGTCCTTTAGTGGGTGGAGGTCTCACAAGGTTAAATTATAATCACTTCAGGGGCCCACAGTTCAAAAGGATATGGGACCCTTAAGTTCAAAAATGATGAAAGTTTTGTAAGCATAGCAGAGTTTGGTGAAAGATGTGTTAAGAAGTTTGGTAACTATAGCATGAATAAAAGCTTTGCCATGGGTAAGACAGAAGCAAAGCCTAGGAAATATCTACATTGCCCCCAAATGACATTGCACATGAAGACCTCATCTACCACAGGAAGAATGTGGGTGGGGGGTCTCTACTCCTTCCAGTCTAGTGAGGCTACAGATTCAGTGCTTTTTTTTGTTTGTTTGTTTTTTTGTTTGCCACTTTAGCAATGCACTATGACCAGTTAGAAAAAGGGGGAGATAGGTAAGTATTGTACCTGGATCAGAGACCTTGAGCTGTGACCACTTATCTCAAATGCCATGACCTCCCATTGCAGCAGACTGTGGACACAGCATCATATAAGAGAAGACAAAACAGTCACAGGAGAAGGCAGAGGGACGGGTGAACAAGGGCTAGATAAAACTTGAGAAAAACCCAAAGGTACTAAAGCAGTAGTGACTGTAGCTTGGCCACAAATGCCAAGTATGGGTAGTTTAGATGTTCCAGTACTCTTTGCTCTTGTGAACACTAAGTGATTGGACAAAAACCCTACAACAAATTTTTGGAACATATCTGGTCTAAAAACCTTTAAGCTCAACACAACTTAAAAGCACACCAACGCATCGGGCAGGGTTCCCTAGTCCTTTGCTGGCTCCCTGCTGTATTCTCAGATCACACACATCTTCTGAGAATTTGTTCAAGGGTTTCTATTAGCTCCAACTCATAGGCAGAAATTTCTTAATATTTTATCCTAAATATCATCAACTATGTAAGAGTAAATTCCCTATCCTTTCATATCCCGGTTCACGTAACTGGCCTGCACATTTTTTTTAAATCCAGGAATAATTAGTGTGGAGGCCGTGGGTGTATGAGTACTTCAAGGGCTCTCTCAAGCTGATTAGCTCACTCATCATAAGATAAGTGCATCTGCATAGCTCTTCCAGGTGCAATGTGCTTTCCTCTCTGGAGACTCTCCTTTTACACTTGCAAATATGTCGAGGTTTTCTTTGTTACAATATCCTTTGTTCTAATAAGAAGAAGCTACTCCCTCATGGGCCCAGGAGACCTCTTATTCACAACAGCAGGTACTGAACCTAAACACAGGAGATGCTTATTCGGTGGTAGTCTGAATTTAACCAAAAAAGAAATTAATTAAATCAAATCATGTTTGAGCTGCCAGATTTCAAAAAATTGATATGATTAACTGATTGTACTTGATTCTTGACTTTAAGACATACAGGGGCCTGGAGTATGTCTGAAAAGAGAGGGTCCTCACATAAGTCTTCATGATTTTGGATTATAATTTGGAGTCAAGCTTCCTGTATACGGAAGGGCTGCCCTAGACCTGAGTCTTCTCCAGGGAAGGCTGGCCTGCTAGGACATGCCAGCTGCCACAATCCTTCCTGCGTATGGGGCTTTGTCCCAATCACCTTCTTGTACCCCACCTATCAGAACTAGGGCCTTTCCTTCAGTGGCCCATACTAAGACTGTAGAGGTTTATCTTTTGTTGTTTCTTTGTTCCTGAGACCTGCTTAAAGAAGGTAGTCTAATTATTATATCAATTGCTTTATCTTGTATGGGGAGAGAACAATTTATAATTATCGGAACTGGAACAATCTTAGCCAGTTCTTTCTGATTAGTACAGATTGGCCTGCAAGTCATTTCAAAGCAATGCATTCTGGAACAGAACAAATCCATGATAATTCTCACTTTTAAAACAATAACAGTAGTACCATTTGGGAAATTTTATATAGCTCTGATGGAGGTATTTATGAACAGTCATTGGCCAAGTATAGAAGGGTAGAGGGAAATTGCAGATAGAAGAAGCCCTATGCAGGGGTAAAGAGGAGTTAAGCAGCTTGCCATGAATAAGCAGCTAAAAGAAGTTTGAAACAGATGACGAAGTATTATAAAATATCTACCTAAGAGTTGTGAGAAATGAGGACAGAGAGCTAAGACAAAGACCAAATAATAAAAAAACCTTTTTTATATGTTAAGGAAATTGAATTTTATTCTGAAGTTTGTAAAAGCTACTGAAAGATATTACTCAGGACATGACATGGTCGGAGTTTGGAATTAGAAAGACTAATCTGCCAGCTGTGAGAAGTGTGAATTGGAGAACATCAGGTTGAAAAACGAGAGGCAACTGTGACCTAGGGGAAGTTAATTAGTCTATCTCAGCCTCAGTTTTCACATCTGTGAAGTGGAGAGTAATAGAACCGAATTAGTTTGTGGCATAAATAAAATGGCACATCTAAAGTATATGTCTGAGATTTGGGAAGTACTCAATAAGAGATAGTTATAAAACTACCTGAATAGGAGCAGAGGGTTTGGGTTGGGTTGGGAGGTAGCAGGAAGAAAAAGAAAGGATTTATTTACTCACTTGAGAAACATTTCTCGAGCATTTACTCTGTGTCAGACATAGCGTTGGACCACAGGATATCCTTATGGTCAGCAGATAAATCTTTAATGTGTTAGATATAGCTCGTATCCTAGTCCAAAGCTACTGACTGCAAAGGAACACTTACATTAAAAATAACATATGATTAAGAAAAACCTCTTCAAAAATTATCTCTTCATTAATAGACAAATTTCTTAATCTCATATTCTTTGTCAACCTTTTCTCTCAGTGATTCTTTTACATCTACCCACATTATCTTGCTCTTTTGTGAGTGAAAATCAAAGATAAGAGCATGCACAATGGGTGGGAACTTGGGCATGCACATCAATTATTTCTTATATTGATTTTGTACCTAAACAATAAAAATGAAATGTGCTTTTTAGATGAAAATTTGCCCTATATTTTATGTAGACAGTTTAATACTCTTATTTTTTCTAGATTCACAAAGTAAGCAGATTTTTTGTGCCGTAGACTTTACAGACTTTTGTTCCATAAAACTAGGTTAAGATAAATAACCAAGATTCAGAATTGAAGAAAAGGATTTTACTATGTTGTATAATATTGCGTTATTAAAACATACCTCAAGAAATTTAAGGTCTCATTTGTATGAGCTAAAATGAAATAGATTACTATATATTTATATATAAACTTTCCCTGGGGACATTTATAAATTCAAAAAGGAACAATAGAGGTCTGTTACTTTTATTGACTTTTCAATATTAGTTTTTAAACAAGGCAGTTGAGTTGGGGTTTTTTTGATACTTGATTGTCCTAAGAGAAGTTTACTTATTTTTTGTTCTGTGAGACTTTTTTATTTGATTAAATTTTAAGGATAAGCTACCATCCAAAATATTACCTGATTAATTTTTACAGTACTTTAAAGTATAGTAATTGCTACCAAAATCAATCTATGTAGCCTCACAGTTTTCATTTTTCAAATAATTTCCTTCTTGTTCCTCTTCTAATAACAGGATTTTGTCTAGATTATATCATTCTTTCCCCAGGGCCATCATTATCTCATTTGTCAAAAACTCATAATGCTGCATGGAATAGTTTGGTAAAGAAAAACCACATGACATCAACACAAAAGCCAGTCCATCACCTTCCTAGACCAAGTGTAGAAGAACTGTTCTTAATTAATAACTCATAAGATATAACAATAAACAATTTCAAAAAATTACATTTGTGGGGTATTGTTAATTACTAGACATTTACCAAAGGAGCAACAACTACTAACACATATAAGCTAACAATAAATATTTATGCACTTTTGAGTGGCCTTCATGAGAACTTCAGACAAGTAAAAACTTTTTAAAAACTAATAATGAGCTCCTTCTTGGGAAAAAGGTGAAACCACATTGAAACATCAAAACAAAGGTGGAAAAGATAGAGAACGTTTGAAGATATAACCTACAAGATAAGAAAGACCCCACAGCCTTAATTTATTCCCCTCTATTTAAGTGTTCCTTTTCAGAACCTTAAAGAGGATCGATTTTATTTTTGTTCAAAAAAGTACTCTAAGAGAAAACATTTTTAATTTTTAGAAATACCTTATTCATTCCTAGTGTTTCTTACACAAATTAATTTAGGAGCACAAGTCAACAATCTACAGGACTCTGTTGTTATTCTGAGTTGTAAAACCTACCAGGTCTCTCTGTGACTTCATGCTGCTCCTGCACAAATGAAATGAAATTCAAGGTGACTGGTTCAGAGCAAGATGGTCATAAACATGGCACAGTGCTAAGAGTTTGCATTACTATTTATTTGAATATGCTGAGAGATTTTTCTCTTGAAATGTCCATATAGGCCTTCCATTATACTCACAGTTTAGCATTATTGAGATTAGAGATACCAACTCTTCATAATATGTAGTACAGGACTGTGGTCATCTTAATTAACTTACTTCTTTTTAAGTAAAATTTTTAAAGTGGTTTTAAAATATGTCCCAATTTAAATTCTGGGCTACTTTTCATTTTCTGATTAATAGTTTTTAACAAAAGTTCACACTACAAGAAAAGTAAGATATATAAATATAATCACCCTGTTTGGGAACATTTCTTCTTAATTTCATTGTCTAGAAATGATTTTATATGCAAAGTGTTTAGTCAAGTTTGAATTATAGAATGGTAAGAATACAATTTAAGAAGAAAGAAAGCATATAAAATGTCGACAGATATGCAAAAAAAAAAATCCTATTTAAATATGTGCACTGTGGCACCAGTTGTGCTACTAACTAATTCCTTCCTTCTTTGAAAATGAGAAGGAACAGATATTTTAGTAGATAAAATAGCACACAAACTAAAAGGAGCCTAAATTTATGTAGCAACCTGCTCAGTTCCTTAGAATTCTATCTGGAAGACACAGAGTTGTTTTTTAATAACTCTAAAATGGTAGTGTTTAGAAAGCTTAGAACTACAGTCTGTAGTCCTTTCTTTTTCCTCCAAACTAAGAAAATATGTTTTATATATGAATACTTTTAAAGACAGAATAAGGCAGGGCAAGTAGGGAATAGAGGATTTTTGTGTGTCATGAAGAAAAAAAAAGGATATTAAGTTGTGTCTGTAAGTTACACGAGCATAATATATGTGTTGTGAATTGAATGGTTGCCCCCAAAAAGATACGTCCAGTTTCTAATTTCTGGAACTTGTGAATGTGACCATATTTGGAAAAAAGTTTTGCAGATGTAATTAAAGTTAAGGATATTGAGAAGAAGGGATTACTCTGGATTATCTGGGCGGGCTCTAAATCAAGTGGCAAGTATCCTTATAAGAGACAAATAGAGGCAAAGATAGACACAGAGGAGAAGGACATGTGAAGATGGAGGCAAAGACTGGAGTGATGAAGCCACAAGCCAAGGAAAGCTGACAGCCACCAAAAGCTGGAAAAGCCGAGGAATAGAATCTCCCCTAGAGCCTGCCGAGGGAGCACAGCTGTGCCAGCACCTACATATGGGACTGCTGGCCTCCAGAACAATGAGAGAGTAAATGTCTGTTGTTTTAAACCACCTAATTTGGTGGTTTAAACCACAGGAAACTAGTACAATATGCATACACATTGTGTGTGTATGTGTGTTCACACACACACATATATATATACTAGGATACTTTAAAAAGTTTGTGGAGAAATAGAATTGAAAGATAATACAAATATTTCCATGAACTTTTTCAAGTACCTTCACATATAAATGTGAGTATGTAAGTACGTATACATTCATGCACTAAGACAACTGTTACCCCAACACACACACCATACCACATGAGATCCCATTAAATGAAAGCAAAATTAATCTCTGGAATATTATGTCTTAAAATCAAGGTGAGTTTCTGCTATTTGTTAATATAATTGAGGTGCCACATCCTGTGCTAGGCCCTGAGGAAGCAACAGTAAGTCAGACACCAACTGCATTCATGGAGCATCCCAAGGTGACACAGACAAAACAACATTTAGATACAGTAAGATAACTCTTGCTAAGTATGGACGCATGGCAGCCTGAAGAAGAGAAAAAAGCTTAGCACAGGCGGGCGCAGGAGTGGTTTTCATAAAAATAAACACCTAAGATTAGCAAAACCTGAAAGATGAGTTAGCCTGGTGACAGAAGTACAATAACCTGGAGTAGGGATGGGGGACATAGGGGAGGGACAGGCTGAGGGAACAAACATATATAGCAGAAGATATGCAAGTCTGCAGTGGGTGCGAAGGAGGCAAGAGGTGAGGCTGGGGACGTAGGCAGAGACCAGAGTGTAACAAGTCTAGTAAGCCATTATAAGGAGTTCATACTCTATCATGAGGGCATTGGGGGCCATTGGAGGGTTTTAAGCAGGAAAAAAACATAAGAACGTTCAGAAAAATCTCCGTCTGTTCTGTGGACTAACATTGGAAAAAATTCAAGCCAGAGGTACTTTTTATGAGACTACAGCAGCAGCCCAAGAAATGACAGTGTTCTGGACTAGAGGACAGATGCAGGGGATGAATGGATATGACATTTTAATGCAGGCATCAAGGAGGCATGATTGAAAGCAACTGGCACTTGGGAGAATATAAGAAAGAGGAATAGAATAGAGAGATCCAGTTTCCTATCTTGAGCAACTGAGGGGATGGCAGAATCAGTCCTGAAATCTGGGATGTGGGCTAAGGGGCAGATCTTGGGGGAGGAGTTGATGAGCTCAGGGAAGGAGAATATGAGGGCCGTCCTGGTGGAGAACCAAGGCAATTGGATACATGGGTCTGGAGTTCAAACCAGAGATATCTGGGTGAAAGACGCAGACTCAGAAGTCATCAGCACATACATGATCTTTGAAGCCTTAGAAGTAATTGGAAGACCCCAGGGAGAACAGGTGCAATAAGAATTAGGGGGTTCATAGGATGGGACTTGCAGAAAAAACAAATTTTAGAGATAACAGAGGAAGAATAATGCTCAAAGGTGACAGAGAAGAAGTAGCCAAATAAATAGGAGAAAAACAGGAAAGTGTAGTGTCACAGAAGCCCCCAGAGGCAAGAGTATTTTATGAAGATGGCAGTGGCCAGCAGTGTTAGATGTTTTAAATAGTGTTACAATAAGTCAGAAGTTTCCAGTGCATTTATGGACAAGGTGACTGGTGACTTCAGTGAGATGTTGCAAATAGAGAAGTGAAGACAAAAGCCAGACTTGAGCAGGTTGAGTCATGATGGGGTGGAAAGGTGACATGGTGAGCGTTGCAGAAAGTGTGGTCAGCTCTTACATATGATTCAGCTGGGAGGTGGAGGAAGGAGAAAACGAGGAACCTCAGCATTTGTGTTCTTTTTAAAATAGAAGAGGTTTGAGATGCTGATGATCAGAGCCATCTTTTCTTTTTTTAAACTTATATTCCTGGTTTTTCATAAATAAATAATGAAAGAAAAAAAGAAAGGAGAGAAATATACATTGTATACACACATTGTACACATACATTGTATACAGGTATTGATATCCAACTATGTACCCCACAAATATGTATAAGCAATTATGTTTCAGTAAAAGAAAAAAAAATTGTATTCTCTTATTCAGTAAAAAAAAAAAAAGATTCTAGAATAATCATAGAACTGAAAGGAATCTTAAAGGTAAATTAAATTCCTGTCCATTACAAACTCCCATCCTATAATGTCCCCTTTAGAAGGTCGTCCACACTCTGCTTGGATACTGTCTGCGATGGAGACTCCCTGCTTCATAAGGGCTCTGGTCACATTGCTGGACAACTCTATCATTTAAAAAGTACCTTCTTAAAATGAAGCAAGTATGCCTTGCTGTGATGTAAAGGATCCAGAGCTCCAGTTCTGCCGTCTGGAACCACATGTGAATAGAACTAGTGTGCGTCCTCAGTTCTTCCAATCTGCCGAGCCCTCCCTACCATCCAGGGTTCTCTGCTCCAGGGGAATTATAGTTTACGAATTTCCATTTTCAAGAGTAGCACATCCAACTATATAATTAAAAGCAACTTCCCAAACATCACATTGTCAATGTTGAATACAGCAGGACTGTTATCGCCTATGATCTGAATTTCTGTTAATGCAGCATGAACATGTTGTCAAATAAACAGTTTAAAAAAAAAAAAAAGCTACATTTTGTCTCTAGTCCTGTCAAGCATGATATTGAGTTCACTGAGTCTACTGCAAAAGAACACTCAGATGAGCTGGTGCAAAGAGGTCCCTCTTAAGAGAGCTGGTTGTCATCCTCACAATGACCTTCTCATCATCTTTTCATAAATTCAGTAGCCAAGCTGGCTTTTTATAGCATCCACATCACGCTACTAAGAGGTCAGCTAGGCCACCCCCATCTTGCTTCTGAAGGACAGCAGCCTAGATTTGTTTTTGCCAGCCCTACCTGTGGCTATTGGGTAGAAGGTCAAGATGTTAGCTTACCTGTCATTAAAATACAATGCACAGGCAGTAAATATTTTCAATATGTTTTTTATTAGCTATTTTATCATCTTTTTATAGAAATAGAATGTAGCTCTTCAATACAGTGGCCTTCTAAGGATTTAAATATTAATGAATTAAACGCTGTTTTCCCAGGAAAGCATCATGATGTGTAACAGGAAGTGTCTATAATAAATGCTGTAGAAACTTGGATGTTTCTCCTGGAGCCCATATATTTGATCATTTTTATTTTTCATTTCTTTATTCATTAAGCAAATATGTAATGAGTTCCTCCGTGTGCTGGGCACTGTGCTGGATACCCAGGATAGAGCAGTCAACAAAACCCACAAGTTTCCTGTCCTCGCTGGGTATACACTCTATGGAGAGATGGACAATGCCCAAGTAAACACACAAACTATGTTGAATTTAGGATTTGGGATGAATGCTGTGACAGATCGAAATAGGGCATTTTGAAAAGTAAAACTGGGACAGGGTGATGCCTAGTTTAAAGAGTAAGACAAGTAACATTAAGCTGAGATCTATAGGATGATTGGCATTTTACTTTTTCTTTTTTGTTTTTGTTTTTTTTTCCCAGAAAGAGAGTGGGAGCATTCCAAGCAGAAAGAGCACAAGAACATTCTATTTGAATGTCCTGGAGCTATTTTAAACCTTAATTTTTCCCTAAGGCATACAGATCTCTGAGACAGCTTGGTTTGATCTGTTCAAACATAAGACATACCTATAAATTAGATAGTGAATAAATTTTGCAGGTGATAAAAATAAATTCTTTGGCATGCAAATAAACCCAGAGTCCTCAATCATATGTATGAAAAGAGGAAAATTTCTAAAGATGCCAGTGCTTTCAAGGATGATAAGAGCACTATATCAATATTTTTTGTCTGCTGAAAACTGACACAATTTTTTTAATTCAAGATTATTTTGTCAGACAGCACAAAATGGTCTGAGTCATAGGTTCCCTCTGGGTTAGAGTGTAGGAGATCTTTAAAGCTGTCGTAGATCTTGTGTGTAGTCAAAATTGAGAGAATAAGTTTCTTGTATTTGCATTGCTAATTTTATCTAAAAACACCATTTTATTTTCAATAATATCTGATGGCTAACCCACCAGAGAGGAGTGGAAGCCTTTGTCTCAGGAAGATTTGCTGAACAGACATTGTCTGGTAAAAGTCTGAATATACTGAGATCTTTCTTCAAGACCTGTAGAGAGCAGTAACATTAATAAAGCAAATGTATTTCACAGGGCCTAGCCTCCAAAGCCCTGCAGTTTCAGGTTTAGCCTAACTTTTTAAAATTACACATAGAAATGTTAAGCTTGCAAGAGACAGGAATATTTCCCCGGGCTAAAGTCTCTGTTGTATATAAAGAATTGTAACACAGCAAAATTGATGGCTCAAGGACAGATGTCCTTGGTGCAGGTTAACCTACTGATCGATATGTTGAGAAAGTAACTTGACTGTTATGTAGATATGCTAAGGAAACTGCTGTAGGGAAAGACAGTATTTGCTAAGAACAAGCTTTTGTTGGTGGACCAACTTAACTTTTTACTAATTACATTATGGAATGTCACTTTGTTATTTCCCTGATGTTACCAGCTTCTATTGTTAAACTATACTTAGCCATAACTCTACCTATGTTCCTTTCCTGTAACTTTCTGGCCTGGAGAATAAATACCGAGAAAGAACCCCAGTTCAGGGTTATTTTTCCAAGGAGGAATGCCTCTCTCTTGAGGGTTCCTGGAAAATTAACCCCTTCGGGGCTTCTCACTGCTCAGAAGAAATGGGCTTTGAGTAATCCTTGGCATCTCCGTCACCCCGGGGGAGAGGTGACAAAGATCCACCAGTGGAAAGTGGTATTACAGTCCTAGGGTGACCAAATGTCTAGTTTGCCAAGGACTTTTCTGGTTTTAGCACTGGAACTTCTATGTCCCGAGAAACCCCTCAGTCCCAGGCAAACCAGTACCATTAGTTTAGTCTCCAGACTGTAATCAGACTTGGCTTCATGGGCAAGCTGTAACGTCACAGGCTGGCCTGTCCTTGGAAGGGTGTGATGTTTGCTTTAATGCTTTGCTGTTACTGTTTTGAAATTCATAATAATGTTTGAAGAAGAGACCCCACATTTTCATTTTTCACTGGGCCCTACAAATTATGTAGCTGGACCTGCATTTATTTTTTACTATGTGTCTGGCACTGAACTAATGGCCTTACGTTATCTCATCTAATACTTATAATAACCCCGAAAGGGAGTTATTAATACTCCAATTATATAGATGAAGAAACTGTGGTTAGAAGAGGGTAAGCAATTTAACAAGATAGTTACCTGGCACAAACAGAAATTCAAATTAACAACTGGCTGACCTCAAATCCCCTGAGCATTCCACTCTGCTATACTGAGGTTTAAATAGCATCCTGAGGTCGGGATTGGGACCATTAGGTTCTGTCTTATAAAATTAATGATTTTGTTGCTCCTAAATGGTCAAGTATTGTCAACTTTATAGAGTCCAACCTAATACAGAATTACATTAAAACTGCCACATCATTGTGCACAAATCCTCCTCATTGCAAGTCCTCCTCATGGCAACCTTAGCCTTTGGACAATTTACCTTTGGTATGGCAATTGACATTGCCTTCACTGTTCTATTTTTTCCCTTTATATTGTCCTTGAAATGAAAGTGGTATAAGTGTATGGGGGTGGGGATTGGAATTCACAATCTGATGGAAGAAAATAGGCAAATGACCAAAAGTTAGGAAATGGTTTGGGAGAAAGAGTTGTACGCTCCTGCCACAAGCTAACCAGGCAAAATGGCCTCCTCTGCCTTCTCCCTGAGTTTTCGTGCGTGTTCTCTTCACTCCAGTCTCTGATAACTCTTTAGATGAAGAATTAGAATTTTCAATCGGACATACTATTGATACTGTTTGGAAACATTGCTTTTTTCCCCAACTACTGTCCTTTTTTCCCCAACTACTGAGCAAGCATAACTGAACTTTTGCGAAGATCCTCAGAAGCTGAGAGAATAAGGTTCCCTTCATTACTTTCATTTTTACTCTTATCTAAAAGCACCATTCTACTTTTAATTATTCCTGAGGCAAACCCTGCAGTAATTTGAGCCTCACATCTTTTGGACTGTGTCACTGTATCTGCCTCAAACTCAAGCAGCTACCAAGATCATGTGTGTTCGTGTTAGAATCAACCATCAAGGTTTCAAGGCCTCTCAAGACCTTCGAGATAGTCCACAGAGACCACAAATGATCCACTCTCTCAAGATTTCTTTCATTTGTCTGATCATAGAAATCATCCAGGACCTCCCCCTGTGAGTAACAAGATCTTCCTGGAGATCTGGGTGCATTAGTGATGGGTGTGGCCCAGAATACAGAGGAGACAGCAAGGACCCAGGGTGATGCGATCAGACAAATGTGAGAAACATTTCTGAAGCCTTTGTGTTTTATAATTTTTAACTGTTTTACTCCAGTGAAAATAAGAGACTCTATTTCATTATTATGGTGAAATAGCTGGGGAAAAAAATGACAAAATACACAAAACATTCTTCACATAAAGTGATTAAAAGTAACTCGAGACATGTTGACATTTGTGGGGAAAGTAGGTTAATTAAAAGGAAAGTTTTCAAGAGAAGAGATTAATGGAAAAAAGGCCATGAAGACCCCAGTACTCTGTGACAACTTGGAAAGTAAAACACACACACACACACTCACACTCACACACACACACACTCACACACACACACACAACCCCGCCTACACACACACACCTCTACCTCCGCTCTGGAATACGGGCAACTATGCTGCCTATGACCTAAGTCCTGCAGGACTGCTATTGATGATAGTGTCAACAAGCTGGAAGCTTTTCAACAAGAAAATATTAGCTGAGACTTTTAGCCTGAATTGAGAAGTGGAATTAACCTTTTCACCTCTTCGTGTATACTTGCACAACACAAAACTATTTTTCATACATTCGTTTTAGCTGATAATGTTAAATAAAGCCATAAAGCCTCTGAACATACACACAGAATCTGAGTGTTGCTGGGTTTTGATCCCCACTGCTCCTGGGTTTGGGGAACTCTTTCTGATACATCCATCATTACTCTAATGAGTGGCTGTTGGACAGCTGTCTTCCTCATCCCGCCTACGGGGGCTGATGATGCTGCACCTTCTATGCCAGGAATGTTCTAGATGGCACAGTCTGTGCCTCTAATGAAGGGGAGAAGAGATCAGCCGCAGTCCGGAGCTGTTCTAAGAGCCTTCCCATGGAGCTCTTCGCAGAGGCAGCCGTTCCCTTTATCAGCACATTAACGAAAATCTGATTGGGAGTCCGACTGACTGTCAGCATCAAGAAGTGGTTGGTAAAAGACAAAAGTGATTAATATAAAACACCTGCTAAAATGAGACATTTTAATTGGCTCACTGAGCTTAGGTGATAGCCTCAAGAAGGTCTCTTTTCCTTTTTAGATAAATGAATATGACAGAACAAAACATGGTGATCCATGTGGCTTTGGGTCTCAGCTTTCAGAGTGAAACAAAATCATAACACCATGGCAAGAGGGCTGTTGTCCTTGATTCCACATAATCTGCACATGCCCCCACTTGTTCTTTTCTCTGTCTTCCCAGGGACGTATGGTGGCTTAGCTGGAGATGGGCTGAGCCAGACTAGGGAAGGCAGGAGCTAAGAGTCTAGTGAGACACAACTGGTCAAAGGACAGACACCAGCCCACGAGAGCACTATCTGGAACAGGTTAGCCAAAGGACTGGTTGACAGGGATATGAGTTCAAGGATAGGTCCCAGACTAGAAGATACATCTATAGGAGATGTTCAGGAGTTAAGGAAGATATAATGCATGGGCAGGGGACATAATTTGTGGATTCCTAAGAAAGAGGCAAAACATGAAGGTGATGGAAGGCAGGTGGTTGGCATTCGAATCCAGGCAAGAGGAATGCAGTGTCCATTAGCATGAAATCCAGCGAAGCACAGTCACTAGGCAACACGGTTGGAATTTTATCTCAAATAGCAAGGCAAGAGATCAGTTACTAGGAAACCAGGGTACCTAAGTCAGAGAGGAATCAGCTTTTTCTAACGAAACATCAGAGATTACACACTGCATCTTCATTTCTATGCAGTATGGCTAACGAAGATGTTTAAACCAAAATCCTGGACATGCAAAAAAAAATGTTGAACCCATGAAGGCCTTCACATGAAAAAATTCATTGAGAAAACAAAGCTCGATTTATTGTCTTTTTCTAGTTAGCTAATTACATGAGTCAAATATTTAATTGGTGTACATGTGAACTTTTAAAAGGGTTAAGAAAGACAACCCTTTTTTCCTGATCAGTAGCTATTCAAATGAAAATGTCCTCTATCTAATTGATTGTTATGCCTTATCTGCTGAGGTGCAGCACCCAAAACCACAGTTTCAATATGGTGTTTGTGTAATCAGTCCTCCTAGTTGTCAAAGCAAAATCTCTAGAGATTTATTCTAGCAATCTGAGAAATATGAAAATGCTATATTAGGCCAGCCCGTGGCTCACTCGGTAGAGTGCGGTGCTGATAACACGAAGGCCACGGGTTCGGATCCTATATAGGGATGGCCGGTTTGCTCAGTGGCTGAGTGTGGTGCTGACAATACCAAGCCAAGGGTTGAGATCCCCTTACCAGTCTTCTTTTAAAAAAAAAAAAAGAAAAAAGAAAATGCTATAGCACATAATTGCATGTTTTAAAGTTCCTTTTGGATTTTTTCACATGTGCTTGCTAATCAACTGAAATCCATTTTCATGTTATAAATACAAAACTAACAGCAAAAAGCAATACCAGAATAAAGGAAAATGAATCTATTGTGAATCCATAATAAAAGTATTGAGTATATATGTACCTTATAAAGCAAGAAAACTCAGTTTTTATCTTGCACATGGTTTTTAATTCATTGTTGTCTACAAAAATTCCTAACCCTAATTTTGGTCAATGATTTTAAATTTTTTCATATTATTTAATTGCTAAATATTTCAGCTCTATAATGTATATGTAATAATAAAGAGAGTGGAGAATTATTAGCTATAATAAATGTATCACTTTGTGTTTTCTACTAAATTTCACTCTACACCACTGGTTCTTCAAGTGTGGTCCCTGGACCAGAAACAGTAGCATTGCCTGGGAACTTGCTATAAATATAAATTTTGGGTCTCAGCCCCAAACCTGCAGAACCAGAAACTGCCGGCGTAAAGCCCAGCAATCTGTTTAACAAGCACTCCAGGTGATTCTGATGAATGCTTAAGCTTAGGAACCACCATTGTACACCAGGTGGATGACTTCCGAATCTACATGTATTCCCAAGTGCCGGATGACCACATAGATAGCATAACCCAAATACATCAAAAATCAAGATTGTCATCTTCTTGATAAAACTGGTTCCCTTTTCTTGTATTTCCTATCTTAGCTAATTGGGTCTGCCCAATTATCCAGTGTATTAGTTGTTTATTGTCATGCAACAAATTCCATAAACTTAGCAGCTTAAAACAAGAAACATGACCTCACACTGACCTCACCTGAGGGTCAGGATTCTGGGAACAGCTTAGCTGGGTGATTTGGGTTCAGGATCTCTCATGAGGTTGAGGTCAGGATGTCAGCTGGGGCCATAGTCATGCCAAGACTTCTTTGAGCTGGAGAATTGACTTCCAAGCCCACTCACATGGCTATTGTCAAGAGGCCTCAGTTCCTTACCATGTGTGTCTACCACAGGCTGTTCACTAGAAGGCACCTACTTTCCCCAAGCAAACATCTAATGGCAAGCAACCAAGACAAAAGCCACAGTGACTTTATAACGTAATATTGAAAGTCACATGCCATCACTTCTGCCATATTCTATTGTCCAAAGATAACAATCCTACTGCAGTGTGGGAGGGGACTATACAAGTGTGGGATACCAGGAGGTGGAGATCATTGAGAGTCACCTTGGAGACTGGCAACCATGCCCAGACAATGAATACCAGGATATTTTCAACTCTCTTATTCTCGCTGCCATACACAACCAATTGCCAAGACTCACCAATTAGACATTCAGCATCTTCCATTCCTGGCCTCTCCTTTATTGTCCAACTATCCCTGCCCTACTCACCCTTCTAAAACACCATTCTGCCTCCAATCTCTAGCCTCTTCAGACATCCCCTCTCATTAGAAGTTACATTCCTAAAATACAAATCAGATCTGCTCAAAAAACCTTCAAAATCTTTCTGCTGCTTATGGAATAAAGTGCACTGTGCTGCCTATGGAATAAAATACACTCCTTAACATGGTATTCAAAGTCCCTATGCCCTAGGAACAACTCATCTTCCCAGGCTCATTTCCCATTCTAACTATTCATATTCCTCCTGCCAATGATTGCATAGTTCCTTAAAGTGTCTGCTCTTGATCAAGCTCCTCTGATGTTATTCTAGTCATCTGAAGTATCCTCTGTACTCCAAGACCCAGGTCAGATGCTCTCTTTCCTGATACTTCAGTCAGAATGAATTGTTCTCTTCTGTGCTATTTTCTTATACCTCCAATACAAAATTAGTTGCAATTATAGCTAGTTGTTTAAGAGTCCCTATTTCACAAATAAATCTTAATCTCCCCAATGCCAGGGGTTTTACTTTAGTCATTTTTATAATTATTGATACAATATAATGTCAAGATTTGTTGAATTAAAATAGACAATTTCAACAGGCCCTTTCCTGGGAGAGAAGATATACTCTATTCTCAACAATGCAAAGGGAAGATATTTAACATGAGTTTGAAATAATCCTACCTATTCCTCTGAAGACTAATTCTTTCTACAAAGCTTGCAGTTGGAAAAACTTGTCTATCATACCCAGGCTACATTTTCATTGGAAAGACTTTTCCTAAGGACAGACAGGACAGTCTCCTTTGATACAACATGGAACCTAGAGGTGTGTATGGAGATGGAAATGGTGAGATCTCACAAGCCCTGGCTTATGAACATGTTAACTAGGGTGATGGGAGACCCTAAAGAGTTTTTACAAGGGGAGCACTTGATTAGTTTTTTACTTGGGGGAATTACCTCTGAGATAATCAATTATGGGCTGAATTGGAGGGATGCAGGAGTCAAGCCAAGGGGTGATGGTTGTAGACTTGTCTATGGTGATGGCAGAGGACATAGAGAGAAAAGAGTTGCTTAAGGTATAAAACTGGACAGTCATGTTGATTGATCGATTTTGAGGGGAGAAAGGTTGAAGATCTAGAATGACGGCCAGGTGAGGATTTTGCACCTATGAATCTGGACCTATGTAGAAGCACTCAGTAGGGAAAAAACACTTCAGAGCATCAACTTTACACAACATGTAAAACATGGCATCAGCATCATTGTCATGTATGAAGGATGACTCATTCCGTAGGGAAGCCACAGGAGCTATCAGGAAATCACATCAAGCTTTTTCACAAATGAATAGGCTCAAAATTAGATTCTTACACCAACTTACTAAAAGGAAGGTTATTAAACTGTCAGACAAGAGCTCTCCATGGTTTTTATGAATTATCATGATTCATCTTTCCAAGGGAAGGATCTGAGCAAGAATCATTTTCGCTGCTTCTCAAGAGTTCCTGAAGAATCACACACTAGAGGATTAGAGCAAAAAGAATGATTCATAATAATAGCATCAAAGATTGGATTGAACATCTAAACACAAAGTGTACATTCTTGTCTGATTATCAAGCATGTGATGTGGTTTTACTAAATCAAGTTGATTTTTCTGGTTAGTATTCCGAATGTACTTTCATCTGTGAATTTAAGGATTATAGTGATACAGAATATAGCCACATATAAAACAAAACCTTTCTAACTCAATGTGGTCCATGGACACTGATTTTACAGCCTCACATAGTAACATGCTTTGTGTTATTAGGAGAGTGAAATTCTCATTTTACGTATTACATCTGAGAACCAGTGGGGAATGGCAAATAAGATGTAATTTCTGGCCTAGTGCTTTTTTAAACATTTGCATTTAAATACTCTTAAAGGAAACAAGTATCTTCCAGCCCACAGCCATAGACACTGTTAATTCTCTCATTTATTTTATTGCCTGGCATCTGAGCTGGGATTTGGGAATGAACAGGAGTACCCAAATGGGTACCGGGACTAGGTAATATGGACACACTGAGCCCATCTGAAAAGAGGCAGAGACATACAGAACAGCCACACTGAACTTAGGGGGCCTGCTCATCCAGGGCATGTACCACCTGGCCCTCACCCATCTCCTTCCCCTCAGTAGTGCTCAAGATAACATCTGAAATGCCTCAGAAGACTTGCAAGGCCCTGTGTGTCTGACTACTGCCCCACTCCCAGTCTTGTGTCCTACCACTCACTCACCCTCCAGCTCTGTGACCTCCAGCCACACAGTGCCACAGGTCAAGAAGCAGTGGTGCTGTGGCGTCCCACCCTCTTCCCCTTCAGACCCAGGCACTCATTTCCCCACCTGCCAGGGGTTTGGCTGCTAAGCTCAACAGCTGAGTCCCACTGCAGAACTGCCCTCTGCCGGCTCTGCAGGGGCACACTCTCACCTCAGGGACTGAGGGGCTGGTCCATAAGAAGGTTCAGAAGCCTTGATCTGAGGCAGCTCAAAAGGGCACCCCAGCTCCAGAGTCTCCCTCACTTCTTACAGGTGTTATTCCTGAGAGCAAGCTCAATTAACACCTGCCTGTACCTCTCTTTCTTTCTCTGTTTCCAGGGAGCCCAATCTAAGACACAAGCCCCCTTCATACCCTGCCCCAAAGCCTTTGCCACTGTTCTTGCCTCTGTCTGGAACATTCTTCAGCCATCCTCCCGTCCCCTCTTCCCCTGAGTGTCCCTACCGCTCTTTCTTAGCTCTGGGATCACTTTCCCAAGAATGTCTTCCTGAAAGCCCAGCCTGATTCAAGTCCCGCTGGTCCATGCTTTCACGGAAACCAGTCCATTCATTCAGGGGACTTCCATTTGCAGGTAGAGAGGCATTAACCTGCATGTTTGACTCAAGTCTGTCTCACCTAATTCAGAGTAAACTCTGTGAAAGAAGGAGAGCGTCTCTTGCTTAGACTGGCATTCCAGCATCCAGCACTGAACCTGGCTCAGATTTGAAATGCAATGAATGTACAAAGGAACTTCAAAAATTTCATGGAAAGATAGAATTAAAAGATAAACACAACCTTTGCATGAATTTTCTGAAGACCCCTTCTATATTAAATTAATTGACTGATTGGTGAATAAATGGCCTCTCCATCAAAGTCCTTTCTTATTTTGAATTATCTTCTTGATAACAGGATCTTCTAGTGACCCCTTCTCATTACAAGGTTAGAGTGCAGCCATGTGGTAGGCTGTGATCACTGCCTTTACCAAGGTCACCTTAGGGGTTATATTTTTTATCTGTCAAAGCTAATCTTATAAGAATGTTGAGGCTGAAAACACAGAGGAAATGTACATCTCTTTAGCACTGTATTTTCATGATAGGAATTCCAAATGGTTAATAGACAATAATAAGAAAATAGTTCAGAACCTAAATCATCAGTGTCAGTATTTCACCATGGCATTTTAGTGAAAGAGTGGGAGATTGATTCCTAAAATGAGGAGGAAAAGAGCTCCCTTTGCTTCTATTTTCAGAGGCTTTTGTTCTAGAAATTATTTTTAGTGTTGGTAAATTATGCTAATTAAGACAACTAAGCTGAAAAGTAGTATATTTGGAACCAAGAGAACATATTTTACTAATGGTTTTTGATTTCCCAAGCTGATTTAAAATTAGATTTATGTTTTTTAAGATTTTTCTGATTATGCAGCCAAATGCCACCCTAAAGGTCAAGGTGGCCAGAGAGAAAGGAGAAATCAACCTCCAACCAGCACTCACTGAGCACATTCACTGAGGAAGGTACTCGAGGCCAAGGTCGTGGGGGCCGGGGAGATACAGTATCTCACCTAAATGATTCTAAAGTGTTGATATGGATTCTGAAAAAGAGAAGAGAAAACCAGCTCCTGACAGTCAGGAGTTGGCCTGGCACTACCATCACAGCCTTGGTGTTGCCAGATGCTGGCCTGGCACTCAGATCTAGGCTGTGGAGTTCTTCTGCTGAATGTGAACAATTTCACAGAACACCCACATCAGGCTTGGATGCTCTGTGACACTGTTGGATCGTGCCAAAATCAAGACCACTTCCAAGTGATGTCTGAGCTCAGCCAAAAACAAGAAGATTGTCCAAACCACAAAAATTACTAAACATCCCCTGTCCTGGCTGGTACAAGAGCTGCTTCTTTACCAGTTACAGCTTAGCCTCACTTTATTCCTCCTGCTGTCTAGGTAACATTTAATAAAGATACCCAATCATTGAATCGCTGCTGTTTCCTGATAGCATCCAATCCAGAGCAAAACCCCACTTCTTTAAATCTTCCCCCAAATCATCTACCACAAGCCCAAATCCTATGAGTCCATTGTAATGCCCTTTTACAGAGTCACCCCCCAGTTCTCTGTGGTATGTGTTCTCCCTCACTACAACAGGACTATAAACCCCATTTTGTTTAATTACAGATGTATTCCTGGTGATCTTTGTCTAGAGGCCATTGACAGCTGATGGAGTTTGGATGTGTTGTCCCCTCCAAAACTCATGTGGAAATTTGATCTCCAATGTGGCAGTGTTGGAAACTGATTGAGTCATGGGGGCAGATCCCTCATGAATGGATTAATGCTCTCCCTAGGGGAGGGGGGATTAATGAGTGAGTTCTCACTCTATTAGTTCCCATGAGAGCTTGTTGCTTAAAAAGACCCTGGCACCTCCTCTCTCTCTCTTGCTTCCTCTCACCATGTGATCAGCTTGTACCTGCCAGCTGCCTGCCACTTTCCGTCATGAGCAGAAGCAGCCTGAGGCCCATGCTAGATGCAGCTATCCCAGAATCATAAGCCAAATAAACCTCTTTCCTTTATAAATTACCCAGTCTCAGGTATTCTGTTACAGCAACACAAAACGGACTAAAACAGAAAATTGGTACCGAGAGTGGGGTGTTGCTAAATAGAAACCTGAAAATGTGGATGCGGCTTTGGAACTAGGTAATGGGCAACTGTTGGAGGAGTTTGGAAGACTTAGAAGAAGACAGAAAGACAAGGGAAAGTTTGGAATATCTTAGAGACTTATGCAGTGGCGAGCAGAAGGCTGATAGAAATGTGGACAGTAAAGGCCATGCAGATGATGAGGTCTCAGATAGGAATGAGGCACTTACTGGGAATTGGACAAAAGATCACACTTGCTACACCATAGCAAGGAATTTGGCTTCATTGTGTCCATGCCCTTGGACTTTGTGGAAGGTGGGACTTAAGAGTTGTGAACCAGAGCATTTGACTGAAGAAATTTCCAAGCAGCAAAGCGTTCAGGACACTGCATGGCTACTTCTAACAGCCTACTCTGAGTTATGGCAGCAAAGGCATAATGTAAAGCCAGAATTTAAATGGAAGCAGAGCGTAAAGACTTGGAAACTTTGCATCCTGGCCATGCGGTAAAGAAGCAGAGAGCTGGAGAACAATGCAAGGGTGAAGCAGAGAAACTGGTTGCTAAAGACATTATCTTGGAGGTGAGGCAGCCAGATGCTAATAACCAGGACAATGGAAAAAAAGCCCTGAAGGCATTTCAGAAGTCTGTAAGGGTGTCCTACCCATCACAGGCCCTGAGGCCTAGAAGGACTGAGTTATCCTGGAGGAAAGACCTGGGGTACAGCTGCCCTAGGGATCCTGCTCCCTGCATCCCAGCCGCTCCAGCTGGAGCAGCCCCAAGTGTGGTTCATGCAGCAGCCCTGGAGAGTAGAGGCCCAAAACCTTGGTGGTGTCCATGTTGTAAGTCTGCAGGCTGGCAGGAGGTGAGAGCAGTGGAGGCGTGGCAGCCTCCACCCAGATTCCAGAAGATGTATGGAAAAGCCTGGAAGCCCAGGCAGAGACCTGCCACAGGGGCAGAGTCACCACAGAGGTCATCTACTAGAGCAATGCTGAGCAGAAAAGTGGGGTTGGAGCCCGCACAGAGAGCCCCCACCAGGGAAATGTCTAGTAGAGCCAATGCAGCAGGGCTGCCACCAGGACTCCAGAACTGCAGGGCCACTGGTAACGTGCAACACCGTCCTGGAAAAGCTGCAGGCACCAGTGCAGCCCAATGGGCTGTGCCTGGCAGAGATGTGGGAGTGAGACTGCCTGAGGCTTTGGGGGCCCAGATGCCCAATTGTGCCCAAGGTGCAGGACTTGGAGTCAAAGATTATCTTGGAGGTTTAAGACATAATGTCTGCCCTGCTCAGTTTCGGACTTGTCTGGGACCTGTTTTTTCCTTTCTTTTGGCCTATTCCTCCCTTTTGGAATGAGAATGTATACCCTACCCAATGTCTGTTATACCATTGTATATTGGCAGTAGATAAATTTGGTTTTGTTTCTCAGGTTCACAGCTGGAAGGACTTTTGCTTTTGGTCTCAGATGAGACTTTGAATTTTGAACTTTTAAGTTGGTGCTGGAGCAAGCTAAGACTTTTGGGACTGTTGGGATAGAATGACTGTATTTTGTATATGAGAGGAACATGAGTTTTGGGGGGCCAGGGGAGGAATGATGGAGTTTGGATGTGTTGTCCCCTCCAAAACTCATGTGGAAATTTGATCCCCAATGTGACAGTGTTGGAAACTGATTGAGTCATGGGGGCGGATCCCTCATGAATGGATTAATGCTCTCCCTGGGGGAGGGGTGATTAATGAGTGAGTTCTTGCTCTATTAGTTCCCACGAGAGCTCGTTGCTTAATAAAGACTCTGGCACCTCCTCTCTCTCTCTTGCTTCTTCTCTCGCCATGTGATCTGCTTGTCCTTCCCGGCTGCCTGCCACTTTCCGCCATGAGTAGAAGCAGCCTGAGGCCTGTGCCAGATGCAGCTGTCCCAGAGTCGTAAGCCAAATAAACCTCTTTCCTTTATAAATTACCCAGTTTCATGTATTCTGTTATAGCAACACAAAACGGACTAAAACAACAGCTCTCACGGACATAGAAGTAAAATTTAAAGAGCTATGTAGGAATAGTCAAATAACCTTTATTAAATATTTGACCTTGAAATATATACATTTATCTCCATACCTTCACACTAAAGCCAAGCCAATAATTTCACAGTAATAAGCATTTGGGGCAAAACCATCAATCAAGTCCTCCCTGTACTTCAGATGGGGAATGATAAACTACCGAAAGTCAGGAAATACAAGGAATAGGGCATTGAGAGAAACAAAACTATGACCTTTTAGGTAGCAATTTTCAAAATCACTAATAAGTGTCCTGGTGACGCAGAATCGTCATGGGGAACAGGAGCAGAGTAGCCCTGAGGTGCAGGGTGAGTCCCAAGTATTAGGGCCGAGGGACAGAAGTAACTGTGGAGGCGTGTTCACAAGGCCCCAGGCATCCAGCTTTGTACTGCTTCTGACTTACCTAAACAGCCTATGTTTTCTTCTCTGTTGTGAAATGTGTTATTCACTTCTTTAAATTTCCTCTGATTTGGTTTAATGGCACATGGACTTTTTTTTCAGTGTTTACATATCTTTAAAGGCACTGTTATCCAAGTCTCAAGTTTAAGTCTTAATTTTTACCCAGAAAATTTCAGAATTATCTAAGTGAAATTTTCTTATGTGACATATTTTTAACGAAATAGATATCAATGGGAAATGTGATTTATGCAATTATTGCAGAAAATGAAAAATTCCATGTTTCTTTTTTATGATTGTATACCTAATCTGAGAACATCAGAGCACTGTAGCAAAGGCATTCCACGCTACAGTCAGAGAAACACACAATCCAAGAGGTGCCAGGTCTAACCAAACAGATATAGCAGGGATTATGATGCTCCAACTGGTAGCTACGAGTAGCAGCTGCTTGTTTTTCATTTTAATATTTCACATAGGTTTAGTAAAATGTTAAATAAAAAAATATGCATTAAAAGGCAATATAGTTTGGAGATTAAAAGCACAGACTAAATTCAGACTGGATTTTAAACCCAACTTTCTCTCAAAACCTGTTTCTTCATCAGTAAAATGGAGGTAACAATAGTACCTACACAGGATAGTTGTTGGATTTAATGCCATGATGCCTGTAAAATGCTCAGCTCAGTGCCTGGTATACAGTAAGTTCTATGAATACTGTTGTGATTGTGTTGTTAATGACCTGTCTTGAACCAAGTGCAGAAATTCTCAATTTGACATAAAGGATTTTGAAAGCTCAAATTGTATTAGCTTTGTGTTGAAAACTGTATTTTAAGTATATTTAAATATATTTTAACATTAAGTTTTGAACTCTGATAAAAGAGTTTAATAAATCCCACATTTACTCAACAAGCATTCATTATGTACTTCTTGGGCCTTGTGCATAGTACCTGGGCAGGTAAAGAGTTAGAGAAGAGAAAGCCAGATTAGATATGATTTAGACTCAGATATGTCCACAATGAACAATTAAACACGGCTGACTTTCATAACTGCTATAATCAATGTTCAATAATGTTATCCTAGTAAAAGAAAAGTTTAGCTATGAATAAGACAATCTACAAGGCCTCATGGAGATGGTGGTTTTGAAATGAATGGAATTTCCTCAGGAAAAGACTGGGTTGTGGGTCTGGAAGGACAATCTGGACAGACAGATTAATATAAACAAAGGAACAGAAGTGGAAAGGTGACCAGGATATTGAGAGAATTGGGTATAGAATAGCAGATCTGCTCAATATTTGGAGAATGGCTGAATAACTCATGAAGCCTCCAGGAAGGAAGGTCCCTTGTATGCCCTGTTAAAGAGTTTAGATCTTGTCTTATATGCCCTTTTAAAGAGTTTAGATCTTGTCTTAGCTCAGGCTGTCATAACAAAATACTGTAACCTGGGCGCTTAAACAATAGGAATTTATTTTTCTCAGTTCCGAAGGCTGGGAAGTACAAGATCAAGATGTATGTTGATTGACTTTCTGTGAGGGCCCTCATTCTGGCTTACAGATGGCTGCCTTCTCACTGTCTTAGCAAAGAGACAGAGAAAGACAGACAGACAGAAAAAGGCAGGTACAGAGAAAGAGAGAAAGAATTTTTCTATACATTTTACGTTTATTAGCCATTTATATATATTTAAATATATATGAGGAGACTTCAACAAGTTCATGGAGAATATAATTAAGAGATAAAAATAGAAAATATAAACTTTATTTCTCAACAGATGCTTCATCAAATTCAAGACACTTTTGTAAGTGATGATACTAGCCAAAGAACTGAGGGTTCTGGGAATTTAACCATGTCAATGCAGTCTTCTTTACATAATTAACTGGAAAGGAAAAAATCAGTGCCCTTTAAAGATTTTTTAAGATTAGGAACAGAAAGAAGTCAGAAAGAGCTGTAAGGTGGATTCCTCGATATCCCATTGAAACTCTTGGAAAATTGCCCATTTAATGAGAGAAATGGGCAGGAGCATTGTCGTGGTGGAGAAGGACTCTGGTGAACCTTTCCCAGGCATTTTTCTGCTAAAGCTTTACACTCTCATGATAAGCAGATGCTATTGTTTTTTGGCTCTTCAGAAAGTCTACAAGCAAAATTCCTTGAGTATTTCCCAAAACTGTTGCCACGACCAGTCTGTTTTTGCTTGACTAGACCACTTCTACCTCTTGGTAGCCATTGCTTGGACTGCGCTTTGTCTTCAGGGCTATACTGGTAAAGCCATGTTTCATCCACTATTACAATTCTTCAAAGAAATACTTCAGGATCTTGATCCCACCTGTTTAAAATTTCCATTGAAAGCTCTGCTCTTTTCTGATCTGGGCACAATAGTTTTGGAACCCGTCAAGTGGAAAGTTCGCTCAACTGTAGTTTTGCAGTCAGAATTGTGTAAGCTGAGCCAATTGAGATGTCTCTGGTGTTGGCTATTGTTTCTGCTGCAAATCGTCAATCCACTTCAATTAGAGCACAAACAAGATTAATTTCTTTTGGCAAATTGATATGCATGGTTTACCGCTATGAATTTCATCTTCAACACCTTCTTATCCCTTCTTAAAACAAGTTATCCATTTGTAAACTGCTGATGTCTTTGGAGCATCGCTCCCATAAACTTTTTGTAAAGCATCAATGATTTCATCATTCTTCCACCCAAGCTTCACCATAAATTTGATGTTTGTTCTTGCTTCAATTTTAGCAGAATTCTTGTTTCTCTGATAGGAGCTCTTTTCAATCTGATGTCTTATCCTTTTTAGTACCTCAAACTTGATCCTGTTCAGACATGTTATAACAAGTCAGTACGAGTATATCTTGGTTCAAAAATATTTTGAATTCATGCATAGTTTTCTCATAATACACATTTTCCATGAACTTTTTGAAGACGTGTGTGTGTGTGTGTGTGTGTGTGTGTGTGTGTGTGTGTGTGTGTGTGTGTGTACACACTGGTTTTCATCCTTGTTTATTTTTCTACTGGCATATTTGATTCAAATAGTTTCTAACAATCATTTCCCCCTTTGAGTTCCAACATTAGTATTTTAGAAACATGGAAATTCAAAAACACAGGCGTTAGTTGTAACTGGCACTTTTTATTAGCATAGTTTCCTATAATGAAGTTTGATTTATTAACTCATCTGTGTAAATGTCTCAGTGATATTATACTTAAAGCAGAATGCTACTATCAGTTTTAACTATTTGAATGTATTTTAATAAATCTAAAGACATCTTATGCAAACAGCAAAACAGAATGTGCAGTTTCCATGGAAACAAAAGCTAATATTATTAAAAAGGAATAAGCCAGGCCAGAACTCTTCCCCTCAGGACCCTTATTTGCAACCAGCTCCTTGAATAAGTTGCATATGTGAATTATGCCACCTGATGCTAGTTAACATAAGTGATGCCTAATAAAGACTTCACTAGGCATCTGACCATCATGAAGGAAATGTTGATGTAAATTGCATTGCCTGCTAACTAATTTGGATTTTTATTTGAAATTGCCATTTAAAAGTAAAACCATGAGGGTTTCAAGATGGCGGCGGCTGTGGCGGCTGGCGCGGAGTAGCTGAGGTGTAAAAGGCGGCCACTGGGCCTCAGGCAGTCGGGAAACTTGTGGACCTTCCTCTCACCATCTCTTAAGGGAGGACTACAGCTGCTGGCCGGTCCTGGGGGCTCAACGCCACTTTGCCCCCGGCAGGAGAGGCTGTCTCATTTACAGGCAACAGCTTTGAAGTGTGGAGCAGGAAAAGAACTGATTCTTAGCTGCAAAAGCGAGTCTTGAAACAGGGAACACGGCGCCAGGGCTGCTGTGGATGCAGCCAGGATCCCGGAGGCTGGGGCCGCACTGAAGGCGGCCAGCTGCCCTATTCAGGATTCGAGGTTTCAGGCCGGCATTAAAGAAGACTCTTGGGAGCGCCCGAGCCACGCCGCAACTGAACAGCCCGAGGCTGCAGCGCCGAGAACACGGAAGGCGACAAACCAGAGACAGAGAGCGAACACCCGACCTGGCACAGCACTGTGAGTGATCCCTGGCACAGCTCTGTTCGGGGGGTGGATGACCACGCAGCTCCCACCTGCACCACCAGGCCACTCACCGCCCCGGTGCTGCCTCCATTCTCCCAGGTGCGGGCAGCTCCGCCCTGCTCGGCCATCACTGAGCCCATTTGCTTGGCCTGGCGCTGGGCTTTCCCGAGCCTGCGGACTGGCCTCCTCTCCCACTCCCTCCGCGGTTCTCTGGCGGGGCTGGGGGCGTGGGGTGTCCCGACCAGTGTTGGGAGGGCAAGGAAGTACGGGCGGGCCGACTGTCACTCCACCACACCCTGGACTCCGGCCCCAGTAAACTTCCTGTTACTGGGAGGCAGATACCATCTCTGCGACCACCAGTTTGGAAAAAAGCCTAACGAATTTCTGGTTGGGAATAGTGTGGTAGGAGAGTTCCCAGGTCCGCTTGAACCTGCCGGAGAGCAGGCTGCAGGTGGGCACTAGACTCGGTTTATACCGGGGGGGATACAAAGGTGAACAAGACCCGAGAAAGATCTACACAGTGCTACAAAGGCACCCAGAGAGACCGGTCGTCTGTGCCTAGCAGAAACCTGGTAGACTTCCTGGGCGAGGCGGTGCTGAGCAGGGTCTTGAAGGCCCAGCTGATAGACGAGGGGTGCAGAAGACACACCCCAGCCCAGCACAGTGTGCACAGAGGGGGGAGACGTGCGGCCAGGGAGGCGGAGACTCGACAGAAACCACACACCCGGTGGGGTCGCCACCGCACGATCTAACAGCCTGGGCCAGAGCACACGGAACAGGGAGAAGTCCTGTACAGGAAGTGAAAGCTCAACAGAGATCACACACCCTGTGGTACGTGATCCACCAGCCCAGCAGAGTCCAAGCTGACCAGAAAGGTGGATCCCCGGAGAAGCCCAAGACCCGAGGCAACCACACACACAAGACACTAGAGGCCAACTGAGCAGTCACGGCGGGAGCCATACCAAATTGGCAACCACAGCAACATCCTAGTTAGTCATTAGTCTCAAACCGGTGGACTGTGAAAGCCCCTGCCACAATGAATAAACACCAAAAAAAAGACACCAGAAATACAAAAAATCAAGAAAGTACACCACCAAAAGTTAATAAATCTCATACTCTAGATCCTATAGAACAAGAAGCCCTTGAAATAACTGACAAGGAATTTCGAGTGATAATTCTAAGGAAACTGAATGAGATACAAGAAAACTCAGCTAGACATCATGATGAAATGAGGAAAAGTATACAGGATCTGAAAGAGGAAATATACAAGGAAATCAATGTCCTGAAAAAAAATGTAGCAGAACTTGATGAACTGAAGAAGTTATTCAGTGAAATAAAAAACACAACGGAGAGTTTAACCAGCAGGCTTGTCGAAGTTGAAGAGAGAACCTCTGAACTTGAAGATGGGCTGTTTGAAATAACACAAGCAGACAAAAAGAAAGAAAAAAGAATCAAGGACATGGAAGAAAATCTGAGAGAGATATCAGACAACCTCAAGCGCTCAAATATCCGAGTCATAGGTATTCCAGAAGGGGAGGAAAATGGAGATTCCATTGAAAACATATTCAACAAAATAGTGGCAGAAAACTTTCCAGGTATAGGAAAAATCACAGATCTTCAGATCCAGGAAGCTCAACGATCTCCAAACGTATTCAACCCAAAAAGGCCTTCTCCAAGACATGTCATAGTCAAATTGGCAAAACTCAGAGACAAAGAGAGAATCTTAAAAGCTGCAAGAGAGAAGCGTCAAATCACCTATAAGGGAGCCCCAATCAGGTTAACATCAGACTTTTCATCACAAACCCTAAAAGCTAGAAAGGAATGGGATGATATTTTCAAAATACTAAAAGACAAAGATTGCCAGCCAAGAATACTCTACCCTGCAAGGCTATCCTTCCGAAACGAGGGGCAAATAGTATATTTCTCAGACAAACAAAAACTGCGGGAGTTCACTACCACACGACCTCCCTTACAAGAAATCCTCAAGGGAGTACTGGGTTTGGTTCCTGAAAAATAACTACCACTGCCATAAAAACCTAAGAAAAATCTAAACCCGCTAGTACAATAAAAATGGCATTCATGAAGAGAAAACAAGCTAACAAAAACACTATCTACAACCTAAGGAACCAACAAACAAAGAAACCAAACAGTAAATCAGAAAGCAAGGAACAAAAGACACCTAAGGCAACCAAACAACCAATAAAATGCTAGGAATAAATCAACACCTTTCAATAACAACTCTTAATGTTAAAGGCTTGAATTCCCCAATTAAAAGACACAGACTGGCTGACTAGATCAAAAAGCAGGACCCAACTATATGCTGCCTACAAGAGACCCACCTCACCCATAAAGATTCACACAGACTAAGAGTGAAAGGATGGAAAAAGATTTACCATGCAAACAGAAAAGAAAAACGAGCTGGAGTAGCTATTCTTATATCTGACAAAACAGACTTTAAACTAAAAACCATAAAAGGAGACAATGAGGGACACTACTTAATGATAAAAGGACTGATCCATCAAGAAGACATAACAATCATAAATATGTACGCACCCAATGTTGGAGCAGCCAGATTTATAAAACAAACTCTATTAGACCTAAAGAAGGAAATAGACACTAATACCATAATAGCAGGGGACCTGAACACTCCACTGTCAATATTAGACAGATCATCTAGGCAAAGAATCAGTAGAGAAACACAAGATCTAAACAAGACTCTAGACCAATTGGAATTGGCAGATATCTACAGAACATTCCACCCAACAACCTCAGAATATTCATTCTTCTCATCAGCACATGGATCATTCTCCAGGATAGATCACATATTAGGTCACAAATCAAGTCTCAATAAATTCAAAAAAATTGGAATTATCCCATGTATCTTCTCAGACCACAATGGATTAAAACTAGAAATTAATAACAAACAAAACTCTGGAAACTATACAAACACATGGAAATTAAACAGCATTCTACTTAATGACATATGGGTCCAAGAAGAAATCAAGCAGGAAATCAAAAAGTTTATTGAAACTAATGAAAACAATGATACATCATACCAAAACCTGTGGGATACTGCAAAAGCAGTATTGAGGGAAAAATTTATTGCATTAAACGCTCACTTCAGAAGAATAGAAAGATGGCAAGTGAACAACCTAACACTTCACCTTAAAGAACTAGAAAAACAAGAACAATCCAATCCTAAAGTTAGCAGACGGAAAGAAATCATTAAGATCAGAGCAGAACTGAATGAAATTGAAAACCGAAAAACAATTCAAAAGATCAACGAATCAAAAAGTTGGTTTTTTGAAAAGATAAATAAAATAGACAAACCATTAGCATGGATAACAAAAAAAAGAAGAGAGAAGACTCAAATAACAAAAATTAGAAATGAAAAAGGCGATATTACAATTGATTCATCTGAAATACAAGGAATCATTCGAGACTACTATAAACAACTATACGCCAACAAATTTGAAAATCTGGAGGAAATGGATAAATTTCTGGACACACACAAGCTCCCAAAACTGAACCGTGAAGACGTAGAAAATTTGAACAGACCAATAACAATAAAGGAGATTGAAGCTGTTATCAGAAGGCTCCCAACAAAGAAAAGCCCAGGACCAGATGGATTCACAGCAGAATTTTACCAAACATTCAAAGAGGAATTGACACCGATTCTTTACAAACTATTCCAAAAGATTGAAACGGACGCAAATCTCCCAAACTCATTCTATGAAGCAAACATCATCCTGATACCAAAACCAGGTAAAGATATAACCAAAAAAGAAAACGACAGGCCAATATCCTTGATGAATATAGATGCAAAAATCCTCACTAAAATACTAGCAAACAGAATACAGCAACACATACGAAAAATTATTCATCACGATCAAGTGGGATTCATCCCAGGGATGCAAGGTTGGTTCAACATACGCAAATCAATAAATGTGATACACCATATTAATAAACTCAAACACAAGGACCATATGATCATCTCTATAGATGCTGAAAAAGCATTTGATAAAGTTCAGCACTCATTCATGACAAAGACCCTCTATAAGTTAGGTATAGAGGGAAAGTATCTCAACATAATTAAAGCCATATATGCCAAACCCACTGCCAATATCATCCTGAATGGGGAAAAGCTGAAAGCTTTTCCTTTAAGAACAGGCACTAGACAAGGATGCCCACTCTCACCACTCCTATTCAACATAGTGTTGGAAGTACTAGCCAGAGCAATCAGAGAAGAGAAGGAAATAAAGGGCATCCAGATTGGAAAAGATGAAGTCAAACTGTCCCTGTTTGCAGATGACATGATCCTATATATCGAACAGCCTAAAACCTCTACAAAAAAACTGTTGGAATTGGTAAATGATTTCAGCACAGTAGCAGGATACAAAATCAACACACAAAAATCAGTAGCATTTCTTTTCTCCGATAGTGAACATGCAGAAGGAGAAATCAAGAAAGCTTGCCCATTTACAATAGCCACCCAAAAAATAAAATACTTAGGAATTGAGTTAACCAAGGAGGTGAAAAATCTCTATAATGAGAACTACAAACCACTGCTGAGAGAAATTAGAGAGGATACAAGAAGATGGAAAGATATTCCATGCTCTTGGATTGGAAGAATCAACATAGTGAAAATGTCCATACTACCCAAAGTGATATACAAATTCAATGCAATCCCCATCAAAATTCCAAAGACATTTTTCTCAGAAATGGAAAAAACTATTCAGACATTTATATGGAACAATAAAAGACCACGAATAGCCAAAGCAATGCTCAGCAAAAAAAATAAAGCTGGAGGCATAACACTACCTGACTTTAAGCTATACTACAAAGCTATAATAACCAAAACAGTATGGTACTGGCATAAAAACAGACACACTGACCAATGGAATAGAATAGAGAATCCAGAAATCAACCCTCACACTTACTGCCATCTGATCTTTGACAAAGGCACCAAGCCTATTCACTGGGGAAGGGACTGCCTCTTCAGCAAGTGGTGCTGGGATAACTGGATATCGATATGCAGGAGAATGAAACTAGATCCATACCTCTCACCGTATACTAAAATCAACTCAAAATGGATTAAGGATTTAAATATACACCCTGAGACAATAAAACTTCTTAAAGAAAACATAGGGGAAACACTTCAGGAAATAGGACTGGGCACAGACTTCATGAATACGACCCCAAAAGCACGGGCAACCAAAGGAAAAATAAACAAATGGGATTATATCAAACTAAAAAGCTTCTGCACAGCAAAAGAAACAATTAAAAGAGTTAAAAGACAACCAACAGAGTGGGAGAAAATATTTGCAAAATATACATCTGACAAAGGATTAATATCCAGAATATATAAGGAACTCAAACAACTTTACAAGAAGAAAACTAGCAACCCAATTAAAAAATGGGCAAAAGAGCTAAGTAGGCATTTCTCTAAGGAAGATATCCAAATGGCCAACAGACATATGAAAAAATGCTCAACATCACTCAGCATCCGGGAAATGCAAATCAAAACCACATTGAGATACCATCTAACCCCAGTTAGGATGGCTAAAATCCAAAAGACTATGAACGATAAATGCTGGCGAGGCTGCGGAGAAAAAGGAACTCTCATACATTGTTGGTGGGACTGCAAAATGGTGCAGCCTCTATGGAAAATGGTATGGAGGTTCCTTAAACAATTGCAAATAGATCTACCATACGACCCAGCCATCCCACTGTTGGGAATATACCCAGAGGAATGGAAATCATCAAGTCGAAGGTATACCTGTTCCCCAATGTTCATCGCAGCACTCTTTACAATAGCCAAGAGTTGGAACCAGCCCAAATGCCCATCATCAGATGAGTGGATACGGAAAATGTGGTACATCTACACAATGGAATACTACTCAGCTATAAAAACGAATGAAATACTGCCATTTGCAACAACATGGATGGACCTCGAGAGAATTATATTAAGTGAAACAAGTCAGGCACAGAAAGAGAAATACCACATGTTCTCACTTATTGGAGGGAGCTAAAAATTAATATATAAATTCACACACACACATACACACATACACACACAAACCGGGGGGGGGGGAAGAAGATATAACAACCACAATTATTTGAAGTTGATACGACAAGCAAACAGAAAGGACATTGTTGGGGGGGAGCGGGGGAGGGAGAAGGGAGGGAGGTTTTGGTGATGGGGAGCATTAATCAGCTACAATGTATATCGACAAAATAAAATTTAAAAAAAAAAAAAAAAAAAGCCCAGGACCAGATGGATTCACAGCAGAATTTTACCAAACATTCAGAGAGGAATTGACACCGATTCTTTACAAACTATTCCAAAAGATTGAAATGGACGCAAATCTCCCAAACTCATTCTATGAAGCAAACATCATCCTGATACCAAAACCAGGTAAAGATATAACCAAAAAAGAAAACTACAGGCTGATATCCCTGATGAATATAGATGCAAAAATCCTCACTAAAATACTAGCAAACAGAATACAGCAACACATACGAAAAATTATTCATCACGATCAAGTGGGATTCATCCCAGGGATGCAAGGTTGGTTCAATATACGCAAATCAATAAATGTGATACACCATATTAATAAACTCAAACACAAGGACCATATGATCATCTCTATAGATGCTGAAAAAGCATTTGATAAAGTTCAGCACTCATTCATGACAAAGACCCTCTATAAGTTAGGTATAGAGGGAAAGTATCTCAACATAATTAAAGCCATATATGCCAAACCCACGGCCAATATCATCCTGAATGGGGAAAAGCTGAAAGCTTTTCCTTTAAGAACAGGCACTAGACAAGGATGCCCACTCTCACCACTCCTATTCAACATAGTGTTGGAAGTACTAGCCAGAGCAATCAGAGAAGAGAAGGAAATAAAGGGCATCCAGATTGGAAAAGATGAAGTCAAACTGTCCCTGTTTGCAGATGACATGATCCTATATATCGAACAGCCTAAAACCTCGACAAAAAAACTCTTGGAATTGATAAATGATTTCAGCACAGTAGCAGGATACAAAATCAACACACAAAAATCAGTAGCATTTCTTTTCTCCAATAGTGAACATGCAGAAGGAGAAATCAAGAAAGCCTGCCCATTTACAATAGCCACCCAAAAAATAAAATACTTAGGAATTGAGTTAACCAAGGAGGTGAAAAATCTCTATAATGAGAACTACAAACCACTGCTGAGAGAAATTAGAGAGGATACAAGAAGATGGAAAGATATTCCATTCCATTGGAAGAATCAACATAGTGAAAATGTCCATACTACCCAAAGTGATATACAAATTCAACGCAATCCCCATCAAAATTCCAAAGACATTTTTCTCAGAAATGTAAAAAACTATTCAGACATTTATATGGAACAATAAAAGACCACGAATAGCCAAAGCAATGCTCAGCAAAAAAAATAAAGCTGGAGGCATAACACTACCTGACTTTAAGCTATACTACAAAGCTATAATAACCAAAACAGTATGGTACTGGCATAAAAACAGACACACTGACCAATGGAATAGAATAGAGAATCCAGAAATCAACCCACACACTTACTGCCATCTGATCTTTGACAAAGGCACCAAGCCTATTCACTGGGGAAGGGACTGCCTCTTCAGCAAGTGGTGTTGGGATAACTGGATATCGATATGCAGGAGAATGAAACTAGATCCATACCTCTCACCGTATACTAAAATCAACTCAAAATGGATTAAGGATTTAAATATACACCCTGAGACAATAAAACTTCTTAAAGAAAACATAGGAGAAACACTTCAGGAAATAGGACTGGGCACAGACTTCATGAATACGACCCCAAAAGCACGGGCAACCAAAGGAAAAATAAACAAATGGGATTATATCAAACTAAAAAGCTTCTGCACAGCAAAAGAAACAATTAAAAGAGTTAAAAGACAACCAACAGAGTGGGAGAAAATATTTGCAAAATATACATCTGACAAAGGATTAATATCCAGAATATATAAGGAACTCAAACAACTTTACAAGAAGAAAACTAGCAACCCAATTAAAAAATGGGCAAAAGAGCTAAGTAGGCATTTCTCTAAGGAAGATATCCAAATGGCCAACAGACATATGAAAAAATGCTCCACATCAATCAGCATCCGGGAAATGCAAATCAAAACCACATTGAGGTACCATCTAACCCCAGTTAGGATGGCTAAATTCCAATAGACTCTGAACGATAAATGCTGGCGAGGCTGCGGAGAAAAAGGAACTCTCATACATTGTTGGTGGGACTGCAAAATGGTGCAGCCTCTATGGAAAATGGTATGGAGGTTCCTTAAACAATTGCAAATAGATCTACCATACGACCCAGCCATCCCACTGTTGGGAATATACCCAGAGGAATGGAAATCATCAAGTCGAAGGTATACCTGTTCCCCAATGTTCATCGCAGCACTCTTTACAATAGCCAAGAGTTGGAACCAGCCCAAATGCCCATCATCAGATGAGTGGATACGGAAAATGTGGTACATCTACACAATGGAATACTACTCAGCTATAAAAACGAATTAAATATTGCCATTTGCAACAACATGGATGGACCTCGAGAGAATTATATTAAGTGAAACAAGTCAGGCACAGAAAGAGAAATACCACATGTTCTCACTTATTGGAGAGAGCTAAAAATTAATATATAAATCACACACACACACACACACACACACAAACGGGGGGGGGGAAGAAGATATAACAACCACAATTATTTGAAGTTGATACGACAAGCAAACAGAAAGGACATTGTTGGGGCGGAGGGGGGGAGGGAGAAGGGAGGGAGGTTTTGGTGATGGGGAGCAATAATCAGCTACAATGTATATCGACAAAATAAAATTTAAAAAAAATAAATAAATAATATTAAATAAAATAAAATAAATAATAAAAATAAATAAATAAAGAAATAAAGAAATAAAAGTAAAACCATTTCATCTTGATTTCCTAGAGAGAATTGTTCATTTCCATGCTAAAATTGAAATAAGACCAATAATGTGGGTGTATGATTTCTTTTTCAACTTTAAAATTTTCTGTTATAGTCTTTTTCTATTAAATCAATTTTCTTTTTGGTTTATTTTTATCAAGGGTGGAAAAGGTTCCTTAAGAAAATATTCTTAAACAAAATAAATGTTATACACAGAAGCATGAAAACCCTTTCTAGAAAAATTTGAAATAATTGTATGACTCAGACTGTCAGAGTTTATAATTACCATTTAGAAACTGAAAATGTTCTGTCCTAAAGAACATTGCCTTGGGTCCAAATCACCTAGAGAATGATGTGTCATATATGTTACCTAGCTCCACAAAGTTTATAATCCTGTTTTTAACCCGAAATTCCTATATAAGGCTGTAACCTTTTCCATATATTTTAATATATCATATTTGTCTGTGAAACATCTCAACTTAGTCTTGAGGTATCTATGCTTCTTTCATAAGGTGGAAAGAGAATTTATTCCCCTTAATGTCAAACAGGGGATAGGAATATCATAAAAAGATTATGAACATGAATTTTAATGTTCATAATAATCATACCTTCACTTTTTTGTTTTTTTGTGGTTTTTTGTTTTGTTTTTGTTTTTTTATTGAAACATAATTGATTATACATATTCATGAGGTACAGCGTAAACTATCAGTATTTGTGTACAATGTGTGGTGATCAAATCAGGATAAATATCATATTCATCATTACAAAACACTATGACTCTTTGTGTCCATTAACCAATTTCTCCCTAACCCTTTCACCCTGTCCTTCCCATCTCTAGTAACCACAATTCTATTCTCTCCTTCCGAAAGTTCAACATATTATTGTGATTGTTGTTTGTTTGTTTGCTTCTTTCTATCTTCCTTTTTTTAGCTCCCACTTATGAGTGGTATTTCTCTTTCTGTGCTGGCTTATTTCATTTAAAATAACTTTCTCCAAGCTCATCTATGTTGCTGCAAATGGCAGAATTCCATTCTTTTTTATGGCTGAGTAGTATTCCATTGTGTGTATATGTCACATTTCTTTATCCAGTCATCCATTGATGGATATTTAGATTGGTTCCAAATCTTGGCAATTATAAATATAGCTGCAATAAATATGGGAGTGCAGATGTCCCTTCACCATGATGATTTTCTTTCCTTTGGACATATACTCAGTAGTGGGATCGCTGGATCGCATGGTAGTTCTACCTGTCATTGTTTCAGAAACTTCCATATGTTTCTCATGATGGCTGTACTAATTTACAGTCCCACCAACTGGAACAGCATGGAAGAATTCCCCTTTCTCTGCATCCTTGCCAGCATTTGTTATTCTCTGTCTTTTTTATAAGACCCAGTCTAACTGAGGTGAGATGATATCTCAATGTGGTTTTGATTTGCATTTCCCTGATGGTTAGTGCTGTTGAACATTTTTTCATGCACCTTTTGTATGTCTTCCTTTGAGAAATCTCTATTCAGCTCCTTTGCTCATTATTAATTAGATTATTATTTGGTTTTTTTTTACTGTTCAGTTGTTTGAGTTCCTTGTATATTCTGGGTGTTAATCCCTTGTCAGATGTACAGTTTGCTAATATTTTCTCCCATTCTATAGGTTGTCTTTTCACTCTGCTGATTGTTTCCTTTGTTTCCTTTGCTGTTCAGAAGGTTCTTAGTTTGATGTAATCCCATTTGTTTATTTTTTCTTTTGTTGCCTGTGCTTTTGTGGTCTTAATCATAAAGCCTTTCCTGGTCCTTCCTCTTGAAGTGTTTTCCCTGTATTATCTTTTATGAGTTTTATAGTTTCAGGACTTATATATAAGTCTTTAACCCATTTGAGTTGATTTTGGTACATGGTAAGAGGTACAGGTCTAGTTTCATTCTTCTACAGTTGGATATCCAGTTTTCCCAGCACCATTTGCTGAAGAGGCTGTCCTTTCACTAATACATGTTCTTGGTGCCTTGTCAAAGATCAGTTGGCTGTAAGTTCATGGATTGATTTCTGAGTTCTCTACTATGTTCCATTGGTCTGTTTGTCTTTGTAGCATAATTTGAAATCAGGTAGTGTAATGACTCCAGCTTTATTTATTTATTTGTTTGTTTGTTTGCTGAGGATTGCTTTGGCTATTTGGGGTCTTTTGTTGTTCCATATGAATGTTAGGATTGGATTTTTTTTTTCTATTTCTGTAAAGAACATCATTGTATTTTGATGGGAATTGCATTGAATCTGTAGATCACTTTGGGTAGTATGGACACTTTTACATTAATTCTTCCAATCCATGAACATGGAATGTCTTTCCATCTTTTTTAGTCCTCTTTAATTTCTTTTAGCAGTGATTTGTTGTTCTCATTGTAGAGATCTTTCATCTCCTTGGTTGAATTTATTCCTAGGTATTTTATTTTTGGGGGTGACTATTGTAAATGGGCTTGTTTTTTTGATTTCTTCTTCTTCTAATTTTGTTGGCATATGAAAATGCAACTGATTTTGTATATTGATTTTGTGTCCTGCAACTTAACTGAATTTATTTATCAGCTCTAGGAGTTTTTTAGTAGAGTCTTTAGGTTTTTCTATTTCAAACAAGGACAATTTGACTTTGTCTTTTCCAATTTGAATGCTGTTTACTTCTTTCTTTTGCCTGATTGCTCTGGCTAATACTTCCAATACCATGTTAAATAGGAGTGGTGAGAGTAGGCATCCTTATCTTGTTCCTGTTCTTAAAAGAAAAGCCTTCAGTTTTTCCCCATTCAGGATGATATCGGTGGAGGGTTTGTCATATATGGCTTTTATTGTGTTAAGATACTTTCCTTGTATACCTAATTTGTTGAGAGTATTTATCATAAATGGATTTTGAATTTTGTCCAATGCTTTTTCTGCATCTATTGAGATGACCATATGGTTTTGTCCTTGATTTTGTTGAACTGGTGTATCACATTTATTGACTTGTGTGTGCTGAGCCATCCTTGCATCCCTGGAATGAATCCCACTTGATCATGATGTATAATCTTTTTGATGTCACTTCAGACCAATTGGACTTGACAGACATCTACACAACATTTCATTCAACACCTACAGACTATATGTTCTTCTCATCAGCACATGGAACATTCTCCAGGATAGACCACATGGTAGGTCATAAATCTCAACAAATTTTTTAAAGTTGAAATCATTTCAAGTATCTTTTCAGATCACAATGGATTAAAACTAAAAATTAATAATAAGTGAAACTTTAGAAACTGTACAAATACATGGAAATTAAACAAAATACTCCTGAATGACCTATGGGTCAAAGAAGAAATTAAACAGGAAATCCAAAGATTTCTTGAAACTAAAGAAAATAAAGACATATCATTCCAAACCTGTGGGATACTGCAAAAGCAGTAATAAGAGTTTGTTGCAATAAATTCTTACATAAAAAGAATAGAATGACTTCAAATAAACAACCCAACACTATACCTCAAAGAACTAGAAAAACAAGAACAATCCAATCCCAAAATTAGTAGACAGAAAGAAATAATTAAGATCAGAGCAGAAGTAAATAAAATAGAGACCAAAAAAAGATACAAAAGATCAATGAAACAAAGTCAGTTAGTTTTTTGAGAAGATAAAATTGTCTAAAAAATGAAGAGAGAAGACCCAAATAAAAAAATCAGAAATAAAAAAGGAGACATTAGAACTAATACCACAGAAATACAAAGAGTCATTAGAAACTATTATGAACAACTTTATGCCAACAAATTTGAAAACCTGGAGGAGATGGATAAATTTCTGGACACATACAAATTTGCCAAGACTGAACCAAGAAGAAATAGAAAACCTGAACAAATCGATAACAAACAACAAGATTGAAGCAATAATCAGCCATCTCCCCACACAGAAAAGCCCAGGACCAGATAGTTTTACTGCTGAATTTTACCAAACCTTTCTAGAGGAAATGATACCAATTCTCTTCAAAGTATTCCAAAAAATTGAAACATAGGACATTCTCCCAAACTCATTCTATGAGACCAGCATCACCTTGATACCAAAATCAGACAAAGATACAACTAAAAAAGAAAACTACAGGCCAATATCTCTGATGAACATAGACACAAAATCCTCAACAAAATATTAGCATACCTTCATTTTAAAAATTTAAAGCTATGTACTTTCCTAGTGATATTGATTTGATCAACATATCTCAACATTAAACCCCCAAAATACGTATAATCAATTTTGATTCGATAAAAAAGCAAAAGATAAATAAATAAATAAATAAAGCTATGCACTTTCTCATTGGACCTTCACACTGTGATACTGACATTAGTAGCATCACTTTATAGACAAAGAAACTAAGACTCAGGGAACAGAAGGGCCTTGCTCAAGTCTCACAGCTGACAAGTGGAAATAATGGAACTTAATCTCCTGTCCTCAGTCTCTAATCATGGGAAGTTTCCACAGAGCTCTACTCCCACCCATAAGTATAACATTCATATAAGTGCTTCCTTTAATCAGAAACTGAATGGAGTAGCCTGTCAGAGTACCAATGACATCCTCCATGTGCAAGTAGGAGAGTACGTACTGACTGTGCCCTGGAGATGGTGTGCGTGCTGCATGCCGCTGCTGCTGTTTTGTTGTTGCGTCTCTACACTTTATCAGTGGTGGTGGCGGCAGAGATGGCAGTGTGGTGCTCTTAAGATCATGGCCTTCAAGTCTGCACTTGATCAGGCCTCAGACCTCGTTTTATAGCACTCTCCCCTATGTTCACTGCACACCATGTAATAAATGGATGTCTCTTTCTTTTTATCATTTCTATACCAGGCCTAGATGGAAATAATATGAAGAAATCTTTGAAAGTGTCCCTTCCGTCAAGATCGTAATTTAGTTAAGGGGTTGGATTCTCACATGAGATTTTCCCGGGTTTGAATCCTGGCTTTGCCATTTTCTAGCTGTGTGACTTCAGACTAAATTTAACTGCTAATTTAAATTTCATTGCTAACCTTTCTGTGCCTCGTTTTTCTCATACACGAAATTGGTAAAATACTAGTACCTACCTCATGGGGATGTTATAAAGATGATAGGAGATAGTCCATGTTAAAGCACTTATCTGGTAATAGAAAGTTACTCTCTAAATGGCAGCTTATTAATGCATTATTTTTTAAGAGTAAGACACTTGACATATGCAGTCAGTGTCAAATGTGATCAATATGGGGAGAAATGAGAGTGGTCAGGGACGGTCTTGAGCCAAGTATACAGAATGTATTATGCAATATGAATAATTGTCTACATATGTAACACATGCAATATGCTATACATGCAATATATTTTAGCAGAAAGGTTAAATTTGGCTTGGCAGAGAGGAAGGAAAGGGCAAGCCCAAGAAAGGGATAAGGATGTGGGGGGTGGGGAGAGTTGGAATGCACACGGTGTATTGGGGAGGATGAAGAGAGAGAGCTGATTAAAGCAAAAAGCTCTAGCAAACAGATTGTAAGAGATAAGGCTGGAGAGGCAAGATAAGGCTAGGCAAAAGAAGCTTTCAAATTCCTGGGTAAGAATTTGATAATTAACTCAGTGGCCAACAGCCTCAGTCAGGAAGCTATTACAGATTCTGTAGCAGGGGAACTTAACCTAGTAGAGAAACAACTTGGTCTACCTGGATGTCTTTCAAAGGTAACTGAGGGACACTGACAAGGGCTCTCTTATAGGAGTTTCTATCTGATCGCACTCAGTGTACCAGGAGTTGACTATACGTTGTCTCATTTCATTTAAACAACAATTCTGCTGAATACTGTTTCCACATCTCCTGAGGAGGACTCAGAAAGTTTAAGAAAGTGTCCAAAGTCACATGACTAATAAAAGTAGCACAGCCAGCCTCAAACACAATCCTTTGTGTCTCCAAAGCCGATGTTCCTTCTATTACCCTATTCTGTTTAAATGGTTTTTAAAAGGGGGAAGAGGTAATGGTAAATGAAAAAAGCAACAGAAATTAGGAGAAATTGGCAAGGTCATAAAATGAATAACCTCCACATCACTTAAAGGATCTGAATGCCCTGGACAGAAGCCTTTATGGGAACAATTAAAAAGCAACCTTTCTCCGGAAATGGCTTTTGAAATTATGGTAACACTATGAGTGTTGAATAGGAATGTTAGTTGCAAACAACAAAATCCATCCTGCCTAGCATAAGCAGAAAATAACTTTATTAAATAATATTAGGTCACTCAGAGAAATCCTAGGTGGGCCAGAAAGGCCAAGCATTCAGGACAGATAAACAAACACACCTGCAGGAGCAAGCACACCCTCACTGCCACCCTCACTGTGCACAGGATGACAGAAGCTCTGCCCTAATGAACCACGTGCTTTCACCACCATGCTCCCCAGTCGTGTCTCCCTACACGGGACTGCCTTTCCCCAATGCTTACATCCAAATTCAAGCACACATGGGCATGGTCTGGTTAGTGGAATCTAAGTCACATGCTTGTCTCAAGCTGTAAGGGACTCTGGGTTTGGGATTACTTTGGGGGTTTTTTGTTTGTTTTGTTTTTTAATCTTTGGTAGCTAAAACTCATAATCTTGGAAATTTCCAAAATATAAGCTTTGGAGCAGTCACAATAACAAATGTTAATTTTTATTAGGTGAAGGAGTTTGGGGAAGTTAAAAATCCAGCAGTATGTGTCTAGCACTCTTCGGGGAAGAGGTGTGCTGACTGATGTGGGTATTTAGTTCTGCTTGACAGGTTTAATATGTTGTTATAGAAAGGGAAGGGTGACTCACCAAATTTAATGACAATGTCCATGAAGACTATCCAGCTTCCTTAGGTTTCACTCATATTCATCCAGAATTTTTTTATAGCCATTAAATTTCCTAAGCAAATTTATTTACTGGGGAGAGAATGAGCTTACCAACTACCAAGAAGAATATTCTGGTCTCTTGAGCAGTTACATTTTATTGTGGGTTAAAAAGTTCATTCATCCAACAATATGCCAGGCATTGCACTGGACACTGGATATTCAATGACAATTAAGTCCCATCTTTGCCCTTGTGGAGCTCACAACATGGTGAGGAAAACAACATATGAATAGGAAGTTATAGAATGATGTGATAAGTGTAAACCTAGTAAAAATGGTTGAAGTAAGGAGGGGCACTGCTCAAAAAGACACTGCTAAGAGTAAACCAGATAAAGAGTTAGGGGAGAGGCAAGCTAGGCTGAGAAAAGGCACAAAGGTAAGGCACGTTAAGTAATTCCACTTATTCAACAAATATTTGCTGACAGGCTACTACGTGTGCCAAGTGCTGGCATATAATAGAACATGGGGCAGGGGAGCAGGAATGCCAGAGCAATGAGGCTGGAGGGACAGATGGGATTGACCAAACAGGTACGTGTGTGCCATGTTAAGAAGTTTAGAATTTACCCTTGGTTGCTTGGTCTTTTTAAATTGACGGCTTTGGAGACTATGTAGAGGATGGATCCAGCTTCTAAAATGTCTCCCTCCTGAGTCTAAACATGAGACTTGCCACCCTACGCTGTGCGCTTAAGTCTTTGCTTGTGCATTATCAAACAGCTTATTCAATTCATTGACTCAGGATGTGTATAGCTAGCTGCATTTTCTTTATACCTTTTGGCATTCAGGTTTGATCTCTCTGAAAATATAAGTCTGAAAGAGGCAGGGACCCTCCTGGTGACTCACCTCACAATAGAAGATATCAAAGATGGGCATTTGGCATTTTAACAAGATTTCTTGAGTAGGAATAAAGACTTCTTGGTACCTCCCTGTGAGACACCTGGGTAGCTGCTATTTGACTTCAGGGAACAATAGCAGGAGCAATAATTAAGCATTGGCATTAGCATAAAGATAATGGAAGATTAATAGGGCAGAGGCAAAGTAGATGTAAACCCGTGTATCCTTAACAGAAAGAGAAAGAAAAGCACAAAGACAACAGCAAAAGAAAAAAGAAGTAGTTCACACATTTGTGTATTTTAAACACTGTGTTTAGGTGCACCCTACCATCATGAAACACATCACCTGCCAGGTGCACTCAACAGGAGATGGGCTCCCGCTACACCATAACCATATTTTATGTGCTCTTGTCTATTGCACAGAACTCAGAGAAGGTGCTGCTTGCTAGCTCTGCGTTTCCATGTTAAAAGCTTCTGGCTTTGGAATGAGAAAGTGAAGAAAGGAAAAGAACGGTAAGATATGATAGCAGAAACATTAACTGAAGTACAGACTTACTATGCAATAATGACAAGGTTTAAATGATTTCTAGAGTCTATAATGTCAAGACAGCAGAGCCTTGTATGTGAAATACATTGCCTTTATCTGTAATGCAAATAGTTGATTTAAACTAAAGGACAAACCTCCCAAATAAAAGAATGTTTTCAGGACTCACAGTCATTGACTATTGGGAGCTGACAAAGAGAAGGGGAGAGAGAAACAGGGGCAAGCAGGTAAGCATGCTTCCTGGAGGCATGTGGGGTCTGGCCCACAGCATGTTCTGTACTGACACTCCACCATCAACTCATTTCACTTTACAATGAGGATGACCTCATTAAATGATGATATTCTTGTCCTCCATCCTGCACATTTCCCTGGATAGGTAATTTGGCCATGAATCCAAATTATTTATCAGGAGCTTAAATATGAATCAGGAAAAAAGCAATTAGATGATCTCATGGTATCAGTTCTCAAATATTTACTGCCATTACACATATAATGCCTGACAGTCATTTCACAAAAACTCCCATGAATGTAACCAGACATTGACCTAAAGTAGGACCTCAAAGAAATGAGCAAATAATGTATTTATAAAACAGAGACTTTCAAATATCCACCAAAATCTGCTCCTTACAGTTTTCCACAGCAAAATAATCATATTCAGATACATAGTTAAACTGCATTTCCCAGAATCCCTTGCAGAGAGCATGGCCATGTGACTGAGTTCTCACCAATGGAATATGAGCAGAAATAGCACGCTCCCTGGGGCCCAAGAGTGGGCATGCCCTTCCAAGGTCTGGCCCTCCTTCCTACTGGCTGAATCCAAATACAGCTGTGACCCAGTCTTGATAGACAGCTAACAAAGCAGCCCTAGGGGAGGGTAGAGCCTTAACAGGAAAGAAATGTAAGTACCTGTATCTTATGTGGGATAGAGTTGCCCACAACCTGGTTCACTTTAGAGTGATACCTGAGGGAGAAATTAACCTCTGTCTTCTTTAAGCCCTGAATTTTATGCATCTGTTAGAAAAACTTAGCATTTCTCCTAATTACTAATAATGATCAAGAAAACCAATCTTATAATGATTTTTTCAAATATCATTTTTGAGAAAAAACAGAAATAAAGATGACTAAACTAATATTCTTACTACTGAACAAAACTACATGCCACCATTATTAATAAAGTTGACAAGTGTTCCTCTTGCACTGTCTCTGTGCCCATCTCCACCACCTCAGTTTGGTGTGTCTTCAATCCCAAGTCTTTGGAATTATCCTTGACAGCTCTCTTCTCTTTCTCCCAACAGACACCTCTCCATCACGTCTCACCACCTGCACCACAGCCTCCCGGTACAAGCCACCACAATGCCGGTAACGGTCTTCTAACTGGCCTCCCTGCATCCACTTCTCCCACTCAGCAGTCGGAGAAATGCTTTAGGATACAAATGGACGATGCCGCTCCTTTCTCAATTGGGAAGAGTTTTATTTTTCAAATTTAATTTTTCTTGGAAAACTATCATGGAATTACATAGCAACAGATTAGTAGGTAGATAAGCACTTGAAAATATGAGGCAATTTTTAACTTATTTAAAATAAGAAACTTGTTTTTCTAAAATACTCTAAGAAATGACATGCAATTATAATACATTTCCACCCATAATACAAGTCCACTCTCCAGAGTTCTACCTTACTTAATATGACTGTTTTAGTCCATTTTGTGTTGCTATAACAGAAATACCTGAGACTGGGTAATTTATAAAGAACAGAGGTTTATTTGGCTTACGATTCTGGGACAGCTGCATCTGGCGCAGGCCTCAGGCTGCTTCTACTCATGGCAGAAAGTGGCAGGCAGCTGGTGGGTACAAGCAGATCACATGGTGAGAGGAAGCAAGAGAGAGAAGCAAGAGAGAGAGAGAAGGTGCCAGGGTCTTTTTAAGCAACAAGCTGTCCCAGGAACTAATAGAGCAAGAACTCACTCATTAACCCCCCTTACCCCAGGGAGAGCATTAATCCATTCATGAGGGATCTGCCCCCACGACTCAATCAGTTTCCAACACTGCCACATTGGGGATCAAATTTCTGCATGAGTTTTGGAGGGGACAACACATCCAAACTCCATCAATGACTGACAATTTTTTTTTTCCCCAGAGTGTTCCCCGTACCCTGTATCATAGTGTCCAAATGCTTTGACTAAATATTCAAGGCTCCCTAATGGGGCCATAATCTACCTTTTCTTCCTTAGATCTTACTACTCCTTTACCAAACATTTTTGCAGCCAAACCAGATTATCCAATGTCCCTTGGATACTCTTGCCCCCTCCAGTGCTTGTGTCCAGGCCATTCGACTGGATGCCATGCTCACTCTGCACTGTCTATTTGGACCTATGTCCCTTAGAGGCCCAGATCAAACCCACTCCATCTGGAAATCCTTTCTTGACCTTCCAGGCTGAAGTAATGCTCTCACTTCTCCATCTGCCTTTTAACATCATATCTCTAAATAATTTTTTGTCTTCTTTTTCTCTGTGTGGCTAAATCCCTCTTGTTCTCCAAGACATGGCTCCTTGTCTGAAGGTGGACCAAGGGCAAAATGTCCACCAAACTGGAAAGGTATCTCAAAACTGAACAACAAAATAGGTCATTCCATGAGGTAAAGCAAAGAATTTTATTACACAGGGTGATGGGTCAGGCGGATGATGACCCAAGGGCGTATGCAAAGTTTCTCCACACCATCTCCTGGCTGAGCTCTGGTTTATATAAGTAGTTCATAAACAAGCTTAATGTAACTAGCTCCAAATGTTGATGCAGGTGGCCAAGCCTTAATCATTCCTTCTTTACAATCAGCAGGTTGTTCCTATCTGTTGTTCCAACTACCTTACTCTTACTTACTATGTAATTTTATAGGCAAAGCTCTCACAAAGAACATAACAAGTGGTAAGGACTCAAGATGGAGTTAGTTGTGCTCACAGTACCACACTCTTATGTTACCTCTTCAATGAATCCTTCCCTAATTTCCCAGGCTTACTAGATACTCACTCTGCTGGGCCTCCAATCCAAATGGATTGATAGGGGCTGAAATAAAGGGACCATTTTCCTTTACTCAAATACCCCAAGAATTCCACTTTGCCCTGCAACCATCTCCCCATGTTCTCTTCTAGGCTATACGCATAAGAGAGCAAGGAATGTGACTTTCCATTTTGAACACCTGTTGTATAAATGGATAATATATTTGAAATTTTATCATATCTTATGATTGCTTTTAAATCTAATTCTCAAAGTCACCTTCATCTACATTGTTATTATTTTATTTTTCACAGGCTTAAAATTTATCTTTCCATATAGGCTAAAATCCCTTGAAGGTAGAGAAAATGTTTTATTCTTTTTATTATCTCTGACTGCCCCAATCACTCCCTAAAATTTAGTGAGAGATCTCAAAATACATGTTGATTAACCTCTAACAATATTTGTACCAAGACAGACAAATGAGAATGTTCATTTCAGCTCTACTTGTAATGATAAAAATTAAAAACAATTAAATGAATGTCCATCTTAGTCCATTTGTGCTGCTAGAACAAAATACTATAGATTGGGAAATTTACAAAAATTAGAATTTATTTTTCATAGTCCTGAAGGCTGGGAAGATCAAGATCAAGATCAAGATCAAGTTGCCAGAAGGTTTGACATCTGGCGAGGGCTGCTCTCTGCTTCCAAGATGGCGCATTGATGCTGCATCCTCCAGAGAAGACCAATGCTGTGTCCTCATATGGAAGAAGGTAAAAAGCAAAAAGAGGAGAAATGCTGTGTCCTTACCTGGCAGAAGACAGAAGGGCAAAAGGACCTTGCTAGTTCTCTCCAGCTTTTTTTTAAGGCACTAATCCATTCATGAGGGCACATTCCTCATGACTTAATCACTTCCCCAAAGGTGCCTTCTCTTAATATGACCACAATGGTGATTAAATTTCAACATGAATTTTGAAGGAGACATAAGCATTCAAACCATAAAAATATCCATTAGTAGAGAAATGATTAACTCAACTATGGTTCACCCACACTTTGGAATATATTGTAATAAGTAAAAAAAAAAAAAAAAATGTAAATAGACCCATTTAATCTGGCATGAAGATATATTCAAGATATATTCTTAAATTAAAAAATCTAGTTATGGAAAAAATCCATTTGGTATGATTCAGTGATTCAAAACTATATCTTATTCTATGTGTACATAGGAATGCACAGGAAAGTGGGTGAATGGATTCATAAAAAAACTGTTCACAATGATTACCTTTGGAGAGAGAGATGGATTGATAGAGACTGGAATAAAGGGAGCATTTTTCTTTACTCAACAAGTATTAGGCTATTTCTGCTTTAGGGAATAGACTAAAATCAATATTACAGAAGCTGTTCAAATTTTCATAAAAATCAGCTATTAAAACAGAAAGACTTTCCTCAGAAAAGTGGACGAAATATTTTTAAATGACCAAGTTTCTACAAAATTTGAGTTTCACTTACTATGTATTTGGATTGATTTTAGATTCCTTCTTAAGCAAATTTTCTTTTTATTCCTACAAAATATAATATTAAAATCTTTAACAATGAGTTTATAGTTATATTAGAATTAAAGTTGTCTTTCCTCTAAGAACCTGTGCCTTCAAAAGTCTGGAGACTGTTGATAAACAACAATAGGCCTTAGTTACATCATCTATAAAAACAGCCTCATTACATTGGAGGACCATTGTACGGACTAAATGAAATCTCATAAATATTGTGTGACATGGGAGCTGGAACACAAGAGGGAGTCAGTAAATGGTGAGTGCCACCAATTTACACTGATCAAGTGCCTACTCTGGACAAGGAGACCCCCTCCTTCCATTGGCACGGGTCTGTAACTGCTGGATGGAATTGTCCAGCTATTTTCAAAGAATAAAGTTTTAGGAGGAAGATACTTCTGGCAGGGTATTCAGAAAGAGAAATGCAAAAAGAATTTTATATTAGAAAACATCTAAATAATTCAGTTGTTCAGGAAGCCTAAAACACAACTTGTTTTGCTCCTTATGTTACTGAATCTCCATCAAGACATACCTGCCAGCTTGGAAAAACATTTCAGGAAGAAAAATTATCAAATTTAACTTTCCCATCTATGACAGGCTACAGATAAATGCTATATACTCACTAGATTTCTTTTAGCATTGGCAGCAATTTAGCAATAGCATGGCATTTTTTATGGTGGATGATTACTGAGGTTTTCTTAATATTATATTAAAATGAAGCATCCTAAAAATAAAATCTTCATGAGCATTCAGTGCTCAAAGCAAATTCATATCATGACTATTATACTTTTCAGAAAGGTTATAAGAAGAAAGTTTCATAAATTGCTCCTGATATGATCAAACTCTGCTTTAAAGTAACACTAAGCAGCCAAAACTCTTTGATATTTATGCCAGGGTAAAAAAATAAATAAAAGTGGTGTGAGGTTGAAATCTGGTTTCAAAATCTGAGTCATTAGAGAACATGTTTGTAAAAAGAAAAAAACCCTAATGTGATGCAGTTTACCAAAATGACCAGTTGAAGTGTTTTTAAAAAAGAAATTTTTTTTTAAATGTTAAATACAGACCACATGCCCAGTACTTGCCAGAGTCACCGGAATTCAAAGGAAGCACAGAATGGAGTTTCTGCCCGAGGAAAAATGGCAATCTAATCAAGAAGGCAAATTGCACTCCTATGAAATAATTACACAACTTGGAATTATGTGCTAAAACGTATGAAGTATGTGGATAATCTTATGGAGAAACAGGAAGAGAACAAGAGAAGAGTTATAGGAGCTGTTAAGCTACAGATTTTTATATTAAATAATTTTGTTTTTCATATTAATATATACTTTAAAATAAAGCATTGTTTAAAGCAATTAAAACCACCTATTGATGAGTTATTACCAGTTTTTCTGACAAGTACTTTAGTATCAGTTTCTGAATTTCTACTAGTAAATAGAGGTACCCCACAATTTTAAAATGCTTAACCTATTCTTTTCTGAGATGGTACAGTTGAACATCTTTCATTTGTTTAAATAACTATATCAGAGCTACATAATTACTTTATTTTTTTGTATATATTTTAAGATGCTTCTGTTTACCATAGAGCAATGAATAGTTTATCAGATTTTTATCAACACAGAAAAATATCCAGTCTGATAGTCAGCATCCAAACACCTGTTCTCAGGTCCTGTTTCTCTCTGATTCAGGGAATATGCCTGCTTTAAGTAACTTAAAATTATGGTGCTATAGAAAGAGCACAGGCTTTTGAAATTTGAAAAAACTTGTCTTTGAATCTGTCTGACCTATCTGATCTTGAGCAAATTACTTAACTTTTCTGATCCTCAGTTTCCTTATCTACAAAATGAGATTAATTACTCCCACTGTGCAAGGCTGCTTTGAGGGTTATGTGGAACATGTGAGAAACACACAATAGAAAGTTGGAGACACACAGTAAGGGAGAACTAATATAATTTTCACTTGCTGGTATATAATTTTTATACCATTACTGATCCTGTTAATACAATCCTCATCAGCCAAGCTGTGCATGTATTTTGTCTTATACAGCTTATAAAACCATGTTAGGAATTTCCAAATCTAAAAGCTTAAGATCTGTGATTTGTTTTTATTTCCTCTTTGGGTAGTAAAACTTAACCTGAACTGATGTGTGTTATTTAAACTTTTATTTGTCCCATTTGGAATAAATTCTCATATGTTCTGCTGCAGAAATAAAGTGCTTGATTATGGGATATTGCTGTAGAATCTAGTGACAGTGGAACATAACATATGGTATGTGCACCATGGTGTCTTTTTAAAAGTTTCCAGTATCTGAAGTGAATCTGCTCCAATGGTTTCAGATAAAGGACTATGGAATTCTAGTATTTTCCATTAACTTTGTCTTATATTATTACAACTCGGCTGGTTTTCATTTATTATGTATTTGTGTTTATCTTTGTTACAATTTTTAAACCACTTTATTGAGATATGATTGACATACAAAAAGCTGTACATATTTAATGAATACAACATGTTGAGTTTGAAGATAAGTATACACCCACGAAATTGCCACCACAATCTATGCCATGAACATATCCATCACCTCCAAAATTTTCCTCCCATCTTCCTTATGTATGTATGTATGTACCTATCTATTATTTTTGTGAGGACATTTAACACAAAAAAATAAAATAAATTTATTTTTAATTTTTTGAGAAAGAAACCTCCACACTGTTTTCTATATGTTGTTTAATCTACTCTCTTAGCAAATGTTTAAGTATAAGATAAAGTACTGTAAACTATAGGCATTATGCTGTTTAGTAGATCTCTAGGACTTATTCATCTTGCATAAATGAAACTTTGCACCTGTATTAGTCCTTTTCTGTTGCTTATAACAAAATACATGAAACTGGGTATTTTATAAAGAAAATTAAACTTATTCCTTGCAATTTCAGAGGTTAGAAAGTCCAAAGTCCAGAGAAGCCAACCGGTGAAGTCTTTGTTTGGTGGTGACTTCAGTGACAGCAGGGTATCACATTGCAAAAATGGCAGAGCAGAGAGAGCAGAGAGAAAAAGACAGACTCTCTCTCTTCTTTTAAAGCCCTCAGAACCACACCCTGACCACCATTATTAATCCATTCAGTACTGCAGGGAGCTACAATACAATCACCTGTTCAAGGCTCCACCTTTCAATTACCATAATAGGATTTCCCACCCTCTTAATAGTCACAGTGGGGGCTAAGTTTCTAACACATAAAATGTGGGGGACACAATTCAAGCTTCAGTGAGTTTGGGAGGATGTAATTCAATCCACCACAGGACCCTTTGACTAAAACCTCCCTATTCCCCTCTCGAGCCCCTGCAACCACCATTCTGCTCTCTGCTTCTATGTGTTTGACTATTTTAGATTCCTCATATAAATAGTATCACGTAATATGTGTCCTTCTTTGCCTGGTTTATTTCACTTAGCTTAATTAGGTTTATCCATGTTGTCACAAATGACAGGATTTTCTTATTGTTTTAAGGCTGAGTAATATTCCATTGTATGTATATACCACATTTTCTTTATCCATTCGTCAATGGACATTTAGGTTGCTTCTATGTCTTGGCTATTGCGAATAATGCTGCAATGGACAACAGAGTGCAGATATCTCTTCAAGATCCTGATTTCAGTTTTTTTTGAATATATACCCAGAAGTGAGGTTGCTGGATCATATGGTAGTTTTATTTTTAATTTTTTGGGAAAGAAACCTCATACTGTTTTCTATAATGACTGCACCAACGTACATTCTCACCAACAGTGTACAAGAGTTACCTTTTCACCACATCCTCACCAACACTTCCTTTTTTTTTTTTTTTTATAATAGCCATCCTAACAGATGGGAAGTGATATCTCATTGTGGCTTTGATTTGCACTTCCCTGATGATCACTGATATTGAGCAATTTTTCTTATGCCTCTTGGCCATCTGTATGTATTCTTTGGAAAAATGTCTACTCAGGTCCCTTGCTCATTTTTAAATTGGGTTATTAGGCTTTTTGTTATGGAGTTGTTTACATCCTTATATATTTTGGATATTAACCCTTTACGAGGTATACGATTGCAAATATTTTCTCCCATTCTGTAGGTTGCCTTTTCATTTTGTTGATTGTTTCCTATACTGTAAAGAAGCTTTTTAGTTTGGTAAAATCCCACCTGTCTACTATAGCTTTTGTTGTCATAACCAAGAAACGATTGTCATAACCAATGGAACTTTTCTCCTATGTCTTTTTCTAGTAGTTTAACAGTTTTATGTCCTACATTTAAGTCTTAAATCCATTCTAGGTTGAGTTTTGTGCATGTTGTAAGATATGCATCCAATTTTTTTTTCCATGTGGATATCCACTTTCCCAATGCCAATTGTTCAAGAGATTATCCTTTACCTATTGTATACTGTTGGCATACTTGTTAAAGATTACCTAACTGAATATGCCTGGGTTTATTTCTGGGCTGTCTATTCTGTTCCATCGGTCTACATCTACATGTCTGTTCTTATGCCAGGACCATATTGATTTGATTACTGTAGCTTTGTAATATATTTTGAAATCAGCAAGTACATCACCTCCAGCTTTTCTCTTCTTGCTCAAAGTTGCTGTGGCTATTCAGGATCTTTGTGGTTTCATATGAATTTTAGGACTATTTTTTCTATTTCTGTGAAAAAATGCCATCGGGATTTTGATAGAGATTGCATTGAATCTGTAAATCACTTTGAGTAGCATGAACATATTAATATTAATTCTTCCAATCTATGAACATGGGATATCCTTCTGTTTATTTGTGTGCTTTAACTTCTTTAATCAGTGTTTTTTAATTTTCAGTGCATGTCTTCTATCTCCTTGGCTAAGTTTATTCCTAGGTATTTTATTATTTTTGTAGCTACTATGAATAGGATTGTTTTCTTAATTTTTTTAATTACTCATAGATGTTTGGATTTCAAACAGATATTACCACTACCTATAGAAAATCTATAAATGCTGACTTTCAAATTTGTCTTCTAGGTATCCTTTGGAAGAAACAAATAGCACTTTTGTACAGATCCCAAAGAAATATCAATTTCATTTTCACTTTCTAACTCAAATTAAATTCAATCTTGAGCCTAGAAATATTAGGGTATTCATCTGCTTCAACTCCCACACTCATCTCAACTTAAAAACAAACAAACCTGTGCTCTTACTTTCAGCCTTATCCTGATAGCTGAATTCCACATAATCAGAATTCTCTAGGTTTTTTGCTGCTATTTTTGTTGTTACTTCTGTTGTTGCCACTGCTTTTAAGGTAATAAATACACCAAAAGCAAGAATACTTTTGCCCAATTAATTTTTCATGCCCAACAAGTTGCTGACATGAGACTGATGAGTCAACTGCTAGAATAATAAGAAGAAAAAGCTTTTTCCTGCTGGTTGAATAAGCTGGTACTCAGCTGGGAACAATTCCCTAACTTCCAAAATAATGGAAACTTCTCTGGAAAGCCCTTAAGGAATTTAGTACCTCTCAATGGTACCATATAGACAACAATAAGAGAAAAAAGGTACAATGTGAACAAATGAGCATATGCACATCTTTAGGTGAGTTCTAAATTCTGAAGCTGAATCAATTTGCAGCTGCTAGTGTTCAAACCCTTTGTTTAGAAAAATCCAGAGCAAGATTTACTAGTAATTAATAAAATAGACTTTAAAGTAATTGGCATTAAATAGAAAACTTGCTAATTATTTTAGAAATTTAGCCATTTCCCCCCCAAAGTGTGTCTCTAGGAATATTTTTAGGATATTCAAGTTGGAATAAGTAGCACTAGTGATGAAAGGTGCTTAAGATTGTAAAGAAAATTCATTATTTGGGGTTCTCAGAAGTTTGGTTTTTTCAAAGGTAATCTGTGTTTACAAAAAGTTAAGTTGTCAGTTAACAACAGAATCAATAAAAATATCTATTATTCTGCCCCCTTTAAGACTATAGCCACATAAAAACAGATTGATCCAAACATTTTGTCTATATGACACCTTACATCTGCTATTTAAGAGAGGCTGGGTAATTAAGTGCATAGTTCACTTTTCATCCAAATATTTGAAATCGTTCCATGCCTGAGATTTATTTGGTTCATTAGAGTGTTTTGATTACTGCCACCTATCTGGGAAATAAAACATGGCAGGAAGTTTGTCATTAAGTGGCACTGCCATTACCTTCCTGGGACTGCTTCCCACTCTTATTCCATCTGTACAATAGTCATTCCGTAATCTCAGACTTAGAGGGTCTTAGGTTGGGACTCAGCCTCACCAATGAAAGAAACACCTCTTAGTCTGAGTCATAGAGTCATAAATTGAGTCACATAAAAATATCTTCAGGGATGCTCATTCAAAATTTCCCGGAACTATAAAATTCTTGTTAAATTAGTTTCAACTTTCAAGGGGAAAAAATGATTCAGAAGCAAATAAATGAAAATCCTTACCACAAATTCAAAATAATTTTGAGAACTGCACCCCTCTACACTCAATCATAAGGTAGAAAAATAAAAACATTTTTCAAATTCTTAAAGCAGTGAGACACTAATTATTCATGTGTGAAAAGGCAGACATCTTTTTAAAAATAACAGTGCATTCATTTCAAACTTGAAACAGATGTTGGCACCACGCGTGAGTCATTATTCCTAACCTCCATCGTAGCGCTTGCCCCCTGGGCCTCAGATTAAATTTCAGAACGCAGGCAGCAGCACTAACTTCTTAGGAGAAAATGTCACTAGAATGCGATTTCATATCAATGACAGTGGCTTCTTCAGAAAATTAAACTTCATTCCATGTCAGTAAGCATAGTCACCATTGACCCACCTCTTAGTTCTGCTTGCTCAATAATAAGCAGAGAACTTCACTCTAAAATCAAGTGATAACTTGATTTTATAATAACTGCAAAACAAGCTGAGAAACAGGGCTCAGGCAAAGCACCTTCTAATTACCCTCAAAGTTATTATTCTTCAAATACCATTGCACTTGCAAAGACCTAGAGAATATGGACATAATTTGGTCCTTTAAAGTCTAAAATTGACAACATCAATTTGGCTACATTAATATGAACATTCAATTCAAGTCATCAAATACTATCAGAAATTTAGCATTACATATTATTCTTTACATAGGCTCAAAGACTTCATTATAGTTTCCAAATTTGATTTAAAAACATATCCCAAACTAAATCACAGGAGATTGAACATTGTATGTTAAATTCTAATTTAATTTAATTTTAAAAGAGATGAATATTTATCTGATCTCTGGATCAGGAGGACTGTCTAAACTTGAAAACATTAAAAGGTATCACAAAGGAAAATATCAGTAGATTTGCTTTCATAGAGATGTAAAAATATATGTATCTAAAAAAATATCATCAATAAAATTAAGAAACAAACAAGGTAAATATTTACAACAAATATTTCAAAGGGTTACATTTTTCATTTAAACTGATAATGATGACCAAAATATTATTATACAATGATCAAACAATTCATATGTGAGGAAATATAAGTAGCAAATATATTTAAGAAAAAAGAGTTCAAGCTATCAAACAGACAAGACATTATTTTTCACTTAAAAAATTAACAAATTTTCATAAATATATTATTCTCAATATTAGTAATCTTATTTTCAGCATTAAGATTCTCCATATTGGAGTTAATAGGATTATAAATTAGTCCAATCTTGTTAGAAAATACTTCGGCATTTTTTACTAAGAGCCTTAAAAACATACATATGCCTTAGACCAGAAAAGTGTTCATAGAGTGATGTTCATTGCTGTTACTTATAGGAGTGAAATATCTAAAACAACCTAGATGTTCAATAGTAGAGGATTATTTATAATGATTATGAAACATAAAATATGCTATATGTATTTGTTGCTATAACAGAATTCCTGAGGCTGGGTAATTTATAAAGAACAGAGGTTTATTTGGCTCACGATTCTGGGACAGCTGCATCTGGCACGGGCTTCAGGCTGCTTCTACTCAAGGTGGAAAGCAGCAGGCAGCTGGCACGTGCAAAGAGATCACAGGGCGAGAGAGAATGCAAGAGAGCCAGAAACGGGAGGTGCCAGGCTCCTTTCAACAACCAGCTCTACCTGGAACTAATCCATTCCTGTGAGAACTCACTCACCGCCACCACCACCCCCAAAAGAGGGCATTCATTTATTCATGAGGGATCCTCCCCCACGACCGAATACCTCCCAACACTGCCACACATGAGCTTTGGGGGGGACAAACATATTCAAACTATATCACCACAGGATGCACTATTATGGAAGAATTTTTAAAAATGTTTGCAAAGGATTTTAATCATAGGGAAAAATATTTATGACATTATCAAATAAAAATATATAAAATTTTGTAGAAAATATAATCTCAAATATGAAAAAATACTGAAAATATTACCTGCCTGCAAGTGGTGATTACTATTTGGTAATTCATTACAGAGATTTTCCCCCATCTTTGTACATTCTTATATTTTTAATTTCCTCACAATAGGCATATATTACTTTAGTATTCAGGAAAAAATGTAAATCTTATTTTAAGTGTGCATCTTAAATGCTCACTTTAATTTTAAAAAACACATATTACACCTGTGACATTTGCAAAAGTCATGGCAGAAAATAGATCTATCTTGCAAAACTGTAGTTGAATTTAAGAACAGTTTGAACAATATGTGTTTATTACACATGGAGAACTATTTATTATAGAGTGTGGCCATGAAGTCTGGAAACACAGATCTATTATTTATTATGTATTGTAATGTAATATCAATAACCCATTTATTGTGTATTCACCTATGTTTCCAGACCTCATGGCCACCCTGTAGTGAGTGATGGGATATCAATCATTGAAAGGTGTGGGGAGAGTTTAAAAAATGAAAGGAACTGAACCTACTTTCTTTTGTAACCCTATGACCACTTGTGCTTTTAAGATCCCAGTAAGACATCATGGGAGCAGGGAGAAGGGTATTAAGAATAACCATAAAGTTTTCTTTCTGGCAACCAGAAAACTGCAAATTTTCATTTCTGGCAAACTTCCTTTCCAGAGGGATCACCTAAAAGCCATATTGACACACTGCAGTTGGTCAATAAAGTATACAACTTCTATCTGTGATCTTGCTTTAAACATGACAGATTCAATCTTACAATAAGCTGTCTCAAAACTGCCTAACAAGGCCAAACATGCATATACTTTAATTAATCTTACTTGGACTGATGCCAAAAAATACTATTGAGAAAATATTCTCACAAGAAAATATAAAGTACACTGCTATAAATCAGCAAGACTCCTGGGAAGGGGCTTAAATGAAAGGCAAACACCTTCTGAAAATCTGTTCTCAAATGTGGGACTTCCTCGGTGTCTCAGTTCAGGGCACGGTAGGCTGGTCTGCCACCTGCTAGTTCGCAGCCAGCACATGCAGTGTTACTGCCCCTCCAGCAACCCTGACCGCTCCTGCTCATATTGGCAATTCTGTCTCTCATGCCCACTCAGACACTAGGGGATTCAGTGATAAATAAAATAATTTGTTAACATTGGGCAGAATGTAACAAAGGCTGGAAGAAAAAGCAGCTCATTCGAGGACTGTAAAGGAGGGATTGATTTTGATTAATCAGACAAGGCTCTGAGGAGAACACGAAACCTGAACCCAGCTCTGATGGAAGGTAGCCCTTGATGAACCAGATCTAACTTTAATGCCTTATTTGAGTGTCGTCTCTCAGTAGGTGGTATTCCTCATTTGTTCTAGCTGTTACTCAACTATGTTCCAAATGACAGCTCTTAGTCAATTTGAATGAAAGGAGTCTTAATTGGTGGTTTAAAGAACACCCTTCTACTATCTTTTCAAGATACCTGAATCAAAGGAAAACCTCCCATCATGTGGAAATTTCCCTAGTCACACACTGAAATTAATTTAACTTAGATGTCATCACATCTATATTTAGATTCAAGGCAAGGAGAATTGGGAGGCATCTTAAACAAGGTTGGTTTGCTGAGGAATTTTGTATTATCTGTGTTTTCTGGAAAACTCCTCAGCTGACATACTGCAAGCTGGGACTTGGTACTTGGTTTTGAAGCCTCATTTACTCAAGTAAACTTTTCAATGTAATAGAGTCTTGTCCATACAGAATTTTATTTCTTTACAAACACAAAAACATACACCCTGGTCTGTGAGACTAAGATGCTGAGAAACAAATGCATGAATAATCTTTCCCTGGAACCACAGGATGTTAAAATATTGAACACTGAATAGATTAAAAATTGTCAGGGATGGAAGGAAGAAAGGGAGGAAGGAAGGAAAGGAGGGACGGAGGAAGGGAGAAAGGATTAAAGAAACAGAGAGAGAAAAGGAGGGATAGATGGAAGGAGAAAGGGGAAAGAAAAGAAAAACGAAAAAGAAGGGCAAAGAAGTAAACTGATGAAACCATGATCAAGTTTAACAACACTTAAACAAAGCCAAGCATCAGGCTAAACTGGATGATTTTTAGTCTGACATCGTTTAGGCACTTGTTCCCCCTAATATCTCAGCTAATTGTACAGATTTATAAATATTTTAATCTATTTCAATAAACCAGAGAAGTACTTTGTAAATTGTATTTGATTTACAAATATACAATGTTTATTTATTAATATTGCAGCTTAAAATTTATTTCTTTGACCCCAATAAACTCACTACAAAAATCTCTGTTATTCAATAATGAATGCTGGCAGGGATGTGGAGAACGGGGAATGCTCCTACACTGTTGGTAGAAAACTCAGTAAATTAGTGCAGCCATACGGAAAACAGAATGGCATTTCCTCAGACAACTACAGGTAGAACTGCCATATGATCCAGCAATCACTGTCCCGACCCACGGGATATTCAACGCAGACCCTGGAGGGGGGAGTGGGAATTGGATGGGACAAGAGACGCGAGAAATGGAGACAAGACAGTATTCTGATCAAGTCTCGTTTATTAGCCAGAAGGTCACAGCTTATATAGACAGCAGGAGGGAATCAGTAGATAAGGAAGTATGCAGAAGTTTTCTGGAAAAAATCACAGGGCAAATCTTTCCAGGAAATGGAACTTTTCTCAGCTATCTAAAGCAAAGCAGCGGTGATCTACGCCTAGGGCTGTGCAAGCAGTAAGGAGAAAAGGGCAGAAAGGTCACAGCATTTGTATCTTTAGAGTCAGAGGGCTATTGGCAGGGCTTCATGACCCTGTGCAGGCTATGACCAGGCTCTTTGGCTCCGGACAAATCACACTGCTGGGTATATACCCAAATGAATGGAAATCATTGTGTCAAAGGGATACCCGCACTCCCATATTCATCACAGCTCTATTTTCAATAGCTGAGACATGGAACCAACCTAAATGTCCGTTGTTGGATGACTGGATAATGAAAATATGGTATATTTACACAATGGAATACTACTCTACCATAAAAAAGAATAAAATACTGCCATTCACAGCAACATGGATGAACTTGGAGAAAATTATTTTAAGTGAAATAAGCCAGGCACAGAAAGAGAGATACCACAGGTCCTCACTCATAAGCGGGAGCTAAAAAGAATAAATAAGAAAAAAAGAAATGTTCACCAATCACAATAATACTTTGAACTTTCAAAAGGAAAGAACAGAACTGAGGTTGCTAGAGGTGGGAAAGCGGGAGGGTGATGGGGGTAAGTGAGGAATTGGTAAAGGGCCACAAAAAATGATTACACTATATGATGTTGAGTATACTAATTATACTGATTTGAGCATAACATATTACACACAGATATTGATATTCAACTCTGTACCCCACGGATATGTACAAACGACTATGTTCCAATTTTTTAAAAAACTCTGTTATTCAAGAGTGTACTTTTTACAGAAATGTCTTAAAATATATTGTTGTTTTAACTAACATTGCAAATTAGGATTCTAAAGAACATTGGGTACCAGATTCCTTAGTACTGTAATTATTGCTTTAACATATAATTTCATGATGTCTTCTTAGTATAGATAATTAGGGTTTTTACTCTAACATACAGTAAAACTCCCTATCTCTAAAATGTAATTATGTTCTAAATGATAGTAATGAATTCTTAATATAACCAAACACTGATAACCAAACAAAAGCTTGTTTTGAATAGCTTAATATGTTAAAAATTATGGAATAGCATCTTTTAACTCAATATTGCTTTGTTAAATCATAAATTAACTTCTTGCTTTATATGAGTATCAGAATTAAGTGCACAATAGCCACATTTTCCTTCATGCATTAGGTGTTTGTCTGATCCAAATGTTCTCTCTGATGCAGCAGTTTCATTTCTTCTATCAGCATGGCTGTTATACCTGATATCTTTGTTTGTTCTACTAAAGAAATAATACTTGTTTGTTACACTATAGAAATATTGTTCAACAAAGACAAAATAAATTAATAATAAATAAAGTAGATTTCGTTTAATAAAGCTGGCATGAAACTTTATTACATAAACAATCCATGTGTCCAAATAAGAATGGGCTATTTGTATATGAGGCATAGAGCTTATTTTATTTACCCATATTTTATTTCCATATTATTTACTGCAGGTATCTGATGGGTAAGTCTGCCTGGCTCAAGTATCTCTTCTAAGCAACACTAGAAACAGTGTTTTTAACTGGAGACTTTTAAAAAAGCAACACAAAAGTTGCATTTTCAAAACTTGAAAAACTTTTGAAAATTTGAAATAAAATGATTTTTTGGAAAGAAAAAAAAAAAAAGAACTCATATTATAAAATGACCAGTGTCTGTAAATACAAGCAAAAATATGCACATAAGCTACAGATAGTAAGAAAAGAGAATGACAGTGTTTTTTTTGTTTGTTTTTTGTGAGCTAGCAGTTCCTCTTTTCTAGAACCCTGGAAGAATCTTCTGGGAGGAGCATTATCTGTTTCCTTTTTTGCTGCTCTCACCTTGCTCCATCCCTGATCTGTTTCTACATTCCGGACCCATGAGCCAGTATTCGCATTGGACCAGTCATTTCTTGAGTTGTCTCTTATTGCAGTATTAATTGTGAAGTGTTCTCAGTCTGCTTCACGATGCTCACATTGTGGTTTCCATCAGACCATCAGTGGTAGGTGTCTGCTGAGCAGAGCCCACACAAGTGCTCAAAGTGAGACACTGCAGTTCTGCAGCTATGTCTCTCTAGGAACAGCCAGGAATACCTTCGCTGGCTCTGTGTTCCTTTATGAATATTGTGAGCATTCCTGTCTTTTAGGAGAAGCTGGAAAGAATCTCCACATGACTAAGAATCCTTAATTTCATCCATTCTATGCTTTCTCTACCTCAACATGAAATAAACCCACCCCCAAGCCTGTGGTGTGGTTGAAAATGTCCCCTAAAGTATAACATTTTGTTTTTGTAGCTGGGCTCCAGTTATAAAAGTATATTCCACTCATGGAATTCATTCAGTCGTATACTATTAATTGTTGGATTTTTTTAAAGCTTATCTTCAATGAAAAGCTTAAAAACAAAACAAATACAGCTCTGTGTCCTGCCAGGATTTTCCTGGTTGCCAGGTTTACATTACAGCAAAAAAATACGGTTTCTAGGACATTCACATTACTTTCCACAGACATTTGCAGACGTAGGTGAGACACACATTTAGCTTAAAATATATATAGGTTATTTCCCTTTAATTTACCATCAATTATCTTAATGGGAGTAAATGAGTGGCAATGCTAATATATTTGCATAAGTCACTGGAGCACACAGAGTGCCCTTGCCGTATGCCCTGCTCCCACTTGATGCCTTGCGTGACTGCGTTTATTTTAGTTAGTCTCAGCAATGGGCAGCAGGCCTTGGCATATTATGTAACAACTTAAGTAATGGTCGCCATGCACAACAGAGCAAACGGTCCTGTTGCCTAGTGACTATTATCCAAGGCAATCAGAGTAAACAGCAAATACCACAGATATTTTTGAACAGCTGTTCGTTGACCCAGATACAATATTTACATGGCTCACTAGTTTCTCAAACAGAATTGGACCCTATCATATCCTATAGAACACAAATTTGTTATTCCTCAATTATTCATCACTATTCCTAGAAATAATGGGGTTTTAAAATTTTTTTAATGAGAAAACCTTTGAAAAGAAGTGATGATAAGTTCCCAATAGAAAATTCAAAATCCCTCAAGTTTTATTTTTAATTCACATTTAACGAAAATCTTTCCTACAAAAGAGATTGTGAATTCCCAGTAACTACTGGGTCTTGTAACATTTCTTCCTATCTTCTACAGTATTTACATGTGACATTTATTTGATGATTACAAAGGTCTCCCTGAGCATTCTCCAAGGCTCAGCCAAGATGTGCTGCCCTGGGAGGGCCTTCAATGATACCACTGTATGCATTCCCTCTCCAGGGGCACCTTGTTGAGTTGATTTTGAATAAATGCGCAGCTCTGCTGTACTTACTGTGTTAAGTAAGTATACTGTGTTGCACTTGTTGTTTTATATACCCTTGCCACAAAGATTAGGAGGTACTTGTCAGAGGGACCTGGCTGATTAATCTTTGAAGCATCTTGACTCGAATACAGAATGTGCTAAATAGATTTTGAAGGAATGGTGTCTGGCTACTACAAGAGCTACTGCGAGACTAATGGAGAAGTCGCAAATCCTACTCACAGAGCCAATTGTCTAGCTCTTAATCCTGTTCGTGACACCAATTGCAAAGCTAGGCAACTACGCTAGTTGTCGGGCTCTTTTACCTGCTGGTAATCCTGCACCAACTGGGCTGGGCCGATGGTTCAGCAAGGGCTGGGTATGGAACTCCCAGACCCCTCAAGCCCATTCACAGACTGGGTCACAAACCCTTCATATGCCAGGCTGGGTCACCAGACCCCTTCACACAGGTCTTTATGCTAGGCAATGGGCCACACGGTCCTTGGAAGCTGCAGGTCTGGAAAAACATGGTCTCATGCACTGTGGCCGCCTCAGGCAGCAAACTCTAGCCAAGAGGGCGGGCGCTGTGCGAGTGCACTAACTCCACCCACACCCAACGTGCCCACAAAGAATACTGCACCACCCCCAAGGCGAGGGGGCCTGATTAAATTATTCTATTTTCCCAACAAATGGAATAAACCCTTTTTTCTACTTGAACATAATCTGATAGCTTTTATTTAATGCTTTTATTTAATACTTCTTGAAACTGTTATGGACTAAATGTTTGTGTCCTCCCAAAATTAGTATACTGAAGCCCTAATACCCAATATTTGGAACTGGTGACTTTGGGAGGTAGATTTAGAAGAGGTCGTGAGGGTGAGGCTCCCATGATGGAGTTAGTGTCCTTATAGAAGAGGAAGAGACTAGAACTTTCTCTCTCTCCACCATATGATGACACAGTGAGAAGGCAGCCATCTGAAAGCCAAGAAGAGAGTCCAGGCTTACAGAACCCAACTGGGCTGACACCTTCATCTTGGACTTCCAGCCTCCAGAATTGTGAGAAGTAAATTTCTGTTGTTTGAGCCGCCAGTTCTATAGTATTTTGTTATGGCAGCCCAAGCTGACTAAGACTCCATTTTTAAAAGTTCAGACCAAATTTTTGTTTAAAATTTTTGAAATTATCTTAATTTAAAGAAATGGAGAAAAGATAGACAATTCAATAAATTGTATAGGACAAGTGGTGAGCCGTTTAAAGAGAAACATTAATCCTTTACTTCTTATGCTAAAATAAATTCTGGATAAGACAAATATTTAAATGTTAGAAGGAAATAAAAGAAGGAAGAAGGGAAGGAGGGAGGGAAGAAGGGAGAGAAGCTGGCTGCTGGGGACTCAGAGATCAATCATGGTGAACGTGTTTGTATTTTGGAATGAGAGAAAGTCTTTTAGGTATGATATAAAACCTAGAAGCCATAAAAAAAGATTTACCTATGTAAAAATTTTTAAAAAATTAATCCTGAGAATAGCACCATACATAAAAATTTTTTAAAGTTACAATTTAACCAAAAAAATGGCAATAATTATGACAAAGCCCTAATCTCTGTAGCATAAAAGGAGAGCGCACACAGATCAATTAGAAAATGACCAAAAAGAAACAGAAAGATGAACAAAGGATACAAAAATGTGTTTTACAGAGAAAAAATACCCGTGATCAATAAGTACTTGGAAAGATGTTTAATGTCATTAAGAATTATGCAAATGCAAATTAAAACCACAATATGCTATTTTCGTCTACCAGGTTGACAAAGATTGTTAGTATCCCCTTATTTGTTAGGAAATGGCAAGGCAGTCCTTTCACAAACTTTTGATAGACTATAGGTAAGTGTTAGAAAGCCATCTGTCAAAGTTTCAAACTTTAAAATGCAAATACACTTTGACGCCGCAATTCCACTTCTAGGAATTATAGTTCATCTATTCACTCATAAATGTATGTCCATTAATAGAAGATGGGTTACCAAAACATGATTAAAAAATAATATGAACATGTTTATTCTTATACCAATAGAAAAGTGTGTGTGTGTATATATAAACATATATACATATATATATATATATATATATATATGTTTGATTTAGTACAGCTACCTTTGATTAAAGGGATTTGGAGTAGAGGTGTAAAATTTTACATTTTATTTTGTGAACTTTGCTACCATCTAGCTCTTTCAGAAAGCCATAAATTCATATTACTTTTATAATAAAAAATTTAATTTAAAGTATTCGAGAATATTGCCAACCGGCAACTCAGTAGAAATTAACATACTTATGCAATCACTAAGTTGTACAAAAAGCAAAATATCAAAAGAGAAAAAGAGAACAGTCCAAAATAAAATAATTTCAGCAAAAATAAAGAGCTTAAAATGAAAGTGCTCAGGAAACAAATAGCATGTGTCAGGCAGTTGAAAAGCTCCATCTATAAGTCAGGAACAGAAGCCCAGTTCATACCTGTCCCCCGAGCCCCCTTTTAATCACGAAAAGGCACATGTGGGATGTGGAGCAGATGACTGAGTGTGAAAATCAATAGAGGAAAGAGAAGCATTTCCTAACGGCAGGCGGTTGGGGGGTCGAATGGTTTCAGAGGAAAAAATGATTTCCAACCAGTTTAAATGAGATCAAGAACAGGGTATGACCTCCAGTAAGGACTCTCAGATCTAGATTCTTCACCTCAGAAAATGGTGAAACTAAACCTTCTGTGTTTTCTTATTTTAAATTTAGACTCCATAAATAAGCAACAGATGTGTTTACACTTGTATTGTCTGCAAGTAGATGATGATTGAATTGTGATGCTGAATTGGACCAAATAGCCCAAATGGAATTTTTCACACCAGCTGCAGAATTGTAGCATTTCAAAAGTCCACACATTTTCTGTCTTCACCGTGGACAGTTTCCCCAGAAGTAAAGGTTGTTTATTCCAAGGGGGAAAAAAATGTACTTCATTTAAAAGCATAATATGTCCCAGGAGCAGTTGTATGTTAGACATATTGAGCTTAGTTTGATCTTAACCTCTCTAAGATGAAAATGCCCTCTTAAAATGGATTCTTTTTTATAAAAAGCTCCCTCCACGTGACACCCTCCCTGAGGGAGGAGAAATATGAAAACTTACAGCTGTCCTGTCTTTGTGGACCAGATACAGCTAGAAATTGCTGGTACTGATTGAAGTGAACCAAACAGAATCAGAGTGCAGTTCTTTTTCAGAGGGGAATACAGTCAAATACTTTCTGAATCATAAAGTTACATGTTTTGATTCTTTCTCCTTTTTTCTCCTTTTCTTGTCGCACGACTCCTCTAGGCACACGCCTGCCTATTCTCTGTCTGTCGTATCATACACACACATGCACACATGCACATGTAAAATATTTAGTAAAAATCTTTATGAGGGTTTGTTGTGGTTTCTCACAATTAATAGTAAGTTACATAGTAGATAATGCATTTCTAATAATAGTTAAAGTAGTAAAATTTCTGGATAAATTTACCATATAAACCAGCTAGTGATTTTTTGGCATCTTCAGAGGGACTCATGTGCCTACGGCAGCAATAATTTCCCTGACAATGAAATTCAGTAATGCTCAACTCTTAATTACTCCCTCACTGGGTAACAAGAAGCAAAACTTTTGAACATAAAAGGAAGGGCCCACCACAGCTTGGATACATGTAAAATGGGGATATTTGTTTCTGACAAGTATCTTCAATGCTACGTATGCCACAGAGTTGTTAAAAGATCAAATTTTTTAAATGCTCAGTATCAAACGTTATGCAAATGTGAGCTACAGTGACATTGTTATGCCACGTGCTGTGATTCTCTATATTATCACAGCAGCTTTAAAATAATCTCCTACTGACCTAAGAGAGCCGTGATCTGCCTACTTTGCATTTATATTCAGTACAAACTTCCCTCACTTGTTTAAAATAACCTTCTTCTTACTGTTCATCATCAGTAGAGGCTTCAGTACTGGCTTTGCCATGGAGCCAAGTCACAAAATAAAATCACAGAATAAAAATAATTGCTTTCAAGGGGTATTTCAAATGTATAACCATGGTGGATTGATTAGCTATACAGCCTGATATAGAACTGGAGAGTTTCAAAGCTATCGCTTTCTACTTGCCATTTAATGCTTCAAGCATTCTGCTTTTGTGGCTTATCATCAGAAATGGTTCAAGAAGTGCTTACTTCTTTAAATAATTAATAAATAATTGTTTATTGTTAAATAATAAACTGTTATTCCTTCAATTAAAATTACAGTGTATGTGAGTATATATATGCCAGTAAGCATACATGTATTTACAGAAAAGAATTTGGAAGAATACTCACTAAAAATGTGGTATCTCTGTGTGCCATCTTCGTTTGTTTCTTGTTTTTTTTTTAATCATTTTTCTAGTTTTTCTGCAGACTTGTTTTACATGAATGATAATAACAAACCAATTTAATTACTGAAGTTTTTAAAAACAGCCTTGTGTTTGTCGTAGATGCTTTCTACTTTTTATGTTTGGAAGTTTCAATCATTGAATGATGACATTAATTAGAGTTTCCAAAATGTAATACCAAGTTTTGTGAAAAGGACATTTTAATAATAATTTTTCTTAATATTAATTTTGATAATAATAAATAATTATAATAATAGCTTTAATAATAATTTTTCTATAATTATCCTTTTAAAAAAGAATTTGGTAATATGCTCTGGACACAGGAAGATAAGTGAAATTGGAATGCTATGGACTGCTTAAAGATGAAAGTGATGGAAGGAAAATCACATGTAATTAGGAAAATAAAAGGAGCTTTACAGTACTGTGATTGTTTGTGTTAGCCAAGCAAATTCTCATGTGCAAATGGCCTGAACAAAACCAGAAGTTCTTCCTCTAAAGTGAAAAAAGAAACAGCCCTGGCAATATAGTGAAATCAAAAGAATAAGCTATGAATACACTACATATTTTTCTCTTGGGTGCATTAGTTAGATTATTTGATCTTTAGTTGATAGATACAGGAGAAGAGAGTACAATTAATTTATAAATGTTAATTACATTCCTCTAGCATAAATGTCAATTTGGTAGTGAGATAAGTGTTTCTCAGTAATGTAGGCTTCATAAATTGGACTAGTAATCTTGTAAACTCTATGACCTGTCTGGGCAAGCAAAGGAGAAAGAGAAACCTTTCCATGACTGCTCAATGAGGGTCCATGTGTGCAATGGATGAGATGAGAAAACAAAAGCCAAAACAGTGCAAAGTCACCTCTACCAAATTAGCGATAACTTTCTCACAGCCATGTTGTTATTTTGATGGTTCCACTGAAAACTGTGATTTATTTGGAGCACAGCACCACGTGCATTTTGCTTTCTATGGAGCTGTGTTTTCAGCTTGTCTTATTCTGTCAGGAAACACATTGGTGAAATTGATTAGAAATCACCCAACATTGCTTCTCTCCATAAGCATACTTAGCATAGAGAAATTTAAGAAATCAGTGGAAGCACCGAGGCAAAGACAGTAAGTCCCAGCAGACCTGACTAAAACCTAATTCGGAATTTCTGTCTCATATGCCTGGCTTTTTCTGGTTAACTTTTTATTGTGAAATAAAACACCTATACCAAAAAATGCACAACAAAGACGTACAATATTTGATATATCACAAAGCAAACTCCCTAGCAAATAGTCTTTAGAAGAAATAGAATATTACCTGTCATTTGGAAGCCTATGCATCATTCCTCCTAATTACTGTCCCTTCTTTTCCTACCTTCAAAAGTAACCACTATATTGACATGTACATTAATCATTTGCCTCCTTTTTAAAAATATAATTTTAATTTACAATATAATCATAGCACATATCCTTAAACACTACAGTTTTTTGTTTTTTGTTTTTTGCCTGTTTTTGAACTTTACGCAAGTGAAATCATACAGCATGTATCCTTTTGTGTCTGGATACTTCTATTCAACATTCTGTTTGTGATACCCACATAACTGCATATAGCTGTAGTTCCCTTAGTTTCATTGCTTTATAGTGTTTTGTTATATGATTTTATCACAATTTATTTTTCCATTCAACTATTGTTGAACTTTACAAACAACATTATTAAGAATATTCTCATGGGTGTGTCTCGCTCTATACATGAACACTCATCTCTAGAAGAGGAATTTGCTTGTCACAGGGGATGCAAGTCTGCAATCATAAGTCATCGTGCCGAACTGTCTTCCAGAGTGGTTGTTCCAATTTGCACCCCCAGGAGCAGTGTATGGGAGTCCCTATAGCTTCACATTCTCACCCACGTTTGATATTGTAGTATCTGTAGGAATCCGTTAAATGTTTTGGATAACAGCACTTTGTTGGTTAAGTATATCGCCAGTATCTTTACCTACTCTGTGGCTTGCTTCTTCACTCATTAGTGTCTTCGAAGAAACCAAAGAGCTTAATTTTATTATAGTATAGTTTATCAACTGTTTCCTTTTCAGTTAGTATTTATTGTGTCCTGCTTAAAAAATGCATTACTACCCTTATGTAATGAAGATTTTTCATATATTATCTTCTAGAAGTTTTATTATTTTGCTTTTCATATTTATATCTACTATACGTATAATTGCTTTTTGTGTATGGTTTGAAACAGGGTCAAATTTCTCTTCTATCTACATGGATACAAATTTATCCCAGTACCATTTAAAAGACTTTATTCTTCAGTCCTTGCTGTGGGTTAAATATGTCCCCCAAAAGTTCATATATTGGAAATTTGACCCCATTATAAGAGCATTAAGGGGATAGGAAATCCCAATTATAATATTTGAAAGGTGAGGACTTTAAGAGGTGATTAAATTGTGAGGACTGTGCCCTGGTGAATGGACTGATCCATTCATGGAGTTATGGGGGTGGCTCTGATGGCTTTATAAGGAGAACAAGTGAGAAGGTTAGCTCTGTCTTTCCTAGCCCATTCTTGCCATATGACTCCCTGCATTGCTGTGGAGAGTCACTACCAAGAAAAAGGCCCTCATCACATGTGCTCCCTGAACTTTGGGCTTCCCAGCCTCCAAAATTATAAGAAATAAATTTCATTTCTTTATAAATTACCCAGTTTTGGGTATTCTGTCATACGCAACAGAAATGGGTTAATACAGTCTTCTACAATGCCACCTGTATTAGATTCCTAGAGCTGCTAAGATGAAAGACTTAAGGCAACAAAAATTTATTTTCTCAAAGTTCTGGAGACTAGAAGTGTGAAATCAAGCTGGTGGCAGGGCTGTGCTCTCTCTGTAGGATCTAGGGAACAATCCTTTTCTTGCAGCTTCTGGTGGTTGCTAGCAATCTTAGGTGTTCCTTGGCTTGCAGATGCAGCACTCCCATCTCTGCCGCTGTCATCACATGGTGTTCTACCTATGTGTCTTGGTCTCTGTATCTAAATTTCTGTCTTCTTATAAGGACACTCATCATATTGGGTTTAGGGCCCACCCTAATCCAGTGTGGCCTCATCGTAAGTAATGACATCTACAAAGAACCTATTTGAAAATGATGTCACATTCACAGGTCAAGTGAGAATCATTGCAGGCTATCACAGGGGCTGGCTACCACAAACAAGTAGCATATTACTGTGGTGTGTAGATGGTACATGAACACAAACGCACATATTGTCATTCTCATGAGAAGCGAAGGTGAGTATTCATCACAGTTGTTAAAATAAATAGCTTTAAATTTTATATTTCAGATAAAACCATCTTCTGTTTTTATAGATAAATGCATAAATGTGAAAGCTTTATTTAGAATAGATTATTTTAGAAATATTTTCCCATATTTTAAAGTTTCTTTAAATGTGTGGAAATGCCACTTCTTTTCAGATAAATGCTCATTTTAATTTAATTTACTTCTTCATATAAAAGATGAAAATAATTGAATCAATATACATACACATCAACACACACACACACACAAAAACACATGGAAATCATCTTTCTGAACCAGATGGCTTCACTGTGAATTCTACCAAACAGTAAAAGAAGAACTAATACCAATTCTCCTCAAACTTTTCCATAAAAATGAAGAGAAGGGAATACTTCCAAACTCATTCTACAAGGCCAGCATTACCCTCATACCAAAACCAGAAAAACGCATGACAAAAAAGAAAACTACAGGCAAATATCTCTAATGAACAAGACATGAAGATCCTCAACAAAATACTAGCAAACAGAATCCAACAACACTTTAAAATTAAAACACATTAAAAACAGAATCCAACAACACCTTAATCTGAAGTGGGATTCATCCTGGGGATGCAAGGATGGTTCAACATATGCAAATCTATAAATGTGATACATCACATCAAGAGAATGAAGGAAAAACTGGAATGAAATGATCATTACAATAGACACAGAAAAAGCATTTGATAAAATCCAACACTCCTTCATGATAAAAACACTGAACAAATTAGATATAGAATGGAATGTATCTCAACATAATAAAGACCATGTGACAAACCCAAAGCTAATATCATACTTAATGAACAAAAATTAGAAGCTTTTCCTCTAAGATCTGGAACAAGACAAGGATGCCACTTTCCCTACTCTTATTCAATATAGTACTGGAAGTTCTAGCCAGTGCAATAAGGCAAAGAAAGAAATAAAGGGCATCCAAATTGGAAAGGAGGAAATCAAACTACTCCTATTTGCAGATGACATGATCTGATAAACAGAAAACCCTAAAGACTCCACCAAAAAACAACTAGAACTAATAAATGAATTCAATAAAGTAGCAGGATATGAAATCAACACACAAAAATCAGTAGCCTTCCTATACACCAAAACAAAATAGCCAAAGAAGAAATCAAGAAGTAATTTCATTCACAATAGCTACCAAAAAAATGAAATACCTAGGAGTAAATTTAACAAATGAGGTGAAAGACCTCTACAATGAAAACTGTAAAACATTGGTGAAATAAATTGAAGAGGACACAAATAAATGAAATGATAAATCCATGTTCATAAGGTCAAAACATTAACATCATCAAAATGTCCATATTACCCAAAACAATCTACACATTCACCACAATCTCTATCAAAATAGCAATGACATTCTTCACAGAAATGGAAAAAATTATCTTAAAATTTGTATGGAACCATAAAGGACCCCATAAAGTGAAAGCAATCTTTCAATAAGAACAAAGTTGGAGGCATCACACTTCCTGACTTCAAAATATACTATAAAGCTATAGTAACCAAAGCAGTATGGTACTGGCATAAAAATAGACAAATAGACTAATGGAATAGAATGGAAGGCACAGAAATAAACCCGTGTACTTACAGCCAACTGATTTTGAATAAAAAAGAAAAGAAAAGAAATCATCATCCTGGGGGAAATCACATGTTTGAATTAATATGTTCTTTAGCATGTGAAAACTCATTTAAAACTCAAAGTAGAAAAGGATGTTAGAAATAAAACTTCAGTCCGCTCATTTTAGAGCTTGGTAAAATCCCAGAAAGATGAAGTGATATGCTTACAGTCACACAGCTAGTAGCAGAGCCAGAATTGGACCTAGGACTCCACACTTAACAGTCAAATGTAAGTGTGCCAAGTACACAATATTCAATGAAAAGCTTTCTTGGCAGTGCAATATATTTGCTAAATAAAATGCTGCCAGTGAATAACGTCTATATTTATTTTAACAATGAATATCTTATCAATGGTATAGTCTATGAACAGAAGCCTTTGTTGGCCTATTTATGTTCTTCCTCCCTAGGAAAAAAAAATCCCTCATCTGACAGTTTCTTAAATGCTATCACATTGACTGCTCGCTCCATTCTCAGCAAAGAAAAATAACGCAGATTGTGTCTTAGGCTGTTAGCCTCCTCATTCATACTGCAAATTTATAGTCTTAAAAAAGAAGTGGGAAAGTTTAGGCTTAAAAGAACAAGTGAATTTGAGTATGTGTCTGTCCCCAGATTTCTTTGTATATACCTCTAGAACATTTCTAGAAAAATCTGTCATCCCAGTATTTTTGGTAATAGGCTCTGCTCCTACTAAGTAACATCAGCATTTGCCATAGAGCGGTGAAAGAAATGTCCTGTTGTCAGAGACTCACAGCACAGCTGGGTTAAACTTGCCTAGCAACGGGGCTCTAATGCGACTTTTCATTTTGTAAAATTCAGGCCTCTGAAATACTTGGTGGCGTTTGGAAACCTTGTATGTGTCTTACTGTGCACCATATGATCAACACCATATGCTGACAGATGAGAATAGAAGCTATTATGAATTGGAGTATATGGAATCTAGGGTAAAACTGGTATAGAATATAAAATGTTCATTTGACATTCTCTCAGGCAGATAACAATTTGGGTAATATTTGCCCATAGAAGAGGAGAAGACTATACATGGCTTGCCGTACTCACCATAAAAGAAGCAGAAATAGGAATACACATAGAGAGTTAATTACAAAAGGGAATTATATCAGGTTTGAAATAATCTTTCTATCTTTGAATTTCTCCTACTTGACCTTCTAAAACCTTCTCGGATTCAGTTTATTTAGTCTATCCTGTATTATTTATCTTTTGTTCAGCTTTAATCTTGAAAACAAACCCCGGAAAGGATTTTAATGTGTGTTTATTTCCTCTCATACTTCTAACTCTGAGTTATGGTTTGATTAATTTGGAGATTTAATAGCCTTTATAGTAATAGGTGTTTGCCTTTTCAAATTTTGAAACTTTTTATTGTTTTTTCCTTCAGCATTTCCAGGCTCTTTCGGAATGCTTTTATTTCTAGAAAACAAAATATAATATTCTTCAATCAGTCAACTTAAATTAATGCTTCCAAAATTATTCTATATTCAGGGGCCAGCCCGTGGCTCACTTGGGAGAGCGTGGTGCTGACAACACCAAGTCAAGGGTTAAGATCCCCTTACTGGTCATCTTTTTTAAAAAAAAAAATTATTCTATATTCTTTTGAAAACCGTGATTTATGTATAGGAACCCACCTAATTTTCAGCTAAGGCAAAAATCAGCAGAAAAGAGTAAAAGAGATAGAAATGCTAAAATAATGAACAGGGAAAAGAAAGCATTTTGCAATTGACGTGGGTTGAGGTAACAAAAGTGTGCTGCTAAATCACACCGGAATTTCAAGCTCTACAACTGAGACTGCTGATATTAATTTTGTGTTTGTATATGTGTGTGTATGTATACATATAAATGAAATATTACTGTGCAACAATTTGTTAATATAAAAATCTGTCACAAATAATTTTGTGCTAGACAACATATTACCACTTATATTAGGTACATATTTTATGTCATATTTTATATTATTAAAAAGACTTGACTGAAATGAAATTCCCTAATTGCTTGATCCTATTTAATGGATATGCCAATACACACAGATCTATAGGGTGTTTTCTTTGACCATTGTCTTTCAATAAAGATCTTTCTATTAATCTGCTACTCAGCACAGGAGTCCAGAGATAAATGTAAATTTTATAAATTATTCAGTGCAACAGAAATTTTATTTTATTTAAAAATATACATTGTCATCGAGACTTTCAGTGATACAATGTGCTGTGTGATATGTGTAAGTCTGGGGCAGGGGCAAGGTTGTGTTGGCAGACTTAGAGCCTCACACGACTTAGGGCTCCAGAGCAAATAAGCAGACATCAGGCTCAAGTTTCTTTGCCAGGATGATTTCGTAAGCCACAATGATAGCAACCATTTTTGAGCTATCCAAATTGTACCAGATGCTTTACATTTATTATTTCTAATCCTTATATAAAATGTGAAAAGTTATCTCTTTTAAATATGAGGAAACAGTCCCAGAGATTTCACTATTGGCCTAGTAAGTTCCAAAACAAATGTGTCTGGCTTCAAAGCCCATTCCATCCACTGAAATATAATATACTCAAATTCACTGAAAAATACAAGACAAAAGAAAGATGTTAGTATGAGAGCTTTTAACAGAATTTAGGAAGAACACCTTTTCTAATGTCTGACTCAGGTCATTAAAACGTTTAATTTGCCCTAATCACCCAGTGTTGAAACTAATATAATTGACCAACACGGATTTATGCTTCTAGCATCAAAACATAGCCATGATAGAAAGAATGTAGGCTTTTAACTAAACATATGACTTTATATCTCATATCGGCCACTTACTAGATGTGCCCACTTGGGTGAGTTGCATAACGTCTCTAGGTCTGACCTTCCTAACCTGTAAGAGGGAGATATTTTTATACACAATTGTAAGCGAGCTGTGCTTTACTGGACAATGTATCACAGTTATTGCCATAGGGTAGGCTCTCAATAAGGGGCAGATTTTTTTCTGAGATCACATTTCCTAACATGTTAAAAAATATTCGGTAAGCATTAGTAGTAACTCTGCCCCTCCTGCCTTTGAGTCTAGAAGTCATAACAGCCCCACTGTCCCAGACCCAGGTACCTGAACTATTCCTATGGCTCCCTACTCCCCACCTGCACCTTTGTAATTACTCTCTTTATTAATAAACTCTCCTTAAATTATCTTAATTTAGTGTCCATCTGCTTCCTGGTGGGACCCTGATCAACATACCAGCCTCTCAACTTTGTTCTGTAATCTGACATCAAGACCCCTAGAAAGCCGGCATGATGAGGTAGAAATAAGTATCAAGGTGAAGGGTCTTTCTAGTCAATATCTTTAAATCCTTAGAAGCTGAAACTATCTAATTCAGGGACATAGGATGTTTGTTGGGGAGAGTCCAAGACACTCAGTTCAATTAATTTCTTATTCAGTCATCTCCCCATCCCACCTTCTCTATGTAGGGTCAAGGGAAAACTTCACCCTCTGAAGGTGTGATGAAAATAAACTGAGAAAAGGTAGATTAATAGGAAAAAAGGCATACAAAATTTATCTTAATGTGCATGACATGGGGGAATTGCAAGAGAATGATAACCCAATAATCCAATGGGGGACAGAGGCTTATATACCCATCTTTATAGCAGAAGGGGAGATGGGGCGTGTAGGAGTAAATCATCTTTAGGTGGAAATGAATGGATTTGGAGAACATACAATAGCCTAAGACAAAGTGTGTGGGGCCTGTAGAGCCAACAATGACTGGCAGATGATTCTCTTTGGGAACCAAAAGGGATCAGAGAACAGAGTTTGTCTGATCTTCAAGTGTGGTGTTTAATTTTCAGTCTCTTCCTCTGTGATATGAATTTTAATATTCTCTCATTAATACAATTTCAGGGGAGAGATCGAAGGCAATTGTGTTCCTCCTTGGGGAACTCATTTCTAGGAACAGCTTCATCCTGTGCTTTGGGAGACACAGAAGACTGAGAGACAGGACATGGAGGAGAAGGTCAGAGAGACTGTTAAGACTGCTTCCTTAGTCCAGTATGTCAAAGCACTATATTTGGGGGTATCAGTTTCTGAGCCCCAACACTTGCTACAGAAACTACTCTGCTGCTTTGTCATTACCATCTTGAGTTCCCACTGCTTCAACTTGGGTGACTGTTGAGGAGATAAGACTTGGTCTGTCCTGCCGTGCCAGTCTGGACTGGGGTTTCTGCTGAGAGCATGTACTCTGTATTTAAAAACCACAGAGGTGTGAGAAGTCACTGGATGGGGGGAGAGGTCAATCCTAAGCAGGAGAGGAGCTCCCCTTTTTGATTGGCTCTATGCTCTTTTAAAAGCTCCAGTCTTCAAGAATGGCACAAAGCATGACATGGACATTCTTCTGGGTTTATTTTGTGTGAAAATAGTTTTCTATAGATAGTCATCGTGCACTGCATTGCCCTGGGAAATCAACAGCGGATATTAAGGCAGAAGACATCTTGGCTAGGGCATGTGCCAGGGACAGGCTGCAGGCATCACCTCCATCTGTTTGGTTTCTGAACAAGCACCTCAAGAGCAGGGACTGTGTCTCAGTCACCTTTGAATTCTGAGGGCCTCACACCATACCTGATACACAGTTGGGGCTAAATATTTCATCGGATGAAAGAGTGGATGAATACTGTGGCCCTTCTCATGACATTCTCCCTATTTAGAGACCTGTGAGCAATGTTTTGTTTTGGTCTAAACTTCAAAGACTTTCACTGTCTCCTGAGAACAAATTATCTTTTCATGTAAGCCTCTTCCTACTTATATTTTTGTCAGGTGCATAAGCAAGAGGCCTCTTTATTTTATTCTCTGTAGTTCTTTAACAGTTTATATGTGCTTGTAATGACATTTCTCTACTAACCAGAAGAACTGATAAGTAAACATTTGTTATTTGTTCAGACAGGATAAATAGTATTTCCTGAAAAGTTTTGAGTTGACAGTTCTCACTTTTCTCCCGACGTAGCATCACTGTCACTAGCTCCAACTGAGCTCTCTGAAAATAAGTAGACAGGAGCGAATCATAGCAATTTCGAATACCACACACTGGCTTTAAAATGTGCCTGCTCATTAGTGACTGTCTAATGAGCACCTCAATCTCAGAAGTAGTGCACATGATTACGAATTAGGGATTACATGTGACTGGTATTTATGAAGTGCCAGGCTCTGTTCTAAGACCTTTATATGTTTAAAGTCATTTAAAATTTACCATCCTAGGAGGTGGACAGAAACTGAGTGGGGGAGATGTTACGTAACATGCTGAAGGGCAGACAGCAGACAAACAAGCTTTGAACACACACCCTCCACCCCGTGAGCTGTCCACGGAACCACCACGTTATACTGCAGTTCCTTGCCCTGTCACACCAGTGATCTCCAAACCCAGAGACCCACCTTTAGCCACAAAGACCTTAAATGGAGAACAGACAACTAAGACCCTTGAAACAATATTAAAGCAGTAAGCTTAGAGGTCAGGCTTCAACAAATACAACAGCTTCCAAAAGCAATAAAAAGTATAGTCTTTTTGTCTAAGGAAAATCCTCAATGGCCTGTTGTGCAGTGCTCCAGTAGGCTTATGGGAGACAGTTACATGACCTTTCAGGGTCAGAAAGTCACAGAAAAAAAAAAATCACATTCCCTGGGCAGTTGAATACACATGGTGATATTCAAAACAATGTCTGCTGAGCACACATAGGAGGTAATTGGGAGGGTGGGAGCCCTGCTGAGGTGGCATTTCAGTGAATCGATTCCCCAGAAACCCTGAAAAAATAAGAGGTAAATATTTAGAGTCAAAACACAGTCTCCCTTCTTCCCTGTATGTATCTCTGTGTGCCCTCTCCTCTTCTTAAAAGGACACAAGTTATTGGATTTAGGACCCACCCTAATCCAGTATGACTTCATCTTAACAAATTACATCCACAAAGACAATAAAGCCAATAAGTAATAACCTCATTCTCAGGTTCCAGGTGGACATGAATTTGGGGGGACACTATTGAACTATAGCGTTGATAGTAGCTATCTTTACTATGCTACAGACAACAAACGGAAGAGTTCTGATCTGAATTTCATATTGGAAATTCAGAATATAATGTATGTTTCATCTTCCAATAGGAGGGTATAAAACAGATTTCCCAGGGGGCCCTTTGAGACATTAAAAAATAGAAAAAAATTTTGTATGAAAATACCAAAGTTACATTTCTCTTTTGGCTTCCAGCAGATGTGGGTTAAATAGGAAGCTCAAATGGTCACCTAATGTTCTTCAATTGAAGTAGCTGGCTATATTGAGAATAAACGCTGTACCAGCTAAATATGCAACGAATGCAGCTGGGGCATGTAGACTCAGCTCTATAGTGATTCTAATTTTCCTTTCCTGATAGTGAGGATGTGATTGTGTGCAGCTTGATTTGGTTTTCCAAAGGGCGTCTTTAGACTCATTATATACTTATAATGGCAGGTGACTTGGTTGATTTTTGTAGGTAGTCTATTTACTCAATTAAACTAGAATATCACTGAGTGAAAGGCTCGTCTAATTAGCAGGCATAATATATCAAACACAACTAATTTGGTTGCTCTCAATGCCACAGCACTTCTTTAAGGTCACTGCCAAGGTGTATGCAATTAGCAGTTTGTCTCCCTGAAGGAATAGTCTGGCCAGACTAAATTGTTCCATGGTGGGAGAAGTAATTTGGCAACTAGCTGCTGTGGTGTTGTAATAAACAGCCCCACTGTTATCCTCCATTTTTCGCTGCCTAAATTATTTTTTTCTCTTCTTTTTTATTTATTTTTTGTTGTTGTTGTTCTTAAACCAGTTCTTTGATTCAAAGACTTGTGAATTTTTATCCCATTTACTTTAGTTATGAATTTGAAACATCAGTCAACACCATAGCTTTAAAAGCATTTTTAAATAAAAATTATTTAGATTGTAGCTTTATATTTATTTTATTTTTCTACCTTCACAGTTCTTATATTCAAACTGTTTTTTGGAGGAATCTAATTTAAATCTAAAACCGATCTAGTAGTCCATAAAGCCTTTTCTCTTAAATAAAGGCAATAATATTTAACACTCCTAATTCAGAGAGAATTCCTCTTTGGAAATTTGCTTCTTCCATTCCATGACATCCTCTTGCTGGTTCTTTCACTGACTCTCCCCTGACCTCTCTTCCATAATCTTTCTCAGGCTCCTGGTCTTCCTTCCTCTCTTGGCCAAGTTCTAACCTCAATCTTCGCAGTCTTTTTGTGCATGCTTTCTTTGAGCCAGCATCATTGCAACTCTGAATCTCTGACCATACTTTCCCAGTCACATCTCCCTCTGACCACAGCCAGGAAATTATCCTTGTGATTATGTTGGGCTCACCTGGATAATCCAGAATAATCTCCCCATCTCAAGGATCTTAATTTAATCACATCTACAAGATCCCTTTGCCATGCAAGGTAATATATTTACAGGTTTCACGGATTAAGACATGGATATTTTTGAGTAGCCATTATTTTGCCTAACACAGGGACATAAAATATGCAATTATTAGTCATTGGCCACAGTCATACATTCATCTTGAAGAGAAGTTTATATGGTAAAACTATGCAGGCAAAAGAAAAAAAGAATGAGCCCAATGGAATGCTTTAGTAAAGAATCAGTAAGAAGTACAGGCACAGCCTGGCATGTTTTGCCTCAACCAGCTTTGCCATGAGCAATGTAAGTCACCATATTCAACAGAAATTATTAAAAACTATGCCACTTATGCTTACACTTTTTCTTTTATACCAAGGGCTCTTCAAATACCCTCTTATTGGTTTAAGTGTTTAATATCTAGAAAACAGGGCCCATTTAGTGTCACTTACTATGATTACTGAAAAATACTTGGTAAAGGAAGAGGTATCTTTTCCCCTTTAGAATTCTCGACACTTTTGTATTTTGCTTATTTTAGACTATATTTTGAAACTCTTGGGAATTTTAAAATTATATTTTAATCTCCCTATTCAAACAAAATCTCAAAATGATACTCATGATGTTATTTAAAAATAAATTTTAAATCATTTTTAAGAAATATTATGAGATTAATATGTATCACATCAAATAACTCTGAAACATTATCATGAGACAGACAGAGACTTAATTTCTACCAAATTTGGCAACTTGGGTGTTTGAGGATAGATGAGAGATGGAACATTGGGAAATGTATTTTTATAAGACCTTTGAGGAAAGAGATGCAAAAACAATCCTTTCTTTTGACTCCTAAAGTTCGACAACTTAACAAAGTTCTCTTATCACCCAAACATTCTTTTTTTTTACTTGTCAATTTTCTCTCAACTTACAAAAGGTCATAGAATTTTATGCATTTTTATTTCTTTCCATTTAAAATTTGATTGCATCTATTTCCTCTGTAGTTGTGATGGAAACGGTTTGATAATACAATTTCATTGAATAGTGTATTGACTTCTGCTAAATATCTAATAATGGTGGGTGCAGAGCTTTTGAAAACAAACCTTAGCACGAAAGAAAATCATCAAACCACAAAGGTAAACAAGAGATGAAGAAAGGAACGAACGATTGACAGAACAACCATTAAACAATTTCAAAAATGGCAGGAATAAGTCTTTACCCATTAATAATTATCTTGAATATAAATGGATTAAATTCTCCAATTAAAAAATATAAAGTGAGGGCCGGCCCCGTGGCTCACTTGGGAGAGTGCAGCACTGGTAGCACCGAGGCCGAGGGTTCAGATCCTATATAGGGATGGCTGGTGCACTCACTGGCTGAGTGTGGTGCAGAACACAACATGCTGAGGGTTGTGATCCCCTTACCGGTCAAAAAAAAAAAAAATATATATATATATATATATATATATATATATATATAAAGTGGTTAAATGGATAAAACACAAGATCCAACTATATGCTGCCATGAAGAAACTCAGCTCATCTGTAAGAACACACATAGACTAAAAGTGAAGAGACAGAAATAGATATTTCATGCAAACAGGGACCAAAAGCAGGGAGGCAGGTCAAGATGGCAGACTAGAGGTGCCCGACACATGATCCTCCAGTAGAAAGGGACCAGAGCAAGGAATGGACAGATAAGTATGGGGAGAGCATTAGTGAGAGAGTGTGAAAGGCAGCAGGAGCCTGGTGAAGTCCCTATTGTAGTATGAAAACCAAATAGGGTGATGTAGAGGAGAAGAGCCACATGGCTTCAGATGATACCACATCTCCAACACAAGCAACAGCCAGGAAGAATTCTCTCCTGTAGCAGAAAGAATCTGCTCAGCTGTGAGCACTTCCCATCAGTGACCCTCCTCCTGCTCAACCCTAGCCCACCCACCCCCACCACTGCAACCGCTGGTGCTGTTGTCTACTCCCAGCATCATGGCCCTTCTCTCTACAAATGAGTTCACCCTGTGCAGTGCACCCCACCACGCTGCCCACACTACCCATGTGTCCCTGACTAGCCACCCATATGGCACTGGACATCTGCGTGGTGTCAGCCTTCATCTGCCTGCGTTGCCCCAGCCACCCACATGACCCCAAACACCCAGCCGCATACACAGCCCCACCTGCCCCCCTGGGCCCAGCCACCTACTTGCCCAGACACAGCTAAAGCATTTGACAAAATTTAACATCGTTTCGTGATAAAGACTCTCAGCAAATTAGGTATAGAAGGAAAATATCTCAACACAATAAAAACTGTATACAAAAATCCAATGGGGAAAAGCTGAAAGCTTTAGAACAGGAATATGACAAGGATGCCCACTCTCACCACACCTATTTAACATAGTATTGGAAATATTAGCCAGAGTGATCAGACAAGACAAAGAAATAAAGGGCATCCAGATTGGAAAAGACAAAATCAGACAGTACCTGCTTACAGACAGTACAATCCTATATATAGAAAAACCTAAAGACTTTACCAAAAAACACTTAGAACTGATTGACAATTTCAGTAAA